>NC_044244.1:13177329-14501996 GCF_003957555.1 Calypte anna | reverse complement strand
GTTGAATCCCACTCAGCTGAAGTGGCTCAGCTCTTCTGCACCATCCGTGGAGGTGCTCAAAATACTTGTAGATGTGGTATTTAGGGACATGTTTTAGTGGTGGACTTGGCAGAGCTACATTAAAAGCTTTTTCCAGTCAAAACAATGTTATGATTTTTATGACCCAGAGACCGCTAAGGAGCATAAAGGGCTGACAAATGAGAGATTCCTTCATTCCAGGCCATCTTGCGAAGCCTGTTCCAAAGATTTAAAAACAATGCCTTCCTCAATCTGAAAAAAAGGAAAAAAATAGACTTTTCCTAGACATTTCCTAACTCACAACTTCTTATGTTCACTGCAGGAGAAGAGCAGCAGCAGTGACTACATCATCATTCCCAGCAATGGGCTGCGCAGCCGTGCCGGCACGGTAAGGCTCCTGGCTCTGGTAGAGACACTCCAGCCATAGGAAATGCAGCCTCAAAAGCTGCTCATGGGGACTGCTGTGTCAGATAACAAAAGCATCTTCACCCCTAAGCTCCTGTGTCAGCCCAGGGCAGAAAGCAGCCAGACATCTTATTAATGGGATTTAACTTAAGCCAAAGCCTTGCCGGAGTAAGCAGCCTGGGGCAGGGCTCACGAGCCCTGCCTGGCACACCGAGTCTGCAGAGGGAGGGCAGGCAAAGGCCATCTCACCAGGCTCTGCCAGGTTCCTTCACCTTGATGAGCTTAGTGGTAGAGTCTGTGTTACACAGACATCAGCAGTAGAGTCACATGTATCTAAAGGGCACAGGCAAAAGGTGAGTCAGGAGAGAGGGAGAAGAAAAGGAGACGCAGATTTTCACTCCAGACTTAAAGAGAAGGGCAGTATCCAACAAACGGCAATCCCATGAGAAGAAAATGTCAGTCCTCCCACAGAAACATTTTAGAGGAGCAAATTCTTAAGTATCACTTACCAGAGGACATCTGCCCTTGCTACTCCTTACAGAGGGTGACATTTATTTCCTTTTATTTCCTACAGATTCCAACAGAAACTAAATTCTAGATTTAACTTTCTAAATATAATATCCTCCAGCAACACATCACTTACAGAAGATGAATTCAGGTGCAGCCATGAGCATGAACAGAAGGATACTTTCATACAAATTAAGAAGAATTTACTACATATGGTTCTGTTCCAGGTTTTGGAATGGGTGTGTTAATTTTATGTGTCTCTGTATATAGAAATGTATTCATGTACATATATGGAGGCTAAAATCACACAGATTTTATTATTTCATACCTTGTTGACAGCCTACCCACAGATTGCAGAAGGAGGTAATGTTAACTCTATTTGCATATATGTGTATATATATTTTCCTGGCAGTTTGTAGGCAATCTGTACAGTTATGAGGGAATATAAAATATTTGAAATTTTGTGATTTATCCCACAGACTAGTAGTTGGGAGTGATATTTTATCTTCAGCTTGTATTTAACTTGTATCAAGTTTTCTTGCTGGTTTGTAAGGTATCTAGCAGATTCTGTGATTCTGTGACTGAGTTATTAAACTTGTTTTCAGCTCACTGCCATGAGCACAGTGTATATAGTGCCCAATGTATCTACTAACAATGGATCTACTACAGCATGATAATTGTACAGAAAAGCTTTTCCAGACTCCAGCATGATTTTTATTGGGCTGATACAAAGTGCATAAGAGAAGATACATTAATAGGAACTACTAGTGATTTTGGTAACCCTGCCTTGTCACTCTACCACCAAGGTGGCTCATAACCAATGAGTGTGTCCCCCAGAAAGGACATGGACCATGGTCCCACAGAACTTGGCTCAGGAGGAGCTGTGGGTGCCAAGCTGCCAGGTGGGCAGGCTCAATAACCCAGGTCTCTTGAACAGATGTGCAGAGGACTTTAAGTTAAAAAGAGTCTATTATGACCCTCCAGTCCACACAAGCCTGTTCTACAATTGCTGTCAATCAACTCCTGCTGGAACTCCAAGAACTGAAGCTGAACTAGAGCAAAAAAGTGACAGATCTTTTAATTTAGCATAACAAATACTGGATTGAGCCCTCCAGTTCAAGAAACATTAAGTCAAACTGCAATTAATGAGAAAATTTGCTAGAAGGATCTTTGTGGAATGCCTGTATTTGAGTTCTGACAAGGCTGGTTTTCACTTTGCAGCGCAGCTGAGATTGCCTGTGAGAGACAGTTTTTCCAGAGCTTTGGCCCAATAGTGAAAGCATTGTACCTGTGGGGTTTTTTCAACTTCAAGCTAAGTTTCTATTAAGCACAACATCCTTAAGCACTTCTTTACTGGAAAGAAATGTCACTCAGTTCTCTATTCCTCATCCCTGTGTTGAATGCAGACGGCTTTCTTTACTCACTCTTCTTAGGAAAATATGTGTTCCCTTCTTCTTCATAAGAAAATACCTGAAAGTTTACCTCATCCAGAAATGGTGAAGAATAAGTGCAGGAACTCTGATTAGGAATTAGGATTAGGAACTCATGGGCTCTAATTTAGTGTAGGAAATAATTCACCATAAATTGTCTTGCAGTAGCGTTGCATTCAAGCATTGGTTTTGAAAAATAAAAGTGAAGAAAACTCTTGTTGACTGACCTATATTCACATCTATTTAAAATTACACATTTTGAGGTTTTTAAAGCAGTTAAACTGAAGTTCTTTTGTGAAATACTATTACATGAAAATGGAAGCATTCCCATCTGCTTGCAACCATTATGCTCTTTCCATTAACAGAAGTGGTGCATTACAATGTCCTACCAGCACTCAAGAATTACTTGCATTCTATTAAAAAAATGAATGACAAGCATTTTGAGATGACTGAGCTGATTTGCCAGTTTCCTGCTGCTATTTCACCCACACCTTTCTGGAATGATGTTGGATATTTTAGTCTTTAAATCTTGAGCTAAGTCTTGAATACTCGTGAACTGAGCCAAAACTGATGACTGAAAAAAAACCCAATTAACCAAACCAAACCAAACAAAACAAAAACACCACAAAAAATTAATGCTGTGGATGCCTGTCCGTGGAAGTGTTCAAGCCAGGCTGGATGGGGCTTTGATCAAGCTGATCTAGTGGGAGGTGTCCCTGCTCATGGCAGGGGGTTGGAACGAGATGATCTTTAAGGTCCCTTCCAACCCAAACCATTCTATCATATGATAGAGATCAAGGAGGTACAATTCAGAGTAGGAAAAGTTTCTGAATTTGCTCTGATGGCTAAGTTAAGACTAAAAGGAGCTTTAAATTTCATTATTTTCACTCACATTGCCCAAACAAATGCATAGTTCAGTTTAAAAAATGGTCAGTAGAATTTAGTGTGAATATAATGTACCAGAACATGTTAAAGAAATTCTGCATAAGATAAACCCCCTTGCAACCCAGCTGACCCTCGGATATTAGAGGAGCTGGGGGCAGCTGGGCTTAGATTCTGAGTGATAGCCAATTCACCTTTAGTAGGCCAGGAGAAAAGGCCCTGAATGCACTACTAACAACATAGTGAAAAATTACTGTGGACACGCACTGGAGTTTGGTCACACTGAAATGAGGTTTCTTACCAGAAGAAAAATGAATAGTGTGATTTATTAAAGCAATGGTATTCAAGTTCTTTTGGATTGCTGGTGATAGATTCCCATCTGCAAAAAGCAGCACGTGCAAAATACCTAGGTTTAAATGGATCCTGAGGTGGGGAGGAAACTGTGGATGTAGATTTATACTATTAAAGAGACTCTACAGACATGAAACAAAAAACAAACAAAAAACCACCAAAATAAATTTTAAAAAAGGGAAAATACATCCTGTAAAATACAGACATTTACTTTAGATATGGAAAGTAAGGATGAGAAATACAAACCTTGCATATTTCTCTGCTGCACTGGACATATTAGTGGAATTTATACAAATTGGAAAAATTCAAACTTATTTCCCATACATTCTACATTACACTGCAACTGCAATCTGCTGTGCTTTTCCTGTCTCCCAGGCCTAATGGTACCTTCAGATGCAACCCTGTGCATACTGCTATCAGCAACACAGCAATGCAAGTAACACAGGCACAAGTTTTACTGGGCAGAAAACATTGTAAGGAGAGGTGTGTTCAGTCTCAATCCACAGAGAAAGCATATTCACCAATTTGCTTTTGAGAACACTTGACAGGTTTCTTGCTTGCTAGGTGGGCAAACTCTAAAGTGAGTTACTTCCATTTTATTTTTTAATACAGAATTTGACACTCCTTCAAGAGCAGTGAGAATTAGGATCTCCATAGAGTCAGGTTTTTTTAATTCTCCGTGCTCAGATTTTTAAATAATGTCTTATTTTTCTTTTTTTTAAAAGGCATTAAAAATATCACTTAACACTGAACATCTAGGAATACAATCTCAATGTTAACAGCATTATAAAATCCACCAAACATAAAGGACATGGTTCATACACTTAGCCTGCTTGTTGGAAAGCATGCATGGTTGCAGGCAATCCTTTAAGCAAAGTTATAGATGGAATTGACGATAAAGTGCAAGGAGACAAGCATCTAAACCACAGATGTTTCCAGGCCATCTGCCAATGTGCTTCCATTCATTCCATGGTGGACACAAACCATCAACAAACCCCTTCTCATTCCCTTGCATGACATTATTAAGAACCTCCAATGGCTCACAAATTTAAATGTCACTATAGACCTCTTCCAAACCTTGAGTTTTGCTCAGCATTCCCTCAGGAGGGAGAACACTGCCACTGACACAGATATTAATTAAAAATAAACATAAATTAATTCAAATGTTTGTCTTTACAGTAAGACTTATGTAAGAAACCAAGTATTTTGTACGTACATCTCACAATTTCTAAGACTGTCAGTTACACAACTAAGTAACTAAATAAAATATATTTGCCATTTCACACTGGAACCGTTGGATATTTAAAAACAAAACAAAACCAAGCTGAGAAAAAAAACTACTCCAAAACACTCCCCAAACCCCTTGAGTAAACCCCACTGTTAACATAACATTTTGACTGACACATAGATTTTTTAACTTTGTAAATATGAAAGCATTGACAGTATCCTTAGTTACATTGGTATAGTTAAGACAATAAATTACATGGATTTAGGTCTTCCTATAGAAGGAAGACAGATATTTGACCCAAGTTCAAGTTCTGCCTATGTAAGATGATTTCTTGCTAAGTTCTCTGTCATGAAGACTTTTGGTCAGTGGTCAGTAAACAATTCAAAGGACCCCACTGATTCTTTGAGCAGTGTCATTGGCCATATGGCACATCACTTCTGCCTCAAATACAAATATAAAAAAACCCTCCCACATATGCTCTATGGTGCCATTTGCTGGTTATGCTTTTTGATAGAGCAAGGTCTGCTTTTTTTTCCCTTAGTCAATTCAGCTGCCTCAGCATTTTCAGTAAAGTTTTTTATCAATAACTTCAAGAATAGCAGACTTTTAAGTCTGGACCCTTCATTTGTTTCACAACAGACTGGGTAACATATAACTGAAGTGTGCAACCTAACTTGTCTCTAAACTTGATCAGGATGGACAGAATTGCCTTATTTCCTCACCTGTGACAGGTAACGACTGATTTCAGAATGCCTTTTTTTCAAAATAAAGGTGAGGCTGATGCATTTCTCTGCACAAAAGTCTGTCAAGAGGTACTGTCATAAACCTGTTACTTTCTCAGCCTGAACAAAATCAAGCTGATGTCTAGAACCATCAGTAAGTCTGTTCAAGACAGGCACATCCCATGTAAATTTGGCCTTGCATAGCCAAAGAATATTAAATAAACAGGCAGATTTCCTCCCATATTAAGTTATATGCTGTAACATAAACCTGCCTCAGCCTACTTCCTACCTCATAACTTAACAGTGACCAGAGAGAGTCCTTAAGTTTGTCATGTGTTTATTGTAAGTTACTTAAATCAAAATAATGTTGGCAGACATTTTCACCTTCACACACACCAGAAAAGTAAATTTTCAGATGGCCCCATTTAATAGCACATTATCACAATCAGCCTCTCCTTCTCCAGTGTGTTTTATTTAAAACAATTTATTCTTCAGAGAAGCCAAAACAAAGAACTTTATCTGAGGAAGAAGCATATTACAGCTAAGCAGGCTGTATTTTTAATTGGTTAACACTTACTGGCCATTTGTATAGCAAAAAGAGTATTTGCAGTTCTCTAAAAAAGTACTTATTTGAAAGGTAATGTGAAAGATTTGCCCATGGTCACAAGGAAATCAATGGCAGTTAACACTAGAGAGCCCTTAAAAATATGCAGTTTATACTTAAAATCACAAAAGTTGTAATGTTGCACTGCCAAAGCTGTTTTGCCAATTTCACACTTAAGAGGCAGAATAGGTTTACAAAATAAATAATAACACTAAGGCATTAAGATAGTTGAGGTTATCAGAGAACAGGGGGAAATGGCAAACCCTGGAAAAAACCTCAAAGGACTAAATCTTAAAACACCACTGCTAGAAATGTGGTATTTTGAAGAAAACAGAGGTTCAACACTAACATTGATCAGAAATGCAAAGATAAGCACTCCAAGCAACAGACATCACTGTCTTGCTGCTGCACTAAAAAATAACATTCTCATTTTATATTTATTGTATCTCTCTTCAAAAATATGCTTATAAAACAGTTTTTGGGGCCAAAACAGACCCAAGGGACTGTTTATATTGCTGCTTTTAAAAAAAAAAAAAAAAAACAAACCATAAAATCCCATCTAACTGTTGTCTGTTTAGGGATATCTGTGTCATAAAATCAAGAGAGATAAAGGATGTGTAGCTTTTTTATTTCTTTTTATCTACATAAGGATTTTCAGACCACTTTTATTGGTTATCCAAATGGGAAGCTTTCCTACTGTACATATCATACAAAGTGGCAGAGGCAAACCCCACTTCCCTACCAGAAGTGGCAAGCCAATTCACCACCACTACCACGCAAACACAGGCACAGGTAAAGATAATAGTTTTAATTCAACACCAGTGAGTAGTGCACGTGTACATGTCAACAGAACCTTCTGAACCAAAACTAGCTTTAAAACAAACAAAAAACCCAAAATCCCAAACAAAAGCATTCAAAAACCCTACCAAAACCCACAAGATATTATTAGCTGGTTTCATGTCATGCTCGAAGCTGTGTTTCTGTGAGATTTATCTTGCTGCATAGATTTGAAAGAAAAAAGCTGAAATGCAGTACTCTGCATGCCTGATTTCTAGTGCAAAGAATTCACCATAGCCTGCATTTTTTATAAACAGTGGTAGCTGTAAGTAGGAGAAATATTAAAGTTCCCTTAATATTTCATTATGCTGCCCATTTGGAAAGTATTAGTGCCAAAACGGTGTCCTGGAACCAGGTCTGTGTTAACTTCATATAAAAACTCACCACTTTTACAACCATATTTTGATTTAATTATTGTACACAGGTTAACAAAAACATCACGAGTGAAACTAAGCATTGGATTTAACAAAAACAATATTCAGAATGGTACAACACGCATTAATTTTCTCCAGGAAATAGTATTACAAGTGTTCATCTTAGGACAATTTAGCCACACTAGAGACAGAAGTTCTGTTAAAATGCAACTGTGGTCTACTAAGCCACTTATTTTAGCACTACAGAATATTTGAAGTTAGAGTCCTACGGTCAAAGATTAAAAATCATTTAAGATTCAAACCCAAAATGTCTTACAGTCAAAATTACAGTATTTAAAAAACCAACACAACAAAATAACCCCAAAACAGTTAATTAAAAGGCTGTTATATATAGTTTTATCCTCTTCATAGCACTCTCTATTCATATAATTGATCGTATCACTGGTAATAGGGTCTGTATCTGGCCTGATCAGGGTGATGTGGTCCAGGAAGTGGGGCCTGAGCAGGAGGCCCTTGCATCCTTGGAGGAGGAGGTGGACCCCTTGGAGCTGGCCATATCCCTGGACTCATCCCCCCGGGCTGTGTGAAAGGGGGACTAAGAGTTCCTTGATCTTCACTGAACTGTGGCAAAGAGTTAGGGTTATAGTGATGGGGAGGGGGTGCATTTACATTTACAGGGGGTCCTCCATGCTGAGGAGGGGGTGGTCCTGGAGGAGGATGATTCATATAAGGTGGCATCTGGGCAATTATATGTCCAGGTGGCGGGGTTATTGGAGGAGGAGCAGAGGTCATTGGTGGTGGAGGAGCTTGGCTGTACACCATGTGCGGAGTACCTGCTGCCTGGGGAGGATGCTGCAGAGGGTGGCTGATTGGTGGAGGTGGTGGGGGAGGTGGTGCATAATGTTGCTGTGGAGGCAAAATATGATGAGGGTGTGACACCACCGGTTGACCCTGGTATTCAGGATGATGATGAGCAGGTGCAGGGGCTGGTGGAGGTGGTTCTCGAGCACCTGAATTCGAATCATCCTGAATAGGGACAGTGATTAAGTTGCTGTGTTTTCTTGTCGAAATGCGGAAGGTGTCCTGAGCGACCGGGCGGGGTGGCGGCGGAGCCATCGACATCTCAGCAGGAGGGGCACGGATGTCTTCATGGGGCTGGTTATAATGCTCGTGGGGCACGTGCTGTAAAGGAGGTGGTGGCATCATGATGTGCTGCTTTGGTGAAATGTGGCTCATATGATGCTTCTCGGGAGGCATTATGAAGCGCTCGGGAATTTCGGCGGGCGGGGGGGCAATAGGAGGATGCACAGGTTCGATTGGAGGGCGAGGAACAGGCTTCCCAGCTCTCATGTGACGGTGGTTGATGTGAGCCTGTAAGTCCCTCTGGGACAGGTAAGTTCTCTTGCACCCTTGAACAATGCTACACATGAAGAGAGACCCCCGGACACACTGCTCGATTCGCTGCACAGGTTCATTACAGCTAATTAATCAGAAGAGAATATTGGTTTACTGTCATCACAGAGAGCTCAATCTGCTAACATCTTTTTGTTAAGAGTCAAACAGTTTACTGGAATTATCCAAATCAGAATGGAAATTTTTTCCCCACGGTAGCAATGAAAGAAAAATTTCATTGATTTTGCAGTTTATCTATTTTTTAAGTCTCCAAACACAACGATGAAAAAAACATGCACACTTCATGAGGTGGAAATTATAATTAGCATCACTCTTTCAAACAAATTCCTCCTGTGCATTAAGACTATCATTAAGTAAACTAAACTGCCATTTATTCCTATTCAAGCTAAAGAACTAACAGGTTACCTACACAAATACTTAAACAGCAAATTTACTATGGGTGTTTACCACCCACAGCTTACAATCCTAAAACATGGAATGTAAAACTATAATCAAGAGGTGCAGTAAAGAGTGCTCTATTGCATCTGCTACACGGACACAAATAAGGACTGTGTTAATACAGTAACTGAAGCAAGATATTTAAGTTACTTTCCTACATTTTCTTTAATAACAAATCTAGAGATAACTTACCCTGGACACATTTTGTCTCCTTTTTTCTCATGCAGTATAGCACAGTCATAGCAGAAAACATGTTTACAAGGTATCTAGAGACAAAAAAATGGCTCTGTTATGACATCACATGGGAGTATCAATGTAATTTCAGAACACAGCTCTTCCCTCCAGCACACACTTTCTAATAAAAGTAACTAAGTTACCTCTAAGGTGAACAGGCATAGTGGTAGTTAGAAGTTTACAGCATCTTTCCATGGACACTCTCTCTAAAGCAGTTTGTGTTGAGTTTGGGTTTTTTGGAGGTAGGTTTGTTTGGGTTTTTTAAAGAGTTGGCAAAAACACAGAGGCAAAAGTTTAAGTCTTGCAGTAACACCAACACTGAACATTTATAATTAATTACACTTGCCTTGCTGACAAGTAAGGAAATTTTTAAAAGCATTAACTGTCATTAAGTCAGCTCCTGAAGGCTGTTACATCACACTTAGAATCTAAATTGATCTCGGGGATTTTGTTACACTAATTTTCAAGTAACATAGAACTGAACAGTGAATTGAACTGAACTAGCTTCACTGCAAGTCTTCGATTGACATACAGCTTATATTTAAAGCTAAGTCCCATGAAGTCCAAACCTATCTTTAAAGTGTTTTTGTTGGTGATAGTGTTTTGGTTTTCCATTTAACATTTTGAAGCTTACTTTATTAAATCAGGGGATAAAGTGACTGGCCAGACAGATGGAACAAACCCACTTCAGCAATAAAAGCCCCTAGTTCCATCCTGATATTCTGCTGCTTAGAGGTCTGCTGATATCAGTAACCTTTAGAGGATCCACAGAGACATAATAAAACCTAATTTTACCTAAAAAGAAACTATGGATGCACCTTCCACTGGTAATTTCACTCACCATGCGTCCATACATTTTGATGGGCAATCCACACTTGTCACAGAAATGGACTGGTGTATCATCCTTTTCCCCAAGCAAGTTTATCTGATAGGACAGACAAGGAGGTGAGAGAGCAAAACCCAGCATCACTAAAGCTCCTCATTTCAGTTATCACTAACACACACATTATTTCCAAATTATACAAGAAGGATGCAAGAACACTACAAACATGAGAAAGCAGAGGATGTCTTTTCAGTCAGTCAAAAGTAATGGAAGCGCTTTCAGTTAAGAAGGTACCTAACAGGAATACCTACAGCTTTCATGATTCACAAAAAGTCAAAACTTCCTATTCATGACTCTACCTTATAGTCCCAAAAGATGGGTCCAGGGAATCTCCTCTGATTGCCAAACATTTCACCTCCTTTGCATTCATATCGTTCCTCTTCATTATAATCGAATTCTTCTGTGGAAAGAAGAAAGAGAAGAAAGACACGAGCCAACCACAACACTTCCCTAATTGATAGGACAGCTGTTAAAAGGATGTGTCATTCTGTACTGAAATCATCAATAAATGCCACAGCTCTTCTAATCTGCTGCTCCCATTCTGCAGAAGGGTTCAGCCAAACAGTGACACTGTCTGTTTTGGAAACGTCTGACACTTAATCCCTACAATGCAGCAATACCCCAAAACTGAAACTTGTCTTGCATTTGGACAGAACCTTGGACTCTGAAGTCTCCAAGCCTGAATAAAGTCTTGAATAATGCTGCAGAATAATAAGCTTCCCTACGAAAGGGCTAGTATTGATCTTAATTTACCTTCATCACCAGCTTGTGTCTTTGAAGGCATCCTGTTCATGTTTCTTGCAGTTCGAGGCACAGGTTTGGTTTTGTTTGTCTGTTTTGAGATAAGCTTTATAGGGATTCTTCTACGAACGTCAAGACCACCCAATGATCCTGAACTATTTGTTCCTTGCAAATCATTGTCTATGGAAGGTTGAAAAAAAAAAGTTTATGTAACTTTTCAGTTATCAAAGAGTTTCTAAAGAGTTTCTAGATATTAAGACTACTAAACCAATAATTTTTAAAGCTTGTTTGAGACTCATGAAACATATCCAAGTTTAATCACTTCAGAATAAGTATCTTCACAATTTCTTCTAGAAGTCAAGTCAAAAAACTGTACTGGGAACAACAATGATTTTAGGACATTTAGTGGTAAAAGTAAAGATATTTTTAAAAGTTAGTCTGTCACTTCCCCACAACAGAAAGAAACATTAATTGTATAGCTCCTCTCACAGCAGGAATAATACTGAAGAGTCAATCCTTTATACAACCTTAACAACATAGAAATCCATACGAGTAAAGATAATTTTTACAATTTACCTAAATTTTTATTGTAGTTGAAGCTAATTTACATATTAACTGAGCGTCTTGAGATATCACTGAGAAATTTAGCATAAAGTACCACAAAAGTATCTGTACTTTTAAGAGTATACAGAAGTACCCTTACTAAATTGAAAATTATTGTTCCCCACTACAAACATAATTATCTTTGACTAGGTTTAAATTTGAGTACCAAAGGAAGCAAGAAATAGCCTGATATCAGCAGATATAAGCTCCAAGAGATAATCTGGACAGGGTATTGTAACAAGCAGCATCAATGAGGGGCTACAACTCCCATCACTTCCAGTGGCTCTACCTTAAACCACTGATAGTATTTCAGTCATACAAAAATAAAGTTATGTCCTTCATGCATCTACCCAGCTCACGTTCATTTTAACTGAAAATGTCATTTTGTCAGGTGTTTCAAAGTGGGACACACTCAGCCTCGAAGGGGTGTGTCCCAAGAGAGCCTGTGCCCTGCCATCCTACTGGAGACAGCACTGCAGCCCTGGAACGAACACCCAGGCCCCAGAGGATTTCAGCACAGCATCCTCTGAGCAGTGAAATTAGGGTCCCATTAATATAGTTCTACACAATGCCTCACAGTCTACTGTCCCTCAAAGCCTATTGCCACCCCACACAACACAACAAGTAGAAGAAAACCAGAAAAAAAAAAAAGGAAAAAGATTTCTCCTAAGTTACTCAGCAGCTACCACCAGAGCTATGAGACGCAACAAAGTTTCCAATTGGGACTGTGCACTGCCAAAACAAGAGCTCTCGATTACCTAGAATCAAAGCTATTGATTTCTCTTAGCACTGCAGTTGACATCTTTCATTTTAAAAACCAGTATGTAAAAAGGCAAAACCAGTGAAGCCTGGTTATACTTTTGTACATTTGTTGCTTTTGTTTAGACTGTCCTGTTGGCCAAACAATGACCCAGCAAACACACAACTGTGACACCAGCCTGCCCCAGAGACTGTTGGCCTAGAAAATCAGAGATAACAATACTAAAGCTGCTCTGTTTTTCACTTGTTGGGAAATTCTGCTTTCTATCATAATACACAAAAGCACAGGCCAGAAAAAGTCTCTGCAGGACCTCAATCAATTGGTAAGTAGGGATTACAAAAAAGCAACTTATGTTTTATTTGGTCCCTTGAATTGCCAATAGGAAACAAGTCAGTTCTGATGTTTTTCTTCCATATACCTTTGCAAGCTAGGAACATTTACATTAGTCAGCTGCTTGACTACTCCAAACTAGCAAGTTTATTAGTCATTCATGTTTCATGGAAGGATAATAAATTCCAGTCTCTGTAAGCATAACTGGAGGATCAAGTACAGACAAAAAACATGAAAAAACATTAAACATTCCAAAATGGTTAAGGCTACTTCGAGAGAGAAGTTCTGAACAGAAATTATACACCCTCCCAAACTGTCATTTTTATCAACTTTTCTTGTATTTTTGCCTATGTGGTTTTTTAGAATTCATAAACACACCTCAAGTACAGTACCTTACAAATACAGCTAAAGCAATCTTGACAAAGGGGGCCCCAAAAAAACCTCCAAAATAACCCTAAAAAACCCACACGACCACTCGTTCACTCACTAGGCTACGCCAGCACAGTAACCAGGCTACATCAAGGCTACAGAACCAAACTTAAGCACGACTCCTCTCCCGACCAAAACTAAGGCAACACAAAACACAATCTCAGCACCGAACCCGGGAAACGCAGCGGGCAAACCGGCGCCTCGCCTCCAAACGCTACCGGCGCCATTCACCTGCCGCGGGCCGGCGGGCTCCGGGCGCACCGCAGGCTTTAGCGCAGGCCTCCCGCCCGCCCGTCCCGAGAGTGCGCAGCCGCCGCCTATGGCCGCATCACTCCGCGGCAGTGCGAGGAGGCTCGGGCGGCTGAGCGGCCCCTGAGGCCAGCGGGCAGCCCCGTGCTGGGAGGGGGGGTTGGGGGCCGGGCCCGATCCCCGCCGTGCCGGGGGGAGGGGGCGGGGCCTCCGCGCGCCGCCGTTGGAGAGCGCGCGGCGGTTGGGGAGCGGGGGACGGCGAGGCCGGCGCTGAGGGGAACCGAGCAGGCCCCGCCGCACGGGCCGCGGGGAATCGCGGCGAACACGGGCCCCGACGGAGTTACGAAGCACCGGGCCGCATCCCGCCGCTACCCTGGCACCTCCCCGCAGCCGGCGGCCACGCGCGCGGCCTCTTGCCGCCCGGTATGGCGGAGCGGGCCCAGGTGGGAAGGGTACGGATGGGTCTCCCGGCCTCTCCCCTCCTCACCATTGTGGTCCATGATTCGGCGCGGGGCACTGTGGGAGCGGAAGGGCGCGACCGGAAGCGGCCGGGAGATGGCTGGAGCTGGGGGGGCGTGAAGAAGTGCGCAGTGAGAAAATGTTTTCGGTACCGCGCTCGCTGCGCCGCTCGGGAGCGGCCGCGCCGCCGCAGGACAGGGAGAACATGGCGGGGCCCGCGGAGGAGCTCGGCGGGACGGCGCAGCGCCGAGACCCCGTCTCCCGGCAGGCTCTGCGGCGAGGCCGTGAGGAAGGCGCGGCTGCTCCGCAGGGGTTGCCGGGATGGCGGCGATCCCGCCGCTGCCCCGGGAGGGGGTGTAGTGCGGCGTGCGCTCCGCATGCGCTTTGTGGGGGGACGGGACGGGGGCTCGCCGCTCCCCCCATGGAAAACGGGGCCGGGCCCGGCTGGGAAGCGTCTCAGGCGGGTGTGCTGTGCCGTGCCCGCCCCGCTGGGAGCTGCTTCCATCCGCAGCCCGGGCAGGGTGATGGCGGGACGCGGGAGCCCCTCCGGCCGCGGTAGTAGGGAGCCGTGGGAGGCGTGACCCGATGGCTTCTCGGGGAAGGATAAAACTAAAAGAGGGATCTGTCTGCTCGGGAGCCGCAGCAGCCCTGCCTGAGCTGGCTCCTCTGGTGCGGGGTTCCCAGAAACGAGGCGGATCTGAAGCCACGTTGGGCTCTCTCAGCCGCTTGTGGTTCTGTTCTGCTCTACCCCGTAATGCTCAGCCCTGGGCTTTACGGCAGATTCCCTACAGTCGGGGCTATAGAAATGCCAATGATCTGGTGAAATAGTGGACCTCCAGTGCACACTAAAGCTTCACGGCAAGAGCTTACAGTCTTCAAGTTTTCCATAAACTTAGCATTTTGTAAACCCTATGTAATTCGGTGGAATAGTCCACAATTACAGGGTAGTTCTGAAGCACTGGAGAAAGGAAGGGATTATAAATACAATTGAGCCATGCTGTTATGGGGTAGAAGGTCACATCAAGCAATCCTTGCACAATCCTAAACTGGGGGAACTCTTAATCCAGACACTTCAGGCTGGGGACTGGCTCACTAGGGCTCTCCAGGATTGGGATATCGTGTCCCTGCAGACTATGTCTCTCCATATTCTTGTAGCCTTTATGTTTCTTCACTTACCCCTACATGGCAGAGAGAACAACAGTTTTTCCTTTGTGCTTCCTAGAAATGCCCTGGGGGAAGTGTGACACCTCAGATCCCTCCATAGCAGACTATTTCTCCATAATAAGAATTTACAGAAAAGACATTAAAAAAAGAGGAACACGTTTTCCATATGCACAACTTTTATTTTTTTAGTTAATGTATACAATTACTTTTAAAACGCAGCTTTTTGAATGGATAAAAACCCTAAAATATACCTCCAAAATTTATTACCTGATATGCAAAGACAGAATACTCAAAATGCATACAAAAATATTTCTTCATTTGACTGGCAAAAGATAAGCATATCTAATTGCATTATTTACAGATGTTTGAATTAGTACAGAATTGTATAGATTTTTAGCTTAATTGTAAAATCCATTATTTTGGTGTTCTTCACTCTGATAGATACATAGCTAGAAAACTAAGAAGCATGTATGCTCTGACCCACTGAGGAAGTTATTTGAATGACTTATATATATTACCTCTTACTGTTCCCTGGGCTTTATGTGACATTCTGCTTTTCAGAAAAAGTTGGCTATTTTGTACCAGTTAAATTAAGAACAAACACAACCACGTCTGGAAGAAATGCATAGGCCAAGAATAAGTACATTGCATCATATTTTATCACAATTCCATCTGAAATGTTATATTTGGAAAGGAAACTGGAAGGCTGATGATTATTTAATTGCTTTTTCTAAACACCTGTATGGACAAGAACTGGAGATGATTCAAAAAATAATGTAAGTCTGTCACAGTTTAACACTGGCCTGGCACAGAATACAGATGGCTGCATGCTTTGCTTGGCCTTTCAAATAAATCCTTTCTAGTGGGGTTGATGAAAACTAAAACCAAGCAGATACCACAGCCTCTCCCCCTCAGCCCACACACTTACTTACAAGAAACTTAGCTAAAAGCAAAATTACAAGACAGAAAATTACCTTTATCCTGGCCCAAACCAGGACATAGCCCACATTTCTATCAAGTAAGAACCTATACTCAAACTTCACAGTGCAGATGTTCTCATGAGGAAAAGAAATCCCTCTATTGTGGATTTTTTCCCCCATGTTTCCATAGATGTGTTCTGCATAAAGAACTAGCTGAGAGCTCACTTATCAGTCCCAGGTAGAATATTTCACTTTGACTTTTTACATTAAATGTTCATCCATTTTAGAAAAGCCTCTGAGCAACATGTTCCCTGGCTTTGTCCTGTTGCTGCTGGCACTGGCAGCAGTGCCTTGTCACATCAAGAGGAGTTGGAGCCAGGGCCCAATAGCAAAGTTTTGTCAGCAGTGCCAACCTCCTGCATTACTGGTGAATGGGAGGGAAGAGAATAAGAGCAGGTAGGGCTAAAAGCATGAATTTCACATCACAGCCTGAGCCCAAGCCTTGGTGTAAATAGAAATTCATACTTGCATCTGAGGAGGTGCAGATCAGCCTGACTGGCCTCTTGAACATGCACCTCATCCTCAGTTGGTGGGGATGCCAATTGAACAGCAGATAGCAGGTGTAAATACAAAGCTGTGTTTCTGATGGCTTGGAACATCAATGTCACACAGGTTCAAGGCTGTTATCGGAAATGAGAAACTTCACTGACTGTCAGGAAGGCTGAAGATACCGCCTTAATTAGAGAATTAAGGTGCTGTTACCTACTGTGTAAGGTACTGTCAAAGTGACTAAAGATTATAGGATTTTTTTTCTTACTGATTTTCATGCAGTTCACTCAAGTCCTTAGGACAAAAGAATGTATTTAGTGCTTAGCTTTTCACCTAAGATTTTCCGATAACATTAATTGCAACAAAGGTCTTTTCTGTACAATGTGGTATAGGAAATTTTCTTGGATGTAGGAGACTTAAATAAGTGAACATACTGAAGCTAATTAGCCCACTTTGTGAAACTTAAAGGGGTTTTATACTTGGACGTTTCTTACACTTCTGTTATATATTACCATATATTACCTCATCAGCTAGGATTTTTTTCCATTTAAAAAATCAGTGTAGTGCTAAAAAGTTAAGATAGCAGTCTCTTTTTCCATCAGAAAACATTTCTTCTTCATGAGAAGTAAGAATATTGACTTCCTGCATATATTTTATATGGTCCTAAAGTAAGAGTTAAAATTCTGCAGGTCAAATCCTTTATCTTGTAAATTATTGCACTTCTGCGTTAAGGACGGTCCAATGTAAAAGAACAGCTGCAGTTTGATGTAGAATACTAAAAGAAAAAAGCTATATAAAAATATATATTCATTACACTAAATGAACTCCTATATTCCATTTTTAAGAACCACAAACCTCTACACTAGGTCACATTTTGACTTTCTTGCACCCAGTAGCAGCCTGTCTACAGACTCTGTAAAGTACTTGGGGAGCAAGGTTTTCCTTAATCTCACTTAGGTCATGATCTGCCTCTTGATGGAAGAAGACCTGTAACCTATCCAAAATAATCTTCTGTCTATACTTAATATTAGGGAAAATCATTAATAGTAGTGCATGATTTGCTACAATGGGATTAATACAGAACTAAGGAACCCATCTCCATGGGTCTTTTCTCTTGAAACCCTATTTAAAGTTTTATAGTTGTTCAGTGCTGTTTTCAGTTCATGTGATTTTTTCACCAATCACCGGTTTCAGTTACCTAAAAAAACTGCAGCAGTTTAAGGAATTGCTCAGAAAAACTGATCACAATACATTTTTTTCAAGACTTGTCAGCACATATGCTCACACTGATGTTATAGAATTGCAAAGCCTTGGCCAGCTAGAACTCCTTCCCTCTTGCTAAGCATTGTGTAAATACAGAACTAAAGGCCTGCCATCCAAAATGTTGGTCTCTTCAACTCTTCCAGGCAGACCACAAAGCAGCTTTTTCATCCTTTACATGCTGAGAAAATAGCATAATGCACCTTCTGCTTGACTGGTCCCAAAACTGAGTTCATCTTTTGTAATAGTCTTCTGATTTTTTTTTTAATTTTTTTTTAATCAATGTATGATATTGGAAAGTGCTTCCTAAATCAAGGTCCAGAATATTTCCAGCATAACATTAGTGGAAATTTGGAGATTTCTAGACATCTTTATCATTCAGATAAACAATCAGGGTTTCCTTCTTGTGCAAAGATTGGTTTCATTGTAGAAAATGCTTATCTAGTACTGGTGCATTGCATTGCTGCAAGTTCACAGGCAGGACAGTACCAGCAGTCCATCTTCATGAAGCAAGTCTTCGCATAGCCTAGTGAAAGGATTTTCACAAGGTGGAGAGAAAGAAGCCATGGTTAGTTCTGAGTACACATTGCTTGGAAAAATAAAATACTTGTGTATGTGTTAAAAAAAAAAACTACCAAGTTTAATCTGGCCTCAGTAACAGTACACAGAAAATCACTGTTCTGAGGTAGCATCCCTCCACCTCATGTCTGTATCAGACAATTCAGTCAGGGAGCTGCAGGACTGAAGGTTAGTGGCTCTCACCTCAAATTGTGGCTATAAGGATGGGGGACAGAAGACTGTCAGAACACTCTTTGATTGGTAGTTTTGTCTGGCTTCTTGTGTGATGACAATAATACAAATATCTTAGCAATCCCATGAACAGAAATCAGAATTTAAGTCCTTTTGGCCTGTCATTCCTAAATGCTTTTGCTTTATAGCTTTTTTAATCCCTCATTCCCTCTTACACTGCAACCTACAGAGGAGTGGAAAGTGCTACTCCCCATATTAGCGCAAAAATATATTTGGCTTTATTGCAATACTCATACCAACCAAGAAAGAAGGGGGTAATTCAGGGTAACAAGTATTACAATTGACTTACCAGCTGCTGATGACATCTGAGAGGGTTTTGCTTAGGGTCTTGGTTTCTCATTTCACTAATCTGCCTTCCAAGATGTCCTGACCTTTTCCTACAGGACTCCATGCTATGGTAGAAACTACAGTGCGGGGTGATGCTGAGAACCTCTACCCAGCTACAATCTCCTCTTACCTCCCTCCCTCCAGGAAACTCTCTATCCCTCACACACAGCTAGAGCATGACAGATAGAAGGGTCACAGCATCCCTCTAGCCCCTTTCCATTCCTGCAGCTGGACCAGAGTGGTCAAGCACAGGCCACTGCACCATTTTAGATGGGGAATTAAGAATGGAGTTCTGACTAGTACTGCAGTAGCAAAGTAGGAGGGACACAGAGTAATGGTCCCTTTACCTTGTAAATCTTCCAAAGTATTGACACATCACTAGTTTAATCCATCTCAGGCTATAAAAGGGCATTTAACCCAATATCCTGTTTCCTGAGTAAGTGGCGTGTGTGCAGCACTGTTGTGTTAGCAGTAACTGCTCTTTTATTTTCTGGCAATATTCTGTAAATATAGGTACTTATTGGATGGATTTGTGTGTATGTTAGCACACTGCTTTGCTGCAGCTTCCTGTAAAATTTTCACTCTGTGCAAGAAAGCGTCTGCTCTTTTAAAAGGGGGGAGCCATAATTTTGGTCTCAGGTGCTCTACCAAGTCTTTTAGGCACCTAACTTGTGTTTAGATCTCCTTATAAGCCTGTGTAAGGAAAAAGTAGTCTTAGAATGATGAGATGCTTATGCACATATAATCTGCTAGATGTCAAGAAAGACGTGGCTTCCTCCACTAAGCACTGACACTCAGGTACCCAGGAAGGGTATTTATTTACAAAGAAGGAAACGGTTGAGGACTCAGTTCATCTGCCATACTCTCACAGCATGACTCAGTGCTACAGGCAAAGGAATAAAGACAGAAATACTCTGTAAATCATAGACACATTCAGTTCTAAAGTGCATACCTCTTCCTGAACATCAAGTTCATCATCAGGCTGGCTTGTCTCTGTGAATTCTATGGGTTCCTTAGACTCCTGCATGAGTGAAATCTTGGCGGAAAGAAATGAAGAAATACAATGAGTTACGCATTTTCCACATCATCAAAATGGATTTATTACTCTGAAGTGTCTTAAGACAGCCATCACAACTTACAAGAGTGTTGTTTGCTGTGCCTTGACAAAGCTGTTGATTTAGTTCAGCTGAGAGGAATTTAAATCTTGAAAAGCTTTTGGTTCTGCCTCTCCTCATGACTAGTTATGGCTTTGTGAAAAATAATAAAAGCAGAATCTATCTCTAAGCTGCTGTATAGATTTGTCAAAATGTTAATCTCTACTACAAAGCAATAGTGTGCAAACAAATATTTAAAAATTAGGGTCCTGTCCTCGTTTTAATTAGTAATTAATTTTAAATAATTTTTATTCATAATACTGTAATAGTGATTGCTAGGGAAGGAATTGGAGAAAAAACCAGGCAAACAATACAAGGCCATTTTCCTAAAGTTGGCCCACATGTTTAAACATTACAGCGTGCTCTAGTTGTCTCAAAAAACATTTAATACAGCTATAAAATGCCCAGAGAAAGGCAGCAGGAATAAACACTAGTGCAGAACAACTTTTATATGCACTCACACCAAGTAGAATGAAACTCCTGAGCATTGATTAGAGGTATATGAAGTATATAATATGAGGTATATGAATTATAAAATGGTGTTAGGAAAAAGAGCAGGGAATCATTATTCATTGCAACTAACAATCCAGAAATCCAACAAGCTTTAAACAAAGAAAAATACTTATCACCTAACACATTTAAAATTACAGAACCCATCTCCACAAGATAGTTTCAAGCTAAAACACACAAAGGGGTTCCAAAAGAAGTATGACAAACACATTGAAAAACCCTCTCATTTGTGACAACTGAATATAATGGTCCAAATGCAACCTCCACCTGATGAAGTTCCAGTGCTGCCAGCTGCTGCCAGAAACTGGAAAATGTGTCTTCAGACTAAGTGCTCTCCATGTGTCCTATTTCTTGTGTTCATTTCAGTAACAAGATCCTGGGGCTGACAGACCCTTCCTTTAATCTGTCACAATATTCATGTACTCCAGAAGCTGTCTGATTTACTAGACTCACTTTTTTGCACTACAGCTCTATGCTTAGTTTTCAGACATTCCATGCTGTAATGGAAATTGCAAGAATGAATTCTAGGTGAAAGAAGGTAGAGAAATGTACTACTGACTATCCTTACCTTCTCAAATATGGGATCCTGGTTGTCACTGTAAGTCATTTGATTCCTTATGTAGAGCACAGCATCGTGGACAGTCAAGAAAAAGATGTCTTTTCTGACAATATCATCAAAGAAGGCACTCCGTTCCAATTGAGATATAAGGTTGTCTGAATAAAAGAAAGTCATAACAGGTTAATACAATTTGCAGTAATTTATGAAATGTCAAAAGATATGGTTGCAACGACTAGAAATCAAATATACAGGCAAATCAATCATTGTTTTGTTTGTTTCGATTTATACTTTCTATGTTTCCTTTAAACCCCACCATTCTTTGTGTCCCACCACAGCCCACCATGCTTATCAGTGTGACAATTCTCATTTTTCTTAAAACAGTGGCTCCCACAGACACATCTGGACATCCTTTCCCAACCCTTCTCCTCTTCATTTTATTCTTTGCATGTGTGGTAATAGAAATATTTGGCTGTTTACCTTGATATGAAGCAAAGTATACTCTCACATCAATTCTCTCAAACTCTCTAATTATCTAAAAAAATAAAAGTTTGCAACAAGGACATAAATAAATTCTGTCAGAAGAAAATACACATATGTATATATATCTATATACTTAATGTATAGGCATGCATACACTTAATTTGTTTCTGATTGTCTCCATTTCAAATTGTATGTTTTGTTTCTTCATTTTGAATAAGGAACTGCTATATCTTGCTATACTTAAAGACCCAGTAGTTAAGTACTTGGTTGCTGAAGTGTCCTATCTTCAACTGTGTAAATGGAACTGTCACTTTTACACAAATGTACATTGCTGCCTTTTGAGGTTCTCATCCTGTTCTCACAATATGAATAATCATGACTCTGCAAGTGAAAACCATGTGGGCCAGAGCTAGGTTTATGTTTCCCCATATATGTGTGATAGGATACAATCTTTCACTGGCACATGCAAATTTTTTACAGATTCTTCCCTCATGCAGTGCACCAGATGGACCTGTTCTTGGATGAAGAAGCTGCATAGGGAAAGAGTTATGTCTATGGACCCCTTATCTCTTTTGTCTCAGAAGTCAGAATTGAATTGAAACTAGGCAGAAGGCTCAAGTGCCACACACAGCATTCTTGAGCTTCAACTAGTTAAAAAGTGAGAGACTGGATTCTACCCCTAGCTCCCTGGTGGCAGGAAAGTGTCCGTATTTTCAGAAGTGATTGCTGGTTCCATCCCCTTCTGTTCACTGGTAAACTACAGTCTTTGTAACTACAGTCTTTGTAATCTAAGATATGGTTTATAGATAGGCTAAGCAATCCCAAATGAAAAATACAGTTAGTGAGAGCAGCAATCTGAACATACCAAGTATCATAAAAGAAAAAAGGACTAAACAGTCTGGTCCTACACACTTGTAACAGGGCGCCAAAAAATAATGGAAATATGTGGCCTTAATCTCTTCACCTTATTTCCCTGTTCCTAAACTAAGAATATTATCTCCTATTATGTAGTGTGATGTTTGAAGAGGAATTGTGTTATTGAAGTGCTCTAATATTTGCCACAAAAAAACCCATAAAGAAAAGGATCATTCTTCCATCCTTCAGAATTTAAATAATATGGAATGAATAAATAAGTCTTGTGGCTAAAGACTGAAGTGATGGTAGGAGAAAATTTTTACTACCTCTGTGTTGAGTGAGCACCATCCACTACCGAGATTAAAGAGGGAAGCATGTGAAAAGAGAAAACATAACTAAAATATTTCATAACATTTGCATATGAGGGGACCACATTTTGCAGCTCTAACTTTAGCGTATTTGGCCATGTAACCTTCACATGCTTTTAATGCATTTTAATTTTTTTTCCACCTAGAATGTGTACACCCCAATATTCTAAGTTTTAAAGCTATTTTTCAACAACAGACTTTTAAAAAACTCTGAAATTAACTTCAACTAACATATCTTGATTTACATACTGCTGACTAGCTTCATTTTCATGGAACAGCAGAAAATAAAAAGCCTTTACCGTTTTTATTGATCTCACAGCTACAATATCCAAGAAGGTTACTGCTCCAAAATCAAGAATGAGACTGTGGATGGGCACTTTGGGGATGTTTACTTTAACTGGTAGTTCTGAATTCCAGTCCACCTGGATCTCTACTTCTTTGGTGGGAACTTGCATATCTTCATTGTCTTCAGGTTCCTCATCAGTCTCAAAAGCTTCATTATTCATGCCAGGCTCACTGATGATTCCATTCTAATGTGCAGATAATATATGGAATATAGTATTTAATTATGGAGAAAGTTTTGGAGTTACAGGAAATATTTCCCTGTGATAACTTCTGATTCAAGTATGACTTTAGGACTGGTATTTGAGACTGATACTCCTTGCTCCTGAGCCCTGATGAAGCAGTTAGCATAACACCATTTTATAAGGCAAGCAGCCATCCTCTGTGACCAAGCATGTCACATATTCGTTCCCTTTGCCCTCATTCTCATGCCTTGCATATCCTGTAACCCATGCAGACAAACCAAACAGATTTCCTCTTCCCTTCCCTACTAGCTTCAAGATTCCTGGATGCCAGGCTGATTATTTCCTTCCTTGCCACCCTTGAAGGTCCCAGGCACTCAGCCAACCAGGTGTTGATCATGGCTTCCTGAATCTCTGGGATCGACTTCCTACCATAGTATGAAGTCACATTTTTCCATCTTTATTTTAGAGATGAGACAGAGGATCTCATAATTAAGGCTAAATTAATAACATCTAACAATAGTCATTTGAGAAAAAAAAAAGGAAAAAAGAAATATAAACATTTGTCTTACCTTGGTAGCTTTTAATTTCCCTTTCTTAATTAGCTTTTGAATCTTCCTCAGGGCTTTTAGCCTTTTATTGTATACCTTGACTGCATCAAATCCAACCTACAGAAAAAGGATCAAGACAACAAATTGAATTAATTCTACCTAGGCCTAAATCTGAGGAAATCTCAAAGACAGTTAAGAAGCATCCAAAACTATCACATTATCACTTACTGTGGATTTGAGGCTGCTTTTCAGTCCATCAATGTTAGCATAAAAAATTGGACTTGAAAACTTGAGAATCTTCACACCTTCTGGTTCAATAACCTGTTGCCAAAGAATTAAAAGTCAAGAAGCAGCAACCATATTTGGGCTAATAAGAAGCAGTTTGTCTGTTTCAACCCTTCTACACATCTAATTCATTTTTAAAATGTCCTGTCTTTGCTGATAACTGAAGTGATTCAGTTTTTAAAAGCTTACAGCTCCAGCATGTAATATTGGCCAACCATCTGGATCAAGATGAAGAATTTAATGTTGAGATGTGTTATCTTGGAGCATTCCACTTCCAAATTCAAGTTGTCCACAATCTGCAAGGTACAACTTTGTCTTACACTGTCCTGTAGGCTGAAGGGAAGCAACTCAGCAGCAACTCAGCAACAACTCACATTTTTGTAGTCCTTGACCTTCTTGTAGATGTCTGTGCCAGGAATGTTTCCAAAGCCACCCCATGAAGGACTAACAGAAACAAAAAGAAAAGACAGTGATGGTAAACATCATACTTAGGTATTCACAAAATTGAAGGGATCATTGAACACAAACAGTCATAGACTCTTGTACTCCACTGTCTTCTGCCAAACTAATAGCCTCATTGGAAAAGTATTCTATCTTTGTTTTGTATCAATCTGCAAGGATCTTTTCGCAGTTTGTAATGAATGGGCCTTTTTAAAGACATGGCACTTCAGGCTCAGCCTACTTGCTGCACCATTTTCATGTAGAGCAGAATGAATAACTTGTTCCATTTGTGTCCCAAACCATAAAAATGTTTTAGAAGCAGATGGGTTTGAATGAATAAAATTTTTTTTTATGCTGAAAAAAAGTTTGTCACTTTTTATATTTCAAATCAACAAACAATACATTTACATTCTATTCAGATTACTTTAAACTTTTTGCCGAACCCTTTTAATTTTTATTTCAGTCAGTAACAAAACAAAAAAAAAATTGCAGTCTTCAGATATGTTTTTAATGGTTGAAGCAAATCGTTCTGGCATTTGTAAAGCCTCACCTCCCTCATATATTACCAAAATTATTAATTTCTTCTCCCTTATGAGGAAAGACTGAGAGAGCTGGGTCTCTTCAGCTTGGAGAAGAGGAGAGTGAGGGGTGACCTCATCAATGTTTATAAGTATGTAAGGGGTAGGTGCCAGGAGGACAGAGTCAAGCTTTTCTCAGGGGTGACTAACAATAGGACAAGAGGCAATGGTTATAAACTGGAGCATAGGCAGTTCTGTATAAATATTAGGAAGAATTATTTCACTGTGAGGGTAAGAGAACACTGGAACAGGCTGCCCAGGGAGGTTGTGGAGTCTCCCTCCCTGGAGACATTCAAAGCCCACCTGGACATGTTCCTGTGTGACCTGCTGTAGGTGACCCTGCTTTGGCAGGGAGGTTTGGGCTGGATGATTTTTCGAGGTCCCTTCCAACCCCTAACTTTCTATGATTATATAGTTTGATTTCACAAACCTGATTTGAATTGTGGAATCTTTTTAAAGACTTTTAAAATTCCACTTTTAATAAAGTGATATGCTGTAACAACTTTTGCAAGGCTTTATTTTTGTGCATTTGCTGACAGTGCAACTATCCTTTGGTACCACTAGTAGCCAGAGTCTCTGGATTCCAGACTCAAAGAAAGGAGTTAAGTTGCATTTTCAGAAGAAAGATCAATGAAAAGCAACAAGATGGCCAAAGAAGATTCTGCAAAGCCACCTTTTCTCACCATTACACTACCATAGGTTCTCTAAGCACATTAAAACAGCCACAAGCACAAAATTTGTCTCACTTGCATGCTTCTCATCCTCTTCTTTCCCAGGTGTACACTCAGTCTGTTATAAGCAGTAAGTTAAACCATTACTGGCATGTGCAGCATCTTGTAGTAGTATTACATGCTAAGAGGTACTGTAATGATCAATTAATTGTGGAAGACATTTATACATCCTTTTTCATTTGATCTGAAATGTTCCTATCCCTTTCCAGAACTCAGCATTATGGGTGCACAAACAACACATGGCTAAGTACTAGCAAAGTAGCCAACATGATATAGAATAAATACTGATAAAATAATGAAGCTTCTCATTTATCAGTGTAATTAAATGTTAGCACAAAATGTTTTGTTCTAGAGAACAGATTTTTTCCATTTCAAAATTTTTGCAAACCCAAGCAGATTTTCTGCCATGAATCATCTTGCTTTTTAGCATAATGTCTTCCTTTTTCGTTTTATAACACTAGCAGTTATTTCTGATCCTGTGTTACTTACAACTGAACCCTCAGCACAACTGTCAGCAATCCAAACAAAAGGCCAGCAAGTAATCCCAAATCCAGTCCCAGAATGATGGATGCTATACATGTGAAAACCCAGATCATCTGGAGAGGAAATAACAAATGTAAAGTCTCTTAAATAAAACAGATAACTCCTGGTCACACTAAGAACCACTAGACCAGACAATATGAATAGCAGAAGAATTTAACTTTGGAGATGACCACAGCACACTGGCAACTAGCTGACTTCCATGCAAAAGCCTTCCTCTTCCTCCAAGATTCTTCGATCCACCCCTATTTCATTAGGCATTGTTAACTTTTTAGGAAATAAGGGAGGTTTAGATAGCAACATTTTTCAAGTTTCCAGTTTCTTTTCTGAAATTAAAGGGGATTCAGGTAACCATTGCATTTTCTTCTTTCTGATGGTGACAGTCTTCGTTAATCTTTCTTTAAAAACTGGAAATAAAATATTTTCCCAAGGTGAAAATACTGCAAGATGCCCTACTTGCAAACATATAGAGGGAAGGGGTATCCTCAGTGATACCCAAGAATGAAAATTCTTCCAAAGTGAAGTATTTCCTATTAACAGGTTGATGGCACTCTCAAAAGTCTCCAAGGAATATTCAGGCAGAACAGTTGAAGTGGGCTCCTCAGTTCCTCTCTATGCCACTGCCCAGGCAGAACAGCCACTGGACCCAATCATACTAAAGCTGAGTGCCCACACTTCTCACTGAAGTCACTGGAGTCTTTTCTCTATAAGGATGACTGGTCCATGATTGACTAAAAAGGTCCAGATCTACATAAGGCAGGTACTACCTGATGTTACACACTGTAAAATCAATACATAATAAGGACTGCAAGAGAAAATACTTTCCATGGAAACTTTTCCTGCCATCACAGCCAACCTGGAGGTCTGTTCCACAGAAAACACAGTGGGTGATGTGGGAAAGTGCCCTCAGATATGGTTATAGCAACTCATAAGAAAAGAGTTCATATATCCCTTAGCATGACAAATAAATCCATAATCTAGGTTTTCTTAACCCTGTTATAACAAGAAAACCTACTTTCTGAGAACTACCTGAGATTATCCATGTAAATGGGATGCTGTTGTGGCAACAACATAAAATATGTACAATAATGGTTAAGAAAATGTCAGCTCTTCTGATCCATTTAAACTGTGCAAAAGGTAACTGCACAGGAATGTCCTGACTGGCACCCTTACTGTGGGGCATAGGGAATAAAGAAGATAATCATACTACCATGTAAAACTCTAAAAGAGGGAATTTTTAGCTGGTCTCATGGCATTTGTATTTTGAGGATGCACATAGAAGTTTTAATATGTTAACTCTACAAAATTATGTTTATGTGATAGTTAAGAGAAACTTGGTTGGCATTAAAAGGCAGAAAGAAAACCAGACAGAAATATTCAGGAGAAAAATAAAAAAAATGGATTACTTACAGCATCCACTTTATTCTGTCTCCACAGACGGGGAACATCAAACACTTGCATGAACATCCCTTTCAAGTTAGCTATAACTACAGCTGCCAACACAGACTGTGAAGAAGAAAAATGATGAAAAAGTGTTCTTCAGAAGCAAAGATGCATATTAAGATAGTGCTCAACATTATACACTGTAAATCAGAGCCTGGTCTGGTATCAGTCTTCATAGTTTAAACAGGACTATTAATCCTGTTCATCAGATTTGGGCATTTGGATCTAATTGGTGCTGTTGGCTGTGCTGCAGAGGATAAGCACAGTACCTTTTGTAAGGGCTCCAGCAGTTTTCCCAGGGCAACAATGGAAATCAAAACAATCCCAGCTGAGATTATACCAGCAACCTGTGAAGAGCAGAGTGTTTATAGGAAATGAATTTAGTAAGATTTTATCTTATGTTTCTAGGATTACAAAGAACATGTACAAGTAGTTGCACATTAAATTTCTCTAGGAACAAGAGAGATCTGCCAAAATGCCCTGGTGTTTAGACATATGTGGGCAATCGTTCTACACTTCAGCTAACACAGAGGGAATTCTATTAAGCAGGCAGCATAAACAACTGCATGCAAGGTAGTTGCTCTTGGGGGAATTGCATTGCATAGATGAAAAGAGCAGAGTCTGTGTATCAGCCAGAAAAGGAGCTGCTGGATGACCTGTAGTTCTCTGCTGTTATAAAGTGCAAAGCTGTAGTAAAAGCAGAGTAGCATACTCAACATAAGAGAGATGACACATGGGCAGATGATGGGCAGCATATGGTGGGGCTGCCTAGGCCAGCACATGAGAGCTGACATGCCTCTATCTTAGCCATAGGAGTTCCTCCCTCATCCCAAATTCCTACTGGAGTATACTCAATGAATCGGGAATAAAACTCTGGGGCTTCAGACTAGAAAGGTTTCTAACCCAAATGTTAACTCATGCTATGTAAAACGATTGCCCTCTTCTGGCAGAGTTACAAATCTGACTCACTACTAGACCGTGAGATACCTGAGGCTTTCCACATGCTAGCACCACAATCCCACTGTGAAAGCTGTGACCTATACAAGATTTAACTGACCAGTGCACACTGCTAGTAAGAAGAGGTCATTACCTGAGTCTTTCCACCGGTACTTTCTTGGACTGCAGTCCGTGAAAGAGCAGTAGTTGCAACAAAACAAGAAAAGGCACCTGAAAAAATGTTGCTGAACCCAAAAGCAATAAACTCCTGAAAGATAATTGGATGATGCTGTAAATACAGATCCCTGATGACAGTTTTGCAATGGAGAATGAAAACAGCTTCTACAGTAGTTTATAAATTAGGCAGCACAATATGATATTGAGAAGTGCATGGATTAGAAATAGCTGTTAAATCTTTCTACAAATTTTCCTTGTGCCAGTATTTCTGTGTATCTGTGTTTGAGAATCAATACAACAAAGTTGTCACAGTCTTCCTAGTATGGACATACTTGTCATATTAAAAAGTAATTTCAAGCTTATTTCCATCAATGTTATCAAACATTTCTAACAATTACAGTGGTATAATTGCATCAAGAAGTAGGACTAGTATAAATTTAACTTCCAAGTATCCTCAACTAAACAAATAATTTTAATCCGTACAACAGTGTGAGCTTAGACAAGCCTATAATTAATGCTAAGCATTGTATTATTAGTAGAAATAACCAGAACTTTGAAATAAAACGGTTTCTCTGAAAACTTCTAGTTTGTTGAGCCAGAAGTTTTCCACTCTGAACATCCCAATGAACTCATGCTGAGCCCCAAGCAGTGTTCTCATAGATTGGCCCCAGGGTCACAGATGCTGGCACCTACTGATTCTGGTTTTCTACTCAAGTGACAAGGACCCTGTGAGCTTTATGTCCTGGGATCTGGGCCATTGCTCTGCTGGGAAATGAGGCATTTGGGAGCTGCCTGCAACTCCATATAATTGACAGAAACATTGTTTTCACCAAGCTGACTTAGTCACAAGAGCTTTTTACTCGATGCAAATTTTTAAAAATATAATTTGAGGTTTATTTTTGACTGTCTCCCTTCTTTTCTCCAAAGTTTTCTGTAAGCTTTTCATTAGGCTCCAGCTGCAAGAACAGGATTTTAGAGTCATGTTCTTTAACATAACAGACCTAGATGATTCATGCCTATTCCTGTGTAATAGCTGTAGCCTGGAAGAAAATATTGGAAGGATAGCTCCTAGTGTTCTTAATAACCTATGAATCTATGAAGACAAAATAAACACTAGCAGATAATAGTATTGACTCATCCTTCAAAGTTCTATTACTACATGCTTCTATGATGTTATTTTTAACTACTTCAGTTCAACTAAACTACCTGCCCACCACTCATGCCTGCATTTTTTAAATTTGTAGCATAGTATTGAAAGGAAGGCACTTTGCTTTTATAGACAGTAATTTTACTACTACTGTATTTAATTAGTATCTTTGAAGCACCTCAGCATAGCATTTCCAGGAATATGTATTATTCTTTCAGATTTATTAAACTGAAAGTCAATGTATTTTAAGCATCTTTAAATCAAAATGTTGCCAGATACGAAATTTACATATTGTAAAGTGACCCAGCTTGTTCAGTAGTTTAATTTTGTTACATATTGCAATACGTTTCCAAAGTCAAACTGCATGTAACCATTAGCCTTGAAACAAAGGACTTATTAAGCTAAGTGCCCAGCTTATCAATTTATAGTAGTGAGTGTATTTTCTCATATTTCAAAAGATAAAATTCAAAATTAGCATAGATGCAGGACAAAGATGCTTTCTGACATGTTTCTCCCACACTCATCAACAAGACACATAACCCCTGGTGAAGACACTGAATGAACAGCAGGAATCCTCTAAGGACTTGCGAATGCACAGCTCATGGAACATTCTACCTATGTGCCTCCAGAAACCAATGGTTAAAACAATCCAGTCTTTGGTGTAGGGAGTTATTCAGGTGTGTTTGTTTGATGGTAGGTGCTTGCTTTTGTGAAGCTGCAGGACTGAGCTATACAGTTACAAATATATTTATATTGATGTAACTGGTGTCATGCTGAGAAGTACAATCATAGGAATAAAATCATGCCTGAACTGAGAAGTTCAGCTAGTACAAATCCTGTACGTAGACTAAGCCTAAATAAAGCTGTCAATAGCAGCTTCTTAGCTTGACACTGTCTTTTTTTTCCTCTCTCCCCCCAGCAACACAGCTCAAAATATGCCTTACAAGTAGAAATGGAAAGCAGGTTGCTAAAACTGCCCATGTCCCCTCAGCATCACAGGAAAACATCCCCATACAGTGCTTAGCTTTACTTACCTTTTGAGAGCTACTGCATTCACTAAAGCAATGTAGAAGAAATGATGTAGTATGAAAAGCCCATACTGAAGCTTTTGAATTTATTTTTTTTTCATTCAGGCAAAGCACATCTAGCTCATCTCTATTTGGTAAATCATTCAGGCAATATATGGCCATTATAGCAGTTTTTTCCCCCCCAATATTTGTAAGAATTTCTCCTTTCAGACTTAAGTTTTTGGTCTGAAAAATGTGTCAGAATGATGTTTCTTTCATTTGGCTACATAAGCAACATAAAACAGAACTTATAAACTACTCTGGTTATACATACCTGGTTTCCATCAATAGCATAGTCATACTTGGTTGCATATACTTTCCCCACAGACACAGCAATAGCATAAGCAACAATAGCAATGGAAAAGGAGGCTGCTATCATCTGGGAAAACAGGCTGACATCTGGAGGTTCCGGAGGCAAAAATCTAGCATTTAGAAAATATATTAGTTTTATCAACTTTGATCAAATTCTGTTCTTGCTAGAATTGTCAAGGAGTTTGAGGCAGAGGCATACAGGTTGCTTATAATATGAAGTGTAATGTTTCAAGTTAATAAAAAGGTGGAAACAGCCCACTGACATACAGAACATGCTTATCTAGCTCACCATAGCCCAAATCCTGATGCTATTAGTCAGCAACAAAGCTCTCATTGTTCTCAGCATGACTGAGATTTGGCCTTCTGATAGCGAAGTGAAAAAGTACATTTTCTGAAGCTCTGAATAAAGGATGTATTGAATAATAAGAGGAATTACATAAATATGTTAATGGCACTTCATACTATTGTTAACGTACTTCTTCAGAAGATCTCAAAAATATTTCATCCCCTGCTGTGTTTTCACAAATTTTAATTAATCAAGCCCTGAACACCAAATGGAATGTGAAGGTTACTACTGTGAAGTGTTCTGAATCTTTCAAGTAAAAATCTCTACCAGCATAATCCTCAACATCCTTGTTCCTGTGACTGCGGAAGCCACAAAATTGATTGCGATAACAGTGGTGACATGAACATGAACCACAGTGGGATAACTCAGATTTACAGAAATTAAATCTACACAGAATTTATTTTTTTATTACATTTTCCATGGTCATATATTCACTTTGTGAGAGTGAAGCAATTAATTCTCTGATGAACTTCATTAATCAGGTAGACATTCCTAAGATCATTTTACAGATGAAGGAAAGCTAGGAAACATATTTAGGTGGCATAACTGAAAGCCAGAAGTATAACATAGGAAACCTCCAGCTCTGAGTTCTAAACTCAGGTTACAGCTCTCATTATCTCTTTTATATTTCTCTTACCACTGCAGTTTTTAGCCAATTAAAATAAGACCTAATTCCCAGAAAACAAAGGCACTCACCCTCTTGGAATGCTCTTAACAATGCCTGCGTTGTATTTTTTTTCCAAGTCGGCAGCATATGAAATGCCAGTGGCCAGTATTGTCTATAATGAAATAAAGCAGCAGTTTTAATACCTAAAAAGGGTTCTCATCTTCCTGTACGTAGCATCACTTATTTTTTCTATTAGCAGTTTTTGTTATGCTTTGCTTACCACAATGACTTCTATTGGTATAGGGATAGGTATCTTGTGTTTGAACCGATCATTTATTTCTTTAACTACCATGCAGACAAAAATGGTGAGAAGTCCAGCAATAAGATCTGCAATGTTGGTGGTACCAATTTTTTCAAATGTTTCAATAAGAGTCTGAAAAATAAAAATGACAACATAAAGCATGTCCATGTTGACTCGAAGGATGGGAAAATAGTCTTCAGAAGATCCAGATGTATGGGGTTTTGGAGGAGTCCAAGCTACTTCTTTGTTCTGGCTTGGGGGAGCCTGAGGATAAGATACTGTGCTACAGAATTTGTGGATGGAATTAATGGTGAATTTAACTGAAAAAGCATAACTGCAAGAACTGTCCACACAGGTGGCTTTTGCTTCCCAATTTTAAGGAAATAAATACTAAATAAGAAGAGCTAACTCCCTGTCTGTGCTGTACTTATACCTTGGAGCAAGGAAGGGAAGATGTATCTACAGCTTCTTGTCTGAACAGCAAGCGAGATCCAAATTTTTCTATTCGAAAGTCAGCTAGCAGACCCATAGGGAAATCTCTGGCTCATTATGTGCCCAGTACATATGGTCTGTGGATTGATTACATGTTTCCTGTTCCCACTATTACCTTCCAGAGCATGAGTATGAATACATGGGTCCTGCCAAGCTGTGAAGATTCCTGCCCTTGAGAAAAGCAGTAGCTAAACCTCACTTTACAGTACATTAACCTTTCCTGCAGAGTTCAGTCCCTGGCTGGAGGACTCTCACAACTGGGCTGCAACAGGCAGATCCCTTCTCTACCCTTGCTATGCCTTTGCTTGGTCCTGTTGCTTATTGCAAGACAAGTGTGTAGGCAAAACGTGAAGGGCTGATTACAGAAAAGCTACAAATACTTCTCTATCCTTCTCCAAGGCATCAGAGTAATTCTTACTTGGTCCGTATCTCCAAGTAAATTTAGTTATTCCAGGAACAGTGAAGCAGCTTTAATAGACAGATCTGGTAGAAAAGGGGACAGAAACAGACTTCTTGCATCCTGGTTAGCTCCCCAAATACTGAACTGTCAGTTTGAGGTCAAGGGAAGGGTTGCAGCAGCAGTGCCACTACTACCATTCCGAAGAGATTCTGGCTTTCAAATAAAATATCTAAGTCCTTGATCAGCTATGTTTTCTAAGCCAAACAAGAAGCCTTCCTGAAATATGGAATCAAATTCCTTTCTTCAGGTGACTGAAGCCATTTCTTGCCTGTTACGCTGCTTACCACGGATCCTGTTCTTACTGATTATCCCTTGCACAGCCCCACTTCACAGGGGAACAGTAACTTCCTAACTTTGGGTTGTGAATTCTGCAAACAGTGGATGGTTAGTGTTGCAGTTTGTTAAACACACTTCTGAAGCAAGTCTGAAACTTGCTGAAGCTGACAGAGCAAGTGCCTGGTTGAGCAGACCAGAAATAACAATTTGTTTCCTCTACACATTGATTTGGCTCACCTGTAAGAACACAGAAGCTTTGAGACTAAAAAATCAGCATTCTACTCAGGTTTGCAGGAGCTGGTAGAAACATGTAATTCCTTTTCAAAAATATTTTCTACTAAATATAATGCCCTTCAATAAACAAAAAATACAGGAAAAACGGCTAGATTAAAAAATCCATCATTCTGCCAGGTGTACTCTAACATCTATTAGAAAGTATTTTGTCTCATCTAATTTTCCTTGCTCTGAGGTAAAGAGTTTTCATAGATTCTTAAAAGGCCATAATGTAATACTTTAATTTTTTAAAAAATAGACTACACGATTCCTTTTTCTAAATTTTACCTGACTGTTTGCAGTTATATTGACCTTATTTTTGCTAATCTAGATGTCTAATGTATTTTTTTGCTAGTCTGGTTGCCTGAATTGGCATGTAAAATCTGTAAATACTTCAGGGTTTTTCTTTTTCCTAGAACAATCTCTTTTAGAAATCTATTATTTTTATCTGAAGTGCTATGGAAGATCTAAATTTCTGTGAACCTGAATAGTTTCATGCTGAAGTCATTGACAAAACTCTCAATAATTTTCTTGGGGAAGGAAACTGTTCCGTAATGTGAGACCCCTAGGAATTCAGTGTTTCTGTAACCTGGCCAGAACATTTCTCCACTTGATCACTTTCTCTAAGATCAACAAGCAGACTTCTGACAGCAACATTTAGCCTCCCTTTGGCTAACCAGTGGGTACTTGGCTGCAGAGTGGGGATCCACATCCTTTAGGTATTCACAGAGTGAATGGTACAGAGTGGAATAGAGTACAACACCTTTACCCAGAATAACCTGCTGCTTTAAGAGTGAGGAGGCTTGGGACCAAGTCAGCTTTGGGAGATGACTTGATAGTTTTAAGAAATGAAGAAACATCCGTAAGCTAGAAATCAAGGGGTGGGATGGAAAGTAGTCTTCAGAAATTACAACCTAGAGAAGAAAAACTGTTTTGCTGGATAATTGCATTTAAACTTTATGTGAAAAACTGCTCTGTCTGAAGAAGACTTGAATATGGTATGGGGAGCCAGGAAAGCAGCAACTTACAGCCCCACAGCTATAAATCTTTGTGTGTATGACAGCTAAATGAATGCCCTGTACTTAACACCATATTTGTGAACCATTCCTGTATGAAATGGAAGCAGAGGATAAACAATTATATAGAAATTCTGGCATAAAACCAAAACAGATTAGAAGGGCATACTTACATATATTATGGAAAGGACACCATTGTAGTTTTTAGTTGAAACATTTAGGACTATTTTCAATTGTGACACAAGCACTTGAAAAGCAGCTGCAGTTGTGAATCCCCCAACTAGTGGATCTGCAAGGTACCTCACAATGAAACCAATCTGAAGGACTCCAAATATTACCTGGAAAAATGAAGAATAACAGCTTAATAAACAAAAAAAAGGTACACTTTTATTTAGTGAATTCTTGTGCTTTGTTCTTTTCTTTTTGTTGGTGCAGAGTTTTAACACCATCTTCCCACACTGCAGTCTAGTGGAGCTTAATATCCTGCCATCCAAAGAAAAAAAAGACACCTCAAGAGATGTGTGAAAGGATGCTCCATGAAATGCACAATTAGCACTTTGTTTCATGCAGGTATCTTGGTCTGCAATCACAGGGGTATTCTTCTGTTGTCTGCACTCCTAGTCATGCTGCCACAGACTCTACCCAGGAAAAGGAAAATAATCCCCCAAGCACTCTTCAGGGTTTGGGATGACTTTCCTTCATTTTTGTGTTTTGCTACAGGGAAATTTCTTACTTCCCTGGTAGGTATTTCCATGCCATATATTTTTCCATTAAAATTAAAGCAATACAACCTTGTGTCTTCAAGACAACAATTTTACCTGTAAAATGCCAACCAGAAATGTGAGGGTACTAGCAATCAGCACTCTTTGTGCATCTCTGGATTCAGTGTCTATCATTATTCCAGTACCATTAGTCCCTGTAGCATTATTGCCATCTATGAGAAAATGATCATCAGGGGCCATGCTTAATACAACAGAGCCCACCATCAAGCTGACTACAGGGAATGGACCTGTAACGATAAACAGAACACACTAAAGTTTAATATACATAAAAAAGAAGCATTTATCAGACAGCCTCTAAATCAGAAAATTAATTTAATATTTTTGCTGGGGTACATTAGTATATTAGGGGTCCAGGAGCCACAGGCACTGCAAACATGACACAAAGATATAATCCTGCCTTAACTGAGTTCTACATACAGGTGCAATTTCATGCTTTGAAGCCAATTTAGGGCTTTACCACGGCCAAGAAGGCACAACCATCTCCCTTGTGTCAGCACCACAACCAAACTAAAGATCACTGATCCAGAGGAAAGCAACACTTAATTTTTTTTTTCTTGGTCATGGTTAGTTTTCTGCTGATCCATATTGTCACATATCTTCATGGTCAGGAATCCCAACACCATGGTGGTGGCAGGACCACGAACCAAGAGGTGGGACCACATATTTTCACAGTAGTGTGGTGTTACACTGGCTAAAGATGACTGAAACTATACTTTGGGCAAGATACAGAGAGAGTAAGTTATCATTGTGTCAGCAACACACAATCTAATCACATTTGGCTTTGTTATTTACTAACATTATGCAGAAAAGGAAAATGTCACAAAGTGTCTTAAAGAAGGATAAGTTAATTTTACAGATATCTTAGAGGACATTTCATGAATAAGAGTATTGGAGAAAGCATAAAAAGGAGCAGTTGATAGTCTAGAAAGTAGGAATGTCAGCATAAGTAGAGGTGTCAGGTCCAAACTGGATAGCAAATGTGAACTGATAAGTAGGGTAGGAAGAGGCTATGAAAGTGGAGAGAACATAGAGAAGTATTTGATGCAGTGGAGAAGAAAGCTGATGAAAAAGCATAATATCATGCCAAAGCTTTGGGAGGGGAAAACAGTCTATTCTTAGAAGATATGAACAAGGAAAGACTATTTTGTTAGAATGAAGAAAAAGAAACTTCAGTGACCAAGCTGTAACACGAATTCTAAGCATGAGAACTGACAGGAAATGGACCCCATATTTTAAAGAAAGTATCCAGAAAGAATCAACAAGGTTTACCCATAGCCTTGATGTGAGGACCTAGAGCGAGGCTGCAGTGGACACACAGGTTCTGGGTCTCTGCGACAGGCAAGAAGATGATATTGTCCATAGTGATCAAAAAAGGATGCAGCAAGGAAGGCTTGTAGAGAAGACTAAGAGCTCTGTTTTAGCCATCTTGAGCTTTAGCTGATAGACAAAATGTCTGTTCATACTGCCTGTTGAGGTCTTGATCTTGTAATTTCTTGCACAGAGTGTAGCCAAAGACAAGATTTAAACTTCAACATAAATGCAAGCAAAAAGCGTGCAAGAGCCCAACTGAAGTTAGCTATTAGGCACAATTGCCTGTACAGAGAAGAAATAAGCCTTAAGTCCCCCAAAGCGACCGATATTAATATTCAGCACAACCAGTTTGGTTCAGAAAGTAGTTATCTTGCATGAATTATGAATGTTCACAGTAAGGATTAACATTTTGTAAAGATCATTCACTGTAACTGGAACACATGCAGTTACCAACTGAGATGTGCCTTGATGTCCCCAGGAAAAAGTATGTCAGGATGGGAAAAAAGGCAGAATAGAGACCATATCCAACAGGAACTGCAACCAGCAAAGCATACGCCAAACCTGAAATAGTAGATCATCAGAATGTCAGGTTTAATATCTCTCAACAAAGTACTATATCATCTAGAATAGACTTTTAGAAGATTTATTCCTTTTGTCCAGATACAATTTAGAATGTGTTTTGTCTGTAAATCACTTGCAGGTGCATATGTTAATCTCAGTGACTGTAAATTATCTGATATTTTGCACTGGTAGTTCAGTGTGAGTAAGTACTGAGAGACATTCCTATATTTGTATAGGCAGCACAAAACATAGGCTCAGATGTGCTGTGTAAGTGGCACAACACTGCTGTAAGAGTGAATGGTCTGCCCCTTGAGAGGAAAGGGGGATATGGGAAGTGCTCTAGTTATAGACAGAAATGTCAAGCACCAACTCTGAATTACTGCACTACAAATATGGTTTAGTGTGTTCAGCCCTTCTGAAAATCAGACCAGCTATTAAACTTCAATAATACAAGTAAATCACATAAATTTGAGTTTCGATCCTTATCCTCATATTCCTTTGTATACTTGTGCAAGCCATCAAATCAAACAAACTATTAAAAAAGAAATTGCCTTCAGTATTATATCCTGGTTAGCTCCTGGGATGAAGTGTTCTCCTCCAAACATACCACAAAAACCTATCAGAGTTCAAAACAATTGAAGTCCTGGTCATGTTGCTGTGGCTGTTGGGGGGACTGTGAGCAACACATACAATTACTGGGAGTTAGAGATTTCAAGGACCTCAAAATCCCAGAAGTCTCTTTCTTGGCAAACATTTTGGCCATTAGAATCTCTTTTCCTTCTTTTCCTTCATTTTTTTTAATTAGCTATTATTATTATTATTACAAGTAGGTTTAGATTTCTACTAATTTGTGGGTTTTTTTTATGTGTGTGTGGGGGGGGGGGGGTTGTTTGGTTTTTTGTTTGTTTTTCTTTCTTTTTTTTAAATTTTTAATACATAGGTGGGAGACCAGATAGCGTATTTCAGAAATCAGTTTCACAAGTGTAATCTAACGGTGAGAAAATCAGGCACCACAGTAAAATATTAAATGCAGAGGCTATAGTAAGAGCATAATAGCTGCTGCAAGTCATATGAAAAGCCCATCTAGCCCAGTTAATTTTAAAAAGGCAAGAAAGTAATTTAACTGTGGCACTACCTTCATCAGAGATCTTCCAGTTCTGACACAGACTCTATGGAGCTGTGGACAAATAACTTCATTATTCCTCAGGCCACCCTCTGTTTGAGGCAGAGGTTCATAATGCATTTTTTTCTGCCAGTCTGTGCCTCCCTAGCACACTCCAAGGGAACAGACAGTTGGGAATATTTGTGGCTAATTAAGAGTGTGTAAACAGCTTCCTCAGTTCCAAACGTGAATCGTGGCCCTCTCATGCAAATGCTTGATTTCCATTGAGGGTCAGTATGGGTCTGACACAGCTATCTTAGCCTCCCTCACTCCTGAAAAAAATGTTTGTTTGCTTGTTTGCTTTTTTAGGCAGGTGCAAGAGAGCTGTAGGCTCAGGTAACCAAGAAAGAGAAATAAGACCACATGACCTGTATGATCTATCATAATTAAAATTTTAAATATCAAAACTCTTCGAGTAAAAGGCTTGAAAGAAATTAAATACATCTTGATGGCATATCAAAGGAAATTTAAATCTTCCAGCCTAACAGAGAAAAAAAGAATAAATTAAAACCATTAATTATTTATTGAAAAATAATACCCAATATCTAGTATTAAATAACAAGTCTCATATTTTAATTCCATCTACATAACACCCCTATGTTCAGGTGTCTCCCTTATAGAAGTATGCCCCCGAGGAGGGAGGCCGAGGTGCCTGGCTTTACCTTGCAAGGTGGCAACGAGGCCGGTGCTGACTCCCGAGATGATGTCGCTCACCAGCCACTCTTTGACCCGGTAGTTGGGTAGCCACTCCAGGATGGGCAGGAAGGATTTGGTAATCTGAAAGGCCCTTTTTCTTGAACATCTGCATGAAAACAAGTGATGAACGTACCCCACCGGGCTGCAACCCGAAAGCCCTCGACAGCTCCAAGCTGACAGAAGAGCTGATGCGATGCCCATTCTGAGGGGCAGAGGCTGGCATGGTCCAGACAGGGATGGGGCATATGCTGGTGTCTAAAGTGCTGTGTCCTGCAGGAAACTCCCCGGGGACAGCTGCGTACTGGCACTTCGACGTGAAAGAAGGCAAAGCTCGATCTATCGGCAGATGGGCGTAACAAGGGGCCACATCACCCCTCGGTGGGTGGCGAGTATCGGTGCCAGGACAGTGCGTCCGCCGGCACCCGCCGCCTCCCCTCCCTGCTCCCAGCACCTGACCGAGCCCCCGCAGCCACCACCCACCTGCAGGCCGCCTGTGCCCGCTCGCGAAGAGTGGGGGGCAACGCCGGCCGCCTCTCATTCTCCTCCTGGAAGCCCGCCTCGCTGTAGATGGGCCGCGCCACCAGGTAGTGGCTGAGCTCCGCCAGCGGCTCCTCCGCCCGCGCTCCCGCGGCCATGGCCCCGCCTGAGGCGGAGGGCACCGAGCAGGGCCCGCGCCGGCACCCCCTGGCGGTCCGGCCCGCCCCGCCGCTCCCCGCCGCCGCCCTCAGCCCGGGGCGCGGCCCGGCCCGCAGCGCAGAGCTGTCCGCGTCCTGAAGCGGTGGCTCAGGCGGGGCCCCGCCGCCGTCTCGGCCGCCGACGGCTCCACCTGCGCCCGCTCTCCCGCCAACCCCGTCGCAGCCCGATTTATACGGCCGGACGCTTTATTTACGGGGAAACAGAGAGACCCGGCTTCGGACTGGCCCGGGCGACGCCTCCGTCCACCCTCCCCCTGCGGCCCCGGTGTCCCCTCGCAAGCCCTGCCCTTGTCCAGCGCTCCCCGGAGCGACCCTCCCAGCCCGGCGGCGGCCCCCGGCCTCTCTCCTCCCCGGCACCTCCCGTCCCCTCGGGGTGGGGGCTGCATTTCAAAGCCGGCATCCCGCAGGCATCCCGCCCGGGGAAAGCGCGGGTCGTTGTCGGGGGGAATTCCTCCCCGGCGTGTGGAGCGGGGCTCTCTGCACGCACACGATTCCCTCCGACAGCTGGACGGTCTCATCCCCCTTCCCGAGGGGCAGCCATCTGCCGAACGGCGGCCCGCGACGTGCTGGCTGTTGAGACGAGCCTTAGGGGACAAGATAGGACTGACCGCTGCAGGCACTGCTTGGCCCGCAGAGAAACCTCCTCTGAGTTGCCAAAGCCCTGCTGATCCAGGATCTGGGAATCGGCTCCATGCAGAGATACAAAAGCCTAATAAACTAGGTCTGATCTCCAGACCGTCCCTGAGGTCACCCAGCTGCCTCGGCAGGAAGAAAGAGCGATTCGGAGCCCCACAGGCTCTTTGTGTCACACCTGAAATGACAGCAGGCAGCCCGGGGCTGCAGCTTCTAGTTTGCCCAACAAGGGTCAGGGGGAAGGAACCCCTTGGCAGCCTTGCTGTAATTTAGGATTACAGACAAGACTGGGGCAGAAAAAGTCAACCCTGCATGCTGAGTACTGCAGCTCTTCCATGTTACATACGGAGGACAACCTAGCAAAGATCTAGCTGTGAAGTGCAGCATGTGTCCTTCCCATGCCAGGAGATGTTTTGAAGACAGAATCAGTGCCAGTGTTTCAACTAACACCAAAAAAGTGCTGAGGGTACATGCACTGAGGATACAGCATCAAGCAAACTTTTTGTTCAATTTACTATTCAGGCATGGATATTCTTGATGGCCTTGGTCTCTAAGCAGCTTAGTAGAGTCCTATCTTCAATCATATTGAATCCAACATTGTTAAACTGGAAAGAAGCTACTTGCTGTAAGTATGTTTTTTCATGTAGCACATAGTTCAGGCTTTCTAATACTGCAACAGGCTTCTCCTGCTGCAATACTCCAAGAAATGTCCAGGTAAATACTGGAATGTTTTGATCTGAGCAAAGTTGTATCAGGCAGCAAAACAGACAGCTTCCTAAACTTAGTCCCAGAGTTTTGTAGACACTCGTGAGGATGGCACTGAATGGAGTAAAAGCTGAGAGTTACCATCTAGCAGTAGGACTTCGTGCTTTAAGGAAAGTGTTCTTACATAAACGTTACTCACTCCAGAGTGGGAAAGACTTCAGAGAGGTTTTTTTGCTAGCAGATATTAGAGGGAAATGAAATTCTTGCTGGAAAAACAGAAAAAGAGTAGCTTGATTCAGTTGGACATACAGTAACGCACGTAAACAAAACTGAATTTGTGTAAAAACTGAGTTATCTTCTGAGTTAAAATCCACTCCTGATAAAAATAGAGTAGCATGAAATGTGGTTTTGAAATCTAACTTTAAAAAGCTGTTGTGGTAACATTTTATTAGGTTCTAAAATTCATACAAAAAAAAATTAGATGAATCCAGAAGGCATGATGGCTTCTAGGTTAATCATTAGAACAAAGAATAATAGCAGCACAAACATTTGCAGGAACCCAACATAAATACCCTACACACAAAACATAGAACAAACCCTCAAGTTTCTAGGACTGAATACATATTATGTATTCCTCTCCTAAAATTCCCACAACTGTTATCTTACTATTCATATAACTATGATCTGAGAAGACAACTGTGTGATATCAAGAAGAAAAAAAGTTATACTGAACATAGCAATTAGCAGAGGAAGACTACAGGCAGAAGAATGGGAGTTGACTGTAATTCACTCTCCTTGCAAATTTGTCTCTGGCAGCCCATGTCTGACTGAACTGAACTCTGGGGTCCAGCATCTCACAGGTGATGAGATGAGGTGCTGTAGGATTGCCAGTGGGTGATGTACAGCTAATAACTCTGTAGGACCATGTGTACTGGCAGAACAGAAATATGCATGCTCGAGGACAAGGGATTTCAATAAAAAAGCTCCATCTGTGCAACACAATGTACTCACCAGTATTTGAAAATACAAATATTTGAGGAAGTTGATCAAGAAAGTAAATCCTAGCTTACCATGGATCCTATGCACTGAGACAGTTCTGTGTGAAACCAGAGGCAACGAGTTTCTAAACTGTGATGTTGCTGGTCCCACACAGAATGCAGTTCACCTGGAACGCTAAACCTTCCAGCTATAAATCAGGCTTTTATTTGTTTGTTTGCTTTGTTAGCTTGAAATTTGCACCAGTCTTCTAGGCCCTTTGGTTCACCTTATTATTTGTTACTCTTTCCTACTTAGATCATGTTATTCTATACTTGGTATGAGATAACCAAGGATGGATATGCAGCCTGTTTCCAAGTCCCTGCTTATGGCATCACTGTATGCTCTGTTCTCAAGTTCTTAACTCCAAATGCCTAGGTCATATCTGGAGAAGAATCAAAGCCTAGAATTTTGTCCTTACTGGCCAAAAATAACAGTCCCCTTCTTCCTCCCTCTCATACTGTCTCTTTTCTCTACTGTGTCCTAAACTCAAAAGAAACTGAGTAGTTAAGCACCTTCCCAGCCAACTTAATTTATTCTTCCATAGTCACCAGAATATGGATTTAAAACTCAGGTTAAGTAAAATGTGAAACATGGTCTCACTTTCTAGTTGAGCAGCTACTAAGCTACCTCACTTTCTGGCCGTGCTTTCAAGCAGAAGATTAAACCAAAATCATACTACACAGACAGCCTGATCTCAGGACTGCAGAATATAGGAAAGATTTTAAGCTTAAGCTGCGACTCTTGCAGATACATTTTTATTACAGCTGCAACTGATATCTGATTTCCAGGCAACTGACTTTTGAGAGATGCTTCCCATTTTAATTTTCCCTGGTAGCTGGCTTTGGTATCTCCTCACTACCAGCCACCATGCTGGCGCTGGTATCTAACTCCCCACAGACACTAAATATAAGGGGCTGGCAATATGTTTTTAGACTTACACAATTAATGTACACAGCAATATTCAACACAGAGTACTGGGGTACTGGATTGAGATAGCTGACAGCTGGTTTTCCAGCTTCACTCTGTAAAATGATTTATAACAGGCTGTATCAAGAGCCAGATCAGTTGCTACTAGGATAAGCATGGTCCAAAGGCAAGACAAAATGAGGATTTCCATCCCAGTTTACAAAGTAAATTCAAAGAACACTTGAGGCAGTCGTGTAATACCTCTAAAATAACCACACATTTTGAAAAACAAACTTAAGTGTGATTCCAATGTTGAGTAAAACACAGCTTTCACCCTTCAAAACAAGCTAAGAAAACAGTCTTTTTAATGAGGCTACAGACAGTGCTAATGCAAGAGCACATTTTCAGAAAAGGCTGTGCACAGCTTATATTATTAAAGAAGATAAGCTATCATCTGTTGCAAAAAAATACAAAGGGAAAAACATCCTGCCTAACTAAGGGTGCTTTTATTTAAGAAAACATTGAAGCATGTAGTTAGGGCTATTAATATTCAGGTCAGTTCTCCTGCACCCACCATGACTTCACTGCTCTCCTGACTCAGCAGAAAATGGGGTTTATGAAAAAAACTGTAAAAGCACAGTTATTTTTTTTTTAAAGCAACAATTATTTAAACCCATGCAAATATTTTTAGAATAAATACTCTCTCCTGTGCTTCTCCACCAAACTACTGAAAATGCACATTTCTACTTCTGTAAAGAGTAGAAAAAAGCTCCAAAACAACTAGATAATTATCTAGACATTATTTAGAGTTTAAGGAGCTCTAAATTCTTACTTTTTGAGATATACCCAGAAGGAAACTGACTGCCAAACTTGAGTAAAGGAAGTAATTTTGATGCCACCAATACTAGACGACACTTAACTTTTTCTTCATCTCTTCCCTACAAAACAGGCAAACATGACCAAAATCTGACCAGCCTAAAAGATTTGGAATGAAACCATGAAATTTTGACTTATTCTTTCCCTGTATATCAACCGTAGCTTAAAACATTGCTGATGAGCTAACTATGATTAAAAAGTTTAGCAACCCCAACTCCTGCAGGCTCTGAACATGTACAGAGTATTGTGAAAAAATGCCAGTGCAAAATATTCTGAGACTTGCCATCTGATGGGATTTCTAAATATAGTATTTACACTACTAATTTTACAATAGAAATGTGTTCTTTCCAAAAACAGAGTTCTGCAAAGCAAATATTACAAAGTATTTTCAATCTGAGTAGTAAGAAATCTGGAGCATGTAATAACACAGCTCAGTCAAATGTGTGTGACTCTCCACAACAGGCAAGTAAAGGTATTTTAATAGTCTTATTCTACTCTGTGCCAAAACAATCTAATAAGAGACAAAAATAATGGACAGAGCAGAAGAAATTAGAGTGTGGGTTTTAAGAAACCTCTCATTTTTAATTAAGTAAACATTTGCTATGGCCTTACATGCAGAGCTTCTTGCTTTGTTTCAAGCTGCTGTCTTCTTGACCTCTCAACAAGTGGATCCCCATCATGCAAGCAGCCAGCAGGACACTGCCAGGAAGAGGTAACTGATAGAATTACAGAAGGCAGCATGCAAGTACCACAAATGTTGCACATTTAAAAATACCAGGGATCACTTCAGCTTCTGAACGAGCAGTCCATACCACTGTGCACTCCTGCACACTTCTGTCACAGTCTATGGGAAAAAATTACTATAAAGCATTCAGACTTCCTTTTCAAGAACAAGTATTGATAGTAGCAGTGAATCCACAGCTGCCCACTTTTTGTTTCATGTAATTTTTTTCTAAGATGGGTTTTAGGGATGGGCTTTAGAGATGAAGAGCTTAGTGCTTTAATGTCTACCATTACAAGTTGCTAATTATCTATCTAATTATTTACTTGTAGGATAGGAAGAAATGCTTGAAATGTAATTAGTAGGTAACAACAGTAAATAATACTTGCTTTTGTTCTCAGTATTGAAGTAAGAAAAAATAGGTGAGTTTTTAATTCCATTGTTAAAAACAGCACTTGCTTTTACACCTCCAAGCCTCCCAACCTTAGTCTTTAGATCAAACTGGAGATAACATTCCACCATAATTTTAAATATTTCAGAAAGGCAGTGGGCAGGAAAAAAAATAAAAGATGCATTCAACTACATCACCAAACCCCATGTGTATGTGGGTATTAGAGATCTGTTGAGCTTTTTCTGAAAGTTTTGATTTAAATAAACAAATCTACAGTGGTGTAGAATCTCTGAGAAGACATTCTGTAACTACTGCAGCAAGGATAAAGTATTTTTTTGAAAATACATCCATTCTTATTTAATGTGCTCTATAAATATGCTTTGTAGTACTTAATATGCTAGAAGTGTATTATGTTCTTTTCGTATATACCTATTTATGCTGATGAGACAGTATATTGGGAGATATTTACAGGAATAAACCCAGAAATTCGTGAGCTTAAACATTCCTTTAATGTAACAAATATATCCAACTTTCAAATATAAACTGGAACCAACTAACAAAGAAGAAACTCAAAGCAACTTTCTGAATGCCAAAAAAGGCTTATGCAAAACAGTGCACATTTATTTGAGGTATCGTATCCATGAAAACAAAACAAAACAAACCCAACTATTTACATTTAAAAAGAATTTTTACTTAGCAAGGCAAAAGAAGTTAGGTGGAACATACAGAGTAAACAGATGTAAACAGTGTAAAAATACAGAATGTTAATACCAACCAACCCAAAACTTTGGTTATAAAAACTGAAATAACCCAATATATTAAAGGTAAACCAGAGGCATGCAAAATATTGTGAAAATACACTCATCCGTATGCCTAAGTGACAAGCTAGTGAGACTGATACAGAAATGCAGTTTTCCTTTATTTATTCTTCTCAGAATGATTGTCATTCAATTCAACCTTACTGGTAACTGAAGTTTTGAAGACTGCAAACATGTGTTGCAAAGGAGGCTTAGGTAAATTGTGTTTTTATGATATAGAATGATATACAACCGTGCTCAAAAGCTACAAGCAAATGGTGCATGATCTGTTACCATTTTGGAAGGAAAAAGCCTGGAGTACAGTCAAGTTGCTCCAGATGGAACTGAAAGATTTTAGTTTCTCCTCACAAGAGCAGTAACAAACTCCACTGTAAATTGGGTAAGCCATTTAACATTTTATTTGCAACACCAAATATTTTGGCAGCCAAAGTATATTAGAGGAATATGAATATTGACCTGCAGTACATATGCTTTTCAGGAAAAAAAAAAAAAAAAAAATCAAGTTTTTATCAGGTCTGCATCAGGAGCCTAAACAGCACAAGGCTTTTCACATTGAAGCAACTGTACCCGTGCCATCAATCTCAGGTGCACCTACAGTTCTTTCTTGTCTTCTGCTTTACCTAAGCTGTCCTGAAAGGAGACAAAAAACATTTTTTTAATGCTTGGCAAGATCAGAAACCATTAACACCTGATGCCACATTTTGTTCCCTTGCAGTCATACCTAATTTGTTCACCATGCACCATTCAAGGCTGTAGTCCTATCAATACTACCCCACGTAACATGGGTGCTTCTGATTCTAGTAAAGTAACAACCATGCACCTACTTCTGTTACAGCTGAACTGTGCAGCAAACCCAGCAGAAAGTGTTTTCTGCTATCAACTGATTTATCCCTAGAAGCTGCCTCTACTGTGTGCTCAGTACCTTCTGTTCCTTCTGTTCCAAGGGAAGTAGAGAAAACTGAAAGGATGTGTGTTCTGGACCACAAGACTGTTCAAAATGCAGCAGGACTACTATGGATCATTGCACAGGGAAGCACAACAAAGACAGGACATGCATAGTGGTCTTAATTTGAACACAGACATCAGTTGAGCAATCTTTGTAAGAGCGAGGCTGGGAACCAGTAAGTACAGGAAAAAGATTATAAACAGCTCAAATTTGCAATTTTTTCTTTTTTTTTCCCCCCTTAATTTTCTTGTTGGTTAATTGTCCATTAACAGGACCAACAAACAGCTCTTCTTGAAAAGCAGGTCACCACAGTTTTAACAGCAACAATTTATTTTCTCCCAAGGTCATTATTTGTAAACATACTGATTTTCATTTTTATTAAATGCTGGTTGAATTCTGAAACAGATGTTAGGTACAGAACATACAAACACCTGTCAGACATCTTAACAGGCAGAGGTTCTACCAGAAATACTTGCTGTATATTTTATGGGTATTATAGCCATGCACATATGCAAACCAAACAAACTGCTAATATAGCATTTACTTGCTATGTTTCTTTTTTCATTATTTTGGACTTCAGTTTGAATTTTCATAGCAGCCTATTTTTAGTCTAGGCTCTTGATTTTTTTTTCCTTTTTTTGTTGTTGCACATCACCATTTACAACCTAGTATTGCAAAAGAATGTTTAAAGAGCAAACAAAATTAAATTACTTTTATAAATGATGTATATACCACACACATACACACACACACACTACTCCTGTCATTTTCTTACATTTCAGTTGGACCATCACATGCAAAACTATCTGAACCTTATTTCCCAAGTGACAGCAAAATCATGTCTATCAATGACCTCAGCCTTGGCACCAGAAGAGTAAAAAAAAGAAAATTCTGACAGCTTTGCCATCCAGCCCTTGGAAAACAAAATTCTACTATTCTAACAAAGTTTTAGGAGTGCTGCCCATTGTAACTATGTTATACTAAAGATTTTTGTAAATTGTCTTGCATAATAAATGCAAGCAGAATTTTGCTGGTGCAATTTCAGAACATTGTGCTCATGCAGTGATCCAGAACCACCTACCTGAAGCTGTCCATATTCTTCCAGCAGACGATCGTATTCTCTTTGAAGGCCTTCTGACTGCTTCCTAACTGCAATTACTTCTTTATTTGCCTTCTGAAGAGCTGTAAAATATCAGAATTAGTTTGTTTGTTACTTTTATTTCTGCAGTTTCTTAAAGGCCTAGTTATGTATTAGGGCCCCACTGCACTAGACAGTCGTTCCTGTAAAAATGTTTAAATTTAAACCAGAGCATCACAGGTGTACATGAGAAGAGATGTATAGGACAGGGAAGGGAAAGAGAATGACATATTCAGGAAGAACAGCACAAGAAACAGCAAGAGGCTGTAAGAAAGGTCAGGGCAAGATAAAACTGTTGTCAGAGGTCACAAGTTAGTGCTGACTACAGTGTTCTGCCACATTGCAGAAGGCAGTTCTAGAAAAATAAAACTCTACAAACCAAAAGCTGTCAGCCCCCTGAAAACAAAGACAGAACTCAAACACTCGGCAAGACTTTAGCAAAGCAACTGTGACCATCTCTAAAATGTGGGGACAAAAAGAGATACAAGAACATAGATCCTTCCTTTCTAACTTGTTATATATTTTACCATGCATGAGTTAACTCATTAGAAACATCACTTTGTGGATGAGAAGGCAGAAATGGTGGTGGTAAGACAGACAACTATGAAGAGGTTTTCAACGTAAGAAAAAGTAATTACTAGTCTATTCACAATTTCAACAGCAATAAACAGAACATTCTTATGCTGCAACACAAAACAGCCCAGGACTCCATAGGGGCTAATTTACAATGCAGGGTAAATCAGCATAAAGTTTCATAAAGCCATTACTCCCAAACTGTTATATAAGCATTCAAGCAAGTAATTTAGACATTTTTCTATTCCTCTGCTATGGTTATATTGAGTGTCTTAATACTTTTCTGCTGTAGAAGCACAGGCATACCCTAAAAGTACCTTGATTTATCCATGCTAAATGAAAAAATTTGTTATTGATCTATGGGGCTGCCTCACAGCCATATTTAAAGAACAAGTTTCAGTGGTTAAAAAAATCCCCATACAACACAACCCAACTTGCAATTTCCCTGTTTTCCAAAACTTTGAATCTCTACTTTGTTCACAAGCTCCCCAGTACTTCTATATCCCAAAGACCTCCACACTTAAGAATTGCAGCTGCTCTGTAAAAGCCTACTCTCAAAAAATGAGGAGAGAGATGCAGGGTTTTTTTGCTAAGAAGGTAGCTACAAGTACTGTGGTCTAAACTATTTTTTTCTTTGGGTGCTAGTTCCTGAAACATCAGGATAAACAGTAATTGCTTACAATTATTTACAATAAAGTTGCAGATAAAAAAAAAATGCATATGCTATTTTCCTTCTTAGGAATTTGCTACCAAGAAAGCTAAATTTTGCTTTCATTTAAAGGGAAAAATCTTGTATATAGTTAGTGACAATAAAAAGTAATAGTCTCTCATCTCTGAAGAAGCTGTAACTCAATGTTATTGACCTAATACTATTAAGCTGTTTACACGCAACAGCACAATACTTCAGTTGCAACTAAAAACGACTGTATCTTTAAGATAGGAACAAAATACCTAAAAGTATGTGCAAACCAAAAAAGCAAACAAGCTGCTGCATTGTTTCAATGTTTTGACCAAAACAGATGTATGATAGGAATACCTCACCTAACTCTGGACTAAGAAAAAACAAAGAACAGATTGTCCTTTCCACCTGTGTTGGCTATGGACAAAACCCCAACAACAAAACACCAAACTCAGATTAATTCCTGTTGGGGCCACACAGTACAGAAGAGCACCATTTCTTCTGACAGTGCCCCAGCTTCTCTGGATGTCTCCTTGTCAAGCAATGGAGCCTGCACATAAATCACTGCTCAGCTATTTTACATCACTGATTCACTATTTTGCCACTCTATCAACACTGCAGTGCAGTCAAGTTGATTTTACAGGTATATTGTTTGTTATATGGATATCACCATATGAGTGTGGACTGAGCAGAAAACAGAAGATCCTCTGTGTACACAATACAGTCAGTTATTATTCCTTGCTTCCATCTGGCCTGCTACTTTTCCTCAGAGGAGACAGAACAGCTGGATTGGCAGCAACGAAAACTCAACAGCTGATTGTTCCTGCCAAAGTAAATGCACAAGTAGGCAGGAGGTGAGAATGCTGCTCCTATGTTAATGCAACTATTGGGAGATACAGTTAAGTCCCAAAACTGGAACCCAGCCTCAGTACTGTGAGAGGTGGGCTATTCTTTGCCATCCTGTCCCCTTCTCTTCGAAGAAAAAACAACAACATAATCTTAGGGTAGTGTATCAAAGGAATACACTCATGGAAAACTTTATTCCTTTTTCCCTAATGTGTGACTGAAGGACTGCAATGTAACATTTTCAGTCTGGAAGAAATACAGAACTTGTCCTTCCTGTGTCACATTCTCTGTATTCTGCTCCAGACCAGAAAGTTTGCTTCAGATTCCTCTAAAGCAGAACCAGGATAAAGAATAAAATTGCTCTGAAGAGGTTGCCACAGCCCAGCAACTGTAGCATTTTTATCTTCTCATTTCAACAAGGATGGAGCACCAAACAGTAAATAGAACCAAACAGCAGTGAAAGCAACCAGTGATTCCTTGGGCATTTCCCTGCACAACTACTAGTCTTCGTCTGACTAAATCACTTGACTTACAGTGTTTGTTACTAAGGAAACAATCTGGAACTTAAATTAGCATTGCTCACAATACAAGTATAAAACTCAAATGATTTGGACTAGTTTAAAACTAAGAAGGATCCGTCTCCTCTCTTAAAAGAGTCTTACAGTTGAGAAACAGCTATTCACATTTAAGAATTAGGCATTGACAGGACAAAAGATTTGCCAACAAAGACACTGAAAAGCTGGGAACACAACTCCAGTTGAGTAATTCTGTACTAATTCTGAATTCTCTTCTTAAGATGTAATGGCCAGATAAAGCTTAAAAAGAAAAGGCAGGTCCAAAAAATTACATACAGATTTGCTGCAAGTGCCTTTCACAACTGCAAATGATTTTTCTTTAAAGGGATAACTTAGTATCTTTGAATCACAAACAGCCTCGTTTGAGGTGTATGTGCAGCACCATCCCTTAAAATCAACAGATACAGGTATCAACTCTTGTGGCATGTGACATTGTGCAACAGCTCCCACCAAGGTCTTTCACAGTTAAAAAGTAAGGTTAACATGGACTTTGTTTCTAAACCTCCCTCTGCTAAATAACATGAGATAGTAGCCAATTCTTTTAACTCGTGTCTCCTATTCCCAGTTTACAGAAGAAAGCCATAGTTGTGGGCGTATTTTGTTTATTTTTAAAAACGAGTGTTTCAGTAGAGCTCAGCATAATTACAGTTTTTATACATGGCATTAACCTGACTGGCAACACAAAGATTGAGCTGAACTTTCAATAACAGCAACAGTTCTATGAACTGTATTCCCAATGTCTGTATTGTTTACATATTTTTAACACCTAATCTTAGTTTTCAAGTGAGTGCTGTATATCTGCACAGACATACTTTCTAAAACAGTCCACAATTATAAGCTATTTCCAAACCAGTCCTCCACATTAATTGTTGCTCTCTTACTCCTGTCTCCTACAGCACTAAGCAACCATGAAACAAAAAGCACTCTTGTAACACATTTTGTACAAAAAACAAACCCCATTAGAGGATGCACAAAAGTTTCATTAGAATTTTCTGATGGCAGAGACAAAGAAACAGTCTTTGGATTTTGTCTCAATGTGGTACTACAGACACATCTCAAAAATGCAGTAAGGTCACAGTTCAACAACTGCATCCAGGTGCTGGGGTCTGTAGTGCCCCTTCATCAAGTACAGGTTAAGCTTTATGTGTACGTCATTTACCATGAACTGTCATCAGAAAAGTGAGGTCTATGAGCTGGAAAGGATTCTGCCACCAGCGTGTTCTGTTGCAAGATGTGATCAATACTTGTTGTTCTGTATAAATTTCTGTTGTGCAAAAATCTGTAGCCTTTACTATGCATTAAGACAGTGTCACCAAAAAAAATTAACCGAGATAGAAGGTGGAATAGTACAGAACTGCAAAAATCTCCCTTCTGCTCAAAGGATCCCATATTAACAAATGGACAATTCACACATCAGGATTTCCACAGAGGGAGATCTGTGAGCATGAAAAGAAAGCAATGCACCAAAAGTTCCGTTCCTGCCCCCAACCCAAGGACCACTGCCAGGACAGCTGCTTTTCTGAAACTTCTGACACTCTGACCTCTCGTCCAGTCACAGTTTCTCTTCTTGTAGCTTTTTGGATAATTTTCCAAACTATTAAAATGAAACAGTAATACAGCATCTCTTCTTTCTTTATAGACCAGCAGCCATACTGAAAGTCTTTAGCTGATTGTACATTTTGTTAGAAATTGTCTAGTGTGTAGATGGAGAAACATTTCACATCTCCCTGTAGGTGCTCCCTGTAGTACATATATTTATTTCTAGGTATCATTAAGACATTTTTCATAATATACAGTTGTATCAATATAATACCATCTTGGAAGGTTTCTTAACAGTCATGTTATTACATGTCCAGGTATGCTAAATGCAGATTCAGGTTCTGGAAGTGCTAGCCTCACTGCTGGGTGCCTAATAAAGTCCCCATATACAGGTCTGCAACAAATGAAGAATTAGTCCCCCTTTTCTTCAGTTTCACAATAAAGCAAAAAAGGGCATCAAGGAGGAATAAGAAAGTCAAGTCTGAAAAGAAAGCAAATTTGGCTAAGATCTTTGTCACTCATTTCCAACTTTTCCTCAGATTCTACTAATTTTAGTACTCGGTCTTTGTCTTGTATTTCTACCTTCCTAGCCACCTGCCCAGAGCACAGTAGGTGGTAAAATGTCTTCTCACCTTAGGATTTCACTTATGGTTAAGTGGATATATAAAGGCAGTGGAAAATAAGGCAGACTGCACTTTCTGTAAAAGGTAGGAAGCTGAAGAATTAGAGATAAGTCCCCTGAAAGTCTGCAATAATCACTGTCTACACTGTAATTTCAGTCAGAGTTTCAGAAAGAGGAGACATCCAATATTTCTCTCTGCCAGAAGCTATAAATACTTGATCAAAACCTTATAGAAAACGTGGATCTCTCCTGAAATCACAGCACTAATTTGATACTAAATTGTGTTATTGAAACTTCAAGCAGACTTACATTTAGGAAGCACACATAAATATGAGGTCATTTTTATGACCCCTCCTGGATGCCACCCTATTGAGGTAACCCACCTTTCTCCATGTGGCCTGCTACACAGCTATCTGCTATACTATATATACTATATACTATATGCTATACTGCTATATCACCCTATCACCATGGATAAGTAGTGATCAAATGGGTATTTTAAACTGCTCTGTACACTTGTCCTTTCATCCAAGTAACAAAAAAAGCAAAACAAAAAAAACCCAACCAAAGAAGAACAAAATCCAGATACATGACTGTTACCGATTTTACAGCCCAAAACCAAATAAAAATAAAACCTCACAAAACCAAACAGTGAAGTTGTCTTTTTTATACTAGTTTTGCCTAGATCCATGACTAGGTGACAAACCCACACTTCAGGCCTTTCTTCCCCCACAAAATGTCATGGATCAGGCTTCATGAATTAAAAAGAAAGGTTACTTTATTCATATGAGCCAAGTAGAATGAAACAAATTGTTAAGAAGAAGTAAACCAAACTTTTCAGTCTCAGCTTTGATACTATGCAATGCATCACTCTCACTTAGCAAGCATGAAACTCAACATACACCTACTCAGGTGTAGAAGCTTCAAAAGAAAACAGTAAAACAATTCACATTACATCTGTAGCACTCTTTAGAAAGCTCTGTCTACAGAACTGGTGATTATCAGGTACTTTAAGCTTTCTGGCTACGAGTTTGCTCAAAATAATATATCAGAAACTTACAAAAATCTAAGATAGACAAACCTTAACACCATCTAGCTGATGATAATTAATGTAACCATGGGGGTTTCATTTAAGCAATAAGGGGGATGGCATCAGGGGAAGGGTTGTAAATATTTTTCTATTCATTCCTTAGAAAGACCCTCTCCCCCTAACAAAAGACTCAAGCATGCCTTAATTTATACATCTTTTGGATGGACAACAGCCCACAGGGAGAATGCAGCTGAAGCAGCATGTGGTAAACCTATTTATTCCTTAACTTTCTCTAGCATTCCTCACTGAAAAGCTTAGATTATATGAGTGTTACATACCACTAGTTAGTTTAAATAAAACACATGCATTTAAATTTTTCATTGACCCTGTCACTTCAAAGGCAGCTTTTCCCCCTTCCTTTGAGAAAACAGCAGGGGAGGTAAAACCTGCAAGCAAACCTGTCTGAGAATGTGAATTAATGTGACTCTATACTTCAAGATTCTTGTTGCCACAAGCCAGCTGAAAACAGCTGTCTGATAGTTCTCATTTGTCATCACAGTGGACAATGGAAAAGGATTCATTAAATATTTGTTGTTATTTTTTTACAGCTTTGTAGCAGTGCCATGCAATGTGAAAGCAGAGCTATGTTTTGGTGGCAACATGCTATCTGGTACCTCAAAATTTTTATTTTGTTACCGTCTGAACATCTGATTAAGGCTTACAAGGTCACAGTTAAGGCAGTGTTATCTTAAAAACACTCATTTCAGATGAGCAAGTGTTCATAAGCATCACACACCTTGACATATCCCAGCAAGACAGAACCAAACAGGTAAAATCTGCTTCTATCTCAGTTCAGGTTGCCAAGAAAGCAGTTTTAACAAACTAAACCTAAAACACAGAAGCTGCTAACAAAAGGATTACATTACAAATTACTGTTTCCTTGTAGACAAAACCCAAAAAGCTAACACTTCTGCTGCAGGAAATTTATAAATTTAGCATACTGGTCAAGGACTTCTCTGCTATCTGACAGACACCTTGCTTTATAGAAAACACCTCATATAATTCTGCATTTTATACAGGGAAAGTGGTTGGTATGTATGACATAAAAGATCCATCTGATGCCTAAAAGCAACCTGCAACCAATTCTATATCCTAATCATATTAATGAGTCAACACCACTGAAATTAATCTGTTCAATTTGTTAATAATTACAATTCAGCTAAGGTGTTCAAATTATACCATATGTATTTTCATAAAGAAAACATTTACAAAAATATAAGGGTTGCAATAATACTTTTGCCCAGTTCCTAGTCCACCATCAAGAAACTCCATACCAAGTGTTCTGTAAATGGAAGTTAATTAATGCTATAACTAGAATAAATTTTTTACATCCACTGTTTATTTTTTTCTTAACTGCAAAAAAAAGGCCCAACCAATACTTACCCTCTGTTGTCTTCTGTAGCTCTGCTTTCAAATTTTCAACTTCCTTCTTCAACTTTTTATCAGTTTCTCCTGCTGACTCTTTTGTTTTACCGCTTTCTTTTTCATTCAAGCTCTGTTGGAAAAAAGCCACAAAAAACCAACAAAAAACCAAAACCCCACAGTTGCTATTAATTTTGTTTTCATTAGTCTGACATTAATGCAAACAACCAGAGAATATCAGCCCTGATCTTGCAAAGTTACAGGCTTGATCAAATGCCAACTGACACAGGTAGATCCTAAGTCATTAAAAAAAAACAAACAAAACAACAACTCCAAAATTTTAAAAAAAACAACTAAAAAGGCAACCCCCCCTCAAGATTTTAAGGTGATAGTAATGATATTGTTGTAACAGGGGGTCATTATCTCCTATGTAAGAGTACTTTGGATCTCTGCATCAAGCCAGTAACTTCTGTTTAGGTTTTTGTAGAAGACAGACACTGGGACTGCACATGACAGAACAGTGCCATGCTTATTGCAACCTGTTCTAATAATTTATTCCAATTTCAACCACATAATACATTGCAAATTTCTCCTTGTAGGTTTGCAGCTACGCCTTCAATCTTCAGAATACCTCAATACCTAGGTTAGATTTCCACTGTAATTAAAGAAAATCATCAGGAAAGGATATAGGAGGAGCACTGTAACTACTAGACAGAAGAGCACTACACTCCCTGTATTCTGAAAGTGTTGGCACTACTGCACTTATGCAATGCTCTTATCTTTAAGGCAACTGCTGTTGATGACAAAGTATCATATATTTAGGACCCCAATTAGACCCTTTGCCCATATAGCCCCTATTATACAACCAAGCATCCACCATCTGTTATGAAAATGGAAAAAGAAGTGGTAAAGGCTTGATGAGAAAAAGAAAAGTAGAACTGAGATGAAGAGCTGTTGGGTGATCTGGTGATACCAGAGCTTAGCGGGCATGGGTGGGAGGAGAAAAAGATTACTAAAAAAAGGAAGGAAAAGAATGGGTTACAAAGACCAGGAGACAGCAAACAAAAAGAGATCAAACCAAACAAAAGAGATCAATAAATTTTTCCATAAGCTTTTTAACAAATGAGCAGAGATTGTGTTTGACTGATGGTGCACAAAACCATAGCCAGTTTGTAATGAAATTTGCCACAAATTACCTCCATTACTTTATGCTCACCTTTTTCTGAGACACAAATAGTTATTTCTGTAAATTTTTATCTTATGTCCTGTATTCCATGGAACCTCTGAACAGGAGACAGTGCAGACCTAACCCACGAGTAAACTTAAGAGTATCTGCCCTTACAGTCAGTGCCCTATGTACAATTGCTCTTCCCTCTGAGGGTGGAATAAAGCCCACTTGTAAATGGACACAGATGGAGGGGCCAAGCCACAGAGGAACCTAAGTCATAGTACTTCCATGCAATTAAAATAAACTAATGCCAAACACTTTGCATCTCCAGCACAATGGAGATCCAGCCACAGCATGCTGGCTGTACCTGTGGCTACTGCTCTTCTTGCAAACCATGCAATTAAATGCACACACAGAACCAGACAGGAATACAGTTTCCAGTTTTCTGGCTACTGCTTACAAGAAGCTAAGAGAATGTGTTGCTAAGAGAATGGGAAAGCAGAATGAAAAGAGGACTTTTGGCCAAATCCCAACAGGACAGAAACAAACAAAGCAACCAAAAAAACCCCCAAACAACACAAACAAACACAAAGGTATCAGTGAGAAGTAAATAGACAAATAGACAGATTCCATGGCTGAGGAGGGAGTCTGATCATTTGACAAAAAACCAAATCACAAAATTTTGTAATAATTTCATACTTGGGAAATACCTACCACCACACACTAGTGATTCTTGTCTAATTATGCCTTTCAAAATACTGATTTTTTTGCATCCCTTCTACTATTTTTTCTGCAGAGTCCATTCTTTTTGCCTAACAATTTATTACAAATAAATGACAGTACTGATAACTGCATGCAATGCTCCAGACATAGTGGACTGAAACCTGTACACAGCTGCAGTGAATTTTTTTAGACCACATATCAGACTAAAGAATACTGGTAAAGTCTTCATAGCCTGGATATCCACACTCTATCTTATGGTTCAATCTCTTCCAACAGAAGTTCAACCAGCCAATTATGAGAAAAGATTTCAAATATTTAATTTTTATTATCTTTGCTGTCTTCGCTTCGAGCACACAACCATATATTGAACCACAACAAACAAATGACAGCTTTTTTCCATCCCTCTCTTAAAAATAACGTTTGGTCTATTGGTGGTTCTTTTAGGAAAAATTTTTGGCAGTGGCTCACTGACAAAGGATTGTAATAAACTGACTGACCCACCATAAAAATATATGCAGGAATACCAAATACAATAAAAACAAAAGACCAGTTTTACAAATTAGAAAAGACATTACAGGACTGGAGCAAATTCTGTTTGGAAGAAACACTCAGCATGAGAACAGTTCTATTGTGGGCTCTTCCATATCAGACTGCTATAGCCCTGAACTAAACAGTGAAATTACCATCTCCCTCCTCTTTTCTAGGATTAAATTCAAAGAAGTATTTTAAGAATATATGACCACTCTGATGAAACTTGTACTGGAAAGACAGAACTTATTTTCTTTTGGGTTACTTCATTGTTAATAAAATGCTACCAAAAATTTGTATATATTCGGAATTACATATTACAAGAATATTGTTCCTTCTTTTTCCAGCAGAGGAAAACCAGTGATGAGCATTATTCATCAGCAAACCATCCCCAGAATACTTTATACTAAGTATGTGCTGTATAAGAAAATAACTAAAATAGCTCAGAGGTACCTCCCGCAGCTTTTCGTTCTCGGCCATGTATTTTTTGGCTGCTTCAGTAGCATCATTTACTTGAGTTTCCAAAGCTGCATGAGATGTCATCCCTTTTGCCAACTGAGTAAGAAGGGTAACAGTACGTCTCAGCACACTGGTGAAGAAACACAGTGAACAGCACAGTGATTCTCAGAACAAATAAAAAACAAAGCCACACAAAACCAACAGAAAACCCAACTGAAACAACCTCTTCTCTCTGCATTATATGCGAAAACTAAACCACAACCAAACTGTTTATGCACCTGAAGGGAAACATCCAGGCTCATCAATGACAAATAAAAGGATAATAAGAGACCAAAAATATCTTCATCCATGAAAAATCTGATTTTAACCTCATGCAGAACCTCCCTCCTCCCAAACACCCACAGCCATTAAGGGGTCAGAGATCCATCCTTCTTTATCCTCTTACATGACTTGTTTTAAATAGGATGGATCTCTGAATACAAGACTTGAGCAACATGTTATGGTAATGAGTACAATGCAAAAAACAAACCAAAACACCCAACAACTTTACATAGGGCTCTACAGGAATAAAATTAACAATGTGAGCACATTAATTTTCAAAATACTCTGTCAACAGTGTATAAAACAGAATATGCAAGATTGTTAGCACCCATATGGCACCTCAAATATAAGTTTTGCAAATACCTCCTTGATTTGATCTAGAGATTGCCTCTTTGCATCATTATTTTCATTACTAAGAGTCTTTCAAAGCAGTATGTTGCTGAATCAAGGAAAGACCAAAGCAACACCAAATTAAATTAAATCCTGTAATGTAGCTATGTGGCTGCTCTTCAAAAGGAATTTGAAAATCAAACTAATTGTTTTTTTCATAACTGAAAACATATTAGTTGACCTTTTGGCTTTCAAGGTAAAACCCCCCTCCTTGCTTTTTCACTGACACTCATCTTCTTGCATTCTGGATTTTAATAAAAAAGTTAAGGTGACCATGTCATTTTTTCCAAAGGTTAGCTCATTTTACTAATTAACTTATGAATGCAGCAGTCATGAGTCAGTAAAATATCATTACTAAAACACAATCACAGAACCATGCAGATTGAAAGGGTCTTTGAGAGGTCATCCTGTCCAAGCTCCTGCACAAAAAAGGGACAGGGTCAGGGGTTGAAAGGGACCTCAAAAGACCATCTCGTCCGATCCCCCTGCCAGAGCAGGGTCACCTAACATGTAGATCTGATTGCTCAGAGGCTTTTCCAGTTGAGTTTCCACAATCTCATGTGTTCTTAACTTGTCTGGGTGATGGTAGCAGCAAGGCAGAATAAGGCAACCCAAGGAACTCTTTTTTCCCATTTTCTGACAGACATTATGCTTGTTTAATGGATAAACAAAATAGCTCTACTAAGAAAAGTCCTTTGATCTAGCCACTAAGAGTATTTATTTCTTCCAAATCTTGGTGAAAGGCCAGTAGCCCAAAGAAAGGCCTTAAGCAAACCTTTTCAAAAGTTGACCTTTTATCCACAATAAAATCTATCAGGGCCACCTGACAAGTTTTCTTCCTTGAAAGATGGGTGGGAGTAGGATCCTGAGGGGCCAGCTTCCAATTCTAGTGTAGGACACAATGCAGCTATTATTCTTTTGGAGCAGAGATCACAAATATATTTGTGCATATTTACTTCACCTTTCTGAAGGAAGACAAAGAAAATTATGCATTTCTATCATTCTTGGTCAGTCACATCTATTTTTCCAAAGTTTTCCTGCTCATGTTTTCTACATCTTTCTTTTACACTTCTTTATGTACATTGCTCCTTGGTGATCAGCTATAATGGTCACATATCACCCCAAGCAGAAGAAGTTTAACAGAAGTGTCTGATTCCTGGCACTTCCTTGTTTTGTGCTCCTCTTGCGTATCTTGGCAATGCCATGTAGCTTACTGAAGGACTTAGAAGAGTGCCAGGATTCTTCACCTGCTGTCACTGTAAAAATGTACAAACAGGATATCATCTGACCAACATGTCTGTTCATATACTTCTTGTCCAACTAAGAAGAGCTGCAGATTTTTGTGGCTACTAGGAAGACTCACAGTTAGTCTTGACTGCTACTGCTGGGCAGTACAGAACTGTCCTTTCTGTTACCCTGTTTTACCAGCTGTATTTAAGCATCCTGAAAGGGATACTGTGCTTAAGATCATAGTATCATGTCCTGGCTCTGGCTGGGACAGAGTTCATATTCTTCACAGTAGCCAGTATGGGGCTGTGTTTTGGATTTGTGCTGAAAACAGTGCTGATAATGCAGTGATGCTTCCTTACTGCTGAGCAGTGCTTACACAGAGTCAAAGCCTTTTCTGTTGCTCACCCCATCTTACCAGCAAGTAGGGTGAGGGTGCACAAAAATCTGGGAGGGGACAAAGCTGAGACACTGACCAAAGGGATATCCCATACCATATGATGTCATCTTCAGAATGCTGAAGGAATGAGGAAGTGAGTGATGGCATTTGTCTTCTCAAGTAACTGTCATGGATGATGAGCCCTGCTTTCCTGGGCATGTCTGAACACCTGCCTGCTGATGTGAAGTAGTAAATGAATTCCTTATCTTGCTTTACTTGCATGCACAGCTCTTGCTTTACTTATTCAACTGCCTTTATCCCAAACATGAGTCTTCTTCCCCCTGGGGCAAGTGAGCAAACAGCTGCACAGTGCTCAGTTGCCAGCTGGGGTTAAACCGCAACACAGAATAAGTCAGTTGTGACAAGGTGCTTGATCTGAAACTCCACAGAAGCCAGAATATTATCCTGTATTTCCCAACTTTGAGCTTCAGATTAAGTGGTTTGGATCAGACTCAAGCTTTGCTTCTTAACACAGCAGGATGCAGTAATAATTTCTTGCAACATATTAAGATTATTTTAACTACTTCAGTTTGAGGTTTATTTCCAGCTTTCCATGTTCAAAACAAATGATGGGGCATAAGCTTAAGGAAGGAAATCAGTATTCCCTGATGAAACTTCTGTGAAATCCATGTTTTCTCAAAAACTCAACATCTTTCTTCCCATGTGTTGCTCATATCCTTCCAACCCTCAAACATTTGTAAGTTATTATTTTCCCTGATCTTACTTACCTCATAGCCAATCTGCTCACACTCAATTCTTTAATCTCCTAAAACTGGCCTTTGTGCAATAGTTCCTGTAAGAAACATACTATATAGAAATTAGAAAAAGGTTATACTTACAGCCAAAGAAACAAGGAAAAACCAGACAGATAGAGATTTCTTTGTGATCGGAAGAGTTTCATCTGAATATGATCAAAGGTACTGGCATTGGTATTTGCAGTCTTCTCATTCACCTGAAGAGATGAGTACTTCCTAACTTCTCTGAAAGCATCTGCAAACAGAACCAGTTCATTCTTATTCACATCTGTGAGTATGCAGGTATGACAAAAGTGACAAAGTACGTGTTTGGACCTGTTCGGCAAACAGGTATAGGACAAATAGTGACATGACTTAAGTTACTAGTACATTTTAAAGACAGGTTTAGATAAACGAAGCAGTATAACACATTTCCGGAAGTATGTCAAACCACTGACCAAAACGTGCTTGAACAGCCATTTCCAACACTTGAATCCAGCTACCAAGGATCAGGCCAAAGCAACACATTTCACAATGTTACCAGAGACCATTACAGATACTGTCAAAATGTCACTGATGACAACTGAATAAAAATCCAGCCAGTGGACAATAAGAAAACAGAGGGGAAAAAAAGAGAGATGTCTTCTTAAATAATTGCATCATGGAATTTGTTAGCTAAGCATGTAATTAAGAAATTTCAAGAGCTTGTGACAGGAGCATAATGACTTCATGCTTGTCTCAGAGAGGGAAAAAATAACTTCTGTAACATCCCATCAAAACAGGAATAAACAGGAATTTGGAGTAATACAGCCTTGAACATTAACAGAACAGACAGGTAAGCTACAACTCAGCTTTCTTTTATCTGCCTTTCATCCATCTTTCTGTTTCCTTTCATGCAGGTAGATCTGCAGAAAGGCCAACACTTTTCAAAGGGCAAAATAATTACGACATATGTCTACATAAAATCAAATGCTAACACATTAAGAGTTCATATTATCTGTAATCTTAAGGTCATTATACATACCTATGTGTAACAGAGAACTAAAAATCTCCTACACATCTGCAAAAATACACATTTCATGACACACCATCTGTTCTTGCAGAATATTTTGGCCATGAATTATTAAATTGCTGCTATATTTCTCTAAGCAGGCAAAATCAACTCCAAAGAATAGCAAGTGAAAGCAATATCATTTGAGACTCTCTTATTTAGAAAGGAAAAAAATATTTGAAGTGAAATTTCAAACAATGCAACAGAAAAAAAAAAAAAAAATCCACATTCTTGTGATATGGGAAAACTCTAGTCCTGTAGTAACCTCTCTTCTTATGCTATGGGGCAAGCATTGCACCACTGCTTCACTTTAGCCCAGATCTATCTTTCCACAAAATTAATAATCATCACCAATTCATAAGCAAACTTTGACCAAAGCTTTTTATTGTTGGTTTTTTAAGGAGAGTAAATTAAATCCCTTGGTTCTCAATCTTAAGACATTTACTGAAGAATCTACTTCTAGAGATAATACTAAAGGTTATATAAAATAATAAAAAATGTTTATTTGCACTTCCAGTACTTTTTTTAATATGAAGAATATAGTGTTGGTGTCTAGTCTGACTTTTCACATCCCAATGTAGTGCACCTGTACACTTCTCTAAACAAACAATAATACCACAATTAAAAAAAAATGTATTTTAATTAGCTTGGAATTAAATACTGTTTTCATTGTAAAGTGCCTAAACACTTCTATCCATGGAAGAAAACTACTTCTATCACTGAAGCAGGGGAAGTATTTCCAACAGGCATTAAATGAAATTAGTCAGGCATATGGCCTTCATTCAACCTCCAGTTTCACTAACACTTTACTTCTACTTGACAGATCTTAGGATCTACTCGGAACAAATTTAGCCAGCAGCTGTTTTGTGTCTGTGTTCAGCAAACAGACTCATATAGCCCACTGCTTTGATATAATCTTCTGGTCTTCAGTAACCAAGAGAAAGACTGCCATCTACTGTGTATTGAACAGCTCAGCCAAATCCTAGTACCGAATGGTTCAAGGTAATTTACTTTTTTGAGAAAGTGAAACCAAACGGCAGCCCAGAACAAGCTCAATTTTTCCTCCTCATTCACTTCTACAATATTGCTGCATTTGAATTCTCAAGGAAGATGTAGTACAGACCCTCTCCTCTTCCATTCTACTGCAGAGCTTTTAAACAAATTGGCTGATCTACATAGAGCTTGAATTCTTTCAATTAATCTGCTGTCATGAACTCCATACACCAGCATTTTTTCTCATTTGTTAGAAGTTATTTAACACTTACCAAGAAATAAGACAATCAGTAAAACTATTATTGTAAGGAATATCTTGTTCCAAAAAGCTGCCATTTTGTTCCACAGAGGAATCATAAAAATCTTCTGCCATCTGTAAAACAGCAGCATTATTAAAAATAAACACTTAAAAAAGAACATAACCTCATAGAAGAGACACTTGATACCAATATGAGACTTACGTAAGGTCTCTAAACAACTGCTTTAATTGCAATATAATTCAGCTAATATATATTCAGCATTTTTATTTCCATCTACTTATACCTCTTGTTGCCAAGTAAAATAAAATAACGCCACATATTAAGATTGTTTCTATCATCCTTGTTCAGAAGGCTACATTGATCAATCTGCATAATTGTAAAGTACAAGGATTGTTATTGCACTTCAACTTGCAAATAACAAAAGGATAAGTCTCATGCTTGTATTTTTGTCATGTTAAAACCTCTTTCAGGAGCATGAATTAGTTGGCTAGAAAAGCAACTTCAGATGCCCAGCAGTGATCATTTAAAAAATCAATTGCCTACTCAATGTTACTGAATGGAGGGCACAGCAAGAATTCACACTTGCAGCACAAGTTAAGAACAGCCAGGGTGCTCAAATGAACTGAAACCCACATAGACCATGGCAGAACAGCTGCTTGTCCTTTGCTGCAGGTTAGAATCAGTGCTACAGCAAAAGTGAAGCAATCCCTACTCACGCCATTAGGGATGTAACACACACATGCTAGTCACTATTTGATTATATCAAATATCCACCTTTTGTTAAGAGTAAGATATTTGACATTTTGCAGACTGTTAAAACTTCTCCTTTAATGAAGCAGTCTCCAAATTACTATGAACCTCATTTAAATTGGAAGGTAGCATTACCTTCAGTGGTTCCTTCTGGTTCTGCACCAGCACGAATAAAAATATTTTAGCATCGTATGTGCACAAACCTAATTTAAATGTTTAATATATTCTGAGTTCTTTATAGCAAACAGCCATAGTCTGTATGAACCAAAAATCTTACTTTAATGAAACCAAGCTACAGCTCAAATTATGCGAATTTGTAAACTATTTAAACATGTAATTCTCCAAGTTTCATATCGATCCTCACTCAAAAAGTGATTCTCTGAGGTAGGACCTTACACCCACCAAGTCATATTCAGGCTAAAAGAAAGATTTCTTTTTACTGCAGAGTCTTCCTATGTTGTATTTTCATGCTTATTTTTCAACAAATTTTCACAGTCACATTTATTAGTGCTCTATTTCCTTTTGGTGACAGACGTCACATAAATATAATCCTTCCAAACTACAATTCTGGCCATCACTACAGACGTGCCACACTTGGTAGTACAGTTATGATTTTTCTTACACACTTAAATTTTTATACTATCAATATACTTACTTCCAAAGAATTTAAAGGATTCTGAAAATGAGCTCATTATCAAAAAAAACCCAAACCAAAACAAAATCCCAACATGCAGACATAAAAGAAGCAAACAATCTGTCTGAAGGTGAAAAAGACAGTAAATAAACCCCATAAAGAACAGCAGTTTCCTATCTGTCTTTAATTGAGCATGCTTTGCCACTGACAGACACCAAGATGCACAAGGCAGAACTGCTGCCCTCTAGTACTGTCAGCAGCTCAATCTAATCTTTAATCCCATAAGATTCCTGACAGTTTTGTTAACAAAATAACTGAGCACGTCACATAAAGGATGAAGCTATTTCACTTTTTCAGAAACCACTGGTCAAAGGAATAGCTGAATGCTACAAAAACCTATCATTTGTTCGTGGTTAAAGGCACCGTGTTTAATGTTTGAATAAGTGCTGGCAATGCTGCAGGTCATGGATTTGCTTTTCATCCACAAAGACTGGATTCAAGCCCAATTTATGTCGTAAGTGAAACCAGTTTCAGTACTCTCATGTACTGTGCATGTGTCATCAGCCTGCAGAAATTCTTGCAGCTAGTTTCCTCACATAAGTCGTTAATAATCTGATTATTACAATGCCCACAATACCTCTCCCTTCACACATACAGTTGCACTTTTGATTGGAAAACAATAGAAAATATGAGAACTCAATCATCTGTGTTGAAATGCTGAACTCCCCACAAGACAGTTTTTAAAAAACAGAGGTCAAATTAGATTTTAGAACAGTTTCATCTTCTGAAGTTGAGCAAATATTGAAATTGATATTGGCTGTGTATGATCCAACTGTTTTGAAGATTGTCTCAAAGGTTTACATAATTAAATTCTGACTCTCACATGGTAGGGTTTTATATTATCTTTTGTTCCTTAGCATATCACATTAAAAGCTGCACAGGTAGAAAGATGCAGAAAGCAGAAATGTAGCAGTTCTTACACAACACTGAGACAGTGGGAATTTTTAAAAAAAGCTTTAAGGTTTTATTTAACCTACTTGGGTTTTTTTCCATGGATGGTAATGGTGGCTTTTTTTTAGAATTACTGATATTCTGGAAAGAAATGGTCTGTTTCTCTTGCTTTATGTAGACAGTCTAGATTTACTTCTTACAGCAAAATGAAAATAACATCACCCAATTTGAAGAGCTACTTAAAGAATCTTAACATAAGGTTAAGCCAGGCCTTTGCATACATATATAAGTAATATATATATATAAGTAATAAACAGTTTTTTCTTTCCCTTACTAAGGCCTTTATTTTACAAGAACAAATTATTTTTAAATGTTCCAGAAGTGTTATTATTCTGTTAAAACATGTTTATTTCAATAATCCTGAATATAAGCCTATAAGACTTTATTTCAATAGTCCTCAACCTTTTGCATCAGCTCTTACACATGACGTACGAGGTTAGCTTTGAAAACCAGATGTCTTCTGTTCAGCACCCATAATACCTTGTGCACATTGTAAACCTACTCCTCCCAGACCTGACCAACAACTCCTGAAAGGCTCTACCGCCCTCTCATCTCCTACTCAGAGAGCAAGATGCCCTCCTGAATGCTGGCTACTCCAAGAAGCCCCGAGAGAAGACTGGGGGACGATGTCCCCCTTGCTGAAGGAAAGGAACGGGGCTTCTCCCGGGCATCCGAACCGGTGCCCGGATGAATCAGCAGTGTGTGTTAAGCAAACATAAAGCTCCTTAAAGAGGCTTATGGCTCTAGAAACTCCAGGCGCTCAAGTCCCGACCAGCATTCCTTCAGCTTAGTTAAGATGCAGCAGAACTCCGTGTTTACCAAAAACAGCACGTAAAATAAACCCAAAGCGGTGAGTGGGAAGATGGAGCTGGGCTTGACCAGCACGCCAAAATCCTACCTCAGCGGAGAAATAAACGGCAGGCACAGCACGAGAAGTACTGCTATTTCACCGTACAGGACGGTGGCAACAGCCATCCACTGGAAAGTCATCGTCCCGGCAGGCCTGCGGAGGAAGGAGAGGCTCAGGCGGGCCCAGGCCGCCTCGCATCGGGGTAACGAGTTTCAAAGGGAAACATTTCTCAGAATCTGAACCGCAGCTCTGGGGAAGTGGAGAGGGAGTGGGGGGTGGGAAAATCTATCTCTGTACTTACTTCGCCTCCCGAAACAGCCCCTGGGGCAGAGCCCCTCCGCCGGGGGAAGGGAGCGGGGTCTGGGACACTCGCCGCCTCAGCGGAGAGGGCAGGGCCCGCCGGCGGCAGCCCCCGTGAGCAGAGCGCAGCCCCGCCGGTGCCTCGGGCTCCCTCTCACCGCCCCGCCTTCTCCGCTCCCCCCTGCACAACCGGGGAGCCCTGAGCCACCCCGGGCCCGACCCGCCCTCCTCCCGGCTGCTCGGCCTTCGCAACCTTCCCGGCGTCGGCGCCCGGATGAGCCTGATAGCGACGAACCGGTCTGGAAAGGGGGGGGAACAGGACCTCGACCGGGACAGAGGGGATGGTGCTGAAACCGAACCTGTTCTTCCCACCAGCTCTGAGGTGCGGCGGCGCTGGCGAAGTAAGCGCGCAGGCCCCGGACAGCCTCCGCCTTGCTGAGAGGAAGTGGGCCGGGACGGGGCTGAGCTACACCGGCGCCGCGGGGGCAGGGCGGGAGCCAGGCCCGGGGGCGGTGCAGAGGCGGCCGCAGTCCCAGTTGGGAAACGTGAGGGGAGGGCGGAGGGGAGGGTCCCATCTGGTTCCACCTTGGTGGAGTTGGATGCTCCTCGCTGTTCTTTTCCTCCCCAGAGACCGTCCTTGGCCGCGGCCGCGGCTTCCTGAGCTCTGGCAATGGCGGCTGAGGGGCTTGTGTGGGGCAGCCGGAGAGGCGGGCTGAGGGTAGGTGTGAATTTACTGAGAAACCACACATCTGCTGGAAAATGCAGGGGTCTAGCGCTTGAGAAAGGTTAGTGTATTTTTTTTCACACTTCGGGAATGGCTGTAATAAGCATTTTGCTGTGATCATCCCACCACTCCCCGACTCGAGTTTATTTAGTCCGGGATTTAAGCTGCACTGTCTGGCACACTCATGAGATTCTGAAGTTCAGGTAAAATACTGCGTTCATCTGCCTGTCCCATCTGCCCCATTCATTAGACTACCTAAGTGTACTAAAATCCTGTAAATAGCTTTTCTCAAGGAAAATAGGCCTAGTATTCATAAAGACATGAAAAATAATAGTCTTCAGCACTGCCAAATGGGCCTGTTCGAACCTTATGAATAGAACAACATACCTCCAGAAAATTCTCTTGTTTCCAACAGTCCTGTGCACTGCTTTTTATTGGCTTAGGGAGGCTCTGGGCACACTATTCCATAGCTTGGTATGTTTTCCCATTTTTTAACATCTCTTTTACCACCCTTGTAACTCTTTGCCCCTGCATCACTTTTCCTCGTTGTTCTTAGTTTTGCACATCTGTATCCCTGTCCAGTAGTTCTGTTACTGTCACTTGGGCAGTCTTGGCCTTACGTGGTATTACTGAGGTACTGGTACAGTTATTGGGCACTCTTGGCCCTGCAAATCTCTAGTTCTGAAAGGATCCTCAAAACTATTCTACAGTTCTGTTGATTCAGGTCAGGGCCCACTCAGCAACTCTCTTGACTTGCCTGCAGCCGCAGCAGATCCTGAGGTGCTGCTGGTGGAAGACATTATTTAGCTGGACATCACTAGACTTCTAGACACAGCTACCTGCTTTGGAGAATTTGGTCTCAACTAATTTCCATCAAAATGAGAGACTAAATGCTGTGAATAGAAGTTCTTTGTTACTCTAACCCACTAGAACTGAAACGGAGTAGGAGGTTCTTGCATAAGCAGTTTTGAGCAGAGTTGTTTGCAGCTGCTCATAATCTGAAATTGTTTACACTTAAAATTTCCAAGGTTCGTGGCCTAGGGATGGAACCAGTATGTTAACATTTTTCTAGCTGCTGCCAGGCAATGTCTGGATGAAAGGTTACATCTCAAATAATTGTTTATGCATAGCAAATATTGGAGAGCCAGACAACCAGCTATTTCAATCCAGTTTGCACAGTGGAAACAGCCTGGCTTTTAAGAAGTATTTCTAATGTGTTTTCATAAACTTATTTAATCAGGAGCATAAGCAAAACATAACCTCATAGAGTGTCCTGGTTATTACATTTTAGCTATCAGTTTACAGCCATTATACTTTATTGAAGCAGTTTAAATGTTATTGAAGACTTTCTCTCCTTTAATTCCCAAGCAGCTTCCATTTCTGAGCTGCTTACTCACCTCTTAGTAGCACTGTAAGCTGCTCTCCCAGTAGCCTACCCTCACGCTAACTGGACTACATTTGCACATTTCCACTGCCAGACTCTGGTAGTTCTTTTCACTTTTTCACTTCAGGTGCTTGGTAAGATCTCGGAAGACTGCTGTGTGTTCCCCAACAGTCTGTAATGTGATCCGAGGGACAGACAGAAGCCTCCTTCAAACATCTTTGAGACCTGCTCCTACTGAGTGCACTCTCTCTCCTGGAGGGTATTCTAACTGAAGTTGTAGAGGTTTGGATTGCTGATCTAGGGCTGCCTGTCTTACAGTGGACCACAATGTGATAAACATGCCACCATACAATATATAGATTTTAATATATGTATATAATGGCTAGCTGCTCTAAGAAAAAAACTCATGAATGGTAAAACATTACAGTTAAAAGAAGTATCCCCCTCTCCCAACAGTAAAGTGACAAAGTATTCAGAAGTAGAAATATGAATTAGGACCTACGGGTTAGAAACTGTTTAGATCTCTGATGAAACTGACTAGATCTCTGATGAAAGAAAGGCAAAGTGAAAGTTCAAACTTGCTCTGTTCTAGTTTGGTGTGTATGACAGCTGTCTCATGACCACCCACTGCATTTACCCAACCATCAACCCTAGACAGACTAGTGAGTTAAGAAAGGACTTAACAGCAGGGAATAGAGAAAATGGGATTGTGCAGGCTGTGTGGGGGAGTTGGGATCACTGCAACAGGATAAAAGTTGAAAGAAAATACAGGTATGAGATAGGGCATTCGCTGTACAGAGTAGCTTAACATAGAGTGTGGGATCAGGAGGCAAATGATCTAAAATAGGACACAAAGCTTTGTATCTCATGTTACTTACAGAAAAAACTTTTAAAAAATTGAGTATTAGAAAACAGACTGAGTACCTGGTGATGTTGCACATGACATATAGAGGGAAGGAATGTATCTAGTGACTTCAAATTGGAGATGAGAATATTTCCATAATCAAAAGGCTTGTAGTGAGAAATATAACCAGATTCTAAAACAACACTGGAAGTTAAATAACTAACTCCCATAATTAGAAATTTATGTATATTTGAACAGTATGGCAGTTCAGAGTATGCCTTTAAGACTCCAATTTTATGTTTGTTCCACATTAACACAGTGAAATGTGCTCAGATGCACACAAAATTCACAAGGGAAGAAGATGTACAAGTGATTTTACCCTCAAAAAGGGATGATAAACTTCCACTGACTTTTATGATGCATAACTGGCCAGATCAAGCATTCCTTAACTACCAGCCACTAACAGCAGCCCCAGATCTTGTCCTTCAGGCAGAAATCTCTATCTGACTCACAAGTGACTATGACTTTGTGACTGATCTGACAAAGGCACAACTGCTGCCTTCAAACTCATCAAGTATTCAGCTCCTAAATAGGTCAAGGTATTTTAAGTCCTCTAAAATTCAGTTTCCTCACTACTGCAGTTACAAAACAAAGCAAAACAAACAAACAAACCCTTTGCATTTGTGTTATTTGATTATAATAGATAACCTTCTCTTTTCCTTGTGGCTAGTGGGGCAGTTCAAAGCAAATCATATTTGCTTGCTGAATCATAAAAATCTTAAGGAAATGATAACAGAGGGCTTGGTTAATACTTTTAAGAATCCCTGTCTTCTACAATTCAGTTGTATAGTTTTACTTTACAGTTTTGGTGCAGAAGTTGGAGGCTTTTCCAGAAATGAGAACTGAGCATTGCACTACTGTTGAATGAACATGAGACTGAAAATTGAGCTGTACAAAATATAATGTCATGCAATTGGGAAATAGGAACTTTGCTGTAAAACTAGGAGATCATAAATTACATGATGAATAATAGTTGAGGAAAAATGGGGCATTAGAAAGAGAAGTATTAACTGTAAAAGACATTGCTGGGTTTTTACCTGGAATGCAATACATAACTGTGCTCATTCAATGTCAAGAAAACATTACAATCCAGAAAAGCAAAAATAGTTGTCTGAAGGAATGGGGAACCTATCACACCAAAGAGGGTTGCAGAGGTTGTCTGCAAGAACAGCAAAGCATGACTGTAATTTTCCATTTGTTAACACATCAGCAAGATGACCAAATGAGAAGAGTTTACATTAACTTCTGTCTTAAATAGTGAACTAGATGACTTAGGCCATGACTTACAAATATTTGTTTGTACAACTAAATCAGACATATTGGCTAAGAAAAATGATCAAGTCTTTTATGCCATTGCAATAAAAGAATTGTAAGAACTTATGTATCTAAATGATTAAAAGATTTGGGGAGCAGCATCAAAAGCAATCTCTCCTTCCCCAAGTGTCATATTTTGTAGTGTAATAAAAAAAATACAACTGTTTACAAACCCTAGTAATTTATTTAGAAAACTTAGCACTATTCACTTACATAGTCATAGAATTATCAGAATCAGAAAAGTAAGCAATTTCTGGTATGAATTTCCGTGTAAACATATTAAGAAAACAAATTATTTGATTACAAATAATTGTACTGTGCACATTTGTAAAATTTCCCATGCAGAACAAATGCAACTGGTGTGTAACATTATTGTTTTGTCCTAATTTTTAGCATTTCCCTTCTATACAAAGACTCAAAGCCAAGTGGCTGCCATGCTTTGATAAGCAACATATCATCAAGCAGAAAGGACTGAAAGAGCCCCACTGGGAGAATCTGTTATCTTTTATCTGACCTATATATTTCTGTTCTGGTATATAACATGGATTTAATCTTTTATATCATTATTTTAAAGTAGATCAATCTAACTAAATTAAGTTCTGTCTAACTTTCAAGTCCTATATTTTTTGATTCAGTTGTTTGTGCTTAGTTTAAATTATCTTTTTAATTTTGCTCTTTCTGTCATCCTTTATCTGTTTCAGGTTTCTTCTACTACATGAAGTGTTGCATTTTTCTGATTTGTAAGTAGGTCTAGAAAGTTGTTGTCTACAAAAGGTATGTCTAATTTTAAAAAAGGGTACTATGCTGGGTTTAAGGCCTCACAAATTAAAAAGTCTACTCAAATTCAGAAGTATAGCTTACATTAGTTAAAACACAAACTTCTGTAATTGCTGCCTTGTATTCTTTTGGTCTGAAGTTCTTGGTATTATTTATAAGTGGTCCTTCTTATTCTAAGGAAAATTAAGGAAAAGCCCCAGTTTTGCAAACATACTGCTGTAAGCAATTCTCTGGTGAAAAAATAAATTACTAAAGTCTTACAGTAATCAATCCTTTATGTAAGCAGCACATTGTAAATAGAATTCTGTATTTGTGGAATCCGGAATATCTTCTGGAGTGAAAAATGCTACCATAAAAATATCAAACATCACCTTGATCATACAAGTTAGGCTGTGTTGAGAATACTTCTGCAACACATGAGTGTGACTAATAAGTAGGAACCCAATTAAAACTTTTAACAATGTACCAACGACTGCAAAATACAAGTTTACATAGAACTTAAAACCTTCCCATTTTCACACACCATAATGGTCATTCAGATAATCTAATACTGCTGAAGTACTTGATAAAATATTAAAAACCTTTTTTTCTTGTTTTGAAGTTATCCGTTCCATCATGTACATTAAGTGGTGGTGAAAACATGTAAAAGGAGTTCCATGCTCAAGAGCAATGTCAACCCAGTCCTGGATGCACTTCAAAGGTGTCTCTTCATAGCCTGCAAACATAGCTGGATTGGCTAAGAGTCCTCTGGCCACCATTATACCTTCAAATTGGAAATTAAAGCAATAAGTTTCATTATAGTTGAAATTCCACATTAAAACCTCCTGCAGATTTTGGATAGCACCTTAGGACACCCAGCCAAAGCTTACAGACACGTATTAGAAGAATAACAAAGATGAGTATTATTACTTAAGAAATTAACAATCCAAACCTCAGAGAACCTACACCACCTTTCAACACATTCCACCTAATGACTTATCCTTCAAGAAAGTTTGAAACAAAGCACAGGACACAGAAGCCTTTCTTCCCTATTGAAACTGCAACTTGATAATATTTTGTTTGTATTTGCTGCACACATACCAGACTGTCTTTTTAACATAAAATTATGATGGAAAGAAACAAAGGTAGTAATATGATAAGTGCATTTTAGTGCAGCTCAGCTCATTCACTGAGCTATAGTAATTCTTCCAGTGAGAGCCTGATGTCTCAGCTATATAGATCTCAGGGCTCTTGGTTAGGAGTAAATCTTTCTGAACAAGCTACTGCATTTGCAGCTATAATGCCAAAATTATCAGATAAACCCATACAAGCTCTATTGTAATTTTTGTACAATTAAGAGCTTGTTTTCCTGAACCATTAACATGTAATATATCATACTCTCTTACTAAAAATCAGGATTATCAAACGACAAATTTCTTCTGCCATCATATATGACAGAAAGAGCCCTGATGCTTTACAATTTTTGCTACTGAAGAAGGTCAGATGGGCTGTGAGAACATTCTTTTCTGTTATGTATTTCCTTCCTGCTTCATATTTAGGGGGAAAGTCACAGGAGCAGGATGGCAGTTTGGTTCAACTAGTTTTTGTTGTTTCTATTAAACATCAGTAGCTTCAAAAGAAACACGCCACGTGAGCATTTTCCTTATAACATTAGCTACTGCTCTCTGTCCTGTTATTCTCTAGCTGCAAGATCCAAAATGTGTAGATCAGATCACCTCTTCAATAGGTAAAATGGATTTCCATATTGCCCTGGAACCATTGACAGTTGCAGGAATCTGTTGTGATTAACTGTAGGGCAATCCATTACCCTGAAATTTTGCAACTGAATTGCAAGACAAGGTGTCTTTGAAGCTATCCTAAGCTGCTAAGCATCTGGCTGTCCTTTTTGTGCCACATAAGATTATCTGCCCCCGTATGCAGGAAGTAGTTTTCCAAGTGGAAGTTTAGTTCTTTAAAAGGTGACCAGGTACAAAAAGAAATTGAATGTCTGAAGGTCCCCCTGATCTCCACTACTGAGAGATGAGACAGAGTAAGTAAGCAATGAGCTTTTGTAATTTGACGTGGAAATAATTATTTCTGGCTTTGAATGACAGTGCTCTAATGCTGTTTATGAGTTTATAAGGCTTCCAAAACAGCCTTGTTCATTTGTCTCCTCAAAAAGTGAAAATCACTGAAATCATGTCCTGCTTACAGACCAAATAAATACTCTGAACTATGATTTGTAAGTTTACTTAGAAAATAGAGCATCTTAATCTTACCATCTGCTCCCGTCAAGTGATGAACATTTTCAGCATCTTTTAAAGTTTTAATGTCTCCATTAGCCACAATAGGTATTGACAGGCTTTCTTTAATTATTTTAATTGCATCATAATGTACAGGCTGATGTCTTTCTTCAACACTTCTCCCATGTACTGTAATCCATGAAACTCCAGCTGCTTCAGCTTTTTGACACAGGTCAATGGTTCTTTTTAAGTCCTCATGGATTCTAAAATTCAAGGAATTAAGACATTAGATAGGAAGTTACCTGAACTGTATAAACTGCCCTCCCCTTCCTCCCTTCCCTCTGCTTTAGGAGGAATTACCATAGATTTGTATAACAGTATAATGAAAATATTATTGTTGGAAGATAGAGGTTTTTTGAATGAGTTTAATATATTAAAACACTATTTAATTAAGCATTTCCCAATGATATATCATCTCTGAAATACACATGGTAGGTTTTATGGAGAATGAGCAAGAGTGCCCAAAAGATTCTAAAATAAACAATTATTTTGCCTATTTTGTGGGGAAAAAAATAATCTGATTTACACTAGCTCCCCTTTCGTGAAGGAAACTGAATTGAAACTTAACTGATATATATACACAAAATTCACATGGGATCTGTGGATAAATAGAGGGTGAGGTGGTATAAAGCAATGCAAAGAACAGTTTACATAAGTTTAGAAAGCAGGGTGTGTTCCTTAGAGCAGCTGTGGGGCCCAGTTCCCAGTTTTGTTACCCTTCCCATTACAGCCAACAGCAACTGTGGTTCTGGCCTCCAAGAACTCACAAAGCTATTCCCTGTGATGATACATTGTTTTCTTTTATGAACCCCTAGACCTTTTAACTTGTACTTTCATGTCATTTGTATGGCAAGAAAACTCTAACATCCAGTGTATTACCTGCGTAAGTAGTCACAGGCTGTGCTGGTTCTACTAGCCAAGTTTAAGAATACTTGCCCAAGATATTCTTGCACCATCTGGGATCAAAATCTCTCAGCAGTTTTCATATGTGAGGAAATTCTGATAATGTGTAATATTACATTAACGGAATTACAGATTTTAAAGTATAATGTAACTACTACAGTAACATGTTTCTTCAAAGAAAATGAAAAGGACTTCTCTGTGTACCACAGGCAGCACTTCAGTTAGACCCACCTTATTTTAATAGATACTGAAAATCTAGGGTTGTCAATCTGATTCCGCACATGTCTCACCATATCTCGTACAAGCTCTGGTTTATTTATCAAGCAAGCACCATAGCCTTCTGCCATTGCCCATCTTTAAAAGAAAAAGAACATTTGTATTCTACAGTTGAAAAAATGCAGATCAATTTCCATCAATAAATCAACTTCTTTACTTACAACCTTTACAATGTGTGGTTGAGTAAACAGAGTACTGGCTGTAGATCAATGATTCATTTGCAGCCTGACACCAGCTTTTAGATCTTGGTTCAGTATCCACTGTGCTGTTACAACTTTGTACAACTTATTAATCTCTTCCAGTTCATCTTCTGTCCACAAAATGAACTCACAGGGAAGATAAACCAGCATTTATTCAATTATGGTTTAATTTACAGATAAAATAAACAGCTTTATGTTTCCCTTCCACTAGATCACAGATTTTTTTCTGAACAGAAAATTACTTTGGATTGAAAAAGAAGATTTTTGAAGTAAGGATATGATTTCAGTAAGTCTGTTTTTCCTCAGCTGCAAAACACCTTATTTTAATTGTCAGAAAATAACCTTTGCTTCCACTTAACAGAAACGGGGTTTTTTGTAAAAATCTTTTCTTAGAAAGATAAAATGAAAAAGTTTTGTTACTTTGAAACCTACATGAACAACAAACAAAGGACTCAAATGTAAGCCTAATGTTTGCCCTAAAGGGAACTTCCAGATTGCTATGCCTAACCTCATTTATCTTAGGAAAAAAAAGGCTCAGATCTCTCCAGAAAAGTTTTATCAAATAGTATAATTTTAAGTCAAGACAGCCTAATTAGAATAGACTAAGTACTTGCACTGTAATATTATCTTTTGTTTCCATACGTTTATTTTTGAGGACTTCAGTTGGATATATATAATAAATATAATAATAAATGGTCCTCAGTTGAAGCAGCTAGCAAAAATCTTTATTTGTGCATTGCTACTGTTTCACTATCAAGACAAAATCTTTATCAATTTAAGTGAGAAGCAGGTCACTAATTCACTGTTCTTATAAATCCAATGGATATGATGGAATAAATATTTTTCAGCACTTCCCAAATAATATAGTCTATATAATTATATCTTAGAGAGTACCCTTCACTTGCAGCAATTGGAGACATTAGGGACTTTCCTCATTATTTTGGGAATTGCCACATAATTTCTCAAAGTATTTGAGCAAGCCCTTTTTGGTAATGCATATTTAACAGCTGCTGAGAAGGGATGGACACCTCTGAGCCAACATTTAATATCTCAGAAATGAATAAAGTCAAGTGGGCAAATACACCTGGCTTTCCTAGACTCACCATGGTGACAGGCACCTCAGAACATTCAGAACACTGCCTTGCCACATAGACATTTCTGACAGGTTAAAAAGCTGTTTTAAAGCCTATTTTTAAGTTAAGACAGCCATTACATAAAGATGAAGACCACCATTCTTTACTCTCAAAATATTTAATCATATCTACCAATATTTTTTTAAAATTTACCTCTGAGGACAGCCACAGTTAAGGTCTATTCCATCTGCAAAAGGACAGACAATATGTGCAGCATCACACAAAACCTGTGCTTCTTTAGCAGCAAACTGAACAATCAATGGATGATCACCTGTTCCAAAAAAAGATATTTAGAGACTTAAAAACAAACAAAAAAAGGTAACAAAATAAAAAAGACAGTCTAATCTGAATGTTTTCTGTATACTGGAAATGTGCCTGGCCATGGTCCCAGGCAACTGGCTCTAGGTGACCCCACTTGAGAAGAAGGCCTGGATAACATGACCTATGAAGGGTCAACTCAACTTTTTTGGTATTTTTTGAGCCCCAGATTACAAATAAAGGCAGCTGACCAGTGGTTACTAAATGAGCGTGTCTATCAAGAGAGGTGGAAACCCATCTAGATGGTTGCTGGCTCAACATACAATTTTTCTTTCACAAAGGTGATATATGAAACTAAGTATTCTCTATTTTTCTGCAGCATTCATGTTTCCCTTTCTACCCTGCCCCTTCTTGTCATCATGCTGCCCATTTGCATTGCTAACACAGCTGCCTGTCTTGTCAGGTGGGAAATTAGCTTACAGAATTAACCCTTCAGAAAGGGTTACAACAAGGAACAACCCACAAACCCTGTACCCCATTATTCCAGTCCACCTTTCTTGTACTTTGAGCCAACACGGCTGTTTTTTATCCACAATGTGACACATAGAGTTGGAAGAACACACAGGCAGAGGCAGCTTTAGCAGTCTTGTCTCAGGTGGGAAACCAAAGTGTCAGTGCTCCGCAGCTGAACTACTTGTGATCTGCTAAGCTCCTGCAGACAGCCAGATGGTCATGTGGAACACACTCTCCTCTTTTGCAGCTACTGCATTACATTAAAGGCAACTAAAAATATCTCAAACCATCTTAGCTTTTACTTTGCATATAAACAATTCTTGCAGTTAAGAGGAATGGGGATATCTGAGCACTGATGGAAAGAGATGACCCAACAAACGCACAAGGCAAGTGCACTTCTGGTACTGAAAAGACCACAAGTGCTTCTTTAGAGGAAAATATGTAGTTCTTTAAGTAGTGGAGCTTAGGGAAGGAAGGGCAGTAGTACCCTCTCTATCAAGCTGAGGCACTGCTAGACCTTACCTGAAAATCCACCAAGCAAAAAGAATCCCTTGCATAGTTTCAAAAGGGCATCTAAAACATTGCTCTAGCTGAAGACAGTTACATTGTTACAGCTAATAATAATCCCATGTTCCTAGTTTTTTGGTTGAGCATTAAGTAATAAAAATACTGAGTCTTGCCATATTAATTTGTTATTAGCCACAGAAAATATCTACCTCTGTTTGAGAAATATACAACAAAGCAGTATCAATGCTGAAGAAAATGGAAAACAGAAATCACAATTGCAGGCTCCAAACCTACTCCACTTTTTAGGAGACAATATTGCCCAACAGCTAGGAAGTTAAACATAAGACCACATTCAAATTTCACAACCTGTTGTGGAGCTACTTGTTAAAGGCATACTAAAGCAATAAAGTAAATACTATAGTTTTGGCAAAGCTATGTGAGGTAGAATGTTTTAGAGGCCTATGACATTAAAGCCTGCATGAAAGAGATGAATATGCAAAATATGTCTACATCACTAGAACATTTCATTTTGTATCCCTTGTTATCAGGCAGCAAAGTTACAGCATAAAGGAGAATTTTCTGCTTCCACCCAGAATACACTGCATATCTGACCTGTAGAACTTCAATGCCACAGGAGTTGTGTAGATGAGAAATAAATTCAAAGGAGGCAAACTAATGCCTTTGTGGAGCTTTGAGCCATACATTTTGTCAGTTAAGTTCTTACTTATTGATTTCCACACATAGAGAATTATTCATGTTTTTTTAAAGTAGAATTCCACTAATAAGAGAGTCTACCTGTGCTTCCTGATGTGACTTCTCTCTGTAACTGCTCAGTTCTAATAATGCACTATAGAAAACAGTGCTAAGTTAAATATACTTCTCTTGCTATTATACTTATGAAACCACCAATTCAGTGGTCTGAATAGATTAAATCATTATACTTCTTAAGACTCCACATGCCAGTCTCACTCTGATATTAGCAGCACTCTTCATTCCTTCAGTTGCAGCCTATGCTTGCATATTCCCTGTTACACTCTCTTACTGCAGCCACTCCATGCCAGCAGATTTGGATTGCTACTGTCACCTCTTCCCAAATATTTCATACCATTTTTCTCTTTTGCTTTACAGTCAGGACTTTGTACAACTCCATAAACACCTTCTTTCTGTATGTGCTGTGTATTTCTGTACCTTGCTTCTTCTCATCAACCCTAGCCATGCTTCAACTTCTGGCCTCATCACCCTCTCATTACTTCGAGGAATCCACCAACAGCCCCTTTCACTTTCTGGCTAACTTGAAACCCTAATTTTTTATCAATCCTTGATTCCACTGCATTAATGTCTATTATTTTTTTCTTTATTTAGTAATCCTTGTATTTTTGTTAAGAGTCTAGGAAAATTTTGCTGACGACGAGTAAATTCTCTGAAACACACAAGAAACAACTGCTGGGAGAACCTTTCTACCATCTCACACTGGTTCGTTCTGGATGAGATGGAGTTAATTTTAAAGTTTATTTATAGCAGCCTGTACCTAGCAGTGCTGCTGTCCAGTGTTGATAATGCACCAGTGTTTTGGCTATTGCTGCACAGGGTCAAGGCATTCTTTTTTTCTCACCTCTGCCTTCCCTCAGCATATAGGTTGTTTGTAGTGGGCATGAAATTGAGCGGGGGCACAGCTGGGACCACTGACTCAAACAGGTCCACAGAATATTCCATACAATGTAACATCTAAGGTAACAAAACTGGAGTGGTAGAGGATAAAGAAAGTGGCTGGAACAGGGAAATTGTGTTTCAGGGTGGCTGTTTAAGATTGGATGGACCTTGGTCTGCTTATCTGAGGTGGAAAGTGATTGCCTTTATATCACTTGTTTTTTTATTCTTTTCTTCACTTATTCACCTGTCTTTATCTTGTCTTGCATTTGCTCTTCCTATTCTCTCCCTATGCTGCTGTGGAGGTGAAGGAATGAGTGAGCACATCAGTGTGGGCACATCTGCTGGCCAGCTATGTATGGTCAACCACCACACACCTAAATCAGTTTAGAGACCCTGATTTCAAATGAGCTTTTCCACTATTAAATTTGACATGCTATCACTAGAATGTTCTTACTCTCACCTAGAATATGGTTTTACAAGCAATCAGATATGGTATACCAGAACTTTTAGGGGATGTCAAGTTGTGTGACAGACTTAATTCACTTGGCCAGTTTGGTGTATCACCACATAAAACATTCTGAAAAGGCAATGGTTTCTTAAAATAAAATACCTTTGTTTGTTGTGAATTCGCTGTCTCTAGCTTTTGCAGATCTCACAAAATCAGCTGCCACAATCATTGGTGTATAACACAAATCACAACTGTATTTCCTAACCAAGGTTCTGAAAGACAGCCTGCAGACACATGAAAATTAAGAGATAAATAGTAAAACCATTTCTCTGATTAGCTATTCTGACATGCAGTACCAGGGGATGTCCAAGTGTAATCATAAGCCATCTCCCATGTCTATTTCCTACTTTACATGATAAACTATTTTCTATTTAAAATAATTAAAGGAGAAAAAAGGTAATGATTCCTGTTTTCATAGCCAGGATAACCTTCGTCAGAGAGAATGCCCTGACAATGTACTTACTTTGAATAGCGGACCATAGGGGCACATATTTTTACAACTTGCCCAGAATTAAACAAATCCATGGGGTCTTTTATTTGGCATTGTTTAGTTTCTGCGATCTTGCCGATCATGTATAACTAAGAATCCTTTTGGCATCTGGAAAAACAAACAGTGTAAGTAATTCTGCTATTTCTCACAGGTCATGCAGCAAAGTATTAGAGCTTAAACTGGACTTGATTTTTGGTACAGTGTCCCGCAAGAAGCCCCTCACTAGCAGTGTATGTTTTGTCATCCCACGGTACGAGCCCTGGTCCCTCCGTAACGCCCTCCCGGTAGCCCCGCTGTGTCCTCATTCCTCTCGGTACGGATCGTTCGGGCTGGAGGGAAGGCGGTCTTCACCCCAGCCGCCTGGCGCAGGGCCGGCTCATCCGCCGGGTCGGGAGCCCAGCTCAGACCCAGCTCTGCCCCACAGGCCTCCAGAAGGAAGTTTTTCCTCCGGCCGGAACCGTCCCCGCTACCGCCCAGCGCGCTGCCTCCCGCAGTCCTCCCGCTGCACACCCACCTCCCGCCGCCTGTTCCCGCACGGCGAGAGCTGCTGCCCGGCCACCCCGGCCTGAGCTCGCTGCCGCCCATCGGTGCCTGATCGGTGCCTGACCGGTTCCGGTGCCGCTGACCCGGCCCGGTCCCTCTCCTCCCCTCCCTTCCTCGCGGCCCGCTCCGGTCCGGCCCAGCCCCGCGCTCGCCACGTGCCCCGCCACCGTCGCCACCCACCCGCCCTCTCTCATGCGGGGCGGAGTCCGTCCCGTCGCGCGCTTTTGCCATCATCACCGCGCGCCGCCGCTCGGGAGTGACGCGCGGGCCGCCGGCACCCGCCAGCATGGAGGAGGAGGAGACGGGGGTGGGCGGCGGCGGAGCAGCCCCGGCCCTCGCCGAGCTGCTGGCGGACGGTGAGGCGCGGGGTGGCGGGGCCCGGCCGCTGAGGACAGAAGTGGGGGGAGAGGGACAGTGGCGGCGCCTGGCTGTGCCCCGCCGGCGGGACCACGTCGGGGGTCCTGCCCGCTGACGGCCCTGAGAAGACGGAGGGTCCTTTGGGAGAGCGGTGTTGGGCTGGCGGGGGGAGCGTGGGAGAGGCGCCGGCGTTCGGGGACGGGACGGGGCGAGGGAGGCGGTGAACCCGCCCAGGGAAAGTTCCAGCGGCGGCGAGACGGCAGGCAGTGGTGGGTGGGTGGGTTGGTTCTGCTGAGCGTCCCGTCCCGCTCCTCGGGAGGAGCCGTCCCGCTGCTGCCAGGAGATATGCACCTGGGGTCGCTTGCTCCTAAAGGGAAAAAAGGTGCGCTTAAAAGGAGAGAGGAAGGTGGCTGGGCGCATTAACACGCCCTGTCTGGAAATTCGGGTCTTGCTTGATCCAAAATCAGCAGAATCATTAATTTAGCAGCTTTTAGACCAATACCATTGAAAGAATTCAATATGATCTAATGAAGTTGTGTCTCGTGTCACTTTGATCCTCAACAATCTGAAGGTGACTGGTGGGTGTTTGATAATGTGTGCAGCCTCAACACCCTTACTGTAGTTACACTGTAAAGTTTCAAGAAGCTATTGATACTTCTTAGTGAATTCTACTCGAGAAAAAGCTGTGGAGAAGAAAGGAATATTGTGCCTTTTTCATCGTTCACAACCCTCCACCCCAGTCATCAGTTCCAAACTTCTTTCTCTTGATAGTGGTCTCTTCTCAAATCTGTCTTATTTGTGTTATGTACGTGAAGAACATCTGCTATTGCATTTTGGACAGATGGAAGATCAAAAGACTTTAGGTCTGTAAATACTATTTGACTGTTTTGAAGTAGAAAGATAAAATCTGTCTTTTTCAGAATGTTATGCTGACTTCTTCAGAGAAGATTTTGATGTGAAAGCTTACACTTCCCAGTCTATACATCGGGCTGTGATAGCTGAGCAACTGGCAAAACTTGCCCAAGGCATTAGTCAGTTGGATAAAGAGCTTCATTTACAAGTAAGTTTAAAGCATGCCCGTTATTCTGGGGTGGTTAATGTAAACTAGTCAAAAGTTTAGTAATCTTATGATCTTGATGCTTCTGAAATTGCCCGGTGTACTCTACAAGCAAGAATTAAAGGTGCAACCTGCAGCCACTAGTGGGTAATTTGACACTTAACTCAGTCAAGCCCACCCTTGATACTCCTATCAAGAGGCCATATACTGCTTTGTTCTCAGTTTCTGGAGAGAATCTCTGTATATATGGGGGTTTCACTCTTCCTTGTAAGGATGTTCCCTGACTCTTCCCAAGTGATCATGTCAGCTCTCAGAAATCCTGGTCTCTGGTGTTGGGTGACAATTGTGAGAAGAGAGGGAATGGTTTAATTTGCATCCTTTCATTCTGTGTTAGAAAGTAGCCTTGCTTCTAAGGCTTACCTTTAGCTGGGCAAATATAGCCTGTGTTAACACACCTCTGCACCTTCAGAAAGGTGATTTTGATTTAGCATTGTAGAAGGCTTTTTGGTAATATCTACACAAACACTGCAAATCTACGGTGGGCCTTGCAGTGAGAACACTTGCTAAGTTTGTGGGTAATTTCAAAACCTGCTCCCTCCCTCCCCCTGTCCCAGTTGGTAATTCTTTGGGAACAAGTTTGTTAATGTCATGGATAGAAAATAAAATCTTAAAAAGTGTGAATATACATTATTACTGTGTGATGAATAAGCTTACATTTACAGTTATTGTTATATACGAAGACGCATTGGATTGTAATTATTCTGCTGGCTCTAATTAAGATGCCAGTTAGGCTGCAGTTACTGCCCCTCTTCTCAGCCTGGGCTTGCTGCTTTTGTGAATTAAAATGTGTTCTGAAAACCCTTTCATCTTTGAGATGTGGCTGCTTTTCCCTGGGTCTGCCTAACATAGGGATGATGGTACTTTAATACCTAATGTAGGCATGATGATGATATATTAATATCCCTTTCAGACACACATTCCCATTTTCTTTGTTGATTTCTCTATTATGTATGTTTTTCTAAGGTTGTTGCAAGACATGAAGACCTCTTGGCCCAAGCAACTGGAATTGAATCCCTGGAAAGTAAATACCATTTTATTATGCTTTCTGCTTCATATAATGGAGGAAGTACTTTTAATATCTGCTCAGGGAATGTCATTCACTGACAGCTTTGCCCTCTAATGCTAGGGCTACAGATCTGAGAAGTAACATGTGGCAGCTTTTTTTTGTTTGATGTCAGCAGATGGAGCTCCAGGGAGATGATTTGGCTAAGACTTCTCTGGCATAACTTCTTCATAGGAAAACATATTTTGATAATCAGTTCTGAGCAACTTTAGCAATCAAATCTTTTTGACCTTTTCATGTATTTTTTTCAAATAAGTCTAATTTTGTTGTAACATTAGCTGACACCTGTTGTTCTAAATACCAAGTTCACTCACATTGCACATTCATGTGTTGTGTAGATAACAAATCTTAACAAAAAAGGCTTTAGTACATAACCTTAACTGCACTGAGATATTTTTTTCCTAATGAGGAGCTACTTATGAAGTTACATACATACCTTTGTGTTATTCTACTCTTTGGGTTCTGGATTTTAATATAAACTGCTGACTTTCAAAGGCCTTACTTAGGAACCTTTGAATCTGTATAGAAAAATCATTCCAGTATATTGTTCTTGTGCCAGGAGCTCATTAAGCTTGCCATTCTTCTCCGTGTCACTTGCTGGGAACTTCATATGGTTTGTGGTTTTGGTTTGTTTTTTTTTTTCCACAGAAAGATATTTACCTCCCTAACATGCCAATTTGCAAATATTAAGATCCAAGCTTATCCCCTTTTCCCTTTCCATTTTGCAGCTTGCTAAGTAGTTTATCTTTGTTCCTCCTTCTGCTTCCAGGTTTTGGCATAACCAGAGTTTCTGGTTACTGACAGTTACAGTATCTTCTTACTCTTTGAAACTTGTTGGATACAGTATTTGATTGTTAGCATTTGCCTATAGTTAAGCAAATAAAAAAATGCCTTTTTAATCTACCAATGGTAGCTCCCAAATACGTTTTTAAACGGTTGGAAAATTTAGCTTTGGAAGACTGGAGTCTCTATTCATCCTCCAAATAATAAGATAAGAACTGTAGTCTATATGGTGATTGATAAATATGTCCCTGACTTGATCTTGAGCAATTTGTTCTCAGTGGAATTGTATTTTCTGAAATCATGGTTGTTTCTGAAGACATTCCTTCCTAAAATTGCTCTGAGGAAAGAATGGAGTACTTCAAAACAACTATTTAGTTATAAAATATTTCTATAAGGCAGGTTTGGTTTATAAGTGATGTTTTACTGATAACAATGCAAAAAAACCCCCAAAATCTAATTCACCTCAAATTTGTTGAAATTTCACCGTTTGCTTAGATTTGTGCTCTTCAGGAGGCCTTTTCTGTGTGTGAGAGAAGCATGCAGGTGTTCTAATCCTGAAAAGTGATACTTGAGACATCAGTGGAATGAGACATTCAGTTTCCAGTTGCTAGGAACAGCAAAAGCACAAAGATAATGTTTTATGTTTTGAAAAACTTTTATGCCCTGCTTGTGCCACATGTGATATATGTACAGAAACACTGAGTCAAGATTCATAAGAAGTAGAAAAGATGAATGTCAATAGAAATTTTAATTATGAAGTTAGAAACACTGGGTATGTTTAACCAAGAAAACTTGAGAGTGGAGATTATGGAACTCATTCACAGCAAGCACAATTGTTTGGATGCGTGGAAGTGATTCTCATGTTTCAAATGGATACACCCAGCTTGTAGAGTCTTCTTTTAAGGTCTGTGCACTTTTTAAATGGTACACTGATCTAGTACACATACTCTTTTCTGTCTACAGGTAGTTCAATAGATATCTTGAGATACTTGTTAGTTCAAGATAGGCTAAATAGTATTGTTCTGCAAATTATGCAGCAGATGGAGAAGGGTAAATTGCCTTGTTGCCCATCCTAATTATGCCTTCTGGTTGAGGACTACTGTATAGCAACATCACAACATAGATGCAGTGGTATCATGCTTCTGGCCCTCCACCATTATTGCAATGTAGAGTAGAAAATTCAGCCTATTTTGCCAACTTTTTACTGTATCTCATATCTTCATGCTCTGATGAGTGAGAGTTGTGTGCCTATCATTCCAGTCTTGAATGTCAGAGAACTGAGAAGAGTCTGTTGCTAAGTAGTCCCCCTGCTAAGTACAGGACAAGCTAAATAAAACTGTTAGCAGTAGTTTTGTGTTTATCTTCCTTCTTACTGTATCATATTGCAATTTTATCCAATTTGATGATGACATGCTTGTACACAGAGCTTTACAAAAATGTTGTATGTTTGAGAATGCTGGCAATAACTGGAACAAAAATAATTTTGTAGGCCTGGGTTTGTGTAACTTAATTAAATTCTCAGCAGGCTGAATCCATATTGCAAAAGTGATTGATACACCTGACTATTTTGTTTGCATTTTAACAAGGAAAGAACAAGCACACTTGTGGGCTGTCGTTGTGCTGCTTTGCTAAACTAATCTGGAACAAACAAGATTAGGGTAGTTTGCTCTGTTTGATCTCACAGTAACATTGTTACCTTTTTTGCTAAAGATGCTTTATGCACAGGCCAAGAACTGTGAAATAGAACTGGTTATTTTCTCAGTCCTCTTTGTCTGTTGTTTTCTCTGAACTGTCCAGTCACTTTATGCCATTTCAAGTGCTTGTACCAGGTTATGTGCCTTCAAACAGCAGTTCTGATCATCATTCTCTTAGAAAGTAACACACTTCATTATTTGAAACTTAACACAAGATAGATTTCAGAGTGATATTTCTTCTTTAGGTTTGTGTTACCTGCCATTCCGTAAGAGACCTCTTACCTGTTGGGTTTATTTCCAACTATGCTATCTTTTATTTCTTTCAGTGTTTAAGTGCATTGTTGTAAAGGGGCAACTTTTTTAATGCTTAAAGTAGTATGCAGTAGTCACTATGATTTGAAGACTAGTTCTTTCTGTAAATGACAAGTGATTCATGTAAAAAATCTGCTTTATTTTGCAGGTGTCCTCCAAATGATGCAGACTAGAATTAATGCTCTGCAAAGTACTGTTGATAGGTATGCTCTTCATTATGTGATTAGAAAGTATAAATTCTTAATTGTTTTATCATGTTATTTATTAATATGATTACAAATAAATTTATCTTCTTATTTTTTAGAATTAGAGTAAAAATTGTTGACCCCTACAACAAAATAGTGTCTCGTACAGCTCAGCTCGCAAAACTTCAAGTAAGTTGTATTTTAAAAATGTATTTTTAAAAGCCTTTTTGAATATGTTGTTTGCCAATAGTCAGACATGGCTGGGATTTTCATGCTCCTGCAGCCTGTATTTCACTGTCAGTATTTCTCAATGAAAAATCAGTATTTGTGTGTCTCTTCATGAACTACTGGGGTGTGCTTCATATTGCAAAGTAGGAAATTCATGTTTACAATAGCTAAGTGAGTTTTTGGAGAGATATAGGGAAGAGGGAAAGGTTATCTGAGTGCCGATTAATTAAATTCTCATTACTGTGCTTGTAAATTTGGTATTTAGTGTTATGGTGCTATTCTGTAGAAGCAGCTTTTATCATGTGAGTTAATATGTGCTTGACTGAAATTTAGAAAAGACCTTGAGAATTAATTCTTTCAAAATAGTCAAGATGCAAATTACAGATCCAGTTGTGGTTCTGGAGTTTAATAAGCCCAGGTACATGTCTTTGGAGTGTGAGTGGAGTCTACAGGAGAATATAGATACCCATCAGAGGATAGCAGGGGGGAGAGAGCTTATCACAGCGATGGTAAAGTAAGTGTCAAATACTTCATTGTTAATTTTACAATAGCTGAAAACTGTTCCATATATTTTCAGGAGTTATGTAGTTGCATAGTTGCATTCTATCCACTTTGTGATTGGAAAATAATTCAGCTCCAAATCCACAAGTGATTAAGTGATTGTTTGAACTAGTAGTCTTCGCAAGTTTGTCTTAGCTTTGCTGAACTAGCATGGGTGAAATTTGAGCTGTGGGTATGCAATCAAGTAGTTTGTGGTCTGTGTGTGTCTGCTGTTGTACAGTAGAGTGGAAGAAGTTGCAAATTGTCATGCAGTTTCTTCTTTGGGGGCTGCAGTAGTCTCTTGGCTGAACTTCTATTTCCTACATTAATTTCAGAAGCTGTGAGTGACATTCAGCAGGATGCTGGTAACACTCTGTTCAAGCAGTCTGTCCAGCTGCATCTCCAGTTCTTTTTAACTTCATGTTACTGTTTGTGTCCCTGGGCCAATCTGTGATTTTCATGTTGCAGGTTAGGTGAGGTATGTTGCAGCTTTGGAAAGGGTTGAAGGAATTTGGTACTAAAGCTGAAGATCATTTCTGCCCTGAGCTTATGCAAAGTCAAAGTGCAGAAGGATGTTTGAGAAGAATGATTCTGATGTTAGCAAACGTGTCTTGGGTGCTCTTTGCTTCCTTTTTACTGCAGCAGGGTTACATCGATTTTCCCGTAGTGTGAATGCAGTGTGTGTCCAGAGTCAGTATTACTCAGCCTATGCAATACCTGGCTTTTCTTGGTGGTAAGTCAGCAGAAAGAGGTGAAGGGTAAGGGGAGCATGCTAGACTACCCATCCAAGTCCATTTATTTACCACAATGTAGAAAGAGAAACAATGGTTCCACTTTCTTTGCCAGTGAGAATTCCTTCTTGGCATGAGAGCTGCTGTCCCTTCTTGTCTTGTCAGATACATAGCAAGTGTTCTATGTCTCACTACACTGCTGGGAGGAGTTGAGGGTCAGGACACTTGAATTATGAAATGAAGCTGGATTTAGTGAGAGTTGAATCAATTGGCCTTTGAAATCTTAATCTTTCTGCCTCCCCAGGAGGCACTTTTCTGGTGTCTTTTTATCTTGCTGCTGCCTTGTTTGGTCAGGAAGGAAGGGCATCAGCACAGAAAACCATTTTCTGGTGGTGACAGGGTTTGTGACATGAAATTGCTCCTAAATGCAAGATTTACGACATGGGGCACTTTGAAACTTGCTAATTTTCTCAGCTGACAGATGGAAGAATAACTAGAAAAGGTATGTGACTGATAAAAGTGGTTTCATTCTGTTAAAATCTGTAGGTGTGGCAGGTATGTTTTGCTGCACTGTGTGGTGTTTAAGAGCCTTTTGTACTCATGATGGTATTACTGTCATGCTTCTCCGTTGATTGCTATGGGACTGCTCAACAACCTGAAGGAATATTTGGCTTGCACAAAGCTGAATTTTGCCATTCTTAATTGTTTTTAATATAGTCTGGCTTTTTCATAGACATTCTCACTGCAAATTCATTGTAAAACTTCAGATCTAGTCCTGAGTTCTAAATCTCATCTGTGTACTTATGTATATTATGTCTTGCATCACTTTTAGAGCTTCATGGCATGCCAAGGGAGTAGCAGACTTACTTCCTACTTTAAATCACACAGTCTTCTTCTGAGTCTTTCCATACTAGATCACAAGCTAAATGGGAATAGTTGGAAGCTGAAATATGCAGACAAAGATTTTGTCCTCCAGGGAGTTGTTTTCTATGCAGCTCAGTTTAACCATATGTTTTTATGTGTTCTCTTAATTTCAGATGTTTCACTGTATGAAAATCCTAATAATAGCAAAACTTTAAAAACCTTTTAAAAATACTAATTCTGTATTTTAAAGTTACTCACTTTTGAAAGTCTTCACAAGTAGCAGATTTCATGCTGATGCTACTGTAACGAAAAATTAAATGTAGTCTGAAGATAGTGGACTGTCTCAAATTTCTTCAGGCTTTTGTTACATGCAAATTTAACTACTTTATGATCTTGCAGTTTAAACAATTGTATATATGAGCTATGCACTGGCATATTTTCAAGTGGTCCTCTCCTTAAGTCGTTCAGTAATTTCTTAAAATTAATTTAAGATTAAAAGTAAAGGCTTTTTTATTGCTCAAATTGTAGCACTAATGTCTGTTACTGTTGATATGTTGCTTTAAATTTCAGGAATTAACTAATATGTAAACTCCAGGAAAAATTAGATTATATTTTTAATTTTACTAAAACCAGTGGGACTAACTGGTCTTTTCCAAATTAATTCTTGCTTGAACAGCTGAATTCATAATTAATTCTTTCTTGGATGAAAGCATCTCCTTTATAAAAGCATTCTGTATCAGCTCGGGAAGGGAATGTTTCCTGAATTTATTCAGACTTCTGCTATACAAGTGGTCAGGTTAGAAGATCTAACACAGCTTCACTCATATATATATGTGTGTATATATATATATATATTACTTCTGTTACATTGTCCTCACAAATTACACTCTTATAGAATCACAGTACAGTTTAGGTTGGAAGGGAACTTAAAGATCATCTAGTTCCAACCCTCCTGCCATAGGCAGGGACACCTTCCACTTGATCAGGTTGCTCAAAGCCCCATCCAGCCTGGCTTGGGACATCTCCAGGGAGGGGGCAACCTCAGCTTCCCTGGCCAACCTGTACTTGTGTCTCACCACCCTCATGGTAAAGGATTCCTTCCTAATGTCTTACCTGAATCTCCCCTCTCCAAGTTTTAAACCGCTGCCTTTTTCCTCTCGCTACACATCCATGCAAAAAAAATCCTTCTTCAGCTTTCTTGTAGGTCCCCCTCAGGTACTGGAAAGCTGCTATAAGGTCACCTTGAAGCTTCCTCTTTTCTAGGCTGAACAACCCCAACTTCCTCAGCCTTTCTTCATAGGGGAGGTGCTTCTGTCCTCTTATCATTTTAGTGGCTCTCCTCTGGACATACTCAATGAACTGTGTCCTTTTTATGTTGTGGACTCTAGAACTGGACACAGTACTCCAGGTGGGGTCTCACAAGAGCAGAGTAGAGGGGGAGAATCACCTCCCTCAACCTGCTGGCTCTGCTTCTTTTGATGCAGCCCAGGACCCAGTTGGATTTCTGGGCTGCAAGCGCATGCTGACAGCTCACGTTAAGCTTTTTGTCTACACTCACACCCAAGTCCTTTTCCTCAGGGTTGCTCTCAACCCTTTCTCCTCCCAGCCTGTACTGGTGCATGGGATTGCCTTGACACAAGTGCAGAACCTTGCACTTGGCCTTTTTGAACTTCATGCAGTTTGCAAGAACCCACTTTTTGATCCTGTTGAGGTCCCTGTGGATGGCATCCCTTCCCTCCAGCGTGTTGACTTCACCAAACAAAAATTTTGGGGTCATCAGCAAGCTTCCTGAGGGTGCACTCAATACAACAACTAGGAGTTTTAGTAAGTTGAACAACTCATGTAAATGGAAATACTTTGGTGGAATAGAATCTTGGTCAAGGGCACAATGCAGTAGCAATCACTGTGAAGTTAAGAGTGCATCTTCAGTGTTTTTAGGTGTTTTTCCTCCTTTTAATTTGCAGGCCCAAAGTGGAAGTTATTTTGGCTCTTTTATCTGCATGTAACTTTTCTCATCTCTTACTGAGTTTAAAAGTCCTTGTAGAGGATTTTTTTTCTTGGGATAGGAGATAATGAGCATCAGTCAAATGAAAAAGAAATAATCTTTTGGCATGTAAAGTAAAAGATGCTCAGAAGATAACTGAAGCTGAATTCCAAGGAAAAAGCATTAGCCAGAGGTACACAATTGGATTAGATTGTAATTAGATTTGAAAGCAAAGTAGTGATAATATGCCCTCTTACTTGGCAAAACACAGTGCACTATATAAAAAGCTACTTCTGATTCATCTTGCAGAAATTTAGTTCACAGATAGGAGTGTGATATGTGGATCAAGATTTTTCTAATTAAAGAAATAAACTAATAAAAACTAATACAATAATCTCTCAAAGTAGGATAAGCTCCACTTATTCTCAGTAGTGGTAATGGAAGTCATGTGGCTGTCTTACAATGCTTAGAGAATTTTTACTTCAGACTGTGATACAGAGCCAAAAGCAGTGAGAGTAATTGTGATTTGAGTCAGTTGCCTTTCTGGGGCTTTTCTATGTTTTCCTTTTTGTTCTGTCTAGATATTTAATAAAATTACATTATAAATATTTATGTTTTGGTTGTTCTGGCACAGGGAAAGCTTCAAGGTGTGCAGTCCTATGAATATTGGTTGAAAGGACACACTTGTGTGTTTTCATATATGCATTTTAACAGTCATTTTTCAAGACATTAGTATGAGTCTAAAAAAGAGGTTAAAAGTCTGTCAGACACTAAATATTTTTTAAAGTAATTTAAAATTAATTTTCACATCCATAAAGTATGTATTTCAGGAAGCTTTATATTCAGTAGCAGGGGAAATACTCCAGAACAACAGTCTCTTACTCATTCTAGATTTCACGTTTACCCTTCTTGTTATTCTGAATGCAGATGTTGGGCTGTACTGAAATGTACACTCCAGCCTTCTCCTGAACTGCATTTCTGAATTCAAGTTTAGACTTTACCCACTCCAGAATGTGGAGCAGCCATTTTTTAGCCCCACTGACCCAATCTGGGCCTAAGGGAACTCCACCTTTGATGTAAACCCTACTGTTTCTCTGTCTCTGTTATTTACTGAGTAGGAGAAAACAAGTTTCAAGATCTTAGTTGAATGAAAATTTATGAAATTTCTATGTTTGATTCACATGTCAGCCATGCCTATTTTTTTTCTAAATTGGTGCTAACAAAAGCATGCACACAAATATTTTGCATGAAAATTTGTATTTGCATACATCTTCTTAATTTTTAGACAAGAATGCTGTGTATTTTAATAAACCTCTGAAAGAATGTGAACTAACAGTTGGCAGAATGAAGGTGACTGGCCTTATGAAGAAAATGAGCTGTACACATATTCCTATCATGAGAGTCAGTATCTATAATAACAATTTAGCATTTAGGTTTTATTGTCCTCTGAAGTAAATGCTTCTGGTTTGCTTATTTTGGATGAATGTTAGGTTGGCAAGGACAACTTCTTAATTTTACTAAAGCTTTACAGAGGGGAGGAATATTGAGGAGAGGTGCACAATGTAAAATAAAGTTTACTTTCAATTACTCTGTCATAGGGTTCTGGGTTTCCTTTTTGTTTTTTTTTAGTAGTAAGGACAGCATAATCTCCATAGCTTTGTGAATGTAATTATCAGCTTGGTCATGAAATTATCAGTAATGTAATCATGTAATGTAATTCTCAGTGTTGGTCTGTATTGCATAAAACATTGTTAAAAAATCCCTGAACAAAGGGATTTCAGTTTTTAAGGTTTTTGGTTTTATTCAGATCCGTATTTCCTTTTTTGGTTAAAATATTTCCATACTTGAGGCCTGATATGTGATCATTATGTACTGATAATATCCCCTAATGCTCTGATATCTCTGCAGGCTGCCTGTGACTTGCTGAGGAGGATAATACGCATCTTGTATCTCAGTAAGAGACTTCAAGGACAGCTGCAAGGAGGAAGCAGAGAGATAACAAAAGCTGCCCAGAGTCTCAATGAACTTGGTGAGTCCTTCTTAGTTACTTTTAGAAGCATTTTTAGCTTGCACTTGTATGACTCATAGTAGTGTTTGACTTAAAAAAAATCCTCAGTTTTTTAATTATGGCTCTCACTGTATGCTTCCTGATTTCAATTGAGAAATGGTATGAGGAGAACTCATTAGTGCTGTCAGTTTTTTCCTGTCACTTCTGTAGATAAAGTTATTAAATAGCATGAAAAATGTAAGATAATAACTTGTGTTCTTTTGGGAAAATTTTTTTTGTGAACCAGTTAATTGATTATTGGTTTGTGTTTGTATAAAACACCTTCAGAGGCAGCAGATACATATTTAATTTTTGGAAGCCCTTGCACTGCAAAAAGGCATAGTTTGAATTATAGTTTATGTTCACATCCACATCCTAAAAAAGGATATTGGCTCTTTGGCCTTTATGGAAGCCTTCTCTGATATGATTGATAGAGATACCTAACCTACTTATGATACTGGAAGCATTCTGATGCAGTGGTGACTAATTTACCCTTTATTTTATTTGCTTCTAGGAAGAATGTTGAAATAGTTCTCATGAAGCTTATGTTACATTGCTGGGTTGCTTTCTGTACTTGAATTATCTCGGGTACTTCCATGCTGTGCTGTGAAATGCAGTGAGGAACATCCTGTTAGTCTTGGAGATCAGTTGTTGGTGTTGTGGATGTAGTATCTTACCAGCTGTTTCTCTGTTGATTTAACAGTGTTCAAAATTCAACTTCCAAAAATAGCTTGTGGGAAAGCTGAACTATCAAACATTCAGAAAAATCCTAAGTTTATTGTGCATATTTGGCACTATTGCTTTTTTTATACTGTGTAACAAAATAATTATTAGACAATGACTTAGTCTTATAATTATCAGATACTGTGTTGGAAATGGCAAGTTTCTGTATTTATTTGGTGTATCAGTTTGACTGAAGCACTTAAGCAATTGTAGCATTCTAAACTAGAATGTTTTTTCTAATTTTCCATTTTTTCTAATTTTCTGTTTTCTTTGCATTTTGATCTCCTCTCACATCTTCCGGATATGTAAAGTAGTCACTTAACTACCTGAACTCCAGTCTTGTGGGATTAGTCTGAATGCTAGATTCTGTTTAAATAATAGTACAATTTAATTTTAAAATCTGAGGTGTTTATCTTGTGCAGTTTTTAGGATTTATTTCTTTTAAAGAAACTGCCTTTTATTGCGCTCTTTTTTTTTTTTTTTTTTTTTTTTTTTTATTCCTTTCACCATTTAAAAAAAGAGCTTCCACATTTTTCTGTTAAAGTGTCAGTCTTTTGAGTTTCTTGTTTTCAAATACTTCATCTTCTGAAGCCTAAGAGAAGTCTGAGTAATTATTCTTGTTAAAGATGAAGGGAAAGGTGTCCCATTTGGGAGGTGTCATGGAACAGGAAAACAGGCTGTGGTGTTTGGGGTGAGGCTGTGGAAATGCTGTGGTTCACAAAGATGGGACCTGTGATGTAGTGCTCTGTGACACTGGGAGGCTGTGAAGCGTGGTGAACAGACCCTGGGCACTGATTATTTGGTGGGAAGATACAAAAGCTTTGGGAATGCTTGGGAAGTACTACAGTGTGTGATGATAGTAAATAGGTGGTAGACATGAGTGTTGTGAAAGCCTGGTAATGGATAGGGAGCTCTGTCATGGAGGCTTGCTTTTGAATTAGGATCCTGGCCAAGATTAATAGTAATTTGTGGGTGTAGCCAAGTATTTCTGAATATCTCTTTCTGCTCTCATTCAAGGAAACATTCTTCCTGTGTGGTTTACCTTTCTGTTGGACATGTGGTGCAATATAATTTCTGCTTTATTGCAATCAGCCATTTATTGATATTACTGTGAAAGTTTTGCACTTTCTGTGGTATCTATACCTTTTACTGCTTATAGGCTATTCTGGGTGGAATTGTGGGAAAACTGGCCATTTATTTTCATGTACTGTTTTGCTCTGTGTCTGCTTGTGATGCACAAGCCTGCGTGCCCATTTGGGTATACCTATTCAATGTTTGTTTTATAAATCTCCTCAAAGACCTTCATCTCAACATTATGACACAATTACTTCTCTTCTGGTCACTCACATTTAAGTTAACTTCACACAATTCATTATGTTACTGAAGTGCTGCAGAAATTGACCCTCAAAACTGTTATTTTTCTATTCCAAGCAAAAATTTAGGGTGTATGATTGCCAAGCCAGATCTTGTGTTGAATCAGACTGCAATTAAATTGAGGAAGGACTTGGTTACTCTCATGACAGTGTGATCTTTCCTGGAGATTACACAGAGCAGACAGATGTGTTGATATTAATATTGCTGTGTGCAGTTTCTTGTAAGGATCAACACACACTAATCTGGAGGGAAAAATTGCTTTCATGGCACTTTTGCTTAGAGATTCAGATGCAGTGCAATTTACTGCCTTATGTGAGAACTAGTGTACTCTAAAATAACACACCATAAGCCTGTGGGACACAGTGCACTGTTCTGTAGGGGTAACTGAACTGATTTGATTAACAGAAATTACATGGCCAAGCTAGCATGATGCTTTGCCTAGAGTAATTAGTCCTACTGAGAATGACTGAGTTGTATTTCTGGCTCAGAGCCATTCACATTGTTTTTGAATGCCCCTGCTTCAGGTGGTACATACATCTGCATTCATAGTATGTGCAAATATATTGCTAAAACATTTTTCTTGTGTCCCTGGTGGTGTTAGCAGTAATACTGCCAGATTTTTGCTGAAATTGTTTGGGCTAAAATATGCTATGTCTTCCTGTAGTTGATATATAATCTCGATATTCTTCAGTTTCATCTTGCTCCTTTTAGTTGAGTAGGTTTTTGTTTTATTTTGTTTTTCCTGAGGCTCTGTTCCCATAAGATGGAAGATTTTGGAGAAATTTGTTCTGCAAAGTTTTATTTGTAGTATTCCAGACCAAAAAGTACATATATATATATATTTATATATATGTGTGTGTATGTATACATATGCATGAATATGTACATATGCATGAGTATGTGCATGAATATATATATATATATATATATATATGACATACCAGACATCCATGTTTTTCATGAGTAGTAATGGTCAATCTGTGACAGTCAGATACTTGCACAATAATTATTTTTTATTTTTAATGCGATTATTTTATTAGAATCATTCAGCTTTCATTCAGACAACAGGGGCAATTGAAGTTGTTACTTTATACATCAATAAAGAAAAAACAAATTTGTAATGCTTCGATTTACTACATTTGGAAAGATTCTGGTTTTGTTTGTTGCTCTCTTTTCAAAGAAAGGAGTGCCATGAAAGCTGTGGATAGTGCTAAAAAAACATATTTTGGCTACCAAAATGATCTTGGTATTTTTTTGGTATTGTTCCTGGTTTCATATTTGCCAAAGTCACTAACTGATTTATGGTAAATTAACATAAAATGAAGCTATTTAAGATATCTTTACTGTAAGAAAGCTGGGAAGGGTCTTTTCAGAAGGTTGTGTAGTGTTAGGATAAGGGGTAATGGTTTTAATCTGGAATAGGGTACATTTAGGCTAGACAGTAGGAAGAAATTCTTTATTATGTGGGTGGTGAGACACAGCAAGGAGGTGGCCAGGGAGGCTGTGGATGCCCCATCCCTGGAAGTGTTCAAGGCTAGGCTGGACAGGACTTTGAGCAACCCGGTCTAATGAGAGGTGTCCCTGCCCATGGCAGGGGGGCTGGAACTCAGTGGTCTTTAAGGTCCTTTCCAACCCAAACCATTCTTTGATTCTGCTGAGTTATGTTATTTAATGAATTATGTTGTACAACCAAATATTTTGTGTAATGACTGTAGAAGCTGATCCTTATGCTATTCTGTGCTTGCTATACCACTGACTGACTTGTTTCTCTGTTTCAGTTATGCATAAACCAATCTTGTTCTAGGCCATCACATTTTATTTTACTCCATCTTTACCTTTTAAACAGAGTTAAGGAGCTTCTGTGGATATTAATTTCTTTCTTGCTGGCTTTTTAAATAAATAAAGATAAATCTGAATAATAAGTAACAAGTTCATTAATTTGACCTATTCGCTTTAAGATACTGAATTAATGTGCATATAACACAATTACTTGTAAACCTTAATGGAGTTTTTCATTAGGCTAATACTCTAAGACCTCTTTATCCTCTTTGAACAAGGCAGACAGAACACACAGATTTTACCTGTGTTTTGCTGTGATTATGATTACCAGCTTGGAAACCTTAGGTTAGACAAAGCATTTCTGTAAATAGTTGGTATGACTTAATCTTTGACATTCATACCTTTTTTAACCCTTTGCACTAAATAGTATAAAACTAAGTATTACAGGCAGACGAGTGAAAAGACTGTTTGAATGGATACAAGAAAAAAATATCCTGTTGGAGTTTTGTTTTTCAACATCAAGCCCAATTATTAGGTCTTGAGTTTTCATTTCCTCAAGATTTAAAAAGCTTGGTTTCTGTTAACATAACCTTGGAATCATAGAATTATTGTAGTTTCATTGCTGTTTTACTGTTTTCCGAAGTCATAACTATTCTGATATCTTCAGATTTAATTTTCTTCATGCATACAATTCTAGAAAATTAATCCAGGTATAGTTATAACAACGGGTTTTGTTGATATCTAGTTTAATCTAAATGATCATAACTGTGTTTCAGATTTGCCATATTGAGTGAATGATGAATTATTCTTTCATATTAGCATTTAGCTGATTTTTCATTGTGATGTTCTTTAGGTGTAACTACTCAACAAATTCAATTTTGCTGTATTCTTAAGCATTCGGTGATTTTACTCTCAAGTATATAGGTATTGTCAGAAGGCTGTATTTCAAATATTTTAAAATTAATTTAGAAATTACTTTAGTGACCTGCTTTCTATCTTGAGCTGTTAACCAGTTCCTGAGAGGTATGCTGTTGATGTCCTATTAACAAGGCTGTGACGGAAATTAATTACAGTATGTTCAAATTGCTGTGCTCTAGCACATGTAGTATATGTAACCATTTTTATCTTGATTCCAACCCCATTAAGGACTATTTTCTGTCTTCTGCTCTTTCATGCTTGGAATTACAGATGCCCACATATATCCCTACTTACATTTCTGGAAAGCTTTGCTCTTTCAACCTCCTTGTCATCTATTACTCCAAATCAAATGATTACTATTTCATTATTAATATGTTATGTTTATTAGTGTCATAATCTAATGCGTAGACATTTTGGTTGTAGGCCAGTGTTAAACTGAGCTAAGCTTCAGCAGGTACAGAGTAAAATGTGGGATCTGACAGCTCCTTGTTTATTTGCTTCTAATAGGTCAGAAGACTCCAGTGAGGAAAAAAATGATAGTGAACAAGAACTAAGGAAGGGGAGGGGGGATGTGATGAATTGCCAAAAAGTGCTTTCTGCTGGGAGAAGAATTATTGTCAGGACAGCAGGGTAGCTGCACCGGTCATGCAGCTGATAAGTTAATATGCATTTAAACTCTCTTGGGTACTGTCATGCACATGAGGCATGGATAGTGTTTCCTCAGGTAGCATATTCAGTTTTATGACTGAGATTCACCATATTTCTTTTTAATGCCCTTGTCTGTGGTATTTTCCATCTACTTTGGTAATGTATCAGCTGGTTTGTGGGTTTGAGAGCTAGAGGCTATATATGGGGTTTGTAGCCCCACCTGCATACGGCTGAAACAGAGAGCCTTGAGAATTTTGAAAGAGGAACTTTGGAAATTAAGAACAGGAGTTGTGGAAGAGGGAAGTTATGAAATAAAGTCTTGGTAAATGACACTATCCTATCTTTTCTTATTTATGAGCTTAAATGTAAGGGCTAGGTCTCATAAGGTGGGTTTTCTCCACTTTTTGTTTGTTTGTTTTGCAGTTAATGAATTTAACTGTGACTTTAAAAATCGAAAACCATATTTATGTTCTGTTTCTCTAATTACAAATCTTCCCTCTTGTTATCTTTTCAAAGTATCCCTATGGAGCAGAGAGGAATTATACCAAACCTGTTCCTGTTTTGCTGTTAACGAATACTTGTTCCCACCAGAGAGATTGTATCCCAGTGGTGAGGGTGTTTGGACTGTGCTTTTAGTTTACCCCTTGACAATTTTAAGTGTTTGAAGTGCAAGTATTTTTGTGTTTATTAGGTAGTGTGTGTCGTGAGAGCAGAGATATGAAAGGATTTGGAAGAAACAGTAAAAGAAAATCTTGCAGTTGTAAATGCCTGTGTTTACCCAAATACAGGGCAAAAGCAATTCAGACACTTGATGATTTTTTTTTTAATATATATATAGTTGATTTTGTAATTACTTTGAAACAGTTTTGATTGTGTAATTAAAACAGACGTTACAGCATCTTTGACTTTTGAGACAAAGTATTCTGTCACTGGGGAGTCACCCTCTTAATTGAACAACTTAATTGAAAATAGAAATGGAAGCTATGTGTTTCTATTTCCGGGTGACATACAAAAATTGCTAAGATCCAAAGATATCTGCAAGTTATATCTGCCTTCAAACCTAGTATTTTTGTTCAATGACTTTCAAATTCTGTATTAGTTGAAAAAAATGTGCACACCAAGGATGAAAAAGTAGTTAAAAAGAATATACTTTTGACTGAGAGAGAATGGAAGAGCTAGAGATTAGCTGGGAATCTCAGAAAAATAATTTTGCATCCTGTAAATTAGGAATATGTCGTACAGAGTAAGAATAGTTGGCAAGAGTCTGAAAAGAATTTGTAGTGTCTTTTACATATAATGTAGAAAAGGAAAAAAGTCTCTACCCAGGTATCTGTATGTTCATGAGGAGGAAGGCAAGTTGGATTACATAATTTAAAATAATAAGTCATTGCTTATAATGTATGCTTATTGTAATATGCTTATAATACTGGCAAGACAGAGAAACGTCACCTGTAATTTGAGTGGTGTTGTACTCTCACCATATTTCATAAGGTTTAAAAGTTCAAGCATTTAACACCTAGGACTCAGGGTACCCATTATAAACAAACAACTCAGTGATGCTAAAAAGTATTAGGGAAAATTTCAGTTCTGTAGAGTTTGACACCATTTAAAGCTACAATGATGTATCTGAAAGAGTGCAGATCTACTTGTCTGCTCTACTCTGTGTGGAGGTTCTACAAGGAAATGGCATTTTATGTTTCAGCTGTGTATACACTAGCTGAAGCCTTGGAAGGAATTGGTATTTATAGCTTTCTCTATTCTCCTCTTCCTTTCCTGAGCATTTATGTGCTTGAAAATTCAATAGTAAGCTGCAGGCTAGTTCTTCCAGAAGCAGGGTAATGGTGTCTAAGGTGATCAGACTCCGTGGTTTGAGTTCAGTAAATAACCACTTCCCTTTGGGAAGGTGTGGATAAATGTCACGTGTTTTTTCTAGGGGTGTTGGCTTAAGGTAGCTGGAACAATGTGTATTTTCTTTTGTTTATCTATGGGCAATGGTGAAATCAGTTGTTCAGTGGTCAAGGAAATAATAATGAGAAGCAATACATAATATTGATCTTTTTCTTTCTGCTGATACCAAAGCATGCAGTAGTGCTTAACCTAGTTGTAATGAGTAAGGACACATTTAGTTCAGAAATAACACTTCAGTATTGTGTAAATGTTTGAGAAAACAGGTATGTTTTTTTCTTTTTGAGCAATCAGACAAAGAAATAGATTGAGAGAATAGAAACGGATGAAATGGATAGGTAAATTGTGATCACCAAGAAAAGAAGTGAGCATTTGATTAGAATTCCCACTGGAAGATCAAGTAATGGTAGTAACAAATCATGTGAAAAATTTGAGGGTTGAAGGTAACAGTGAAAAGTTACATTAAAAGTATCTGTAAATGCACAGATCAGAGAGCAAGCTTGCAAAAATTCAGGAGGTTTTACCTTTCACTTCCCACTAAATGTAAAAATTGAAATTAAAAAATGGAAGCAATGCCATTAAACATGTTTCTGAGATGAGTGAAAGAATGATGCTGGGAGCACAGACTATTTGTCCTCTATAGCCAGTGGTAAAAACTCACCAATTTTTGACATGGGAATTATCCACAGCAGAAACATTATTCTCTATTCTCTTATAATAAATACAGTTATTAGATGTGGAGGTCATTTGTTGCCAGAGTGGCAAATTGTGATGAATAGGGCAAACTGAGGATAGAACCACTGTTTTATGTTTCATTTTTGAAAGACTTAATTTTCCAGTGCAGTGGATCTGCCTAGCAGTTGGACAAACATATTTAGATAAACCTGAAAGCTGAAAGGTTACCAAGAAGACTATATTAGATTCTAAACTATTGGCTTTTTGGCAATCAAGAAAGAGGGTAGTCCTGGCTAAAGTCCTGTTCTGATGTCATGGCAAAGCAAAGACAGTAAGTGGAAAACAATGTATGAACACAACTGAATGTAGTGCAGGTGTGGAGTATAGATGTGAAAAATATTGCAGAAAAATTCATGACAGACATGAACCATAGACATCCATGATGGAATAATCTTATTAATATACAGGTTTCCAGATTGTTCATGGAAACTTAGAACAGAAGGATTTTTAAGTAAATACTCTTGCTTTATTTTTGGAGTCACGGTAACCTGTTCTGTCATAAAGTGAGGGTACCTTGTAATCCAGCAGTGACTAAGGAGGATGTTGTACTAATTAATGTATTAGCTTCCTAGAGCCATTGGTTAGTAACTCCTGACTGAATGGGGAAAGGGAGAGTCTAACTTGCATTGTTCCAGTATTTAGAAGGAGAAACAAAGTATTTCTGTTGAAATCACAGATGTAAAGCTGCTGAAGGAAAATAGTAAAGAAGTTGAATTCATTTAAAATAAGTCAGGTCTGTAGAGCTGAATTAATGTAACCAATTACATTTTAATGGAAAATGTGTTGTCAAACATGTGTGTGTTTTGATTACTTAGTTGATTAAAGAAACTGTAGGTTCATTAGATTTATTTTATGTGCATAATCCACAGTTTAGATTATTAAAGTCTCCTTTAAGATATTGTTCCCCTAAGTATTTAAATAAGCCATCTCTTCACCTTACAGTTGCTCTACATTCTTGGTAGAAATTTTGTTACTGAGGGAGCTGGATAAAAGGAACACGTAAGTAAGGTAGTGGTAGGGTTCTCCAAGTATACACCTCAGATTAAGGCAAACAACTGTGAATGGGCTGAGCACCTTGAATGTGCATATAACATGCTTTAAAAATAAATAAATAAAAGAGAATGATCTCTGGTTTGCAAATTAAAAAAAAATGGTACTTTTATAAATCATTGGAATTGAGCTGCATCCATGGTAGGATATCTTTACCAATGCTCTTTCTGTCCTAACATTCATGCAGCTATATCAGGCATATCTAGACTTCTGCATTTGCTGCAGGGATTTGTGCTGTACAGATAAAAACATAGTTTTGTGGGTTTCTGTGAATAAATGCATGTCACAGTAGGAGATTAAATGGGCTCTTTTTCTTGAAGATTAAACTGTAGAGGTGCATTCATGGGGAGAAAATAAAGGGTCACAGAAGGGCTCTTTGATTAGCAGAGAAAGAAATGACAAGAGCTAAGGACTGGAAAATGAGGCCTGGCAAATTCACAAGTGTAAAATAATTGAGAAATGAGATTGTGTACACAATGTTGTTCTAATTCCTCAAATAAATACTGATTGTTGAAATCTTTAACATAATCAATTTTATCCTGTTCATTTCTAAATAAAGTGTGAGCTGGCTCAGGTTAAAAAAAATCTAACCAAATAGTTAAAAAAAGAAGACCAAAAGTCTAATCTTTGTTCATGTCCTGGATAAGAGACGGTATTCCTGTAAATGTCATTTCTGCCTTGCCTTAAAAATCAATAAAGGTGTTGCTGTATGTAGTATAAAGTAATGAGTAGCACAGAGTAAGATTTAATTCTTGCACATTGAAAACAGCTTTAAAAATAGACTGTTTTTCACAGGAGTAGTTTTTCTTCTTTGTCTCTAGATTCATGCATGTAATTTTCCATTACTAGTTTCTTCAATAATTTTATGGACTTGGTGATGGCTTGAAAAGCAAATTAGTCCAGTCTTTCCATTTGTTTACCATTGAGGTCCAACCCTCACTTGGTCACAGGCATCGAATCTTACTGCTGGTTTTGTTATCTTAAAGGTAGGCCCTTTTCAGCTGGAGGACAGCATGGTTTCATATGTTTTTCCATGCAATTTCAGGGAAAGATATGATCTAACCTCATTAAAAAAAAAGAACATCCTATTATTTTGAGAACATGCTGTTTCTATGGCAGATTGTCTACAATTACAAAGATCTACCCCTCAGATTTTAGCTGACCTAACTCGCAATAGAAACATGAGAGTTTTGACTGAAACAGAATTGGGGCATAACAAAGTCTAGGTGACTGAATCAAAAGTCTCACATTTTAATTCCATTTTATTTAAACTGTTTCTGTAATCTGCACTGTAAGCTGTACAACCGAGGCAAGAATAGTCAGAAGCTTTTGAATACATTAGTATTTTCAAAGATGTCTGAATCTTGTCTTCATGTGCACTTTTTGGTGCTTTATCTATTGATGAGTTCTGTAGCTCCATTTTATATTTATGGGCACAACTTCATATGGTCAGAATTATTAAACTGAAATGTTTGTTCCTGTTTTAACATAGAAAATGAAGTGATTCACTCAGTTTGGAAATTTCTTGTGATTTGATGTTTGCTTGGTAACTGTTCAGATGATGAATTTATAATTCAAGTAACACTCGTGTTTTTATTACATGCAAATATACTCCTAGAAAGTCTGTTGTATCTCAAAAAATCTCATGAAATACCATACTTACTGACTGCAGTAGCAACACATACAGAATAAATGTTATCATTTTCACTATATTGTACTACATATATGTGCAGATATGTGGTATTTTGGCAAAACATGCCAAGAGAATTTTTCATGAGAGTTCTTTTTGGGTTAGGTATTTAGTCTGTGGAAGCCACTGTTGTTATTGAGCCATATAACTTTGTTAAAACTTACTTTTGCCCACAAATCTTTTTCACATTTTTTGTTTTGTCCTTCTCATTCATTGATAGATCTCACTTACTCCCTATTAGAGCTGTTAGCAGGAGTAATACATCTTCCTCATTGCTGTTAAGGTGTTTTACAACAGCAGTGCTCATGTTCACCTTTTCTGTTGTGATGGAATATGCTTTGCAAATTGTGTTTCTTTCACATTTTCTTTTTCCTTATATGTTTTCAGCACAATGGTAAATGCAACCTAGTGCACAAAGTATCATGGATAATTGTAATAATTTACTAATGTGAGAAGCTGTCCTTTTTTATACTTCTCGCTTCTGTGTTTATTTGTGACAAGGATTTGTAAAAAATATCTTGAAATAGGTTGTCATCAGTTATTGTGCTCTACGCCCCCCTCCCCCCCTCTAGTTGTGTTTAAATTGAGTTTAATTTGAAGTAAAGCCTCAACAGATTGTGAGAGATTCTTGTACAGTTGAAAGTAAAGCTGTACTAATATTGCTGTTAATGACAGTCTGACATAGCCAGAGTGACAGATTTTACAACAATAATGTTGTTTCTGCAGTGGCACTGATCTGTTTATTAGATATGGTATGAAGTTAGGCTGTGGCAAGATAGGGTAGGAAGTTAGAGATCATAGCAGGAACCAGAAGTATATTTCAAAAAACCCAGCTTGGAAAGGAAACAGGGGTGTGCTGTGTGCCAAGAGCTTTGTGCCATCAGCCTGCCCGCCTGCTGGATGTGCTGCGGAGAATCAGGAATCAGAATGAGGGTATAGAAATGCTTATATTCAAAGGATATAATGAAGTGGAACTATAAAAAATAAATTACATTCTAGTGATTCCACGTACTGTACGTGCCACAGGACATTAACTGTAATTCTTCTGTTTTTTCATTTCAACTGAATTTCTTTTCATTGTGTGAGAATTTTCTTGTATAACAGGAAAACAACTGATATAGAAATCTATGAAGTAAAAACACAGGAAGATATTTCTTCTCTTCTGGTTCAATTTATAATAATCACTGAAGTGTAATTTTAGCAAAGATCATAAAAATGCCTAATGATATTTCTCCTTCAGTTTAATACTCTACAAAAATAATAAAATCGAGGCAAAGAAGCTGTAATTGGAAGCATTCTGCATAATGAAACACACGTAAATCATCGGGACACAGTGAAGTTACCTGACTAATGCTGATTTGAGGGGAGGTTCAGTAACATTTTTAAAAACTTGTCATGGGGAACAGGTATCTAGTAACATTTTCATTTCTGGTTTGTTTGTAGAATGCATGTGCTCTATATGTGCTTTGCACTTGGAAAAATGTATAGTTTATCTCTCGGAAAAGAGGTAGTAGAAAGATGCACGCTCTTGGTTTGTCTGTTATTCTGTATATAATTTGGTAAATTAAAAACCTTTCCTGGAGTTGCTGTTCACACCGTTCTTTCCTTTCCTCCCAGCAATTTTGGCAAAACTGTGTATCACAGCTGATGATTCAAAGATAAATTCTTCTTGTATTTTTGTTTATTGTAATCTAAGCAGTAAGACCAGTTCTTTTTTTCCATGGCAGATGCATGCTTCCCTCCACCTTTCTGTGGTTCTGATGGCCATGGCCTCCCTACAGCAATTCCTGCCCCCTCCTGCCCTTTTTCTCTTGACCTATACTCTCCACCTGCTTCACATGTTTCTTCTTTAACAGTCATTGGGTATGAATCAATTTTGATTTTCCTGTTAGTCAGTTATTATGTCAGTTTATTTTTTTTCATACTCCACCCCAGCAAAGCAAAATCCAAATGCAGTGTTTAATTTTTCTTCTTGAATTGCATTGAATTGAAGGTGATTACAGAGTCATATTCTTCTCTGCTGTTGGTGTAAGACAAATAAATTCAGTGATATTGCAGCAGAATATGTGAAGTGGGAACAGAATTTGGTACTGTTTCAAAGCTGGAAGGTTTTAAGACAGAAGCCGGTTGTCTTGAGCTGTATGTTTGAGGTATTTTGTTTTTGAACAGTGGGGGAACAGTTTATTTTTTAATACTACATTGAAACTTTCTAACAAATGCTGTATTCTCTCCTTTTGAACATACATTGTTGTTAAACTACTATGTGCATTGCAGTATGATATATGTAACAGTTAACAGCAGAAAAATTCCTCTTGTGCTCCAGTATATACATATAAATGTATACATATATACAGCTTGTTGAATGTATTATTTCATTTAAAAATAATGATTAAAAAACCAAAAAGGAATATAAAGGTGATGGTGAGGAAGAGAAGGCATTTAAGTAGATGTGTGGTGGTACATAGTGCCTGTCTGTCCAGCTCAGAGATCCTCTTCCCAAACCCCCCCATATAAACGGAATATAGATGCTAATGTTGAACTTCACTTTTAGTGTGTATGGATGCATAACAATATATAATAAGTAATTGTGTGTATTCATGTAACAATGAAGGAAGAGGGGTGTGTTGATCTGATATGTGTCTGGGTACATACATTTTTAATCTAATATATTTAGAAATCACTGAAGTGATTCCCAGTCCCCTTGCACAGTGATTCCTAGTCCCCTGAAGTAAACATGTAAAAATTGTTGCCAATTTGAAGCTAGGTATATGGGATGTATTTAAGCTTCTCTTTCCCTGGTTTGTGACATACTAGTACATTAAGGAGTGCTTTTTGAATATTCTAATAGATACTGGCGCTGTACTCAGCTTTTTTGTACTTTTAGTGTGGCCTAACCTCATTTTACAATGTAAATTTGTATAGAAATGCATTTGAAGTGAAGAACAACATAGTCAGGTACCAGCTGGTACTTAAGGGACAGAGAACATGTGGAAACTGGTGGTGATTGCTAGTGTTTCTGAGATGTATTTGGTGCAATTAGTATTTTTAGAGTCCTGTAGAATTCTGCTTGCCTTGGGCTGAGTGGTGTGAAATGTAATTGAACTAATGACTCACTGTGGTGAGCTAATTTTTAAGAATGTAGTGGGCTTCATATTGTACAATACTATGGCATGAATTTGCCCTTTTTTCTCTCCAGTGATACTGCATTTTTTTGCATTCTGTTTTAGTCTGTCTGTCAAGCACCCCCGGCACATCTTCATATCTCTCCTGAAATCCTCTTCTGTATCTGTAAGCTATACAGTTCCTTTATAGGAACAGGAGTGCCTTTACTCCTTACTCTGTATTTTGTCTTGTTTGTGTTAAATGTGTAGTCTTATATGATTTTGTTTTGTAATGACTTCTGCACATATATAGGATTGCACATATTCTTATTTGTATTACTCCTTGCTCTCTGTAGAATTTTCTTCTGCAAAGCTCAAGGTGTACTCCAACATTGCATAGGTATTTTTTGCCTTTATCTAATGATAGGTAAGGAATAATAAATGTAAAAATGAATTTTCTTATATTCATAAAGACAATATCAGTGATCAACATAGCCTTTAAAATCTAAACTTTAAGATCTCTGACTAATTTCTAGGCTGCGTTTTCTCTTTGTTATGAGATACTGCTTAATTGAATCTGACTTTCTAATGAGAGAGATTTTAACACTAAACATGTAGTTCTTGAGGACTTGTTTGATTCTGAAAAGTAAAGTCATGTTGTCAAGAAACCTTTAGAGTCTGAAAGCTTTTCTTAAATGCGTATTTCAGATAAGGGGCAAGATGTAAGCTTATGCCTGTGTTGTGGTAATCATTATTTCTTTTTTTCCTTTTTTTTTCTTTTGAAATAGATTAATAGTATTTTTAATTGATTGAAGAATGCTTTATTGGAATATAAGTAATCTGATAAATCATATTGTGCCATTAACCCTAGAAATGACACTTTCTCTTCTTTCTAGTGTTCAGAATACAGAGGATAGCTAGGCAGAGGAAGGAATAAGTGTTACAGAAAAAAAATAAAATAGTTCTGCTTCGGTTTTTTGGGCACATATCTTTTCAGAAGAGCTTATTCCTAAAAAAATGTTTTTTAAGTGATAAATTTGGAGCATATGAGATTTTAAAAAAATCCCAAAAGCTGCTTGCTTGAAACTACTGAGTTTATTCCTCTCCCTCCAGTGCAGCCCCTGAAATAAGATGAAGGATTTCAGTTCTTGCAGGAACTAGGGATAGCTTGGGCAAAATTAACAAGGGGGTACAAATGAATGCAGGTGTCATTGGGCTAGCTTTTAGGAAAAAAATATTGAAATTATGTTTGAATATGTTACACGGTAATTGTAGATAATAAATTATAAATTAGATAATGAAATGTATAGGTAGAATTTGGATGATTAGAAGTGTCTGGTGTCTGGCATACAGACCTGTAGTGTTATTTTTTTGAGTCTTATGTTCTGCTAAGTAAAGGTATGAGCATAAGTACACCAAGGTACATCTCAGGTACTGCTGTTTTTGTTTGGTTTTGTAAGCACAAAATAATTTTTGACAATCCATATGTGATTGATTATTTGATAATGTAATGGAAAATAGCTATTTTCCTCTCTTGAATCCTCTCCTTTTTAGATGCAGCTTCAGAAAAATGCTTTATAAATCCTCATTTTTTAATGTGATGCTTTAGTCAAACTAGCTCTCCTATTCAGAGATACTCTTTTTTAAATAGAAGCCAATGCTTACTGAGAATTAGCCTTCTAATGATACTAGTAGCTGGTGACACACTGAGCAGTTTATATAACAAGACAAGTGAAATCATGCTAATTGATTTTGCAGTTTTGTGTTTTCCCCTCCCCTCCATAACTGGTAAATAAGTCAGTGAAAATAGTCACTGTTCATTGAAATTATGAATTTTTTAAGCAAACCACTCGGCAAACTTTTTTGAGGATTAATATCTTAATTCTTGCTTATGGTTAATAATTACTTCTTAAGGCCCTTTATTCTTCTTTGGAGGTAAAAGTTAAAATAGGGAAAGAGGATATAGGATGATGGTGTACCACGGCTGTCCAGGAAGTAGAGCAGCCAGCAGTATTGGTGATTGGTTTGTGACAAAGCAATTGCATGGCCAGGAACTGAACATCATGGAAGCAGAAGTGAGGTCAAAATAATGCAAGAGTTACTGAGGGCAGGAAAATGATCTGCTTCAGGTTTGGCACTGAACAGCCATATCTATCTATGTAAATAGATGGTGTGAATGAAAATTCTCTGTATAAAAGGTCTCATGGTCACACTAGAGGTCTGGCTAACACTTTGGTGTGAAAATGTGATCCTTTGCACAGGAATGGCTTTGTTGGCTCGCTGTCTTCTAGTGTCAAGGACAATAACTTTCTCGGCTTTGCCTTCATTTAGTTTGTCTTTCTCCCTTACCCTCTCACCCCTCCAGTGTGGTTATTTAAGGTTATGCATTTTTTCTGTGGAAATTGTGGATCTGAGTTTGTTTGTGCAAGACTTTTTACCTCTCTTAAAAGTACTGACATTTTTTTGACCAACATTAATTTTTCTTCCATCAACATTAACTATTTCTGAACCTTTAATTAAAGGACATCACATAAAATGACTTTGTCTACCCATGATAGTGGTGTTTTCATGCAGAAGAAATTAAAAAACAAGTAGCTATCTACATACGAAGCCAAAATGTGTCTGAGTTGTAGCTGTGTAGCATTCAGAATATCCCTGATCAATTCTGCTAATGAATTAAATCGAAAAATACGATATCATGCAAAATGTTGGATTTGTGTTCTAGAAAAGTATTCCCAAGTGAATTTTCTTTGTTTAAAATTTTTTCTGTATTTACAGAGAAAGTGAGCCATACAAATATTTTTAAAAGTTTGCACTTCTTTAAGGCTATTTATTTTCTAAAAAAGAGGACTTGAATTTTTTTGACAAATATACACATGGTGTTATGCTAACAAACAGCCATGCAACATAGATCTTACATAATGAAGAAATTGAATATACAAGACCTACTCTATTTAACATATATATTGAAAATTTACAGTCTCACCAGTAGCTAAAAAAAGTTTTTCATATTTGGCAGTATTTTTCTACAATTTGTTCATATGTTCCACTTGATGTGTTTTGGTGAATACTGAAATCTAGTCAGTGACAACCTGAGGTACTAAACATTTCTGCCTTACTTCGTTGTCTTCAAAGGTAATCTTTTTGTTCCTTTTAGGCTCTATCCATGAATTGTGAATTACAGCGTTATTTGGCATGGGATCTGCTTCCACTATTGAAACCACTCTTTTTTTCATCTTACTTTTCAGAACCTTCTGAAACTTTTGCCTCGTGAATGCATAAAGTAGAGGGTGGAATATAGTTGTTCCATATGCCATTACTAGAAAACATAATCGCAACTTTACCAGAAGGTCACTTGGGCCCAAACATAGGATGGTGGTGTTTAAAACAGAGATGGGTGTCCAGCAGAGAAGGAATGTTGAGATAATCAAGAGGGACATTCTGAAGACTCTCTTTTGTCGCTCTCGTCGCTCCCGGTGCCTTTTTACAGCTCTGCGCAGGGCGATGATCACAGACACAGAAGTCCTGACACCAAAGACAACGTTTCTTCCTCCGCTGCTGTGGGTCATGTCCGACGTCTCATGAGTGGTCAAAGAAATAGTTTTTTTCTTTCTAGCTTTTTTCTTTTGCCCCGTTGTAAATCTTGTACCAATCCGAATATTGAGAGCTTGGAGTATTTTGGTGTAGGTAATTAGCATTACGATAACAGTGAAGAAAAAGATTGGAATCTGAACAAGAAGGTGGTAGTACATTCCTAGCTCAGTGTGGTATTCGTTTGTACTCACGCACAAAAGTGTCTTATTTTCCCAAGTACTTGCACTTCGAAGGCTGAAAAAGTTGACCTCAATGAAAGGGATCAGGAAGGAAAACAGTGAAATGATCCATATTGATGTCATTAGTATCACAGCCCTTCCCATGGTCAAAATTCGATTGGCGGGCTTTACGGAGATGTCGTATCGGTCCAGAGTGATAGCAAAGACATTAATTGCAGTTGAAACGCTTGCAAAAGAGACACAAGCCTCGTGGAAGCAGCAGATGAGAGCAGTGTTACTCTCCAGTGAAAGCAGAAGGATAACTATAGTTAGAGGAATACATCCCACACAGATTATTACATCGAGTACATGAAGGTTCATTGTAATTATGTTACTGACAGAATTGATTAAGTTGGATTTCATACAGTAAAGTACCAGCACGGTGAGGTTGCTGCCAAGTCCCAAAACAATTTCTAGCATCAAAAATCCAGTGAGAGAAACTTGAAAGCTTAATGGATATGACAGTGGTTGGTACATGTTGGTGTTGAGGTCATCAATGGCATCTCGAACGGTAATGTTAGATTCAGACTGCATGTTGACTTCCAGAATGGGGGAGAAACACATCCTTTTGTTGCAGTTGTTTTTTCTCCTGAAAGATGAAATAAAATATGGAACTATTTTATTTCTTTTATGACACTATTTGTAGATAAATGCTGGGGAAGAAGGGGAGAGGAATAGTATCTATTCTTATGAAACTCTTCATTTACCCTGTGTTTAGAGCTTTGGTTGGCAGGAATTCAAAAGCCTGAGGATCTAAAATGAGGTCTTTCCTTTTTAAAGGAAAGCAGGATTTGTTATTAAAAAAAAAAAGAAAAGGAAAGAAAAGCTTCCACTTAGGGAGACAGGCCTTTATTTATAGTGATGTGTTTTTTACAAAGGGCCCATTTGTTGAATAAACTATACTTGTGCATTGCCTTTGTATTGTGCTAAGTGTCATTTTAGAAAAATGTTGTCAAGTATTAACAAATTAGTACTTAAGATCATTTTAAAAGGGCTCTTGTGGAAAAAGAAAGTGATAGGAACGTGGAGCACTCTTGCTTATGTATCGCAAAAAAGAACCTTTACAGTATTTAGCAATTTAGGATCCTCCTGAAGTTTTTGCAATATTTTCACAGGCTGAAATTTGAAGTTTTGTAAATCGGCTTGAAGACTTCTGTTCACTTGTATCTTGTATGCATCTGTGTGCATGAAACTTACCACTAGAACAATTTTATATAAGTACATATAATTTCAAATGCAAAACTAATGTGGCCTTGAGGAATGGAATTTATTATAAAACTACTACCTTTCCTTTTTTCTTATTTGAATAATAAATCTCTTCAAGAAATCAGTGTTCAAATGGGATGGAAGAATGTTTAATTTTTTTTCCAGAACACAATAAAGGAAATAGTTTTAGAGAATAATAATTGAACAGAAAATTGTATCTTTTAGGGATTTGTGTTTGGTCTTGTTATTTGTTTTTTGTTTTTTTTTTTTAATACAAGCTATTTAAATCCATCTTATTTTATATATGTAGTATGTTTGAGGAAAAAGGTTCAAAAAAGTAGCATTTGTTGCATCTAGGAGATTTCTTTATTTTACGGCTCATCTGCTTTGCTTTGTACATGCTGATAGACTGTAAAAGTAGCATCTGCATGTAATACCTTATGTATGTATTGTTTATATTTTCATCCAGCCCTTGAGTTTGTAACAAAACAAAGAAATAGAAGAAAGGTTATTCAGTTTCTTGTTATGATACTTTTAGGCATCTTGTTACTTCTTTTAGGCAGACCCAAATTTAAGAGGGGACATTCTTTGCATAAAAATAAATCTAAATGTGGACCTTCGTGCCATTCTGAATACATTAAAAATGGGTGGCACTAAGGTGAACAAAAATGAGCTCTTTTTAAATGAACGGATGAATTAGGCACTTTTAGAATACAATATGTAAATGGATTTCATCTGCAGTTCTGAAAAGCCTCAATTGCACAATACTATTAATTGCAAATTGTATGACGAAAATTCTTCGTATGCTTCAACAGTTATTTCACATGTGCCTCATGAATACAAAAGATGTAAATTAGAATGTATTAGTCTCAGGTGTGAAATGAAACAGGAAATAGTTCAAAAGCTTTGTTTAATTTCTAATTTAGACAACCACTCTTAGGTTTATATTAACCCTCAGGAATACAGTTTCCTCTGTACTCTGTTCTATGTGAATGGATTTCGAGAAACTATTCCAAATACATTACTGGGTAAATGAAGTTTTTTCATATTAGAAAAAAACCAGGAGGAAATCAAAAGCAGACCTGCTAAAACAAATGATGATTTTAACTAACATTATGCCAACTGAAGGCTTGCGAAATCAGAAAACTTAAGGTCTTTCAAGTCTTAGGAATAGATTAAACACCTTGTTGCAATGATTAGATTTCAGCTAAATAAAAACAGAAATGTCAAGGCAGGGAGCTAATTTACCCAGTACCTTTCCTTTCTGGACAGTGCCTGTTCCCTTGCAAACTCTGAGCAGAGGTGGGGTGCATGCAACTACTGACCTACCTGGTCTCTGTGCCTCAAGGGCCTTTCAGATCATTGCAGCAGCTTGTCATAAATTGATACGTGGTCTCACTGACAGATATTTGACATGCACTGTAACCTGGAAACCAAGTGGTAGCTGGGCTCTTATTTCATTTCTTGCAGGTTTGGGTTTTTTTTTCCCCTCTTTTTTTGTTCCAGCATTTCAGCAGCAAAATTTCTGATTAAACATGGGAGCTTCTTAATTGCCTGAGATACAGACCAGTGCATATACTGTGTGTCTGCTCTGAGTTTCAAGCCAGCAATAACAGATAAACCTTCTTTTAAGTGATGTTAATTTCTTTCCCCTGTTGCATTTTGTAGCAGCCTGTTTTTATTCTCCAGGTTTGAAAAAAAATGATTTCTGATCTCTGTGTTCAGAGTGTATGCAGGCATCCTTTAGTTTATGGTTGCGTATTTTCTGTAATATTCTTGCTCATTACTTTTGAATGATGGCTTAGTCAAGGAAGTTGCTATACATTATAAAATCCAGTTCATGTGCTTTGAGTAACCATCAGTTACCTAATTTGCTTTATTTTCATTTAAGGAGAATATATAACATCATAAAATTGAGGGAAAAATATCCATTAGTCATTATGGCAAATAAGTTATTTAATGAGTAGTATAGAAAAAGCTTGGTTAAACCTTTATTCAGCTTGCTGGCGAAGTATGCATATTCTCCTTTTGGGAATTCATGTTTCATTGTTTCTTCGTGCATCAGTAGTTTCCACAATTCTGGTTTTAATAAATTATAAATCCCTCTTTAAGAAATGCTCACCATTTTAAGAATCAATCATTGCATTCTTCTTTTAATGAAAGTCTGAGCAGATGTGTTAGTCTTCCATGTATATTGTTGAAATGTCGTGCACGTAAATGGTATTACAAATGTGTTCCATGTTTTGTTTCTAATTCCTTTATGTCTTAAGAATACACTTTAGTGATGCATCCTGCTGCTTGTTGGTCATACAGCTAGAAAGATACCCGGTCAACTGCGTTCTTCATATTGTCAGTTGTAAAACTGAATTAGTTGCTGCATGTCCTTGTGAAGGGGAGGAAAAAAAAGATTAAAAGTAGGTCTTATAATTTCAAAATAGACTAATGCAAGAATATATTTTCTAGTATCACTTATTTAATGAATAAATTATCTTTAAAATTTTACCTTATAGATTACATAGAAAACCAGTTAGTGTGTTTAATGTTTACAAATAAAATCATGTCATTCTTTTGTCAACTTACATGGATTTAGGTTTTTTGATCAAGTTTCCAGTTCCCCAAATAGTGCAGGTTACAGAAAACCCTGGCTAGAAGAAATAACTGTTGGATCTAGTGTGTCAGTGACCAGACCTATTAGTAAAAATATAGTTTTATAGCTCGTGTGAGCAGATAGTTTATACATGCAACTCTCGTAGTAAGAAATTGAGCAGAGTCCATAAGCTTTGTAGAAAATATATTTTTGTTTAATTTGCACACTGTTATATTTTCCTTTCTTGAAGTAAATGTTTAGCAAATCTTTGTCTTTAGTAAATGGCTTGAATGTACATGATGATGAAAGAAATAAGTTTTTTTGAAAAAAGCAAGAAAAAAGGATTTCTTGAGCAGCCAGAGATTAGTCATATTAGCCAACCTTCATAAAGCAGCAAGTATAGACTAATTACAGACTATCTGATCCTTCAAAGAGTAAATGAATAAATCTGTAACATATTTTGCCGGCAATACTTGGAAATACTGCTGAAGGAGGAAAGAATATTCCCAGTTGCATTATGTGTTTTTTTTCCCCCCCCAGTACTGTATTAGATTAAACTGTACTGTCTTTATGTTGTACAAACAAAACAGGTTCTTAATATTCTATGAGACTTCCATACAAAATAACATTCTTCTACCGTTGTGTTTTTAATAGGGAGGGGGAAATAGCATTTAATGTTTTCTTGTCTCAAATATAACAAGATAGTAGCACTTGAATTAACTTGAATCTGAACTCTTCCCTTTTCTTTTCCCTTTTTTTTTGTTTTTTGTTAAATGTTGCTTATTCTGCATACCATAATAAGGAACAGATCTTACCTCCACTAAAGATATGATAAATTCTCGATGCAGGTGAAGCAGTTCCAGGTTGGAGGGATTCATTTTGTTCACTTGTTAGCAGAGTAGAAGGGAAGGAGGGTAATAAGCATATCTTCAAAAAATGACCTTAATGAAAATTTGTGCCTGTAGTGTGCCATTGTTTCAGCATATTGCTAATGTATACAACTGCTTTAGTTCAGCTTTACAGGCTGCTGCAGTCTCCCACTCTTCCTACTGTAGAATCAATAAGCATCTGAAAATAGATAATGAAAGTAATTTAACATACTGAAGGCTTCTTGTCTCCGGAGACACCACTGAGATTCAAGCTCTCTGGAAAAGAAAAGCAGAGCTGCTGAGACGAAAGCTTGCGCTGGGCAGCTATTGCAGAATGACAGCCTACCTTGTCTCTTCTCCTCACTGCAGAGAGATGCAGTGCATTCACTAATTTTGATTGGTCAGTGATGTTGGGCTTAAATTGTGCTTCATATAAGGGATTGATTCCTCCCCCCTCCAATTTATATAAGGAATCTTTAATAAAAGGACTAAATTTACAAATGATTTATGAATTCTAGAATACATTAAGGGTTTGCCAGTTTTATTTTTACCTTTTCACTCTTTACTTTGTATACACTGGAAACCACATGACACTGGAAAAAAAAAAGAAAGGATTAAACGTCTATTACTTAAAAAGCTTCCAATGATCTATATTTGATTTTGCCTGCTTTCCGTTTGTAATTTGTTTTGTTTTGTTTGGTCCTAAGAACGTCTCTGAAATAAAACTGATTCTTTGAGCCCTGCTGAATTTCACCTGGTATGTTATTTGCAAGTGAACATTTGGTTTGGTCTTGAATAAATTAATATTCAGAACAGGTTGGTGCCTGCATGAATATAGGGAAGATTTCTATTAGGATTCATAGATACAATTCAGATCCTTAAAAAGGACTGATAATTCAATTTAATTCATGAATTGGAAAAAATGGGTTTTAAGATCCATCACTGTGTACAATGTATGTACAGTAGTGTAGGCAGTTAATTTCGTTGAAATTCTAACTTTCAAAAAAAAAATCTTGTATGTTCCACATGAATTTTGCTACAGACTTTCCAGGTTTTTGTAAGTATGTCTGGCATGATATTCTTGACCTTCACTTTGTAAGGGGGGGGGAATATCTTAATTTTCACTTTGTTGTTTTGTAACTTATTTCTGAATCTGTTCTCTCAGTATGAACAATACTCACAGCCACATAATGAAGAGTGAGAGAAGTGTAGCACAATATTCTGTTTTAATTGGTACTAGTGCTAAAATAAACCTTGGAAATAAATTCAGTGTACAACCCAAAATAATGTTTTCTAAAAAGCGATACGCTGAAGCAAGTTATTTAAGAATATCTAAGTATAAAAAGTTCTGATTATACTTTTTCATCTCAAACAAGGGGGGCAGGGTAGGGGGTCGGGCATCTGGGACTTTTTCTGTTTGTGTTTATTGTGGGTTTTTTTCCTTGATTGTAAAGATTTTTAGTTTAAATTTTTTAAAGCTTGGTAAAGTATTAAATATTAAAGCATGCCTTATATAAGCAGCTATGGCAGTTAGATGGCAGTTTTGGTCAAATTTTGGTGGAATCCTTTGTTTTGAAGTTGTAAATGCAATTTAAAAATGCAGTTCTGTCACTCAGAAATCTGCATTTCTTCTGTTTTTCTCTCAGACAGCCACCCAGTATTTGCGTAACAGTGGATTTAATTTATTTTTTTTAAAGGCTACATGTCTATCTACTGTGCTTCCTATTCCGTAACATTTTAGTTTCAGAAAATACCCAAGTAAAGATTACAGGAGCTTTGAGCAAAAATCAGTATGTACCACCTGGGTATGCTGAGTATCAACTGATTGATCTCTGTCAGATGTCTCTGTATCATCTGCCTCTCGAGAACTTGAAACCAGTGGAATCGGCATAGTTCTTAAGGGTGGTGAGATGAAGAGGATTCCTGAAATGAAAGCATAAATACCAACATATTAAAGAGATTTACTTCTTTGCTTTTTGTATAACTTAGGATAAGCAGGGAAGCCTCTCTAAATTTAAACAGGTGAATCTTCATCTCCTTTTCTAATTCTTCAGAGTGTCTGAATAAAGGTGGGGACCTTGGTGAGCTGTGTTGTTAGAAGGAAAAGATGCATAGAGAAAGATTGTAGCCAGAGTTTGGGTGTAGCATGGATATGTGGTTCAAATGCAGGCAAAGGGGTCATGAAAGATTTCCTGTATTACAGGAGACACTAATGGCAAAAGTTTTATCTGCAAAAAGGGTTTGAGAGGATTGATAAGGAACTGAGTTGTGAACATACCAAGATTAAGTTCTCTGGAGAGAAAAGCAGAAGAAGCAGTACCATATGGAGGCAATCAGGAGTAGGTGGATGGATAGACATGCTTACAAGCCATTGCTGTGCAGATGCTACTTTAGATGGTGTGAACAGATGACATCATCCTCAAAGGGTAGATAGAGAAGAGTGGGCAAAAAGAGCCATGTGCAAACAGTCAGATAAATGTGTTGTTCTTATACCTGTTTCTGTATCAGTACGGAATGAAAGACAAAGAATTTGACTGGTATTTTGGGCTTTGTGGGAGTGAAAAGTGGGGCTGAAAGGTCATGAGAGGGTAGAAATGTCAGGGAACAGCAGGGTCTTAAACCATGAGATTGGTGATGAAGGGCTTTGAGACTGAGAATGACAACACGAGGGGAAAGTGAGACCCAGAATGTGACAGAGAACAGAATTGTGAAGGGTTAAAGCTGCTGGGTTTGGTGTGGGGGTAAAATAAATGCAGTGAGGCAAGAGTCTAAAAGCAGAGTAAAGCTGAAGGAAACAGGGGCAGGTGTACATAAAGAGATGTTGGGTACACAGGGGTAGAGAGAAACTGCAATTGCCATAGATTACACCCCTTTGGTACATTTTAATTGAATTTAGGAGTTGTAACTGTCTGTTATAGTATATTTTTTTCTGTTTTATTGAGACCAGGAAGTTCAAAAGTTTGGAAGTTGTAGTGTATTTCTTCTTCTTCTTCCATCTTTTATCTAATGACTTAAATTCTACACACAGGACGTAACATCCTAGCATCAACTGTTACTGCATTCTGAAATGGTGGTAGCTCATTGGTAAATTTGAAGGTTTGAACTCTATTGATGAGTTGATATGATCACTCCAAATGCAGCTTCTTGCACTGCATTTTTAATAAAGAAGCTTACTATGTTAAAAAGACTACTTAGGCTCAAAAGGTCTATCAGGGCCAAGTGAAATACTCAACTCTGACCTTTTCTGTCAGTTCTTGATCTTGGAGCTTCAGCATTTTTTTAATGTGCTTTAGGATTTAACTTCATATAAGCCTATCACAGACTGTCTTGACATCCAGGTGTCATGGAATAGACACATTCATAAATACCTGTACTGGCACAGTTGGGAAGCTGTCTGCTTACTCCCCTTGTTCTCTGTGTTATTCTCTTCTCAGTTTCTATGATTATCTCCCCTGAATGCTTCAGCAGCACTTTCTGTTTCTTTCTTTGGACTGCATGCCTTGTTTCCTAGTTAGCATTTTGCTGCTCATTTAGTGGCTATTTAGAATTTTGCTGCTTCTGGGTCTAAAAATGTCATGTGCTCTCAGATTTGCAAGAGACTTGGGCTCCTAGCTCATATACATTTTTTTGGTCAGACATTATCTTTTTAGAGATTAAGTCACTTTTGAAAAGGAATATGGGGTGATTTTGGGCATCTTCCCCTGGGGTTGTTCTTCAGCATTATTTATGTGGTGTACCCACACTAGCTGGCTTGAAGCTGCTATACCTGTGCTAGGCATGTGATGCCAATTCTAGCATAGCTCATCTGTATATTTTATATCTGTTTTAGTGGCTTCTGATTCATATCTAAAATGTGTTTCTTAACTTGTTGTATCTTACTTTCCTCAACAGTCTGTTGCAAAGAACTTTGTTAGCATGTTGTTGAAAATCCAGTACATTTCATAGTACTAAGGCAAAATAAGCAGCATGGGTTCAGGATTTGTACTGAGGTGCCCTTGTTATGCTTGATTTGTTAGGGTGCTCTGTTTTACCCAATACTGAAGTAGTGGCTTGCTTGTAATATCATGCTGCAGAATGCTTTTATGGTGAAAAGGTGTAAATATGACCCCTGACCTATAAATAAGTTCTACTTGTAAAGGGTTTGGTGCATAGAAGAATGGCATCAGTATAGAACGTTCAGAAGGCTTTCTGCCTTGCTTATTACAATGAATTAGATTCAGAGGTAGCTGAGCTTAACATGCTGTGTTTAAACTTCAGGATGTGGTTCAGGATTCTCCATCCTTGATGCTGTGGAAGCTGTCTGCCAGTGTATGCAGGATGGACAGAAGCAGGAGCAGCACTATCTCTACCCTCTTACAGTCCCCTCATGAAGGAGTTGTGTTACACACCTTCCTGCTGTAATATCCTTTAGGTCAAGGAATTCCTAATTAAGGAATTTCTAATTTAAAACAATGAGAAATCAGGAAGATTTTCTCTAGAGTTGTTTATTAAACAGAGAACTTGAGTTGACTTTGTTTCTAGTAATTTTTAAAAATAAGAAGGCAATGTGATTTTCTGTTAATTAAGAAGAAGTGTTCACATGGTGTGCCTATTGGCAAGTGTTCTTCTAGCTGAAATTAAGAGACAAAAGCCTTCTGATCTTAATTGCCCTGTGAGTAAAGAGTGAAGATGACATGAATAGGCATCACAGCATAAACTGTGTCCCTTTAATGTGGTTAAGATCACCCACAGTGTAAGGGCTGTCACCAGGGTAGGTTCATACATGGGAGTTTTGCTCAGCCCCTTTGCTGATTTTGTTTGGAAGCACTACAAAAAAGCTCATGGAAAGGATTTGGTAGGCTTGCTACCTTTAAAAATGGGAAGTTCAGTGACCACACACAGTTACTCTGCATGTTTCCATAAAACTACAGTGACAGGAGCATAATTTGTCTTCGTCAGACAGAGTAAAACCTATGGATAGGAGATAGATTCCCCCAGTTGTGAATGACTGCTCTAAGTGCTTAAAACCATCTGGCAGGCCCCTGTGTTCAGTTCAAGAATAGGAAGTTATTCACAGCAGGCTGATAGTGGTGATACTCCTCACATTAACTTCTCACAATCTAAAAAATAATATGCAATACTTTGTTTTCTTGTCTGATTTTTTTTTACTGTCTTTCCCTCTTTGCCGCCTTAGTTCTTGAGTTATTTTTACTATAATAATTTTTTTTTCAGGGAAACTGATAGAAAAACTGTTTATGTAGTGCCATAAAAAGACATGAGAGAAGTTTTAACACTAATAGGATAAAATACCAATACTTAAAAACTAATAGGCTAAAATGATAAATGCATAATAGTAAGGAAATTAAGCTAAACTATAGCTTTTTTTTTAACATATATTGTAGCTCTAGAGTCTAAAATAAATGCCTAAACTGTGTTTATAATACGTGCATATGCATGCATATGAAGAACTAATTTTATCTATGAAGCTTTCAAATAACAAGGATTTTTGTGCCTAAACCATAGTCTCATTTTTTTCCCCATCTCCTTAAGTATTTTTAAGCTCACTGCATAATCGTTGTGTTTGAAATAACCAATTGTAATACTGAAGCAAACCAGTGAAATATATATATGAAAAATGCTTTAATTTGCTATTTTTTGGGGGGAAGGCTGAGAGCAATGGTGTCATTTCTGAGGAAGGCTTCTGTTCTGCTTCATACATGGTTGATGCCTGGAAATGGCTTTGCAGTCATTAGGGTTGAAGCCTAGGTTTTATTCTACTAGTAACATTTTGAGAAATTGAAAGTGGTTGGTGGAGACATTTTTGTTACGCCGATGGATGAGGAGCAAATGCACATTTGTGGAGAAAAAAAACTTGTCAAATTCTTCAGCAGCCATATCTACTTAATAAATTAAAATGTATGGGTAGAATGAGTTGCAGTGATAGGAGCTATAAAGTGTAGTTGGAGTGGGAAAGAAGAGAAATGTTATTTGCATTATTTTTGGTACCTTACAAAGTGCTTGAAGGCTTGAGACTTCAATATTACTTGGTAGGCTAGCAGCTCCACAAATTGATACTTATGGTTAGAAACTCCTGTAGGAAAGGTGAAGGCAGAATATAGCAACTGCTACAACCTGTCAACAGGAAAACAGTGTGAGTTATTACATACTGACTCTGCCCATTACTGTGCTGTCTTTCTAAAAGAGAAATTGCACTTCTGGTACAAGTAGAGGTCTTTTCCAATTCTCATTCATTCCACAGTAGATAAAGTGCCCAGTTAGAAATTACTCCCCCTGAGAGACATTATTTCTCTTATTAATCAAGAAAATTAGTTTTAATATGAGGAAAGAATGGAAGGAAAGGAGAGCATGCCTTTTGAAAGTGGTTACTATTTTAAGCCTTTTAGTGGATAGAATGCATTTCCTTAAAGTTGCTTTGTGTTGGAATACTTTCTCTTCTGTCTTGTTCTCAAAGGAGAAAGCAAAACTCAGCCAGCCCTTCCAGGGTAACTGTTTTGCCCCCCTGCACATTTTTCATATAGTCTTCAGAAACTTCTTATGTCTGCCACCATCAAAAAAAATCTAGGCATCTACGTGTTTATCAGATATCTGATAATACTCTAATGCTCCCACTCCAAAATCTTGAAGCCAGCATTATGACAATGATCAATACGTACTTTGGTCTCAGGTAGAACACTTCAGAAAGAGTTTTCCAGTGGTGTTTGAGTACATCTGTATGTAAGGACTGTCAGGCTCTTTGGACTGTCAGTTAAATGCATACCTGGATGAATATTACAGTCTCTGATGGTACCAAGCACTTAGTACAGCTTGAGAAAGTGTAGAAGCTGCTCTCAGTAAGCTGAAGCCTGTAGGCAAAGGAGCTATTACAGTGTTTGGGGTAATAAAGGTTGATATTACTCACAGAAATGTAGTTCTTATTCAGTACTCTTATTCTAGAGCAAAGTTATATGGTTAGTTAGATACAGTATGCATTAACACTTTAACTAAGGATTTTAGCAGCTTGTGAAATATACCTAACCACAATACCTGAGCATCCTGTATCTTCTTTGTAGCTTGTCTTCAAATAATTTGTTTTTTATAGAAAAATAGTTTAGCTACATGCTAGAAACCTAGGGTGGGTCTGGAAAGTCTGTCTGTATTTCAATAATCTGTCCAGTCTCTATAATACAAGACAAATTTATTTTTGAGAAATTCAGATACTGTAGAATTTTTCCACATTTACTCTCTTTCCAGATCTTTTAAGCACAGATTTTTAATGTCTAACTAGAATTGACAAAGAAAGCTGAGCCAAAGCAATGCTTTGGAGTTATAATGAGCAAATTAGGTTTCAGTGGAAAAAATAGTTCCTGTATCTAAATCTTTCTCTCAGGACATTTTTACTAAAGTAATGTATTGGCAAAGTCAGAATATAAATTATTCCTCACACTACCCTTACTTCTGTCTAAATCGCTGTAAGCCCTCCAACTGCATTGGAAGGAGGGGGAGCAAAACCTCCAGAACATGCAAATAATTAATGAGATTTAAAAAAATATATCGATGAAGCATTATAGAGCTCTGTACTTCATCATCCAGCTTTTCAGAGTTAAACAACAACCCCACACATCTCTAAGGAAACAGGCCTTGCAGCATGCATGGAAGATTATTGAACACCAGACAAAAATATAAAACCACATTTAGAGAATATTTCACTTGGAATTTTGAAATCTGGGAGCTGTTGCTCCTGTAACTTGGATTTTGATATCCAGGATCCATTGCTCTTAAAGTATCAACTAGGAAGTACAAAGATACTTGCTAAACAAAACTTATAATCATATAGGACCTAACAGTTAAATGAATCAACATTATAAGTAGAACAAACTGGATATAGTGCTTTTATGTACAGTACTTTGGGTTGTGCTACACTGAAAAACTTTACATTTATATATTAGGTATCTTGTATTTTGGTGCATTTCTCCTTCTCTTGTCCTTCCCAATATAACCTGAATCTTACGTGTGTGTGTGTGATGTGGCAGAAGGAAGAGGATACATCTGTTTAGGATGAGCCAGGCATGGAGTTGGTGGGATGAATTTTTCATGAGAGCTAAAGAGACAGATGCGAGACAGGGAAGTTGTCAGAATTGCTACAAGGGTGACTGAGCTGCTCTTCAGAAGTATTTATGTAGGCTTTCCATGTTTTCTTAATGATCTTTTGCTATAAGTGCACAGGGAATATTAATGTTGACTTTCATGGTAGCTATTGTAGGAAATCGCTAAGAGCTTGACTTGTAAGACTTGCTGTAAGTTTTTTGTTTGTGGGGTTTTTTTTTTTGTTTTTTTATTATTATTATAGTTTTCTTTTTTTATATATCTTCAGTAGTAAGAATATTTCTTCACTTTGATACCACAGTATAATTTCTTTTGATATGACTGCTGTCTATGGCAACTTGATGGATAGCATCCTGTGATCAGCTAGGAACAAAATTGCTTCAGTATATTTGCACATCTACAACACAAAGAAAGGAGAATGGAAATGGGACTGATCCCAAAAATTCCACAGACCAGCAGCTGCAGAGAGAACTGTGGACTGTGGGGAGTCCACATAAAATTGCTAATCTATATTTTTAAGTCTTTGTTTAAAATCTGCGATTATGATGCAAAGTTTATTTTCTCTTTCTGTGCTTGCCTGAAAGTGTCTGTATTTTTGAAGTATGATTTAAGATTGCTGAGAGCTGCTAGTCATAGATACTGAAGAAATGAATTAATCAAATCACTACTCTTTTTAATTTTTAAGATTCTTTTTAGAAACACGACCAGCTGATATAATTTAATATTCTGTTCTTGTGCAGAGTCTTAGCTAATGCATCTGTTGAATTAATAACTAAATTGAAAGAAATGCAGTTTTAATTCTGGTAAAAACTGTTTTTATTGCTTGTATGTAAAATTGGCAGCAATATTCTACTCTGGGATAGCATTGGTTACTGACACTGTGCAATAATAGTAGCAGGTAGAAATAAATGTGAATTTAGCTGAATTTTCTAGCTTGATGTTTTATTATTTTAAAGTAATCCTAGCACCTGCAAAATGATGCAAGATGCTGGCTTCTCATTTGACAAATATTATTCATTCACAGATTAATATGTAGCTTCTAATCTCCATTGATTATTGCTATCTAAGACGTGCTTGCTAGATATCAAAGCAGTATGATGCTGTGAACAGGAGAGAGGCTCAAGAGAGCTGCCAGGCAGCTACAGTTTTAACCTTCAGACAGAAAAGTATGTGGTTTTAATTTGTCTGCCTTTTGACTTCCTGCATGCCTGCTATCTGTCTGTCTGTCTGTCTCTATTTAAAATATTTTAATGACGTTTGAACTTTTAATGCAGAAGTTCTGTCATGCTTCTTCTGGCAGGACAAAATAGTTTTAATTGCAGTACCCAACTCTTTGCTGTTCAATTTTGCAGATAAATACAGGGTTCTTCAAAATGCCTGCTATGTCCATCTCCCTAGCCCTTCCCAGCACTGTGACAGATCCTCTACCAAACCTGGGGCTTTGGAGTGCTGACTGAGTTAGGACAAGGCACACGGGGTCGGTTGCTCTTGAAGAAGTCTGGGGTTGCTCAACTCGGTTAAAACTCTGTTGTCATCAGTGCCACTGGCAAGCAGTGCTCCCTGGGAGTCTGTCTTGTTCAGCCGAACAGTGGGTACAAAGCAGTTATTCTACAACTTCTCTAACTATGATACATATTCCATGGTTATATATTGTATGAATGTGTGTATGAATGTGTGTATCTATACATGTGTTTATACATATATATACAAAAGAATATAGTGGTTTTTAAATGACTGTAATTCTCTAGAAGTGTGAGTTACACTTTCTGGCAACAGAAACTATAATTGTTCCTGTAGAAACAGTTATTTAATCAGTTGGTCTTATAGTGTGGCCTTTTGGGCAAATGTAGCTTGAGAAAGTAATGTTTAGCACTTTTTCCCCATCTCATAGTCTTTAATTGTGACTAAAAGTTTCTAATGTCTTTGCAAACAGCAGTAGAAATGCAGTTACAAAGTTTTCAAATGTGAATTGTCTCTTTTCAGTTGCTTTGTTACAACTCTTAAGTGCCCACTTCACAGCAATTAGCATATGTCTTTCCGATTTTTCTATCAGAGTTGACATTACAAGTAATTACAAACAGTAAACTGTTTCATGCTTTTAATTGCTTCATAGAAATCTTGATCCTGGTCTTTCAACATCCAAGAGTGAACGAATAAATCTTTTTCTCTGCTCATGAAGCTCCTTTCCTGGTGACATATGCACATAATTTCATTAAGAGAATCTCAGATAAATTTAGGGAAGGAAAATGCAATTTCAGAAAAGAAGGTAGGTATCCTACTGTCAAACACGTATTAACAAAGAATAGAATATTCCACTTAAGGAAGTTAAAAGTCTGCAATTAATACTACTTGCAGTATTTTGGGATAGATTCTGATAATTTTGGATTCTTCTTGGTTTTAGCTATTGCAGTATTTTTGACGCTGAGTGCTTTTTCAACGGATGGACTGTAATGTAAAAGGTTTCTTTGAGGACCTTGTAACCAACTTCAATCTCTACAGAGGGATGGCATGTGGGAGGAAGATAGTAAAGCAACTCTAAGGTGAACAAAGCCCCTGTCTATATTGGGAGGAGGGGCCATGCACCCAACAGTTCATCAAAAGATCTGTGAAAATAGGATGTGCCAGCTGGTGCTAGGGCAAGGCGGAAAGCCGAAGCCCTCAGTCCTTCAGGGCAGTGTGGATGAGATGGACAGCACAGGGCTATGTCAGTACTGTATTTATTTTTATTCATTCATTAATCAGCATTGGATGAAATTCCAAGCCATCAATAGTTAAGAGGCAAAGAATGATGCTTCTGCTAAAACACTGTATATGGAACTTGGGTATTTACTTTGTTTTAAATGTAAACTTGCTTGTTACTCGACAAGCTACTTGGTGCTCAACTTCTTCCCTTTATAAAAAAGCTTAAAACAGTAGCCAAAAATGCTGTGAAATCTAAAGATAGACCTGTAGGCAAGTGCTATCTACTAAAAGTTATTAAAAAATACAGTCTCTATAATTTTTGAGCTATTTTACAAACTGCTACCTTGCATAATGAATAAAAAACGGGGAAAATTATTTCACTTTCAAGCTTCATCCATCAATATGCTTTTAAAAATATCATTATAAAGTGCTCTAGCAATTGCATCTGAATGTAGTGCTTTCCTTTCCTCAACTGTTTAAAAGATGAGCATGATTCACCATGTAAATATCAATATCTTTAAAGACCTGAAGAAAAATGATTGTGAATCCCTCACTCACAAGACTCAAATACTGCCATTTCAAGACACGGTTTTTCTTGGAAAGTCCAATAGAAGTTGTAAGTAATTCTCCTTTATAACAATAAAATATACAAGTCCCCAAGGTACCACATCACCTTTGTGGAGAAAATCACATCCAGGAAGAAATTTTTACTACTCCTAGGGTGTTTTAACAATACGATGGATTGCAAAAATTAACAGTGCATGACTGTCACATAAAATATCTCCTTTATTATTTATTAAATATTAACATGTTTGAATTGTACTGTCCATCATTACCTGCAGAGGGGTACTTTGTTCCTACTTGAAGAAGGAAACCTCTGAGTGTAAACCATTCTGTGTAATTGTGCATTGTTTTTAAATTATCTGAAAAAATTCATACTATTTCTAGTTCTTTTTAGGCTTTCATTACTTGAACTCATGTTAAAATAAGGATGAGTGAGGAAATAGGGTTGAAGTAATGCTCTCCTATCTGTTTGTAATCTAGTTATGATCTTTGATACATCAGAAAAATATGAGTTGTTGCACTAGGACCCGTAATTATTAGGATGAATTCACTGCTGTCTTATTGCCTTTGTAATTGAGCTTGGTAATACAATAAAATTAAGAGTCTGCCATTGTGAATACAGTAAGTACTGCTTCCATCTGTATTACCAAAGCAAACACAACTATCTCTGGTAGAATATAAAGCACAATGTTGTCTTTCTAGTAAAATATGAAGTATTATGAATAGTTCTCTTGAGCTAGAGTTAAAAAATCTGTGAATAAATCAGATTTATGGATCGTAGGAATTCCTTTAAATATATGTATTTAAAGCTTCTATCATATTGTTATGCCACATTTCATTCCAGTTACAGTAGTTCTGCATTGACTTATGCATTGGGTGAGCTGCTTCTCAGGCTGAAAATATCAGGCTGGATTTTGAACCAATTAGAGCATTTTTAAGTATGGAGAAGTTTATTTTTAGTGTCAAAGGGAGTTGAATAGGCAAAGATGTCTTACAGTTTCTACTTTATGTTTATTATATCTGTATTTCTACTTGGACAAATCCTTTTCCCCTTCATTTGTGGAAGGATTAAATAAATTGGCAGCCTGTGTAGATAGAGGCAGAGCACAAAGAAAAAGCCAATTCTGCCTTGGAACATTACACTGCAGACCTTTCACCTGCCTGTAAATTGCAGTGAGTGACACTTTTTTCTTTTTCCACTTTGATCTGAGGCTTTATTTATAAAGTAATAGTCTGCAGTGCTATAGCAGCATGGAAATCAGGGTTATGAGGTTGATGCAGAAAGAGGGTAGGTGAAAAAATGAACTGGTATACATACCTGAGGAAAAAAATAATTATGCTGCTCTGTTTCCCTGGATAAATGGTCCTACTGGAGAAGGCATGAGTGCTGCTCATTCCTAGAGAAGTTATTGTACAAGTTCTTGCTTAGAAAATAAAAAGTCATTGAACTCCCAAAGTTTCTGAGCTTGAGCTTCTGTTTCCAGACCCTTTTTCAGGTTTGAAAATCTGAACTCAGATTTACAAATTCTGAAGTATTACTTACTTAAAGCAGCAGTTGTACCATGTGTTATGTGATCTTCTGCTGTTCTTCACCCCCCTTCAGGTAGTCAAAACAGACTGAAGTCATTTTATATTGCTGTGTTCTAGCACATAACAGGTAACCTACTTTTGTACTTACTACATCGGAACAGAAAGAACCAACACTGTATTTATGTAGTTCGAGATGTTCCTATGTGTTGTCCTTTATTTCCTTAGTGGTTTTTAGTTTTGGGGTATTTTTCCCCCCCTTGTGTTCTGTGCCCAGAAATTAAAGCCTGAATGAAATAAAAACACCTTAAGAATATTTGAATTTGACCAATGAGCAAAATGTGTATAAATTTCTATATACTGTATAACCTAAATGTTAATTTTCACATTTCTTTGAAAAGAAAAAGGATTTATTTTTTTTTAAATTTCCTTCTAAGAAACTGTTGGGTGTTTTTATTTAGTTTTTAGGGTTTTTTTCTTGACAGGTAAGGAACTGGACTCTTGCATAATTGACTGTGAAAAGCATATTATTATAACTGATACATATGAAGTCCTGTTACATAGCTTAAATTAGACTTTTCCCCTTGCACTGACCTTTTCCATTTCATAATAAAACCCGTTATTGTTACGAAGTCAGATGGCAGAAAATTTTCAGGCAGTAATATTTTTCAGATTCATGGCATCTGTTCAATTGGTGCTTATGAAGCACTTTTAGATACTCAGATGAATGAGGCTATATTAGTGTATGTGTTAGATGGCATCATTTGAAGGAGCAGCATATCTAAAAAAATGCATCTCGGACTTTATAAATTTAGTTCTATACAAACCCTCCCAAGTAAAATAGCCTATGAAAGGCAAAACAGAAGCATTAAATTCCTTGGATGTCTTTTATTGGGGAAGCAGGATTGATAAAGGCACAATATGTTGCAGGCTTTATTTCACAGTTCTGCCAACACAGATCCAATCTGAGCTAGAGCACAGCTGCTATTTCTGCCAGTCCTCCTCTCCCTCCTGATGGAGCTTGATCAGTTTGCTTTGTTTTTCTGTGTTCTCTTCAAAATGAAGACTGTTTAATGAACATCTCTAATGAATTAGTGATGTCCCGTTTAGAGGCTTTTCTTTACTGGGTGTTTTCCCTCAGAATTAAAATATTCTTTACTGACATAGGGTAAGGTAATGAGGAAAAATAGATGTGAAGTTGAAGATGGATTGTGATGGATAGAAATATATAGAGAAAACTAGATGTTCTTACAACAATCGTGCTATTCTTTTTATCCCTGTAATACAGTTACTCCTCCTCCGCCCCCCACACAACAGATTTGTAATGAAAGAATAGATTCTTGTGCAGGCTGCAACTCCCAGAGGTAAAACCCACAGTACTAGACTTCCATCTGTATAGCCTATTTTATTTCAGAGACATTTCTTTTAGTTGTTTTGTTAAATTAGTCTGAAATACTGTCTTTGCAAGTTCATTAAAATTATTCTCTAATGGGCGTGTACTTTAATCTTCAAGCTTTCTATTCCATTTCTTGGTGGTGGTGCTGGCTCTTTACCTGCTGCTCTCCTTGTCCGTTCTGCCATGTCCTGATGTGTGTTTGCTCTCTTGCTGTTCTGCTCACATTCATGACCAGAGGTGTTATTCCTGATCTGTTCTCCATGGAAATCTTTCTTCCTCAACCCCATAATAAAATACTGGAGTAAAAAGAGTCACCTGTGTTAGTTATGTGTTGTTGGAATGGGGAGGGGAATCCTCTTTGGTTGAATAGTATATTTTTACAGAATTTAAGAAGATTATTTCAGCAAAATACTTATCTGTAATGTTCACATTTACCAAATATAGCACTTAATGACTAGTAAAGGCTTTTATCAGCTTGAAGAAACCTGGATTAGAAATTAAGCTTTACATGTTTTGTTTTTTTTTAAAAAAAAGCTTCCTGTGAAAGGAGGTGGTGCTGGGTTTTGGTTTTACTATTCAATCAGTGTGCTAAAATGTACTGAACTGAATATACTTGTAATCAATGTGCACCTATTCAGTAGTTTCTTAGGAGCAGTTAGAGCTTCACAGGAGGCCTAATGCTGATGGCACCTGTGTGTGTGAGTCATTTAATAACCTGTTCCTGGGGCAAGTAAAGCTGCATTGCTGGGGGTGGGGTTGGCAGAGGCTGGTGAGAACTTTGCTCACCTGCCAAAGAGGAAGCTCAGCATCTTTGCTCCATGGGAATGTGCCAGGCCTCAGTGTCATCTGCTCTTCTCTGGTTTGTAAGGAAATCTCTCTCATTTGCCATGTAATAAATCCCTCTCTCTTCAAAACATGAGCAAATAGCTGAATTGGATGTGTAAATTACTGTGAATATACACAGGCTACACCTAAGTTACTTTTGTGAAGGACAGTGATTGAATGCTTGAAAAGGGCTGATAATAAGTATTATCTGAATAATCTGGATTTGTCTAATGGCCATTTAAAAGTTCCCTTACTTCTCCTGCACTGACTTTACCCCTGCTGAAGGTGTTTGTTCCAATGCCAGGTAATCTGCCACTTTGTCTTCCTTGTCTTACTTGGCTCAACTCTGTTCTCTGAATAATTTGAGCTTCAGTTTTGAAATTTGTAAGTGGTTTTGCCACAACTAATTTACATGTGACCATATTTATATGTTGTATGCATGTATTAATTAGTTATTGAGTAAATAGAAATAGTAGTTGCTGAGTAAGATGGAAGAAACTTGATGCCAGTACAAAATGAAAACTTTATAGGTTCTGTATTTTATTGCTTTTGTGGCAGTTGGACTCGGTGGTCTTGGAAGTCTGTTCCAACAGTGACAATTCTATGATTCGTAAACATGGTGGATTAAAGATTGGCTCCCATGTCTCAGTAACTGATACAAATTGTAACGAATGTAATAAGTTAAAGAGACAATTGTGATTCAACTGAGTACTATTGAAAATTATTTTTGCCAAATAATTTTTGCTTTATCTTTACTGTGATAGCATTCTTTTTACATTGCATGTAGGTATGAGGTGATCTCAGTGATGTGGATTGAGATTGCTAGTGTGTATATATGATTTTAAGTGCATTTTTATGAATGTGGATGGCAAATTTCAGTAATTTTTTCACAGTCTCTGAGACAAGCACAGAACACAGCTGTTTTGCTAACAAAGCTTGCAGGATCCTATTGTCACTCTTTGTCTCAATTTCTGTGACTACAAATGGAAAGAGTTAAATAAAAGCTAGTAAACTAATTTCATTTTTTAAAAATACAAGTCTGATAAAGTTTAAATGTATTAACACTTGAATTCTGTGGACCATTTTAAGAAAAAAACCCCAAAGCCTCCGAAACCCAATGGCAGAGCAACTTTTCCTTTAAAATAGTTATTTCATCTTCATTGTCCTATTTTGTAGAGTTTATTTAATCCTAAAATCTGCAGGCTCCTTAAGAGTTCCAATAGTTTTAGTTTTTGAGCTGAAGGTCTTTTGTGTACATAGTATGTAGAAGAAGTTTTGGTATATATGTATTTTTTTCTGAACACCTCTAATGTTTAGTGTAACTTTCCTTGCCACCTATTTTTACAGCTCTTGTGTAATTTTTCATTGGCTTTTTTTCCAGCACAAACTATCCTCTCTCTGTTAGAAGCTGACTTATTTTTCTATTCTTCATCCATTCACCCAAGCATCTGTTGTTCCTTTTTGAATTTATAAATATGTCTTAATTTCATAGAACAGTAGAAGTATAGTATAAGTACTACATCTCATTTTTAAAAACACTTACAGAGTGGGGGAGAAGAATGAGAGTGGCAGTTGGTGTAGTGCCTGGGTTGAGGTGTAAGGGAATAAATGGTGATGAGCCCTACTGTGTGAGCTGAAGCAGCAAATTAGGGGGAAGCATCAGTCATAATTCTCTTGAGTTTTATTCCTTAATCAATATGCAGGTGCATCTTGGTCAGGTTGATCTTTTCTGCTTATTTAATGTACTTTCATTTCATGAGGCCTATACAGTCATTAGATGGAGTAGTTTCAATTGGGTTTGAATTATTTCTCTTGCTGAGTTCAGTTCAGTTGCTGTATATTTGTCCTGTTAGCTACTGTTCAGATAAAAATAGCCCATCTATAAAAGCAGGTAACTGTCTAACCAAGTGGTGCAGGTTAAATGGTCTGACCCACTGGAGGAAGTTACACAGACTCAGTATCTCTTTCAAAATGTCAGGCATTGTCCCTTGATTTGTTTCTGTTATTTTTTTTTTAAAGTTTGTTTTTACTCTGAAAACTGGGGAAATACTAATTCACAGCAGAGCAATTTGATCACAGTGCAAACAGTGCTGAAGATCAGTTTATTTGGAACAGACCTTTGCTGAGCAGCAGCCCATGCACTGCTGTGTGACCGCAGCATTCTTAATTCTCAGCTTGCACTCTGCCTGGCGGTGAGTGCTTCAGGGCCTATCTGGAAATCCAAACAGAAGCCCCTCACGGAACCCTGTCAGTGAATGCTCCAGTGTTGTGCTCTTGCAGTCCTGAGGTGCCTCGGTCTGATCTACATTAGAAAAATTTTGCTCATATGACTCTTTCATATGGAAGCTGTTTCAGCATACATGTGGTGGTGCAAATGCATTTTTGCCAATGCAACCTGAGTTAGCTCCTGAATAAAATGGAATAAGTCACACTGGCAAAAGCCCTCTTATACACTTAGGTTTTTTTGCTGGTATAAAAATTCTTTGGACATTTCACTTCCTCACCATGATGCTGTAACTAGGAAAAGCTTATAATCTAAAGCTGGATTTAATATAACGTTCAGTAAAGGACAGAACATAGAATCAACCATGTTACACTTAGTAAGCATAGCTGGTGAAAAATACTGGATGACTCATAAAGAATACTGTGAGTCTTTTTTTTCTATTCCCCTTCTTTGTCCTCAAAACAATTTGATGGGGCTGGAATAACAGATGGGCAGAAAACCTATCAGTGTGTGTTGGAAATGTTTCCAGATGAAGAACAGTTTTCTTAAGTCATTTGCACTCTTTTTTTCTTTGTTCAACATTGACTGAACTAGTCAAAACATTTTAAGCATACTAAGCAATAACATATTAACCAAGTCTATAAAATAATTGAATTTAAACTAGAAGCGAAGAGTTCTTAGAAATATTTACATTAATATTTGACGCAATATAAGTCTTATGTTAACTGTTTTTGAATCTTCTAGAAACCTTGTGTTTGGCAGGGTTATTATGCTATTTCGTACTGAAAATATTTGGTATTGTCTGGTAAATATACTTCTGAAACCAAAATGAGCTGTGCTTTCACTTTGCTAAAAGTGCTCAGATATGATGAGGCAGAGAGACATACATTTTATGGCTGTCCTTCCAGGAAATGTTTTGTAGAGTTATTGCAGTATCACAGCACCCTTTGTTTTTCATGGACTTTAATTCAGTTCATTTCCTTGTACAGCAATTTCGCATCAATGCTGCACCTGAATTTGGATTTAAATGGTTCTTCTTTATCTGTTTTGGTCCTGGTCACTGCTATTAAAACTGTGAATCTCTGCCCTCTGCAAGGTCTCAGGGAAGACCCAGCTGCTTAAAATTTATGTAAGGTTAATAGTTTGCATACTTTTGCAGAGTATGAACAAGTGCCAAAAAGCTGTTGCAGTTTTATGTTATGCTCTGTAGTCTCAAAACAGGTTTAAAGGACACTGATGGTAACAGGTGACTAATAGTACACCATGAAATAGCTCTGCTGTGGTGGAGATGAGTCAGGTAGTTGTCAATTTCTAAGTACGTTTGTAAAGCAAAATTCATCGAATAAGTGAGGTTAAACATGTATGTAGATTTTGGGATCTTTTTTTGTTGTCTATACTTTGTGAAAAGGGGTGGGAGTATCTGGTGATGTATTAAACTTCAAGTGTCCCGTAATTCTTGAGCCCTTGAGGTGTCTGTAGTGTGCTTTCCCTTATATAAGAGAAGAGAAATCTCTGGTCTGCAGGAGTTTTTCCTCATTAGGATGCTTTCTCTCTCTCTCCTCTGCCTATGGGCTCTCAGTGCAGTTCCCACTGCTGTATTTTCTGGTTCCTCTCAAGCCATCACTGGAGGGGAGTGAGAAAAATGATTGCCTCAGAAGTGTAGCTGAAAAACAGCTTCTTAACCTTTCTCCATAAAGCGAATCACTTGCAAGTGGGGTTACTACAGCTCTCTTTGTTATCAGGCCCAGACTGCTCACACTGTGCCCCTTTTTTTCCAGAAAATTCCTTTGAAGGTCTGGCCCAGCTGCTGCATGTTCTCTGGGAAAGGGCAGTCTTCTGCCTCAATGACTGCATTGCTAGCTTGTGGTGAAGCAGGAATGAAAATCTCATGCTAATTGTAGTGTATGTATTTCCAAATTTTATGTGCTGCTATAAGGATAATGATTGAGAATCTGAAATGTAAAGATCATGTTTAGTGTTCAGGACACCTGAAAACCTCGGGAATGCAAAGAAGATTCTCTAGAAATTCAGAAATAAAGAAACTAAAGTAAAATACACATACCAATGTTTCTTTCAACAAATTAGAACCATGCCATGGGTTCTTGAGGGCTATCTCATTGTTTGAACTCTTGCCACTGTTGCTGCTGATGTTTGCCTTCTCTGTCGTTTCCTAGGGAAAGAAGCAGTGGTTAGGTCCCTCTCTCCATCTTCTGCTGACTGTACACCAGATTTTCTGGCTTTACTTGGGGCAGGGTACAAGCTACTGAGCCTCACTGTAGCTTGAGTGGTTACTTAGAGATGCAGAGTGAAGAACCTAAGAGCAAACACTTCTTAATACTCACAAAATATGGTTCCTTAAGACATGAAGCATGGATGGAAGTATTTGGAACAGTTCTACTTCATCAGGCCAAGGAATATTTATTCCTTTTCTTCTGTTTTTATTTGAGGTTTTTTTGTGGAGTTTTTTGTTGTTGTTGTTTGGTTGGTTGGTTTGGGTTTTTGCTTTCTATTTTTGGTTTGTTTTTTTTCCTCAGAAGTGTACTTCTGGTGGTTTATGCATTTTATTAACAAGATTCCCTTGATACAGCCCAGACACACATCCCTCCTCTCAGTTGCTGAGGCCTTTGATACTCAATTTCACTTATTTCATCTCATTTTATTTCTAAATTTTAATTGCACTCAAAATATTTTACTCCTGCAACAGACTTCATACAAAACTTTTCTCTCCTTTGTTGTGGTGTATGGGTCATTATTTGTAAATATTTCCCTCCTTTCCTGTTTTTTTTTTCCTTTTTACAAGCCACTACCTTTTGTTTTTGCTCGTAAGAAGATGAAAAATCGGTATTCTGTAAATGAGCCAATGAAATTATTTTGCTATTTCCTGCTATCAAATGCAAAATGTTATTATTGATGCCTGATAGGAAGGAGTGCTCTGTCTTACCTAGAATGCCTTTGAAGAGCTGTCTGCTTTCCCTTACTCCAGCAATTTGCCTTGATCCCTGCTGCTGCTTTCCAGAGTCAGACCAAACATAATTAACTTTGTAGATGAAAATGAGTCTTCAGAAGAGTTAGATGAAACTTGGAATTGTTGCTTTCTGGGAAGATTTGACATTTTGAAGTCTCTTTTTTATCAAATTAATGACAAATAAAAAAATATGTCAAAAGAGATATACAGTTTGGAATTGGATAGGCCTTACTTAGTTTTCCCCTCTAAATTAATTCATAATGTAATATGACATAATTAAAGTTCTTTTCTTTAAATAGGAAGCCATAGCTGCTTCCAAACAGTTACTGGAATATCTTACAAAACAGTGTATATAATTTTTCTCAATTATAACAATATGCACATGTGGATTAAAAAAAAGAACAAACAACAGCAGTGCATTGCAGAGGCTCCAGTTTTCATTCTTAGTTCCTTTGTGTAAAACAAATATGAACTCTATTAAATCTGGATTTTTTTTTTTAATACTTTATACTCAAGTAATACCTTTTCCTAGAGTGTTATACCCTTTGTAGTGCTTGCTTTTGGATAAGGAAGAGCTAAGGTCCATCAGAGCCATTGCAGCAGCCCACTGGTGGCTGTGCTGGCTGTTACCAACAGGACCAAGGGCTGTGGTTTGGATGTCTGACTGCTTTTAAAGCATGGCTAACAGAGCCTCTGCCAGGTTCCTCTACTTCAGTTGTTTCTAATAAGCCATTTTATTTACAAATATGATCAGTGTAATGTGTCGAGTAATGCAGTCAGCTAGTCCTGCCTTTTTATTTACTTAAAATAACTTTAATTAAATCAGAAAACAGCAAGAAATATAAAGATGTAATGTAATAGTTTGCACAACAGTAAAGCTATTGGTGTAAGGTGTGGCTGCAGAACTGCATTTCTAGATAGTCTGGATGGACAATGACTGTCACCTGTCTCTTGGTTCTGCCATAATGTCCAGACCACTGTGGTGCAGAAGTCTGCTGTGATGCAAGTACCAAGACAGCAAATTTCACCTAAAATGTTCAGTAGCTGGAATTTGTCATTATTTCAGTCTCTCAAGCCTTGCAAAAATCTTTTTTGTACTGAGAGTGATTGACCAATGCTGGGCCCCAGTGTGCCACTGTGTCTTGCTGGTTCTTTTGGAGTAGACCTTAAGGCCCTCCTGCTGTTTTCTGTTTGCTGCTTTTCTCACAATTCCAGCAATCCAGTGCTAGGTAAGCACACCAGTGTCTTCAAAACCAAAATGCAAATCTTCTTCCTTTTGTAAAGGGCATTGTATGGGTTGAGTACTTACTGGGCATAGCTGTTTGTCTTGACAAGTGTGGCAGACATTCATAGTGACACTGGCCACTTACTGATGGCTCTGCTGCCTTGTTGAAAGTTGGTTTGGGGTGACATGATATCCTAGAGCAACGTTGATTGCTCTTTACTTTCTGGCTATCTGGCCACACAACTGAGAGACCTCATCTGTCTGTGTTATTTACTTCAGAAACTGCCAACACTCTTGTCTCAGAGAAGTAGTTATGTAGCATTTTACAAATCCTTGCTACCCCCAGAAATACAGGGCAAATACACCTGTAGTAGGGTGAGGATACAGAGGTCAGGCAGCAGCCTGATTAAAGGGGCAGTACGGTGGAGGATTGTAACTTAAGGAGTGCTGCTGGCAAGGCAGAGAGCCATGAGGCTGCATCTGGAGTACTGCATCCAGTTCTGGGCTCCTCAGTTCAAGGACAAGGAACTGCTAGAGAGGGTACAGCAGAGGGCTATGAAGATTATTATTTATTTAATAACAATTATTCACTTAAATTAAATGTTATCACCCATCTGTTACCAATTTGTGCCTTTAACAACTGAAACGCTTGCTTGAACTTACTATTAACTTCCTTGGATATGCAGTCTTTTTAAAAAAACAGTTTTTGATATTTTTAGCATTTGGCACATTAAATTAAACTCAGCTACCAAAGATATTAATCTTTGGTTTTATGTCTGTGTGGCCCTAATGATAGTAGAACTCAAAATGTTTCATCAGTACCATATTTGAAAAGAGTTAGCTTTATTTTTCATCTGTTTTAAAATAATACAAAACCACTATGGCTTCTGTTTCTGTTCTGTTGTTATTTAATTGTATTGAGAAGGCAAGTCCTTTTTAATGAAATCAATCCATGGTAATTCTCAATCTTAATGCATGTATGGGCTTCCTAATTTTAACAATATTAAGTTGTACTTTTCTTGAAAAGAAGCACGTTCAGTATGCATGAAGGATCTCAGAGTAGTAGTGATAAATCATATTATTCTTTTAGCTTGTTGAAGATCTCTTACAGATAACAGGGAAGGTGTAGCACTGTTTAAAAGCAGACCTAGAGCACATATCATAGAATGGTTTGGGTTGGAAGGGACCTTAAAGTTACCATGTAGTTCCAACCCCCCGCATGGGCAGGGACAGCTCCCACTAGACCAGGTTGCTCAGAGCCCCATCCACCCTGGCCTTGAACACTCTCAGGGAGGGGGCATCCCCAGCCTCTCTGGGAAACCTGTTCTTGTCACCACCTTCTTAGTGAAGAATTTCTTCCTTACATCTAACCTAAATCTACCCTCTTCTCGTTATGGGGTTGTTTCCTTGTGTTCCATCTTTGAGGAGCAGCTGTGCCAATGTGTTGTTTGAATTTTGCTGGTGTGTGCAGGTGAGCAGTGATTCAGGTTTGTGATTTAGCAGGTTTGGAGGCTACAGTGAGCACTACAGAGCAGCTCATATGGAGTAGGTTGAGAGGGATGTGTAACTTCTTTCAGCTTTCTTGTATTCTGTTCTTAGCTGTTTCTTAATTCAATTTCACTAACCAAATTGACCAAGATAGGAGGTATTAAAGCATCAGCAGCAGGTGTTTGTGTCATGGTTCAGTACTTTAGGTTTCTACTGGAAGATCAGAAGACAGGTACCTATGGAGGCTAACTTCAACATTTGGAACATGAATGCTTTTAGGTTCAGTTTGGCTTTCAAACAACATTATTTTCTTGCCTATCCTTCTAGTACTGTTGCTAAGTTTTATTATTTCTTGAAGAATTTATGAGAATTCTGGCAGACTGGGTATATTTCTGCCATAGACCAAGCTCTAAATTTTAAAAAGGAAATCCCTGTAGGAGATAAACATGATGTTTTAAAATCTCACAGTTATGTTCAAGTTGTCTACAGATAACACAAGGTTCACTTTGTTCTCCCACAAAGTGTCTGAGGTTCATATAACCTGTGTGATTTAAAGCCTATGCAACATCTGTTGAATCTGAAGATGATAAGATCAAGTAAGTCTGCAGCTAGTTGCAGGAAGTTTTTGATGGTATGCCAGGGAAGAGGTGGGAGGAATTAAATATGCATTTATTAAAGATAAAAGTTAGATATATCCAAAAGTACAGAGGGAGTTAATATAGCTAGTGGTAAAGAAAATGCATCTTTTTTCCCCAATGGTGTAAGTATGGAAGAGGTGAATGGTGGGTGTTGTAAAGAGGCAGAAGAGATCCATAAAGATATAGGAATTAAAGAAATATTTGCAGCTTATATGTATACTAAAGAAAAAATTAGTATCCCCCTTTATACAGGGGCCCAGATAATATCATGGTTTGTTTAAAAATCTGTTTTTACAGAACTGTAACACTACTGTATCTTCTGGCATTTACGAATATATGTTAGAAGGGATGCGTGTTCTCTCATGTATATACTGACATTTTTTGATTAATTTTTTAGTGCAAAGTACATATAAGAACTTAGGAAGTAGGATATAGCTCCCTGAAATGTAAAAATGAAGTACAGCTACAAGTTACTAACTCAGTAAGGTAGTTGTAGACTTGTAGATCTTAAGTCTGTAACTGGCCATTTATACAGTTGTCCAGATATAAAAGTATTCAAGAATTAGGTAATTAACCATTAATATAATGAATTAAAACACAAATGAACCAGCTTCTCTTCTGAGATTCTCCTTTGAGGGCACTGTTTCAGTCAGCTACCTTTGCTGTCTCAGCAGCTGGTGGGATGTTTGAAAAGTTATTTTTTACTATGATTTTTGAAACACATCATCCATATTCCTTAATTTTCTTTTGTCATTGCCTGTGTCTGTTGCAATGTGGCAATGTACTGATGGAAACTGACTCGTTGTACCTTTACATAATGCTCTATATTGAGAAACTGTACTTAGCTATTGAATGAGAACATAATATTTAAAAGCTGCCAAAACCACTGTTATTTTCAGGCCAAAGTGTAAACTTAGGTTCTCTTTTAAATTTCTCTACTCTATATTCTTTACTTTAATGTCTTTAGTTCTGATGCTAACTTAGATAAATAAGAGAGATAAAGCTGTATACCTTCATTTAGATCGGTCCTTGTCTTTATTCAGGAAAGACATGGTTTTCTTTAGCCACTCCAGTAATACAGTTGGAACTGCAGAATTCCTTTACATGGGTTTATGATGCAGTTGCAATGTATTTTCAATGCAATTATTTCTTGCCGATATGAGAGTATATTTCTTTTCATCCTGCTTCATTTTGTATTCTGATGTGATGCTACATTTCAAGGAGGACAGCTTGTTGTTCACCTATTATGATTTAAAGAAAGATTTTCCTGACAGTAAAAATCCTGATTATTGTCTGCTTGAAATTTATTAAGAACAAGCTTTATTTACTCCTTTATTTTGCAGTTTTGGGTACTTTTGTGAAATCAGATGACGGCACTAAAATGACTCTTGCAGATCAATAAAAACTAATCATATGAACTGATTTGTATTTTTATCCTTTCACAAGTAAAATTTTGTAATATTTTTCTGTATCTTGTTTTTGAGCATAATATCATTCTCATCTCTTCCAACACATAAATTTGTTTCTTCAGTAATCCCCCACTTAGGCTCCATCTCCCTCTTGTTCAGTTGTATACCTTTCTTTCCCCTTTGTTTCTTTCTCACATATGCTATATGTGATGTTATAAAGTCTGTTCAAAACAGAAATAGAACAACTAGTTTTTTACTGGCAGCATTCTTTTATTTTTACATAGCTAAAAAAAAAAAACCCAAAGCAATATTGACTTGTAGAGGTATTATTGCTGTGCTGACACAATAAATTTGATTTTGAAAGTGCAAGTACATCTGAAGAGCAGTTCCTGATCTGTACAGTGTCTAAATTAAGCTTCTTTGAATTTATTATGGAGAAGTGTTTCCCCCCTCCCTTTTTATTTGTTTTTAACGAAGAACAATCTTAATTATTAGAATAAATGTGGAGTTTGTAAGTGATATAGGTATTGCTTTTGTTTTCATGATTATAACTTTTGTTTCATGTTATGGACCTCTTTTAATTTATAGGTACTAATGTAGGAATTTTTCATGTTTTCTGATTTCTAGGCTGTAGCTCAGCTAGACTATTTAGGGTGGAGGTGATTTAGTTCTATCCCAATGCTGATGATGAATGGCATGAATGTTATGTTCTTTGGAAGTACCTTATCACAAGGAATTTAGAAAAACACAGTTTTAGATACTAAAAAAGTTTGGGGATCTCTAGAGGAAATTTATCAAATCATCTTCTTTTGAGAGAACAAGCTTAGGGTGATTTTTAGAGTTCTAGGGTTCAATGCTTCACACTTTACCAGTCTTAATTATGTTAAAATATAATGTATTCATTCCTGCAGGTTAATATTCTCCATGATCAAGTGTACAGCACCGCCAGTATGGTATTCTCCTCAGATGTCTAATCAGAATTTCTTGTCCCATCCTATCCATGTGCTTCTCTGAGAAAGGTCTGGCTCTCTTCTTCTGACCACCTGTCAGGCAGCAGAAGACAGCAGTTACATCTCCTCTTAATCATCTCTTTCCTGGATTAACAAACTCAGTTCTCTCAGCCTCTCCTCATACACTTCAGTCTTGGTGGTTCCCTTTTGGTTTCACTACAATTTGTCAATCTCTTTCTTGTCTTGGGAGGCATGGAGAACAGTGACCTCACAAAAGAAAAGTCACTTCCCTCAACCTACCAGCTACACCCAGTCCTATGCACAGTGGGACACCTTTGCTGCAGGAGCATACTGCTGGTTTATGTTCAGCTTATTGTCCACCAGGTCCTTTTCTGAAAAGCTTCTTTCCATGCAGTGAACATCCGACCTGTTTGGGGGCACAGGGTCATGCCATCCCAGGTGAACAGGGCTTAATTTGCTGCTGAACTTCACGATGTTTCTGGCTGTTAATTTCTCAAGGTTGTTGAAGTTCTTCAGAATGGCAGCCCTGTTCTGCAGAGTATTGAGCACTTTCCCCAAATTGTCATCACCCATAGACTTACCCACCACAGGGTTAATTTTACCCATCACTCAGGTTTGTAACAGTGTTATTAAACTGTATTGGCCCCAGGGTTGACCAGCCACCATTGGATGGGGAGTTACTGCCCACTCCCCTTTGAACCTGGCTGTCAAGGAGGCAGTGGGAAAAATAGAAAATAGCAGGCTACATAACCCTGGTTATGTAGGGTTGTGAGTCTGTATTCCAGGGGGAGGGGAGGGCTGGAGGAGAGCTAATGGTGTGTGGGTGGGGGAACCTTAAAGGAGTTCAACAACTCTTGCTTTAGGCCTAAGTGAATGTGGGAGTAGTGTGGTATAACTTGTGATTAGACCTAAGTAACGCTTGTCTTGGTATGTTAAGCTATTTTCTGAATCATGGCATTTTCACAGGCATGTCTCCAAAATATGGTGCTCATTGTTAAGTCAGCGATGATGATAAAAATAGATATCAAACTAATTTCCATCAATTCCAGATCCCGCCTGGCATCTGATTTCCAGCTCAGAGAGCAGTAGGAATTAACTCTTCATTCAAGACAATTTAAGTGCAGCTTTAATATAATGTTAAAAATAGCTAGTCAGTATTCCTCACTACTCCTCCAGTATTGTTATCAGCTTTGAGTGTGTTTTTTGAGTTCTATGCATGCAGTCTGGAGAGGAATCACAAATTTCCTCTGTAGATATGATTGGTCATATTTAGTAGTGCCTTAATAATCATCTGTCTTAACACAAACTATATTGTTTGGCAAAATCAGCTACAGTCATTTGAAAGGAACGAATCTGATCCCAAATATAGGATGACAATCCATTCCTTCGTATTCAAACCTGCTTGTGCACCTGAAAATTTTCCCTTTGTTTTAACATGCTAGAAAAAGTTCAATTGTTTTGTATCTGCTTGACCTCTAATTTTAGAGCATTAAATTCTCAGTTTTGTTCTGAAGTACATCTTTAATCAGGTAAGATAATGCCCTATCATTTGGAAGTGTTCAAGGTCAGGTTGGTCAGGGCTTTTGAGCAAGATGATGTAATGAAAGATGTCCATGCCCATAGCAGGGGCTTGGACTTGATGATCTTTAAAGGCCCCTTCTGACCCAAACCATTCTGTGATTCTGTGATTGTACAATTTAGCTGTCAGGGTTTTTTTTTACAGTACAAAATAATTGTCTGTGTTTAAATGAGTGGTTTGAATTTGCTTTCTTTGAATCACATACTTTCCACCAGTTTGGTTTTAGTATTGTTTCTCTAAAACTAAACCAGTCTTGGCATATGATTGATAAGAAAAACTGAAAAGCGTTTTGCTTTGTTTTTATTTTTAATGCCCCGCTTAATATCTATCAAAAACTATACCTGGCTCTCAAATATATTCCATTTCCTTTTCTGGACTTAAGCAACAAGAGTGTATTAACCTGCTGTCTGTGAAAGCAAATAGAAATACAGCACCATGAGCCACACTCATTTTCTGGCTCCAGGAGGACAGTTTTGCCTCACTTAATGTTGCTCAAACAGCCAAAACCTGAAACCTTATGAATTATGCATATGGGTAGTTCACTTTTAAGCTGGTAGGAATTCGTTATATGCAGATCAATTTTCATAGGAATTTAATGGCATTTTGGTGGCGGAGAGAGTTGTTTCACAAAGGAAAGGAAATGGTTGCAGGAACCTTGTCCTGTAGGAAAAGGAAGGAAAGATAGCAAGACTTTTGTCAGTAACTGGCATTTTAGTAAAATAAATTTTTCTTCCTCTTTAATAATGAATTCATAATATTTGCAGAAAAAATTAAGAATTAATAATTTAAGACTAAATTTAATGTTTTTATAAACTATATCTAACATATATGACATAATGTGACTCATAGTGTAGGGCTATGATGTTCTTATTTGAGCACTTTACAAGACACCATAATCTCTGCAGTTTTTATAGGAATAACCATTTCTTTCTGAAAAGCTCATGTTGTATGAGATATCTGTAAGATACTGTTTCATGGTAACTGTAGTGGGATCCCTTTCACTTGATTTAAAGTCTTAATATAAGCTTTGCTTCAGCTTGTAGTTCAGTGCCTGGTGCAGGGTGTGGACCAGTCATTTCAGCTTATGTGGGGAATTAGTCTTATTAAATAGAACATGGAGAAAGGTTCTTTTTGGAGGCACCAGCTTCCACTTTGAAGACCTACAAACATGCCTGCTTTTCCTATTCTCCACCTTCTTTATGCATCAATGTCATGGAAAATCTAAGTGCTTCCATGAAGCAGACTGTTGTTCTTTAAGTTAGGGTGTTTGCCTATTCCACTTGGAGAATAAAGGTCTAATATATAAAATATTAGGTTGCTTTCACCAAAGAGTGGGCATTGGGTTTCTGCTTAGGTATTGGGGTTTCAGACTGTGTTCTCTGGTTGTAGCTTTTTATTACCTGCATTGATAAAAACAAATTGACACATTCAGGCCCAGCAGCATCCTAGGCTGTTGGTTCAGGTAGAAGTGGGGCAGGCAGGATCTCAACCTTCCTTTTCAGTAGCTGGTGCTGTAACTAACATTTCCATTAGGACCATGAATGTTTTCCTGGTTTGGAAATTTGAATTAAATTACTTTCAGGTACTTTAGAAGCAGATAGAAAAAAATTCAAATGGGTCACTCAGCACTTCTGACATGTAAATCCACGAATTTTGTTTGGTTTGTGATTGTATTTAGGCACTGCTGTAGAACCAACAACTGAAAGTTTAATAATCCCAATCAAAACTGAAATTGAATGTAATTACTGAATACTTCTCCCTTGTAGGAAAGATTTTATGTGCTTTTACAGTATCTGTCCAGTCCCTTGTAATTTTGTATAACAGACATAAATACTCATCACGAGTCAGATGAGAGAATGTCTTTACATGAGAAGTAACTTGAGGAAAAGCTCTCATGAATGCTAAAATGTGGAGACTGGGCTGGAGTTAAAGAACAGGAAGGCAGGTTCAAATCATGGAGGTGGAAATGAGACAGTGTTCTGTTCAGGGCAGGCTGCACTCATCAGCCTAAAGTAATAATATTGCAGTTTTAGTCCATCTTGACATCCTTTATTTTTAATATGTTATTTCTAGTGGACAGTTTCAGCCAATGTTTTATGATGCTTAAGTTACCTCTAGAGAAATTTTCAGTACAAATGATGTTCTGTGTGCAGTCTAGTGTTTGCTGTGTGACAGTCTAGCACAGTGTTTCTTGGTAAATCATCTTTCAGTAGTATCTCATCTTCTGCATACTTAAATCCCAGCAGAATTCTTGTATATTGTTTGTCCCTGTTGACTTTTTGGAATTTAAATAAGAGGGTTCTTCCAACACTGTAATTTTTCTTCATTATGGAAAAAGAAAAGCCTTAGGGTACAGATAGCACCATTTTCTGCAACTAAAGCTGCAGAAGCAAAAGAAAACAAATGGCCCATGCAAAAGATAAAGCCCCAAACCTTCCTCAAACAGGTAAAAATAAAATCTGTGATTCAAATATTCAAAATTCAAATGCTTCCCACCCCTCTCCTCTCTCATGAAACACCTCTTACTTTGTCATTGTATTCTTGCTACCTATGCATTGCATGTGGTGGTTGTGCTCGTCTTAGTTTTTTGCTCCAAAAGAATCCATTTTCTCTCTTCTATTTTCCTTCTTTCCCCCTCTTTACTAGTGTCACTGAGGTGACATCTCAGAGTGCAGAAGGATTTCTTGTTTGGCTCAAGTACCCCCTTGAGTGATACAGTCTGATCACATTGGTTTGTTACTGGATATCCTGATTTCCTCTTTGTTAATGCACCTGATTGTCCTTGGTAGACTTCTGTTGATTCTTCCATTTCTAGCAAAAGCACAAAATTGACTCAGTCTAAATAAAGAGCATAATGCAGATTGTGTGGAGCTCATAGGGATGCTAGCTTCATAGTTATTTTTTTTCCAAAACAACTTTTAATACTTACAGAAAGCGTAATTTAGAATTTCTCTTATCTCCATTACATATTGTCACAAAAAATAAAATCGTACAGTAGAGTGATTCTGTGTTGAATCACTTAGCTTAAGAAAAGCTAGTCATGTTACTTTAAGTATATTTTTTCTACTTAATGTACTATATACATATCAGATTTATCTCTGTCTATTAAACTTCTCTTACGTAACTATTTGGGAAATGCTGGTTTAAAATCCATATTTCTAAGCAGTGTCTTGGCCAGAAGATTAGAAAAGCTGTTCAGATTTAGTAAAGCAAGAAAATTTGGAGCTGTAAAGACAAAAATATTTTTTCTTTAAGAAACAAGAAGTTCTAACACTTTATTAGGCTTAGGTAGATTATAAATGTCACAGGTTCCTAGGGCTCAGTGTATTCTGCCTTCACATAGAATATTTTTGTTCAAGAGGATTCAGCAGGCAGTCTGTATTTTAAATCCTTAAAAAGCAATTTCCAGCTGTGCTTTCCATGCTTAATCAGGTGTGATGGTTAGAAGGGAACACTCTAAGGCAGAGTTAAAGCTTTGCCTTTGTTTTTATGAACCCATATAAAGAGGCAGAATTATCAGAGGAATGGCTATAGCCCTACAGTCCCCTCCTCTCATTTTCTTCCCAGCTCCACCAAGCAGAAGTGACTGGTGCAGTGGGCTGTGTGCCATGCTGGTGTGAGGGCAGTCACTGTCATGGCTGCATCCAGCCTGGACATGTGGTGTTACAAGATGCTTAGGTCAGTCATAGTTAGTTTAAAACACAAGTAATTTCAAAATTAACAACATGTTACATATGTGCTTCTTAAATCTTTTAAGGTAGAGCCAACAATTATAAATGCTATAGTCACTAAATCTGTTATTTTAAAAACAATAGTTTTACTGTAGTGCTTTATGGTGAAGGAGGAAGGCTGACAGGTTTTAAACTGTGCCCCAGCCCCCAGTCTGTGCTAACTGGGAGATAAGCCATTGTGTCTGCTTAATTCCTGAGAAAACACAAGTACCTTACAGTCCATGTCACCCTCACCTCTGATTGTGACCACAGTGGTATCGACTGACTGCTCACGGCAAGAAACAGAATAATGATTTCATAAGTGCCTGAAGCAAAATCCTACATTTGCTGGTCCCTGGGTTAATAACTGGTAGTAGTTGTGTTGTATTTCATGGGACACGGTTTCTTTATTATCTAAAATTGGCTGTGAGTTCCTCCGCAATACTTTAAATAAACTGGATCCTATATGCACTGTGGTTCAGGCTGTGATCTGGCTGCCCTTGTGTCAACCACCCTTTTGCTCTCTTTCATCATGCTGTCTGCAATGGCAGCATCATTCTTAAGAATAATCAAATGTAGAGATTTCTAATATTATGCTGTCTGTTTAGACAATAAAAACTATCAAAAAGTGCATATCCTGTCTGTGTTGCAGCTTCTGCTCTGACAAAGAAATGGCAGGAAATCATTTGCAGGTGTTTCTGACATGGATCTGCTGTCTGTATGAAAATGACTTTTCTTGCCGAAAACAGTATAATATGATTTCTAGGCCTTCTCTGCTGGTTAGAATAACAACTAAGTACATCCATAGTGAGATGTCTAGCTACTAAACCCACAGAAAGGCCCTCTGTTTTCAAATCCTGCTGAAATACATTGTCCCAAATCATTGTGCTAGGATTGCAGGAAATTTGGAATGAAGCTGCAGATTTTGGCATTTTTTCAGGAGATAGCTGCCAGTCTGAAGCACAGATGGAGGTATTTGGAGAAACCAAAGCAGCATGGTCTTTCTGTTCCTTTCTTAACACCATCAGAAGGATTAGATTTTTAGCACATCAAGTGGCTTAATTTAGATTTTGAGGTAGAATACATAAGGGAGAAACACTGTTTCCTAGTTCTCTTCCACAGAGTTTTCTTCAGATTTAGGAGATCAGAACCATATTCAAATTTTATTTTGTTTAAGCAGCCTGGAGTTGAGAAATATGATTTTATAACATAAGTGAACTCCACAACAGATCTTGAATTTGTGGGCTACGTAAGCTTTTCATGACACTTGCACCTTTTTTCATCTCATGTTGTCAAGAAAATACTTGATTGTTTACTGTGGCAGTAGACTTAATCTGTGGGTAGTTCTTTACACTTTTTTTCTGTGTGGCTGAGGGAAAGGGCTCAGAAGAGCAGTCTGCACTTGCTCATTGAAGTTGGTAACTGAAGTTAGTGGAAGTTCAATGTTAGTTTTAATAGGTTCATGTAGCAGTCCAGCTGTAGTTATGCATCTTAGTCACAGTACAGATTTGCAGGGCAGTAACTGGTAAGTGTGGCTGCTGTAGCCCCTTGGGAATGTGGCTTTGTAAGATGCTGTAGGGCTTTATTAATAGCTGGTGCAGCATGAGGTGTGCTGTCCTGCTGCTGGGCTGTCCTTTGACTTCTCTGATCCATTTTTACAGAAATGCATACAGACAAAAGCATTTGCAGTTCTATTCTTAGTAGATTAAAACCAATATGACGTACTGTACTGTTGAGAGAGTTGGTCTCCTTTATACCTTACTAAGCTTTATGCAATACTTCTCTAAACCTTTTGTTTTGGTTTCTTATGCAGTTTTCCATATGCAGGTACAAGGGTGTTCTTCTCTGCATAGCTGTGAAGTGACTCACTTGAGGTTTCGTGTTCAGTTGTGTACATGTGGTTGCTAAAATTAATCTGAGGCTTAGATTAATTTATTGTGAATAAACAAAAATAATAGGCAACGAAGGGCTAAAATTTAAAAGTTCGATTAGCTTAGTTGGAACTTAAGTCTGTGGCTTAATAAACTTACTGGGAAGACATAAAAGGAAGATAAGTTTATTAGGAAGTAATAGTGGGCTTGTTACAAGTGGAAATAGTGGAACATTGTCTTATGAAGGAAGTGTCTGACACTGAGTAAAATGCCTTGGCCATTATTTTGTTAGTTTTATTGGTTCTTTCACAAGAAGCAATGGAAGATCTTTTTAATTGAGTAAAATGCTGAAAAATGTGTAAATGAGAGTAGTCCTGTGTTATCTTGGAGATAGTCAGTAGTGTAAAGGTGTTGGCTGCCTCAACATGGGGAACTGAGATTATTTAAATTTAGGAAGATAAAAAAGGAGAAGGGGGCTGGGGGTGGTGGAAAGTGTTGTTTATCTCTGAAGGTTCCTCAGGTTCACTGGGTATGTGGTATACTTTTTTTATATATTTTTTATACTTCTTTATGCTGCTTTTACTTTTCTCAGTGAATATAATCTAGGGCATCCACACATGATCAGAAATGTTTATTTTATAAATTTAATCATCCAGTTCCCATATACTTTATTATGTGATTCAGATTTTTAAGTGGAGAGATATGGCTGTTCTTCAGGAGCCTAAAGCAGGTGTTCTCAGGTCATGATTTCCATATTTCTGGAACATGGATTTCAGAGCAAGGGTCATAATCAGTTTGATTTGCAAAAATGTACAATAGTTAAGAGTTTATTGCATAACATTTGAATTGAGTTCTAGCCCACTGTAAGTTGTAGATCTCAAATAACCTGAAGGAAGCTGAATACACAGTTCCTGCCATTCCATTGTCACTAACAAACAAAGACATCTGGGAAAAGGCATCCTCCAGCCCTTCTTTCAAAGACAGGTCACTACTTAGGTCAGGAGTGCAAGGAAAAGAGGCAACAGGAGGGAATGTAGAGGTCAGGGACCTCAGGGAGTGTAAATATATCAGTTTTACTCCCTGGCTTGTGTTTTATATCTAAAATGTGGAAAGCCTAAGTAGTCCAAAAAAGGAGGTATTACAGTGTCACTCTCCTTAAAGGAAAGTGAATGTGTCTGGGAGAAAGGATGTCACAGATTGAAACCTCATTTGATAAAGGGGGATGAAGTATTGGGTTTTCCACCAGCTGGAGTGCTCTCACTATGAGGTGGCTCTTAGTGAATGATGAAGTGATGTGGCCAAGGCACAGTGACAAAAGTTTGAATAGATTGTCTTGCAGAAGTTGCCAGTACAGCCCAGTAATCTGTAGATGCCGTACTGATGGTGGTATCCATTATAATGATTTTATTGATGTTTCTGTAAATTAAAAAAAAAAAAAAAGAAAAAAGAAAAGAAAAAATAATTGCTTTCTTTTCTTGCCATACTTATGTGTTTGATCCCAAATATTTAGAAGTGCAAGTCACATCTATAAAGTATAAATGAAATCCATTAATTTATAATGTACTTGGGATTTCAGATCTTAGACAAATTATGCTTAGTCAAACATCTGATTAGAGAAGCTTAATTATCTGATTAATCATATGGGACAAGATGACTTTTTGCCCCTTCCTGCCCTGAGACTGAGATTCTGGAGTTCTTCAGCTGTGCACCTCTTTGGCAGTGTCTGGGTTTTTGAGAGGTTCATTGACCTAAATTCAGTGTATTTAATATCCATGTTTTCTTGAGTAGTGATCTTTCTATTTTCAGTTCTTCTGGTGTAACACATAACCTTGATGTACTCTATTCTCAAGTGTTATATGCAAAAATGTCCCTTGGAACTAGCAGTAACTTCTCAATGTTCTAGTATGTTTAATTCATTCTATTATCCTATGTCATGCTTATCAATGTTTTTTGCTTTTATAGATTACCTTTCTCAAGGGATAGATCTCTCTGGAATAGAAGTAATTGAAAATGACCTGCTTTTTATTGCAAGAGCTCGTCTTGAGGTGGAAAATCAGGCTAAAAGGTTGCTTGAGCAAGGTGTGGAGACTCAGGTAAAATACTTTCTTCTTCCTTTGAAAAACAAACTGTTTTGTGTAGCATTGCCTAATGGAGATTAAACATGAAAACGTATTAGATGAGAAATTCTCATACATGAAATTTCCAAAGAAGTTGACAAAACTGGCATTATACAGTCTTTGCAAGATTAAAATTTTGCAGGATCTGACCCTGAAATCTGGGAGAAAGTAAGTGCTGAAATGAAGACTTTAAGTCTAAACACTGTGATAAAAGCTTGATGATTGATAGGACTTTGCACTAAGCGTAGTATGCTACGTGGCTAGTATTGCCAAACTTTATACATAAATTTGGCAAATGTATTTTTTAAAAGAAGATTCGTACATTTTCTATGCGCAGTAGTGTACTGAAATGCTATGAAAGATTTCCTGTTATAACTGTGAGAGCCATTTTGAACTATGAGGTAAATATTCATTGTAGGGAATATCAAAATGAATATGCATAATTACATTCACCCATACTAAATATAATTATCTACATTTTTAATAACCTGGCTATGTCTATTTAACTATCTGTAGTATCATTAATGATGTCTTCTTGGCTTTTTAAAAATTCATGTTCTTTTGTCTATACTTTTTAGTATTCTTAAAAAATAAAAAAAAGTATTTTAAATCCCCCTTGCTACAGTAAGAGGAAAAAAGTCTAGTGCAAGTTTCTATTAAATTTGGGGTTTAAATTAGGGAACAAAGAGGACTGGATCAAGACATTTTTATACTGCTTGTTACCAATAGTTAAATTTACCAGTAAGTCCAGCATAGCATTGACTTATACTGGTAAAGGTTGACATGAAAAGCATATATATAGAATGAAAAATCTCTTCATTAAATTGGCTTGGTTAGATGTCTGAGTATTTAAATTATTAGTGTGTCTCATAGTTTTATTTAGACCTCTTAATGACAATCGTTTTCTCCAGTAAGAAATTGTGATTGTGGTAAATGCCTTTGGCTATTTATTGATAGCAAAACAGCAGAAAAACCACTGCATTTTTTACATGATCACTATTCAAATGTTGAAATTCCTGGCTGTTAGAGCATTTTGCCAAACTGTGTTTGGAATTGTTACAAGCTGTGAAGAGTATGCAATGTTAAATAAAGACTGAACAAAGAGAGGGCCTAAGAAAAAGCAAGTGGACATTTATTTTAAACATAGCAAAAGTCTTCATCAGTGTGTGCTCCTTCTAGTTTTTCATGTCAGATTTGACCTTCTCTGATAATTCTCTCTTCATATTAAGTACTAAAATGGAACAGACAAAGAAACCCTGGGGAAATCAATCCCACTCCACTTGAAAAATAGACAGATTTATTAGGTGTTCCAGGCTGTATCCAGGTAATCAAGGGATTATTAAAGTATATGCCTGTCGTGCTTTAGCCAGGGGCCAGTTTCCAGCAAATGGAAGATTGTTTTGAAGAATATTATTAGTCCTTAGTCGTATCAGAAGTGGGGATGTTTTCATGAAGAGGTGTTGGGGTATGCTTCACAGGTTTGTTGGTGGATGTGATTTGTGGATTTAATGTTGGAAAAATAGTGTGCTTTAGAAAATTTACATGCAGACACTGCCCAAGAAATCTAGACTTTTTACAATAGCAGGTAGCATGTCTTTGATTCTTATTTTTGTAGCTGTGTGCTTTATTGACAGCTGGCTTACATTTATACTTTCCAACCCCTGAGTTTTTCAGTAAAGGACATGGGATCTTAGTCTTTTCTTTTGTTTTGTACTATAGAATTCCTCAGATGGGCTGTTTTCCTGCTAGTATCTATTCTGGTATCTAAGTCTACCTTTGAGAATAGTACATCTGTATTTGTCCAGGTGGTTCTTCAGTTATTTGATATTTACAGTTGTCATTTTAGTTTTCACCTTTGTTTTGATCTGCTGTGTAAATAATAGATGAGATCACTGTGTAGGCTGCTGCATTTGCACTGTGTTGCACTTTGTAGCGAGCTGCATTTTGGTGTTTCATTTAGCACTTTTCAGCAATGCCGTAAGAAGAAAGCTAGTCTTACATCACCATTTTAGAGTATCTCAGTGTATACATGAAAATGAAGCAGGAAGAGAAAATACATAGTAAATACAAGTAAAAAAAAAAAACCCTAAGTACAGCTAAAAGTATCTCTTTTTAAGCAAAAGTCTTAGAACTAAATCTGATAAAGAACAGAGCTAAAAAGTGTAAACTGCCCCTTTGAACATTTTTTATATATTTGCTTTTTTTGGGTAGGAAACCATTTTTGTTATTTTGATTATTTATTTAATGAAACGTAAGTCACATGCTAAGGAGTGGTGCCCAGTTTTCTCCAAATAACCTTTAGCTGTAGCACATGAAAACAGATACTTGCCTCCAAGTGATACAGTGCCTTTTTCTCTGCAATGTAATTCACATTTTTATTGCATGTCCATCATTAGCATTTGTCTTCAGGAAGAATGAATTATCTCTTTCCCTCTTCTTTAGAAGTTTGGCATTATCTATGAACTACTGCAGAAGTGGAGGCTTGTTCGTGTTCATGGTGGTATCTTAAAAGACACCATCTGAGTATAAACTAGAAGTGTGTGTCAGCATGTCTAGACTTAACAGACTTTCCTTGACCTGCCACCCATGGTTGTCTTCCTGATCCTTTTAGAAACAGTAAACATTCTTGGCTGTTGTTGACAAAAGTAATACAAATAATATCAACCCTGATCAAGCAGGGCTAACAGTGCCTATGAACAGGATTTCTATTGTCATGCCTTCTCTGTGAATTGTCATTCATGTCATGCTTTGTTGCACACTCTGTGTAGGTAGTGTAGGCTGATGCTCTTTCATGACCTGCAGAATAGAAAATGGATTCTGTCCTTACTGTTTAGTCCTGAATTCCGTGGAATTCCTTCAGACTGTAAGCATGTTAATGGCAGATAGTAAAGAAATCAGGAGAGACTGCTTTAACAGAGATATATTAAGAACTTAGTTAAGGTCACCATCCTAAGAGAAGAGACATCAATGTTTTCTTGTTTAAAAGGAAAAAAAAGGTATATATCTCTCTTGTAACTGTCTGAAGTATCCTCAGCATGTCTTTTGCTCACAGGACAAATCATAAGCGAGGAATCAAGTTTTGCTCTTGACACCACTTCACCCCTGTATTCAACAGCAGCAAAGCAGATCTGATTAATAAGAATTGCTTGAAATGAGAAACTTTATTATATTAGCATAGCGTAATTCTTGGCACAGCAGTTTCACCAGGCACAGTGTTGTTGCTGCTATACTTCCTCTGCAGCTTAGGTCATGCTTTAGACCCTTTTTACTATATATTGTCATGCTTAGTGGTACTTTGTTCTTACAGCCAGGGATGCCCAACTTAGTTCCTCTAGGTTATGGTAAGATGGGTAGCATTAGAAGCCATGCCATGTGTGTCCAGAAAAGAAGGGTATTTCCATCTCCTTCAACTTCAGTCCTCTGAGGAGGTAACCCCAGTTTTGAGCAAAGTTGACTGCTTTAACAGGTTATGGGGCTCTGTGCAAGCAGGATGGATTTTTGCGTGTCTGTACTTATATGTGTGAAATAGGTTAAGGAAACAATGTTTCTTATTTTTGACTTCACCAATACAAACTTTAATAACTAGCTGAGATGTAGATAGCGAGGACTAGGGTATCTAGGAGCGTTGTGAGACTCTGGAACAAATTGCCCAGAGAATCTGTGGATGTCCCCTCCCTAGAGGTGTTCAAGGCCAGGTTGGATGAGGCTTTCATAGAATCATAGAATTGGCTGGGTTGGAAGGGACCTCAGAGATCATCGAGTCCAACCCTTGAACCACCGTTGCGGTTGCTAGACCATGGCACTGAGTGCCACATCCAGTCTCTTTTTAAATATCTCCAGGGATGGAGAATCCACTACTTCCCTTGGCAGCCCATTCCAATGTCTGATCACCCTCTCCGTAAAGAAATTCTTTCTAATATCTGACCTAAACTTCCCCTGGCACAACTTAAGACCATGGCCTCTTGTCTTGTTGAAAGTCATCTGGCAAAAGAGACCAACCCCCACCTGGCTACACCCTCCTTTCAGGGAGTTGTAGAGAGTGATGAGGTCTCCCCTGAGACACCTCTTCTTTAGGCTGAACAGCCCCAGCTCCCTCAGCCTCTCCTCATAGGGTCTGTGCTCGAGTCCCTTAACCAGCCTGGTTGCCCTCCTTTGGACCCGCTCCAGGACCTCGATATCCTTCCTGAACTGAAGGGCCCAGAACTGGACACAGTACTTGAGGTGTGGCCTCACCAGAGCTGAGTACAGGGGCAGAATCACTTCCTTGGATCTGCTGGCCACGCTGTTCCTGATACAGGCCAGGATGCCACTGGCCTTCTTGGCCACCTGGGCACACTGCTGGCTCATGTTCAGCTTCCTGACAATCCAGACTCCCAGATCCCTTTCTGCCTGGCTGCTCTCAGCCACTCAGTGTCCAGCCTGGAGCTCCCCATGGGGTTGTTGTGGCCCGGCACTTGGCCTTCTTGAACCTCATCCCATTGGAATCAGCCCAACTCTCCAGTCTGTCCAGGTCCCTCTGCAGAGCCCTCCTGCCTTCCAGTTGATCGACACTTCCCCCCAGCTTAGTGTCATCTGCGAATTTGCTGATGATGGACTCAATCCCCTCATCTAAATCATCAATGAAGATATTGAACAGAACTGGGCCCAACACTGATCCTTGGGGGACACCACTAGTGACCGGCTGCCAACTGGATGCAGCCCCGTTCAGCAAAGCTTTGAGCAACCTAGTCTAGTTGAGAGGTGTCCCTGCCCACAGCAGGGAAGTTGGAGTTGCTGATCTGTAAAGGTCCCTTCTAACCTGGTCCCATTAGACCAGATTGCTCAAAGTCCCATCCAGCCTGGCCTTGAACACTTCAAGGAGGGGGTGTCCACAGATTCTCTGGGCAGCCTCTTCCAGTGTCTTGTCTTAGCACCCTTACATTGAAGAATTTCTTCATAATGTGTAACCCAAATCTACTCTTTTCCAGTGTGTGCATGTTACCCATTGTTCTATCAGTCCATGCCCTTGCAAACAGTCCCTCCCCAGCTTTTCTGGAGGGCTAGGGTTAGGGTACCCCTTCAGGTACTGGAAGGCTGCTATAAGGTTTCCCTGGACCCTTCTCTTATCCAGGCTGAACAGCCTCAACTCTTTCAGCCTGTCTTCACAGGAGAGGTGTTTCAGCCCTCTGAGCATCTTTGTGGGCCTCCTCAGGACTGACTCTGACAGCATTATGTTCTTCCTGTGCTGGGGGATACAGAGATGGACACAGTACTCCAGGTGGGGACTCACCAGAGCAGAGTAGAGGAGAAGAATCTTCTTGCTCCCTCCACCTGCTGGTCACACTTCTTTTGGTGCAGCTCAGAACACAGTTGGAGGCATTGTGCAGTGCTATGGCAAGATTGTTGAAATCAATCTGAAATCTTTAATAGACTGGCATTTAATCTCATGTCAAAAATCTCAAAGAAAATATATTCTTTGTTATTCCCAAGGGATTGAAAGGGGGAAAGTATGCACATAAAGAAGCATTTGTCCAGTTATGGTGATTAAGAAGTTTTATAATTTATTTCATTTCAGAGTCCTCTGAGATGAGGGTTTATGTCTTGCAGTGTTACGGCAAGATTGGCAAAATTAATCTTGAGTCCTTCAGAGGGCAGTGGCAGTGTTTAATGTACTCTCACGAATCTTGATTCATGCTCTTTATTATCCTGTGGCAGCATTTTCCAGTGATGGAAATGCACGTGGAGATGTCTAGATAGTAAGAATGTTTGGCATTGGGCTCTGTTTTTCGCTTTTCTGGTGAATCTTACAAAAAGATGATAATGTGTTCATGAGTTACTGCTGAGTATTACTGCCAAAGACGTGCATGGGCCTTGAGGCAACACTGTCTGGGCAAGGTCCTGTGATCTTGAGTTTCTATTTTTCAGTCTTGCATACTTTAGCAAGAATATATGTTTCACTGAAACATCCCTTTTTTCTAGATTAGTTTATATTTTCACACTTCAATTTAAACCAAAATGCACTAGTTTTTGCTAGTTTAGTGTCATCTTCAGATTTGAATGCTATATAGTAAAATGGTCTGTGCAAGTGCATGGATATGCTGCCTAGAACTGTCAGCTCCCTGGAGAAGTGCTTGGCTGTAGAACAAAGGCTACTGGCTTAGGAGAATGCCACTTCATGTGCCCCAGGGTTGTGCAGAGGGCTTCATAATGTTTCTCTTCCCTTCATTTAGCTTAGGATGTGTTACACAGCCCCTGCTGGTGGGCAACAACTGCAGCAGTCAATAGAAAAATTTTAACTTCCAGATGGTGTTGCCTGCCAGTTTCAGTTTTTACCTATTAGCTATCGTATTTTATCATACCATTAAAAATATGTACTTCAGAATGTCAGTGGAATTGGTTGCTGTTATTTAGATGTGCATAACTGCATAGGTAGACATAATTACAAAATTATCATTACAATAATAAATGAAGTAGAAACATAAGAAAAGAGCCCCTCGTGTTTCTCACACAACCAGTTATCTTTTTATCCATATACTGTATGTATATGTACATAGTGAACCCACATAATACCTCTGGAAAACCTGGAGTTAAAATGCTACCTTAAGCATATGTTTTTTAAAGTCAAAGCATAGTCATTGAATTTTTCTCTTTTCTTTCCTGACATTAATTTTTATTTTGAGAGCTAGAATTTGGAATTTAACCTCATCACTTTCAAAAAATTTAACAAATACAGTACAGTTTAGGCAGTAGATGTTCTGTTTCCATATTATTCCGCAATCTTGATTCCCTGGAGGAGATCCTGATGGAAACTAGACTGAAACAGCTATTTCATAATAAAGCGATTGACTACAATATGAAATAAAAATGGAAGGCATTTTTGATTATTCAGTTTGAAGTCAATTACTTGAATGGGGAGTAAGAGGACTACAGTATTGCCTGTAAAAGGGAAAATTTGAACCTGCTTGCTACTTTTGGTAAGGGTGAGGGTGGTAGCTATAGTTAACTTTAAATCATATAGTTTTGCTTAGTGAAGACAGAGGGTGAGATCCAAGTCTTTGTATTTAAATTCGTGTTAGCCACCCATTTTATGGCTTTTTGTAAATCTATTGTAGACAGAGAAGACTTATTTGAACATGTTATAGCTGTCATATTTGCTTTGTTTAAAAGATCAAAGTGGCATTTGAGTCTGTTTAATTAAAATCCTACTAGCTTCTACTGTTATTGGTTTTTTCTTTTACAACAGTTCTCTATGCATATAGAGAATTTTCACTGTATGTGTTTATTTATCTTTGCAAGTTTTATTCTATCCTAAACTTTAAATTTCTTTGTCAGAGGAGCATCCTTATGTTGCATTTTATTTTACATCTTCAGTTTTATGGTTATTGTTTTTGTGACCTTGTTAACTTGCTAAATCAGATTCCTTCATCTGGCCATCTGGTGCATGGCACTACTGAAAGAGCTTTCAATGAATCAAAATTGTTCCTTCCTTAAGCTATTCTGTTAAGATGTGCTATAGCAACTTATGGCCCATCTAACAATAAAAACAAGTGTTTCAAGTGTGCATTAGTTATATCGTATATCTGAATGGTAAACTTTATGAGGATTAACCCAACCTTACTAAATTTTCCCTTTACTATTTGTTCTTAAAAGAGTTCATTTTATTTGGAAGTCTGATCTAATGGAACTGAAGTGTTAACTGTGCTTTAGTAATTCAAAATCACCAAGCTAAACACTAAGCATGAATGTATACCTCTGAACTATGGATTAAAATAAACCACAGATTTTGCTGCAACATAATCGGCTGATACTGATATAACCTAGAATATCCTTTCAGTTTCCATAGGAACAGATGATAGAATGTTTTGAATCTTGGAATAGCTAAAATGAATGTCTGGCTTCAATATGGTTCACTTTTATTTTGCAGCTTGCAACCTCTGCATGTAAGGACTAAAAATGTGCATAAAAAAGAAGGGTAGAATACTGGCATAACATATGAAAAAATTGTTAGTAGCAGGTCTATCAACAACAATAACAATAAAACACTTTAAGGTGTATCTCTGTATAATTCTTCAGGTGTTAGCTCTGTGTTTTGTTATACAGGTGCAAAAAATATTTTGAAATCCATAGGACAAGAGAAACCGCTAATTATTCCCATATGTTAATGCCTCTTTAAATTAATTTCACCTCCAGCCATTGCTTTATTTCATTGCATTATGCTTTGTGTTTTTTCCCATCAGAACCATTTATACAACACAACTCCATTTAGAAAGAAACTCCATTCCATCTCAGAAAGAACAGATCAGCAAAACTTTAGTGGAATATATAGTGTGTGCCCTTCTTTGACCTCATACAGGGCAACTGTGGTAAAGGTGATAACCCAAGAACCCAAGGCAAGGAAACAGAAAGTAGCTGTAGTAGTGCTTGTTTATTAGACGTTTGAAATCTCTGTCTTAACAGGTTATGTTGAATCCAAATTAAGAAGTCCCCTCACACTGGCCATTTTGCTGTCTTACCTCTACTGATTTCCAAACTGTGACCTTAGCTGAAGGTGCCACCTGCCCTGTGACAGCCCTGTATCTGTGTCTGAAATGCTCCTGCAGGTCACCCCCGGCTCAGGCAAGCACAGCGTAACCAAGAGCTGCTGCCTCCTTTTCTGTGTGTCCTCTGTACCCCACCAAAGGAGTTGTTGCCCTTGGACTTTAGGTGTCTTGGACAAGAGAGAGATGTGCCTTGTTGATCATAAATCATAGAATCTGCTGAGTGTGGAAAGGACCCATCAGGATGATCAAGTCCAACTCCTGTCCCTGTGTCGGGCACCCCAAGAATCACACCATGTGCCTTAGAGCATCATCCAAACACTTCTTGAACTCAGGCAGGCTTGGTTTCATAACTGCTTCCCTGGAACTGCTAGCCTGTTCCACTGCTAACTGCCCTCAGGGTGAAAAACATTTTCCTAATATCTAACCTAAACTTCCCCAAGCACATCTTCCTATCATCGGTCACCAGAGAGAAGAGGTCAGTGCCTGTGCCTCCTCCTTCCCTAGTGAGGAAGCAGCAAGCTGCCCTGAGCTCTCCCCTCAGTCTCCTCCAGGCTAAACAGACCAAGTGCCTTCAGCTGCTCCTCATGCAATCATCTGGTAGTGCTCTTGATCTTTAATTGTACATCTGCTGGACACATGTTCCACAGACTCGTTCTCATCAAACTGCAAAGCAGACAGCCCCAGTCAGATGTTGTCAGTGGCAAATGAAGCATGAAGCAGCTTTCCCTTTTCACTTCCCTCAGTGGCAGGTACTACAAAGTGGTGTAAGGAATTCATAATTAGTTAATACAAAGCATAGGCTAGAAAGCACTAACTTTAAGAAAATATTGAAAATAGCAGGAAGCAGGAGAATCCTTTTTGAGAAAAAACCTGCTTGGATAGATGCATGCATATTTAATCAGTCTTCAATAATTAATGTAATATTAATGTGATGCATATGGCAATGAAAGTGTTTAGTAATGTTTTGGCTGACTGTCTAATACCTGAGTGGGAATCATTGCCTTTTTCTTTAATATCTTAAAATTATTTGGCAAGAGTTATAATTCACTTAAGTAAACAATATTACTACAACTGTCTGCAATGCCCATCTAACTGAAAATACTTAATTCCTTAAGTCATTAGGCTTTTATTAACTGAAAACAGTGTCTGATTTTCCACAAATATTTTTGTGCCATGTCCTCTTTTATTGCCTTTTCTAGAGAATCCATCACTGTCTGAACAGTCATTTTTTTCCTTTACTGTTTTTCTTTCAACAAGGTGCTGCTTTATGTTTGCTAGTCTAAATTGAAAAAGACAGCTGCAACAAACAGCATAAAATGCCAGTTTGTGTTATAGAATCAGCACAAAAAGAGAGGCATTGTTTTTGCTCCTCAGTTTTCTAGGTTTCATAACTGCTTATATGTATTTTATCAAACTGATGAAGTTGACCCATTTTCTACGTTTGACCCATTTAAATAATATGATCAAGTTCCTCAACTAGACTCAAATAGACTTTGTAGAATTTTGATAGCAACTCTTTTACAAGCTCTTTAGCAAGGTGTGGTGCATCTTTTTGCATTATGAATAATCACTAAATTCTGAGGCACGTCCAGCATTTCTGGCAGGTAGAGATGTAGGAATTACAGAAGAAAGGCAAGCCAAGTAACTTCTTTAGAGATCTCCTGCCAGAGATTCAAATGTGCAGTTTTTTGCAGATTCATATGATTAATTTTCAGAGGTGTGGTTTTGTCCTGTATGTAGTGTACTTTCCAGAGTGAAAGCCTTTATAACTCAATAGGGAGTGATGAATTCCTTGGTGAATATTGTTGGCAAAATAAAACTACTTGGGAAGTCCCTGAGCATACTTTTTAGAAATCCACAGTTTAAGGAGCATCTTTACTGTGTAACAGAGATAAAATAATAGCAAAGATGTCCACGATAGTGTTTTCTTTAATCTAGCCAAAATTAGTTCAAGCTGAAATAAATCCTTTGTACTCTGGTTGCTGAACCATGCTAAGCAAGTATGTTACTGCCTCTGTTAGTCTTAAGGAATGTAAGCATGGAAGTGTGTGACTGTGCTGCAAGCTAGGTGAGCAGTGGGTTGATATTTTCAGTCTGCTCTCTTTAATCATAAAGCATAGAGGTAAGAATGGTTATTGGGTGCTGATTTGTATTCCCTCTCCAGAGCTCACATGGTGCTTGGTTTTGTGCAGCTCTCCTTCCAGGAGTGGGGAAAAAAGGAAGCTGGGAGATGAACTGCACTAAGTCTTTCTCTCCCTCCTCCAGCACTGTATGTGAGCAAAGATTATATGTATATGCATTTGGGGAGGAATGTGTGGCAGAGTAGGAGTTACCAGCATGGAGGATGGGAAGGTGCCATATGTTCTCCTGCACGGCAGGTTTTACTCTTCCATGGAGACATGTTCTAAAATCCTGTTTGTTTTGTTGTCTACAATAATTTAATTGTTTTTTAGTACCTCAGTATTGCAGAAGATTAGGCTGTTACTGCTTAATGTTGCTGTCCTTGCAGGTATTGGGATGAAGGCATCAACTTATCTGAGGAAAACATAATTCACCTAGTTCTTATGAATTTTAGATTAAGGATTTTCCTGAAATCAGATGTAGGGTTGTATTTTGTTATTATTATTTTTACTGGTCTTATGGGTAGTGCATATTGAACACCTGCCTTGTTCCTGAACACATATATGTCACTCAGTACAAAATTTTGATACAACATTAATGTTACACAGTTGCTTTTTGCTGCAGATCCTTTTTTGTCTTTTTTATCCCCTTTTAAACTGCTAACTAGGAATGTGAGTTTCAAAATCCTCTTAAACACAAGCAACTTTTCCACAGACTGAAAACGCTTTAAGATTCTGTGTTGCTACAAGCCATTTTCCTCCACATTTGGAGAAGTCACTCTCCTTAATTTAGCATCAGCACTTCCACCACACCTTAGAATTAAACTTAACCTGCCTCCTGGTCAAGGATATTTTTCTCCTTAATACCAATTAGCATTCTTCATGGAGACCCTTTGACAGGATTCTGATCTGTGACATAGTGAGAAAGTATCACTGTGTTGAGTTTAGGTTGCTTCTGTGCAGATTGTAAAGGAATCATAAAATTAATGAATTCATAAACTTCTACAGTGAGTTAGGAATCCTCCTGCTCATGTAGTCTGTCTTGTGTAGTGCTGGACACAGACTTGACAGTGAACTGTGAGGTGTGAAGAAAAATAAGTACTGTGAGCTGCAAACTATGTTTTTAAAGCAAGGGCTTTAATAACTAGTTAACTTTTATTGAACTAACCAGTATTGAATTTTGCAAGAAATTGTATAGCCATGTAAATAAAGCAGACTTTGCTCTTAGGTGGCTGACCTCAAAAAATTGGTGCAAAAGCCAAAGTGGGTCATTGGTATAATGCTCTGGCCTGTGAACATCTGAAAATTGATCTCATGCATATTATTTTAAAATTCAGTTTTTTCAATAATCAGGTCTGTATTTTTACTTTATGTCCTCTATTCAGTTTAGAAATCTTAGAATTTTATAGAACAACTTCGGGATTTTCTCTTCTGAGAAAAGTTTTAGTGTAGCTTTTACTCCTGTTCAGAATTTTTTTTTCCTGAATTCTAAAACAAGTTACAGGAAGTTTTAGAAAACATTAGGTTGTTGGCTTTAACTAAAAATTGGATCTTAGATTAGTTTTTTATTCTACTACTGAAGTCTTTTTCTCTACAATGGTAATATGTCATACATTATGCCTTGATAGTTGAATATGAAGTGGAAATTAATCTTACATCTTGACAAATAAATATACTCAGATATAATTTCTCTTGCAGACTAAAATTGTAAAGACTATTTTCATTTTATCTCTGTACATTTTTATGAGCATGTGATTAGTTCCCTTTTTTTTCTTGAAAATTATACTAGTAAATGTACAGTATGCTCCAGGTAAAAGTACTAAGCATTCTAAAATACTGTCATGTTTTTCACATTCTGACTTCTATCAGGGATGCTTGCATCTGTGTTTTCTGTAATGCCTTTTGGCCTTATTTATATTTCATGGCAGTTAAGTTGACAGTTTATGTGTCAATCAAACAAGGGAAAATACTAGGGGGATAACACCTGAATTTTAATAATGGATAACAAATTGTAATTCCAATAGTTTTTTCCTAAAGCTGTTTTATTTAAGGATCTCTTTCAACAATCCCTTTGAATCTTTCATGTGCATGGAAGGTTTTTACCTTGGCTCTGAGTACTTAGGGAAGGTCTGACAAAAATGATTTTTATTTCAATTTAGAGTTCATAATCCATTTTCCATTTTCTTTTCATATTTAGGGCAGACAGTGGGAGACTTAAGTGTTTGAGTGTCACACCCTGGCAGTTTTGAAGTGAATCACAAGTAGGGTTACCTCACCCTATTCTTTATGCCAGTCTTATCTAGACCGCAGTTCAATCTAGACCATGTTTCCTTGGTCTCTTCATGTTCCTTTAAAAGAAAGTCACTTAAGAGAGTGCCAGTTTTGCTTCAAATCAAAACATACTATATCTCCCATTCAGAGGTATGTTACTCTGTCACAGAAATAAACTACTTTGGTTTGGCATGAGTTGTTTCTGACAAAGCCATTTGGCTATTATTTAGCACCATATTAAAATTTCCTTGTGCATATTGAAAGGTAATTTAACTGTGCAGTCAAGTGTAAATAAGTTATTACTTAGTAGTAATAAGGATATTTAATGTTACGGTGCTGTTTGATGGGCCACTTTTGAAGAACAGAAATGTAATGTATGGGATGCCAATTTCAGAATAACTCTAGTGTTAATGACTTTGTTATATGAGAGATTTAAACTCCTTAATGCCTTGTTTGGATTTCACGTAAGGTTTCTGGGAATTTGCTCAGGTAGGTAGGTAATTAAGTTACTTTCTGGGCGCAATTAGTGGAGCGTACTGTAATTAATAACCTTGCAATCACTAAATGTAAAATGTGTTCTTAAAGTAGTACAACTTGGGCAATGAAAACATTTACAACCTGTATCATTCATGGAGAACAATGAATCAGTGAGCTCCCTTCTTCAGCCCCCACTGCTGACAGTTATTTTAATATCAGAATTAAAACGTTTTTACATAGAGCTCTTATAAGTCAGATGGATTTAAGAAAATTAATTGTTGACAATGCTGAAACTAAGGTACATTTTCTAAGGTGGGTTACACGTGTATAGCGGATTTCTTCTGTAATAAATTAAAATGTTTATGAAAAGCCTGGATCACCTAGCTAGTAAGCATCACCTAGCTAGCATCCTAGTCAGTGGGCATATTGTTCTATGCATTCTTAAAGTTTACTTCTGCACTTAGCTGGCACATCTGGTTGAGAAGTGGAAGGAGACATTTTTGTGATCTTCTGTAGTTGATTTTCTGATAATAAAATGTAATTAACATCATCTATGCTGAAAATTTTTTTAAAAATTCAGATAGCTGCAGGCAGTTTCTGACCAGCTGTTAAACTAGATTTGGAAATGTGCACATTCTAAAAGAGCTTCACTTTACCTTGTGGGATGAAGCTGTGACTCATTACAGCTTTTCTGTTTTTGTTGTCTGGGAGGCATCACTTTGAAGGCTGGGTAGTAGATTGAGTGAGCAGTTGCTATGTGACAATTCTCATCTTCTTATCAAATGCTTTGCACCCAGAATTGTTGAAGTAGTATTTACTTATTTTTCTGCTTTTTTCTGTCTAATCAGGCAGGTCAAAATTTGCTAATGGATCCTTGTCCATAGTCCCTACAAAAAGGGGTGTTTTCTTCGGGCTTTCAGTTTCATTTTTTTGTTTGTTTGTTTTTCAGAGAAGTTTGAGTCTTTGATTTTGAAACCCTTGCACCAAAATTGTCCTGTTCTTGAGCTTACGACAGCAAAATTTATCTCTACTTACAGCTGTGACTCTTAAGCTATTTTAGAAAACTGCTTTCCTGCTAATTGAAACTCTGTATTTTTAGAGACTATGTGTGTCCCTACATAATTTGTGCGTGTTACATGGGGAAATGTGCTAGAAATAATTAAGGTTAAAGTTTTTCTTCCAGCAGTTATCTAAAAGTATGATAAAGCAGCAACACAATCATGGAGATTGTCATAAGCACAAATCCAAGACGAAACCAAAGATTAATAGTCCTACCAGTTGAGGGAACTATTGAAACCATTAAAGATGTTTTTAAGAAGCATCTCCTCTGTCATCTGCTCCCCTTCCCTCTCGAGATAGTGCAAAAAAATTGACATGTTGTAGAGACTTGAAAACACTTCTGCATCATGAGGAGCTTCAGGTAATGATTTCTACAGTCAGCTTTCAAAATAAAGTCCATTTGGTTTAATGCTTACTTGCTATAGCTCTGCTCTCTAAGGAAGGCTTGAAAACTCCAAAAAGAGAATAACAAAAATTGCATTACCTATATTTTGGTACTAAACTTTAGAAGAAAAATTGCTAACTGCTGGTGGCTTCTTTGCTCACGAGAATATTTGACTGCATATTCCTGCAGTTAGGAACAGGACATGCCATTATGGGTTTTTTCTCCTGAAAATAGCAAAGTACTGAAAAATTAAAACCGTGTTATTGTGGTAAGCTGTTCACATGGATGTATTGCTGTATATTTTGCAATTTATTTCTTTTTCCAAGGATATCTTCAACAGCATTTCAATGTTCATTACCTGTTTCACCCGCATTGATGGCCTTTACAAAAAAGTGAAAGCATGTTTTTATGACAGTTTGATATTTTGGAGGAGAATAATGGATTTTTATATGAAATTGGATTTTTATCATAAAATGATGGATTTTTAATGGAGGGGAATTTTGCTTTACTAACTTCTTCTACAATTAGTTAAATACAAGAACAATATTTTAATAATGACGTTATTTAAAAAATAAAACTCTTTGTCATATGTTAATATGCCCATGATATTGAGACTTGGCTAGCATACATGTCATCAATAGGTCAGTGCATGGTGATTTTAGATTATAGCTTAAGTGGGCAGATTACAGTTTAATGAGTAGTGCAGCAATTGTTTTATAATCTGCAATATTAGGAATTTAATTGTAGTTATCTACCCTACCTTCCCATTCATAAATAACCATTGCAATGGGCCCAGATAAACAGAGAAATCTTGAGTTTCAAATAGATGTCTTCTGACCAAATACGTTCTCATGAAGAATAAGCATTAAAAGATACTTTAACTTATGCAAATATATAAAATTCATCTTCAGATGCTGACTGCTGCAATTTAACCTCAGCTGTGTGCTTGTTTATGGCATAAGTGATGTCAAATGGTTTACCCAAATGACATTGTCACAGGAAATAGCTATTATTAGCCCAAACGTTTCCCTTTTAGGAATTAACTGGAACTTGATCCTATCTATTTGAGTTTATATTGATACAAATCCCTGAAAAGGACATACCCTTTTATTACAAAATCGTTTGCCTCTCTTGTTTTTGCTTGAAAAGGTAGTGAAAAACACTTGCACATAATTGTACTCTTTCTATTGCAGATGGCCCAAGTAAGTATTTATCCCCCCCAAAAAATTAAGCAAGGTTTCTGATCTAGAGTTTATGTAAAATGGATATTATATTAGGTCTCAGAATAATTCCACAAAGTTCAGAGGTGTTGTGAGGAATTATGAGAACATTTGTGCAGGGCCAACCTAGGCTTGAACCCAATAATTTGGAGATGTGAAGTCAGAAATTTATGCAATATTTAAGAATCTGTATGCTAAATGTACAGTTTGGTGATTGTTTTTGTTAGGATAGTCTATCTGACACTAAATGAAATGTAGGAAAAAAGTATGTATATATCCTTTTGTATGTAGACATGTAAGAAAACAGATCAGACTTTGAACAAATGCAAATCATAGATTTTTTGGTTTGAGGTCCGGTTACTTTTTATACCTTCTTGAGCTCTTTTGAATACAATGATTAGAGTTAAAACATACAGCAGAAACAGGGTTGAGCATTAAAAATAATCTTTTCAGTTTTTGTTTATGAAAAAGATGCTATGTTGGGGGGTAGAAATCCATATTTAAATTACATCTCCTTGGAGAGTCATCTTAATGTCAACAGATGCAATTCAGAATTTTACTGATGCTTGAGCCAAAAGAAGATCCTTCAGTACAATTGTTCAGTCACTATCACCACTGCAGCATAAAAGATGATACCTTATTTAGTATAGTTTATCATGCTGCATCAGTATTAGAGCTACTACTTCATAGGACCTTGCAAATCTGGGGCCTGGAGGAGAAGCCAGTGTATTTTAGGATTTATTCTTACATTATCAAATCATCCTTTGATCTCTTAAAAGGTTAAAGAATATTTTATTGTCCTTGAGATTTTTGTATGTAGAGAGGCACAAGCATTTTCCCTGATGTAATGATTCAACAAGCAAAGTTCAAATGATCAATAGGAAACAGTAATTTCTGCAGTTCTGCATTATGTGCTCTGTCAGCAAACAAGGAGACTGAACAAGGATTCATAACCTCCCCAGAGAAACAGGGCAAGTAAGTAAGCAAAGTGGAGGATTCTTTTGTCTTTGGCTACAGCAGTTCATATCAATTCTTGTCATAGTTTGTCTGAAGTTTGCCCCCCCTGAAAAAAAAAAAAAAGGAACTTTAGTCTGTCATTTTAGAATCTTACGTTTTTGGAATACAGTGCAAATTGTTCATGTCAACTCTTAAAATTAAAACCTTTTTCTGTTTTTCTTTTTCTGTGACACTCCTTTTTAAATCGTGGGGGCGAACACAAAAACTAAAGACTACTTACACAGAGACTACTTAATATATTTTGCTAACAGATCCCTCTCCAGGGAAGAGGCTTTTGATCCAGGATTTAATTCAGAAAAGAAAGTAAGCCTAAATAAATATAATCAGTAAGGTTTTGTTCGGATTGATGATAAATGAACTGATATTTTAGGACTTTAAATTTAGTTCCAGTGTCTGGAAGGATACTAAGGATCAGATGAGCAAAATATTTAAAGCCTCTGTAACTGACAGCTTTTCATTAAGAAGCAAACATTGTTTTATTGTGACCAGTGGAGCCACTGCTTCTGTGGCTGTTCTGAGTAACTGAGGGGTTACATACATTTTTTGTCCTCAGTCTTAATCAATAGAGAGAAGGCTTGTAGAAGAGATAACCATTTGTAAATCAACATCTGCATCTAGAATCTATCAGGAGGGTCAGAATGTACCTGAGATGGCCAGGAAGCAGCAAGTGATTACAGATGATAGCAGTGGTATCGACTGCCAGAGTTTAGAGGGCTGTAGTCTTTGTGTAACTAAGATGCCTGTAGCTTGAGAAGTTAAACTATATATAGTTGTTTCTTTGGTTTAAAGCTACTTATGTGCTTCTGCATAGCATGATACAAGATAGCTTGCTGTGGGGTGGTAAAAAGCTGATAGATTTGTTTCTATATTGTATTTATGTTGTACCTTTTTATTCTGTCTGGACTCTCTCACAGGCTGTTGACTAAATGTATTCCATGCTTGAGACTGCATTTTTGGTGTTAAATAATTGTTGATAGCTGCTTTTCAGTAAACTTGGTGTTTTAAATATATTCAGAACTTGTCTCTGTTGGTCTGATATTAGACCAAATGATGCTGGAGTCAGAACTCCTAATCAAATGTTTATTATTTCTTGTTATTTGTTAGAGGATTGTAAATATCCCACATATTTCCACCAAAAAAACCCCCCAAAACCCAATAAAAACCAAAACCCCAAACCAGAAGCACTGACTGTACAAAAGAGCTTTTCAGTGGCTAACCTTTTAATGGGCTGTGGTTAGCCATATAGTTAAAAGGGTTAGTTTAAGTTGGTTCAACCACTGATGCCTTTTGTTTATGGCTTCCTCTCTAGGAACCTGCCAGAAATAATTGAGACAGTCTGAAAATAGTCTGTCTGCTAAATGCTTATTTGGTTAGATCCAACTTTAGAGAAATACTCTTAGGTAATCTCTGAGATAATTTCTTCCTTAACAAAAATTGTTCTGCGTTCCTTTTGGGGTTTTTTTGCACTTAAATTCCAACCATCAATACTAACAGAGCAATTGAAATGGATCAGTTTATTATATGACAGTGAAATAGATCCAAGTCAGGAGAGACCATTAGATAACTGTATCTGACCTCTGCAACTTGACATTATTTCAGCTAGAGTATTTTATCCTCAAGAGATGTGCCACAATCAGGACCACAATCCAGATACGTATATGTCAGCCAACTGGCAGAGTGAAATATGCCCTTTCAAGCAATCTGGAGCAAGAGTAAGGTGAAATCCTATAAAAATTAATGCTATTGATCATTGAGAAGTATTCCAGTCAAGGGACTAATCTGCCAGTCATTCTCTATGGCTTGAAGAGGAAAAGATGGAAAATCCTTTTCCCTTAGCATTTATCTGATGTTTGGTAAGATTCTGTGACGCCCATTGTTCATAGGAGAAAAGTACTGTTTCTTATCTGCTGTAGGCAGAGGGTCCTAAGTTTGAGAATAGATTTAATTACTGTACCACAGACCTGCAGGTGGTATGAGCATGTAGAAAGCAAAGCAGAGATGCTTGTTTTCTCAAAAGCTGTAAGAGAAGATTTCTGGAATACATTATTTCCCAGATATAGAGACATGAATTATAAAAAGACCCACTAAAACTGTATTACTCCACATTTTACTTCTTCTCACCTATTATTCACTACTGCTGTACACTTTCTCAGGAAACATGTTTTTTACATGCCCTTCAGAAGTACTTCATAGTGCACTCTTTTTAGAATCTATTACCTTCTGAAGAAATGTTCCTTGGTAAGTAAAGAAAGACTAGAGAGTTAAAACATAATCTTCTATTTTCATTTACCCTTAATTTTCTCTGCAATAATTAGAAGTTGTTTTGTCTGGATAGTTGACTATTAGTCAAAATGAACTAGAGGAGACAGGAAGCAAGGAAGTAGCTGGAGATATAGTTGAAGATAATCAGTGGTTATAGTGGGCTTATCAGTGGAAAAAAAGGACAATTTTGATTTCCAAAGATTAAAGCATGTAGCTTTTATTGAATTTTATGGTAACTCTTTATGTTATTTGTCTTAGTCCAGCCTCATCACAAACAGCAATGTCTCATCAGAATTAATGACACTTATTTTTTTCTTTGTTTTGCCTTTTTTGTATCACCCCAAAGAGAGGTGGGTACTCTTTTTACCTTTTCTCAATCCATGGCTCATCTTTTCAGTTTGGCTTCAGGATGCTGCTGTTTGCCTCCTCCTTCCCAGCTCTTCACTAGAAGATTCAGGGATTAAGCCAATTCATTTGCTTTCCTACTTTATTACCAAAAATGGCAAAAAATTTGCCAATGTTGTCATTTTCCTACTTCAATAATAGATAATAAAGTTGCACGTGGGAATTTTTGCATATCTTCAATTTTTTGAGTGTGGGTGTGATACTATTTCAGGCTCTTACTCTGAAATGCTAAAACATGAAAGACTGTGTTGTGTTTTTTTCTCCCCATAATAACCAATATTTTTAGCTTATTTCTGATTCATTTGAATCTGAGATAAACTAACAGAGACACAGAAATAAATGGTCATGTATATGCCCTGCATTTCTTTCCTCTAAACTTGGGAGGGCAAAGTGTTTGAGACACTTGCTGTGTAGAGAAGAGGGGGAAAAACATCCCAGGCTTCTGGGGAACAAATTATTTTTCTTTTTGCGTTTAACTAGAGGAGGAAGTTTCTTCACATCATCTGTAATTGAGTTTGATAAAAAGTAGTTGATATCTGTGGAGGACAAATTCTATTGAATGTAAAGGCCATTAAATACTTCAGAATCATCGAATATTTTTGGTTGGAAAGGACCTCTAGAGGCCATCTAGTCCAACCCCCTGCAGTAAGCAGGGACATACTCAATCAGAGCTTTTGTCAAGCTTCACCTTGAATATCTTGAGTCAGGAATAGCATGGCCACCAGGAGCAGATAAGTGATCATACCTCTGTACTCTGCACTGGTGAGGCCTTACCTCAAATACTGTGTTCAGTTCTGGCCCCATTACTACAAGAAGGACTTTGGGATGCTGGAACGTGTCCAGAGGAGAGCCACCAAGCTGGTGAGGGGCCTAGAGAACAAGTCATATGAGGAGCTGCTGAGGGAAGCGGGCATGTTTAGTTTGGAGAAGAGAAGCCTGAGGGGAGACCTCATTGCCCTCCACAGCTACGTGAAAGGAGGTTGTAGGGAGGCGGGAGTTGGTTTCTTCTCCCAAGTGAATAATGACAAGACCAGAGGAAATAGTTTGAAGTTGCAGCAGGGGAGGTTTAAATTAGATATTAGGAAGAATCTCTTTACTGAAAGAGTGGCCAGGCACTGGAACGGCCTGGCCAGGGAGGTGGTTGAGTCACCGTCCCTGGAGGTATTTAGTGTAGAAGTGGCACTGCAGGGCATGCTCTAGTGGCTGACATTGTAGGGTTTTTTTTTGGGGGGGGTGTTTTTTGTTTGTTTCTTTTGTTGTGTTGTGGGTTGGGTTTTTTTGTGTGTGTGAGTATGTACAGTTGGTAACCTCAGAGGTCCTTTTAAGCCATGACTGTGATTTAGTAATCTCCAGGGATGATGCCTTAACTACCTCCCTGGGCAACTAGTTCCATTTTTCCACTACCCTTATGGTAAAGAACTTTTTCCCTACATCCAGTCTAAATCTGCGCATCTCTAATTTAAAACCATTGCCCTTGTCCTATCGCTACAGGCCCTTGCAAACAGTCCATCTCCAGCCTTCCTGTGTTGGACAGAATGTTTTGGTTTAGTGGAATTTTTTAAAACTGCAGAGGTTTATGAGAAAATGTTTGGATGGCATTTTATTAAAAGACAAGTGGAGAGCAAAAACCTGCTCAGATTCCTATACCTAAATCCAGGGCCAGGCTGGATGTTGTGAAAAATTACTAAAATAAATTATCTGGAAGTAATAAACCTGGCACACCATATTGCTGATGTGAAAGAACCTGTGGTTTTCACACCAAAATAATTTTGTTTAGTGAAAAGTGTCTTCCTTCTGTAACTTTGCAGTGTAATCATATGACTTCCACTGTTCCTCCTTCAGATTAAGCTTGTCTCCACCTCGATTAATTTGAACAGTTTTGTTTAAGAAAGACTGTGAATTGGCAGTTACTGTAGCTTTTAAGGTCAAAGAGGAGTATGATATACGTGACTCAAGAATTCCTGCAAATGTACATAAGATCTCCAAGAGCTAAGGGATGTTTTTGTAGAGTAGATCAAATTTGATTGAAAAAAATTGAAAACAAATGAACAAACAAATATTAACTAATATATCCATTAATTTACGTTAGGTTGTTAGTTTTTTAAGGCAGAAAATACTAATTTTTTCTTTGCCATCTGTAATGGGAGCTTATTGTAATATAGGCAAACCCACTATCCACTGAGGATGCTCTCCTGCAAAACTGCAATGCTAACATTTTGACAGATAGCAAAGCAGTATTTCCTGCTAGAGTCAGTGTAACAGGGTGCAGATGTGTGTGGGGACTTCAGATAGACAGGGACAATACCTATGTTGTGGAGGGTGAACAGGCAATGGCAGGGTTTTCAGGATTTATTCTTTCTTCCAACAGCTTTGCTAAAATGCATTGGATACCATGAAAAAATACTAAAATGTCACAAGAATATGCAATACAAGAAGAAGACTAGGTTACTGACTGACAGTTCAAAGATTTAACCTTTGTTTCTAGTACTTCTCAGCTACCACAATTTTAGAGGTTATTTAGTTTGGGCTTCAGAAAAGGGACTGAGTACTGGAAGAGGATATGTAACTTATTATCTCCTGGAAAAGGGAAATACTCCTCTAGGACTTTCATAAAATGATCAGAAGAGAATGTTCTTCCATGGGATATTCCACCTCTAGGTTGTTCTTTACATTACTGATTTTAAGCAGCTGATCTATGTGCTAAGGATGATGTACTGTATTGTCAATCAGCCTTCAGTTTGTGAGCCATGTGTAGCCCCCCAGGACCCAAATCTGTTACCTCCTGAGAACTCACTGCCTGCCAGGCCCTGTGGTGATGGTAGCTGCTTCCTATGGGTGGTGTGTTTCATGATGGTCTCTAGTGCTTCCCTGATACATTACTATGCACAGGCTTTTAAATCATGTTGCATGGGCAAACACAGACACATACTCACACACTTTCTTGGTGTCCCAGACCTGCCTGATAACAGTGCGTGCCCTGAGTCTACTTCATGGTCAGCTAAGATTTCTCAAGCTGCCAAAACAGCTTAGTTCCCTTCTGTTGAAAAGGGATCAGTTTAGTGGATGGAGGTGTAAAAGGTGGGGTCTGATACTTTTTCTGAAATACTTTGACTTGTGGCATTTTTCAAATTCCAAGTGAGGTAGGATAATCTCCATGAAAGTGCTGTAAGATTAATGCAGTACAGATAGGGATTTGCACCAACTCTAGCACTGTTGAGTGCTTGCATTAATGATCTCGATGATGGAGAACAGAATATATTTATTAAATATACAGACTGCACCTATCTAAGAAGGATTAAGAGGTTTTGTAAAGCCAGAGTTAGAATTCAGAATGACTTCAAAAAACAGAATCCTGCAAAAAGGGAGTAAGTGCGAGGAACTGCATGAGAAGGACGGAAAGAAAAGCATGGATATATACTGGAAGCAACTGTGGATAGCAGAGCTACAGAAAGGAATTTTGAGGTTATAATTGATTACAGGCTGAATGTCAGCCATGTCAAACAGATATAAGGGAGAAAAGAATTGTTCTGGGGAATGTAAACAAAAGTGTAAGTTGTTAAACATGGGGTAATCCCTGTGCACTACTCAGACCTGTGGGTTCTAGTAGTGAATTCACAGTGTCAAGAAGGATGTGGAGTAACCTGAGAGATAATGAAGTGTGGAGCAATGCAAACTAGATATATAGATATATATATATATATATATAACTGCTGGACAGACTGCTGCTAGATATTTGTATTTTTAGCTGAATATACAGTTGTTTTAGAGACAGAGTGAGCTTGAACTTCTTCTTAGGATCTTTCCAATATGTGTGTTAAATTTAGTAGCTTCTTGGAAAAATCAGGTGACATGGTGTCCTGGAACTGACACTTGAACAGATCCCCCATTCCCTGATTTCAGTGGTTGTGCATATATGAGATAGCTCACATGAATATACACGAGGACCAAATCTCCAGCAAGTATCACGTCTCTGGCACACACAATGCCATGAGCATGTGTGCTGTAGTCTTCTTGAAAAGAAGGGAACATGGCCTTTAGCCCTCTTCTGCACCGGTACTAAAGCAAATGGCCCACCCAGCTAGAAAGATGGGGCATCCCTGGAGTTGCTTTATGATTTACACGACATGACACTCAGATTTTTCATGGATTTGAAGTTTCACCTATGGAAAATACTTGCTACTGTAAACAAAGTAAATTACCTTGCTGACAGTTCAATACTGCATTTCATTTGTTAAGTTTGTGAGTCTGGCTAACTGCTTGATGTGGGTGCAAGGACATTTAATACCAGCAGTTTGCTCTCTTATGTGTGTAGGCCAGCAGCATGCTTTGGGGGTGGCAAGGAAAAAAAAAAAAAAGAAAAAAAAAAAAAAAGAGGGAATCTCTGTGGTTGGCAGAATGCTGAAAATGTGCATGAGGCCTTTTTTAGGTAACTGTTACCTGGAGCTCTCTTATCTGCAAGTTCACCAGTGATTAGTGATAAGCAAACCACAAGAGAAATCAAGACATTATTTGTGTAGGATAGAAGATGAAGAAAATTTTAAAAAGAACTAATAAATTAAAACTGGCAAAGAAAAAACATGTTAAGTTTTAAATTAAGTAAACAAAAATGTAAAAGTAAATGCTGTTCTAACTGATCAAATGGGTATTTTGTAGGGCATTTGTTAACTAGAGCAGAGAAGAATTTCTTTCTGGAAACAGAGAATGGTATGGGAGAAGTGGATATTGTTGATGAGTGCTGTAGAGATTGAAACTTGAATAATTGATTTTCCTAGGTAAACATATATGTTTCAATAATGCTAGTCCTCCAGAAATATAGGCAAATCTCTGTGTTTAAACTGTGAGTTGGTATTTAATAAAGCTTTTAAATTCTAGCATGAGGTTTTGAAATACAGTGCATACGTTTGTGGTTTGCTGGGACTCCGTGTATGTTTAGAGAATGTTCTGCACACATTGTTAGGAATAGTCAAAGAGAAACTCTGCTGGGCTTTTGAGGGGTAATGTTCTTCTAAGATACTACAAATAATTTGAAGGGATGCAGTCAGGAATTTGTCTCAAAATATTTGCGCTTTACTCACCACACCCACTCACCTAATATGTGATTCTGTTGCAAATATTGTGTGCATATGTAGAGAGTCATGTACAGAAAGGGTAGACTATAGCTCACTTCTTAGCAATTTAAATCCATGCTGTAGATAGATCATTTTTGTGTAAAGTAGTTAAGACATTTAACCTAAGAGGTTGTCGGTTTCTGTATCAGAAATTGTTTCTTGAAAATGAGAAGTACTGGAAATAGTGAAGATGGGCACAGTACTTCTGTAGGCTGGGTGGAACTGCAGAGCTTTAGCAGTAAGGCACAGTGTAAATACATACATTTATATGTGTATAAATTTATATATTTGTAAATTAATTATAAATTTATCTTAACTTGTTTAGTTTGTGACAGCAATATTATAAGTGTATGTGACATTCTCATGATCCATGTGAACACAGATAAAGGACAGTATTACATGCTGAAGATGATTTTCTGGGAATTCCTCTAGATTTCTATTAAATAAAAAATTTAATTGAATTTTGATCATCAGATATTTTGGCAACAGTCCATGATTCAGATGACATTTTGATCCCTATTCAGCATCTCTGGCTGATAAGAAAGATAAGACTAGGGTTTTTTTACATTTATCTTGGTACTTAGAGGTACTTAATTATCTATGTATCATGTAAAAGATAAAATACTAATTTCATTTTTTCAAAAGTATCTAATATAAAATGAAGTCCTATTAACTCACATAGTGTCTAAAAACAACCTTGTGCATAGTTGTATTCTCTTGTAATATCTTCACTTTTTGTCAGTCCATGTGGCTCTACTTACTACGATATAACTAGAAAAATACAGTTTTTAACTGGAATGCTCAATTATCATGTATTGTTTAGTCCTTGGGCAAGCTATCACAAATGTTGCATGGGTTTTAGTGAATCAGTTCATTCAGAGATACTACTAAGTTACAACTTTTAATCAGATTAGTTCTTTGTATTTGAGATAAATTAATAAATATATCTTTTGATCATGTGTGTTACCCAAGTTTCGAACAGAAGGAAAGCAAGTACCAAGACTGAGAAACCTTTATGCATCTTCCAGAAATTCCCTGTGCTGTTTCGTATTTTCTGTATATTGTTTCCCTGTGTGCCTTTCAAAAATGTTGTTGCTTTTGTCTTGTATTCCACATTTTCTGGTTTGAGGTGAAAGACTGGTGTTTTCAGTACAAATTTATCGGAGTTTGATTTTTTCCTGTACATTAGATAACTATAATCTGCATTACCAAAATTCCTTACAGTTCCTGTTGCTGTTATCCCTACAGCATCCTTATGACAGAGGTAAAGTACAAACATCTGTTGTTTGCAGGTGAAGAACAGAGACAGAGGTGATGGACCAGATCTGTGGTGCTGCTTGGTCGTGCCATGGATGGGTGGCAGCTGGGGATAATGTGGTGTGGGTCTACAAGAGTGGGGTTCTAGGTTCTATTTGCAGTGCATTAGGCATCTCAGAATGGGATTTGCAGCAGTGTCAGTATATAAAAACTGAACCTCAGCTGCCTGTGCAGTTCTGCTGGGGGTGGTTGTGCTGGGCTTCACCAACCACTGCCTTTGCTGAGCGTGGCTTCCTTCTAGGCATGGAAAAATCTAGGCATGGAAAAACATGAAAGTTCTGATGAAGATGTGTTAGAGCACTTCTTCAGGAAGTGAAAGGGAAGGCCCTGCTCATACTAATCCTGAAGGGAGGCCTCATTAGAGAGGGAGTGATCTGCTTTCCAGCACCAGGCAGGGCTGGGGTGGTTGCATACTGGTATGAGTGCTGAAACGGCTTGGCACTAAGGCTTGGCACTAGATGGTCTTTTACAAACCTATTATTTACCCATGCAGACAAGTCAACTCCTTTGTGTTAGAGGTTGGAGCTACTTAATAAAGATGGTATTGGCCCAAGGCATGTGATAGTCATGGGGCAAAAGGAAGAATAACTGTAGTGTGGTGTGGACAGTGTATTTGGGAAGTTGTGAGTTCAGCTCCTTTTCTAATTTAGGCCTCAATGACTTGCTAAAATTCATGTCTTAAGCTGCTGAGTCTAAACTCTAGCCAATGCATTATTTTTATTTTCTTTATAACTTCAAAGCAGACTTAAGCCAATGAAAGATTTGCTGTTTCAGACTCTTCATTAACTGTTCTGCTATTATTGCTTACTGAAGATTTCACATGCATATAACTGGTTTTAAAAATCAGCTTGCCCATACTCTGGTGACTTAAACCTGCAAAGGGAGAAAGGGCAGCAAACAGCATCTTTCAGTATTGCTTCCTTTCTACTGCAGCTCTGGCTGTAATCCAAAAGCAATTTAGTTAGGCTTTTTTTCCCCCCCTTTTTTTCATCACCCCTTTTTTTTTGCTACTCAAAATTATTTTTTAAAATAGAAATAGAGAAGGCAGAAGCAATGATTGCTGCAGGGAAGTACTATGGAAACCTGTCACGACAACAGTTTCAAATGAAAGTGAGTCTTCAGCTGTTTAAAAAGTCAAAGTATTTGTCAGATTCTAGTGTCAAGTTCCGCCTCTAGAGGCAGAGTTGGAGAAAGAGGAAATATATAGTCAGGTAGTGAGAAGAAAATACTTAGTTTTGCTTTTCACTGGGCAAAAATGTACTTCTGGGCTCAGCCTTATAATTACATATTCTGCAATTTTCTTATTATCTGGGACCTAAAATTGCCCAGTTATTTAATGTGTTATAATGCTGTGCTGCCAGTATTGTCCTATGTCCTTGACTGGACACATCTGCTATAAAGCTTGTAAGTGATGTCAGCTCTTTGTTTTTAAAGAAAATGGGCAGACACTTCCCTTCTTGGAAAGAGTTACTCACAAAGCTGAAAGGAAGTTACTGGTGGTGCATACAGCATTAAAGAAATATACCTTTAGCATGCATTTTGATTGTGGGTTATTTTTCATATTTTCCAGATAGAAAATGCAGAGCATGATGTGAATGCATATTAGATCTGAAGTCACAGTAGTTCTAGGTGCCCTTGCTAAAGGAAACACCATTGAATACATCTTGTTGTTGTTAGTAAAGCAGTCAGAAGATAAAAAATTACATGAATGTGGCACTGCTGGTACTGTTGTGATTGATAGGTTCCCCTTGGTCTCCTGTTGCTTTTACAGTGCATTTTAGAAATTGCTGCCTGTTACAGCTCTGTGCTGATGCATAAGGCTGTAGACATATCTACATATACATGAATGTGAATGCTTTTGACTTAAAATAAATGTTTGAAATGCCAGTGATTAATCACTAAAATACAGTGTCCACTGGCACTACCTGTGGGTATAAAAAAAATGTTCAGTGAATTCAAATCCCAAAGTATTTTGTTGCTTTGCAGTCACTAAAGTTCCTCGGCATATTTCAGAGTGTTTGTTGGTCATGTTCATTGCTACTAAAAGTATTGGAAAGCAGTAAATAGAGAGCATGTAAAAGATCTATTTTTTTTTAATTTAAAAAATGCTGCTTTTCTTAAAGGATTGTTAAGAACAAGAAATAAAGACTTGGTAGAGAAGTTCTAAACTTGTAGATTAACCTCTTATATTGTTTAAATGTAGGAAAGTAGACTCTTTTAAAATTAACAGAAGTTTTATTTTCCCATTTTGAGTTAATTTTTTTACTGCTGAGCTATGAAGCCTTAAAAATAATAAGTATGATGATAGTCTCTTTTGTCCTGTGAGATCCTGTGTACACTTAGTAAAATATGTATACTGAATTAGAAACAGATTATGGGATTGTGCAGATTTTGTCTGCTTTCAGATGTGATACAGAAAGCTTTGTATCTCTTGGCCATTGTTCACTCGTCCTATATAAAGGTAATTTAGGAAGCTTAATGCAATTGATTTCCAACTGTGACACAGTATTTTTGCAAGGTAAAATTATTCACTGCTTCTAGCCCATGTAAATGGTTAATCAAAGTGGATTGACAGATTATGTGTCTGGGATTTTTCTTTTTTTTCTTTCTTCTTTTTTTTTTTTTTCCCCTGTAGGTGTTTGTGACTCATAAATGCAGAATTAGACCAAAAATCTGTGACTGGATAATGGAGTATTTGGAAGTACTTTACTGCACTTGTCAGTACAGCACAACAAATAGCCTGCACTTTCCGGTGTTTATTTGTAAGGCTTTATTATTCTGTGGCCCTGCTAATCCCATCATTTTTGTTCCTGTTTTTATGACACTGCAAGAAAGTGGTTTATAAATAGTTTCTATAAATGAGTATTCCTGAAAATACATCTGATCTGAACAATATTTCTACATAGCTGTCTTTTCTGGTAAAGTAATAGGTGAAAATTGAGAAGTCATTAATGTTTTATATCCCTTCACTCTGCTATGAATCATCACTTAGCTGTTTGCCAAAATCTTTATATTCTGTTTAGTGACAATTTTACATGAGAATCAGCTAGATAAATTTAAATTCACTCCTGGTCCTTTTCTTTGAAGATTATTCTTGATGAATTTGGCCAGTTGCCAACAAAACATTAAAAATTCATCTTCCATTGTAGATGATGTTTTAAATACATGTTAACTTAGAGCTTGGTAATGCTTTTCAAAGAATAGGGGTAGCTTTACTGGTCAAACATTTATAGATATTAAATAAATTCTAAGGAAGTAGCAGCTATGCATTGTTTTGTGTTAGGGGGAAGAAAGGACACCTTACAAAGCTATCAGAAACCAACTTGTGTGTTGGATCTTCCCATAGAGATTAGTTATTCTGAAATATGAAACATTTAGTTTGGTTTCAGATCTATTAGTGAGTGTCATTTGTGATCCTCCCAAAATTATTCCTCATCGATTACCCGTCATGGAAACACAAGAATGTTTAGTAACACTGAGTTCAGTTTCCTTTGCAGGCAGAAATGATATAAAATTAGAGGCTGCTGCATCGTCTGTTTCTGTGTTCTGGTTGTCCCATCTGTTTAGGTGGTTTCTCTGGAATGCAAACATGTCAAGCATTATGTCTTGGACAGCTCTGACCACATTGCAAAACTGAAACTGCATTAAGATGATACCTATAAGGTATTTGATTCTAGTGCTTTTAAGATAATTTATGCAAATATGATAATTGATTCATCCATTCATATGCAGGGAGGCACAGACCACTGCTCTGAAGAGCTCAACTGTGAAAGGCTTTTGTAATACTTTGTAAGTAAAATAGGCTGTAGGGGGAGAACAGAGAAGACAGAGAATGAGGAAATTGGAAACTCAGTTTAGGAACTGAAAGTAACTCCATAGAGAAAGAAATTTATGGAAGGAGCTGCTAGGAGAACAGGACTATGGTATGGCTGGAGGATGGATAAAGTGGAGCTTTGAAATAAGGAAGTGGTGTTTGCCTTGCTACAGCTCAAGAAAGGTCAGCTAGGATTAGATACCAATGAAAGTAGTTGATATGAGATTGGAATGAGAACCAAAGAGTTTTCCTTTATCAAACATTGCAGTGCTTTAAAGGCATGGGTCTGTTTTTATAGAATGAGCTTAGCCAAAACTGAAATAACATAGTCTTCTTCCAGAGTCCATGTCCATTTGTATGTTTTATACCAAATTGATTAAAATTACTTGTGATTTGCTTTAAATTCTCAAAGGTAAACAGCGTGCATGAAATTCTGCTAGGATTCCAGGGATGCAACTGAGCAGAGGATGACCCTGGCTTTGGCTAGATCCCTGTATAATCCATCCCAGTCCTTTTAATTGGTACTTTTGTGTGTCTGTCTCTCTTCAGAACAAGGCTACACTGAGGTTCTTTCTCTCCAGATAAGATAGTATATTATTGTTAAATGCCTCTCCCAGACTGTAATTCTATTTGTGGTTTGTTCTGTTGACTGTTGATTGTTAACAGGTTCTGAAATAATGCAATTAGGGGATCCAAGAAAAACATGTAAAGCATTAATAAGCCACATCTGCATAGAGCAGAGTGAAAAATGTGGTTGACTGGGCATGATACTCATCTAAATAAGATAATTCATTTTGCCTTTTTCTCAGGTTAAAAATCTGCTCTTTCTCTTAATCTTCTCTGAAAAATGGGTGTTTCATCATGTTCTTGATCTGCTACTTGATGCCACATGAAATTCTGCATTATCATGTTTTTGGAGGTGTTCTTATGGTAACAGAAGACTTAAAGCTTTGGGTTATCTTGAAATGTCAAGAAGAACTCAATAGTATGTTGCATAGAAAAGAGAAAACTGGCATCAAAATGCTGCATTTCCTGGTTAATGAATGATACCCTTAATATCCTCTGTGGAACAAGTTACACACTTAAATGTTTATTCTTCTCCTCTTTTATCTCCCTTCTTTCCTACTGCCCACAGGAAGTTTCTACTTGAGTGAAGGTTTCAAAACATTTACCAACTGATAATTGAAGGGGTGGGGATGGACTTCTTCTGTGGCAGAACTGGATCCCAAATGCATGTGCAAGCTGCAGGCAAAACTAGACACAGCATTTCTTTTTCTTTAGATGACTTCAGATGACTTCAAAGATCAAAAATGACTTTTTCTTCATAGTAAATAAAGATTTTGTATATGCAATGTATAATATAACTTCGAAATTTTCATTTTTTAAAAAGACTACTAATTTATTAGAAAAAAAAGAATATAGAAATTGCAAATTTATTTATTTAATGCAGCCTCTGTAACAGAAAGAGGTCAGTCTTGTCATACTTCTCCCAGTGGACAAATTTATAAGAGGAGTTAGAAGACTGGGAGTACTATCAGGGTGTGGGTAACACTGCCAACACTGAAGAGGTGTTGTTAGGTGTGTGCACAGACACTTGCTCTCTTTCCAGCTGGCCTCAGTGAAACTCAGTGAAAGTGACTGCAAGATTCCATTGCTATATTTTCCTGGAACTGTAAGTAGAACTGGGCAGAAAACTGGAGCAGGAGAAAGATGTCTTCTGGTTTATTTGAACTATCTTCTCCCTCCCTTGCCAGGCCCTGAGCAGCCTACTCTGCTCAAAGTGGTGCTCACAGGGTGGACCCTCCTTTGAGCAGGGAGGTGGGTTAGGTGATCTCTAGTGGTCCCTGTAAACCTCAACTGGTCTGTGATTTTTCACCAAATTATCTGCAGGCTTGAAGTCTGCAGGTGCCTGATACAAGGAATATGAATATTGATCTAAGAAGAAAAAAAATGTTTTGAATTGTGATCCAGCAATGAATTTGTCATTCATGGAGGTCTGTAGTTAAATATGAAAAAAATAACTGAAAAGATTTTAAAATAAAGTAACTTTTTAAAGTTTATTCCTTTTAAATACTTGAGGGCACTTCAGAGTGGTTGGCAGTATGCACACAGATTTCAGAAATTAGATTGTCACTTGCATAGGTAATTCTTCTCTTGTTGCAAACACAAGCAAGAGAACAAGAAAATCCAGATGGCTTTTAATAGATATTTAAATAATTTGGAGCATACCAATTAAAGGATATTTTGCTTGAAATTGGATTGTTTTTTGTCAACAGGGAAAAAATGTTAGAAACCTCTGGTGGCTAATTCCTATTCTTAATTGTTAAGACTGATTTAAACATAAAACTGGCATTTCTGTTTTCTAATGGCTTTGTTCAAACATTTAGCAGAGTAAGGACATACATGAGAATATAGTGAGGTAGAAGAAAACATCTGATCACAAGCTTCTGTCCATAGATCAGAATTAGAAATGAGATTTTGCATCTTTATACTTCTGTGCTTCAGTAGTGGGACATGAGTTAGCAGATGCAAATCCAGATTGCACAAGGAAAAGCAATGTACAACAACCTGGCCCTCCTTTCTGTCATGTTCACCAGGAAATGATTGCTGTATGTTTAATAGACAAGATACATCTTTAGATTAACTGGCCAACTGGCTCAATACTGATGAGGGCTTTAGAGATTGGTCAAGTTGTGTAAGACAAGAGAGAATCAATTAAAAAAGCTTAATATGGCTCAGGTGCCTCATTTTCCTTGTTGCCTGGAGTTTTCATAATTTTGTACGTTTCTACTCTGAATTTATACTCTTTCTATATTCAAGTACAGCATTGTAAGATAAAATTTGCAATTGTTACAGGCTAGTTGATCTAGATGATCTGTCCTCAGATGTGCCAGATACTTTCTCTGAAATTGCTATCACATTGGTAGCCTAAGGCTTGGTAAACTTTAGAATATTGCTTTGTGTTTTATGAGATAATTCTTTACAACAGTTCCTGATGCCTTTCTGTTCCATTAGCTCTTATCCATCTGTTGCTTTGATTACACTATTACAGGGAATAAGTGTTTTGGCAAGCTATTTAGCTGTGTTGAAAAATCTTGTTTCTTTGCTTTCTAGTATTTTATTGCTGCTTTTTCTTTTTCTTCTTTTTTTTTTTTTTCTTTTCCTCTCTCTCAGCCTTTGTAGTATAATGCCTCTTGTTATTTACTTGTTATTCTAAGAAGCAAAAGTCTGACCTAGTCTGAGGACATGATGATATTTATGGCTGTTTATGGCTATGCTTTATGGCTGTTGTCTTTTCCTGTGAAAGTCCTTCTACTAAAATAAGCTGTGTATTCCAGACACAGGCTGACAGAAGGTAGATACTATAACCTAACCATATGTAAATGTTTCACTTTGGGATTCTAGCCTCTTAAGGCTTAAAATCTGCTTCTCTAGAGTCTGGCCAATATGTTATGTCCTTATTACCTTCTATCAAAAATTATAATATCTTAACCTTTCACTTCTCCCACCACTGCAAAGGTCAAAACAGGAAGAACTTGAAGATCATTAGAAAGAACTCTGTATGCTCTGGCTTTACATTGTCAATTTGACCTTTTTATTCATTGCTCAGATTTTAAAGATGAACAGATAGATGGTGTGATAATGAACACAGAGATGTGCTAGCCCAAGTAGGTTCATTTTTAGAAGTTGTGATATACCAATTAATTTTTTTTTTAAAGCATGCACTTTGGAAATGAAATAAAATACCATTTTTAGTCTGCATCTGACTTTCACTGGTATTTAGGTTCTGCTTTTAGTTTTTTGTTAATTTTTCCTGCAATTAAAATCTGGTTGGTTGCCAGACCACTCTGTTTTAGTGATACCTGGACAAGTCCATAATTATGGATCTTTCTTCAGCTAAGCAATGCACTCTTTTTTGTACTGTGTTATTCTTTTAGTGCTTGTGTATGGGGCATGGCAAACATTTTACCACATAGGAGGTAAGGATATGGCAGCACACTGAAATCACAGCTGTTGAGTAATATGCATATGTACACACAGACACATGTATATGTATAGTAAAACTTTTCTGTTGTGTTTGTGCCACAGCCTTTCCTGAACAGGGTCATCTGATCTCTGTAGATTAAAAAGGGTTTTCAGTCAGAATCACTGACAGAATCACTGTTCCGATTTTAGCAATCAAAACAGAAACATTCTTGTGTACGTTAGTAGCTGTGCAACATCATTTGTAAGTGATGGATTAGAGAAGTTTGACTTCACTCTATGTGGTGCTTCCAAACTGTCATGTGAAAGAACATTTCCTACGAGACCTGTTCAGATTATGTGGTGCAGGCTCTTATTAAATTTAACTACGTGACAGTTAGTAATTAATTAGATTTCTAACACTACTTCTTTAAATACTTCTTGTAATTTTCACAGGTGGTATTGACCATAAATATTTTTTGTAGTTAACAAATCTCAATTTTAGAAGGAAGTTGAGAGTCCACCTAGGTGAAAATCATACAGTATAGGGTCATATGCACTTGATAAAGAAATAATGTCATTCCCTAAGAAAGCACTGGCTGAAGAAGAAAGGTTCACATGGTAGATCCCCTGCCCTGAGAAGTTAGAATTTGAGTAGCACTTGAGTCATTAATTTTTCTTGTCATGCAAGTTTCTTAATTTTGGTTCAGCCTTATGGTAGGAGTCTTCCTGTCCTCAGATTAGCTCAGTGTCATCACCACACTCCCTTGTAAGGAGCAGGCTTGCTCATTCAAGCTGTGTTTCTAACAATGGAAAGGAATATTGCTTTTTATTTCGCCATGCTTTCAGAAGATAATTTTGATAACACTAGTGGCAGTCATAAATAAAAGACTACAATGTTGGACATTACAAAATAATTGCAATGTTGGCAGTTGACAGAAAAAAATTACTTGGTTCCATCCTAGGACATATTTTCAAATTAGGAATGTGATAGGTATTTAAGTCTCTAATGACATTTCTATCTAGTCTTTGCAGGGTTATCTCCAGAGGAAAAGAAGTGATCGAATGGGGTTCTGATCTTGGGAATGACTGTAAAGGTCATGCTGGACTAGACAGCATCTTCTGGATTAATGAGTCTAGTCATCTACTCTTGAAAACAACCACATTATGTAGTTGTGAAAAAAACATTCATACTTAAATACTCCATGTCACTTATTTTAGTTCTTACATGTGATGGTCTGCGGAACCAAATTGGATGGGATCAAATGAACTGCAAATTATATTAGTAAAATGAACAGTTCTCAATGACAGAGAGAATGAACAAATGCATTTGGTATGAACATCTTTTCATAGTTGCTGGTGGATGAGTATCTATGTTTTGCTAAAGCAAACTGAAACACCCGTGCCTTTTTAAAACTGGTGGCTAATACCACCCTTCTGAACAGGCTGTTTAAGGGATTGCTAATGGCTGCTGAGAAATCTTAAAAATTTGTGAAAGTTGCTTTCATGGTACAACTTGGTTATGAGCAAGTTGAATTTTTTTTTCCTGCACTGTTTTTCTTTGCCCCCTAACCTTGTGATTGCTATAACTTAATTACACGTGTACCAATATTTTTAGAATGCTAATTTATTGTGTAGAAGGGTGTTTTCATGTAAGACACTACCCGGTGAGAAGCAGAACTGTGTCCTGCTGTTGCTCTAACTGCCCATACATTTTTACATAGTAAAAGTAGCCTCCTTTGGGTTTGGTAAAAACTACTACCTCTGAGCCTTCATTTTCAGAAGGCGCTTAAAAAGGAACATAGGGTCTTACAGACAGAGAGGTTCTAGAGAGTACACTTGCAAATTGCTAAGTGTAGTTGCCTGCCTTGGCTGTCAGCTAGATTATAAAATACTGCTAATAAACTCATTAAATTCCACCTCAAAAATAGTTGTATTATTTTCTTTATTGGTCCTGTTGGATAGCTGTTCCGAACATTATTTTCTGCTGTTTTTCCATTTTCCACTGTAAATCACTTCTGTAGTCAGTTTTACTTTGAATGTATGCTTTTGATTTGTTAAAAAACTGTGACAATCTTTTGAATCTCAGAAGTGTTTATCTTTAGCTTTCTCAAAAAGAGGAAAATATTAGGAGTAAGTTCTTATAAATAAAGTCTGTTGGTCTGTTGATAGTGGCAAACTTTGCAGTACTGATTCTCCAATTTTGAGATGTGTATGCAAGCATGAAAGTACAAGTGTTTTTCTTCCCGCTATCCAACATTTTTTTCCATGTGATAATTTTTTGTCCTTAGAGATGCCTCCTTTTTTAAAAAAACATATTGTCTAAACCTAGAAACTAGATGTGCATGTAAGATGTAACTCTCTTAGGATTAGTGATAAACCAACAACGGACTTTAAATAGCCTGACTGAGGCATATAAAACAAACTGTTTTTCACAAGAAAAAGAACTACATATGAAACAAACAAATTATATTTGATTGTACATTGGGAGAGTTTTAATATATCTCTAATTGTTATGCAAGATGAATACATGAGCTAGAAGGCCTCTGCCAGTGGCCATGTTCACAGTTTAAATCCAATAAGAAGTAGGCCACCTGATTTATCTTTGTGCTATTCTGATTTTAACTTTGGTATTAGATTTGGAAAATATTTTGAGTGAATAGTTGGTTTCCATAATGATGTTTTGGATATTATCTAACTGTTCCTAACATAAGGATGAGTTGCTTGACTACTTTTGAATTGAAAAAAAAAATTTTTCAAAACATAGATCAGTTTGTTGGAGAGCATTTTTGTGCCTATATTGCCTGTCTGTCAGGAAAGTCAGTATCTGACCATTGGGTTATTCAAGGCTAGGTAGTGCCTTACTCACATTTTGATGCTGTTCAGTTTTTTTTGTTAGTTCATATGTGAACAATTGCTAGAAGCTGACTGAAAACTGTCTGAATGCTCTTACTGTAGTAGTAAGGTATTGATCTTATATTACTGACTTGACTACTGACTTGAGGAAGATAGAAACCTTCCAGTACATGAAGGGGGCCTACAGAAAAGCTGGGGTGAGGTTTTTCACCAGAGTACAGTGACAAGACAAGGGGTAATGATTTTAAACTGAAAGAGGGTAGATTTTTGTTAGATATTAGGGAAAATTCTTCACCATGAGGGTAGTAAAATACTGGAATAAGTTGCCTAGGGAGATTGTTGATGCCCCCTCCCTGGAATTGTTTAAGGCCAGGTTCAGTGAAGCTTTGTGCAACCTGGTCTAGTGGGAGGTCTCCCTGCCCATGCACAGGAGTTGAATCTTGATGTCTTTGAGGTCCCTTCCAACCCAAACCACTCTATGGTTCTATGAAGATGGAGCAGAGTTGTACTGGTCTTGCAGTAGACCCCTTTAATGGTGGTGGCTACTACTCCTGTAGCTACCAGCAGGAAGAGTGCAACGGTTCAAGGTCTCACTGCCAGACAGTCATTAGTGAAGTTGCTACTGGGACATGCCTGTGGTCTCAGATACCTCTCAGATGCTTCTCTCCAGCCTGGGTGCCAGGATTTCTGCCAGACCATGTTCTTTACTTCTGGCAAAAGTCGCGAAGAAAAATTACAAAGGACTGCTTCTCTAATGTGTGTATGATCAACTGATCGCCCCCTCCACTAATTGTCTGAGAACACTAAATAAAAAAGCAGTCTTTAGTGTATGGATGACAGTGCTTAGTTTCCAAAGGCAGTAATTTGAGGCTTTTCTCTTGCTAAATAGCTCCCATGCCAGTGTTTAGTGTTGCTCAGTGGAATTATCAGATTTAATCTTAATCAAAGATCTCTTAAACAGCAAACCTGAATAGTTTTTGGATAGTTTTCACTCTCCTGTATTTTGGAAAAGCTCTGAACAATACAGACACTTGAGCATTTTTTTCCTTTTTACTTTGGAAATGATCAGTACACTTCTTTGAATTCTTAATTCTGCTGTGAGAAAGACATAGTTATTGTCAATGTTAGAAACAGAAATGTAGAAGTATAGGGTTAAATTCTGCACTAGGCAGGAGTGTGGGCTTGACCTGCTTGTTCTTGATTAATTTTCTTTTTTTAAGCCTCTATCATAATTAAATGTTTGGCACTTAAAAGTCTGTATTGTAGCAGATACCATGTGTTAAAACAGTATTACTTGCTACAGCATAGCTGAATATAGCTGTGCTGTAAGTAAACAGAATGATTGCATCACTGGTAACCCAGCACAGGTTAGATATTGCCAGCAGTGTTTCTAGGTACTTTTTTGTCATTCTTCTTATTCAGAGGATAGCACCAAGGGAAGCTAAGCAAGGCATTGCTAAGCAATCAAAGGAAAACAGTTCTCTCATTTACCCTCACTTCTCTGTTTTGCAGTAAGGATGCCAGTTATTTAATGTTAAATGAAATTAATTAGCAGACTGAAGTTAAAAATGAACTGGCTCAGCAAAATGATGCCTCAACATGGATAAAAATCTCCTTATAGTACAGTTAAGGATAATAATTTTTTTAAATTTTCTGTCTCTAGAATCCTACTCAAGTGGGAACTGCTCTTCAGGTTTTCCATAACCTTGGGACTTTAAAGGATACCATTGCTAATGTGGTGGATGGGTACTGCACAGTCCTGGAGGAGAACATAAAAAATGCTTTGGATATCAAAGTATTGACCCAACCATCTCAAACTGTTCCCAGAGGTATGATACTTGTTTAACAGAGAATGATAACTGATTTTGTGGCAGAAGTACAGCATGGTGTCAGGTGGAAGAAACTCTCACATCCAGGCCTGTTATAGGAATGTTTCCCTTCTTGCTTTAACCAGTAGAAGATAGGAGTAGGCATGTCTCAGAAGTCATCTGACAAGCACACAATTGGGTTTGTCTGTTATTACTGGTCTCAGAACTTTTCCTTTATTTCCCACACAGCCTCTTTTTCCTTACTTCTCTAGAAAAATGTCCTCACTAGTTTAAAATTTGCAACATTGTCTGTATATTTTAATTTTCACATATGAAAACTGAAATGTTCTGCTGTGTGTTCTCAAAAACCATTTAGGTGGTCCTGGTAGAGCTGCAATGCCAACACCTGGTAATACAGCAGCTTTTCGAGCAGCCCTCTGGACAAACATGGAGAAACTCATGGATCAGATCTGTGCAGCTTGTGGACAGGTACTCAGCAGCTAATTCCTGTTTGCCTAGTCATGTAATTTTGCAATTATGATATTAGATGTCACTTTTCCTCTCAATACATTCTTTATTACAGGTGCAGCATTTGCAGAAAGTATTAACAAAGAAAAGAGATCCTGTGTCACATGTCTGCTTCATAGAGGAAATAGTTAAGGTAAAGTTCCAATTTAGCTGAGTGTGTTGAGAATGTGATGAGGGAAAGCTTTTGCTTACAATTTTACAGTCCCATAAAAATTTTGCAGTTAAATTAATGGGAAAGTGTTGAAAGTCAAACCAACATTGAAAGCTATATTTATGATCTGTGTTTTACACCTGTAGGGTATAAATGTGTTCTTTTTTACCATAATTTCTCTTGTTTTCTATAAAGGGATCTGATAGGGTACCACTCTCAGTTTTTATTACTTATCATTAATGTCATTCCATAAAATACCATGTGATTTCAGTAATTAATTAAGTCTTTTAGTGTGCATAGGAATATGTGTCTTCATCTAACAGTTTCAGCCATCTGTTTCTCTACTTCTTGGCAGTTTCTTCTTTGAAAAATAATCATGGCTGTTCTTTTGAATACCTATTCTTTTCTATGGAGTTGCATTGTTTTCTATTCATATTTGGAATAATTTGATTAATGGTCTTCTTTAGTCTTATGAACAGAATTACTGAAGCTATTTCATCTAGCTTAGTAGATGACAAGAAACAAAAACAAAAGATGTGTTTATGCAGACATCTCTTTTTCCAAGTATATGGCTAGATTTTTAATTTACATTAATTTAATTTTTGAAATATGTTGGGGGAACTCTTCATATGCAAATGTGGTCTTCTCAATGCTGAAAGCGAATAATGAAGGTTAAATACAGCATTTAAATTTATCTGTCTGTTAAGCCCATCTCCAAAAAATGTTGTACAGAACATTGCTTTCCTGTAAGGCACTTCAAGCTTCTCTTTCTGTGTTGTAAAAAAACCAGATTTTTTTTTTTTTAACATACTGTATTTTCTTCATTAAAAAGTTTGATCTGGCAAAAAAGATCTGTTGCTGCCTGGGTGGAGCCTCTCAGTAAGCAGGTCAGCATGTTCAAGGAGAAACATGGAAACCTAAAGACAGAGGGAGGAACTCTGGAAGACTGGGGATGAGTTTAGATGGAAAGTGAGCTTAGATGAATGAGCTTTCAATGTTCATGAGTGACTTCCACCCTGAGCCTGTGCTTTTCACTTTCAGCTTCTCTTTTGTTGCAGCACTTTGCAAGGGAGTTGGAGTTTGTGCAGTTGTCGATCATTACAATAGAGGGAAACCAAAGGATGTCTTTTATCATCCTGGAGAATAAATGAACAGGGAAAATGAATCTCAATATAAACTGAATGCAGAGCAAAGAAAAACTCATTAGAAAATAAAATAAAAGAGTTGTCATGCTAAGCACGTTCCATGATATCTCTGATCTCCCTTTGTTCCCTTTGACTTCATACTGCAGGATTGCATCTAAGGAACAACCTGTATTTCACAAATAAAATCACCTATTTGTTTCTCCACAGTTACTCCTCATCCAGTTAGTGTGCTCTCCAACATGTGTCTTGGAATACTGGAAGACCAAGCTAGACAGTTGTCATTCTCAGTGAGGCAGTTACAGAGTAGTGTACAGAGCATCATCCTTGTGTGATGCTGCCAGAACTCTCTCAGCCTGATGTGGTACCACTGCCAGCACTAATGCCTTATTTTCTTATTACCTGAGGTGGTTCAGTGTAGCACAATGGTTTTCTTGGCCATTCTCACAGCTATGCCATTTGTTATAGCATCTCTTGAAAAGGTATGGCACCAGCCTGCAGGTGGGTGAAGTCACACCAAGCAGTAAATCTGTTGTTTGGACTAATCCAGACAAGTACTAGATGCTGCTGAAATGCAGGAGTTTATGTACAGATGGCTGTATGGGAGAATATGAATTGTGAACACTGAAAATAGATATAAGAAACTGGTGTTTTGCCATTCACTGATGAAGATTCCATCTTGTATTAATCAAAACTGAAACAGCATACTTTCCTCAGCAAGTGATCTGGAAAGGGATAAAAGTTGTATTTTCTTTATTGTATTTGATTTCATTAACAAACTGAGCAAATGAACAAAACAAACTAAAGGTACTAACATTATACCCATTTGCTAGGGCAGCATGCCCATGCCAGAAGATAGGAAAACGAATCATCCACTCTACAGTCTGTGCACTAATTACTGTTACTGATGTCAACATTATTATTATTACAGTCATCTTCTGCAGCAGCTGCAGTATGGCTTTGCCTTTCCATCTGTTTCTTTGTTTTGATTACTGCAGTGCAAGTAGCATCCTAGGAAGCAGAAAGAGAGGAGACCCAGCCTTTTTAAAATACAAGTCCTTTAATAGCAAGGAAGCTATGTACTTTTTTTATTTTTACTTTTTAAAAATGATTTTCTGGTTTTACATTGGGGTTTTATTGTGTCTTTCTCTTCACAGATAGCATTTTTTCCCAGTTTTGTATTATGATCTCAAACATCTTTCTATCCTTCTAATTACCTGTTACCATAATAATATTTAGTACTATTATACCAATTGTATCAACAATGTAGTTTTAAAAACACTAACTACTTAATTAAAGGAGTTTTAAAAATGATTCTCTGTTAAAAAAATAAAATCTGACATATAAAGAATCTGAGGCATAGAGTTTATAAAATGTATAAATTCTGAAGTTCAGCAGCAGGGCAACGACAACACATCTTTTCTACAGTGTGTTTTTTCTTACAGAAATAACTTCCAATTTTTCCTACGATTGATGTGACCAAGAGTTAAGTGACAAACCCAGGCTTGCATGAGTATAATGGAAGAATCTGGAGATTAAATTTGTAATGCACTTTTTTTTTATTCCCTTCCTTTGCAGATCTTGACTTTGGTATTTTTCCTTTGCTACAAAATGAAATGAGGGCAAAGGATTTTGAAATGAATTCAGAATTCATTACATTGTAATGTCTAGTTTGGGGAAAAAGGAATAGGGATTTAATTGTATACATTTTTAAAAAAAGTAGTGTTGTTGTTTTAATAATGTTGAGGGTAAAAATTCAAATTACAAATAAGGTTTAAGTAATGAAAAAATTGTTATTTTTGTTCGCCCAGTGACTGGTTATTTATATCCCTTCTTTCAATTGCTTAATTCCCTTTCAGAGAGCTAATAGGTTATTCCAGTTTACTCTGCTTTATTGCTTCTCTCTTTCAATGCGTAGTGACTAATCCTGCCTCAGCTGTTGTAATACCTAAACCACAATTGACTTCAGTGTAAGTCACAGCAGAACATATCTTTCTGTGACAGCCAGCTTCCTAATTAGAGATAAGAATCCCTCTAAGCCCCTTGTAAAAGAGTTGAAAATGATCTCTGATCCTCATCTATTTTTGGGTCCTTCACTCCTACAGAGGCATCAGGGAACAGTTCCGCAAAGTGAGAAGCAGCCTTAAAGACAGCAACTTGTTCTGCAGGGGGGAATTGCGGTGGTCAATAGGAAGGGTGAGCTGGGGTCTCTCTGCTGGGCAGAAGGATATTTTCTGTGAGAGGGCAGATCAGCCCTTGCTCGCCTTTGATCTGCTGATGTCCTGCTTGTTAGCAGTCGAGGCACACTGCAAACCCTCTCATTTACGTAAGCATCTGGGTAAAAAAGTCAGCTGAGAGTTGAAGGGAGTGTTACTGTGTACTTCGTGGAGGGCTCTTATCATTGCCTCTCCTGATGAACGTTTGGTGAGTAAGCAGGCATTTTCTTGAGTTGTCAACACAGGCAACATGAGGTGTTAACGATAGAGAATGAAATGTCCTCATCATTACATAAGACAAAGAAAATAAATGGAAAATATAAATGTTTATTGCCCAAAGTTTACTTACATTTCACCTTCTTGTTTCTCCCTTTCCTAAACTTGTTAAAAAACATCACTGCTTTGAAATAATTCACATCCAGCTTCACATATTCACATTTAGTTGACCCAGTTAAAACATAAGCCCAAGTGGAAAAATTGAAGAATAATCTAATTACTGCCTTCTGTGTGTTCAGAAAATAATCTGGTTTTCACCTATTGTTACAATCATGGGATTTATTTTCCAGTATTTTTGTAGAAGCAGGAATTAATTACTTGCAGATAATTTCTACTGTGATTTCTGTTTATTATTTAAGCTATAGGAGAAGGTACTGGAGATCTAAGTGTAGGTGAATGAGTAGGTTTTTAAAATTCTGTTTCACTGACAGAAATGTGCATCCATCAATAAAAGGGATACTGTGGAGGTCATGAGGGCTAGTAAGTTATAGTGACCTTGGTTCTTTTTTGCTTCTGGTTTGGTGGAGTTTTCGGTGGTGATTGAAATTATTAGGTCAGTTGGTTTTCAGTCAGCTCGCTATTTGAAAAGAAATGCATTTACCAGAAGTGCTACCTTCTATCACTCTTCTTGTCAATCTTACCTGAACAACTACAGGCTGAGTGGATGTGGTAACAAACCACCCTTTCATCCATGGATGGGCTACGTAGTAGTCAAGGTGAAAGTGCTGCTGCTGTACATAATGACTGAGTTCTCTGCATAGAAGAAAACTGTCAGGTCCCTTGGGTGGATACTGGCTTTTGGAAACACTAAATTCATTTGCTTCTAGTTGATGCTTATCTGGGAGAAATATGGGAGAATTAATTAATGTTTCAAGTAGTTTTGAAGATATAGGACGTTGTTTAAGATGGTAGGTATTTTTGTTCTTTACAGATTAGTTTTTCTGAGGATTTGTTTAAGAATTCTAATATTTTAGTAGGGAGAATGCGCAGTCTTTATTTTGTAGTTAGGAAGATTATATTTGAAAAAAACAAACCTATTTCTTTTTGTCAGTTGCATAAAGAGACTTTTTTTAAATGTCGCACTCCTCCTGGAAGTCTAGAAACTGTTGCACCTTGGGTATAAACTGATCAGCTCAGTGTAATGAAATTCTATGCCCTGCAGTAAACAAAAAAAATCAAGGTAATTTTAAAAATCATTATGTCATTTATTGACATTTGTTCACCTACAATGTATAGTGTAGACAACATTAGAAATTTAAATGCATTGTTCTTTTAAGAAATTTAATCTCATCTACTCTGAGAAGACAGAAGAGGTTTATTGAAAACACTCAGAATTTGTCTGTTTCTTTACTGATTAATTGCACTACTGAGGATGATGGCTTTTTGTTCACAGTCTAACGTTTGACAATCATGTTGCTATAGAAATAGTGCAAATAGATTTTCTTATTTCTTTCCCAGAGGACTGTGCTGTACAACACTGTGAAATCATTTGCATTGTTGCTTTATTGGTGGAAAAAATACTTAGGCTGCCCTTTAAATGTCTCTTGGTTTTACAGCAATGTTTGCGAGTCCCTGATTTCTTTATGGCAGAGCCTTTGATTACAAATAGAAAACCCTGTATGTATTAGTATGCAAAGCCTGATTTCAAGAGCCTGCAGCAACTAGCTGCATGATAATATTCACTATATTGTTTTACATTTCAAAGAGCCTTCATAATAAACATGCTTTTCACATTCTACTCAAACTATCAAAATTTCTACAGGGAAGAATAAGTTGGAAGTGATTGTCATGAAGTGGTAACCATCTTGTAATGCTTGGGTCAAATTTATTATTTGAATAATATTTTAGTTATTTTAGACACACACAAATATGATAACTTACAGATGGGGAATAATGTCCAGTAAGTTGTAAACTTACTGTATGGAGGAAATGGAGACATTTGTAAAAATAAATATATGTCTTTTCAGCATCATCTTGCATTCTTGTCTAATGCTGAATAAGGGGGGATACTTTCATTCTTTGAATTTAAATTTGTCAGATACTAAATACTTATATAAAGAATAGAGCTCAAGACATTTCATTTCAGTAGTAATAAGGTTAATTAGGAATTTGGTATATTTTTAAAAACTGAGGTAAGCTGTTCTATTTTTCATTAAAAAAAAAAAAAAAAAGCTATTCTATATTTAAATCATTTTTCCAGACTACAGCATTAATACTATTGTGGAGCAACAATGAATTGAGAGCTTCAAATATCTTTACTCTTATGGTACTGGTGGTCAGCCCACTATTGTTCAGTGGTTTAATAACTTAGTTAAAATGGGTTATACTTTTTGAACTGTGAAATCAAGTCACTTTCATGTGAGTAAGTGGGAAAGGGTTTAGCACATTAGCACATTGATTCTGTCAGGCTGTGTATTTTCCATCAAAGATAATCTTGTAATCCTGCAAACAGGCAACATTAATCTAAATTTCAAATCTATACAGCTGAGTAATAATGTCCCTTCACAAGATTAACAAGTCTGCATACATACTATAATACAACCTAGTAAAGATATAAAGACTACTGAAACAAAGAATTGTTAATAAGCAATTATAAATATATTTTCCCCATACCAATAAAATAATACTGATCTGAATCCATTCCTTACCACCAAACATTGCATAGAAGGTGGTCTGTCTCACTTGCACTGCATGGTATAGCAGTCCCCCTGAAGTTCAACTTTTTTATGAACATCAGATTTCTCATCAGTGGCCCAGAGGGTGATGGTCAGCATAGACTAGGAAAATTGTTAAAACTTTTGTCATTAGAATATTATTTTTTCACATTTATTGTGTTTGTATTAATGAGGAAGGACTCAGTTTTATTATTAACTATAGAAAAGGTTTCTTAAGAGAACCTTATCTAAAACTACAGTTTGCCTAGTCTGTGTTCACCTAGATGACTCAAGCCATGCTCGACTTCGCTTTTTTGAGCTGGAACAGAGAACGATGTCCAAATGTTTCCTGGCCCTGTCATTATGCAATATTACCATGCATTCTTAATTGTTTTATCTAAACCCACCTCTGTTGTGGAGAGGTTGCACAATATTACTGTCTGTGCAGAGTATTGACACTAGTAACTTTATAGTAATTGTTGAAACTAAAAAGTTATACAAGGCGAATCTATTTTTTGCTGATTATGGCCCTAATTCAGCAAAGCACTTAAACACATTCTTAATTTTACATAACTGAGGTATATCATGGAAGTCAAACATACTGCCTTCATCTGCCATTGCATACGGGTAAACTTTGTTAAATTATGGGTTATACTAATTGTCTTTGTCCAGTTCATGTACACAGTATAGTGATTCCTTCTGTGGAGAAAATACTTGCCATTTGTGGTCTAGCCTGCTGCACATATTTTGTCTGATCTATGTGTGTAATTTCCATGAGCAAGTAACTGCTATGTGAATAGTACACTGAGACTGAGTACTGAGTTTTTAAATAGTGTGAAAAAGGGTAAAATTATAGTGGAGGAGCCATAATTTTGCTCATCTGATTGTTGTATTTTTCTGTTTTACTCTACACAAATATAAATGGAATCCCTAGGAGTAAGATTTTCAAATGTAGCAAAGTGCTTACATCCTGTATGTGTTTCAAAAGCATCTTTGTATTCTGGGCAGCTGTTCTGGTCAGAGCAGCAGAGGGTTGCCCTAGCTTATGTTGCTGGGCTGTTGTACAGTTTATTTCTGACAGCAAAGAATGGACAAGAGGAAGACAGACCCGAGCTGTCTTATAGTGCCACAGGAGTTCTATAGCATCTATTAAATGGGCTGAGTGCCTGCTCTGCTGGATCAGTTCTGGGGAACAAGTGGTCACTGAGTGAAGAAGCAGTAGTGACAATATTTTAAAATCCAGTCCTGGTTGGTTGGCAGCTGGACTTGGTGATCTTAGGGGCCTTTCCAACTGTGACAGTTCTGTCATTCTGTGATTATTAGGTTAGGCAAGTGTAGTTTAGGTATAGGACCATTTTTGCAGCAGATATTTATGAAAAAATAGTCAGTTCTCTGGCTGATCTTAACCTGCCAACCATCCTACAGTGGTGCAGAGTGTGGTGTATGTGCAGATAATTTATATGAGATCAAAATAAATGTTCAAACAGATAGTAATATCACTTCAAAAATGCTGAATTACATGCATCTGCTTTTGGAGGAAAATATTGTTATGCCATTATAGTCCTACAGCTGCTTGCAATTAATGATCATAGATTTAATTCAGTTGTATTCTATGATAGGATGTATATGTATATGTGAACCTGAATCTTGTCTGTCCGGAACCTTAGATACCATCAATTACAAATAAGGTTCTTTTGTTGCAGAAAGAATGTATTCCATGAAAAATAGGAAATAGAATTCTGTTATATGCTAAAATGTAATAATTTCCTTCTAAGAGAATTTAAATTATGTATGGATGTTTTATGTAAGATTTTTATATGTGCAATATGCACCTGAAACAGTTTTGCTCCCAATAACGATACCAGACTTTTTTAATTCCAAAGGCTTTTATGTTCTTTGTGTTATTAAACACACACACTGCTGGGGGGAAATATGACAGAATGGTGACCTTCTTCCAGTGTTGTTGGTTATAGAATAGGAAGCTGTTGGAAAATGAATGCCACAGAGCTGAAAAGATAATCGGATGCAGTTCATTACTCATCTTGTCAGCTGCTCCTGCTACAAGGGGGATTGTATCACAAGATGTTAATCTGCTTGTGACTAGATTTCAAAGCAAGCACTTTCATATTGGAGGGGGTGTAAGTAATTTAACATTTTTCAATTTTATTTCGTTTTCAGAAGCAAGAGAAGTGGAAAATTCCCAATTTGAAGTCTTAGAATATTGATAAAAATATTAGTACATCTTTGTGGGTTCTGTTACAAAAATATGATTATGTGCTTCAGAAAGCTGTTTAACTGCTTAAGTTCTTTTTCAGCTAATGATGAACTCGTGTATTCCTTGAATAGTGGAAGTTAGTTTGCTAGCACACTTCAGTGTGCATTGAGTGACAAGTGTAGACCCAAGACAGCTTTGCATCAAAAAGAATCCCTTTTCCACATTGAATCACTAATGTGGATGCCCCATTCCTGGAAATGCTCAAGGCCAGACTGGATGGGTCTGTGAGGAACCTGGTCTAGTGGGAGGTATCCCTCCCTGTGCACGGGGGTTGGAACTAGATCTTCAGGGTCCCTTCCAAACATTTCTTTAATTTTACCCAGTACTCCTGCAAATTGTCTATCAGTGAAGGTATTTGATAAAAGTGTAGAGGAGGACCAGATTATTTAGTTATATTCTACAGATGGAAAAATTACAAGAATGCAAGTTTAACTAGATGACATTTTCTGAAAGTGAAGGGCCCAACAAAGCAGCTACTTTCTGATACCGTGGGACGTTGCTCACAGTGCTGTATGAAGCATAGGGGAAGTCTTACAAACTTTGCATTGCAATAAAATGAGGCAGTAGATTTGCTGTGTGTATTTGCTGTGCTACCATTTCCTCTTCCACCTTCATTTGCCTCTCTTATGTCCTTGAAGAAATTACCCAGTACAAGGTGAAGGACATTTCTTTAATTTCTTGCAAAGTTGGAGAAAATCACTCTTCTGGTACCCTTGTTGTGTCATTTTTTAGTATTGATTACAGTCAAATAGAACTGCACATTATATATTAAACAGTTAATTTATTATTTCCTTTGTGGTCTGAAGGCACACAAGTAATCTATATTAGAACAGGCTATCTGAAAAATAAGCAATGGGATACTTAAAAGTATGTAAGAAAATACTGTATTGAGTTTACATGTAAGTAAAAGAAATTACATGTTTAAACAAAATAAATAAATGGTTTCTGGATGCTAATGGTTGCATATGGTACTTTTCACTCCTGCAGGAGTATTGAATGCTTATGCCTTGCTTTATTCCAATTTTGGTAGCTATGGTCCACCCACTTAAATACCTCCTGGTGTATGCGTAGGCAACAGTATTCTCTAGTTCCTGCCACAAGCTCTTACATGGTCTTTTGAATGCTATTAATCAGCAGCTCTATTTCACCTCCAGACTGGCTGTATCTCAACACTGGACAAAGTGTAATATCACATATTGCATTATAGCAGCAAATGTAATGACTCTGTCAATAATGTTTTTAGTTGGTCCAAAACTGTACCCTTTTTTAAGATGTTTCAAGCATAAATCATGTTTTTGCCTAAACATTTTTTGACTGAGTAGTCAGTGTGAAATGTTTGAATTTTCCATGTAGCTTTTCACCTCTATTTCTCCTCATACATAATACAGTTGGTTAACCAAGGCATGAAGGCCTTCTTCAATACAAAGTTTTGATAAATGATTAATGAAAACCATTGCCCATGTTGGAAAACAAGTTAATGGGCAGATGTTTAATCAGTACAGCTGTAGCTCCTATGCAAATGTTTGAATGATATGCATACCTCTGCAATATGCATACCTCTGGCTTTGTATAATATATGTATATATAGGTACACACAAATGTTACATATTTTCACAAAAATGTTAAATATAGTCACATGTATGTTACTGTTATTTGTCACTTCTGTTAGAAATGTTGATGTGTAGAAACTACATGCAGTTTTGTTTTCAAACCATTTAATCACTGCATTTTCTGCTGAGACTATGACAGGTGTAGCTGGTGATTACAGTAATGAAAAAAAAGTTGTTTGAAAGTGCTCTGTAAGTATTTTTCCACCTCCATTAGATTATTTAGTAATTGAATTGAATTACCATGCTGAATAGGCAAATGTTCCAGGTTACAATAGAGAATATGAAAGCTAATTATTTTACTCTATGGTTGATGTGAAAGGCTGTTTGCTTTATAGTAATTTTCTTGTTTTTAAATGTGAAACCATGAATGAAGAACTGAGTAATTTCCCGTTTATGCCACAGTAATAAATTTGCAAAATCCCAAATGATTTATGCAGTGTCATTGTCTAATATTGTAATTTTACTTTGCCATTTATGAAAATCAAGTACAATTTTACAGAAAATTAAAAAATGAGATTTCATCATTGCCCTTTATCTGTTTTCTATGTTAATTCTCATACATTTTACAAGTATGAGTCCAACAGCACAAAATATGTTTTCTCTCAACTCTTAACATTAGGGCCATCAATTTGATCTTTCTTTGAATATCTTTAGAATTCAGGGCTTGGATTGGAAGAAGTCTTCAGCTGATCTGAAAATTTGTGAAAGTGTTTTATCTGATAATTTTTATTTTAAATTTTAAAAAATTTTTTTATTCATTAAATTGTTAGATGTCTGAGTGCACTTTTAACCCATGCTCATCTTTTATGTCAATTCTTTAATATGATGGTTTTGGAACTGAAACTTGAGCTTTTACTGCCAGTCTCTACATGATGAGAGCTCCAAGCAGGATGCAGTGATACCGTGCTAATGGATGACATTCTGAACACCCTCATTGCTTTGCATGCTATTGCTAATGCAGATTAATAGATTGCATTATTTCTTCTTCTGTCATCTCAAGTAGTAATGTGATTTGGAGTGGCTGGACTTTTTATATTTTATTACCAATCTCTTCCTTTTGTGATGCTGGGCAGTACAGAAATTGAACTGACACTTTGAAGAGGTTTCTGTTGTTAACTAGAACCAGGGTTGTTTAGACTTGTGGGTTTGGTTTGGTTTATTTTTGGTTGGTTGGTTTTGTTTTGTTTTGGGTTTTTTTGGTTGGTTGGTTTTTTGCTTTGTTTTTGCCTGCTTGTTTTTATTTGTTTGTTTGGTTGTTTTTTTTCCTCACAGTGAAGTTGCAGGCAGCACCAAAAGGAAAATGCATCCCTCTTTGATATCAATTTCACTGTTGAGCCCTTTCTCAAATTCATCTCTAGCTTTGATTTTTGTGCTTCTATTTGAAACCTTGGATGTCTGTGAGTCCAATGCAAACATCCGAGTGCCAGCATAAGACCTGTGGAATTGCTGACTTTCCTCATCACTACTGGCTTTGTCACTTTTTCATTCTGGGCACTTTTTGCTCATTATCACTACTCCAGTGATTTGGTCAAACTAGTTGATTTTTTCAGTAGGGTCAATACATTTCATGTGTACCTTGCAATGAAGAAAACTGTTCCATCCAAAGCAAGCTTCCCCTTCCCATGAAAACATAGCCTTCCAGGAATCTCAGTAGCAGGCAGGGTAGGATACCCATAGCCAGCTCTTGTAATTTTTTATACTTCAAACACACAGACAGGAGGAAAGCAAAAGAGAGAAAACAAAATCATGCTTTAATGCTTGTGCCTAAGTGCAAGACATTGAAGGGGGTAAGGAAACATTCTACTATTTCTTTTATATTATTTTTGCAATTATATGCTGCCTTCTGATAGCAAGCCTTGTTGACACAAGTTGGTGAAGAGTAAGTTGTGAAGTTCACTGCATTTTCATGTGTTCTGTGCTTTTAGAAGCAGGAAACTTCTGTGAGAGGTAGAGCAGCATGAATTGGTTTTGGTCTCTGGTTGGTGTTTCCAAGCATCTTGCAAAGGCATTAACAGTAATTGCTGAGATGTAGCCAGCAAAAAAATTTTCTAACATAGCACCTGAGGTGTAGTGCTTCAGTCTGCACTCGTGCCCCTTCAGATCTTGGGGCATTTATCTCAGAGTTGGAGGAAAATATTCCATTTGAGAGAAGACTGAAGTTCATGTGTGGTGTGGGGTTTTTTTTGTTTGTTTATTTTTTTGGTGTTTTGTTTGTTTGTTTTCTCCTATACTTTTTCTAGCTTTAAACTTGAGGAAAACTTCTCAGACATAATTTACTTAGTTTTATTCTCAGTGATGGTAGAGCACCTTTGTCTGGGACCATTGCAGTGTTTAAGATTCGTTGAAAAGAGTTGTTGTGAAACTTTTATTTCTTTTGTCCCTTCTGTCAGGATGGCCAGTCTGATATTCTGTACAAATTTTGGACTGCAGTAACTCAGACACTCTCCTCTCAGTTTCAGTCAGCAACAGATGGTGAGTATCCAGTATAAATGATTTGTAATTTGTTCTGTAGTATTTTTGATTCTCTTATTTCAATAAGCCCTTTGGTTTTTATCTGCTCTTCTATATCTATAGCAGTGCTTCACTCAGTGTGGGGTCTGTGAATTTAAAACTTCCTGGGTTTATAACCAAGCAGTGTGATCCTCAACGTTGGTTGAATTTTCAGAAGGAAGTATTTTGTACTTCATTAAGTAGTCATCTAATAACAAAAACTTATTTTTGCAGCTGTATTTGGAGGTAAAAATGTTTGAAATGGTGTATTATTTGTTCCAAACTGAATGCATTTGCAAATTCAAAACTATTAATTTGATTTTAGAGATCAATTCTTAGAGTGTTTTCTTATTGAACACCAATTAGTTGTAAAAATCTGATTTTAACCATTTTTTTATGCCTACATGAGTTGAATTTCCTCAAAATTGTGTCTTCTCTGAATCACAGAATCAAAGAATGTCTTGGGTTGGAAGAGACCTTAAAGTATCCACCCCCATGCATGGATATGGGCACCTCCCACTAGACCAGGCTGCTCAAAGCCCCATCCAGCCTGACCTTGAATGTTTTCAGGGAGGGCTTCTCAGGACAACCTGTTCCAGTGTTGTAAAACCTAAATTTACCTTCTCCCAGTTTAAAGCCATTACCCCTTGCCTTATCCATACATGCCTTTGTAGAAAGTCCTTCCCCAGACTTCTTATGACTATACACAGTATTCTGTACATATGTAATCATAAATGACGGATACAATCAAGGAAAAATCATATAAAACATCAAATATAAACATCAGTACTATTACCAGTACATTCTAGTGCAGGATGCAACTGGATAATAAGTTTGGTGCTTTCAAAAATATATCTTTCCTGTTTGTATACAGTGCATAAAGTTAATCTCTTGTACACAGAATGAATTATTTGTTAATAAATACAGTATTAAAAAACGGAGTATATTTGAGTTGAAAGGATAGGCTGGGTGAAATGAGGCAAATGTCTGGAAGTTGAAAAATCTATGAATAAATGTAACAGTGTTGATCTTCTAAGGTAATGGGAAGTCCATGAAGTATGAGTGATGTTAGATCAAGATTAGCATCAGTTGTACATTTGTTTCATTTCCTGTTACTTGTGGCAAGCCTTTCAAGGCTGCAAATAATGCTGATTTTTATGCTGGCTTTGTCATCCTTTATTTGACAAGTTTAGGAGCTCCATTTTAGGTACCTTGTTTTAAGAAGTATGAGTGAAAGTATATGCTTCCCTCATTGGATTTCTTAAGACTTTGGATCACAGAAGCTGGTTTTGTCTGTTCTAAGCATCTTCAAAGTTGCACAGCCCCACACTTTACCCCCACCACGCTATTGGTGGAAAATCTATAGATTTTTGACAGTTCTAATCACACTTTGGACTGAAATGAATGATAATAGTAATAACTAAGTTTGATGCCAAATGTTTCACAATTGTGATTACTATCTTTATTGTACAAAATAAGTTTTCCACACCCAGTCTTCCAGTTATGGGTTTTATGCTGTGCTTAAATAGGTACCTTTGTCAACTGCATTTAGTGTGCTAGCTCATGCCACTGAAATATCCGACTATTAATATTTAAGATAGGATACCATTGTATATCATTCATTGATTTAAATGAAAGGATATAGGCTGTTTATGTGAAACTACAAATTAATTTGAACTTAGCAATGTGTGTTTTTAACTGCTCTGTTTTGCAGCCTCTATGTTCTTGAAACAAGCTTTTGAAGGAGAATACCCCAAATTACTGAGGCTTTACAATGACTTGTGGAAGCGTCTGCAACAATATAATCAAAATATTCAGAGGAATTTTAACACAGGTGGAACCACCGATCTCTTTGCTGAACTACAACAAATGGAAGAAGATGCACAGGACATATTCATGCAAAAACCCCAAGATTATGAGTATGTGTTGTGAACTCTGAGGCAATAAAGTGTAAAGCTTTGCACCCTGCAAGAAACCAGAATATTTTTAGGAACTTAGTGTTATTAAAATTGTAAAAGTGGGAAAAAAATTAAAGGCTTATTTTTCTTGCCATTATTGCTTAAATATTATTTTAGGTAAGCTGCAGGATTTTCATGAGGTTAGATAATTAACAATGTTGGATTACCTTGTCTTACACAAAGTCCATGAGTTTAGAAATAGTTATTTTTTGTCTCTTCGGTTGAAAATAAAAGGCAGAAGGATGAAAATCCAGTTTTGTATGGGTTGGGATTTCACCAGTAGCTTTCTCTTAATGATACCACAGTCACTGGAGTATGAGAAATGCTCAGTTTGTTATGATTCACAGTTTTTATGTTTATTCATTGTATAATAAACATGATCTCAGTAGTAGATAGCATAAATACCAAACTGAAACAGGCTTAGTGAGTCTATTTGGACTTCTAGACTTAGGTAAGATAAGATGAATATTTTCTGTGAGATTCATACTGGCCATTTATAAATTCCTGAGCAGTCAGTGGGAGTCATGCCATGAACTGGTATGCAAAGCAAAGTAGAAAGCTCACCAGAATTCTGGCAATGAGGTTAAAGGTTTGAGAGTGCTACTGCTTACTGATTTTCACAAATAGTAATATTAAAACTTATTAAAAGTAAATTTAAGAGGAGTCATTCTTTTTTTAATCTGTCTTTGTTTTGAATTGTTTTAGATGCATATGAATTCTAGCAAATACATTATTTTTAATATATTAAATACATTATTTTTAATATATCATTGGGTACATGATATCTGCTGATGAAATATGTGAATATAAGAAGGTCTTTCATTGCAGTTCTGGATATCTTGCTGATATTTTGCAGATATTTTTAGCACTGTTTGTCTTGAGAACACCTTGAATTAGTGATTAGTAGGTCTTAAAGAGAGTGCTAAGAACTGCACTGAACTACATAGAATAGCTCACTGAGTAGTTAGATGCTTCAATTGGAAAGCAAGGTGTTACAAGCTATTAAAAGTCTTTTCAAGTGTATACGTTTTAAGAGCTGAAAGAAAACTCAGGTTCAATACTGCAAAGTTTGATCTGAAAAGATTCAATGCTATTGTGTATTTGAATGTAAAATGTAGTTATTTTTCCTTTCACCCCAGTCCAGAAAAGGCCTTGAAAGATTCACTGCAACAATATGAAGCTGCTTATTTGTCAAAATCCTTATCTCGACTCTTTGACCCCATCAATCTTGTCTTCCCTCCTGGAGGTCGGAATCCTCCTTCTTCTGATGAGCTTGATAGCATCATTAAAACTATAGCCAGGTATGCAGATATTATATATTGCAAAATTTAATCTTCAACATTTTTTTTTCTTTTAAGCTACAGTTTTAGAAATGAGACTTCCTTAGCAGTAAAAAGTTGATTACTCTTTAGTTACAGAACTGGTTGCTGTAAAAATTAACCTGGGATTTAGAACAGAACAGAATAGGATGGGATGGAATGGAATAGAATATTTCAGTTGGAAGGGACCTACAACAGTCATCTGGTCCAAACTTCAGTGCTGACCAAAGTTAAAGCATATTGTTAATTGCATTGTCCAAATGGCTCTCTTCTCTTTCATCAGCTTTGTTGCCCTCCTTTAGAGGTATTCAAGGACCTTTACATCTTTTTTTAAATTGTGGTGTGCAGAACTGCACACAAGGCTCAACACCAAATACATTGTGATAATCAACTCTTTCTTATTAGTTACAATTTATTAGAAATTTTATTATTTTCTGTATTTTGTTTTTCTGGAAGAACTGTGTTTTTAATTAATTTATTTAAATTTATTATATATTAAAATTTATTATTTAAAAATTTTAAATTTTAGTCTTTAAGCTAATAAGACATCACAAAGAGAAACTTCAAATATATTGCAAATGTCTGATACCTTAATTATGCTGACTGTGTCAAAGGCAACACGATAGATGCTTGGCTGCAAGTGATAATTCTTCATGTAACTGTTCTGCTAAGGTGAAGCAGCAAGATAATAGATAAATACAGCTATTCCAGGTAGAATTTGTAAAATGACATGCTTAAATTACAGTGGTGTAAGGACTGCTCTGTTTAACACAGTCCGAAAATGATGGGCAGTGTTCACAGTGTGTGAGTGTGTTTGTGTAATATTAAGCACTGACACTGCAGTGGTGGCCAGGAGCTGCAGAAGCTTAGAATGTGGCCATTGGTTTGTTTATTGAGGAGAAGGGAAAACTACATGAAAATGATGAATTTGCAACCGAGTTTTCTGGAGTGAGCTTTAGCTAGTGATGTTCAAGCCCTGCAGAATTCTTAGGGAAGGTTCCTTTGTCAGAGTGCCTCCTGCCTCTCCAGCTCTTGGGAGAGGTTATAGCAGCACGGGGTCCTTGTGCTTGCCTGGTTTCAGCAGAGCATTGAAGAGTGCAGCCCCAGTCAATGGAGATCTCAGGAGTTCTATGAACAAGAAGTACTGGAAGTGATTTAGAAGTGTTTTCCTTCTCTGTTCATTCCTTACCATTCCTCTGGGGCCTCTGTTACTATAAAGGTTTGCCTAAAACACGGCTTATTAGTTGTGCCAAGCTAAGGCGTCCCCTGGGTGTTTCTGCAGAGCTCATGTAATTCCAGAATTGAATGATTGTGTATTCACCTGTAATGTTTGAAGGCTGCTGCCAAAGCTTGAATGTCGTTAATTGCAGTCAATATTTTTGACTGGCTTACTAATAGTCATTTCATACTCAAGTGTCATTCCTGAACTTCGCTCATTTTTAGCAGAAAAGGAACGCTGCACATGAAATTCCCAAGTGACTTCTTCCATTGTAAACTGTTACCCTGCTTAGAAACACTTGGTTGTATGTGTTATATCTAAATTGGCATGCCATGTAACTATGTATTCATAGCTCATTCTTCATTAATTAAATGCAGTGCTATTTTGTTCCTAATTCACATTTGTTATCTTTGCTTCCAGTGAGCTAAACGTGGCTGCTGTTGATCCAGACCTGAGTTTAGCTGTGGCAAAAAATGTGGCAAAGACCATTCAGCTCTATGGTGTAAAGTCTGAGCAGCTTGTAAGTAATATTAAATTTCTAAAAACTTACATTTTTCTATGTACACTGTTCTGGTATTTGTAGATTTACAACATAACAGTAAAGAAATCTAGAAAGACAAAACCTTCAAATTGTGTTTCCATTGTATTTGGAAACATTTTAAATTAAATTCTGCCTTCAGATAAATGCAGTAACAAATAACAGATAAAATTTGAGTTTACTGTTAATTCAGATAACAGTAAAATTTGTCTGTATGACTACAAATTGAATTTGTCATGTTAATTTAAAAAAATCAAACAAGTGTCAGTAAGTAGAATTAATACAATTCAGTTCAGTTTAATATTTACAAACATTGATATTCCATCTGTTATGTGATACATCATCTTAATGGGATTAAAATCTGGAATATTCAAATACAATTTTTCACTATTTGAGACAAAATTTGGGCATTTTCCCCATATTTTAGTTATTTACCATACATTTAACTGACCCTTGATTTGCTTGCATTTGTCAAATGCTTCCAGTCATTTTCTATGCTTAGTGTTTAACTGAGTAGAGGAAGGACCCCGAAGCCTTATCCTTTGGGTAATGATCCCACAAAAGCCAACAGATAATACAGTGAATGTGTTTATATTATTTTGCTGTATATTTAGAGCATAGTGCTTAAGTTGGGTCTTCATTTAAAGACATCAAATTATGGCTTCATTATTTCAGAGTGTAAGTAATCAGTATTCTTAATAGGTTGTGAGAGTCATCATGAGTAAAAAATATTACACTTATATCTCTATTTATCACAGTGTGTAATGTCAAATAGTGAAATTCAACTGAAAAAATAAAGACATATCAGCTGTAAAGGTGAAAGCACCAGGATCTGCTGTGCTCATCATCTCTGTTAGAGTTTGAATCTGGCCAGTATCTTGTTCAAAAGCATACCTTGTTTTGTGATCAGCCAGCTGGCAAATTCTTAAGAAACCCTGAAAAACAGGATATGCAGAAATAAACTGGCAGGTATAAGATTTGTGGTTTAACTGGCCTTAAACTAAAAGAATGTAGAAGTGAAGAGGGAGGCTGACCCCTTGAACTAAAAACCTGAAACATTGAAAATCTAAGTGACAGGATTCGCCAAACTGGAAGAATAAAAATGAATACTCTTCAAGAGTACACCTGGAAATTGTAAAACCATGTCAACTATGTATTGCACAGCTATATTTTTTTCTGGTTTGTTTTTTTTTTTTTTTTCCTTTTTTCTTTTTTCTTTCCTTAGTGATACACATTACAATACTGAAACATGCAAGGCCTCAACACAGTTGCCAAGGCATCTTTAAAGTGCTAAAATAACATGCCTGGCTTCCAGCTGCTTCTCCAGAAAGGCACGGCTCTCCCACTTTTCTTGACACTCCTGTGGATAGAATCTAGAACATCTGAACTTCTTTTGGTACCTATTTTCAGGCAGACAGATTGAGGCTGAAATATGTACCAAGTGCAGAACAGGAGCTATGTCAGACAGCACTGTTTCATTATGTTTTAGTGGTGCAGCCAAGAATGCAGTTTTCATTCAGTCTTGCAACCCAGCCTCCAATTATAGCTTTCTAAAGCTGGGAAGGGTGACCATGTAACATTTCCATTTGGATGCTTCATTTCTAATAGCTACAGTAGAGAAACTGCTAAAGATGGAAATTTCATTTCCTGGAGGAGCTCACAATTAAGTTCTCTTCCAAACTAAAAGTAAACAAAAGAATCTCAGAATTCTCAGTGAAGGAAGATTGGTGGGGAGGTGGAGAGGGCTAATTAGAAAAAAAATATTTTATGTTGCTGTAATATTGGAGACATACTTGAATGATGAAAAACTGAACTGTGCAGTCCTAAAAATGTTGAGACATTCTGATGTCAAGGGTTTTATTCATTCAGTTTCACTAAGATACCATTGCTGATCCTCCAGTTAGCTTTAGATGTGACAAGTAGCAAGATGAAAGTTATTCAAGCCTCAAAAATTTTACCTTTCAGCAAAAGCAGCACCTAGCAATTTGTACATACAGTACTAAAGCAAAAACAAATAAGAAAAAATATCTTCTTCCTGTGAATCCAAAACATTTTTATGTTACTTGTGACTTCCTATATGGCTGGCTTTTGGTTTTCAGCTTTCCCCACACGAAGAACTTGCTGTGCCTGAGATCTGCTATTGTATTAACCAATTCAAATCATTTCAGATAATAAATAAATAACCCTCTGTGAGCAGTAGGTAGATATATTCTGTTGTTGGCTGAATCTTTAGCTAACCCCTTGCTGATGCTTGATGTAGTTGATGTATGCCAGAAAGCATTCAGAATTATTGTCCTGATTTCACTCAGTGTAATCACAGATCTTCTCACTATGCAGAGTTTGAAGGGATAATTATACATTGCACTAAATTTAAAAAAATATTTCTGTTAATTTAAGAGAATTACCTTTTAACTTTGCCTCCCATTGTGTGTTTTGTTAAAAGTGATGCTAAGGAAGGGTGCTTGGTGTATTTTTTATGTGCCATTATTATTTTGTCTCTTCATACTCACCTTTTCCCTAAATCAGGCAGCCAAAACATCTTAATAATTACTGCAGACACAACAAGATTTCCATTTGGTTACTATTTCTGCATCCTTCTCATTCCAGACTGAAAGACAGGTTAACAAATCTGATCTTTGTGTTTTGGATAAGAGTGAAGATTTTCCTCTTCAGCATTTGCACACTGTAACACTTTGCTTACCTTTTAGTATAACGGCTGCATACTGAGCCAGATTTTATTCACTAATCACTTCTTCATACTTGCAAGGTAGCCCAGATAAAAAAGAACTCTAACTTTTCTCCTTCATTTAATAGTTTTCCAGAGGGATCCTCCATTTCCATTTGCAAATACACATCTCAATTGATGCATATAACAGTTTTGTTTAACTTGCCACGTAAGGAAAATGATCTCTTTTATCATAGAATGACCATAAGTACAGTAGAGAGAAGACATTAATGAGAAACTAGGAAGTTGCATTTCCTAGGAAAAAAAAGAGATGTTGAGGATATTTTTATTATTGTGTTCTTTTCAGAATCCTTGCAGCTTGGCAAAAGATAGGAGCTCACAAAGCTGCCTCCTAGAGAACTTTCTACCCATTTGTATAAGTGATAGGTGAGAAGAGATGTAAAAGAGACCTTCTATCTAACCATCATCATCACTAGATGCCTTTCACATGGCAACAATAACTGCATGCAGTATTAGCAGGGTCCTCTAGGGTGATGGTGTCTGGGCTTTTTTGATCATGCATCCCCATAAATAAAAATATTTTGAGTATGCGTTCCCACCATATATATAAACATATATATATATATATATATTTATGTGTAAATTATATACAGGTACTTTTGAAGTTCTGAGTTTTTCTTCCTGCACCCCAAAGGGTTATCTTGCATAACCCGTGTGGTGCACTCACTCCACTTAAAAAAACACTGCTCTAGGGTAATACTCTGCAGTAATCTTCCATAATAAAAAGTAAACAGATTTTGGCAGTCCTTTTTTTTAAAAGATGCCTTGTTGTTTGCAGTAGTCTTTAAAATTCACGTTTGGTTCCGCTCATGTGCTATTTTAAATCAGGTTTCTCATTTATCTATATAAAAATGTAAATTATAGTCACCTGTTGATTGGAAGTGAGACAAAACTATATTTCCCCAGTTGATGACCTGTAATTTTGTCATTTAGTGAGCTGAATTTTAAGTGTACTTGAAATGTTATGATTTCTCTCATAATTAAAAATCTCTTTCTTGCAACTTTGCAATCACTGTGTTTTGGGTTGTCTGTTGATAGAGAAATTTCCCATACTGATACTTGGAACTGATTGTCTTGTGGAGAGAAGCAATGAAACACTGAGGGTTAAAACCTCTGAGAGTTTAAAAGATGAGTACGTTTGCAACCAAGTTGAAAAATAAATTGCAGGATCCTTTGTCCTCATAGTGATTGAAGGTGGAAGTGACCTGTTTGGTCATCTAGCCTGTTACCTTGCCAACACAGGACTATTTCAAATAATATTTATTCTTGAGGGTTTTTTTAATTCTTCCTGCTTTTAGGGTGGTAGCTTCAGTTACCTCATATATTGTAAGTAAAAATGTAAGTACTCTATGTTCTCTTACTTTTGTGCTATTTCTGTTCAGCATGGCATGTGGGTGGATTAAAATACACTAACACACCCACCAAGTGCACATAGATGAAATGTGTTTTGCTGTGAACATGAAAACGCAGTTGTTTAGAGAAGATGCAATTCTACTTTCTGAACCTGGAGACCTCTACTAGTTTCCTCCCTAGTGTTACAGTAATCCTGTGAGACTATCTTTATTAATTGCAATCAGAGTCCCACAGCAAACCTTCCTGTTTTGTCCTTTGGAGGCTGTGTCTTGCTGCTTCCTCCCACCAGAAGGCATTGCTGTCAGAGACAAAATGCCCTGGTATCTTTTGGCCAATAAACATCAAAGAGTAATTTGCAGAGGCAGGATTGTAAAAATCAGGTTGCCCACTTGCTTTTCCGAGCAGGTGGGGGTGATGATGCTGACAGCTTCTGGTGAATCAAGCTATCTTAAAGACATTTTTATATGTGGATATGTAATGGTATGCTTATGTATTCTAGGTAAATACGCACTTACTCTGCTGTGCTACCAGACAGCAGGGCAAGGTTTAGCTCCACTCCAAGCCAGGGTGACAGGTCAGACTTGGCACCTTGCTGGGCATGACACTCACTCAGCCTGGAGCACAAGCAGTGCAAGTTCATGTCTGCTTGAACTGCACAGAAAGCATGAATCTGCATGGCCATATTACACCAGGCAGATTCAGCATCAGGTTAGGGTGTGCAAGGGTAAAATCAGTGGGAACTGTGATTGCCTTTAATTGAAGCGATTCCTAAATATGGAATATTGTATTTTATGGTGTAATGTGTTTCAGAAAAGTTTGTCTAAAAAAAGGGATCTTTCCAATAGACAAGAGGCTGCAGGCAGATGTTTTAATGGAGATCTTTTTCACTGTCAGACTTGTAAGCAATCATAAAGAGGAAGCACTTAGAAGATGAAGGAGAGTGGGTGTAATGAGAGAGGAAGGAAGTAGAGAATTTAAGTTGTTCTTGTATTCTTTTAACTAAATGTGGTTGGACTTGTGTGTCATACATCTTACAAATGTTGGTGAATGAGGCAAAGGCTCAAAATACAGGCTGTGGGCAGTGCTCTGAAGAGCTACTGACTTGTCCTTTGCCCATACCTCATGGTAGAGGCTTGGCATCTCATCAGAATTTTTGCCCTGGGCAATGATTGTAAGATTTTCTGATTATCAGAAAATAATAGTAAAATTGCCTACTATAAGCCACTTGGAAATTTTTAAAGTTCTGTACAGAGAGTGCAGTCCTTTTGAGTTTTTTGAAGAATTCTTCCTGGGTCTTCTTAAGAAAACATAAGGTGACACTTAGTGCATTTTATATATTTCACAGTGAAAATGCTGGAGACCCAGTGATAGTCGTGAATTTTGAGAGGAAAGAATAAAGAAGAGACAGAAGTACTTCAAAAATGGAGTTCCCATATCAAGGTTCAAATAGTTGTCACATATCCTCAAAGGGCAGAACATTGATTCACATACTGAAGACCCCAGGTACTAGATGTGCCTAAAGACAAAATGAGAGAACTTGCTATTCTGATCCCAAAAGCAGTGAACACTTGGTAAACAAATTAATCTATACAGATTCTTTGGTGAATGAAGTTTTTAGATTCTGGGTTGTTTTTAGGGAAATTAAGCATCAGCTAATATCTGGGGTAGAGAGTAGGCAGCCTCTTTTTCACAATCCTGGACCTTAGTAGTATTTTGAGATTTACTTGCATTTACATAAACATCTGAGTTATGTAATATTTTTCATGGTTTTCAAGCCTGCACCAGTTGCAGAGTACTAAAGCAGTGATATGAGCAGCAATAGGCAGCAGGTACTGATCCAAGTATAAAAAAGTTCGGGGAAGTAACTGGGTAGCTTTGCTTTAGCCTGATACTGTTTTTCAGTGCAGTGTTGAAACTGGATTTCAGATGTTGCAAAACCCTTCTGAATGTTTAATTGAATTAATGGTTAAACGTAAAGTGACTGACATTAAAAATCTACAGTTCAAACTAATGTACATTATTTCTAAACTTTGTGAGTTCTGAGAGTTTACTGAGTTGTACTTTTCAATTTACTGGTACAGAATAGTGTAACTGGGACTGTGTTATTGTAAATGTCATAATGATGTAGTTGGTTACAGTTGTTTTTAGAGCATTATTGTCTAAGAAAGTAGATACTAAAAAAGAGCATAAGAAATAGAAAAGCATAATAATTAGTTGCTCTTTCAATCCCTCTTTCAATGTCAAAGCTGATACGTCCTGATCACTCACTGCTTGTCCCCTAATGGTTATAGGTTTGCTTTTGAAACAGAGTATGGATATAGATAGGAAAACATAGAATGGTTTGGGTTGGAAAGGACCTTTAAAATCATCTAGTTGTAACCCCCCTGCATGGGCAGGGACACCTCCCACTAGACCAGGTTGTTCAAGGCCTTATCCAGCCTGGCCTTGAATGCTTCCAGGGAGGCAGCAGCCACAGCTTCCTTGGGCAACCTGTTCTTGTGTCTCACCACCCTCACAGGAAAGAATTTCTTCCTAATGTCTAACCTGAATCTCCTCTCTCCAAGTTTTAAATAATTTCCCCTTGTCCTCTTTCTACACACTCATGCAAAAAGCTGTATCCCAGCTTTCTTATAAGCCCCCTTTGGATATTTGAAAGCCACTGTAAGGTCACCTTGGAGCCTTCTCCTCTCCAGGCAGAACAACTTCTTCAGCCTGTCTTCACAGGGGAGGTGCTTCAACCCTGTATTCCTTTTTTGTGGCTCTTCTCTGGACAATGTTCAAGAAGTTTTCTGTTCTTCTTATGTTGGGACTCCAGAACTGGACACAGCACTCCAGGTGGGCTCTCACAAGAGCAGAGTAAAGGGGGAGAGTCACCTCCCTGGACTGGCTGTTTGTGCTTCTTTTGATGCAGTCTAGGACACGGCTGCCCAGGACACATCAGAGCAGTAAATGTGAGTTTGGTCTCATCTGTTTGAAAGCAAATTTGTATCATTAAAGCTTGTTCTGATCACTGTTGGCTTCACTTCAAGGATGAGCAAAATGTGTCTGTTACTGCTGCAGACAGGCTGTGTATTGAATTGCTCCACACTGTCATCCTGATGTTTATGTTAATGTCTTCCTCTCTCAGTTGAGAGTACAAAGTGGCTCAAGATTTATGACTGACACTTAGGACTTCATTGCCCATCCTAGCTGTGGGCTCTCTCATCTCTCTGGGGTGTAGTGGTGACTTCTGTCCTAACCAGAGCAAGGTTCTTGGCAGCACTCTAGGACCACTGGCTCAGGACTGGCAGCCTCATGGGGCTGGCAGCAAGAGCTTCCCATCCCCAAAGCACATGGCTGCCTGCCAGCACCCTTTTGGGGACAGTCTCTGCAATATATTGCATCTCCTGAGCTGTGGCTGGGGATTATTTGGGAGAACAGTTGTTAGCCCAGGCCATATGACTTGCTAATGACTGTCCTAACAGTTTAACAGTTGGGGTGATCACTTCCCAGCTCTGGGACCTTTGCTGGCAGAGTAGCAATATGTGTATGGCTGAGTGTAGCCCATATGTTAATGAGACTGAATGAGAACGACGTGCAAAATCTGTTAAAGAAGAAATTTAAAATGCTGACAGATTGGGGTAATTTTTTTTCTTGCATCTGGAATTCATACTTTCTTCCTTCCGATGTAAATAAATCTCTTAGACACAAGTTTGGAGATGCTGATTTCTTCTATAGTCAGATTGTTTTGGCCTTAATGTTTTCCTAGCTTGCCAGAGCTTCAAAAGATATGCTTTCCCAAACATGTTTTTCTCTCTGTAGTGCTTGTCAGCCATACTTGACTAACTTTCAAATAGCATTTGTTTTTTCTAGTGGAGTTTTAGTCCTTGAAAAATGCAGAGTTGCCTGTGAGAGTGAGGCTAATTGACAACTCCATGACAACTTGCTGGATGGGTGCAGGAAAACTCTTGGATAGTAACTCTTTTCAGGAGTTCAACACTTTCTTCAAGTAGCCAGCTATTTCTCTGAGCCAACTCGGATGACACTTTTTGGGATACCAGTGCAACCAACCCTTTCTGTAATTTAATATTCTATTTTAGTGAATATAATGGATGGAGATATAGGCTGAGGAGCATCTATCTATCTGTCATGTTAAGATATTTTTAGAGCAGTGATCTTTGTAATGCTGATCAGCACTAAATGCATTACATAAGATTAGCATCAAAATATATATAATGGAAAGTCAGCTCTGCTGCAATTGTTCTTAAATTATTTTTAGTATTGCCCACAAAACTTAAATGGCTCAGTGCATTGTCCAACTATTGTGCTCTTTCTATGCTCTATAGGAATAATTTTTAAAGATTAATTTCTCCTCTCACACCTTGTCAGTCACAGGTCTCCATCCTGAACCTTCAAATAAGATTGTAAGTCAGTGATGCACATTATGAAGATTTTGATAAATGCCCACTTTCCACTAGGACTGAAAATAAGACAAACAATTCATTTCTCATCATCCTTCAATCCAGTTTATATTTGAACATGATTTGCAGGTGCAAGATTCCAGGTTTTGTTTTACTTGCATACTCAGCTACTGTTGTGTTTTTTAATGCTGCTCAGGTAGTTTAATCTTTCCCGTTTAACCATAATGAACTTTTCAATTTTTCACTTTCAATGGATATTCAGAATTAATATCTCCCTATTGAATATCTCTGGTCCATAGAATGCATTGGAATAGATTATTTATTAAGATTTTTTGAGTTTATAGAAGCAGAATGTAAGAAAACAGACCATATTCTGCTTACACCACTCTAGAAGATTTATTTTTGTCTTTCAAATTTTCTGAAAAAAAAAAAAAAAAAAGCAGCTGATCCTGTTCTTTGAGGACATTTAAAAACTAGTTTGTAATCACTGAGGTTTAAAATAGACCTCAACTTTCTGCAAATCCATCCCATAATCATAACTGTTTTGATACTGTGGCAGATGAGTCTTGATTTTTTTTGTGCTTTCTTTCTTTGAGGGTCCATGGCACATCTGATTTATGATAGACAACAGAAAATAGTCTGTTTAGTTTTGGTGGTGTAGTTTTCAAAGCTTAGTTCTTTCATGCCATGGCTTCGTAGGTCTTCCAGAATCTCTCTTTCTGAGATTGCAATTAGATGTGCTCTGACCTTGGATTAAGTTTTTACTATTTAAAAACAATCCCTGTTTTATTAATTATTCGCCTTGCTTTTTAAACCTTGTTGCAATAAAGAGAATGAAGAAAGAGAATGCTAGAATACCTGGTGGAATAGAACAACAGCAATTAATTCAGCTTAAACTCCAAGCTGAGAAAGACAGCATCTTTACAAAGAATTTTTGGAATTTCATTTGTAGAAGAAAAAGTGTCTGTCATGCTTGATCAGGTGAACGAAGATTTAAATAAGATGTTTTCAGTAGGTTATTTGGGTAAGAAGCAGTATGAATGGCATATTTTTGTCCAGAATCTAAAAGGCTAATTGTATTATAATTGGTCCAGAGAATATATTGAAATGTCTTGGCTCAATCAGTGAAATTGTTAAGAAAAGGAGAAATGCAAAGGTATGAGGGATTTAAAAATTAAAATATTACAATGATAAAACATGATTCGTTCTTTGTTTTCTGAGTGTTCATGGAGACAGAAATTTTTTCTGAGCCATTTGGTCTATACTTGGTGGTTAACTAGGAAAAGACAGAGAGGGGCTGAGACTACACAAGTTCTCCATTGATTGTGTCCATGTCTGTCTAGTGGCAAGAAAAAAATATCTGTTATGTGTTGCAAGAAAAATATTTATTGAGGAGAGCTGTAATTCTCGATTCTTCTTGGGGAAAATAAAAAAATGAAGAGCTAATTTATGGAGGAAAGCAGTTGTTGGGTTGACTTTATTCACACATATTTCCTAAGGAGAAATGTATCTTACACCATTGCTCATTTAATTCATGTAAATTCCCAAAATTAAATATGCTACAGTAGCAAGAATACAGATGCGAGCTACATCTCTGTTGGGATGTTTACTAACACAGCTATGCAGTTTAGGGTATCTGCATTATTTATATTTGTATCCATCCATCCATCCATCCATCCTCTTACCTGACATGGCTAAATTTAACTACCTGAATAATTCAGTGAAGCAGGGAGGAAACAGGGTGGAGAAATCGAGAGAAAATATTTCTGGAAAGAAATTCCTGCAGCAAAGGGAAATACTGTTCACCCACTGGCATTTTGGCTCCAGATTTAAACTTCAGCAAATATATGAGGCCTGCAATGGTTTTGAGTTTAAAGGCAATATGAATTATCTTTGTAATGACACAAAGCGAATTTATGATTGCCTTTTTTATTATGTGATCTTGTAAGAATTAATCCATGTCTTGTATTAGTTGTGCTATATTGAATTGTGAGCTTTAATTTGTGAGTGAATCACTAGTCAGGACCTATTCCAACAAGGAGATTTATCTGACAGTTCCAGGGCAACATATCTTGTCCTCCTGTCTAAATGCCAAATATTGTGAACTTTGGATGGAAATATGAAATCTTATAAGCTCACAAATTGACAAGAACAGTTGTGAAATGACACTTCAGGAAAGATTTTCTCTAAATAGTAGGTCAGTTACAGTGGTGTAAGTCATGTGAAAGATTGTCTTTTCCCCCTTCTTTTTGAAAATTATATGAATTAATTCTATTATATCAGTACCTTAAAGACATGGTGCTACATTGAAAAACTTACATCTATACTATTTAAATAAGAGAACCAAAAAAATGAACTCAATATTTGGCACATTAAAGGAAGTAATTAATAAGTATTTAAATAGAATATGTGTGGATCTATTTTATACTAAAATAATTTCAGAATAATTACCAATTCACTGTACAGTAATAAAGGCTAAACATGGTACTAGGTCTGATTTTAGAATAATCAGAAGTCAGCTAAGGTTTTCTAATTAATTTTTTTGATGGAAAGATCACAAGAGTTTTGATAAAACAGTCATTAGGAAGCTACTTATCTTGGTCAGAGAATACTTGGAAATGTCTGATTTGATCAGTCACTTTAAAAAGCATTTAAACTTTTAAAAATTGAGTAAAAAATCTAGAGGAGAAAGTTGCATTTAAAATAACTTCATTAAATATCTTCATTCTCATGTTGTCTTTTGCTGGTTAGATCGTGACTCACATAACAAATGTGTGAGTATTTTTTTTCTTAAGAGATGCTGGCTGAATGCCAGAAAAAAATCATCCAAGCATAAAAGGCTGGTTTTGAAATTACTCTGTACTTTGTTTTATCTTTCTGGGAAACTGGTTAAAAGACTCTTTAGATCTGGAATTTAAGTTTGATAACAGGTAGATAAAGAGCAAGATCACACAATACTGAAGAGTATTTTCCTATAGTATTCTTGAAGTTATTTCATACCAAAATCAATTCTGTGACTCAGATGTGGATTTGGGTAAATGTATGTTGATATGATAGTCTTTTGAATTTTGCAATTTACAAACAACTCTAATGAGAATTGGACGATAAGAAGCTTGTTTGCAACCTACAGTGTTAGAACTATTCTTATCTCAATTAACACCTGGACTTGATACCAAAACAGGCAGGTGGGAATGAAACAAGGTGTCTGTATTTTTTATATGTAGGTGAACGTGACCCTATCATGTTGTACCCATCTCACATGTCTTGGGGATGGCTGCCTGCTCTTCACCTCTGCAGGTGCATTCTCAGTAGTTGGTTGGGACTAACTACTGTTAGCAAGAGCTATTGTGATGACATACAAAAAATGGTTAATCATTCAGTCATTGATTTGGCAAGAATGAAAAATCATGTAAACTGATACAGTCAGAGGTATCAGGATCAACAAATGTCCTTGAAATCTTCCTCAGACTTGGGCTGGCTGGATAAACTGAAGTCTGAACAAATTTCAGATAAAAGGGTCATAATTTTTGGAAGTTGAGAAATGATTCTGAGTACTTCAGGTGTAGAATTTTCTGAGGTTCCTTAAAGGATTTGGTTTTGGGTGCTTTCCGGTAGTGAAGTTGTTTTAAAGAATCTCACACAAGGACCATGAACCATTACTCACTTTTGGTTATTTGTACAGTGCTTTATTTCTCATATGATTTAAAGGCTTAGAGATAAACTCATTCTTTTCTTTTGCAGAAAGACCATTTATGTTTTTCCTTCCACATCTTCCACTTTTGAAAATATTAAGGAAGAAAAAAAAATATCAAATCCAGAAATACCACCAAGGGAATGGTGTGATGATTGTTCTAGCATGAATAGTATGAACACAATGTTTGGTCTTTTTCCTTGGTCAAGGACTTAACAGTCCCTTCAAATTTTTCTTCCCAAAATGGTCAGTGTGTTTTCTGTAAGATTTTTGAATGCCTTTACCATAGAGCTCCTTTTCTATATTCCTTGAATATAAAATTATAATTTTTATGAGGAAGCTAAAAATAATAAAAATAATATGGAAGCTACAAGAATGCCCTGAGGGTGCAATATAAATGTTTTTATGTACATTTGAAGTTATTGCTTGAACTCACAGCTTATTCCTTTCTTCACATCTTGAAATACTACTTCTTTGAAAAATTAGAAGCCATTCCAAGAACATAAATTCTTATTTATGAGGTATCCTTAAATTTTAGTTGTTTTTTTTAAAAGGAAAGCATTCAATTTAATTTATCCTCATCAGTCAAGGACCTTATTTACCCTGACACATTCATTCAAATCCTAGACTTCGAACTTATAAATTGTGTTTCTTCTTTTTGCAAATTGTCCTCTAAGTAGCTAATGCATCAGGTGGCATATCTAGTGGAGTTCAGACTTTTAGCAACAAAAGGAGGTCTAAAGGGAATCTCCATCCTTTACTGGATACAGGAGGAAATGTAGTAGTGAAGGATGAGGAAAGGGCTGAAGTACTTCATAGCTTCTTTGCCTCAGTCTTTAGTAGTAGGACCAATTGTTCACTGGGTACCTGGTCCCTTGAGCTGGAAAACAGGATGCAGCCCCCATAATCCATAGTGAGATGCTTAGCAACCTGCTGCACTTAGACGTACATAAGTGGAGCTAGATGGGATAAATCCAAAGGGTGTTGAGGGAGTTGGCAGAAGTGCTCAGCAGGACACTTTCCCTCATTTACCTACAATCCTGGCTAACCAGGGAGGTCCCAGTTGATTGGACTGACCCCCATCTACAAGCAGGGCCAGAAGGAGGATCCAGGGAATTATGGGCCTGTCAGTCTGACCTCAGTTCCACAGAGGGCTGTGGAGCAGATCATCTTGAGTGCCATTATGCAGCATGTGCAGGACAAGCAGGTGATCAGGCACAGTCAGCATGGGTTCATGAAAGGCAGGTCCTGCTTGACAGACCTGGTCTTCCTCTGTAGCAAAGTAACCTGCTTAGTGGATGAGGGAAAAGCTGTGGACGTTGTCTGCCTATACTTCAGTAAAGCCTTTGACTCTGTTTCCCACAGCATTCTCCTCGAGAAACTGGCTATGGTTCTACTGCGGTATTCTTCGTTGAGTAAAAACTGGCTGGATGGACAGGCCCAAAGAGCTGTGGTGAATGGAGTTTAAATCCAGTTGATGGCCCATCACCAGTGGTGGTCCACAGGGCTCAGTGTTTGGGCCAGTTCTCTTTAATAACTTTATCAATGGTCTGGATGAGGGGATTGAGTGTATCTTTAATAAGTTTGCAGATGATACTAAGCTGGGTAGGATTGTTGAACTGCTTGAATATAGAAAGGCTCTGCAAGGGACCTGGACAGGCTGGATTCAAGGGCCAGTGGTACAAATTTCAACAAGGCCAAGTGCTGTGTCCTACTTGGCTCACAACAACCACATGCAATTCTACAGGCTTGGGGGAAAGTGGTTGGAAAGCTGCCTGGTGGAAAAGGACCTGGGGGTGTTGATTTTCACCTGGCTATGTATGAGCCTGTAGTGTGACAAGGTGGCCAAGAGCAGCCTGGCTTGTATCAGCAATAGTGTGGCCAGCAGGACGAGGGAAGTGGTTGTCCCTCTGTACTCAGCACTGATGAGTGCCTCAAATCTGATGTTCAGTTTTGGGTCCCTCCCTACAAGAAGGACATTGAGATGCTGTCCAGAGAAAGGCAACGGAGTTGGTGATGGATCTAGAGCACAGTTCTGATGAGGAGCGTGTGAGGAAAGTGGTAATGCTCAGTCTGGAGAAAAGGAGGCTGAGAGGAGGCCATAGGGGAGACCATATTGATCTTTAAAGTCTCCTGAGTGGAGGATGGAGTGAGGGAGGGTCAGTCTCTTCTCCCAGGGAACAAGCAATAGGACAAGAGGAAATGGCCAGGGGAAATTTAGATTGGCTGTTAGAAAAAATTTGTCCACTGAAAGGGTAATTAAACACTGGAACAGGCTGTCCAGGGTGGTGGTTGAATTGCTGTCCCTGGAGGTATTTAGAAGACACGTAGAGTCTGAGGCACTGAGGAGCATGGTTTAGCACTGCACTCGGAAAAGCTAGGTTAATGGTTGGGCTGATGCTCTTAAAGGACTTTTCCAATCAGAACTGTTCCATGATTTCATTATGTAATTTTCTGCTAAACAGTGTAATATTTTTACAAAAAGTATCAAACTGATGCTGGTAAACTTTTGTGTTTCTTAGGTGGAAAGAGATTGTAAAAGGCTCCTTCTGCAATATGGAAAACATTAAACCTAGTAGTAAATCATCCCAATTATATGTTACTTATGGGAGAAATCCAAGGGCCAGGCCCTATTGACTCAGAAACTCTGTAAATGGCTTCTGTGCTTTATAATAAGTTGTTATGATCAGGCAGGAGGCCAAGTACCAGATGGATTGACTGCTTTCTGCCAGAGGTATGGCCACATCAGCTGCCTCTATTAGGAATGCATTTATTCTTGAAAATGTCAGCTTGACAACTGGAGTTCAGTTTGTGCTATCAAAACACATTATTCTCATGAATCTAGAGTTAGATCAAACCTTTGTTGAGAGGCACTACTTACATCTTATTTTAAGGTCTTCTCTTTACTCCTAAATAGTGATGCTGTTTCCTGCTCTTTAGAGTGGTTTTGCTGAGGCTGTTTTACAATGAAGAAATCAAGTAAATGGAGTTTTCCAAAATTGTCAATAACACAAGATCATAGTTGCTTAGTGTGAAGCTGAGTTTTTCCACAAAATGTTTAGTCTGTGAAGGTAATGGACCTACAAACCAGCTCACAAATCACTGTCTCTTCTGATCTGCCCCCTGTTTAAAGAAGGCAAGTCAGTCACCTTGGAACACTTAACAAATTATAGGAAAAGATATATCAATAGTCTGAGCTTTTCTACAAGAAAAAGAAAAATTTAGCATTTTTATAACCCGAGGGAGAAAGTATGTTTTGATTCATGTCCTGATCTAAATCCTACATTCATTGCTTCACAGTGAAATCAAGAATTTAAACCCAAAATAATCTTATCTTAGAATGTCTCACACATCTGTTCTTAGGTATTGAACACAGAAAAATGTAAAATCCAGAACAAATGATCTAATTATTTCCAAGACATGTTTCCAAAGCAGGTCTGTGCAAGTGGATGAAAATATATTTGAAGGGTGAGAATTCATCTGACTTTACTTCAGACAGTATAGCTACCTGTGTGTATCTGCAGTACTACTTTAGATTCCCTCTATAGTTAATGGAGGAAACTTAGGACACACAGTGTGTATTTACTCTCTCTCTAAAGCAAAGCCTTTTAAATAGACGAGTGAGTTACTCAAAAGAAGTGCTTATTTCTCTGCTTCATGATTTCCTACATCTGGACAGGTGAATCACTCCTGAACTTTTCTGCACTGGGCAACTCACTGACCTGATACGAGCCAACTGCAGGCTCTGCAGGTGAAGCAGTGTAACCACATTAGTGTACTGAAGGATACAAACTAAAAGAAACTGTTTTCCAGGAGACTTCTGAATTTGGTGAATTCTGCTAGTCATGGCTTACAGCTTCTCAATTGTGTCAGGCTAAAGCAAGTCATGTGGCCTTCAGTCTACTTGTTCCTCTTTGTGACACAATTTTGATGCATCAGCTTCTGCAGCCAATCCAATACTTAGTCCTCAGATTCTGTTGAGTTAGATTTAAAAAAAATAATAATTCTCCTAGGCAGTGTCCTCCAGCTACTGAATTAAATCTGCAAATTTCAACCTCCTGCTGTAAAGATGTCCTTATTGTCAGACAAAACTGTCAGGCAGACACTCCTCTTGTGTCACTAGGTTCAGAAGGGACCACTTTGCTTTCCAAACTCCTTCTCAGAGAGGAGTCTGGGTACATTTGAATGCAATGCTAGTCCCAGACTTGGTCAACATTTTATGTCTAATGGATTATATTTGTGTGCAATCAATCCTTTTTATCACTTAGCTAACATTTTAAAGTTTCAGCACTTATGCCCAGGTCACTTACTATCTGACATGATAAGGATTCTTTTGACCTCAAAGAATATCTTTGAGAGGCATCCTTACTCAAGAGGAGATCCTTGAATGCACCTGCTGTCATTTCGGGAGAACCGAGTGGGCCCTGGGACTGTCCACTATTTATAGAGGAAGATGATTGACTTATAGTCATATTTACATACCAGCAAGGCATTTCTGTTCCAGACATCCATGCCCCAGAGTCCAGATGCTGGCTGTGCAGCCACTGTGACCTCCACTGATGGTTATTGCCTAAGGTTAGGTGTGGGAGGAGCTCACTGCCACATGGGATTACCAAAAGACACAATCCTTCTCCTAGTGCTTGGAAGCATGATACAAAATAGTTGCTGGTGGGAGAATGCTCAGCCTCACTCCTCTTCCTCAGTAGCATCTCATGTTGCCAGTGTGCTGGTAGCTCCTGTTGGCAGAGGGAGCTCATACTGACCTGTCACCCATTGCAGAGCTGCCACTTTCTAGGGAGTGGGGTGCCTGCACTTTCCTAGTGCCCATGAAATAGCTGTGAACAGCAGGCAGGCTTTGAGGTAAAAGGAACAGTTTACCCAACTAAACTGAGGAGTGTAAGAAATCAATTGCTATACCTAAAGACAGATACAGAAAAGTGAACAGTTACAGTCCTTGTTACTGCTTATTCAGGTTTATCTTCAGCATTTTTTCTTTTCCACGGTTTTCTTTGCAGATAGCAGGTTCAAGCCAGAGTAACTCTCAGGGTGACTGGCAGTTCCCTGCAGATGGAATCTGGTCCTTTAGCTACAACTTGTCTTTTAGTTATTTCTCTCCCAGAATCGATCATGGTTTGGGATAAAATCACCTCCCTATTTCTGTAAATTCACCCTCCTGGCCTTCTGCATTTCTGGATAAATCCAACTGATTAAAAGGACATCAAAGTTTGTCCCTACTGCCCTCATGAGAAAGAAGGCCCTTGGACTGTGTCTTTCAAGCTGAGTGGATGTGGCTAGGATTCACACTTATTTGACTTAACCCAGAGCTGTACACAGTACTTAAGGTGGGGCCTCAAAGAAGAAGAGACAGCTTAATGATTTCCTACTTGTGAAACCTTTACATTAGAATCTGAGGAAATGAAGTGGAAGTGACTAGTATGTAAAATTTTACTGTCTCAGTAGTGTCTTTTATGTTTAATAGTTGTAAGTGTATAAAAAGTGAATTAAGCAATGTGTACACTGCTCAAAAAAGGTGTGAAAAAAAAGTTACTGGTATCTGGGAAGGTGATCAGCTGAGTGGACAGGGTGTTCCTCTGCACAGCTGTTTTGTTATTAGTCTGTGAAGCTGTGAGAAACAGAATTCTTAAAACCAGTCAGGTCTGACAAATATCAGGAAGGAAACAGAGACCATGTAGCTTACATGGTTGTTTTCAGCAGGAAGGCAGGAAGATGATAAGATTGTATATTTTTCAGCTTGTCTAAAGATGCATTCTAATGTCAAATAATTGAAAATATGTTGGGAAAGGTCTACAGGCCATCTGCAAAGGCCTCAGGAATGGCCTCAGGAACCTATTTCTCCTGAAATAATCCCTAAATTTGAAGAAAAAGAAGTGAATTGATACTGTCATCACAGTGCTGTGAATACATTTGAGTTCCTGCATGCTTGCAAGAATTTGTCTAAAACTACATTATTTACAGTGCTGCAAAATACTAGACAACTTGTATTCTGTCTGGCTTTGCTGAGTGGAAGCCATGGGAAGTACAAAAATAATGTTTCACTGGTAAAGATTCACTCTTTCCCATAACTCAAACATTTTCATGCTATGTTTGCTTCTTTTGTTCTTAAACAGTGTCTATTCAGTTTTAGTTTAGGAGCTTTCTGTAGGACCTACAGTTGTGTTGAAGACACACTTCACGGAAGTCTCTTGATTACTTATTCAATGAATTTCATATATTTTCACTAGGAGTCTTTTGGAGCTAGTCATCTTCAGGAGTTTCTTGGGGGATAATTTTGGATCCTAAGATATAGATAACTAGTCAGATGATTATATTTCAGTAAAGCATTCTATTAATAGGTATTCTTGCTGTAATATTTAGATGTACTTCTAGAAGTCCATAACTTTTTGTCAGTTCTCTGTATTTCTGCAGCTTTCAGTGCATAAGAAAATTTCAATTTGTTGCCCAATTATATATTTTTTTTAATTACAAATGTATGCTGTGGTATCCCTACAGAACTGTTCTATAGTTAATAGCTAGTAATGTATAACCCTAGAACTTTGATTTCTATGGTAATGACAAAAAATGCATGCTTTTTGGAATTTAAGCATGAATTATTTTTTTTTCTGAAAGCTTACTAGCAGTTCTATTTGCCTGTTCATTTGAAAGCCACTAATACATACAAAGCTGTAAGTCATCCATAAACAGTTATTAAGAAGAGGCTTGAATAATTCTCAGAAGTAAGGGTGGAAGGTATAGAAGAAAGCATTCCCTTTTCACTTCTGCTGCTGGGAGTTCATACTGCATCCTCGGGAAGGTGACTTCACCTGACTCTTAGATTACAAATTTGAAGTTCTGCTGGGATTGGGTATCTCCAAGAGTATGCTGGGTATTTGGTGTGGGTGCTGTGGTTTGGGAGCTGAGACAGCAGGCTCTGACAGTGCCTGTTCCTGTTGTTCAGTTTGCATTATCCAGAGATGGAAATCACATGAATCAGGACAAGAGTTAAATGGAAGAACATTGGTACTGAAGACCTATGGCTTTCATTCATGGTCTAGGTTTAGTTAAATGTCATTTTGTGGAGATGCACTCTTTAAGGAACTGGTGATGTTTTAACAATTTCTGCAATCACACAGCTCTCTACTCAAGGAGATGCCAGCCAGGTGATTGGACCACTTACAGAGGGACAGAGGAGGAACATAGCTGTGGTTAATTCTCTATATAAACTGCACCAATCAGTTCTGAAGGTAAACTTCTTTTGGTATTTTTCTTCTTTCCATAACAGTAACTTCTTTGCTGTATCATCTGCATATTCTCCCATTAGCTAATGAGAACTCTGACAAATGTAGCCCAGTTTTGGCTTAAGAGCTGCATCTTGCTGTGCCTTTGTGCAACTTTGAGACCTGGTTGGCCCTGGTAAGCAATAGTCAATATAAGAAGTGAAAGATGTGAGAGAATATTCATGTCTCACAGCTGTTGTTTTGTGAGCCTAAAAAATTTTGGTTTTGAGGGGGGAGAGGTTTTTTTTTTTTTTGTCTGAGCTTACCTTTTGCAGAAGACACTCACTGCTTTCCCATGACTGTGGGAAAAATGAAAAGTGGAAGAGAAGGGTGAAATCAAGACAACCAGCACCTCACAAATATCTCTGTGCATTGTTGCTGTGACCGAAGTCTGGGCTGAAAATGTTTTCAAGACTAAGCACAGTTATGAATAATTCCACTTTACTGGCTTAGTGATGCCAATTGTTACACAGTCTCTCTAAATTAAAACAAACAAATACAGTGGTAGTTGCAGTTAATCATGTCTCAATCCTAGCCTGATTAGGAAAAAAGATCATGAGTACCCCTGACTGTGGATATGTTTAAAGAATGTTAAAAAATGCTAAAAAAACCTCTAAAATTTGCTTGAATTTTGCAAACAGATGGTAGATCAACTTTTGAGTCTGCTTTCTCTGATGTATTTAGTAATGAACCTCATGTGCCTTAGTGTTGGAAAGAGATCTGATATGATTCAGTCTTTGAGTTCAGTACTTATCTGGCTTAAAAATACTATCATATTGCATGCTCATAACTCTAAGGAAATTGGTAGAATACTAATTCAGATCCTTGACTTTCAATTCTAATATTGTTGTAGCTATCCATAAACAACTATTTAACATGTAGTATTATGACAGTCATAATACTGAGAAAGGGCAACATTTCCTTCAAGTATTTGCCAAAGAGCTGCTTGTGTAGTTCTCTATAAATGCTTTAGTTAGCAGTGGGAGAAGACACCACTTATTTTTAATCCTGATTCTATTAACCCTTCAGCTAAATTTCAGTTAAACTCAATTGACTCCTTTCTTTGCCAAGGCAGAAGCCCAGTCCATAGGAAACTTCAAAGCAAAGGACAGACACTGATGCAGTGAAAAGTCTGTCTGTATAAAACACATTTGATCATGTGTAATAAACCACATCTATATGTAAGCCACTCATTACTGAGGGTAAATGAAAATGTTTTTAAATGAAAATTAAATATTATAGATTCCAATAACTTGTTGAATGTTGACTATTAACAGTTACTTTACATTTTTAGGTCATTACCAATCAGAACTCATTTCCAGCAGCTGCTGAGCAAACAGTCACAACTGCTTTAAAGGTAATTGAATGTCCATATAACCAAGAGAGAGGGCTGAGCTTTGCTTGTTATGCTTAAAATGGGCACTTTTTTCCCCAAGTAATACTTTGTGTCAGTATATGTTAGTCAAAGGCATACAAATATTCTGAAAATTGTATTCTGTTGTATCTTCAGCTACATGTGTGTTGTGTGTGCCAAACCACTGCTTGAGAAGCATTTGTATTCAAGAATATTCTTGCAGTGGTTGGAACCCAGTTGTCATCTGACTGAAAATAAATGTCCTTCTCTGCTGTCATTCACACAGCAATAACTGGATCCTTCATCATCCCACCCTCTCCCCCCCCTCAACAAACACATAAAATTATGACTGGGGGAGCAGTGTGGATGGTGGTGCAGCCCTTCATGGATGGCACCTATCCACATCTCTCCATCTGGGAGGGGTTGTGAGCACAGGGATGAAGGGCAGCTCATGTGCCTGGGGAATCAACAGCTCAGGTGTGCACACCAAAGCATGGGTGTTTACAAAGCAGGAGTGCCAGGTTACTGGGCACCTTTTTGAAGGAAGGCTTTATATAGAAGTAGTAAAAAGCCTTACTTTACTGGCAAAATACATTAAAGAGAAAATGTTATTTTGGGGTATTGTTCTTTTATATTTAGCAGCTTCTAATGCAGAATAATAAAAAGCACTGTTGAAATGAACTATTTGTCGAGGTGTCAAAATGTAAATGTTTCTGTTTCCTAACTTCTGCCTTTTTCTTACTCTATTTTAGGCAGTCCATGATCTAATGGGTAGTGCTATTCAACCATTACTGACCTCTGTAGGAGATTCAGTAGAAGCTATTATCATCACTATGCACCAGGAAGATTTTTCTGGGTAACTAGAAACATTTTTTAAATTTGACATTGCTTTAGTAAGTGTACTGCATATGCAAAACAGATAGCTATTGCCATAATGTCCTTGGACCAAGAGCACTTGTTTGTTGAGGTGATGCTTTATGGTCTGTGAACACAGAAAGCAGAATTACACCTATCTACTGAAACAGATTAATTAAGTGACATCTGTCTTCTTCCTCCCTCCCTTTTTTTTTTTTTTTTTTGCTTCTGTGTTGAGTAAAATTAATTTAAAATAGAAAAATAAAGACCACCACAGGTCATTTTTGTGCTCAATAAAACCTTTTGTTTTTACAGCTTCTTTTTGTGGGCAGTCTTCAGAACTGTCAGTATTCTTGTTTCTCACAATATAGCATATAACTTCTGATTCAAAATTAAACAGAATTTTTTTCTAAAGTATTACTGAATATGAAATTGTTCAAAAGATCTTTTTTTACTAGAACCTCAGATTTAATGTATGATTCTATTTTCCCAGAGCATTTTAATTAAAATTTCCAGTGTTCTTGAATTGCAAAGATCTTGAGTCCTACCTGTTATTGAGACTTCCTTTATGCACATTATTATGACCATTATCATTGCTTGTATCAATATCAAATGTCCTGGTTTTTATCTCAGAAATTCACTAAAAACAGTCTATTGTCAGAGGTGTTTTAAATTTTCCTTACAACTTTTTTTTTTTTTTTCCCCAACCAATATTTTACCCTCTCCATCTTTCTTTTGCCATCACTAGAAAATATGTCTGTAGGTGTGTAAAGTGAGTTCAGCCAAAGACTTAGTTTAGGTGGGCAGCCTGTATGATTAGGTGCCTGAGTTTGGAAGGCTCTTTTGCCTGACTGATTAAAGAGAACACGAAGGTCATTGATTTTTGTGTTCTGTAGCTTCTGTTCTACTTCAGTGATAATTAGATTAACTTTATAATTCTGGGTTTGGAGGAATCTAGGATACTAATTCTATACAGAGAACAGATTTGAGATAGGCACAGTAATCCTGTAACATGTGCTTGTATTTTCTGACCCATCCATAGAGTTACAAATCAACAACTGGGACATTTAAATTCAGGGGCTGGAATTGAGGTTTAAGCTCCAAACCGGTGGAGACTTTGCAAGTTGTGTAGAAGTGGGGTTATTTCCTTTCTTGTTAGGATGGAGATGGCTAATAAAGAGATTTTTTTAGCTACAGTTTCCAGGTGAGCTGAGTAGAACTGAGACAATTCATGCCATGAATTCATGTCATAGGAAAAAAATTTGAATTTTGTTGTATTTAAGAATGAATTTCACTGCTGTCCCCATTTCTTTTTCCAATTTTTTTTTTTCTTTCCCCAGATCATTATCCAGCTCAGGAAAACCAGATGTCCCTTGTTCTCTGTACATGAAAGAACTACAGGGTTTTATAGCAAGAGTCATGAACGACTACTTCAGACATTTTGAATGTTTTGACTTTGTCTTTGATAACACTGAAGCCATGGCTCAAAGAGCAATTGAACTTTTCATTCGCAATGCCAGTCTAATAAGGCCCCTGGGTGAAGGCGGGAAGATGAGGCTTGCAGCAGATTTTGCACAGGTACCCTTAATACTGGTTTCTGCTTTTTGCTGTTACTTCAGTGTGTTCATTGAAAAGTATCAATACTTCTGTCCCCATCAAGGTATAAATAGGCAGTTGTTGAGGTTGATGCATTCCAATTTCTAAGCATCCTTTCCGATGAGGTACTGTGTCCTGAGAAATGCATCCACTGAGCAGTTAAGATCCTTTCATCACTGTAGGACACATTCAGGGAGGTCAGACAACTTTCTATCAAGTGACTCTTGCATTTAAATTCAGCTGTGTCTTGACATTTTATCCTGCTTGTCTGACCTCTTTGATGCGTCCATCATTTGCCACCATTCATTCACTTCATTCTTTCTTTCTCTTCTAATGGAATAGTGTGTCACTTTCTTAATCACTTTATATATCACAGTGCCCACAGTGGTTAATCACTACCTCAGCTGCCTTGCAGTGTAGAAACAAGCTAAAGAAATACCAATATCATGTGGAAGAATTGCCCTTTTGGTAATACTAAAACAGTTTTCTTGTGGGAGACTCTTCACGACCCGATTGACTCACCTGCCTCTCAGCTTTACCTCTCTCTTATACTGGACTAAAACACAAAACAAATTCCCAGATTAATATCTGCTACCTGTCTGCTACAATCTACTCTTATTCAAATTTAATTCATCAATAGGAACACTGTGTGATTAACTTGTCAAAAAATACAAGCATCCACTATATTGGTCTGAGGGTCCTGGTTATTATTACCCAAACAGAAAAGGGAATTAGCACCAGCTGTTTGCATGCTGAGTGCTGGTTTTGGCTGGTAGGTAACTGAGGTAGGAGAGGAAGGCAGGGAGGAGGAGGAGGAGGAGGAATTGCTCCCATCTCTGCTTCTGCTTGTGGCTGCTCTATGTTATTTGCCTGTGAATTACATACTCCTGCGTAAAAATTTTTTATTCATTACTGTAACGTAGCAAATCAATCTTTAACTACAGAAGCTAAGGAGAAGTTTTCAATTGCTTTCAATAACAAAGTTCCATTTCCTTCTCTGATTTGAAGACAGTGGCATAAAATTGGAGGAAAAAAAGAATGCTTGACTTCTCCTCTGGAATGAATATAGATATTTTTTTGTAATTTCTGCTGCAGTACTGAAGTAAGTTGTATAACTTTGGGAAATATCTTCACCTAATTCTACAGTAAAGAGCATATGATCTAAGCACATGTTATAGGAATACCAAAAGTCTAATTAATTTATCATTTTTAATTACTTATTTTTCTCATTCTGACACAGACTGCCTTTTAAATGAAAATAGAAGGCATGCTTGTATCTGAGTATAGGAACATTTGCATGTTTTTCTCCATTGTGCTGAGTATAACTTCTAAATGCACAACTGTGTGAAGTGTAACTCCTAAATGCACAATTGTGTGAAGATAAATATTCTGATTCCTCTTTTTTTGTACTGTGGAAGAAAAAAAAAGCAAGTTTTGATTTAAGTCGTGTCTTCTGCCTTCAACTGTTGCTGCATCTGGGGGCTGCCTTGTGCTTTTCTTATCTTACCATTCCAGCATTTTTATGAATTGTTTAAAAATTAGTTTAAAACAGGAACTGTCCAGGTCCAACCAGCCCCATATAGCCACCCAGTGTTCACTTTGTGTCTTTGAGCACCTCTGCACAGAGTTCTTCAGAGTGGCTCTGGCTGCCTCAGGTGCTTTATGGGAAGGATGAACTTTTCCGAATAACCATAAATGCTACATGCAGGATTTTTTTATTCCCAGAAGGGCACTGCGTTGTTGGACTGAAGCCAAACCTGAAAGAAAGACCTGCCTGAAAAAACACTGTGTGTAGGAGGAATTTTGTTCATAAACTCTTTTCACTGGTACTCTGTCTTGTCGAGTCATTTTGAATTATCTATACTCAAAAAGGGTTATGTGTTCCTGCTTTAAACTGGATTTTGAGAGTTACAACCCCTTTTTGTGTTTTGGGGTTACATATAAGCAAAAGATCTGGGCAGATATCTGCTTAGAAGCTTTGGTTAATTCAAGGTCCTGTTAAAAACACTCATGCTTGTAAGACACTCAGGCAGTCTTGGGTTGGATCAGATTTTGGCTGTCTCACATTTGTGCACATTTACAGAATCACAGAATTGTTGTGTTTGGAAAGGACCTCTGAGATCACCGAGTCCAACCACACATAATGCAGTGTTCTAGCCCACCAGTCCCAAAAGGCAGAGACCTTCTCCAAGGGCATTCAGAGTTACAGTAACAGCTGCCTTATACTCAGCAGGATAGCTTTGACTGAGACTCAGAACTGTAAATTTTTTGTTTTGGGAATGTTTTACTGATCAGTTGCTTCAGAACAACAGGTGTCTACACAGGAGGGGGAAAACTGAGGCTTCGAGGTCTCTTCATTCAGAGCTGGCTTTGCTGAGGTGCACCATAGCCAATTTTCCTCAGTAAGGCACAGCTACTTATACAGTTAGGAATTATTGCTATAATTCTGTGTCTTACCTTGTTTCCAGTGTCAGTATTGCATTTTTCTATCTTGTGCTTTACAAATATTTCAGCAATAAGACTTAAGTATGTGCTAGTGTGGCAGCTGTAAACAGAGGTATGATAGGCTTGAAATATGCCTCAATATCATTAATATGATTTAATGGAGATCAGTCCTTACAGAAACATTTTAAGCCCTAGAAAATGTCTGCAGTGCAGTAAGATTATTATCACATACTGTGCTGTTCCCTGGGACTCTCATTATTTGGAATATTTCCAGTCTACAGGCTGAATTCACCTCTTTTAATGCTCTCAGTTTTTGTGCAGGCAGTAGCACAGGGTTACATTTCAGTCCCCGTATCAGTTTGGTTTCATTTTTTTTAATATTTTTTAAGGTGAGCATAATTTATTATTCATGTATCTAATACCAGATTTCACTTTTTAATTCAATACTATGCAGCCTGAAAAAAAAATCTTTTCTCTAGAGGGCCTTTTACCTTGTTTGGTTGTCAGATTTGTCACAGCACTTACACTGAGACACATTGGGCTTGCCGGCTTGTACTTCAGGCCTCCTAAAACACAACAGAAATGCTGGATAATACAGCAAAGAATGAAACATAAGCACAGTCAGTTGAAGAATTTATTTAGAAGAAATGAGTAATCTACAGTAATATTTGGCATGGGAATTTGTAGTCTGCTTCATGAAGTTTGTAAGCTAATACAGGAAAATAATGTTTATTAATAGCAAATACAAATCACAACAGCATTGAAATAAACTGATCTAGAAATTGCAAAGACTAATTATTAATCTTTATGTTTCATGGCATGAAGGCATGACTTGATTTCCCATGTTTTTCAGAGTACAGGTATATGTTTGGAGTGACATACAAGGCAGGAGCTACTGTCTGTGCCAAGAATCCTGGCTCATATCATGACTGTTTTCAGCCTTGTCAAGTAAACAATCTTTACTGCTCCTGTTTGAGTTAATACTAGTCTATACATTTTTTCATATGTGTCTTATTTAGATGTGGTTTACAGTTGGCTTTTTTGGCATTATTTTGTACTGTGTTCAAACAGTTTTAATGGGGCATAGTTACCTGCTACCAACTCTTCAAGTTCTTATCCATAAATTACTGCAAAATGTTTTGGTTCGATTGAATTTCCCTAGGGGAAAAAAAATGGTTTTGCAGTAGAAGTTAACAATGCTGAATTCTAATGCAGAAGAAATATTTCTGTCTTCTGATAAGCCTATGGTAAGAATCTGGTTCCCTGATTCAATATGTGGCATTAAAAAAGCAAATCTATTAGGTATTTGTTTAAAAAAAAATAAACAGATTTGTTCATTTGAGCAAATGTGATGATATAAGTGTAAAAACGCTTTTTATAATTTTTCCTGAAAAGTGTTCTTTCTGGTTTCTCATGCAGAAGTGGGAGAAGTAGGATGCTGTAATCACATTTGTAGGCATAAGGACAGAGACTACTAAAGCTAACATGAACTTAATGTTTAATTCTGTCTTACCAGAAGGAGGAAATTATTTTCTGATGTGTGTTATTTTGGAGGTACTAGAGCTGAAGGATTTCCTTTAACATCAGCTGCTTTGGAATTGCTGCATGGGTGAGAAATCAAATTCCACATCCCTTCAAGGCCAGGTTCTTTCATGTTCAGAGCTCTGCTCCCTTCCTTGTTAAAGCATATTCCCCTTGTGAATGTCTGGCAAAAATCATTTTGAATTAACATTTAAAATCTGGGGATTCATCTTGGCCAGGAGGAAATGTAATAGCTAAAAATTTAATGTTAAGATTTTCCAGCTGAAAAAGCAGCTGTTTAATAATGAGAGCTCTTGAAAATATGACAATAGGCACTAAACAATAACTTCACCATGGGGTTTTTCAAAGTGCTCTTCAATATATATGTATATATATGCATTATCTGTATCTAGACTACATGTTAACTTCACCCTTGGGTTGCTGAACATAATCCAATTAGAGAAGCCAGCCATGTGTTGTATTTTTTACATTACTTAGCTATCCAGTGAATAGTTCAACAGATAATTGACCACCTCACCATGGGCTATGGCAGGGTCATATGGGAGGGAAAGATAATAGAGCATTTTTGGGCTTATAGAGCAGTAATCATTGAGAAGATGCATATGTTGGGCAGGAGTCTGCCACTGTATTCTGTGAAGCATAGCAAAATGACATGAATAAACCATGGAAAAGCATTGGGTTTGAACAAGTTTAGAAGAAACAAGGCAAGTCATTAGGCCTCCTTCTGTTGTAGCATCCAGCAGGATTCCTTCTCCACAGGCATTTGCACTCCCTGCTTCTCCTCTTGGAGTGTGGGTCAGTGGTTGTCTCACGTTAGTCAGTCAAGGCTCTGTGGTTGCAAAGTACTTTTTGGACACCTGATTTTTCACTGGATTTAATCTGCATGTTGGAATTCACATTGCAGTTCTAAGAGACAAATTTGGAAAAGAAGTTTTTAAAAACCTTCCTACCATTTTGTATTTAACGTCCATAGGGCATGGCTGTATGAGCAGCCTCTTGCACACGATACAGATGCTGGCTTGCAGACAGCCAAAATACATCACCCCACCTGTAAAAGCTCACCAGAATGCTTGGGAAACTATAGCTGTATATCATAGCAAAAGCTGCTACAATAGTATATATAACCCTGCTGCATGAATCAACAGTTGATGCAGCTCCAGGTGATGACAGCCATGGAAAACAAGAAGTGGCATATGTTCAATCCTCTGCCCTATTCCAGCACCTAAAACCCAGCAGCTGTTCCAGACCAATGGTTCCTTCCTGGCACTCTCTCCCAGGCCAGTGGTGCCAGCAGGTCCCCGAGCTCAGCAGAGACACAAAACCCCACTCAAGGGCGTGCAGAAATTAATGTAACAGCAGAAAGATACTCAATATATCACAGGGCTTAGGCAAGTAGCTAAAATTCAAGTGACAAAACCAATCTTAGTTATTATGGGAAGTAAAGTTTTTATTGGAGAAATTTGATTATAGCACATTGCAGACTAATGTAAATTTAAAAAGTTTCTCTGGTTATGTACATTTTTACCATATTATTTTTCACTCATTCCCACTCTTCATGAGTCAGTTTGAAATGGTATAGTATACTGCAAAGCTTAAAAACAATTTTTTTCTTTGGCAACCAGTACTTCACGAATCAACCATCTGCTGCCATTAAATCTATCTAGTTCTAGCAATACTAATAATTTCCTACAGTGAATAAAGGTTGAAGATGAAGTGCTAAAGTTTTCCAAAGTAAATTTTATTCTTTAGTACTTAAGACTAAAAATGTTGATTTATGGAAACTGCCAAGTATGTTCAAGAGAGAGAATTTAAATTTGTTTTAATAAGGAATTGGTTAAGCTGTAGAAAGTTTCACTTACATCTCATTACATCATATTACATTTCAGGAGTGAAACAATAATTTAAAACCTATTAAGCAAAATTATATTTCACTATGCTGGGATTTCTTTCCCCTCATGAGTACATTTTGATCCATGAATCTCTGTTTCTCTAAGTCAGATTGGCAGTCTGTTGCCTGTTATCAAATTCTCTGAAGCACCTACAAGAATTATCTTCTCCTTGGGTTTTCGCAGTGATAAGCCTGTGGCTTCACCAGAGCTGGGACACCGTCTCCTGCAGGGTATTCTTTCCTTCCAACTGCCCCTACTCAATACTGATGCCTGAAAAGAAGCTCTGGAACCACACCTTTTTTTTTTTTTTTTCCCCTTTTGTTTTTCAGGCTCTGTAGGGTTCTGGTACCGTGATGCAGCAAAACCTACTTAATTAGCTTCTCTTTTTGGCTGCTTGCTCCTGATCCTGTGCAGCACACTGGCTTAGAAATGACCTGGGGAATCTGAGGGTACAACATACTGAACTTTCTCCAAGCTTCATTGCAGTTTGGAGTTGGAGTATATCCCTGCAGAAATAAATCCCTAGGGAGAACCTGGCAGCCCGGGGCCGTGCATCCAGCCTGGCTCCTTTGTGCAGCACATGGCACAGCAGCTGATGGCTCCACCTCGGGTGTGGGGACATTGGCTTCCCATCTGTCTGCCTTCTGCACTCTCTGGTGGGTTGGGTGCTTGCTGAGGAGCTGCAGAGCTGGGTTGTCCATGCTCTTCAGCCCAAGGAATAGGTACCCCTGCTCCTGTGTGCAGGAGAGGTGACCACCTCAGGCTGGTGGTTATGGGGGGATGAGGCAGAGATCCGACGTGAGTGTAGAAAAGGGGCCAGGTCATAGTCCAGAGTTAGAAGATTTGGGGGCCAGAGGGGCAGCAATCGGGAGAAAGTTGGCTTGTTACCCAGGGCTGGAGCATTCATCTGAAAGCTGAGGACAAAGATCCTTAGTTCTGCTTCCTGGATTTTTATTCACTTTCTGCTTCTGTGAGTTTCTGCTTAATATTTCAAGCAGCCTCAGCGTGCTTGATGTGGGGCCTGTGTTCCAAGTTTCCCAGGCTCAGGAAGAAGCTTTGCAGAAAGCAGAACTGCCTGTAGGCTAGTTCTGGGGGGGCTTTCTCCCACCACCTTCCAGAGATGCCCTTGTCTGAAGAGAAAGCAAAGATGTCTGGGTTAGGCCCTCTGAATTTCCTAGCTTTTTCTTTCCTGAGGGTTGTGTAGGTGGGTGCTCCTACAACATGACCCACCTGACCTATTTGAGATGTTCACCTTTGGGAAAGGTGTATCACACACCAGGACTGGCTGTTTCACTCCACTCAGTATGAAGAGAACCTCTAGATATTGAGAAGGCAGAGATGACTCCCATCCTGGTACCTGCCTTTTAAGATGGGTTCTTGAAGTGTATGGCCTTGATTTGCATTAAATGCTAATTTAATTTCTTCTGGGTTTATGTGAACAATGGCATCATAGTTTGCCACACCATTTTTCCTGGTCTTGCTGGAACCCCAGCATAGTTGCAGGCTCTTGGTGAAGCTGGCGGCCCAGCCTCCAGCTCTGTCTGAGGAAATGCTACTTTTGGAAAGAACAGAAATATAGAAGAGTGATAGAAGATTTCACTTGTCTTATCACAAACACTTTAAATATGTTGAATATGTTCAATAATGTTACTAAAATGGGAAGCTTATTGTACTATGGTTTTGGTCTTGTTATAAATACAGTTTGTATCCCTCCATTAACTGACACCAGAAGGGATTTACTCCATATCTGGCCAAAATTACTTTACCTGTGGGGTTTTCTGGATGATGGCACTTCTATTAGTGTGTCTATTAACTGATATTTTGCCATGTGACGCTCAGTGTTCATTGTGGATCTGTAAGTAAAATTGTTCTTTTTCACTTCTGCTTCCTCACTGTTAATAAAGAGCCTGTGACAGAGTTTGCTCTCACATGAGTGATGTAAAACCCAAGTGGAGCCTGGCTCTTGTTCAAAAAGGCAGGGGAACTCCAGAGCTTACAAAACAACAAGTGTTTACAGATTATTTGTTTTTAAAGATGGCTGCTGTAACTCAGTATGAAAATAAGTATGAAAATAATGCTCTTACTTATGCTCCTTTGCCTGTGGTTCCATATGACCCTGTGCCAACAGGTCCCAGCTGCCTTCTGTCTAATCTGTGTAGGTTTTGTGCCCCGTAGTTTGGGTCTGAATGTTTGAGATGGAATGACTTGAACATTGTCCTTACGAAAGGAAAGGGAGCCCAGCTGAAACAGGCATGCATTTTTACTGCTTTAGAAGTGAATTGCAGAGACCTGCCTAGATTTGCTTTCTTCCCAGGCTGCAGTCAGATTTTTAAGGTATTAACCTAAGTGCTTCATCAGGAAATTCTACACCGGGAGAATAAACCTGTTCAGAAAGTCCACAAGATCCCTTCTGTTCTTAACCACAGACTATCACTATCATTTTTCACAGGATGTTTACTGTCTTGCCAAGAACAAGGCAAAAGTCTTGTCTCAGGCAATGCAGTATGAAAGGAAAGGATAACTTCTTCTCTGTAAGTTTGGATTATTTCTTAAAGGAGGGCTACTTCAATACAGAGTTTTGTATTTTGGGACGGTCTTAATTCCAATTAAAATGATTTTTTTTTTTTAATAGATGGAGCTAGCTGTAGCACCACTGTGTCGACGAGTCTCTGACCTAGGAAAATCTTACAGACAGCTGAGGTCATTCAGGTGAGTTGCAGTGGCAGGAGCTGGCAGTTATCAGTATGACCAAACTGCAGTTCAAAACTGATGTATTACCTTATGTTAATTCTGCTGAAACTGACAGGTTTTTTGGCAGCACCCACCTGCAAATTAGAAATAGATTAAAGTTCTTTTAAATTTTATGCAGAATATAACTATGATTTAACAATCTTTGTTATGCAAATGTTGGCCAAATTGTACCTTTTTGAGTTGCTTTCAGTGCAACTTCTGTATGACAGTGAGTTCTATAGCTACCTTAAGTGTTTTCACTGAAATACAGAATTTACAGTCTTGTGTTACTTAATTACAACAGGCAACTTCTGTAAATTCTTACCAACTGGAGCTGTGTTCAAAACCAAGGATGCAGATTAGTGGAAAAAAAATTAGATTATTCAAACCTAACACAGTATTACCATCAAACAGGCATTTTTCTAATGCATAAGATTTTTCTTCCTTTCTCAAGTATATACTTCTTTTCCAGACCGCTGCTGTTCCAGACCAGTGAGCATATTGCCAGTAGCCCAGCTCTGGGGGAGGTTATTCCATTCAGCATTATTCTTCAATTCTTATTTACAAGAGCACCACCAGAGTTAAAATCACCCTTCCAGGTAATAAGATCAACCTGTCTTTTCTTTCGAGATGTCCTAAGGAGAAATAAACATTGTAGTTCACCCTCATAATTTTAGTTAAAAAGAATTCAAGCTCATACTTTATATAATTTGTTGGGTTTTGGTTTTATTGTAGCAAAGGTATTATGGTCATTGACTTCATTTTTTGGATAATTAACAGTAGGAAGATGATAACCTGATTTCAAATAGAGTCTGAATTCTTTAATATTCTTTCATCTCACAGATGCAATTTCAGGTCTTATCCCAGACTGCGCATTACCTGAATCCTGCTCATGTAAAATGCAGGAAATATAGATCTCAAACCCCTCTCAGAACTGGGCAAATGTCTGATGTAGGGTATGACCTCTGAGCTCCCAAATAACCTATTGGGCTGTTTCTGTTAATTGCCTCTGTTTCCTTAACTCGTTCTGCATCACTGCAGTATTAGAGACCCTCATGTGGCTTTCATTTATGTAATCTTTGATTCTTAAGTTGGTGTGTGTGTTTCCTTTTTTGCATTTATGTGTAATTGGTGGTTTTTGTGTTTCTGTATCAGAGGGCTGAGTGGTCCATTGCCCGCTACTCCCAGTGGCTTGATGATCATCCATCTGAGAAAGACAGGCTTGCTCTCATACGGTAAAAATTGTGCTTCTTTCTTATCTACATTTATGATTATGGAGCAGTACCTTACTTGCACACCAGGACTAGTCTTTAAAAGTTCAAAAATGTGCTATAGAAGATATGTCATAAATACCATTTCCCTCTCTTCACTCATGGGATGAGTTGCAAAGTGGGAGAATACATAAACTGCAAAATTCCTTCCTCCTGGCCTGTACCCAAACCCTCCAGTGGCTTTGGAGGGAGCACATGATCACTTGCAAAAGAAGGAAACCATGCACAGTGATGGTTTAAACAAATACTGTCTTTTAACAAAACTGCCTCTCTCAGCTGTTGGAAAGAAAAGGCTGCAGCTGTCCTGTGTTCTGTAACAAGAAAAGTCTTGGAAGCTTAAGCAATAAAAATCATAGAATGTTTTAGGTTGGAATGGACCTTAAAGATTATCCAGTTCCAACCCCGATACATGGGCAAGGACACTTTCCACTAGACCAGGTTGCTTAGAGCCCCATCCAACCTGGTCTTGAACACTTACAGGGAGGGGGCATCCGTAATTTCCCTGGGCAACCTGTTCCGGTGTCTTACCATCCTCACAGGAAATAATTTCTAACCTAAATGTACCCTCTTCCAGCTTAAAACTAGGCAGGAATTTAAAATGTAGGTAGAAGTTAAAAATGGAAGACCCTTGTTACACCCTTTCAATATTATTCTTCAGGAAATCAGCCTGAGATCTTCAGAAGTGATAATCGCATCAGATTTTTTTAATCTTCATGGAGTGGATGGCTTTATAGCTAAATACTATTTTGCATCTTAAAATGCTAGAAGTTATGAAGAGTCTTGTTTTTCAAAACAAGCAGATTGAAGTATGTTAGAGAGAACAGTTGTGTTGTATGAGCATGACAGAGCCAGCCAGAGGATCCTCGGGATTTAAGGCTCAGATGATCATTTGGCTTCCAGTGCCCTAACTCTCCCAGCCATCTTCTTGGTGTCCCACCCTGACCTTGGTGTCACCCACTCCAGTGGCATGGGAAAGGTCATCACACATAACTGCACTGAGCTCCATCTGGCTTGGGAGATGACTCTGTCCTTAAACATGTGGCTGCTGCCAGCTTTTGCTGAAATCATAAAAGCTGACTTTTACCTTCCAGCCAGCAGTGGTTGTGCTTGAGAAAATCAACAATTATCTGGCTGCACTTTTAAAGCAGCCAAGAGGAGTCTGCTGTAAATATTTACAGTTCTTGAAGCTGATAGCACCATGCACTCTGGTGTAGTGATCAGGCCAATTAACAACAATAGCAAACAAACAAAGTTGATCACCAGTAGATGTTAGTACGATTTATTTCCAAAATATTACATGCAAACAATGTCTCTTCACATGTGTATTAAAAGAGTATTTTTAGAATACCATACATGTTGATAGTCTAATTTGGCTACAAGACTAGGTTTTCATGAATCTCAAGCCATGACACCTTGATTTACAGTGGAATGGATAGGATAATAGGTAGAGAGCTAATACAGCTGTATATGTAACTTAGTTTAGAATATTTTGATTGTAATTTCTGTTCTGATAGTACTGGCAAAACTGACAATACTGAATTTCAGATATGTTAGAGAAAGCCAAGAATGCAAATCATTGGAGAACTGATGAGATTGTGTTCTCTTCAATCCTTTTACACAAATTTGAAAATGCCATCCTTAAACTACAACACATTTTTTCTTTATTAGCAATGAAATTTAATCCAGAATGATTCAGTTAATGGTCTTGCTGGTGGTCATGTTCAGACACTGATAAATTGCTCTGACCATGGAGGTATTAAAGGACAAACCTTGGGATGTGGCTTTTGGGCAGTGTAATCCATTAGACCAAGTAGCATAGGTGGTATACTTGAGCTTTTAACTTCAGTCCTTTCATTGAATGCTTTTTTCATTTTGCATGAGTTACCAGGATTAAAATATTTTAATTTTGTAACCTCAAGAATATGCAGCTGCAAGGTCTATCACTTGGCAAGGTTATTGCTTGAGCATTTTACAGTGAGACTGTGGTCCTTTTGCTTTCCACTGTGGAGTGCTTGGACATTGGTCAGGCAGCTGCTCTCCCAGAGCATGGAGAAGGCAGATTTGAAGAGCTGCTCTTCCTAAGAGCCTCTCTTGGTGCTCCAGGGGCTTTTCCTTACTCTTGGTATGCCAGAGCAAGGCTGTTTGTCACTGCCCATTCTTGACTGCTTCTCCATCCATCCCCAGGCCCACTGCTTGCAGGCACTACTCATGCAGATCTGCTGAGCCACGTGGGTTAAGTACAGAGGACTTGTCAGGCAGACTCTTCCCCCAGAGGTTGGGTTGGCAGCTGGTGCAGCACTGCCTGCCTGGGAGCTGAGCTGGGGGGAGGCTGAGCAGCGCTTGAGCACGGTGAGGAGGGGACGGGATGGGATGGGACAGGTAACCTCTGCAGGCACTGCTGGATGCACTCACCTTTCTACCTTCTCCTCTCATTTCTAGTCAGTAATTTCTTACAAGGCTGGTTATCTGTGCATAAGGCAGGCAAGGAAACATCAGTCACTAGTATGACCATGTTTCACTTGTATTTTCTTCAATATTCTATTGGAAGATTTCTGAGCCTGCTGTTCACGTGTCTTATACAAACATAGCGTAGCTAGGTTCAATGAATTTGAACTACAGGTGTCTTGCTCATTTGTTTGGAGTCTTTTCTCTATCACCCTCTTCAAAGTTTTTCCACCAGTAGCTGTGCAGCTGTGCTAATTGAACCTTGGATGTTTTGAGCCTTCACATCTCTGCACTGGTTCACATCAGGATATTGTCTTTACACATGCTGCAACCTTGCAAATGGTAATTTTCTGCAACCTCCCTTTGTAATGACTGTGCAATTACTCTAGGGATCTGCTGCTTAGATATTAATTTACTTGTGTTATCAAAATCCTTACTGCTTCATATTAGAGCTAATTGCAGTGCTTATTCCACTCTACAGATCTTAAAGACTTCATATGCAACTGGGTGCTAACATTACAAATTAGTAGTAGCATTCTGAGCGTTTTTGTGAATTTCTTTCTGCTTGTATTCAGCATGAAGGAAGTGAGGGCAGTTTTACCTGGGCAGACATGTATTAGCTCAACTCCCTCTATAGTCAACAGCAAGAAACAGGTTCTGCTGAGGATGATTCATCTCATCCTGAAGCAGGAACCTAAACCGGGTCAGTTGTGCTGTGTCCTGGCAGCTCCCTGTTTCTGCTGGGTGAGGGGAGTGTGGGCTGGGACAGGGTGGCTCTGTCAGGCCAGCAGCTGCCCTGCAGAACTCAGTGTTCAGGTGAGAGGACCCTGCTGTAGGCATCCTCCCAGAGCAGGGGTTGTGATGAAAGGAGCCTTCCTTTACACAGCCAGGGCACTGTTTGTCATTTTCTTTTTCAATTAAGTTTGAAAACTCAATCTTTCTTCCATAAATGAGACTTGCTAGGCATGGCAGGATCTGAGCCAGCCTCAAGGACACTTCATCTGCTCAAGATCTTGCCCAATTCTCACCTTTACCATTCCAGTATGGAGCAGAGTTGAAAGCCAGGCCCACTGAAGAGTTTGCTTTTGTAGCAAGCTGGTGCCCTGAGCTGGAGAGCAGCTCTGCTCACAAACCTGCCAGGGGCAGGGACAAATGCCAGCTTGGGGACCACCACCAAAACCCCATCTGTGCATTAGTTTCCATCTCAGTGCAGCAGCATGACAGCTTTGCTGCAAGCAGCAGAACCAGCTGGGCCTCTACTTGCTCTGCTCAGACCAAGCAAGCAGCAGCCACAAAGCATGGCTGGAGGCTGCCTGCACCTCTGAGCCCTCCCCCAGACAGCCCAGAGCATTCATATAAACCCTCTGTGCCCCTCACTCTTGTCTGTCAGTGCACAGTTCCTGTAATCTCTTTATTATGCAGTCTGGAATAAACCAGGGATGTCTCTTGCTGATCTCCTGTCCTACAGATGATGCTGTTGAACATTTTACTGTTCGGTTTTACAATAACTTTTATAGCACTCCGTTAAATAGATGTGGTGTCAGACAGATGTGATCTTACACAGCATATTTTCAATTTTCCTCTTTGACCTGAAGTTTACAGAGCAAACAGACCTTTAACACAGTACTAAAGAGAAGTCTGGCCCTGCTGTCCTCCAGCTGCCTGGCTAATTGGTTGTGACCTGAGTGCACAGGGCACTGCTCTGCTACTGAACAGAAAGATGATCCCCACCTCTTCCAAAGCTTAAAATTTAAAACAGGCTCCATTTGACCCAGTCAGAACTCAGGAGGGAAGTACTAGTAAAATTACAGTAATTCTAACTGATAATGATTCAGATCCCTTGAAGAGCCACAGTCAAAATCATACACTTTTTTTTTTCTTTTAACTGTAGATATAAATCTTCATGTGTTGAAAGATCATTTTTAAAAAGAATGATCTGGATCTTATATAATCAGCTTGCCCTGATTTTCAAGAACACTCATGTTTTTGCTCAAGCAAGTAAAGTAATTTAATAAATGCTTTAGAATCCTTTTCCTTATGTGGGAGGGCATCTTAAACTTAGATTTTTTTTTTCTTATTTCTTATGGCATTTTTAATGAAGTATTAATATATGCAGAATGTCCCACCAACCCTCCTTCCATAGCTCTCTTTTACAAACAATATTTGTAATGTATACCATAGCTTGTCTTTTTAAATAGAAACAGATTGCTGAACAGGTTTCATGTCCTTTATTAGACTGGAAGATACTGAATTTAGGGCATTATTTAGTCTAATCCTTTCAAGAGGATGTTTTGTGTATTACATAAACAAGGTTTCTTACATCTTCTTAAACATCAGCAATGCAACTATAAATTACATCTTTTTATGTGACAACAGCTGTGATCTCTTCTGTGCTGGAGACTTGACAATACTGCTTTCACCCAGGATGCCATTTATTTTTCCATTACTACTTGTACACTGCTGTTTTTACAGTGTCCTCTACAGGAGCAAGCCCACCTTTTCTTTAAGACAAGATTTTAATGGTAAAATGGTGCATCTGAATTGAGTTCAGTACTGCCAGCATAGTTTCCAGGAGCTCGTTTGAGCTAGGATCAGTGAAGTTTATGCAAAAGTCATCAGAAAAATCTGTATTTCATTGTTTACATTGCTACTAAACTCCTGTATCTCCCAAAACCAGGTACAGTCATGTAGGCATCTTGGCAACTTCAGTGTCAGGTGTTGTTACCCAGCTGAGCAGGTGTGGGGGTTTGGCCCCAGCCAGAGGCAGGAGAGCCAGCCTGGGCTGAGCCTTGGCTGCATGCAGCAGCACCACCCATCTCTCTCTTTGCTGGAAGCAGCTTCCTGCACTGTCTGTGTTTCTGTACATCAGAGTCCCAAAATCCCACCCTTACGACATGGTAACTGTCCTCAGACAAACAACATTCCCATGCCAAGTGTACTTCAGGAATCACATCTGCTTTAGGGCCATTGGTGCTTTTCAGTTACCTCCATCAGCTCATTCCTCCCTTGCACTCTGAAGCACCCTCACTGATATTCTCTGGGCTCCAAAGATCCATTTTCCCTGGATCCATGGTTTCTGCCATTTTACTACCTGTGCCCTTTGTTACTGGGAATGCTGTTCCCAGTGGGATGGACAGGCTTCCCAGTCTGTCACCATCGTGTTGTTACCATGGGCAGCACCATAGAGGAGAGTTCCCTGAGCTGCTCAGAGCTCGACCATCACTGCGAGCTGTTTCATGGTCACCAGGTGACCGTGGCTGCCTCTTGGCTCCCAGCCTGCAGCAGCTGCTGCAACTTTTCATCCTCTCACTCCGTGTGAGCCCCCTCCAGCTGCTTTCTTTCACCAGCCCACATGGGATGCTGACTGCTGCTCAGCCGTGATGAGCAGGTGAAGCAGGTAGTTCTCCGGGATGGGTCTGTTCCTGAGGTGCCCATGTCCTCTGGTACCACCAGGTGTTTCCCCTTATCTTGTTCATTCTCTTGTTCATGCAGTTCCTCTCAGTTGTTGTCCCAGTTACAGTGTTACGGGGGAGAAGTGGTACTTGCATAATAACCTTCTCAAGTTAAAGGCTGTCAAGTTGAGGGAGCCTGAACCATGGTGTTTACCACACCTTTGTCCCCTATTTGGTCATTAGAAAAACTCTTACTGTCTGAGAAGAACCAAGCTTTTGTTTTATGTGTTTCAGGTCAAGTTATTGTTTATGAATTGCATTTTAATATTCAGCTTCAGAGTGTTTAAATACTTCTATTGGAGATGCAAACTTGGGACCTTGGAAAGTAGGGACTGCATTTATATTATAGAAAAAGCTGTATTTCCATTGTTTTATGGAACACTATATAAGGTCCATTTTAGAAAAAATGCCTAAGAATTCACCTTTTATTACTGATGAAGTAGTCTCTTTAAAACTGTCTGGGCAAAGCCACAGTAAAACAGCAAGCACAGCAGAGGAAAGCTGACAAAAGATCAGCTTCTCAGGTGGTCTCTGCTGGAAAGGAAAGGGGTCTGGGCAGTTCTGAGGCCACAGAACAATTGGCCGAGTTCCTTTTAGCTGTTTTTTTGAGTTGTAATAGGACAGCAGCTGCCACTGATGGAGTTGGTTTTGCCAGATGAAACAGATTCTTTGGAGTCGGGAGAGAAAAAACCCAAGATAAAAGCTGCTGGAAGGTGTGACAGCAAGACTCCAATACTGGTGTTTGGCACTTAGTGTAGCCTAAATCTCATTCCCTCTTTGATCTGATCGGAGTAACAGTCTGGCTAAGGATTATCAAGGGCTCAGACTGAATGGTTTTGGGTTCTGCTTTTAGGGCAAAGCTTCTCCCTTTCATCTGAAGGGCTCTGGTTATCTCTGTCATCTTTTTCAAGGGCTCTTTTAAAGCAAGCACATAAAGTCAGAAAGGGATAGAGTGTTACCATCTGGCTTATGGCTCCAACCCACAACTTCACCAAGAGACATCAAGAGCTTTCGACGTTAAGCAGGTCAATATTTTTTTTTTTCTATTTTCAGCTTTTGGTGACTTCTAGGAACTATTTGGGCCCAACAAACTTTAGGGAGTGTATGGTGGAAAAGACAGGGACACTAGTGAGTGGGAGATTCAGCTACTGTTACAGTAAGAAAACTATCACAGAAGTTTCTCCACTGCCTTTTTTAATACCAGGGACTATCCTTTTAAAAGGTAACATCTAGAATGTTTAATTATTACTGCAGACCAGGGTACTTGAGTGCTGACCTGAGTGGAAATGTGAGATTCATCTGACCACAGTGAAGCATTTTCTTCACCTTGATGGGATCACTGAGCCTCCCCTGCCTCATTGCAGTCTGCTTATCACATGCTCTGCCTCTCATTGCCAGAAGCAGTGTTTATCTAAAAAGCACACTCACTTGCTGCCCCTTTCTCCCAGACTTTTTATAATCCTGGGCTTCAAAACTTACGTGCAGATGTGTCTGACCTCTCTGCAGTCCAGCATGCAGATGGCCTTTGCTGGGAGGTGAGGTGCACCCAAAGCACTTGCTTGCTGCAGGATGTAGTTTTTTGGTTGTTGCTGCTTTCCCTGAAGATGCTGTGCTGTTCCCCAGAGACCATCAGGAAAAGCAGGCTGAAGGTTTTCAGGGAGCTGACCAGGTGCAAAAAGTCAGCTTTATTTTGGCTAGAAAAAATAAGTATCATTTCCCTGCCTTCTTGACTGTCTCAGGAATAATTTTTATCCTGCTGTTTGTTGATGTGGAAAAAATGCCAAGTGACTCTTCAGAGTGTGCTGGTACCTGGTGTGGACCACTCAGCTGTAACTCACTGGGAAGTTATCGAAATTGAAGAGCTCTTAATGTGCATCCCTGCCAATATGAGAGATTTTTTTTTTCCTCAGTCACTTTATTCTTCTGGAATATTTCAGCTCTCTCCAGTAATCCAGTCCATCCTCCTCTTGCATCACCTCAGTCCCAGACAATATGCTCTGGGTTTCAGTAAAAGGGAGCTTGAAGTCCACCTGCCCTCCTGGGGGGGATCAGAACTGTGCTGGATGGTGGTGCCACCTCATGGCTGGGCTGGGTCATTGCCATCCCGTGCTCAGCAGCTGCACATTCCACTCACCAGACTCCAGTAGCAACTTGAGTAAAGATCAGTGCCGGGCTCTGAGGGGGATGAGCAGTGCTGGCAGGACTGGGTGCAGCCCCAGAACCACCACATGGGTCTGGGCTGTCACTGGCTTCTTGGAAGCTAAAGCTCAGACTTGCCTCTACAGCAAACCCAGTACAAGTTTCTGGGCTCAGGAACATCTCCCCCTTGTTAATAAATGAACTCTGGTAGAGATTCCCAGCAGCACTCTGGCACGGGTGGGTTTTAGTTTTTGTTTGGATGGTCAGAGCCCTTGCTTTAGTGACAGGCAACAAGCTGTATTATGACCCTGTGTCCTCCTACCATGTCCTAATTCAGGTCTGCTAGGCTCTTAAGTACCTTCCCAGAAAACCAGTTCAATTAGAAGCCATATTTAAGTATGACAAAACTATCTCGACCCAATTAATGAAGTACAAAAAAAATGAACAAAGCAGGACTTATGAAGGTGTTGTTTTATAGATATGTTGTAAATATGTGAACACATATGCTATGGCTGTGCTGTCATTCAACGACAATAGTATTTACTACAATTGTTGGATAAAGGTGGCCCTGCACTGTAAAGGAAGCTACATTGCATAGAGACAAGTAACATAGTGACAGTTGTCCCTTTTAGGCTTTGAGTTGCCTGTACCTGTGTAACTCACTCAAGAAAGACTCCAGCTATGTGAAACACCCTACAACGTGTAAGAGAGCCCACGGCAGAGGCACAAACAAGCACGTTGACTTCTGTGGGTTAGCCCTGCATTCCCCCAAAGGCAGTGGCAGTCCAGGAAATCACCCTAAGGCATCTCAGCTCTTCCACCCCTGCCCCAGTTTTCATTCTATAGGTTGTACTCCTGGTGTCTGCAGCAGCTGGAGTCTCTCCTTTCTGTTTCTAAAGGTTACAGCACAGCACTGTGCCTGAGTCTGTGCGTCAGCGCTGTCATTTCAAGCCATCTGCAACGTGCTGCTGATGGTTGGTTAAATGTTAACTTGTTCGCTCCTCAAAACATGCAAGAAGGGAGAGAAAGATCATGAAACAAATATGAAGAGCTTTGTAAGGTGTTTCTTTCCCACTTCCTTCCAGAGACACATAAGATTATCTGAAGAAAATTCTGTAGTAGGGAAGAAGTCAATGAATTTAAGCTGAAGATCCTGAATGTACAGTACCTATATGCTAATTGCTTTAGCTACTTCTCTTTTTCCTTTTTTTTTTATTTTTAAGCGGTGCACTGGAGGCGTATGTTCAATCAGTAAGAACAAGAGAGGGGAAGGAGTTTGCACCAGTTTATCCCATAATGGTTCAGCTGCTGCAGAAAGCAATGTCAACCCTTCCATGAACAGATCTGGACAACTCACTCAAAATGGGGAACAGACATTAACACAGGCATGGGTCTTTGGTGCCACAGAAATTCTTATGTTTCATGTAAATTATTCCCAAATGCATAAGCTTTAGAGTGAAATGCATTTACCTACTTCATTTGTGAAATGTCTTCTTGCTTTATGTTCTCATTATAAGAACTTATTTATAAACAAGTATTAAAAAGGAAAGTGTACATTTTTAAGTGCTATAATTCTACACCTAATAAAACCAAATAATTCTTCAGCACACCTTTTGAATTTAGAAAGGGTATAAAATTAGTGTAATTGCTGAGTATCTCCAATAAGGCAGTAGCTCTTTTCCTGCAAGTTTAAACAGCTGAATACATTTTAGCCTTATTCTGAAAAAAAAAGTACCTTTTAATTGCTAGACTCATAAGTTTCTATCTAAAAACCATTAATTTTAACACATGAAAAAATATTTACAAATAACAAATGATTCTCTCCTGCGCTGCTGTTCACTTGGAAATAATTTATATTGATTTCAACTCTCTTTTTGCTTAAACTGTAATAAAGAACATTGATTATCCAATCCTGACTTCAGTATTTGAACTTCTTCAGCAGCTTCCGAACCGCAAAACATCAGAATATACTTTGGATAGGTTCACATAAAGACTTCCATGCAGGACATGCTCTTTGCTGCAGGGCTGACTTATTAATCTTCTTCATTTTATAAAACACGCAATGCCAAATTTTAATGAATTTATTTGAAATAATATACAAGAATATAGTGTGCAAAAATCTTAGGGGCAACATCATGTAGACATGTGTCACAAACTGAAATTTACAGTTGTGATTCTTAAAAAAAAAAAAAATAAACCAAAAACCAGCTGTTTAGTACGTAAAAAGCCATGATTGTAAAAGTTTACAGCAGAAGCAATTGTAATTCTAATGCAGCCGCTCTACTTTCAGACAGTTGGGAGGGAAAAAAAAGTAAAGTGCAAGTGTTGCACGTATAGTTAAGTGCAAAGTTTGCCCCCACCATAAAGATGTCTTATGGCAAAATAAAATATTGTAGAATATGTGGCAAAGACAAAACACAGACTTAAAAACTAGGATGGTGATGATATCAACAGCACCATTTTTCTGGAGATAATGCTACTTACTTGTTTCATCCTGTCCTGGGCCATTGTTTCCACTGGAAATAACAGCTCTCCCTAGTGCCAGCTGGTGCAAAAATATCTCACTTGTGGATAGAAATCTTATACGTGGCAACGCAAGCAGCAGCTCCCATGCTACCTTACACTATGCTCTCCATTTACCACATGTCCCAGTAACTTATTGGCATCTGAGCAGGCTGGGAAGCTAGAGGCTGATAATACATTTTGACATTTCAGAAAATCCCAGGCCCCAGAATCGTAATTAATAATATGGTTGTGCAATACGTATTAATCAGCAATAAGAATCAATGTATATAAACAGCTGTTACATATTTCAAAATTCCCCTTTTTGTACATTTTCTTTTAAAAATAAACATTTATACACATCTCCTTCGCCTCTTTCTAAAGTACTTTAGCACCACAGGTTATCCATTTTCAAGCCTATATTACCGGACACATATATGAAGTTTGGAAGAAAAGTAAGGCAATTTGGTTTAAAATGTTGATAGTTTTAGCTTACTTAATGTTCTATTGTAAAAAGCAAATCTCCACTCATATTAGATCATTTCTGACTTGATGGTGCCACTATTTTATGGTCACACAAAGTCACAACAAATAGTAAGACCTCAATCTTCCATCTTCTTGTCATCAAGCAACAGCCATTTTGTAAATACAGAGTTAACAGGAAACTTCTGGTTTAATGCTGCTGTGAGCCCTAAGAAAAGAGAAGAGAAAATCTGGTTAGTGGTTACCAAGCAAAGGGGAAATAGACACTATCTTATATCTAGCAAACACTTGTTTTGAAAGCCACGAGAACTTGAAATCATTGGGCAGTTATTCATCAGAAAGCCCAAACAGCTGAAGTTACCCTCTGATCATCCAGAGACCATCAACACTTGTTTGACACAGCCTAGAGCCTACCATCTACTACACGATAAGGTAATCAAGCTACAAACAAATTTCTCAGTTGACTGAAATACAACAATTAAAAATAGGTTATTTCTTGCTGTAACACTGAGTTAACAGATCTTCCAGATAGTGTTATCTTGGCCTGAAGACCCTACGGACACTGAAAATCCTCCTACAAGGTAGGGTGAAACACCATCCTTACCAAAGCCAACCCAACACAACTCCTCTCAGTTACACACAAACACCTACACTGAGTTCCTTGAAGTCACTGGCACAACATGAAGTGAACTTGATCTCACCATCCATGCTCAAGACTGCAGTAGTGTAACACCAGAACAAATAAATACTATTATTTTGAATAAACCCACATGGAAATTTAACAGAAGGCATCACTGTTTAAAATAGAATACAGTGAACAAGAAAAGAGCATGTTCCCAGCAGCTGGGATTTGGTGAAATCTGCAGCAAAGGACAGAATTCAGCAACACTTGTATATACTCTTGGAGTTAGCTCCATTTACACATGATAGGAAAGAGTCAATTGAGGATGAAATCTTAAACCTGCAAAGTCCACAACATGCTTGATGCTTCTACCCAGGAATAAAATGGCTGATGAAAGGATCTGGCATTCTGTGCACCTCAGTGGATCTTTGCTCCCAACCTACTCTTCTTAGCTGAACATAAAGATTGGCAGAATCTCCTTTTTCTGATGGTCTCTTTTCACTTGAAAGCTCCTGTCTTACCTAACACATTTACCACCTACTAATACACTGCTGTATACTCTTAAATAGATGGCCTTCTACAAACTGGAGGATAATTTATTTCCCTACAGAAGAAGCATTTTGTTATATTTATTTTACAACAAAACCAAAAGTAATAAAAGAAAGGGATTAATGAAAAAAAAATTGCTCTCTCAGTAACTTTAAATATGCAGATATAAATTATTAGCAAAAAAGAGAAAATGGTTAAAAGCTTTTACTGAAATAAAAGGAGACTGACAATCACAAAGGAGAAGGATTTTGTGAAAGTCTGAAGTGTTTCTGAGGGAAATGGACAGATGTAATGAGGTACAGCTACATAAACTCAGTAACATCAAACTAAAGATCCCATGCTCCTCCTCTGCATTTCACCAGCACAGCCTCTTTCAGTCCCACAGAATTCATGGAAATCTCAAAAACTCAGATGCAAACCCTCTTTGGATCAGTCTCCTGCCAGCTGTCCAAAAGCAGGTTACACAACACAGAGGAGTAAAACAAAGGTTCGAAATACCAAGAAAGAAGTAGACAGCAGAATTTATCCTGAAAAAACCCCACTGTAGCTACCATATGAACTCATTTAACTGCATAATGGTAAAAGACTGCTTCACAAACATACGGAATTTGTTCGTTTTCGTTTCCAACAGTCAGGATTCAGGCGTTTCTGTTCTTCTGCCAAGGCCTTGGCTTCTAGTGTATACATCCTTCTTTCTTCATTTTTCATTTTCTTCCACCTGTCACCGAGTATCACACTTATGGCTCTGCAAGATAAACGTTTACAGTATGGTCAGGAGAAGGTGTTAAGAAATATCCTGATTTTCTGCTGTCTTGGCACTTGAAAAAGACTGAAGTTACGTCTTTGTGGACAATAACACACACACACACACACACACACACACACAAGAAGTAAACTTTAACTTAAAAAATAATTTTAAACATTCATGTTTCTGATTATCTTCCAATACTTTCTTTACCAGTTAAACATCTGGGACTTCTGTGTACGCAGAGCCATGGGTCAATGCACATTCTAACATTTTAAAGGGTGTACACATTTGAATACACAGCAACGTCATAAACCAGAAAAATAGGGTTGTTTTTAAAAAAACAAAACAAAACAAATCCACCACCAAATGGTGACTCTCATTTGTTTTGTTCTGCTTTTGTACTAGAAGATCCTATAACAGATTTGCTGAAAATATGTTCTCTAATAATTAGGGCAATGATCTGAATACGACCTTAGCCAAACAAATACTTGATTAACTGCAATCATGTCTATTTAAGAGATGTGTGTAGCTTCCTCCACCTTTAATCCATGCTGGGGAGAACATGAGTGGGCAGAACACACTGGGAAGTTCCTGTTCTATGCAAAAGAAACCATTTGTTCTAACACACCCATCATCATCTCCAGAAGCTGAATTGCTTTTCCTGCTCCTTATAAACGTGATGTCTTTTGGACAATATTTCCCCATATTAGCATGCCATATTGCTTAACTGCACTCCCAAATGTTGCATCAATATTCCATTAAAGCTTTAACCCCATCCTTTAGTTCAATGAGAACCTCTAAACAACAGCAACAATTACTGCAGTACCAAGTGGGTATGCTTTACCTTCATATTACAGAGATGAAAGCTCAAGGACCTGCTTTCAGAAAAACCCATATAGAACTCTGTACTTTCCTTTATCATATAAGAAGTTCCTTGCTGGCAGCAAAGCTATTAATAGACTTTCTAACAGAATGAAGAAGAGGAGAGTGTCAATTAACTGTTTCCTCAGAAATTTCTGCACCACATCAAGAAATTGGATTTTAATCCTTCAAGACTTCAGTACCACTGAGGCTCTCACAAGCTGATGAGCACCCAGAGAGCACAGCAAAACCACCACTGGGGCTGCTGTTAAGCCTGGGCTGTCACATACTCTGTTGACTCCTTAGAGCAAACTCCTGAAGTTGCAACAAGATCCCATCGACATCAAAGCAACTTTTGTAGCCTCTTTGGCAATGGAATTTCTAATTTTCTATCCAAGCGAAGAACAAGTCTCTTTGATCTGTCATCAGAATTAAATACACTCCAGATTACCTAGCTGATTTTTCTTGTTTTGGCAGTACCCAGAAGCAAATCAACAGCACCAGAAATGTGTCTGGGTTTGGTCACCAGTTTGTACTGGGTCACTCTTACCCTCAGGAAGGAACACTGTGACCCAGAGAGAATGATTTGCAGAAAATGCCATTGCATTTTCAAATAAAAATGTCCTATGAAATATTCGAATACAAATACACACACACACACACACACATATATATATTTTATAACTCCAGAAAAAAAAAACTGCACTGAAGCATTGAAAGTGAGTACAGATCAGCATGTTTTAAAATGCCTGAAAAATCTAATGCAGAGAAAAAAATACTCCATTTCACCATGGAAATACCTCTACGAGCAAATCACTAAGACAGACGAGAGACGTGTACAGAGAAATTTCCTGACACAACAGAGACCTAATTCTCCTGACCAGAAATGAGTAAGAAAAAAAATGACCCTTCTGCATCACTGCTTTAGGTGCCCTTCACCTCATCAGAATGTGGCAGTGCTCCATACCCTGCCTTTGTCCTCTTAAAATGCTGGTAAGATCCCTGACAACATTTTAGCAATAAACTAATGTGCAGGATGCAATATCTTACACTGCAGTTGGTTCAAAATAATTGTCAAACAGTAGTTGAGAATGCCTCAAGTTTACTCAGAAATTATGTTCCTTCATCTTTAGCACATACATTACTCAAATTATTCAAGTATTTCTAACCCCACAATCAAGTCCAATTATAGTCACAGCAAGAACACCTAGAAAAAAACAAGTGCTACCCTAAAACCAGTTTTCAAATAGTCTTACAGTCCACAGTATTTTCAAGTATTATGTGAATGTTGACTTGCCTTCTGAATGTTTAGAGCTCACCTGAGCTACTCTGTCTCAGAACAGAGCTGTTAACTTACAACGACTAAAGTTCTGTCCTAACATGCATAAGAAAAATAATGTAACTGTAGCAAACTTAAGAACTCCAGTGTACAGAAGTGGGTACTACATGTAAACAATGTAAGATCTGAAAATGACACATACTTACATTTAAAAAAACACAACAGTTAAATTAATAAAACCCCCAGCAACACTTAAGCAACAGTAGCTGAATGCCTATAAAATCAATTATTACTATGGTTTCTTCTATACTGTATTTTGCAAATGCCAAGAAACAGCATCCAAATGCACTGACTTCCAAATGGGAAAGTAAGCAGTGCACTCTGAATCTTTTTGGTAACTGTCATCTCATCTCTGCAAGATATAGTTGTTTACAGAAATATTCTATTTATTTTCACACCCATCCAGCTGAGCTCTAGTTCCCTGCATCAATTTGAAATCAGCATCTTAAATTAAATACATAACCATCATAAACTTTGCTAGCTGGCATTCTGTTTGATTTCTCACTGGTGCAATGAATTTGCAGGCAGCAGATCTGCTTCACTGAAATTACTATAAACACTACAGAACATCATGGCCAGGACACACAAGACTGGCTGGGATTTAAGGATGGGTTACCTGTATGGTTAAGATTTTATTTCTCAACACCAGTTACAGCCTCATCACTAAAACATGAGGAAATAGCAAAAATCCTCTCTAATGTCTGCTACCTTTAGTTTTTACCAGATTTAACACTAGGATTTTTATGTGAGAGTGCTATTTTTACAGTAGCAGTTTTCATAATGTTAGACTCATACAAAATGTGGTTAAAATCCAGTGTACATTCATGTGTTTTAGTTTATATTTACATGTGCACAACTAGAACAAAATATGAAATTATGGGCATCTTTATAAAAAGTGTCTAGACAAGAATATACATAGATAGAAGGTAAAAGCAAAAGAACAAACCAACGAAGAACAAACCTTTCCCCAAACACATATTCATGTGACTTTTCCTGCAAGTTTCAGCAGATTGTTCCATGTCTAAGACAGGCAAACTTTGGCCATGTACTGTTTGGATTAAGATCGTTCAGAAATCCTAACAATCAGAACTCTTCTGTATCCTACTTAATACGATACACAGACTGCTAGTAAATTCACTGAATAATCTGCAGTATTATGTCAGTTATTAACTAGAAGAGCTAGAAAATCCCTTTTTCTATTACAAAGCATGAGCAGAAAGCCTGGTACTTTTTTCTTCTCATGAACACTCATCATTGTAAAAAAAAGACAGTTGTGTGTTTGTGACTCTGCTGTGTACATATGTTGCTTTACCCAAATGCTTTTGGAGAGGGTAGGTTTGCAAAAAAATAGCTTGTGTCAAATTTATTGACTATTGTTAATAGTTAAAGCCTGTCCATAACTTAAGCTTTGTACCAGTGTCTTTCACAGCTTATTTTTAAAGCAATATACGCATTTTATTTCAAATGCAAGATTTAGTCTCCTTAAATTTAAAGGTGAAACACAGATATTCTGCTAGCTTACCATTAATTACAAAGCTACAATGTTCTATCATTACCTGTTGTCTTTCCCTGGATACATCTGAGTATATTCAACTCTGTATTTTTTGGCAAAAAGCATGAAGGCATTCATTGGTCTTTTGCACTTGTTTGGAGAAGTGGCACTCACAGTACTTGCAGTCCCTGAGCTGTGGCTTTTGCCAGCTTTGCTGTACAAAGAACTGGAGGAAAGATGTGATGATGCAGTAGACACACAGTTTTTACTACTGCATTCTGATCTCTCAGCATCTTGATTGTTTGATCCTCCACTAGAGAGAGAGGCGCGGCGCTGGCGAGCCATGCTGCTTAGCACATACACTGCAGAGGAATCCATGGGTGTAAAATCATAACTGCAAGAAAAAGTTGTATCATAAAATGAGCAAGTAATTTTCATGCAAAATCCATAAATAGCTGTTCACTCTTCATCTCTACTACATTTCTAGTATTCTGGTCTCTTTTGCTTGACATGATCAATTGTGCTTGACGCAGATGTCAGTGGGAAAAAACCACAACAAAACCCCAGCAGATGAGTAAATTGTTTTTTCAGTGTCATGGTGGACTGCAGCTTTGCAAGGTCCACTGTGTGCTATCAACTCCCCAGCTGTGTATTAATAAATTATACACTGTCTTCAAATTTCATCCTCCTTTGAAATAAGTTTCTTTCTTTCTGCTTCTGTCCTTAGCACAAATAAAATCTGGTGAGTGAATGATAAGTATGAAAGGGACAACCGATGTGGGAAGAACGAGGACTAAGTTCACTTGTTAATATGTACTAATTGTACCTATAAATTTTTTAATTAATTGTATTTTATACACTACTGTATAAATAATTTCTCCAGGCAGTTAATTACTGTATTATTTTACAGAAAAGCCTAGAACTGAGACTAAAATATTGTTTGAAGTCCCATGATGTCACATACTGTTAAGATTCAAAACTGACAAACGTCTGCCCTCTAGTGACAAAAATGTGGGATTCCTCCGTATTTCCCGGTATTTCAAAAGTAAGATGTTTCCATACAGTTTAGAACCCCAAACCCGAGAAATTTCTGTAATTTTTGTTGACCAACAACTACAATTAAAGTCTAAAAACTACAGAAAAAGTTTAATTTCACAGACTGTTATCTCCAGGTGTGTGCAGATCAGTCCAAGAACCACAGGCTATACTGTCTTTAGCATGCTACATGGGCAAAACACTTGTAAAGGTGCTACTTGTAAAACACTTGTATAGGTGCTGTTTGAGCTTGGTACCTAAAGCACTAAGTTATCACCACAAAATAAACATAAAATGTAATACTAGGGCTCTGTTCTCGCACTGCTCAATGTGGCTACAGTTGCATGATTTATTGCAAAAATAAGGGCTTTGAAAGAGCTTTTCTGCTGACAATGCTGTAGAACTACTAGAAAGGAAACACTGCCGTTGGTACTCCAGCTCCCATCTGCAAAGGCAGCCCCTTTCTGTGGAACCAAAAGCAAGGATGAAGCCTGAAGGGTGGTCCCCAAAATCTCTTAGAAAAGTGAAAAGCAATGAAGAAGGGATAATGCTGACAACCTCGCAGGCCAGCTCACAAGATAAGGAGAAAGGACCTCTCTGTTCTACCAACAATCCAGTACCCTTCCTACTTCTTATCTCTTTCCCATAATATAGCAATAGGAATTTGTTTTTTAATTCTTCTGGCCTGTTAACTACATGCTGCATGCTCCTTTCTCAGTGAATTTCTCTCTTCTGCTGAGAGACAAGAAATTTGAAGTGTCCAGGCAATACTCAGCTGGGTTGCAGGATGAATAAGGAGCCACAAATTCAGTTTCTTCAGTGAGATGTAAATATAATGATTTGAATACCTCTCTACATGTAAACTCAGAACAGGAGTTAGAAAGAAGAAAAAAACCCAGACAGCAAATGACTGAAGACAACCAGTTTGAACTCACTCTTTATCCCCGACTGAAATAATAGAACTCCTAAGGCTTGAACTGCAGAGAGCATTTAAATTTTTTTTTTATTTTTATTGTAAGAAAACAAGAAGCAACTGGACTACAATCCAGTGCTAAAAAGGAGCTAGTATAATAGAAGATGGATTCCACAAAACACAGAAATATCAAAAGAGTATGGGAAAACTTATGAGTAACACTATTTCCTTAGAAACTCAGAATAATTTATGTTGGAGCAGACCTCTGAAGGTCATCTGGTTGAACCTCTTCCTCAAAGCAAGGCAAACCTCCAAGTTACGCAAACTTTAAAGTTAGGTAAGTCTGATATATTAGAAAAGAATCACAAAAAGCAGAACACGCAAAAAAGAGAGCTAATTATGGAATTACTGCATTCTAAAGCCATAGCACATGCATTAATTATGAAGAAACTACTCAGGTAATTCAGACACATAGCTGCACATGAAGCACAAGTTAATAGCTGGCAGACTACTATTATGGGAAAACTGCACTACATTTTCAAACATAACTTACTTTACCTGAAGAATTTAGACAGATAATACGTATTTTTTTTACTGCTTTACCTAATCTGGGGCTGAAAAGTTCTATTATTCTGAGGTACTATTTTGCAGTTTAGCAGAGCACATCATTACAGAGCTTTCCTAGTATTCATTCTTAATTTTCACCTCTCATCTTGTATTACCAAAAGTATTCTTTGTTCTATGTCGTACTTTGAATTCCTGTAGACTTAGGTGCCTACTCATTAAATACAAAAACCACTGAGGCCACTTTATCCAAAATTTACCTTTTAAATGTATCAAAAACACCTGAATCATCAAAGTTAATGGCATCAGGGTGTCCAGGAGGTAGACACAGATCTCCAAGATGCATTTCACAGCATGGAATGCCATGCTGTACCACAGTCAAGCTTGGATAAAAAGATGACCAACCTGAAGTGGTAAAGAGTTAAATTAGACAAACGGCCAGACAATCTCTCTAGTTCTTACCTGGACCAGTCCTGTATCTCTAAATTACATCACTTTATAAAATTTTATAAAAAATGTCCTGATGTTGTTTCTGTCACCCAAAGGAAAATCAGAAACACTTACTCAGGGAATTCTTATTGCAAATAGTTCATTTCTATCTCAAGTAAAATCTCATTCTAGCAAAAAAGTAGTAAGAACCTGGAAAGTTTTATAAACACAAGTTCTATGATTAGCAAGTGAGAAAAGCCTCCCTTACCTGCAGCTCTTCTCTCTCCCCCCAGATTTGTTTTCCTTGAGCTCCATTTATATACTTGACTAAATCTTTCCTTATGAAATACACAGCTTTTCTGTAGCTTCATAATTTTGTCTGGATTTCTTTACAAATATAATAAATTGATTCTATAGCACTGCTTTTATCTATTTCTTCAGCAACATGGCCCACCAATAAAATCTGCAAACACTTTCTAACAATATTTAATATACAATAAAGCATACTTGCAGTATTTCATACCTTTATTTTTAACATAAAAAGGATGATCAAGTCTGCATTCTACTGTAAGCAAGCCATCTTCCACTGTGCCAGGATCAAAAGTCAACTTCAGCACTGACTCACCAAAGGAAATGCTTTCTTCATGAGAAATCAACTTCAAACCATCAGAACCATAGCCCTGTGAATATACATACAGTTCAAGACTTCTCACTCCCAAGAAACACTGATAGCTCTGTATACTGTAGGTGTGTATATTCATCACCTTATGCTAATGCTAGCACATTCTAAGTGCTCGTTAGAATAATAAAGAAGATACAGCAACCAAAACATACCTGAATTATAGCAAGATATATAAAATAGTACAGTGATCAGCTCTGGGAAAGTTTAGTATAGATCTGTCTTCCTCAGGCAGTAATTAAAGGCATGGGGATAATGTAAGAAATTAACTGCTACAAGTATTGAAATTACTTTATTAGAACTAACAGCTACCTTGTAAGGACTCACTTGGAGATTCTCCTCTTTTCCACAGCTTTCAGATCTTGCAAAATCTTCAACATCCTGCCATTCTTTGTTGCGTCCTTTATGAAAGCACAAGCGAGAGCCTAACAGAATTTCCCAATTAAAAAACAAAGATATTAGTTACATTAAAAAAGTCTGTGTTAAAAAAACCAAAAAATCCCAAACACCCCCCCCCCCCAAAAAAAAAAACCCCGACAAACAAATACTTACTTCATGATAAATGTTATTTTACCTTTTAGAAAACAATGCCAAACAGTTGAGGGCCAGGAATGGCACCATCCTAAATCATCATCATCTGAAAGTGATGACATGCAGAAAATGCCAGATTCTGATTCACTATTTGCCTATCAAAAAAAACAGAATAGTGTTGACATTTTACTGCAGAAGATCTTAGAGCTGGTCATGTTGTCTTTAGATACAATCTCTGACTTGAACGGTGTCATTGTTTTGCCTATAATACCAACAGGAATGTAACGGGAAGGCAAAGATTCAAGCAATGCAGCCAATTTCTTCTTCAAGATTCATCTGTGCTGCTGTGGAGTATCTTATTGTTAGGTATGAGCTACCAATTCTTGATCTTCCACAGAACCATGCAAAGTGTATTTTACTCTGCTGTCGAATTACTGGAAAGCTGTAGAGCTAAAGCACTAAGAAAACCTCAATGTCTAACAGACAGCTTCAGACACAAATTAATACACAGGAAAGGGAGAAGCAGGACTGACAGTTTTTGTGCCTCTAAAAGGAGATAGTTCCACATTGCCTTTTCAAGACAGCAAACAAGGTAATAAAATTTTTAAAGCTTGCTATGGAAGGAACTACAAGAGAAGCAGAGCTTTCACAGAATATGATCTCTTCAGAAAAATGTGGGCTCTATGATGCAGCCCTACAAGCCTACTGTGTTTGGTAAAAAGTAAAGTAACAGAAAATCTACCATAAATAGAAATGGTATTGAAACTATACAGATTATTTTTAAAACTAATTACTCTTTTCAAAAAGCTTAACCCATTACTCATGCAGCTGTATTTATTTAAAAATGTTTCAAAAGAACACACCCTTTCATGTCTGACTGGTGTTTCATCCAAATCATTCTTGGAGAAGTTAGGATCATTCTTTGAGGATCCTGGTGGAGGACGTGCATAGGAATGTAAACTTTTGCTTGTAGCTATTATGTGAACAGGAGATGATCTACAATAGAAAAATTTATTTTAAAATATCTCAGATTAAAACAACACAAGACCTAGCTGCCATTACTCTACAGTGTTTTTATTTAATAAATATTTCTGTTTGCTTGAACTGAATACCAAATTAACTTCCCACGCACCAATATTCAAATGGGATGATTAAAGGGTGCAAGCTCAGGGAGTATTTAGCATAACTCCTGCATAGCTTCCATAAACCACTCAAACGACACAACTACATCCACATCAGCATCTCTTTCTCACAATGATGAAGTTTTAACAAGTATATTGAAGTGAATATACCATTCTTAAGAGTACATATAGACATGGCTCTATAGTAAGGATTAAATCCCAACTGCATTACTGTTAACTGTACTCATTTAACTTTCTTACTATAACCTAGGATCAAAGCCATACAATAAAAGGTGAAGCACAGAAGTTTCTAAAACTCCATGCTGCTTCTCACAAGTCTTACGGAATTCACAGATGATAGATTTGAAACAGTAGTAAAAAAACAACATTGGATGAGATTTCCAATAAGCTCTTGCTGCACTAGTTAAGTATGAAGAGTTCAGAGTATCAAATTCATCTTAATTTCTCACCTGCTGCTTCATGAGGTAAGTGCCTGTAATTGCTAAGCCTTCTGTAGTTAGGCAATATCCTTATACCACCCTACCTCATTTGTGGATAGCAACAGGCTCTGAAACGAGTCCTGTGCAATCATCCACAGGAAAATAAAGTCACTATATAAAAAGATCAAAAACAGGGCTCCAGTTGAAAGTCAGAGGGCGTGAAGAGTAAAGGAAATTTTTCTGAAGACATAATATTACACTCTTAAAAAGTTTGAAATTAAAATGAATGTCAGTACCTGTTATAGAAAGAGCACTGCATCAAAGGACTCTGAGGACTTGTGGCTATATTTGCTAATTCTGTCAACCAGTTCACCCCATTCTCACAAGAATAAGCACTTTCTGAATTGCTGATTGAGGTATGTTGGTTCCATGATGGCCTTGAACATTCCTGATGTGAAACATCGGCACCAAGCTGAAAAAGTGCAGGTGGGGTAGAATCTGTCTGCACAGCCTGTAGTTCAGGAAGATCATCTATGAACAAACACACAAATTTCCATAATTATACCCACATATAAATTCTCACTGACACTAAATCTTGAAAAAAAAAAATTAAAAAGTAATTGATTTTATTTTCTCATATCACAATTACCAACAATTCACAAACCCTATTCATAATGCTGACAATATGGCCACAGAAATAATCACATCTGTAGTCTCTTATACAGTCATACAAGCAACTTAAGAAAAACATTAAGTAACTAGGTAAACATATTTCTGGTTCAAAGTTTTTACTAGACTGACATGTATACACAGAACTGTAATGCTGAATTATGCAATATTAGCAACATACATCACTAAAATACTAAAACATTAAACAAAAGGTAATTAAAATAATCTGTCCTAGCAGATGTGACACTAAAAATTACCAGCACTAGGGCTGTAGAAGGGAAAAGCAGGGAACTAGAACTAAAAAACTCTGAAGTAATGAAAGCTGGGTATACAGCCTGGCAGAGTGAATTTTTATCAATAATCTACACATTGCACTGTCACACAGAATAGCAGAAGAGAGCCCAGCTTGTTAACAAAAGCCTGTTACATGCTCTCATGTAACTAGAGTATTGCTAATCTTTATCACTCCGTTACTTCAATTAAATGTGTTAATATTTCATTCACTGCATCAATACTTCCTGATGTATACACTATTTTTCTCCAATATTCAACAATTTACATTAAATATTTCTCTAGTTCAGAATCTGTATTTGCAGCTGTTCTAAAGCAGCACAGCTTCACTTTAGGAGGAGCTCTTGAGCTTTCTGTGTTATTCTTATGCAAAAAAAAAAAAATCTCTGCTATAGATTACAAACAGGAACTTGTAGCTCTAAGTTCAGAAATACATTTAAGTCAACAGGCGTGTCATAACTAGAAATAGTTACAGGGAAATGTGAATGCAAAATAAGACTTTCAGATATCACAGTTCAGTATCACATTCCCTCCCCTACTTAAGTTAAAAATCAGTAATCACATTCAGTCATCTTCCAGTAATTCCACTACAGGAAAACTGCAACAAACTTCAGAATCTGGTTTCTTCTGAAAAGCTACGTCACGTTATTTACCAAGTTCCATGTGTTCATCACAGGAAGCGTATCCAGGAGAAGAGGGAAGGTTCTCATTACACTTCAGCAACTCCAGTGACTCATTCATCCCCGAAGTTCTTTTGTCCATTACCAGAAGAAGCTTCTGAACTGCATTAGGCATTTGATTTGTCTTCACTTCCCACACCATGTTAGGATGCTCCAAAGTATCTGACTTTAAAGAGACAGAGGTTAAAAAACTGCAAGCACAATCTATTTTCAATTTCATCTGACAAGCTACTTCATATTACCAGTATCCTAAACTCTCCATAATCTGTTGAGAATCACAGCATAATTTAGCTTGAAAGGGACCTCTAGAGGTACAATCCCCACAGAAAGGAGTCAACACTGAAGTCAGATGAGGCTGCTTGGGGCCCTGGCCACTTGAGTTTCTAGTATCTTGAAGAAGGGAGATTTCCAGACGCTTCTCAGGAAGCTGTTCCAGTGACCATTCCGGCTCCACAATCCTCCTCAAGGCTTAAGTTAGGCTGCCCAGCCTGCAGTTTCTCCACATCCTCCTCCTTAAAAGCAGATATGACATGTTCTCTGCCACCAAATCCACGTTCTTTTGGAGACCAGTCTTACAAGGACACTGGCCAGCTCCCACTGATGCATCGCATCCCATCTCACCTACTTGTGCATGGCCCGTCCACTGAACTGGCCTCCCCCTGACTTGCTCCTCCTCCATCAGAGACAAAGTACCACCTCAGTCCATCAGAAGTGTGTTGCTGGGCCTAGGGACTGGAGGAACCTGGATACAGCCCGTGCAAATAACAACCAAAGCAAAGATGATGTCATCCTCAGCGTGTTGACATTAGGTCTCCTACATCATTTTGCATCAGGCTCATATTTTTCTCCTATCACCCTGGCACATCCATAGAAGCCTCTTTCACTGCCCTTCACATCTGTTCCTGTCCCTAGCTACACTCTCAAACACATCTGACATAACATCCTTAACTGTGTTGTAAATGGAAAGAAAAAGAAAACTTTACTTAGTGGATTTCACTGCAGCTTCCTTTCCCTAAATCCCAGTACTATAAAGCTTACACCAAAAGAAATACATTAAATCATCCTCAGCAGTCAGAGAACTGCAATTATTCTACACAACCACTGCCTCAAAAAGCTGGAAGACAAGGTTATCCAGCCTTCAGTAATTTGGTTACCTACTGTTTTTTTTTCAGATGATGATGAATTACAGCTACCATAGCATGATTACCTTGTACTTTAATGAAGTGTCATCAGAAAAGTAATCATGAGTCTCTCACAGAAGAGCAGAAAATACAGCTTAGTAAGAAAGAAAATCTGAAGAGTATATCATGTGCATACCCACTAAGTAAGCTATGCTGCACCACAATAGAGAAACACAAACAGTGGCTAAAAACAATCTCATTTTTCCATACAAAACAGTAAGTCTATGTCCTATGAGCTCCCGTAGTTTAACAAAAAAGGCACTGAGTAACAATTACAAAAACAATCCAGCTTTCTTTTAATAAACAGTTAAAAGGTATTGCCTATATATAGCTGACATTAACAGTATTCTGTTTTTACACATTCTATGAATTTGTGTCATTATTTTGCAGCTTGTCTTGTACAGAATACAGTTCAGACATAAACCTGATTTACATACTGGTCCTAGAAGAGGCCTGACCTAAGTTTTTGGTTTTTTTTTTACTGGAAAAATTCTAACTTCCTCATCTCATAACCTTTCAAATACATGCAAAACTTACATGAACTTGCATTCCAAACATACAAAGATACTGGATTCTACTCATATGACACTACTACAAAAGCCTCAACAGCCAAGTTCTGTTTTAAGGAGATAGGGAGGGTAAGAAAGAATGTACAATCAAAGAAAATATCAATTGGCATGTGTGCTTCATCTCTAAGAATCATCTGAAATACAAATCATTCCTTTGTCACCCATGAGGGACAGTAAAATTACAGAACACCCAAAGAGCAGAAAGCTCAGTAATTTCTACACAGAATAATCACCCCTCACTAGTAGAGGTCAGGACCTTGATGTTTATCTCCAAGTAATCAACTCTGAAGGACACTCCTTGTTTTTCTAGCTTGTCTATGTCCTTCCTTTCCCTCCTTCTGCCTTGTTATTCTCTCTTCCTTTCCCATTTTCTTGCCAACTTGCTTTGTAAATGTTACCTTCTCCTTCCTCCCTTTCAAAGTACTTGTCCTGACATACCGACACACTGAAGGTCAAAGATAAGGTAGATACAACACACTAGTCTAACAAGAAAGATAGTAGTTTGAGAAATTAATTGTGCTTCCAAATCACAAGAATTTCTCTAGACCATAGCCACTCATGTACAAAAGCCAAAAAATCCTAAAAAAGTGGATTAAAAAGGAAAACAAAGAAGTGCTCAACTTTCCTCTTCATTTTATTGATTCTATTTGATTAAAGTCTGGTTGGGACATCGTGTACTTCTCTTGCCGTCAGCCATTTGACATTTTGGAACATTAGGGGAAAAGGTCATTAATTGGCTTGTAAATTTTTATTTAAACCAACTGAATCTTCAAATCTTGTTGCAACAGATGTTTTCTAGAAGTATGTGTCATAGGACTACAGTCACTGCCACTTGCTTTAGAAGTAAATAGATCTATGAATTTGTGCTTTAAAGTAAGCAAATTTGTCATGCTAAAGCAAATGGCAACAAAGAGCTACCTAATTAAACTGTGCCTGTTTTTGAGGGACGAAAATAAATTTGGGACAAAAGCAAATAAAGACTGTGGCTGAGAAGGGGTCCAGCAGGAACTGGGCACCATCCACCCAGTCCTGGGTGGGAGTTCTGCCCGCGGTTCCCCTGCTGCCTTCCCCCAGCCCCAGCCCAGCGCCCCGACCGCAGCGCCGGCCTGGATGGAAGGAGCCTAACCCGAGAGCAGCTCCTCCAAGCAAAACAAAACAAAACAAAACACACCGCACTGGCACGACGGGATCTACACCCGGGACCTTCGCTGGCACGGCTACTCTGATCACGGACGTGATTCACCGTGTTCTGGCAGCTTTCAGCGCTACACAGGCCGGCCCTCCCGGCTGTCCCGAGGGGGCCGGGGAAGCACTGCCCCCCTTCCCCTCCTCTGGCTGGCAAACACACACATGGCTCCCACGGGCGGTATTTACAGCAGAATTAATGGCGCATCACGCAGCAGCACGGGACCCCGGGGCACAGACGCGGGAAGGAAGCCCCGCACCCCCTGGGCGCCTCTCCCCTCTCCCCTCCCTCCCCAGCTGGGCTGAAGTCGCCCACGGGAGCGCGCACGCCCCCGCGCGGCGCGATCCCGACACCCCCATCCCCCACCCCCGTCATGTGACTCCCGCCTGGCCGCGGCCCTTGTTTATACACGGCTGCCGGCAGCGCGCATGCGCGCAAGGCCCCATTCATTCACAACTGCGTAACAGCCCGGCCCGGGGGTGAATGGGGGGGGGGGGGAGGCGGTGGGGGCGCCCCTCCCGCCCCAGGCACCGCCGTTACCCCCGGGCGGAGCCGCCCCCCGTGCCAGCGCGGGACTCACCCCGCTCCAACTGCCCCCTGACACCCCCCCCCCGCAAACAGCCGCTGTCCCGCGGCGAGCAGAGCGCCCTCGCCCTGACAGACCGGGTCAGGCGGGCGCACCCCGGGGAAAAAAAAGAAGGGGGACACCCGCTCGGCTTCGCCTGTTTGGGCAGCCCGGCGCCGCAGCTGAAAGAGCCCCCGGGGGGGCCGGCGCCCCTGCGCATTCCAGCCCGGCCGTGCGGGAGGGTGGCGGCTCCGCCGAGCGGGTGAGAAAATGAGCCCGGTAAACAATGTCCGGGCTCCCACCGCCCCCGAAAGCCAGGACCCAACAGCCTCCTCGGCTCGCCTTGCGGCTGCTGCCGCTCCCCTCCGGCCCCTCAGACCCCACTCGTCTCCCGCCGGGGCCTCGCAGTCCCGCAAAAGCTGCAGCTCCAAACTTTGTAGCACTTACCAAACCCGTCGCCATTACCAAATTCCCCTCGGCTCCCCCCCCTCCTCGTCCCCACCGCAGAGTCACGCCCAGGCCTGGCGGGACTCGGTCGCCGAGTGGTCGCAGGCGACGTTGCTCAAGTAACAGCCGCTTTCTATTGGCTGCCTGACCTGCCGATCAGGAATGCTCCCGGGGGGCGGACATGTTTTGACTCTCCTGCGCAGCGGATTGCACCGCGCCGCCTATCAATCACCCCCGGACAGCGTCCCGATTGGCCGATGCCTCTGCCGGCTCGCCGGCGGCATTCTGGGAGCTGTAGTCTTCGCCGCCGGCGCCGCCTGCCAACTTGGACGCGATAAGACGACAGCCCCCAGGATGCCCCGCGCGGCGTTCGGCTGGTAGTAAACAACAGTCACAGGGACACGTGTACCGCGCCGCAGGCCCGCACGGACCGGGGACTCCGGACGGGGCCTGCGGGTCCGTCCGCCGGCCAGGACTCTCCCCCCCCGCCTCTCCCCGCCGGCCCGGGCCCCGCTCCGCGGCACACCCGAGGGCGCTGCCTGACCTGGTGCTGCCGCGGGGAGGGAGGAGTCGCGGAGCAGCGGCCTCCCCAGCCTCCTCCTGCGGCGGCCGGGTCCCTTCTGTTCCCCGCAGCTCTGCCGGACCGGGCCCGAGATGGCGGCGGTTCACGGGCACGGCGTGGAAAGAGTGGCCGGGCCCCGGGTTGGTGCCGGCCTGTGAGGATCCCCGTGTGCCCGGCTCCTTCCCTGATTTACCACCATTAATTAGCGCGTCGAAGCGCTGTTACGAAACCGGCCCTGGCCTCGTTTCGCCAAATAAAGGCCGCGTCGTGCGGAGGTTAAGGGAAGTTGCTAAAGGTCAGGGAGTGAGTCAGCAGCTCTGCTTGGCCTCGCTCCGGCCTTTCCCTCGTTTTCGATTCATGAAAAAGAAATCGGTGGTAGCTTATGCCCGAACTACAAGATGGTAAGACATTTAAAAAAAACAACAACAAAAAAACAAAACCCAAAACCCATGCTGGTTTATCAGTCCATTAGTGTCTCCCTGACATTCCCATACATTCATTGCCACAACCTGGTTTGGTTTGACATTGTTCCTGTTTTTTTTACAGAAACCCAAGTCCAGAGCTATGACCAAGTGTGCCCAGATACACAGGAACACGGGGGGAACTGCAGAAGGGAGAATGGACTCCCCATCTCCTGAAGCAACATCTTAAGTCACCAAATATATTACTGTGCATGATCCAATACAAAGCAAACAGATGTACAGTAAAGAAATAATCAATAGGATTTTAGAAACTGATGCAGAGTTTCAAAATTTTGCAACTGTTGGCATTTTTTCAAGAAAAGCATTTCCTCTTAACCTATTTCCAATATCGTTTCAATCGTGCAAATGTGTCCTAGATCAGAAAATCAGAGCTTTTGTTGCAATTTGGTATTTACAGCTGTTCTGACTGAGGCACACTAACGTCTGCAAAAAACAAAAACAAACCAACCCCCAGCCCCCAAACCTGTTAGAATTTAGAAATGGTTCCATATTCAGAGTTCTGTACAATTATGCTGTTAGTGGCCACTAGAGGGAATGCTGGTTTTGTTGTTTCTAGAGGTCTGCAAGTGTAATGCAATTGAAAAGAAGGAAATCACAGAGCACAATTACAGTTGCCACCAAAACACACTCGGTGTGCAGATGTCATTGGCACATTGATTTAAGATTTGGCTTTTCCTAGAAGTAATAGTTTGTCGGATAGTAAAGTCATTGCCATCTGTAGGCACCACTGGAAGAGAGGCATTACTTTAAAAAACATGTAGTACCTTTCCCAGTGTGGACTGGAAATTACTGCTTTATATATACATATATATGTGCAAATTTAGTTTCTGAACTTAATCACATAACAAATGAACCCTTTAGAGATCACTTTCCAAGTCTGAAAAGACAGAGAGTTATTTGAACAAACACCTCCAAGAAAACACTGAAAATTGATGTTTAGTTTCAACTACTAAGCAACTAGACAACTTATTAGAATATCAACTGTCTAACCATACATTCCACAAGCTCAGATTTTTCTTATATTTACAATTCAGGCTTCTCCTAAATAACTGATACAGCTTTATATAAGATAAAGCCTTCATGGCACCCTCTCTCTAAAATAGATTTTTTAATACATTGAAAAGTGGCAAGCCAGGAATCACTTTTTTTTTTGCACTACTCCACAAGAAAATTAACTCTAAAGCTGTGTTCCTTCCTCCTCTTTCTTTTATCTCCCAAACTTCTTGCTCTGTGTGCCTTGTCTCTAATTAAACCATTAACCCCCCCTCCAAACACCCTGCCTCACCTTACTCCATGCCCTTAATGAATGGGTGCTCAGGGAATGAATCAATACTGTGTAGAGAGGGCAGTGTCCTAGCTTTGCTGATTCGGTTGCCTCTGCTGTTGCAAGAGAGGTGGAATATAAGGTGGGGAAGTGTTGCGAGATCTTGTTGGATTGCAGCTGGCTACCAGGAAGCACAAAATAATCAGCAGAGCCTACACAGGCAGAAAATAAAGATGAATTTGCATCCTAGCTATTTATCCCTTAAAATTGCCATCCACAAAGTAGAAACTATGAGGTAGATTTAAAAAATGTAAATAGTACCTTCAAAGCCATATTTGTAAAATATATATTGGGTTTGTACCCATCTCTGCCTTTAATCTTTCCTGTCTAAAGCAAATGTCTTGTCCTGAGCTTATGACACAGATGCTGCTGCTAACTCTCCGAAATAAAGCATATAATTATTGTAATTCTTTTACAGGAGCTTTCACATCCACATGCAGACGTCCACACTCGGTGATTAACTAAACAGTCCCCAGACATCAGAGCAACTCTGCTCTCCAGAGCTTCCACTTCTACACCAAGCAGTGGCCATTCTGTGAGACCCTCTCACACCAGTTTTCTCCTTTCACAATGATTTCTGTATCTCCCAAAGCTATTCCTACTCCTTCCCTCATCTCACAGTCTTCTGTGACTGGCTGCACTGGTAGCTGGCTCTCTCCCCCTTCCAAACAACAACTCTAGGCATGCTACCCCCACATTTCACCTCCTTAATCTGCTCACAGAAGATGCCATTTGGATCACAAAGCAGACAAACAGAAGACCTGCTGCTCCTAGGAAAGATATTTTTTCTCCATTGCTAAAAGTTGTGGTGGTGCAGCCCCCTCCTCACTGACTGCATTTTGATGTCAACACCACCCAGTGTTGTTCTTGCTTTAGTTGCTAAGGCTGTGGACCCCCACCTGTTCTTGCTTCAATTGCAAGTGCAATGGGCTGAGAAGATCTGGCACTTGGGCAACGAGCTGAAGCAATTGGTACCTTCTTGTCCTAGTGCAAAGACAGCTGTTTGGGGTGATAAGGCACCAACTGTATCTGGAACTCCGGTTGCCTGGGAAACGTACCCGAGACCCTTCCTGCTTGGATCACAAGCCCACTCTGTAAGTTACCAAAGATCATCTGACACGAGTTGTGGCCACACTGGAATAATACCAACCTGAGTAAATAATCTTGTGACCCTATAAATATAAATCCTAAAATGGAGCATGTTTCTACCCCACTATTTACATTTTCTACCCCAAAATAAACTACTTTTTTCCTAAACTAAATGATAAACCTATTTGCCATGAAGGTTCAGAGTTCTGTACAAAATCTCTCTGGGCTCACAGCAAACTGCAGCCCCTTATCTCACAAAGGGCTTTTGTCTATATGAAGGAAAACAGTAAGTACACTACTTTTCATTTTGCAAAAAAATAAGATCAAATTGTAATAATTTATTATAATTGAATCTCACAGAGATCAATTGGTTGGGTATTTCATTGCAACTTCTTTTTTGTGCAGCTCAAAGGTCATTAGGTCATTATCAACATCTTATATGCTAGCCTCTGTATCTGTATGTATGCAACTGAGTTCAGAAACTTTGTTAAATCTTTAATTGAACCTGTGTTTTATTGTAACAAATTGTTTATTATTAAGAAATGCTACTAATTAAGTACTGCCAGGAAATTATATGACATTATATTTCATTATCTGTTATAATAGTGTCAGTCAACCTCAGATTGCTGCTATTCCAGATCACACCGGACCCATAATTACATGTTAAAGCACTAAATTGAAAACCCTACACCTAAACCCTTTAGACATAAAGCAATGAAGAGTCTGGAACTAAGTCTGGATACAGCCACACCTAGAAGACTCTTCTCTGAGGAGTTTGGAAAGAAAGGGGAGCCACTCTGAACTTCATGCTTCTATGGGATGACTTTCCTCACTCTTTTCCCTAATTCCTGCATAAATCACTCAAACCTGATCTTGACTCAGTCTCCCCTATCTCTGGATAAATCATTTCCTCTGATCCTAATGCAAGTAATTCCGACCCAATCAACCCCTACATATTCCTTCCACATAGAAAGTAATAGAGTGAACCTTGCAATAGAATTCTGTGGGAGGAGCCTTTCTTGCTCCTGGGGCTTGACGAGCTGCTGACCTCTGCATTGCCTTGCACAAGAGTGAGCTTCTCTCTGTGGGTGTGTGTCCCACCTTTATTGGCCCCCTGGTAATAGGGGGCCTGCCCTAACCAGGCACAGGTGGACTCACACCCACTCTTTGGCAACTCGAGGCACCTGGTTTATCTTGTGTCTCTACAGAATTCTGTTAAGGCGCACTTTAAAAAATCTATATTAAAATCACCTTTACCTATTACCTTTGTTGGTGATTTTTTAAGTGACATTAAGACCTTCTACTTTTGTCCCTGACAAAAGGGAATTTTTACTTACCTTCTTCAGTGGTTCAGGCTGGCGAGAAACAGAACAAATAACAGTCCAGAAAGATTTTTTTTCCAAGACGGGTCAGGAATTAATGAGAAATTTATTTCTTGTCATTATGGCACAGATTCCAGTTTTAGCTGAACTTTTATCATCTACCAAGGTAGAGCAAGAGAATAAATGATGATGGTATCAGGAATAAGGAAAGACCTGACATTATCGAAAAACAATCCAGCAGACCAATAAATAAAACCCCCACAACTCTACCCCAGCTCAAAGCCTGCAGAAAAATAAGACAAAGAAGACACTACAGATGATTTGTAGGTTTGCTCTGTGCTGGCTGATGACTTAAAATGCCAGGGAACATTGCAGGGCACTGGAATATAATAATCTGTATTCTAATTCTTTTTAAAATAGCCCTGGCATAGTTTTTGCTTGGGCCAATAGTGAATAATATTGGGTTATGTTTCGGGCACTACCATAGGCCAAGGACTATTCTCAGTCAGACATCTGCATATGGCCACCCCACATGGAAAGCGTGAAAAAAGCTTATAAAACAGCTATAAATGAGCCCATGCAAATACTGGAAAATAATATTAATGTTGGCCATTCAATGCCTTAGTACTAGCAAATTGTCCCTGGCACAAAAAATTTCCTGCTATGGATGTAACCATGCAGATGCAGCCAAAAACTAAAGGTACAGTGAAGCTAGGGTTACTTAAGATCCACCTGACTCCACAAGGACAAAGCAACAGAGAGAGAGAGAGAGACAGAGATCTATGTCAGGGTTTAATGCTGGGCTGGCAATTAACCAAATGATAGATGCTCTCTATTAACCCCTCCCCTCCCTGATAAAGAAAGGAGAGAGAATAAGAAAGAGAGACTTAGGGGTTGGAAACTAAACTACACAGCTTTAATGAAAGAGTAATGATAAAAAAGTACAAATTATTAAATATTTTCAAATATACAGAAAAACAATACCATGTTCCTCTCCCTTCCCCTAAGAATGTTCAGGTCACCACCAAGGCTGCAGGGCAGCCCTGGGAAAGTCCAGGACTCCTGTAGTCAGCAGCATTTGGGAGCTGGAGGCAGGAACACACAGATTCATGGATCAGGACCACAGGCAGATGGATGGACAGAATCCTCCCAGGATGCCAAAGCAAACAGTGACAGGGGAGGAAGGGTGAAGGGAAGGGGTTTGACCCTCGTGATCCCTCAAATTCATCCCAAGTATGACACATATGGGATGGAATATTCCATTTGGTCAATTTTGGTCAGCTGTCTTGTCTGCTCCTCCCTAAATGAGGGTTGCAGGTGTGACCCCTTGGCTCCCTTTCTCTCTTCCCAGAGCATAAGATGTTCCCCACAACTGAGCAGTGGCCTTGGCTCTGCACACCATTCACCATTCTCTACCCATAATATAAACATCAAGTGTTATCAGGACTAGAAGCAGACACTGACTGAGAAACTTGCTGTTGTTTCAGCAAGTGCAGCTACTCATGAGACTTATCTGAAAGCAAAATTACAAGACAGAAAATTAGTTCTATCCTGGCCCAAACCAGGACAATCTTGGTGATAAACTGGACAGCTTTTTCCATATTAGACATTTATCAGAACTGAGTTTCCAGAATCTTCAGAGCTGGGGAGGTGCAGGTCCCAGAGGCTTGCTTGGAAGCCAGGGAAACAGTAGGGGTGGGGATGAGAAAGTAGAGGCCTAGTTGATACCAGCTGGCCCTAAACCATGGCAGTCCTCCAAAGAGAAACCTGCACAGAGCATCTTCCTTTCCCAAAACTTTGCAGCTGCTCAGCTGAAATATTTCAACAATGAAGAAAGGACAAAGTATTCATACCATGCTCTGATGCTATTTTGAAGCTGTCCTAATTTCATTTATCTCAATAATAAAGGCTGAGTCAGCAGATACTGTTACAATGGCCTAGTATGACAGCAACAGAGGAGTGATACAGCAGACAGCATCAGAGTTTTTCACGTGGTTTTGACTGGGCAAAGTTTCCTCCAATAGTTATTTGAGGATTACAGACAAAGGAAAGTACCTTAGAAACCTCAAAAAATCCCCAACCACACCTAAAACCATCCCAGCAAAGAACTTTGAACTAACATAAATATTTTAGCAAGACCATGTAACAACGTCCATGCTTATGGCAAGCTGTCCTTCAGCAACGTACTTTGTTCAATAAAAGTTAGAGCAAGCATCTGAAAAAAAGAAGACTAGGAATTTCAGGGGCCAGGTCTGTGAAGAATGACCAGTGCATACTGAGTTTTCACATCTTGGAACTTTCACACAGAATCACAGAATCCTAGGGGTTGGAAGGGACCTCGAAAGATCATCTAGTCCAACCCCCCCTGCCAGAGCAGGGCCACCTAGAGTACATCACATAGGAACGTGTCCAGACGGGTTTTGAATGTCTCCAGTGAAGGAGACTCCACAACCTCCCTGGGCAGCCTTGCCATGGAAAGTGTGTCATAAACTACAAAATGACACAAATCACAAGGTAACTGATCTTCAAGTCACCTTATAGAAAGCTTAAAGTTTCAAACATTTAAAACACGAGAAACCCACCAAAACCAAACTCACCATTTCAGCAAGGAACAGAATTGTCCTTACAGAATACAAAAGTCAGCACAAGGTAAGAAAATGGAGTGGTTTAGGTTGTGGATGGTTTCCTAATGCTCTTCACAGCTTTGCCCCAAGACTTCAGTGATCACTTCTGGACCTCAAACAGAAGACCCAGAAGGGAATGACTTCACAATGTTTATTCTTGAAGGGAATCTCATGAAGCACAAACAAATGACATTTAAAAAGTGAGAGCATCAGCACTAGCACCAAGGAAGCTTGCTTTCCTTAGGGTTGTGGTCAATTTTTTTCCCATGGTTAACGCATTTGTAAATATTATCTGTCATCCAGATTCTCTTTTCTTAGTAATGTGTAAGCCCAGGAATGCCTTTCTCATACAGGATTTCTCTCAGGCGTTTCTCTCCTCACCTAGCAGGCATCTTTTCAACAAACTCACTGGAGCATTTCTTTTTCTTTTTCTTTCTTCTTTAGAACTTAGCCATCTGTCAAATTCATCTAAATCATCTGCAGAACTGTAAATCACTGCTGATGCTGGGGGGAGAGGTGAGAAACAGACTAAGAGATACCTGCCAAGTAATGCCAAGGTCCTGTTCCTTTAGTGACCTGGCTAGCAAGGATGATAAAAATCTTCAATAACAGCAGTGTCAGGTAATTCTGTTAGGGACACAAGTAGTCTCATAACATAACACAACATAACATAGTACTGTTTAAAATTATTAGAACTATCTGCCTTTATTTGAAAGTTCACTAGAAATCAGTGACTTGTTGTGATTTCCTTCTCAGGATGAACACTTGCCACATTTATGACATGGAGACTGGCATGTTTGAAGTGTGTATAAAAGAGATTGAGGAAAAATCCCAAGTGCTGGTTGACGAAGGGTATAATAAGTTGGAAGAAATGTACAAAGCAACCATTTATTATTGTTGGTTAAACCCTCCTGAATTCACCAACAAAGAAAGTTCCCAAAATGGTTCAGGTCCCAAGAGCAACACAATAAAACTGCTGCAACATGAAGCTGGACTTTGGGACCCAGAAAATCTGAAATATCTGATTATCTTAAATCTGTCACTCCACAGCTTTTCCCCAGCTAAAAATTGCAAGCAAATCATCAAACACAAAGTAGCAACGAGAGTTACCACACCAACATGTCATCTGTTTTGAATAGACAGAGCATCTGCATAACATCATTTATGAAAATCAACATGGAAGTGTTAAGAATTCTGTTTTAATAATTGAGTATAAATATGCAAATGAAATTAAAACACAACAGTATTAATAAACATACTTTTTATATATAAAAGTGTCGTTTATTGTAAGGAAACTTTAAATATAACCAACAATATTGAAAATATCATGACTGGCATTTATGGCCTTGATTGTAGTTTACTGCCATAGAAGTAATTTCTAGCATTTTTCTTAATCACATCAAGCTAGTGCAAAATATAGGTATTTTTAGAGATTAAGCATACAGAATGACAGGAGTGTAAATTTTGGTTACCTGATATTTCCTTCTAGTATGACAGGCCTCTCTTTTTCCATAAATCAAAATTACAAAGGCAAGTTACATGTGAAATTATTTATACCATGTTTTTAGGTTAAAAAAAGACATTTGTAACTTTTGTCCAGATTTATTTTTTACGAATCTGACTTATAATTCATACCATATTGTATGATATAAATTATATATTGTTATCATCTTATATAATCATAATTTCATATTCAGGTATGATTATATAAGTTGTCAGAACATATCACTAAGTATAGCTAACAATTACATTAATGTACACAAATATATGGCATTAGAAAAGTCATTGAGAAGGAAAGATGTTATAACTCAGGTGTTTGAAACAGGGCACAAGCAGCCTTCCTGCAATTCTTTTAGTGTCATTTTGGCAAAAATACTGACAGTCACCATTATGTGCACTACCTTTCATGCACATCAGTGGGCAGCATTAAAACTGGGCTGTGCCTGAAATTTCCAGCCACAGACCCTTGTAAGCATTGAGCCCTGTGTTCCTAATTAAGATTATATTCTCTCTCACCAGTCTCCGAAGGTAGCCCATGCTATTATGGCTAAAAAGATATTATTTTATGATGACCTACAGGATTTTGAAAGCAAGACATGTTAGCTTTAATGATAACATACTTTCCAGACAAGTGCAAAGCTTTTGAGATACTGGTCTTTCAAATTAAAAATATTTTTGTACTTCTTGATAAGAATTTTTCAAGTACAAGCTTAGTTTAGCATGGCTTTCAGTATCAATCACTTCAGTAATTGAATCTGGTTTTGATAGCTACGATTAGACTTCAAGAAGAGAGATACACAGAGATAATTTCATTTGAAATAAGTAAAAGACTTGATAGATCTAAAAAGGTGAGATCTAAATAAAAATTTAACTGGAGAACAAGCAAAGAGAGAGAAGACAAAATGCATAAATATAAAACAAGGGAAAAGGAAAATAATATAGGTTATGTATGTTTGGGAAGAACATGACAACCACTTATGCCTTTGCTTTAAAGCACTAAGGTTAATGTGTCAGCTCTCCTCACTCTAGACTGTACAGAATACATGTAACTAATAAAAAAAAGGCAGTTTATTGCAAAAATATACAAGTCCTCTAATTGCATAAGATATTACAATGTCGTGCTGAAACAGGACATATTAAACAAAGAGGACTTTAAACAAATTACAAAATGCTTAAAATCAGATTTGGGTCATGAGCGTTACACAAAATGCATTGTCATGCTTTATCTTATGATTAGTCTTGTGATTTACTACATCTGTGATAAATGCAACATAAAATCATGACAACTGTAATAGTCAGAAAGTAATATCTACTGTATATCTTCTGTATTAATACATATAAACAGTGTGCACTAATACTTCCAACATATCACATTCAAACTAACAGTCTTTCCAGAAAAGTTGTAACCGTTTCGAAGAACAGAAGCTGGTTTAACAAGTTCATCGCATGTGGGTTTTTTGAAATCTACTCTTCAAGGAAATGCTGCTTTAAAGGACTTGGTTTTCAGAAGTGCTGTGCTACTATGGGTCATCTTAATGCCAGATGAAACCATTGTTGCCGAGCACTTTTGAAAAATCAAGCCTGCGCTTATTAAATTCTTGGTTTTACTATTATTTCCACTGTTTTGAGTCCAAAAAATACCCCCAAACCCCACTCTTAAAATTACAGAAAATGCTTGGCATCTATAGGAAGAGAGACAATTTCTCAGTGGACTAACCACTACTGTGCTATATTCTCGTAACAGATCTTGTTGCTCCACTGGTTTGTTCATGCACTGGGATCAGCAATGTCCATGTTTGTTCCAAACAGAGCAACCAGCTGTTCTTCATAGTTTGCAATGTTTCTTTTCAGAATTTCCTTACAAGGTCCCAAAAGCCTTTCAAATGCCTGCACATCCATAACTAAGATAAAAAGGAAGAGAAATAGAGAGAATAAAACACGCTCATCAGTTGCAGACACTAATCTTGGTGTTTATGACATTCCACTGTAAAACTATAAATGATAACAGGGCAGATATTACTGAGGCATATAATTTGTTTCACAGAAGAGAACCACTTAACCATAGCAAAACCAAGATCAACCAACACATTGCTGTCTTGAAAATTCATAAATAAACTCAGAATTTGCTGTGCCTCTTATGTAAGATCTTTGTGATCCAAGAGTTGCTAAAGGACTGAGGAGGGGCCTCAATTCCTGCACAGAATAGTTTTAAGACCCTTGAGATTTCAAAAAAAACATATCTTCTGCTGATGTTGTTGGCTGTGCTGGGGTCTAATTTAACATATTTACTTACTATTTTCACTTGTTTCTACTCACAGTGGTAATTGTGATATTTATTTCCAAGAAAACATACAAAAAAGTTGGAAACATTAATTCACATGCAATATCGATACATAGCTGACCAGAATATTTTCTTTACCCAATTACAGAATATTCCCATCTATGGTTCATAGAATCATAAGATGCATTGGGTTGGAAGGGACCTTAAAGATCATCTAGTTCCAACCTCCTTGCCAAATGCAGGGACACCTTCCAGTAAACCAGGCCCCATCTAGTCTGGCCTTGAACACTTCCAGGCATAAGGCATGCACAGCTTTTCCCTGGCCAACCTGTTCCAGTGTCTCACCACTCTCACAGTAAAGAATTTCTTCCTTATGTCTAACCTAAATCTACCCTCTTCCAGTTTAAAACCATCCTATCACTAGTACCCCTTCAGCTTTCTTGCAGCCTCCCCTCAGGTACTGGAAGGCCTCTGTAAGGTCTCACCAGAGCTCTCCCATCTTCAGGCTGAGCAAACTCAACTCTCTCAGCCTGTCCTGATAGACGATGTGCTCCACCCTCTGATCATCTTTCGTTACCCTCCTCTGGACTTGCTCCAACTTCTTGTTTGTCCTTCTTATGTTGGGGACTCCAGAACTGGACACAGTGCTGGTAGTGTGGTCTCACAAGTGGGGAGCAGAGGGGGAGAACTGCCCCCCTTGACCTGCTGGCCATACTTCGTTTGATGCAGCCCCGAATAGGGTTGGCTTTCTGGGTAGTTTCTGACCAGGGAAAAAAACTTCGTACTTCAATCAGCTTCCAACCTGGTGGCCTGTAGTCTCTTGGCTCCCTAGAAAAGTTCAAGGTCTCTGCTGTTTGGGAAGTGCCAGAGACCTTAGTGACTCACCTATACTCGGTAATGACACTTCCTAACTACTGCCTCTTATTCTTTCCTCTTTGTCATCTTTGATCTTTATTGTTTAATTGTCTCTGTGTGTTTAGAGAGAAGGATTTTTTAAAATAATACATTTATAAGTAAATGAGAAACTTTTTGGTTGCTGGCTTGGTAGTCAAACTGTCATTCGAGAATGCCAAATCTGTCTTTGGAGTTCAGTTTCCCCCTAATTGGACACAAATATTTAGAAGCTAAAAAGTGATCGATGCAAAGGGCTGTTTATGATCACAACACTTATGGCCTTTGCTTTTACTGTGCCTGAGGGACAGGCATGATTAAATTAACAGCTGGTGAAGACAAAATTATTATTAAAGCTTAAGTCATGGTGATAAACCAGGATTTTTTCTACATTCATTTCTTGGATGACAGTGAGACTACCAAAAAAGAAATATTTTACCTTTCTGCAAAGGGTTAGACATTTATCTGGTAGCTATACTGCAGCAATATTCTTTGTACTGTCCTGGAACAATTTTTACTTCCATGTGATTGAAGAAATGTTGGAGAATTTGTGTTTAATACCAGTTATCAATTGCAAATTTCTCCAGATAATTAATGTAAATAGGAATGCACAGTAAGAGATGATACACATAGACATTCTATTGAGGTACATGAAAATAAATTGTATATTCTGGAGAAAGAGTTCACAATAAAAACAACCAGACAGATTATGTATCATTTTATATTTGGTATAAAATGTTATTGAACAATACCTAAGCATTTGACAGTGCCAAGAGCAAACGCAGAAGCAGCTCGTGGTTTGTTAGTTACAAGGGCAAGTTCTCCAAAATATTGTCCTCTTGAGCATCGAGCTATTTCAACTGCTCCATTCTCTTCTACATCTTGTTTACCCTGAAATACCAGGTAAAAATCAAAAAGGGAGAGAATGAGAGAGAGTTTGCTGAACTCATGATTGTATAAGCAAAATTAGTAACAGTGGTAGCATTACTGTTTTACAATTAGAATGTAAAATGAATTCTAAATTAAAATAATTTATTTTAATAAATTAAAAGAAAAAAATCCATGTTTTAGGAATCTTTACCTTCCTTGTCATTATAATCCTTACTTCTCCAGATTCCACAATGAAGAAAGAATCAGCCAAGTCACCCTGTTAAGAAAAAGTGAGTTAAAGAAATGTAAACATTTCTTTTTAGTTTCATGGTAACGTTAAGATATTTGCAGCAAATGCATTAGAGCTCATATTTTTGATACCTGCTGCAAAACAAATCACTTTTAATGTGTAAACCATACTCAAGGCATATGATAATAAAATAATTTATACAGAACTCACAGCAAAGCCTTTTTATTAAATCATGCAGCTGACTGTGCCTTCTACAAAAGGTAGACAAAAGTAATGTTATGGAAGCTTTTGTGATCTTTATTCCTGTTTCTCCACCTTTCTTTCACCTTTGTGGAACACAAACTATCTATTCTTCTAAATTATTTCCTTTACAAAGTTTCCAGTAGAAAAAGCCTCCAAGGTAAGTCTTCAGTGTTCCTTGTTGCAGACAATCATTCTCTTACATAGCTTGAATTTCTAAGTATACTAAAAATGCTGACGTCTTGATTAATACCAACAAAGAAGGATGTTTTTTCAAAGTAAGCAAAAAAATTAGCTTCTGAAACAAAAGAATCACCTCTGTTAGAGGCAAGATTCATTGCTTTTGTTTTGAAAAAGAAAAACATAATTGAAAGCATGTGTTGTCTTTAAATTACATGATCATTGTTAGCCATTAGAGAAGAAAAACTAAAACTAGTAATAAGCTGTACCTGAGCAATGATTTGTTCTCCATCTTTGTACACTTTGGTGCCAATCACATCAACCACTTTTAAGCGCTCAGACATCTTAATTTAAAAAAAGAAAATGTAAGAAATATTTGGTTAACATTGCAGTACTACATTTAGGAAGCCCTCTCATATTTCTTTTCATTAATCTTTGCACCCAATAGTGTATCTTTATTTTCCTGCTTTGATTAAAAAAGGAAGAACTGCTGAATATTGTTCCAGAGGGTATATTCTAGTGTTAACAGCTAGGTAATTTGACAGAGCTTCCATTTTTGGAAATCTTAAATCCCAAATCTTAAAAAATTATTTTTAGAAATGCATGTATGTAAAAATATAGCTGTTAAATGAAAAGAATTGTTTCATATTATTGACTAATATCTAGTAAAACTAAGCTTAAGAAAATAAAGGTAATAAATAAGCTTAAGAAAATAAAGGTAACAAAACAAAAACAAAGGTAAAAAAATAAAATAAAAAAATACAATATTAACAATAGTTCTTTATCTTGAAAATTTAGAAATCTAAGAAATCTGCTCTTTCCCCAAAACAAAAGAATGCAAAATTTTACCATGAAGAAAAATTTTGTTCAAAATTTGAACTCTACAAAAGCAGAATCTTATCAGGTATCTCTGACACAATTATTACAATAAAACAATAGAAATCTTACTTCTAAAGATTTAAGGAATGGCAATGACTCAATAAAATTTTCATACATTCTTCTCTTTTTGGCATTATTTTTTACAATGATTCTTCGGAATGTTACCCTGTCCTGTAAATACAAAAGGAAGACAGCTTTTTAACAGAATATACGTGCCTAGTTGAAGATAGTTTAGAAATGGATGAATATGTTCAAATTACCCAGTTTCAGTCATTCACTGCAGCTGTCAGAGTACCTGACTATTCTCCCCATAAGTCAGTTAAGAAAGATTCCTCTAGAGGTCAATCAAGAGCTCCTGAAGTTAAATTTACCTGATTCACACTCTGAAAAGCTTCTCTGCTCTTTGTCAGAGAATATCTATAGAGTTTACATATAGAGGATAGAGAGTTCACCTTAAACAGTTTGGCTACACAGTGAACAGTGAGTGGGTAATTTAACATATTAAAGAAATTCTCAATATTTAAATATTTATTTTGCAAAGTCTATTCTTTATTCTGAGGCCCCATATATATAACACAAAGAGGTTTTAATATTATTATGCAAAGAAAACAAAACTAAAATGTCCTGGGGTTAAGGTCACAGTCTACTTTCTGCTGTTTCAGCAGAGTAAGACTCATGGTTACCCTCAATAGCCAAGTGGACATTTTTTAGTATTTGGCAAAGCAAGTGAAGTAAATGGACTGAAAACCTATGTGTGCTCTTTTCTTCACTCAACTTCACATGACTGTGTCCTGGTGACAAACTGGAGGTGAAATGCTTTGCAAGCCTTCACTGACAGAGGTGGGACTTGTTGGCCAGTAGAACACAATAGAACTTAAGCCATTCTTATGGTGTCCTAAACTCTGTCATGATCCCAAAAGTCGTAAGGATTAATATGTTTAAAAGCTGTGTTTCACTTCAACAGGAAATTGTTATCTTGGGATCATCATAAAACTGGTAAGTGAATCCTGAAGAAGATGTATATCCCAGTTTTACTCTTTGATAAATATGATTACTGTTGTCAAAGATCCAGATAGTATAACACTGACAAATAAACTTATATTTGAATTTTGGCCTGGATCCAAAGGTATTTTTCCTTTTAAGATGTGGGAAAATATTTTAAAGATTTAAGTAATTGCCAAACAGTTTACAATTTGGGAAATTATCATTAAAGCAGAATGAAACAAAATTGTTTTTAAAAACTCAGGGCTTTCTTAAGCCTCAAGTTTACTTCTGCAGAATTTGGAAAAAGACAGTAGTGTGTCCACAGTTGTCAGAATTTTTAAAATCACACTTTCTAAGATGATAACTAATTTTCATGCTGATACACCATACTGGTGCAATTTATATAAAATAATTAAAACAAATAATATCTTTAAAAAAGTATTTCACTTACCAAACCCCAGATGGCACCAGGAGAGGTAGCTATTATTGTAGCTGCTCTGGGTGTATTGTACATTAAGGCCAACTCACCAAAGCTTCCTCGGTTATCATAGGTTCCAACACACCTCCCAACACCATCACATTTTACATAAATATCATATGTGCCTCTGTTAATAAAATACATAAATACAGTGAGTAGAATCCAGTTGTGGCCTTTGCTAAGCAGCCTTTCACTTTGTTTTTTAATATAACGAATTCCAAAGATAAAACATTTGAACTATACATCCACTTGTTTAAATTATATTTAACACCTTGTAGAGACATCTCAATCACTTCCATATATAATAAAACAAGTTCCTTCCTAAAGAGAGGGGAGTATTATTAGTTTTTACACTGTCAAATTAAAAATGGACTGAATTTACAGTGATGTATTGATCATCAGAACTTATTAAAAATTAAGCTCTGACTTAGTATCTGCTTCTTTATTTCATTTTAAACACACTAAATACAAATGTAATAACTCTGCAAAAATTGCTATGATATGATCACTGAAATAATAATGCCAGTTATTTAATATTTAAAATATTTTAAAAGCTGTAATTTGAATGTAATAAACAGAGGAGATGCAGGAAACCAAATGAATGTACATGAAAAGCAACATGAGATTATGAAATAAAGATATATATTTATCTAATATATTGTGGATTTCTTTTCCCCATCATTAAATTAGTAACTTTTTGCTTTGCTTTGAGAATCCAGTAGAATCTGGTATTTTGTAAAACATGACACAGCCATCCTCATTGATGATGAACCATCTATTTGTTCAGTGCTGAATATTTGTATGGTACAAGTTGACAAACCCTGTGAATTTAATGCAAAATTTTGTACAGTTATTTCACTGATAAGGAACTCACAGGTAATTCTCTCCACCTAAAAGATGGAAGGCTGGCAGAATACTTCAAAGTCCCTGAAGCTTTTTGGGTAAGAGATGACAAACTGCAACCTCAACAAAGCTAAAAAATATTGAGTCTTCAGCAAAGGATCCTGACACACTTCTATGAACTTCTGAGCCAATATTGCAGTTGGAAAGGACCTACAACAGCCATCTGGTCCAACTGCTGACCCACCGAGAGCTGATCAAAAGTCAAAGAATGTTACTTAGGGCATTTAGGTCCGAACAGCTCATAAACTGACAGGCTTGGGCCATTGACCACCTCTCTAGGAAGCTTGTTTAGTGTTTGACAACCATCTCAGTAATAAGAAATGCCTCCTAATGTCCAGTCTGAGCCTTCTCTGGTGCCGCTTTAAACCATTCCCACAGGTTCTGGATCCCAGGGAGAAGAGAGCAGCACCTCCCTCTCTACTTCTCCCCCTCAAGTAGCTGTGGATTGACCAGCTGGTTATACTAATCTATACTGACTTTAACAAATCTGCATTTCTTTCAGAGTTCTAGCACAATATACCTTTCAAACACTCTCAGAAATCACTGTATTAGCATGAATCTAAAGGTACAAATTAGAAAAGGTGTTTTGGGACAGCCTGTGAAAGATGGCGAAGTAAACACTCTTCTGACCTCACTGGATTCAAAACTAATCAGGATCTTGGATTTTTCTTAGTTACCTGCTTTTTCTGGTATAGATCTGCAAATGAAGACTAGAACATAGGGTCTAATAATATTCATGTGAATGAGAAAGTTTGCAGATAGTATTGAAAGGAAGTAAGATTTCAGAGTTTAAGCTGTAAAATTTTCCCCATTGTGTTTTGTATTAAATTTCCTCCTTTCAAAACCCACTCTCTATGGCTCAGACCGAGATGTGTTGGTTCACATGTGGGTTTTTTTGTTTGTTTTTTTGTTTTTTTATGTGAGAGCTAAATGCAAGCATGTAGAGAAATATATTTTTTTCAATGGACTTTGACACAGTACTTGGTGCTAGAATAAGACCTAGTGATTCACCTATCAATGACATAGAAGTTGTCACCATCATCCCCTTGATCAATGACATGTTCTCCTCCTTCAACCAGTTTTTCAAACATTGCGTCCAACACCTGAGACATCTGTTCCTATTTAAAAGAACACAAAGAAAAGAAATCACTATGTATTTAAAAATTTTACTTCAAGTTCACTGTTTAGCCTCCCAAATATGCACATAAAGCATATTTAACATGAAATTTTGTGCTGCAGAAACATGTGAATCAATCAGCAAGACAGTTTTATTCAGTATTCAGTATTAGTTTTTTAATCCCCCCATGTTCAGAGCCCAGCTTGTCCTTGCTAATGATAACATGTATCGTGTCTGTGATATAAGCTGCTCGTGAGCATCCAAAGATACTCTGTCCCCCTTCACAATTGCATAATATCATGTAGTTGAAAAAAACCCCACAACTATATTCTGGCTGTAAAATCTACACACTTCGTTTAGGCTTTAGAAAGGTTTTACAGAATTTAAAGTTTAAAAATTATTGTAATGTATTTTGAAAATCTAATTATACAATGCCTGTGCAATGTCAGGACAGACATAACCACCAAGGTCTGCAATGCTTTGGTTGAGTAAGGAAATACTGAACTCCTTGGGAAGGAGAAATGTACACATGGCTACTAAACTGCTTTGTTAATTTGAATGGAATACAAATGTTTAGAGAGAAATGTTAGCAGACTAACAAAATACCACCATCTGAATTATGATTGTCTAATAAAACCAAATCACTAATTACATATTTTGTCTTGTTTGGTGTAAATTTGCTAAAACTTTACTATTCACATTTAAAAAAACCAACCAAACAAACTAAACCCAGCTCATTTTGGATTAATAGCATGAATTCTAAAAAGATAACTTATAAACCAACATTTGTTTGCAATTTATCCAGCAATATGATTAAAATTCTGAAAATAGCACAAAATTATCCTATAGTTTTTGAAACATATTAGCTATGCATCATACTGGAAGGCAAAAATTTTAGTGAAAAACTCAGTAAAGAAAAGCCTGTGGATTTAGATCCCCATGCATTTCACAGTGGTCCTATTCATAGCATTTCCAGTCACTGAAAAATAGCATTTACGTTTCCAAACAAGATCTGGCTAAGTCAGTCCTCTAGAGTCCTTTGGCAACCAATGGACAGAGAAAACCACACTGGGTAGCTCAGAATCATTCTCTAGAGGCACCCGTCTTTCCTCTCTCTCTAGATAGAGAGATCCACTGTATCTCACAGTTGGACACTTTTTAGACAGATAAAATTAGGTGGAATGAATTCCATCCTGTTGAATTTCTTCACTTGCTCAAATCTCTTGAGAACATTAGCAGTGTTATCCAAGCCTTTTAAATAACTGGAAGCTAAATACAATTTTATTTCACAGGGCTATGTGTGGGCACAGAATGGCAGCATCCATTCTCAGTAAAGCCAGTCATGGTAGAATATAGTAAGACATCATGCAGCCTGCCTAGGCCAGCAAAGACCCATTTAATTATGTCTCTGTTTGGTACCTTGTTTAGTATAGGTATGTATTTGCAAAAAGAAGGATCATTTTACTACTAGTGGATGGGTTATACATTTAATTTTAGAGAAAGAGAAAAGGATGTGTGGCACTGAAAGAGACTCAAGATTAGGCATAGGAGTTGCCTTTTAAAAATCTTTCACACTTAAATTAATACATAATATTAATTCAGTCTTTTCAGTTTTCCCTATGTAAACTAAAAGGACATTCCCACAGAATCTGCAGAACTAACCTAATGTCAGCTGGATGTCTAAAGCATTTGAAGAAGCCCTTTGCCTTCCCCTTGCTTTGCATCTGAACTGGCAAAGGGGCTTCCCAACAAAGAGCCTTTGACTTATTTGAAAACAAGAACATGAAGAATGTTCCATACTTTATGGGAGCATAGAAGGTACATGTTATCCCCTAAATGCAAGAAATGCATGAAAAATTTATTATAAGGGCCCTGATCCTTGGAAATTTAAATACTCCAAAGACATCTTGAAAATAAGATTAAACTAAAGAGAAAGCTATTTGCAGTACTGTAAGAAATAATACCTATAGTTTTAATATTTTTTTCAGTGTGCTTCACCTCAGATTTCAGGTTAGAACATTTTCAATCTCATAATTACAAACCAAATTTTTCTACAACTTTTTTAGACAACCAAGTGAAATTCACAAATACAGTTCCCTTGTTAATTTTTTTTAAAATTAAAAATAATGTTTTAAACACTTTAAGTTATTTAGTGCAGTAGAGGGCCAACCAACTGTCTATTATCTGCCAAAGTATTACTTGTATATTTTAACTTAGAGCTATATTGCAACTAACTTAAAGGCAACTGATCCTTTTGCCAAAACTTTCTATGCAAAATAAAGATAGAGCAGACAGCAATAACTAAATCAGCATGTGGTTCTTGCTTTTACTGTGAGAATTACCAGAGCTGCTTTTACAGCTTGCTGCTATGTGAATCCTCTTCATTCCCTTAACACAATGAATCTCAATTTATTGCACCTTCCATAGTTACTTTGACAGGATAAAGATGGGTGCTTCTGGAATTAAAAAGCAGATCTGCTATCGTGCACAAAATTAATTCTGGCATTTTGTAAAGTGGTGCAGTCTGAAAGCTTTTCTTTCCTAAAGCAGTTCTCGTTTAAAAAAATACATATGAAGTGGAAACAAAGAGGTTTTTATATCACTATTAGTAAATCTGATACATGCAATTCTGTGGCAATCTGGTAATCGATATGGTAAAGAAGGATACTTTATAAACATTACAAATTAGTTTAGAATTTGAAGTATTAAACATGTATGTTCTGTAATCTTTGTGACTTCTGCTAAAATTTCACTATCATAACACACCTTCTTCAAATATAAGAAAGCATTTATTTTTTTTGAGGATAATGCATTCCACAAGGTACCAAAATGACAATTCACATTATTTGATTGTTTATATAATGTTTATTTGCATACTCTCATTAATACACACAGTGGATTTCTGTTGTTGTTGTTCTAAATTGTGAAGCATGTAAATGCTTCAAGAAAGGAACATTTTTGAGAAAATTAAGGGAACTTTGGGTTGTTGCCAGGAAAGCACATTTTGATCACTATCCTTCATGATCCAGAAAATATTTTAACTTCCTTAAAACTGAGATGAATGGGAAATGACATTTTTTTGAAAGACACACTCGCAACACAAACCAAATTAATGTACAAGATATTCTTAATAAGGATATTATCTTTTTCTGAAATGCAGTTACTGCATTTCTCTCATAAGCCTTTCCGATAATTGGACTTTAATAACAGAGCTTGATTTCACAGAATAATTTACTAGACAAGTCAATAAACACACCTTAGTTACAGCCATCATTACTGTCTCAATCACCTTGGCTTCCAAGTGTGGATTTAACTGCTGGGAATCAGGCGTGCCAAGAAACCTCTGCTCCCTTACCAGCACCAGCCAGCATGATACACCCCCTCATTCCACCAAAATGCAGGTGACAAGGGTTTCTGCCTCTCTTACTTAGACCAAGACAGCACCTACCTTGGTTTTTTACCACTTTAAAGGAACTGTACTAGTAGAATTCTTTTGCCTACATAGATCAGACTCAGAATCAGAGACTGCAACTCTGAAGTACAAACTCAGGCACGGGCATGGTCCAGCCTGGGCTGATGTGCTCTTGGTGCCATTGTAAGCACAGCTGGAGCACTTCTGGTTCTGACAAACCATGGTCATAGCTTTCAGGACTGAGTGAGCCAGGGCTTCCACCCAGTAAAGCTAAATCCATCCCAGTTATTTGCTTGGTTGTTGTGGGACTAGGAGGGGAGGAAGATGCAAGAGAGTTTAGCTGTGCTTGTGTATGTGATACTGCACTGCGTGGCCTCAGGGATAGAGTGTCCTCTGATCTAGTTTGTTGTTATCAATTACTGAACTGACTAGAGGTGATACGAATGGAAAAATTAAAAATAATCTCCTGCAGTCAGCCAAACTCTGCCTTTGGGCATCCTTCCTAATTTCCTGACAAAAAAAAAATCTGTATTTCTAGTCAATCAAATGACATTTTCCCTGTAATTAAAGCTTTCAAAAGACTGAACTAAGGAAACATTTTATATGAAGAGCGTGTGACTATGACTGATAACTAGATAAAACAGTTAGCATGTACTCTTAATGTAATAATTCTCAATGTCATTCTTTACACCCAAAATGTGTAAATTAGCTCTCCAACATCTCTGGACAACCTGTTCCAGCATTTGACCACTCTCAAAATAAAAAAGGCTTTTCTTAAACATAGGTTTTTGTATTTCAGTTTGTGCACATTGTGTCTTATCTTGTCACAGCACCTTTTGAGAGCAAGTCTGATCAACAGACTTGGTGCCTCCATCTGCTCTAGCAAGGCCCTCTTGTCTCTTTGGTGGACCCTAGAAAGATGCTGTCAAGCTCCTGTTTACCCTGCCTGATGCTACACAGTCCTTCTCATGTCCTTTTGCAGTTCTTTCATCTGGCCGCTCAATGCTCTGAGCACAGCATAGCTCCCTCAGGTGAAGCCACTGTTGTCTCCCAAAACTCAGGAGAGACACCTGCCACTCCCAGCTGACAGGGACCAAGACAGCTACAGCCTACCTCTGGATCTGGGTTGAAACCTCTAGATGTGTCATGGTTGACTGGCCCAGCTGTTGATCAGGAACATTCCCTGTGGCCCATCATCACTGTCATTGCACCAACTCTGGGAGTCCCACACTTGTGCACTATTTGCAGTTTTCTTCAGATTTCCATTTGCACAAACTACCTTAAATGAAATGCCTCTGCTAGTTTGTCCTATTTGCTGTGCTTTGTGAGCTCAGTCTCCTCAAAGGCAGCTGCACAGATGCTCTTCATTAACACTTCACCAGAAGCATGATGCTTTCTGAGCCTTCATGTGCAAATATTTCTAAACACTACATGCTTGCAGCAAAAAGTAGTAGCCCTGTCTCCCCCTGCACCCCCCTGTCTTCTCCTCCTCATGGCAGCCACATGAATGTCTAGCATAGAAGCAGAACTTAAATGTGAAAAAATACCTCTGGTAGTTATCATGGACCCTATGGATAGCATAATACCTAAGGTTTTATGAATCATTCCTGTTAGAGTTAAGAAACATCCTACTATGCCTAAAGTGAGACTCCGGTAAAGTATTGTTATGAATCCAGGCCTGTGGTGATACCCACGCATAAGGTGTGTGTGCAAGTCTTATGTATTGCCATTTCATGTATGAGACATACAAAATTGTGTGCATGTTTACAATCAGTTACAAAGAAAAGATATAACATGAGATTCAGAACAATGCCCCTGACAGTAATGATCACTGCTTTACCAAGGACATCCACCTGGAACAGCCTGATCCTATCCTTGCCAGGGCAATAAAAAATGGCAAGTAATCACTCACAGCTCTCCCAGTGTATACTTTTATGACTGTTCCCCAGAATTATTTAGAAATAGTATGTTAGCATGAATTTCATTCAAGTAAAAAGAACACACATGGCAATTGCAAGTCGAGACAATGTACTGGGGAAAAAAAAATCAGTTAGACAATAGACATTGGTTATGAATAAAACTGCATCTTAGTTAGTATACATTTCACACAGATTAAAAATCCAGTCTCTTACTTGTCTTTACCAGACAGCTTTTGATTCATTCAGGACAGCTGGCAGACCATGACATGTCCTTCCCAAATGTCAATGTCTCTTTTAACTGCTAGACTACCAAGTGATTTGCTACCTCTGTGCCAGGTCCATGTCTTCCTAATACAGCTTTATAGATTTACTATAAAGTAAGTGAGCCATTTTGTAAAGCATAAAGAACAAAGTTCTGCGTACTAAACTCAGCCATTCCTAAATACTTGGACTTCTGAGACACATCAGTGAACTGCTGATACAAACATTTGTTGTCTGATAAAGTGCTACGGATTCTGAATTAATGAAGGCACTACAGATAAAATGGAAAGTAGGACACAATCATCACTGAAAGTCATGACTGTAATATGTAACTTTGGAAAAATATCCTTCCCCACTACTTAAGAGAAGGTGTTCAGGATACAGGAAGCACAGCTATATTTGTTCAATTAAAATTATGTGGCTTCTGACAGCAAACAATCTTAATCTAGCATCTGATAGGAGCTGGTAAACATCTGTTAGGATGGATTCAGTAAGTCTCAAAAGTACTGGACGATACGTTAGGATTATAAATGCTTTGAGAATTTCCCCCAGTGAAGGATGTGTGTGGTGCTGGAGTGCTCACTGGCAGACAGGCAAACAGTTAATTTTCCTTTCAGATCCTGCACAACCTAAGCAGGTATCAGATTGTCTTGCACTTCAGTACTACAGTAGTACAAGACCTGCCATCCTGATTGACTTGTAAAAATTACAGTGTTCTGAGACACAACCATGAGAATATCATATAAACAGAGTGAATCCATGGTTCTTCCATTCCCTAAAAACAAGTTCACAAACCACTTTATTCTTCACTCCTAACACTATTTTACTAAAGGAATCCCATGTTAAAACAGTGGCCTTTGAGCCAACCTATGCTCACATAAATCAATACAAAACACCAACAAATTAACGTTCAGCATGATATTAAGAGGGTATCAAAGCAGACAGAATACCAGAATAGGAAGAAGAAAAAAAAAGAAAAAAAGAGAAGAAAACAACAAAAAACTAGACAGAGATAGAAAAGCCATTAAAACATAGGCAGGGAAACCATGGGAAGAATTTCTCAATCAACAAGTTAGGACCTTGGAGAGGAAGAGTAAATCACAGAATTCATGAATCGAGCTCTCCACATTTGTTTTTCAGAAAAAAAACACAGACATTCACTCCCCTGAAACTCTGATACAAATGTTAGCAGCAGGATTGATCCAGTTCAATATGTTTAGCTCCCTTGCGTAATATCCACTTGTAAACTAATCAAAAGGCATTTGCTTCTTCAGCAATAAAGAATCTATTTCCTATTTTGATGTATAATCAATCTTTCTGGTTACTAACATTCTCCTTGAGAATTTACCTTAACCTTCCTCCATCTAATATTCTGCCTCTTATATATCATGCACATGCCCATCAGTCAAACTCAGTAACACTTTCCAAATTTTTCAACTAGTCCCTCTGAGAAAGGTGGATGACATTTTAGCAGTTTGCTAAAAAAACCAGCAAAATAATTCAGAGTTGCAAGTAGTTTACAAACTTTTTAAGCTGAAGGCATCTCGCACTGGGTGCTTGTTTTGAACAACACCTTAAATAACTGATTATAGGCAAGGAAGAGAGATTCTCTGTTTGCTAGATCTGACATAAGCATTGATTTTGCCTTAGGAAAAAAAAAATTGGATTACTTTCAGTAGTATTTGTTTGGGGATCCATAGTTTGCAAAGAGCCTTGTGCCATCTAGTAGGGCAGAGTATTAACAACCAGGCATTCAGGCATTCTGGGCTCACTTTCACATATAGGTATTTCCATAAATTCACCTAAAGTTTTAAGAATGCAAAAGTATTATGAGACTCTTCTGCTGGAAGCACTTTCAAAGGAATACTTTGGCCTTAAGTGTGAGTTCACTGTTCATAAAACACAGTTGCATTGTGCTTGCTTTCATCTTCCTTCATGTTAATCAGTTCTAATTGATTAATCAACATTGGTGCTGTTACAATCATTCCCCAGGTGCATGAGTGGCAATATGCCCAGAAATTGCTCTTACATATTTGTAAAGAATATGTATAATTTATTACCTTTTAGAAAAGAGTCAAAACCTATTTAAAACATTCTCACAAGCATTAACAACCAAAGGTCTGCAAAATAAAATTTTGCTGAAAGAGAATAGATGATCTAACACTACTTATGAATTTTTGTAAAATAAAGGATTCAGATTTTAAGTGCAAGGGTGTGGCACAGCTTTAATGGTCCCAGTCCCTTGAGCCACCCTGTTATTCTGATAATAGGTTCATCACATTTTTAACTGCTGGCCTGTGGGCCATAAAAGCCAAACCAAATAATTCATTGTTAATTAGCTCCAGCAAAGTTTCCTCTTAAAAGACAAAACTGAAAGAATAACTTCCCTGAATCTCAGTGTAAAAAGGAAGTGCAGAAGGCTGCATTGGCCACTGGATGAGCTGCTGCTGCTGCTCTTCCTTCCAGTGATAAAACAGTTGGTTAGGACGAACAGAGACAAATTCCCGTCACAGTGGCTTGGGGCTGCTCTTTGGTACTGATCCAACTCGTGTGATCATCATCTCATTTTCTTCCTGGCTCATACAAAGTGAAATGGAGTGGAAAGAGGGCATGCAGCTTCTGATTCCACTGCCAGTAACCTTCAGCATCTGGAGCATGAAGGAGAAGGTATGGGAACACACTTTGTGCACACAGTTCTGTTCCTGGAATTTCTCTTTATTATTTCCTGATTCAGTCTTCTAAAAAGTAGACAAAAAGCACTGCAGAAACCTCTTTCCTTCATCTTGTATATGCATGTTTGAATTCATACTCTTCAAGTTATTTTTTCAATACTGTTAAGCACTAGCTAAAACTGGTATTCAGTGACAGCAACCAGATGGGAAGTGAGTAAGCCCCCACAAAGGTAAAAAAGATGCTGGCATATATATATATTTTTGAATACTTTTTATTTTAGAAATTCAGTAGTGCCTTGCTGAATTGGCATTAGGTGAGCAGTCACATCCTTATCAATCCACAAGATTAAATAAAGTTTCAAGAAAATTCAAGTAGCTTCACAATTTTTAAGGTATTTATAATAGTTGGCCTTTAAAACATAGCAAGCTGCTCAGGGAATCATATCAGAGATGGTGTTCTCTTGTCCTATGCTATATTTTCAATCAGAATCAATATGTGAAATATTGATATTTATAAATAACTTCTCCACAATTTCACCTATCTGATATATAGACATTGTTATCAGCTAAATGCAGGCCCAAGGGTTCTGTGTGTGTTTAGAAAATCCTAAGTTATCTCCAAATCTGAAGGTGGTATTTTTCTCCTCTCTCATTTAGTCTCACATTCAAACAGTTCTGCTGCTTTTTACTTTTATGAGAAGCTCTTCTCTGTTCAGATGGACTCTTTAATTAAAATGCTGAGCAGTACTGTAAGTCAGCTAATTACTACAACTTTTTCTGATTTAATGACACCCTTATCCTTCTATTCAAATTAAAACACAGCGTGTTAGAACAGGATAAAGTTTTAAGAAAATGTGGAATGTAATTCTGATCATGCCTTAGAACATGTTATACTGTATTTCAGAGTGGTGCCCTTTCTAGGAATAGTGTTTGACACTTTGCTTAGCAAAGTCCACCAGGGCAAAGCCATTAAGCACTTTACATTGTCTCTTCCCCTCCAACTCAGTGACCCGTGAAACAATGTTTTCCATACACAGAGCTCTAGCAGAAAAAGGCTGAAGTTCAATGCACAAAAAGGAAGTGGAGTGGGAGCTGCTATCAATACATTGCTTGACTTTTGTTCCAGAGACTTTACCTTTAGAAGCTGAAGGTACAGCCTCTCTCCATGGTGAAGGAGTGGTTTTGCTAATACATCAGAGAACAAACTGCAGCAGCTGGCACCACATATGCTTGTGCTGCATGGTAGAGAGGCAGAAGTGAGGAAGAGCTGGGATAGGAGCATGTAAATTATTGCAACTACAGTGACAGAGCTCAAGTCACTGCTCAGCAGCAGAACAAGAAGGAGGAGTGGATAAAGTCCTCTAGGAACTGTTGATCTTGGCTTTACAGAAGGACCAAGCCAGACTGAAGAAGGATACATTTTAATGCCTTTGCAATCTTCTGAGCTCAGTAGCTTTTCAATACCCTCTATGGTATAACGAAAAAGTCCTTCACAAATATTATCTTACTCAGCTTTCCAGAGTGCTGCTTGTGAAGGTTTTAAAGCAAAAGGAAATGTTCTTAATCCACTGGAATATTTGAGCAAAGGTGGGTAAATAAGACTTGGAAGATCCAGTGAGCAGATTTCAAGGCTTTGGATCACAGAGCTTTGCAAGGTGAGGACACAGCTAAGAAGACTTCTATACACCTGGAGCAGATCATGGGAACTCTTAGCAATTATAAGTAACTATAATGCAAAAGCATAAAGGAAGAAAGGAGTTCAAAATGTTGGTGGGATATGGTATTGAGACAGCAGCACAGCCCTGAGAAAATCTTCAAAGAGGAAAAGTAATTCCTCAATATTCCTTGGAAGAGTACTACGTCCAGTTCTAGGGTCCCCAACATATGAAGGACACAGAGTTGTTGGAATAAGTCCAGAGAAGGGCCACAAAGATGCTCAGATGGCTGTAGCACCACTCTTGTGAAGAAAGGCAGAGAGAGTTGGGGTTGTTCAGCCTGGAGTAGAGAAGGCTCCAAGGAGACTTCAGAGTGGTCTTCCAGTGCTTGAAGGGGGTCCCAGGGAAGATGGAGAGGGGCCTTTTACAAGGGCAATTAGTGATAGGACAAGGGGTAACAGCTTCAAGCTGAAAAAGGGTAGATTAAGATTAGATGTTGGGAAGAAATTCTTTAGTGTGAGCATGGTAAGACACTGGCACATGTCGCCCAGGAAAGTTGTGGATATCCCACCCCTTTCCCTGTAAGTGTTCAAGGCCAGGCTGGATGGGGCTTTGAGCAGCCTGCTCTGGTGGAACGTGTCCCTACCCATGGCAGGGGAATTAGAACTAGATGATCCTTAAAAGTCACTTCCAACCCAAACCATTCAATGATTTTATGATTCTATGAAGTTACACACTGGAACAGTTCAGTGCTCTATGTATACACAACATTACAATATAGCTGGTATGAGGTCAATAGATCCCTGTCCTGCATACCAAGTGGCTGATGACTATTAAGTTAGAAAATCTAGTTTTCATTGAAAGGGAATGTGGATTTCCCTTGATTGATATTGTATAGGGATTGGTATTATATAGGGAAACTACCAAGAAACAGCATAAAGCCAGGATCAGGAAAGCAGTGTTTACAAATTAATATCCTGGAAGATCCTAGGAGCACACAGTAATTCAGGGGGTCATGGTGCTCATGAAGGAAAATGCTCAGAGATGAACCAAGATGAGTCTGCCATAATGCCATTGGCAGGCTAATGCAATGATGATCTAGCCAAGTGGAAGCCAAGGCACAGCAGCAAGCTGGCATCCAGAGCAGACACCCACAGACCACTCTGTGACCCTGAAGTAATGCAGCAAAATAATGAAAGAGTGGAAGAAGCCAATGTTTCAGTGACTTTAGCTGGAACCAGTATAGTGGCAGAGCTAATCCACTACACATTAAAGAGACAGCATGAGGTGGGGAGTTGGAAAACCTGCATCATGATCACTAATGTCCCCAGAAAGCACAAACAGCAGCACCTACACTGACACTCTTGATGCCCTCCTATAGCTCCAGCTTCAGGGTTCTCCAAAGCTGGGGGTCTGTGGCTCACTGCTCCTCAGGGCCTCTCTGGGAATAGGCACCCAGGGTCAAGGATCAGCTTTTGTGCAGGCAGAAGTAGGAGCTGGAAAAGTATGAATTAACCTGCATTCTATCTAACACCACCTGACTTCCAAACAGAGCTGCAGGCTGTGTTTTCCATTATCTGCCTCTTGAATCAAATACAAAACTTTTAGTCCTTACACTTTAAACTATATGGAGTCATCCCAACCTCAGGATGCATGTTTTCATTGATACACTTACCTTTTCCCTTAAACAGCCCTATGCTTTTTGTAACATTATCACCCTTGTCTGATCCCAATCACTCATTTGCTCCATTTAAGCTCTCTTAAAAGCCCATAATTGTTTTGATAGGCAATAGAAATAAATTATTTGCACAGAAGAATATTATCTGTAGTGTTTTTATGGTATTTGTATTAAGTAAAATAATACTGTAAACACCTCACTATTGCCTCTTTCCCTCTGTTCCATAACTTTATTGTTCTATTTTGCCTAGAGCTAAGCCAAAGGCTTTAGGGGTAATTTTAGGTTTGGATGGAGCACTCAGCATGTTAAAAATTAACTGGTAAACAACTTAAATGTTCTAGTTAAGTGATGAAGTTTATATATATCCATATAAAGCATGAAGATTCAAAAATAAGAAAATCCAATACAATCTATTAATGTATAAATTCATCTTAATGTACTTCAAGACTCATTCATGATGGTGAACAAAAGTATATATATATTTTTATGAATTATCACATAAAAATGGCATTTCTGGAGTTTATAAAATGGTCAAGTAAGCATACATAAGAGCTTACAGAAGTCAAATCTGTAAACTTCTGCTCAAAAATTAAAGAAAATTAATTTTAGCAACACTACTAAATGTTGTTGTTTACAAAGAATGTCTTACCGGATCTAGGTTCTTAAAAAGAAGAATGTCCTTGCATGCCTCCTGCAGTCTGTTTCTTTGATCATCTGTTTTAGGGTGAATAATCTGAGGGATATAATAGAAAAACCTTTGAAGGTGTTATCCCATAGCAGCACCAGCTGAAGGACTGAGCTAATTGAGCTAAGCATTTTACACAATATTTTGGCTATGCTTCATAACACTTTCATTTAAAACCATTAGGATTTGAATAAACACTGAATGACAACATTATATTACCATAGCATTAGCAAATGAAGCACTGCAGTATTTAAGCTAACAAGATCTTTACATCTGTAGAATCTGCTTCAGTTCTGCAAGCCCTTCTGGATATCTTTATCTCAAATATTGCTTTATAAACATTATTACTCATATTTGGAGCATGCATGCTTTATAAAGAGCATCACTGTTACATTTAGGCACTTGCCATGACTACTTCCCAGAGAATATTTTGTGAAATAGTATCAGTGTTCAATTTATATCAGAAGTTTCACAGAGTAAACAAAAGACCTGAAACTCTCTGAGTGAGCCAGAGATTTACTAAATCACTGCTATCTGGCTAATGTGAGTAACAATCAAGTCTTTTGTTCATCTCATATGCTTAGAAGAGTAAGCTAGGTTTCAATGATATAGGACACTATAGGATATTTTTTTGACAGTTTTACAATCCAGAAATTAGGCAGAATGCAAACACTTCTGCTTGTCTTAAAAGTCACACTAAAACCTAAGTAGATGCCTTTAAAATTTTTACACAAATAAAAGAAATAAATACAGTTTATTATCTATAGCCTTGTATATCTGAAGATCTCAGCAATTTTACAATTTACCTTTCATTTACTTTATGAAAAATACTAGAATACTGAGGAAACTACAAGATTATGATGCATCCAAGTAAGTACTTTCAGGAGCAGACACTCAGGAAAAATGTAAGTGTACAAAAATGTCTCCCTTAACAGACTATGCATCAAAGGTGTGGTAATTTAGAGTAATACATCAGGTCCCATACTGCTGACTATTACAGAGAACTTTACAATGTTCCTTTAACATGAAAGCCCCACAGATTACTAAATTATATTATAATAAGGATGCATTTGGAAAACAATGGTAATGCTGGTTATATAACTTACATAATAAGTCCTATTATCTTCCTAAATGTAATGCCTGAAGACTGAAAAAGTGTTTGAATCAAAACATTAAATACCCTAGATTCTGCGTCATCCTCTTCCTCATCAGGATTGTAAGTTTCTGCACACACTGAAAAAAAAAAAAAAAAGTATAATTTTAATTCAAAATGCAATAAAGTTTCACAAGATGTACAGAACAGAAATCCATTGTGTGGCACAGTAATAATATGCAGTAATGTAACATGCTCAGTAGGGAATCACAGAAAGTACTGCTCATAGGGTCCAGACTAGGTCATCTCCACACTGTCAGTGAAAAAAAGCTACATTTTTATCTTTTCTGGGCATGCTTTCTGTCTTTCAAAAGACCTCTAACATATTCTTAAATTTCTCACCTAACCTGTTCTATGTGATCTTAACTTACTATCAGATTTTTTTCTCATGTCTAAACCAATACTTATTATAATTTAAGCTATCTATACCTGATGCAGAGATCAGATCATAGCCTTCATCTTTGTAAGTTCAAGGTGGTTTGGGGCTTTTAAAGGTGGGGAGGTATCTTTTTTTTTTCTTTTTTTTTTTCTTTTTTTTTGAGGGGGTGGGTGTTTCTATCTTTTATCTTTTAGGGTCAATAATTCTGGTTAATTTTTTCCTTACAAAACATATTTTTTAGCTCTCTAACTATCCGCACTGTTATTCTCTGTACTTCCTCCAATTAGCCCTATCTTTACTGAAACACAAAACTGGACCTAGTATTTGAACTGGGCAGAGTACCAAGTACAACAGATTTATTCCTCCATACATTTTGCATGCTGTATTTTTCATCCATCCACATCTTTTAACAGCTTGATTACATTTACTCATTCATGACTTAGGTATCATTTTCAAAACCCACTGCTTAGCCAGCTGTCCTGTGTCCTACACATGGCTCTTCTACCCAAGTGTAGTACCATGCACTTACACCTGTTATATACTATCTTGACAGCTGTTATATATTATCTTGTTCCCCAAGCCATTTCTCCAGTGTGTCAAGATCACTTTCAGTTCTAATCTTGAATTCTCCAACATCCTTCCCACTCATTCTCAACTTTGTGACAACTTCACATTTATTAAGCATACTCTCCAATACACAATCCAGATTATTACTGAAAAACAAAACAGTGTCTAAAAGAAACTCTTGTGGAATACTTGCATGGCAGTGAAACAGCAGTAGCAGCTTGGAGGTTACCTAAACCAACCGATTTTGCAGATATATTCCATGGAACTTACACTAAGACATTGCTTGATGTTCCCTACCTTGTTTATAGGAAAGTCTTGTAAGACAGTATTGATGTTTCTTAAAAAGTGGAAATGTAGGACATCTGTTTCTTTTCTGTTAGCCACAAGTTTAAATCTGTTGTTATAAGGCATCAGATAGTTCCAACAAAGCAATGCTGATTGCTGTTGCTTTCCTCCAGGAGCAGACACAAAATGTCTAGATATTTGCCTGTAATTTCTCTAGGAGGAAAAAGTATCTGTAAATCTGTGACAGACTTATTCCCTCTGAAGCTCCCCCACCCTTTCAAGGATTAGTTTTTCTGTTTCTCTGTTTCTTCACATACTCTCATTTCCTCAGGGTCTCAAAGGTAATTGTTAACAGAACTGAGACTGACTTAGCCAGTTCTCTCAGTTTCCAAGAATAGCCTCAGGCACAGCTGACCTGGGAACACCTAACACATCAAGTACTTTCCAATTTGTTCTTCCTCTATTCTAGGCTGAGCTTTCCATATGCTCTTAATACCACTAGTGAAGACCTAAGTGCTTCTGTTAAGCTGTAGAGCAACACTTCCCTGGCATGTGCTTCCATAACAATTTATGTTACTCCTTGTGTTCTTTCTCGTAGTCTTCTCTTGTTCAAACTTTCTGGCCTTGGATTCTTTTGAGTATTTTTTTTTTCATCTTTTGCTCTTGATCTGAATAATCCAAATTATTTTTTATTTTCTATATGGTTCCTTCCTGTGCTTGATGTAAATAAGGTACTTATATTTTAAGCAGATTTATTTTACTATGTTTTTTTGTCCTTCTGCGCTTTTTTTAGTTTGAATTTTTCTCTTCGTATTTTTCCTTTGAGGAACAACAAAAACCAAGCTCTTTAACTTCTTTTCAGACTCCTTTCAAATGAGATTATGCCTACAGTCCTCTCGTATTCTCTTGAAACCTGTTCTGATTATTTTACTCAAACTCTTTCTCCTCCTGAAATCTGTGAGCTCTTTCATCCTTGGGTAAGTCTAATTCTCTTCCTGTTCTTGAACAGTTTCTCCCTCAGAATTGTTATAAAATTGAACAGCTTTCCCTTTTGTTACTTTTCCCACCATCTCAAAATTTGGTCATAAGTGCACCGCAAAACATGCTGGGTTGTTCGTATTCTCCTTTCTTGGTTTTCAACAGATGACTGTTTACTTAAATTCTTCCATCATCACCATCCACTCTGCTCTGCTAATAGAAACCCCCACCTACCTGATCTGTTTGATGGTCTGTGCAATGCTTCCATTATGATGGAGCCCATGAACTTTTCCCCTTTTAGTAGGATTCAGGGACCCTCATTTTGTCCGACTCCATCTACAGCTGGATCACAGCACAAGTGTCCGAGCCTGATACACAACAGCAACAGCCTCTTCCTCCTCCCTGTCCTCCCACTGCATCTTTGCTATGCTAGTTCAGTCCTACTGTCACTCATGGATTAAGATTTTGGGTCCTCTGGTTTATTTTCCATATTTCTTATATTGTTATATGAACAGCTTCTAAAGCAGTGACCAGCTAGAACCATCAACTTCCTCATCACCCCATCCAATTAGGACAATTTCATTGCAAAGGTCATAATTATGCATATTATGCAGAGTCCCAAAGGATGCCTTGAGCCTCACCATATCAGGCACCTGGCAAAAACTAAAAAGTAAACTTAAAAAAATGGCCTCTTCAAAAACTTAAAGAAATTTGACATAAGTCTCTCTGGAAGTGACTGGAAGATTCCTACCAAATGTACTATGAGCTGGATTTGTTCCCAAATAATTACAAACACCTACAAAAGGAAGTCTGCAATCTGTTGGAAAACTGTATTTTACCTTTACATAAACAAAATGTTCCTAATGACTGTTTTATGGTACTATAGTAACTTCAGTATTGTCTGAATTAAACTTTAGCATTTTTTATTTAAATAGTAACAATAATAACAAGTAAGCACCATAATCCATCATAATGTAAATCACTTCTTTGTTTCAGCCTCTGTGCCCTAGTTCATGTACATGTACATGGAAGTTAATAAACCTGTGTTACAGTACAGTGTGCTGCTGGGTGTATGAACAGTGTCTCAACCTGTGGTACAGTTACCATCCTTGCCTCTGATAAAACCTCTACATGAAAAAAAATACAAAAATTGGAATTTATCTTAATAGCTCTGATGTTGTAATCCCAGAGAGCTTGTTGTCTCAGAGAGCCTGGCTGATCATTTAACAGCCTGAATTTAACCCCATTCACACCCATCCTGAATCATCATATCAGTCCCTCTCACAGAGCCTGAAGCAGGATCAGTCCAGAGAGAGTCCTGAGGATTTCTGTGTTACCTACTGGCTCTGCTCTGACTTCACTCTGCTAGAAGCTCATTTCAGTCAGTCTCATTAACAGCAGGTGTCGTCCTTAAAATTTCTTCTTTATCACCCACTATGGACAATATACTTAAGAATTTCAGATTGTCCTGACTAGTGTTCATCCCTCAAAATTTTAAAATTACTTATTCTTATCATCTGTGATGAGAAACTTGCTCTTGCAGTTACAATTCTGTACTTATTTTACCTTGGATTATTTTTTTGGCATAATGAAGGATGTATCTTTCATTTGGGGTGTAACATAAAGATTATACTAATATTGTGGCTCTGCAGTTTCAAAAATGGAGCTTCCTTTCCTTCATTGCTTATTTCAGTAGTCTGTCTTACAGACTTAGGTAACCTACTCATTTCTCCATGCATACCACTAGATGTCTCATGGAAAACTTGATATATTGTACTTCTGTTTTTGAAACATGAGTCTCTGACTTTACTATGGTCCACTGAATTTCATGCCATGAACATTGGGGTTTGACATGTGAGAATCCCAATGACATGAAAAAAAAAACTGAACTAAAAAAACCCAACTAAATGAGATGCCACTTTTGTAGACATTCACGTCTGCAGAAGTCAACTTCATTCCAGTTGCAGTCATAGGAGAGAAACTGGCACATTTATGAAGTGATTCATCTGACCTGTACTACACATCCAGATTAAGATGAAATTAATGAAAATGTGACTAATTGGCAGAGATAAATCCTATGAGATACATCAAGCTGCAAGACTGGTTTCTCAGCTTCTAAGTTCATATTTCTTGAAAAACTAAGAAATTCACCATCATCTCTCAGTGACAGGTTACTCATGCAGTAGCACACCCTCTTAGTTTATTTTGTGTATCACAGGGAGATAGTCTGTGGTCCTCAGCTCTTTTGTCTAAGGTTTGACTGGCACCATAGACATTAATTAATCTGAACCATTCCACTGCTGATGGCTGCAATGCTCACCATGTTCAATATTTTATTTGTTTACCTCTCCAGCTCATTCCACACTCCTGACAGCACACAGCACATAGTGGCTTTATTATGCTCAAATGCTGAATGCAATACTGATGTCATTGCTCAAAAAGCAGTCCTAATACTGTTGTTAGGGATCTATGTCATCCCATGAATAATTATGGCATTAAAAACTAGTGGTAAATATACAGTGTAAAACTGCATGTATTTCTCCATTGTTGCTAAACTCAACTAAAAGAAAGTATTCAGTTTTTCCAACTGAAGGTTGCATTGCACATATAATTCCCCAAGATGGACACAAATACAAGTGAGTCCAAATACATCAGCACAAAGTACTTGTAGGAAAAATCTGAATCACCAAAAGGCAGTGCATTACTAAAATATACATGCACCAAAAACTGCACACTACTCTAGATAGATTGCTTTTTCAGCAAGTTTTTACAGTTTTCAACACATCACTCCACGTCAATTTTCTGGGTTTTTTTTAGATAGTAAATATGTTTTATATTCAAAACCAGAAACATAGTCACTTGAGATATGGATTAATTATAAATTGAAAACTGGCATATAGTTATTAATTGTTACATCACAAAAAATGTTTAGCTGTCATGGTGTTGGTTAGCTGGTTGTTCCAAACTAGATGGAAAATACTTCTGGACTTCCAAAGTTTCTGACATGGAAACCCATATTTTAACTTCTCACCAGCTCCTTCCACTGCAAGGAGGAACTAGCAAGGGAGTCCTGTACCCCAAAATCCCAGATTCATAAGTAGTTTTTATTTCAAGAAAAGCAACCCTGTGTGATAGTAGCAATGAGAAATAACTGGTCTTAGTTTCTGATGCTTGCACCTATCAAGTCCCATACTATATCTGGACTTGGTTTTGACTGGACTACATGAAAAACGAGATTAAAGAGCTGTAAGTAACCACAAGGACTGAAGATCATCTCAGAGATAGGAAATAAATTTTCTGAATGCACAATGAGATGAGATAAAATTTATTTCATTTCATGCATGATATAATAAGGCTCTAATACTGAGATTGACCATTCACACAAAACCTTGAAACTATTTGAAGGAGTTAAGTTTATGCCAAATATAAGCTAATTTGGAACAAAGAATGATCACAGGGGATCATTTGCCATCATACTGTCAAAAAGAAGGCATCTGTGAAACACCTATATCTGATAGGGTCACTAAACTGAAACTTCATCTAGGCTTAATTTAAGCTAATTAATACAAAGAATGCATGATACCTTACAATTCCATATTAATACTATTTAGACATGCAGCATTTATGATACAAATGCTATCCAAACTGGAATAGAAGTAAATAAACTTAGAAAAAAGGTCTGGGATCACAGACACAGGAGTATTCTTGAGATTTCTTCACATGCAACAAATCAAAAGTTGAAGCAATTCCCCTTCAATCTATCAGATTTATGGAGTGAGGACTTTTGAGCAGTCCACTATCTAAAACAAACCACTGAGTGATCAGGACACCAGCCTAAAAATCTGAAGCTGGATATAATTCAGGCAGCTTATTTCCTCTTAATTATCATTAGGTAGAGACTGATTGAACTGGAGTATCAGGAGCACTGCCTGGACAGTCTGTTTCAAGATCAGCTGCTCAGTTATCTACTCTTGCTTTCAGTGTATAGACCAAAATTCACCACAGACTGCCTGACAGCCATAGAATCATAGAATCACAGAATTGGCTGGGTTGGAAGGGACCTCAGAGATCATCAGGTCCAACCCTTGATCCACTACCGCTGCAGTTACTAGATCATGGCACTGAGTGCCACATCCAGTCTCTTTTTAAATAGCTCCAGACACGGAGAATCCACTACTTCCCTGGGCAGCCCATTCCAATGTCTGATCACCCTCTCCGTGAAGAAATTCTTTCTAATGTCCAACCTAAACCTCCCCCAGCACAACTTAAGACCATGCTCTCTTGTCTTGCTGAGAGTTGCCTGGGAAAAGAGACCAATCCCCACCTGGCTACACCCTCCTTTCAGGGAGTTGTAGAGAGTGATGAGGTCTCCCCTGAGCCTCCTCTTCTCCAGGCTGAACAGCCCCAGCTCCCTCAGCCTCTCCTCATAGGGTCTGTGCTCAAGTCCCTTCACCAGCCTGGTTGCCCTCCTTGGGATCCGCTCCAGGACCTCAATCTCCTTCCTGAACTGGGGGGCCCAGAACTGGACACAGTACTCGAGGTGTGGCCTCACCAGGGCTGAGTACAGGGGCAGAATCCCTTCCTTGGACCTGCTGGCCATGCTGTTCCTGATACAGGCCAGGATGCCATTGGCTTTCTTGGCCACCTGGGCACACTGCTGGCTCATGTTCAGCTTCCTGTCAATCCAGACTCCCAGGTCCCTTTCTGCCTGGCTACTCTCAGCCACTCTGTCCCCAGCCTGGAGCTCCCCATGGGGTTGTTGTGGCCAAAGTGCAGGACCCGGCACTTGGCCTTCTTGAACCTCATCCCATTGGAATCAGCCCAACTCTCCAGTCTGTCCAGGTCCCTCCGCAGAGCCCTCCTGCCTTCCAGTTGATCGACACTTCCCCCCCAGCTTAGTGTCATCTGCAAATTTGCTGATGGTGGACTCAATCCCCTCATCTAAATCATCAATAAAGATATTGAACAAAACTGGGCCCAACACTGATCCTTGGGGGACACCACTAGTGACCGGCTGCCAACTGGATGCAGCCCCGTTCAGCACCACTCTCTGGGCCCGGCCCTCCATCCAGTTCTTAACCCAGCACAGGGTGCTCCTGTCCAAGCCACGGGCTGACAGCATTTTCAGGAGGATGCTGTGGGAGACGGTGTCAAACGCTTTGCTGAAGTCCAGGTAGACCACATCCACCGCCTTCCCCTCATCCACCAGTCGGGTCACCTGATCATAAAAGGAGAACAGGTTGGTCAGGCATGACCTGCCCTTCCTAAACCCATGCTGGGTGGGTCTAATCCCTTGCCCATCCTGCAGGTGCTGTGTGATTGCATTAAGGATGATCTGTTCCATGACCCTGCCAGGCATTGAGGTCAGGCTGACGGGCCTGTAGTTTTCTGGGTTCTCCTTCTGGCCCTTTTTGTGGATAAATACCAAATACCAAATACCATACCAAATACCAGGTTTGTGCTCAGCTACCCAGCTCAATGGTATAAACTTTTACCAGACCTTTCTCAGCCTGCACTACATGCTTGCAAGAAATCCAAGACTCACACACTTGAGTTCTCCACAGTATTTTATCCTGTCAGTCTGCTACCAGTGCTATTTCTAATTAGTCAGATTTCAAGATATTACCTCCAACTTTTCTAAATAACATAAAGTGCCTAACGTAACATGTAGCATCTTAGATGAGGTCCGTGCCAACAGAGAGTCATAGAACCTCCTAAGGATTTTCAGTTCAAAAGTCCACATGGGGTTTATTCATATTTCACCAGTCCTCATACTGAAGCCAGGATTTAATCAAGATTATGAAAGCCCATTTGAAGAACCACGTTGGCCCACACAAAAACTTTTTGATAACTTTATTCCAGTTGAGTTATTTATCTGTGGCCACATTTGCACAACTTGTTCAATACGATTTGGTATATAATAGTGAAAATCACGACATGTTAGACAGCAATACCTTCCTTTACCCCAGGGGCCAAGCATCCCAGCTAGCACACTCATTGCTGGGTCAAAGCTACATGCTCTTCCCCCAGATCATAGGGGTTTGGATCACTAAATGGGCTCCTACACAGCAACAGAATGATTGAACTTCACCACAAGTAGCTGAAAAGACTTCCTATTTTTAAAAAGGGAAGCAGAAAGGGGCTTTAATTGAATTTCCCCAAGGACTCAAACAGTACTTAAGTCTTCTTTCTGGTCTTATTTCAGTTCTTTCTGTAACTGTGTAATTTGTCAAGATGGAGCTAAAATACCAACCAGGCTTCTGGCTGATGGTTGGAGACACTTTTACTTGGCTTCCTAGAAGTGCCAGATTTCATCTGTCTGGCTAGTGAAAACCAGCACAAACACACATTACAGTGTCCAGAACTCTGCTGGTAGTCATTAAACAATAAAATTATTACAAAAGATGCACTTCCAATATAGGCATTTGAGTACTATACTACATATTCTGTAAGCTTTCCCAATATAGCATTTGGACTAGCATAACATATAGCAACATACTGTACTCTGATGTCGACTTGTATAACCTTCTGTTCCTGTTCTCATACAAGCCCAAGCAGTTCACAATTCTATAGTGTGTTATTTGGGACATATTTGAAATATTGACAAATATTTGACAAGTCTGATCAGACACAGAGCTTGTTCCATAACTTTCAACTTTATATTTATTAATAATACAGGATAAAAACAGAACTGCACCTAAACCTTCCTCCCATATTTAGTACTTTGTAGACATCAATTACAGATTTTTTTTCTTATAAAAGAAAAGAGAAATCTCATCAGGGAGATCTCAGAGAGTGTAAGTTATTTTCCCACTCATCCCTAACATAGAAAATGAGCAAATATAAATTGCAGCTATTAAGCGAATGTGTGGCAAACAATGCAACCTAAAATTTTTCCTATTTTGCATCTTCTTTATACAATCACAATTAATATTATTTTACATAAAAATATTTTTTTCAGAATACTAAATACATTTCAAATGTGAAACCTGATTTGCTACATTTTAAAAATTGAAGCTACAACTGTTCATCTCCAGAGCCTATATCCTGACATGTTCAGATCTGCATTTTTATACTAACATATAGTTTAAGGAAACTATATATAATGCAGTAAACCACATCAGCAGCTTGTTTTTACTCAAAATGAATTATCTGTCCAGTGTGACAGTGTTTATACTCCACATCATGTCAGGTTTCATATAATACAGCCAAAAATTATAAAATAGCTGCTGTTGATTTTTACTAAACTATGTAAACTTCAACAAGAAACTATTTGGATGAGATTTAATACATTTGAAGATGTATTAAAGTGATCAATATTTAGCTGGTTCTTTAAAAACTCCTGCAGCCAGTTTTTTTCAAACCTGATGGCTAAATTATATATATTGAATACCTTAAAGGAGAAAGAGAACTCGATATTGAAATTAATTTATTACTGATTAATGTCTTAATCTCTCCTGTTTGTCCACTATGCCTTGCCCTCAGTCTTGTAAAGAATCTGAAAATGAGGCATTAATGTTGGTTGTTAAATGAAATAGGTGTATTTGGGGCTTAATTATTGAAAATCATGTTTTAGCTAAAATCACAGAAGTAAATAAGTTTATTTTGTTTGCATGGAAAGTGTGGGTAGCAGGAAGGACACAGAGGTGGCTTCTATGAGAAGCTGCTAGAAGCTTCCCCTGTGTCCAGCAGAGCCAAAGCCGAGCCCATCAGGGATGGTGGATATTTCAGAAAGGGAAAAAACTGCTATGCAATAGCAGTGGAAGGAGTGAGAATCTGTGAGAGAAACAACTCTGCAGACACCAAAGTCAGTGAAGGAGGGAAGGAGGTGCTCCAGGCTCTGGTGCTGAGGTTCTCCTGCAGCCCATGGAGTTGAACAGTGGAGCAGATTTCCACCTGCAGTCCGTGGAGGAGCGCGTGTAGGAGCAGGGTTGCTGGCAGGACTTGTGACCCCATGTGGGACCTGCCCTGGAGAAGACTGTACCTGAAGGACTGCACCTTATGGAAAGAACCCACACCAGAGCAGTTTGTGAATTACTGAAGCCTGTGGGAATGGTCCATGTTGAAGAAGTTCATGAAGGATTGTCTTCTGTGGGAAGGATCCCACACCAGAGTGTGAGGAGGGAGGAGTGGCAGTGACAACGTGTGATGAATCATAGAATCAGCACAGTTGTAAAAGACCTCTAAGATCCTTGAGTCCAACCATCCACCGTACAACCCCTAACCACTAAACCATCCACTGTAGCTCTTTATCTACCCATCTTTTGAAAACCCACCAGCTCCCACCAGCTCCCTGGGCAGCCTGTTCCAATGCTTCACTACCCTTTCTGTGAAGAAGTTTTTCCTAGTATCTAACCTGAACCTCTCCTGCTAGAGCTTTAACCCATTTCCTCTTGTCCTGTCACTGGTCACCAGAGAGAAGAGGCCAGGGTCTGTCTCACTATCACCTCCTTTAAGGTAGTTGTAGAGAGCAATGAAGTGACCACAGCTCCCATTCCATGTCCCACCTTGCTTCTGAGGGGGAAAAGGTAGAGAAAATCGGGAGAGAATTTGATGCCAGGAAGAAGAGAGCAGTAAGGGGAAGTTTCTTATTACCCTATGCTCATTTGATTGGTAATAAATTGAATTAATTTTCCCAAGTCGAGTCTGATTTGCCTGTGACAGTATTTACTGAGTTGTCTTTACAGAAAACCCTGCATATGTATGGAATTCAGACTAGCAAGCTGAGGATAGGAGCCTATGAAAAGGGCACGGTCATCCTTTTAAAAGAATGACTGCTATAGCAAATTCACATTTGATTTTCACAGCTATGGGAACCAAGGGTAGGAAACTTGAACCCACCTCTCCCTGTTTTGTAGAAATGCCCTACAATCTACATCACAAAATACTCTGTAATGAGATGCTCTTCATCAGTCCTAGGCCCAGGCTGTCAGGCAACATGAAATGCAGCAATAAGCTAAAGGAGCCTGTCTCCTGGAGTTTTAGCATGATGATTTTAAGTGTGTTGACTTTGGTCAAATAGAGAAGTCATGCTCACATAATCCTCTATATAAGAAATATGATAAACAAAATTTACGAAACAGGCTCCAGATAAGGCAGGAAGACAGGTAGACAAAAAACATTATGGAAAATATTTTTGCCAAGGTTTTAAAAGTTTGATTTTGAACACCTGGTTTCTCAACAATTCCAGAAAATCCATTTAAGACTTTTTGATGGCAAGATTCTTTTCAGATAGGCAAAGGAAGTTTGGAAGACAAATCATAACACGAAATAATATATGCTTATTACTTTTTCATGGTAAAAATATAAACTATAGTTATGAAATAATACTGGAAGTATATAGTAAGGTAAGGAAGCAAACACCCAAAATATCCATCATTACATGCTCACCTACATCTGAAAATGTACAGACAACTACAGCAAACCAAAAGATAGACTACAAATATTATCCTTCCAAGATGTAATCTCCCTGAGAATGCAGATTACCACACTTACATTCCCTAATAATAAAAGTTGTCCATAACTCTGTGACTGCTTAGCACTCAGGACAAGAAAGAAAGCGCCAAGGTCTCACAGAACTAGTTAATTTTTTTCTGAAGGAAAAAACCCACAAACAACAACAAACCTGCACTTATTCAGCTCATGAGCTGTCACTACTTGGAACTATTTTTTTTAGGAAGTCCTTAGCCAAAGGTAAATGCAGACAGGGTATTCTGACTGAAAAAACCTGCGTCTTTATTCCAGCTTTCCACCCCTCCCACACATACACATCTGGTACATATGAACTAAATACTACTATATTCAAGAGACTAAATGGGTGAACACACAAACTGATGTGAATCTGGCTTTCCCTGCATACTGTAAAACCAGTTTTATTTCTTCCTCTATCCATGCATCTTGCAGGATGTACAGCTTCACTCCCTTGTCATCAATACATGGAGGACACTTGAAACTGTATTACTCTTTTATGCTGGTGACCATCACTTAACTCCATTCTCTTAATACCCATTTCAAACCAGATTGCACTTGTAAAGAGGCTGGCTAAAGATGAATGCAGGAAAACTGACATATGAAGAAGATCAGTGATGAACACCTGGCAATGTCACCTCAAGCAGCCTCAGACTGTTGAGACAGTTGTTTTGGACTTCCAAGTCTACTCCATAATCAAATGGCTATGATGACAAAAGCCCACTTGTCCACCTGCAGCTGACCAAGAAAGATTGTGCTCTTTCCACTTCATGAAGAAAGTAACTGAAGTGATCCATGCATGAACGACCTCCAGGTTTCTGTAACAAATCTTTAATAATTCTATCACATTACCCTGCAAAAAAGCTGACCACATCTCCACAAATACTTTATTGCTGTATTAAAATCCCTGTTCCAGTATTTGCCATTTTCTGCAGAGTTTCTTGTTTTACATAAACCTCAAGTCACAGTCTATTGTCTTAACACAGAGGATCTCCACTGGGACCATCACTTGCATCCCCCTGCATAACCAGGACTTTACACTGGTTCAGCAGAAAATGAAACTGTCAGACAAAAGGAGAAAGTCCATGAGTGTGAATGCAGCAACTTTCTCAGCAACTGATTCCACACCAGGAAACCTCAGAATAAAAGAGAACTTCTCATTTTGAAACTCGATATAAAATTCATTCTAATTCTCTTTCATCTTGGTCAACTATACATTCAAAACATGTATATTTTCAGCTAAATAATACACACATGAAATTATTCTTACTGAATAGAAGGGAGAAAAGATTTTAATTTTTATTTTATGAGATGAGAGATAAAAACACACCTCCTCTGTAAATTGGAAGGGAAAAAGCAAAGATCCTAACCTGAGCCAGACACCTTACACTTACTGAAACTATTATCCTAAGAAATTGTGTATCCCAGGTAGACACTTTTCAGAAAAGCTACTAGAATTAGACCATGAGTTAAACAAAGAGTCAACATCTCGTTTTGCAGGGTGCTAGAATTCATGCTTGCAGTTCAGTCTTCTTCTCCAGGGAAAAGAAGTACCTACAGATGCTCTTCAGCAACATCTCTGTTATATATCAAAGGAGAATAAATGAACCCTTAGGTAAGAAAGAGTGGCATCTAGATTCTTCAGCCAAAACAGACACTTGTTAACAGAATGTTCTTGTTCCCTCTAAAACTTAGAGGGAATGATCAAGGCTACAGAGAAAGCAGAAGGAACCCTAAGGAAATCATATTCGTTTATAAATGACCTGTGTTCAAGCAGAACTGCCAAAGACTTTCTTGATTTGATTTGTATACAGTTCCCTTCACATTTCTAGAAATTTCAGGTTAAATGATTAAATAATTGAGTGTAAAAGTTACCAAGATAGCAGCAAAACTGGGAGGTAACAGAAATATTCTAGTTAATGAACCACACCATTTCCTGATGGAGGTACCCACTGCTGATATGTTCAATAATGCCAGTGTAATTTAAAAGAAAGAGAAAACAATGAGAAGCAATAAAAATTAAAAGCTACAAGTGTTAAAAATCAGTAGTGCTAGGCTTGAACTACAGTGACAAGTGAACTTGAAGGTGCTACACTTAGTGTAACCACTTAAAATCAACAAAGGTTTTTTACATTCTATGGGGCCTCTCAGTGTGCCAACCTGTAAACCAAAGGTAAAGTTACTTAAAACTAGTTGAAGTTCTCAAAGAGGCGCAGTACACAGAAGGCAGTGTATTGATCATTCAAGTCCAGTGAATGCTTTTCATCTTAGATTGCCCCCAGAAGAGGCATCTGCATCCAAACACCGTGTCCTCATCCTCAGCCCTTCAACAGCCCAGCACAGGCTGGACACCCCATGCTCAGGGAGCTGCTTCCCTTGAACAGCCTTGAGGGTCTTGGTTGGCAGCTGCTGGCCATAAGTCAGTGCTTCAGCAGCAAGGAGGACTGACAGCCTCCTGGGCTGTATGAACAGAAGAAGTGATTGCCTCTCTCTACTCCATGCTCATTAGACCACATCTAGATTACAAAGTCTTACAAAAGGGCCTTCGGTAATGGAAAGCCATTGATATACCAGAATGAGCTCAGTGAAGGGTCACCAGGATGTCTGAGCACTTGCCCTGCACGCAGAGGCTGAGGGAGCTGAGTTTGTTCAGACTGGAGAAGCAACAGTTTTCAGCACTGTACATATGGGGAGGTCACTGAGACTCTGTGTATTGGTGCAGTGTGTGGAGATGACAGGAAAAGGCAGGAGTTGAAACAAGAGTATGTCAGACTGGATATAGGGAAAACTTCTTATCATGAGGCCAGTCAGGTGGTGAAGATGGCTGCCTAGAGAGGTGCAGTCTCTCTCAGTCTTGGAGGTTTTCAAGAGCTAACATTCAGCAACCTGATATAAGAAGATCTGATGTAAGAAGAGGCCTGCTGTGAATTGGAGATTGGACTGGAGACCTCTGCAGGTCCTTTCCGACTTGATTTTTCCTAAGATCCAGAGGAATTCAGACACTGGGAAATTTTTTTTTTTTTTGAGTCCACAAGTATATTCACTAACAAAGTTGTTCCCCTGATGCCATTAAGGTATCTGACAAAGGTATCTAAATGGTTATCAAAAAAAGCAACTACAGAACCACTGTAGAAAGAGTCAGATGCAACTCAGTGCTTCTCTGTCATCACTGCAGAAAGGATACATCTGATGTCACTGTCCTCAAAGACAGCTGAAAAGATTGGAGACATTCCCTAGCAGCTTTTGGCCTGGTCCCATCATAAGGGAAGTACTGCAGAACTCAAAGAACTGTGACCTGTTTAGTTTGTATGTTGATCACAGATGACTAACTGGAACCAAAAGTAAAATTTAGTGTGAAATAATCACAAAAATTCATCACACCACTTGTCACAGGAGGCACTAATGCTGGGCAGCTGACAGCACAGTAAATCACCGATTCACAGTATGAACTCTCATCTATTGTTATGAAGTCAATACCTGGTCAAGTGGACTTCATAATCTCTGATGATGCAGAATATGACTTTTAAATGCTTATTATCTTCAGTACCAGAAGCACAAAGAGAAATGGATAGCATAAAGAAATTGAAAAGTCTGGTTAATAATGGGATATACAGAAGAATGATCATAAAAATATGTAAAAAATTATTTCCAAAAGCTTAAAATGAGCAGCATGTATCTTCATCATGCTGGTGAAGAATGCAGGAACTGCAGATAGACAAATGCCTAAAAGACAAAAATGCTACCGATTGTAGCCCTGAGCACACTATTGGTGTTTATGTCCCAATGCCCCTAACAGATTAGAGGGACTAAAGTTTATGACTGTTTTATCATAAAGAAACTTCTGCTTCTACATAATTTATCTGAAGCTGTGATTTTGCAGATATTGACTTTAATCCAACCCTCTGAGGCCTCATCTGAGGCTCCTCACCCTGATAAAAACACAGAGTGAAGTAAAAGGAGAAAATGTTCTAAATATCCAACAATGGATATTTTGGACTGCACATTTTTGAAGGAAACCAGGACATCGTCCTGGTGACTTAAAAAGAAGAGGAGCCATCATATGACAGATTCTTAACAAACATCAGCATGATTCTATACAGGCCAGAACTCAGAAACCACAATGTCCTACTGAAAATTTGACCTCACATCTACACACCGAGAGTACCTCAAAGAGACAACCTAGAAGTAATTTGGGCTTCAGCAAGGAGTCCTGTTAGTCAGAGAAAGATGGATAAAGGCAATCCAAGATATCCATAAGCTGCCATCTTTCAGAAGAAACAGAATCTGATAAATTGTAAGTCACAGTAATCACAATGATGAAAATAAACATACACTTTCCCCCCCCCCATATTGTCAGGTATTTCACATCAGGATTGAACAAACACAACATGCGATGTTTCTGCAGCAATTCTAGTGGTGGTAAAATGGCAAATTTTATAGCATTTCTCCTAATGAAGTCAAGTGATTCCAGAATGACCTTATTATTTGTGAGCAACACCAGAAGTAGATAAAACTGATGCAAAATACCCATGGGGTCTCCATTTGCTATAATCATAGAAAACTTAAGCTAACTTTCCACTCACCTGAACATAACCTGACAAGAACATTGGCCACTGTAGCACATTAAATACTCTCTTCTCTTGAATGAGATGGAAAACACCCAGTCAAAGCCACTGTCTCAAGAGAACATAAGAGGAAAAAAAAGGCTGAACCCACATCATGAAGCAAGATACATATGTCTACCAACTTTGCAATTAAGCAGTTGAACTGAAGCATCCTATACTAGTGCTGGCTGAACTATAAACAGAGAAGACTGGGTCCTCAGTGTTTACATTGAGAATCAAACCACCCATCAGGTTCCATGAATGACCATTATTCTTGTAATAGACACAGCTCCTTTCCCTCCTGTTGGAATAAGATGCATTTCCAAATCATCACCACCCACCAGACAAAGGGTCCAAGAGGTTTTCATATCCACATTCACATCCAAGGGACTGTATCACAGCACTGAGGGTCCAAGATTATTTCTGATGTTGAGGGATAAAGAATGAGGCTCAGAGAACATAGTACTACAGACAGTTAAGCTCACTATCTTGAAGAAAGTGCTGTGTGTTACTTCTGAGAACAAAGTGTTGCTTCTACAGGAATATGTCCATGTGGTGCCAGGGGATGTGACAGAACAGTAAATCACACGGTTGCTGAACTGGGGAAAGCTGATACATGCTTAAAGTCTTCATGTATATTTGGTAAGAAAGTGCTACAGAGACAGGGACAACACACAAGCTTTGTCCATGTCACAAGACTCTGTAGAAACTCCATGGACCCCACTGTCATCCTTATCATGACAAGTCTGGAGAAAGTAACAGGAATCTCCTTTAAGAGCCATCTTAGGAATGGAATCCCAGACAGTTTTGTCCCAGAGGTGCACAAAGCAGTGCTGGTCCCTGGAAGTGACCAAGAGGCTAGGTGACATCTGAGGTGACATCTCAGACACCTGAGCCAGATGAGGCCTTTGTGGCTTTCTCAGCTTCACAGCTTCACTCCTGTGCACCAGAGGCACCTGATCTCTTCACTTGTTAAATTTAAAAGAACAGCAAATAGAGCACTTTTCAGGAATGCATCAATTAAAAAAAAATAATTAAAAAAAAAATTCACATATGGCTGAAAGATGAATTTCAAACCTCTGAAGTCTTAGACCAGTGGGCATAAACTATGAAGACATTACTGCTTTAAACAAAAAGAATAGGATACAGAATAATCTACCATGCAGAATAAAATCTGCCTAAGCAGAAAGTGATTCTCCACAAAAGTAAGAGGACAATATGAAAAAGCAAACAGTCATGCCACTCCCACTTCATTTTGCATGGAACATAAAATGAAACAGTAGGTAAAAAAACAGTAGTTCTGATACTAAACATTTTTTTCAATAGAGCAAGAAGTGAAACGCATATCCCATATGGCCAGGAACAAAAATCTTTCATTAATACAGCCAGCCCAGGGTTACATTATAGTCCCTTCTGTTAAACCACTTACGTATGTTCTACCCATTTATGTCAATGTGCAATTTCAGAATCCAATCATTAAACTGTGTTAATTTTATATTCAGAAGGAAGAAACGCAGTAGTTTTAACTTTGCAGTCATTAAACCAATGCAAGGAAGTTTCATTAAAATGAGTATTCATTAAAAATGACAACGTGGGGATGTAAATGCAGAGTTCCTGCTGGTAGCTGGTACCACTTGTATGATAAACACACTGAGAAACCCAATAGTCAGATGTGATTGCAACCAGCCTATAAATAGACACAATTCCAATTGCTCAAAAAAATAATGGTTTTTAAAATGATACATCAGTCATGTTGTGTTCTGATTAAGGAGCCCCGCATGAAAAGCGTGAACTGAACAGAAATGCCCCATAAATTTGCTTTCTCTCTAGCATAATACAACTGTTTGCTACCTCAGTCTCCATCCAACGAGCACCTTCATTCTTACCGAAATTGGTGGGAGATACTTAGCACTTGTGAAAAATAGAGTCTAGTCCTTAATATGAGGGCTTTATAAATTCATGATATAAAATACTTCTTACTTTTGGTAAACAATTTTTTTCTACTTAACAATTCAATATTAATGTGGAGCTTTTAACCATAAATTTTAAAAGCTCTTTTGTCACCTATCTGGTCATTGTACCAATATCACACAACACAGAAACTCATTTTGTTTTGGTCTCGAAAATATCACAGATGATGAAAAAAACTCAAACTCCAAACTGTAATTACATTATGATTAGAGACAAACCTAAAAATTATTTGCCATGAATTTATGAGTATATCAGAATTATAGGTACCATTTGTACTATTTAGAAAGCATAATTATGCAAGTCCAGTCACCTAAAGAGTTGTTCAATAGAATAAACACATTCTGAACTTAGAAGAGAAATACACATACGGCAAAAGCTGCATATGTGAGCACAAGCATGATGGTGTACACACATGTATTGTTAGTGCTTGCTTTCCTTCACATGCTCCTCGTGTCCACAGACACACTTCAGAGTATTTTAAGACTGTCATAGGCTTCTTACTCCCTTCTGCTCACAGATCTGGACCAAGGTTTCACTGTTCTATGTATGTTCTTATGCTAGAAGGACACAAGTCCACTATTTTGCAAATCTGGGGCAAAAAGAAAAAAAAAGTCTTTGGGTTTGTTTTGGTTTTTTATTTTGCATTTCCTTGTCCCTTAGAGGCTCATGTAGCTCATTCAGGCACATCATTCATAATTTTTGACATATTTTAAATACATACACACACATACACATTTTTGTTTGCTGATGGCTGATTTTTTACTTAATCTGTGTGTCCAAAACCCAAACTGGTGATGAATGGCATTGACCAGGAATTCATTGCCAAATGGCTTGCATAAATTGAGTGGTTCTTTTAAAATAAAGAATGACATAGTGGCCCTCTTCTCAGTATAGAAAATTATTGAAAAATGCAAATTGTGTCCTGCATGACCACCTTTGCACAATACCACAGTATATTACTGGGATGGAACAGACAAAACCAAAATTTTAAAAATTACTAAAAGTATAGGTTGTGCTCTGCTCTAGATCCACCAAGAATGAGCGCGAAAATAGTTTCCAAACCAATGGAAAAAAAGGAAGGAAGTTCCCTCTTCCTGATGCTCACTTGCAAGAACATGAGGAACCAGAAACTAATTGTTGCTGAGCACTCCCTGCTTTCAGTGTTGTAAGACCCCAGCTCACAGAGCACAGTTCTGTTACACTCCTGCTCCACTCTGAAGCTGGATTTCCAAAACAGAGACTGCGACACCAGGCATTAAATTTGTGCCTTGAAAGGTGATAGAAAGATGTCCTCCTCGTTTACTAAACCACATGCACAGGAATTTCAAGTGTAAAATTCCCAGTTTTGTTGCTTTGTTTAACTGATGTTCATAGTGCAAGGTGGTTTCAGAAGCTGACTGGTGCTTTGAGATTTGCCTGATGTGGTCTTTTTGTGTGACTCTTTATTTGAAACTATCACCATATTTTCATTATTTCCTTGTGTGCGGATAGGGTAAAGGGTTGGATTTCCCATGTAGCCTGACATTTGACTAGAAAAGTAAGCTAGGCTTTAACATTTCTACTTAAAAACTATTCTTCTGACAAGTTCATTTATCTTTATTTTCTAATCAAGTTCTGAGACCTATTCTAACTATGTTATAAATACATACACAAAATTTTCTTCATTAATGGATTCTGGCAAATAGCATTTTTTTCCTTCTGGCACACTCATAATTATTGATCTCAATAACTGTGAGAAATCTTTCTCACTTTCACACAAAAATAGTGATAAGAACAAGATTGAGAATCATTCACCTTTTTGTTATTGATCTACATCACTAAGTTAAAAACAACCCCCTGAAAGATGCATTGCATTAATACAAAAAAATGTTAGTATTTCAAAATTTAGTTTTCCCCTAATAAATAAAAATGATTTTTGGGGGGTGAGAGAGATATAAGAAATAAATTTCTGAAAATAAAGCTCAAGAGAGGTTTTTAAATTCATGTGCAGTCTATGCAGTTTTCTTACATATTTTATACTAACAAGCTATGTATAACCTGCTTTACACACACACATGGACACCACTGCCATACAATGGCCAGATTCTTCTCCATTTGCCATGTGATGAAGAACCATAGGAGGGAGTGGGACTCTTCCTGTCTTACAGTCAATGTAAGACTGAACCAGAGGGAGAAATTCAGAGTTCAAAATCTGTTAAGAGATTCTTTAATAGGAAGTTAAATATCAATTGGGAGAAGTGGGAGTAGAAATAGCAGATGTAGAAGGATGTGTTTATTTGCCTACTGCAATATGCTTCTTAATGCTACGTTGCCATTTCATGCTGCTAAAATCAACTATGCCCAATACAAAAGCTTGTTATTCACTTTTTGCTCTGCCCAACTGTTTGTATGCAATGGTCACACAGCTATTTCTATTAGGTTTTGTATACAGTAGTAAACCAAACAGATGTAATGCACCAGAAGCCATGAGCTAGGATCTGCATACATTAATAACAATATGATGGCCATAGACACTTGGCTGGCATGGTTCTAAATAATCTCACTTCTAACAGCCTACATACACATTGGATCTAAAAATTAGATTTCCAATGGGTTTTTAAGAAATAAGAGTTTTTACATTGTTATCTAAAAGAGAAAGCAAGATCTGAAATGAGGAAGTAGGCATTATCTAGTATTAAAAAAGCCAAATATGATTCCAAGTTAACAACAAAACTATTACTGGAATACACCCATCTGCTTGGCTGGTAAACTTCTATGCATGTCCAACACAGAAGTATGAATGGCTTTGGGGAAACCTGCAGTACCCATGGAGAAGAAAACAAATACTAATTTCAGAGATGCTAACTTTATCTTAGATTTCTCCCATGCTTTAAACCTGTCTAAATCCTCCAAACTAGATGTTGGAGTAGTGGATTTGAGAGATAGAGGATAAAGATATATGAAGCAAAGACACTGTGGAACAGGATTATGTGGCAGCAAGGGGGTGGTTGCAGGAAATAGAGAGCATTTAATGGAGAGAAAGCCTCGGGCTTGTGCTTTGACGAAGGACATTTTGTTTAAACAACTGAGAAGTAGACCCCACAGCTGAAGGCATCGTGCTTCCTACGAAACATACGGAACTGACACAGAGCATTTAGGAAGCAAAACATCAGGCTGCTGTTTATTTTATACAATGTGCATAAATGACATCTGGTGTTTTAAACACCACGGTATTTAGCAAAGATATTTAAATACATAATTTCCCCCTTTCTTTAACTCCACAGTATTTAAAAGAAGCAGAACTTGCCAAATATTAAGGCAAACCTGAAGGTCTGAGACCAAGCCATTTGAATTATGGTGTTCTTGAGCAAAATGTTCCACAAAAACTTTAACTCCATTTTGAACAACACACTATGTAAAACAAGCCTTGTCTTATTCATCTCTTTTCCTCCAAAACAAACCTTCTATAGCATGGAAGTCAAACCACATGAAATCACAGATAGAATGGAATTCTTTTGGAAAAGTAGTAGATTCCAGCCCACAGATTCATGCCCTATCTCCTACAGTGGGGGCAGCTACCTTCCTAATCTAAATACAAATGTTGAAGAACAAAATAGCACAGCAACCAAAGTTGAGATTATTTATAATAGACACAGCTACTGACATATTTTAGAGAAGAAAAATCAGACTTCTTAAATCATGACTATCAATACACATCTGCTCCAAAAATAATTTTTAAATCTACTGCTTCCAGTAATGTGCATAGTCTACCAAAGAAATGGCAAATATTGCATTTCTTTCAAAATCATGAATTACGAGCATCCTGATAAAAGCATTGGAAGGTTGTTATGCATTAAGCTTAGCTCATATTTAGATTTTGAGGTGTTATTCGAATCTCCAAGATTATCAGCTGTGAACACAACTTGGAATGAGCTTAAAACAGAAAACACAGCATGTCCTACAGGTTGCTAGTCACAGGAAGAATTTTTACATGTCAAATGCTAACTAGAGAGAAAAGAAAAATTAATATGAAAAATCTGGATATAAAATGAAGATGAATTAAAATACAACAGCGAATAATCTGTATTTTATATCAGCTAGTTCACTGCACTCAATGCAATCTGAGATCATTCATTAAGACACTTTAGTACATTTATTCAATAATCATTGGCGTGCAAACTACTGCTTGTAGATAAGTAACAGCCATATTTATTGTTATTAATATGAACATTTGGTTTCATTTCTGTATTTATTTTGATAGTAAGTCTGTTTTGTCTGCAAAACCTGTTTTGCATGGAGTTTATTCACTACTGTTTAGTCACACAGCAAGAAGATCTATTCTTTGTATACAATGCATTTGTTTGGTCATGAAAGATACTGCATTAAAGCATTCCAAGGACAAGAATGACAAATACTTGTCTAAAATAAAAAGGAAAAAAATTAGCTCCTTAGATAGACCTCTATCTAGTCTTAAGCAGAACAGGAAACTACACTGACCTGAGTATCTGAGAAAGCAAGGTGAGCAGAGGCTCTGGTGTGGTTCTTGGGACAGTCCCCAAATGGCAGCATGGATAAGGCCACACTGCTGGCTGTGGGAAGGGTTTAGCATGTAGTCATGAGCTCTACTGTGGCCCTTTCCTGTACCCATCTTATTTAGCAGCTACACACATGATATTAGTTTAAAGGGACTGGCCAGTCAGGCCAACAGCTCCATACCTTGCCAGACTACCCAAACAATTCATCAAGCTGACTGGGCAAAAGCCCATTAAGAAAAATGTGGTTCATATTTCAACACAAACCTCTGTTCTCCATTTCATATATCTGAAACAAAATAAGCCCAACTAACTGAAAAAACTACAGGGATTAATTTTATTGATTCAAAATTATATGCAGCATACGTTCCAAAGCTATTACTAAAACAGCAGCAAAAACTACAGTTTCCCATAAGGGGGTGTATGCAATAATTTGTGAACTCAAAACACATTTATAACTCCTAATTTCTAAAGAGGTTGACATCTAGCTTTACTAAATTACACAATGCAATGAAGTTACTCTATACATTTTAGTCAGTCTATAAGATACAGTCTAGAAATATGTGCACATAAAATACAGATGAAACTTGAAAAAATCATCTAAATCATCTCTGTGCACAGCTGCAGTATAAATAACACCCCCACTCCCACAGCAAAAGGTCTTAAAAGGTCTTACCTTTACTTAAAACATCAGAGATAATACAATATTTCTGAACAGTCTAGTCTATTGCTTCATTAACTATTTAATTAGAAAGTTTTCCCAAACTGTAGCCTAAATATTTGTGTATGCAAAAATCAGGCCAATCACTACTTGCTGATTTCCTTCCTTCCCTGCCACCTCCCTGGAACAAATATTGATAGTTCTCTCTATAGCAACCTATACAGCACTAGAGTTATGTATTTATCCCTGCCATTGCCCCTCCCTCTCTTCCTCTCTTCTCTTGCCTTCTCTCCTCTATTCCTCCCCCACCTCCAACTTTGCCTTATAAGTATGCACCTACTGAATCTCTTCTTCTTCTACTAAGCTTGGTGTTTAAGTGTTATGACAGAACAGCTTAAGCATAGCTGTATCTAACAACTGGCAAGAAATTAATTTGCAACAGTATTTCAGTTCCATAAATGGGCTCTGAAAAATTCATATTCACCCTCTGCTGATCTATACAAGAAAGTACTTTGATACAACCTGCTACAATCCATGTTTCAGATTTTGGAGATATAATAAAGGAATAAATTAATGTTGAAAGTTAACCACTTTAAAGGCTCCAGCAGTAATGTACAGATAGCCTAAATTTTGTTTTCTTATGAGTAAGAATACTACTATCCAACTATACACTGTACCATGGAATAGTTGTTGTATAGCTGCAATGCAGTCTCAAGAAGGAAGTTTCATGGGCAAAGACTTTCACTAAAAAAGCCAGAACAGCTGAACCACGAAGAAACAGACAAGTTTCTGAGCACACAAGCTCTTCTTCAGATCTGCATCAAAAGCAGCAAATCTCAAGGTAACAACAGATCAGGAACAAGCACTCCAAGTCTCACATTATGAAGTTATTTTATTAAACGGTGTGGACAAAACCAGTGTTTTGCATCAGGAAGCAAATGTTCTCTAAGCATCTCTAACCCTATGTTACTTCAACATTTTTCTACAGGAACTTTTCTCCGATTCCCAGAAAATATAAGAAGGGACAAGGCAAATTAAATTCTTGGTTTTGCACCTCTCATTTGTGGCAGAACTTGTGAACTGCACAGCAAATAAGCTATTCAATAAAAATTAAAGAAACCTCTGTATCACTTGGTTATGGATCAGGTGGGTGGGAAAAGCTTCTATTGCTAGCTTCTCTCAGACCCAAAAGCGTTGTGGGGCAGGCCACTGAATTCTGTTCCTCATTCTCAGGAGTTCAACGTGTGTTCAGCAGGACCAGACTGAAGCACAGCACACAGTGGCTACAAAATGCTTGGAGCTGAGAGTACCAGGCACACACAGCAGCCTGGGCTCAGTCCAGGGGCAAGTCCCACCAGCCACTGCACCACCTGATACCTCAGACTATTCTTAGCTCATTTCTTCCTGTGGCATTGGCCATGGGATAACCTTGCAAGACCAGACAGAGTATACGAGTTGCAAGTTTCACTGCATTAAAAAATACAGTGTAGACATATCACAGAGCAGAAAGAAAAAATCACCTGATCTTTAAAATTGCAGTGCACATACAATTACTGCTATACTCTGTAGGAGTTACAGTGCTAAGTGTTTCATGGAAAGAAAACAGGAATGTCATGTGGGGCATTAAATTTCTGATGCAGGCAAAATTAGTCATACCCATTCTGACTTGAATTTCCATGCTCTACTTCCTATAAGCTTGAGATTCTGCTCATTCATTAATGGAAATGGATGTTGGGAAATTTCTCAAAGTTTGTGAAGGATTTATGTGTTACAATGATGCTAACTGTAAAGGAGACCACGACATGGAAAAACAATATTCTCCATAAGGACCAGAGTACAGAATATAGAATGCATTTGTACAAAAAACCAAAATTGGGGCAGCTGCTAGGACAAAAAAACTATGAAATAGAAGTGGTGACTGCCCAGCAAGAGGGGCAGGAAGTAGGTAAGAGAGAGATGTTCATTCACATAACAATTCCCAGTACCTGTTTATGTCCATGTACAGCCCCATGGAAGTCAGCACAGTCTAGCAGTCCCTTCAAAAGCTGAATTTAGGTAAGATGTTCTGTTCCAGTGACCTCCAGTAAGGCACAACATGCCATGCCAGTGTGTGACCCTAAGCTTAGGTGCCTGCTGGCATGTGCTCTGTTGTGCAATGTAGATACCCTAAGCTTCTGACAGAACTTTTCCTTCTGGTTTTCCTCACCACTACAATGGTAGCCTTAGTGCTTAACTGGGTTTTAGTATTAGATACTACTCTGTGTCCCTGTTAGTTTAAAAAAATAACTGAAGGACTGGGCATTTTAAATGATGGATTAACTACATGTGTGTAATGAAGAACAAAGATGAACATTACTTGAATTGAGCTTGGGGGTTGTTCATCATGCAGAACAAGTAAAACCAGTAACTCTGCTTGAAAAACTACACTGGATTACTGCTTCATCAATAAAGTTCTTTATTCTTCTCTCTGACACTGTGACTTGATGTGCTTCCACAGCATCACTGCCTCCTACCTGAGCATTTCAAAGGGGAGTTTACAGTTACTTCATTCCTCACCACTATTTTGGTAAAATTCCAGCTTCTGCCTTACTGTAAAAAAAGGGAATAGCACTTCATTTCAATTAGCTTCCTTTCTCTGACAATTTTTAACATGCCACAGGAAGGTGGCTGCCAATCTTTTTAAGCAAATCTCAATATATTTCAAGAAGACCAAAATGATGAATGGGGCCATATACTATTCTGGCTAATAGCAACAACCTGCTCTTCCTAAATACAAGTTTATATTTAACAATTAAATTTAATATCACTTCTGTTATTCCATACTTATAATTTCAGAAAGTAATTAGCCATTCCTTCACTAAAAGGACTCCCATGGTCTAAATTCAGTAAAATTCCTCAGTGTTTCTTAAGCAGGTTGTCACATTTTCTGCAGAAATCATTAAACTGAAAACTAGCAGTGATATATGTAAATGCTACTGTGGGCATGACTAATCCACAGTCCACACATCTGTTCAGAATAATGAAGCCTGAAACTTTCATCTTGTCACTTTCATCCTAATGGCAACTTTCTCAAAGATGAAGAATGAGATAAAGAATAGATAAATTTTTCTGGCAAACTTGCTCCCAGATTTTCCCTTTTGTGAGGGCTGTGCAGAACCTCCCTCCTCCTATCTGAATGCTTGCCAAAACACAGGCATCCATCATCTTCCAGGCAGAGGCGTCAGCCCTGTGTGTCAGAGGGGGGGAGCTGAGAACACCCATCTCCACGTGATGGAGGGTGCAGACACCTCGGGTAGGAAGGGCCTTGGGCTTCTATAGGGACAGCCCTGTAACACGTCCTGTGGGTTATGGTGTGTGCATGGGTGTGTGCAGTCCCTGACACGGTGGCACAGTCCTGCAGTGTCCTGCAGCCACAGCTTGGAGGTCAGACAGCTACCCACCACTGATGCCATCCTTGTACATAATGATGCTGTAAGGTACCCATAACTTTTTGTTTCACTGTGTGTAAGTAGTGTCTTAAAAAACACAACCTGCTTTTCTAAGCCACTTTTAGAAATGAATCAGAGTGATTCTGTGATTAAAAGATTCACTAATTTCTGGAAATTACAAACTACTGAAAATGTCATAGGTTTCCCATAAAATGTTTTCTGCCAAGTTTAACAGAAAATATTTCTAACCTGCAGAAATTCTTGCTGCCAAATATTTGAGTAACTGCAAGTCTTGAGCAGAAGTGAGCTAAAGCAACTACTCTACCAATTCAAATTAACTGCCATCTGTGTTAAACTATTCCATTGTCACAGCTTTTGGGCATCACAAGCAATTAAGAATAAAGAAAATGTTAAATTTCCTATTTTCTCTTCAAACTGTTGATGCTCTGTAAGTCTAAAATTTGTAGAGCTAAGTAAAATGAGAAACTTCTGTAGAAAGAGGCAGAAGAAAAAGAAATGAGAAAGGCCACTAAATGCCACTAAATGCAGCACCCTCTTTATCAGAAATTGACACATTACATAAGTATGCATATAAAAATGTTTTGAATTTGAGTGTCAGCTGAATGAATTAAACACATTTTTTCCACAGGGCATAAAAAAATGGCTTCCTTCTCTGTCAGCTTTTCCTGTTCAGCTAATCAGGCATGTACCTAAAAAGTGACAGTTCTTAGTAGCATGTGTAAAGGAAAAAAATACTTTAAATTTCAATAATTGCAAGTTAAAAACAGTTTTAAAATAAAAATAAATAATTAATATTTATCGCAGAGAGATTTCCTCCAATGTCATGTGAGATTTTTCTCTCTCACTTAGGTTGATGGCTGATGCAGTAGGTGTGTAACATAAGCATCAATTTACTTATAAAGTGTTTCTCTCTTTTCTTTGGAGAGGTCCTTACCAGCATGCATAGTGAAAAGACTGAAACTTTTCACGTTTTCCATTTCCTTCTGTTATTTCCACAATAGTGGTATCTCCTTGATTGCAAGTCTATTCCAGAGATACCTAAGCCAGTTTCTCCCTAGAGGTTCGTCACTGATGTATTCTGCTGGTTGACTGTTTAAATTATATTTGCTCAGAGCTTTCTGAAGAAGGTGGCAAATAAATAAAATTATTTTTCTCAGTTGTTTGAGAGAACAATATTTAAAACTTCCTTAAAATTTAGTTCCTTTCCACAGGATGAAAATGGTAATTTAAAGTTACATATTGTCTGGGGGAAATGAATGAAGTAGTTATCTCTGGTTTTAGTAAGAGATGCCCTCAAGCTATCTACCAGGTCTTAGTTTAAGAAGGCTCATTCACAGCAGGTACCAAAAGCTTCTGTTAACATACATAACTGCATTACTTTTCCATTCCTAGTTATCTCATACTTAGACGAAAACTAATCTCATCTATAGCAAGAAAATATCTGTCTATATTCATTAGCTGAACCTCTTGGCTACCTCAGCTTGTTTAAGAATTTCTCCTCATTTTTCACTTCATAAATATATTCACAGCTTTCTCTTCCACTTCATGCTGCTTCTACTGTCATGCCCCCCTTTTCTTCCCATTCCAACTGGTCACCTGAACAGTTTTTCTCCTTTCTCTTCATGTCAGTCTCACCAGATTTTAAAAGAAAATATAAGGGTTAGCTACCTGCAGCTCTCATTCTTCCTTCTATCTCTAAATTATTTTTTATCTCTTCTTCTTGCTAAACTCTTCATTTTAAGACTGTATCTATTATTCTTTGTGTATATCCTTGAGCAACAGAGTGCACTAACTAGTCCATAAGTAGCTATGTTATTGGCACTGTGGTATATGTGTACCTTATGTATAGACCTTATATTGCATATATATATATATATATATATACACATATGCATAAACACACAGAAGAGATACTAATTAGGTAGTTCAACAAATATTAAGAACTGAAATTCAAGAACAATTAATTGTTTCTAGTTTACTTCTGCCTTTATCTTTTATATACCTTACCTTCTGCATAATGACAGCACATTAATACTCTCACAGCATGTTAACAGGAACAGCTGTTAAAATAATAAATGCCTAACTATATTTTTTTCAGCAGGTGCCTCAGCAATTAAACTCTGGCTGCTTAATTTCTAGCTCATTTGGGAAAAATAACTATATTATATGCCACCAAGTAAAATACTAGGCATTATCCAAAGAATAACAAAAACATTGAAATCAAGACATCCACTGTAGAATATTACTGTTCTTTGTGAAGAAATACATGTCATCTCCTGGCTTCTCCCTGCTTATCATTGCAAGATCTCAAAAAGCAACTTTTAGTGGAATAGTCTAGGAGCCTTTGCTGCAGATATTATTGGATGTTTTGCTTCAACTAGTTCAGCTTTCTCCATCCCACTGCTGGCTAAAGGCAGCCATTACTACACACCTCCTTCAGATATAGCCATTTGGGAGCCACAGCAAAGGTCAGGTGGAGACCCAATGAAAATCAACACACCAAAGTCTCCTTTATTTCTGTTTTCTTTAAAACAAGGCACCCTTACATAGCAGAACTCCTAGGACTATGCAAGGAAAGTAGAGACAGCCTATGGGTAGGGGTGTGAAAAAGGCAGGGACCCTAAAATGACTCTCTCAGGATCATTCTGCCATATCACTGGATCAGATGCAACAGGAGACCACGTGCTACAACTACGTCACCACATACTTGCCATGAACTTGAAGAGATCTTCATCAGAAGCAAATTTTCAAAACCATGCAAGAATCAACACCTTCTGCATTTCAAATTTTAAAATGGCTCTTAGCTAAATAGCCTAAAATTAAGATGGATCCATATTTGAGAAAAACCCTAAATTTCATTTGGTCAGTCTCTCATTTCCTAAACATAAGAATAACTATGATTGCAGAATGCTATTAAGCTACAAAGCATAAAAAACTCAGCTTTCTGATTTTCCATTTGCAAGGTATCTTGGCCACCTTAATGTATCCAATGGATACGTTCAATTAAAAGAAATAAAAGTGTCTAAAAATATGGTTAAAAATAAATGTTTCGAAAATAATTATTTTAACTATTAAATCTGCCATAAACTTAATAAAATAGCACATATAGTGGATTGCAGTATTAACTTGTCCCATCTTGAAGCATATTCACATGATGTACATCTGGACCATACCATATAACTTGACTCAATATTCTGAATATGACAACTTAATTTTATCAAATTTTATCAAATTTATCAATTTTATCCACAACAAGACCAAAACACAGGAAATTTTAACTGCCCATAGAAATTAATTCCCTAATAATTTTGCAAAAATTTTAGACTTCTAGAATGTTTTTAATTTCCTTGTAGAGAACCATGAGAAATAACTTTTTTTTCCCCAAGCAAGTATGAGCTTTTCAGACAATCAAAGTCTCCTACTGAAATGCAAAATCTTATCACACATCTGCTAGAAGATGTGCATTCATTAAAGTTAGCTATCAATCAGTCACAGTGAAACCTCCCTTCAAACACAAAATGTAACTTGCAGAAAGCCCTGCTCACTGTTACTGACTGCTGGTTAACAAATCATTCCTTTCATTTCATGCCACAGCACCTCATGAAGCATTATCATTACCTAAAACCTGCGAATATTTGAAGTTCATTACATTTTCTTACTTTGCACAAGATACGCTATGCACCACTGCTGCAAACACAAACCTCCATTTTGCTATGCACTTTCTTAGTAATTCTGAGGATATCCACTAATATTTCTATATTGATAAGCAGTTATCTGACTTAGGTTGTAACTGGCAAAATCAAAAGTCTGGTTAGACTTACTGCATTCTGGAATACAGACTTTATTACACTGACTAGAGGTGCTCTGCAGCTGAAAACAGAACGTGTTTTATAGTCAGGTTTTAAACTTAGCACACTGAGGTGATTGGGATCAGCTCTCATCACACGCTCTGCTGACTCTTATGAGTCAGTCAAGAATCTCATTTCCATTTAGTGGTGGCTTTCTCTCCCCACTTTCAGTTTCATAGTGTTTCAGACAAATAAGACTTAGGTTCTGGGCCTCATGTGTCAGGAGAAAAGGCCCTCAAAAACGAAGCCTAAATGCTATGATACAACAGACCAATAAGGAGATGCCAAGATTATTAATTTTTAATGATATATAATTTGGAGAGATCTGCTACACTTAATGGAATAAGATAAACAGCCCTCTGAGCTGGCACAAACCAAGGTAACTTGCAGGATACACCAGTTGGGACCAAGCAGGGCAGGCGTGCTCCTAGCACAGCACCACCATGGCAACCTTCCTCCCAGGTCCCGACCTGCTGGCTCTGAACAGCAGAACCATGCAGCAGGTACACAAACCAGCTCATTCCTGAAACACACAGGGAGATTTCTAGCACAGCTGAACATTTTCTCATGCATAGATGATTACCTAATTGCTGTTTGAGGCCGGCTGTGAAGAAAGCAAGGCAACCTTGCATCAAGTTACATTCAGCTCTTGCTTTCATAGCTCAGTTCTGACTAAAACTCAGCTCTGACTAAAATTATTTTCTTCAAAGGAAAAAAGAAAGGCTTAGGTTCTTCAGAAGTCCCACAGCAAGAAGGCGGCTTCATACCAGCCCTGGTAACAAATTTGAGGTTAACCTAAGTCAGTCATCTTTAAAGAAATCTGACTTATGTCATATTATTTTACATGAAAATCCCCATCAGCATTACATTTCAACAAGTAGTGAAGACCAATGAAACATACAGCTTAAACCAACCTACCTGATGCCCGTCTGGTGAATCGGTTTACTGCTGGAGCTGAAAAAAAAAACACAACACTGCAATTAGATTCTTTTTGTAACACTCTAGGAGGCTTTAAACATAACAGTGTTACACTTCATTCAAGTGTGACAGCTATAAAAATCAATTAACCATTATTTTTATGTATTTATAGGAATCCATGTGAACTTCATACACACTTAAACTTTTAAACAGCTTTGCAAGACATAGTAACCAGCAAGCTTTCAAGACCTTTATCAATTTCTTAAGAGTTATTTATTGAGAGAACAGAAATTGGTGTCTTGCAAACAGTGATGCAAGCATGGATTAAAAAAAAGAGGAAAAAAAATTTACTTTTACAAAATATACCTATTAGAGATCTGGAACCAAACCCATTCTTATACAGAAAAAGACTAATATGCAATTCCATCTGAAAGACCAACTTTTGCTTTGACTAACCTTTAAAACTCCTTGGCTAAGTCAATAACAATACCAACCTCTGCTCAAACCCCAGCTCTGCAGTGAAAATGACTGTTTTATAGTGCCATCCAGGCACATCTCCAACTGTGTGCTGCAAACATTTGGAATCAGACCCCTGTCATGTTTCCAACTGGGAGAGATCGCAAAATACCTCTTAAAATAAAGTTTTGTCTCCATTTCATTTCCAGGTTTACCAGCTTCTTCAAGATCTACTAGACATAAAATAGGCAAAGAAATCAAGTTTTATGCCTTCCAAATACAACCTTCAGTCTGCTTCTACTAGGCATAAAACACTGGTCTTGATCTCTACTTTCAATTGCTGAAGTAAACAGTCTGAAGAAAATCTGAATGACCTAATTTCAAACGTGGGCAGCAGTTATATTAAAAATTTATGCCCTTACAGTGCTTATTAATATTCAACTTTAAAAATTGCTCTTAATGTTTACATGGAACTGAGAAATATTGACGTTTTTTACTTCATCCCACTTAATTTTACATGTGAGTTATGCATAATTCCTTGAACGACTAAGACAAGAAAAAGAGGAAAAATTTCTCAGAAAAGAGGAGAGACAATAGCAGTTTGAGGCAAACTGACTTTTTACTCCTTTGGGGAGAAAAAAACAGAGCAAAGCTACAAATTCTGAGCCACCAATGCAGATGGCTTATGCAAGCATATGGAGTAGTGACAGGTCCAAGTGGCAAGAAATCCATTGGGAAACCCGACTACAGGGGTTCAGAGTGCTGGTCATAAACAAGGTGGTGAACAAACTATCACAATTCCCAAACATATAAACATACAAGACAGTAACATAACCAACAACTTATTTTAAAATGTGAATTCTAATTCCACCCCTGCCCCTCAATTTATTTTTTTAATAAAACATCAAGAAATGTAGACACTTTTTTCTTATCAGAGCAGACACCATATTTTATGCAACTACTATTTTGTAACCCCAGGGGGTGTTTCACTTCTCAAAACTATTAATTTTGTTGTGAGGGTTATAAACCAAATTAATTTCAGGACACTAGTCATGACTGCCACCATCAGATGGCTGGGCCGTTACCACCAGCGTGTAAATTAGAATCAGTTCTCAGCAGAGATGTGCTCATCCATAAAAATATTATAACATATTTATAGCAGGAAAGCATATAGTAGTGCTCTGGTCCCATTCTAAAAGGTTTCACTAACTCGGGGAGGGAATTTGGCTTTGGCTGTCAGTTCTGTACATCATCTGTAGATATGAAGATTTAACTCCTCTAGACAGAAAATTCAGCACATTTTATCAACACAAAAATAATAACATTTAAAAAATAATCCAATACAAACCTAACATAACTTAGAAACTACTTTTATTTAAAACAAGTTACTGGGACTGTCCAGAGACAGGTCCTTTTGCAGGACCAGCTAAATACTTTACTTCCAGCTAAGTACTTTTAAATTTACTCTTTGATTTGGCTGCAGGGAGTTAAATTTATTTTACAACAAATTTTACAAATTAGTAACTGTTAGGGAAAAAAAACCAAAAAACAACCCACAACCAACCCTGATAAGCAACTATTTTTGAGCTCATGTAAATAATGAGTGTTGTAGCAGCAAACAGGAAAAGCTTTTTCCCCAGACTGGTACTACATGAGAGTCATCCAAACGTCACTGAGAGATTTGGAAGCAGCACCCACAGCTCTTTCTTATGGAGCAAGCTGAACTCTCTCTGTTTCTCTTGTAGCAAATTGCAATATACTTTTGTATATTTGTATGCTCAGAAAGATGGACATGTTAACTTACAAGAAGGTCTCAGAGAATCATCAGCCCTTCAGAAATGTATCTGTTATCTTCACTACAAAGTAGATGCATGGTCAACCAGGTCACTGTGGTGGCTGACAGAGTAAGCATGGTAAAGTGGGGAAAAGAAAGTCTAAGGACAACTTTGCTGGAGAATTATCTTTCAAAATGAAGAGGTTAAAGTCTCAGCTCAAAAACAAATGGACAAATCAGTAGCAGAAATATTCAATGAGGGATATTAAACATGCCTTCTGAAGCCACAGAGGATCAGAAGCAGCAGAGAGATTTCCAGGGAACAGGCAGTACTTGGTCTGCCTGTGCTTATCATCTTCCCTGGGTATCTTTTTTTTATCCACTGTCCTTTCAGAGTTCTGGGCCAGGCTGACACTTAGGTTTGGACTGAGATGACTGTCCTGATGACAAGGCTCAAGTGAAAGCATCACCCAGGGAGTACCATGCCAAGGGACAATCTTGGTATCCAGGCTTACCTGCAAAGACAGCTTTGCACTCCTGCTCACAGGCTACAGGGACATTACATTTACATTTACATGTAAGGGTTCAAGAAGTGGTGGTTAGGTGTGGTGCCTTCCACACTGCTGCTGTTGCTTCTCCCCAGCATCCCTGCTAACCATGCTTCTCCCAACCACCTTTCTTGGAATTTCAGTGTCTGCCTGCAGGCACAGCAGAAAGGAGCCGACTGTTGGGCTCCATAGGATGCTCCCTACCATGAGAAACCCAAGCAGCCTTGTCAGAGGGCTACTCCATCCCTGACAACATCCTGCTTGTAACACTGCTGACATGCCAGTTTAAAGCACCACAATATTCCAGTGAGGGTAAATTCAGGAAAGAAATGCACTTGAGGCAGAACCTAGGTGGCTGTTGTAGCTAATTCTGCAGCAAAAATATATCAAAGGTTATAGTGACATTGTGCTGTGGGTTAGTTGCTCAGAATTATTCAATACAACAACTTGCTAGAAAAAAACCTGCCTAAAGTAACTTACAGATACACCCCTCCCTCAAGGACTTGTGTAAAATGTAAAAGGAACAAAAACCATGGATTTCAAAACCTTGTCATTGCACAATCTAGGGATTTTTCCCAGTAAAGGGTAAGTTGGCACACAGATAAACCCAGAACATGTCCAGTGACACTTGATCTTTTTTTTCACAGTAAGAGAAAGAGCACGGCACCATAACTGAGTAATGTACAGAACACTTCAATATTAAACATGACTCTCCATGTTTTAGTTTGCTTCAACCAAAATCTGTTAGGAACTTATATAGGGGAAAATTGATAAAAGGTGTGTGTTTGTGTGTGTGTGTTTAAGAGAAATGACAGAGGTCTGTATCCTGTCAAATTTTGTATTAAATTGACATCTGAAACTGTGCATACTAACAATCCTTATATGACTTACTACAGTTGCTTTGCTTTTTACAGCTACATAAGAAAACTCCACCATCTAAGATGTTACCTGCTGGAACTTGAAATTTGTGTTTGAAAGTCTTTGCTCAGAGGGACTGTTAAAAACAGTTAAAGTTTTAAAAATATCTTGGCAATAAACATCAAATAAACACAAATTATGATAAATTATCAAAAGAGGCTGAAGTGTTTTAAAATATCTATTCACCAATAATAGGCTGTAATAAAACATTAAACAGTATGAAGAATGTACTAAAATTTCCCCCTCACTCAATAACTGTCTAACCATTGCTCCTTTCCCTGCTGTACTTCACCTCTCATACTGCTCTTTATGAGCATTAAGAGTTCACAACAGACAGTCTGTGAAACAGACCATTAAAGCTGCAGAATTTTGGAAATAGAGGAGGAAATGGGGGCCTATGGAGCTGTTTGCAGGACACCAGGAGTAAGAAGCTAATGCTAAGAAAGGATCCCTAACTGGACATCCCCTAGATGGTTAACTTTTTATGATAGCTTGAGCTGTCCCTTTTTGCACAGTCCCAATTTAAATGCTCAAAGTCAAGTTTGCTTCAAAACCTGTCAGAGATTCTTGTGCCATTAATGTCACTCGGAATAAGAACCTAAATACATGGCAGACATTGAACATAGTCAGGGACTGTCAGCCCAGGATTTAACATGAGGTTCTGCTTATCAGGGCTGCTAAGGATGTGCTCTAACAACCAGACCTGTAAACTGGTGCCTTCTGCAGGTCTGCAAACAAGGCAAATATACAACCCTGGGCTGTGATGCTCAGCACATGGGGACCCTGTGTGTTCCCAAGACAGGGTGAGCACACCTGGCTCCCTGCAGCCGCTCTGGAGGATGGAGGCCAACAGGAGACATTTATAGCAACTCAGGGAAATGCTCTTTTAGAGCAAAATACACAAAGCCAAAAGGCCTGTGTGACAACGGCTGGCAGCAGATTAGTAATTAATCTTCAGTATTAGTAAAAATTAGAACACTTTCCACAAGCCCCACTTTCAATTAGCCACTGTAATTTCTTCACAGGGCTAAACCCTCTTTATTAGACAACTAAACAAAAAACTAAATTCAGATGTTACATGTATAAAGCCCTCAAATTTGGCAGGGCATAGCCCAAAAAGACCTATCTGTATTTACAGAACAGGAATATTGCTAATATATCTTAAAACAGTAGATACAAACAGAAAAATCTGCACCACAGTTTATCCTGGGTGGAAGACTCAAATGCCCCAGGTGATGTTATGAAATAAATGTCACAGCCAAATCATGCATATTTATCTATCCTAAAAACAGTGTTTAAACTCTTAAGGATCTCACTGAGTTCAGCAGGTAAACATAACCCAAATTCAACAAGAAACTGAGAACCTGTTCTCAACACACCACATGATTTTATAATAGTCCAACTGTAGAGATTTCAGAAAAGTTAGTCCTGGCTTATGAATGGCTTCTTGTGACATATCTCAAAATCCTAAGATAAGTTTAAACCAATAAGCATTATGGACACTACAGGCTCCACTTTTTCACTTCCAAGTTCACCTGTTTCTCAGAGGTCCAGCAACTTTCAAAAATACTTTGAATTATGCCTATTCTGTTGAATTATATCTGACTCCTATATTGTGCAAATTAACTTTAGCTTGTCTTCTTTCATAAAAATACTATTAATTAGAATTAATCAGAACAAGAGAAAAATTAAATCTAAATCAATGTCTTTCTGAAATATGTGCCTTAGTTAATGTTATGTTTTTATGTCCCAAATAGATGAAATACAGCTAAGGCCCCACTGCCAAGGACAACGATAGGCTGGGACACCATGGGTGATGATAACAGAAATCATACGGAGCCCCTCTAATTTCCCTCCAACACAGAAATCTTTCAGGGTTGTTCCATCAGAATTACGACTTCAGAGAATTCCCAGGTTGAAACAGACGTAAAATAATACAACTATGTTAATGTACCTTCATGTTTACAAGATCTCACAAAATCTCAAGGGAAGAAGGACAAGCATCACTGCCACCACCACCACCACCACACGAGCTCTGGCCCATGGGAGTCACTCACAGCCAGTTCCAGCAGGGTCATGCCTACCTCTTCCAGCCTTGGCCAACAAAATATTCTGCCCAACTATCTCTAATCAGATGCCTCTGCCTGATGAGCTCTTCAGGGACATCATAGGGGCACCTGAGTTGTCCACACACAAGAGCAGCACTGGAGCTGGGTCTCAAAGGAGTCCAGCTGTGGTTGTGCAGCACTACCAGCACGGGCAGCAATGGCACAGGTAACCCACAGCCATGATGGCAGAGACTGTCCACAAAAGATAATTAACCAGTGGAGAATTAAAAGCTGTTTGTATTTACTGTTAGTATTGTACCAGAGGTCAAAGCACATGGTCTTTTCTCTCTTTGAATCTCTCAGTATTAGATAACACTAGAATATAGATTTACGAAGATGATAAAACCAAGCTGTTAAATGAAATAACATACATTATGCAATAAAACTGGAAAACATAGATCTCTATATTTCTTAAGAAATTTGTTACAGTTGGAATAACTGTAAAAATTATTTGCTTTACTCTGAAGAGCAGTTCCTCCTGCTTGTTATCAGGCTCTGGTAAATTCCCTGACAGTTTGAAGAAATGACTCTGACAAAGGAGGGAGTTGTCAGGTCTATGGAGAATGGTTCTTGTCTCTTCTCTGTGAAAGGCCATGACAACTGTGAGGAATGAGGAGAGTGGATGAGCTTAGGGAATATGCAACTACTACTCAGAAGACAAACAAACAGCATTTGCAGCACAGTAATAGATAGAAAATAGCTTTCCAAATAAGTGTATTTCGATTTCTGGAAATTTAAAAGCAACAGTGATATTTTAATAGCGAAATATGTAAGATGTCTTTTATTCTTTCCCACACCAAATAAGGCAATCTCAATCTCAAAAGATGACTATCAATTTTTTTATTAAAAGCAAAACTCAGGAACAGCTTATAGGTTATAGGGCCTTTACATGAAGAGAAAGGGTAAATCATGGCTACGTAGATGCACACTGTAACACTCACCCAGGTTAGACAGCAAGACCACTGCCAAATTTTGCAATAAACAAACATTTAACATCTCAGATGTACCTGCAGTCCAATCCAAAACTATGATTCTCCTTGGGGAGGAGAATCCACAGCTTCTCAAAGGGTAGGATGTGCATGCAGGGCTCTGTCCAAAGAAGGGTGCATTGCTGGAAGGTGTTACAAGTACCTGTTCCTAGGTAGGGTGTGCCTATGGACTCATAGCTGCTACCTGCCCAAGAAGTCAGAATGTATACATATCCATGCACTCATGAACACAGGCAGAATGCAGGCAGTGACACATGAAGTAAATGCATACATTCAGCAAGTCCCATAAACAGTGAGAGAGAGGCCACAGATGAAGAAGAAATGATGCTACAGTGGTAGTATTTATGTGCTACTTGGAGAAAAAGTGAGAACAGGTTGGTTGTTGCAAGAATACTAGATGCTGGTGAGCAAAACCAGCTAAATCAGATAAGATTTTAAAAATTTCTTAATTAAAAATAATATCAACAGGTTTTAAAACCATCTGTAGTGCAATAAATATATACAAAATTATTCCTAACTCTCAAGACATCAAGACATCTGTAAAAGAATAAAAATATACAGAAATCAGAATATCCTGTTACCTCTATTTTTATAATACACAATAAAATAAACTAAATTTACAAGAGGTTGTAGTCCTAAATTACAGTTAATCAAAACTGAGTTTTGGATTTTTATTGTCTCTTCAAATTACTTCTTCTCATTTTTCAGTCTGGAAAATGAGTCCCATTTCACTGTAGAACAGTTTGTCAAGAAATTTGTGAAAGCTGCATAGGTCTTATAGTTACCATAATGTAATGTAATTGCCTTGTGCTCTTTGTGATTAACTTCTAGAGTGCCTATTTCTAGAACAATGTGCTAGTACTCTAGGATTGCCCCTTCCCAACCCAATGCTACACAATTCCAAGGGCTGCACAGAATTCTGTGGTCACCTAGAATAACCTTGAAAGGAAGCTGAAATGAAGAATCCAAGTAACTTATTCTTACAAATACATAAACAAAACCCCCAAAAAACCCCACAGAAAACCAAAACAACAAAAAACAAAAGAAAAAAAGGCTACCAATAACAGCACAGAAGAAAGTTTTTTGTTCCATTCCCCACAATAAATTCTATCTCTTCAAACCAAAACCAAATTGCAAACTCTTTCTCTGAGGACAGTAGCAAGCCACAAATTATTTCTTCAGAACTCCAAAAGCTTGACTTGATAATTCTTATCAAAAAAGCTCAGTAAATTTTTTGGCAGATTAATTCTTTGATGATTAAGATATCACCACGCAAGAACATGAATTAAATATGTGGATAAATACCTTGGGTCTTGCTTTGCTGAAGATAAAAACTGTATCTGTTTAAATGCATCTCTACAGTATCAGGAAAACAGTAATGTTATAAAATGGAGTCCCTGAAAAAAATTAATAGACTATCTAATATATTATTTTGGGATTTTTACATTATTTTCAGGTTATAAATAGTGTTGAATAGTGTTAATATTTGGTTTTAAAATGCTACTATGGAGTGGCATGCATTCATGGTCATGTTTTGACATGTACATACAGCCAGTCCTTATGCTGGTTATTTAACCTGTCATAACACAAACCTCAAAACAGAGGCAAAGAAATCTTTCCCACATTATCCATTTTCAGCTCTTATGAATAATGCTGTCTGTAATTACCAACAGTGAAAATAAAAATAAATACCTGCTTAATATGTTAAACCAGTGACCCAAGTCAGTGGAAGGGGCTGTCACAGCCCACTAAATGGGAATGAAATGCTTCCCTTTAAGAGTCTATACTTTTCCCACCCAAGCAGCTTGCTTGAGGTTTAGGCTTTTTAAGTGAAGACATTGCTGTACTGAGTTTTTCTGCCTTAAATGTTCATTCCATTACAGTGCTGCATACCACACATAGCACATTTCCCCTTAAAAATTTATCCTTACTATTGCTTGTCACCAGTATACTTAGTCATTATCTCTTTAAAAGTAAGCAGTCATCTAAATGAGAGGGGGAGCAAAAAAAGTCATTCACAGCAATATTTCTAACCCTCAGTTATACCACAGGCTGCAACAAGGTGGTTTGTCCAGGCACCAGCTGGATACCAGTACCTGTGTGGAAGTCCTGCCTTGGAGCACTTGCTGCCTTCAGTCCCAGGTTACTCAGTACATATGAAGAAAATAATAGTGTGTATAGGAGAAGGTTTCTACCCCCCAGAGACAATATATTTTGGGAATATGAAATTAAGCCTAAAAATGCAAATGGAATAAATGTATGAGGGAGGTCAGCCTTCCTGGTATATACCCTGGGCTATGAAGACCCAAGCCTTCCCACAGAGCCAAAACCCAAGACCGGGAGTGCTGCTTTAGATTGGCCACCACCTATAGATCCTGTTTTTCATGCACCCTGTGTTTTGTACAATTTAGCAAACTGCCCATTTTGCCTATCAGAGTGGGCTGAGGGTTTTTAGATCTCTTTTGTTTGTTTGTTTGCTTTAACATTATCCCTGCACCCCAACACCACCTGAGGTAACATCACTCTTTGCTAGGTAATTTATTACCATCTCCAAGGAATACTCTACCATGGCCATAGCAGAGTTCACAGTTGCTACTAAACCACATCTGATACAAAATGTCAGTAATGCTTTTATCTTCTTGCCATCTGTAAATGGCTTCTTTCCACATGAAATTTCATAAGCTATTTTAGGAATATTATGGTTATTTGCTTTCTAACACTGCAGTGTAGGCGTTCAGATCCAATTTCATGTTCTTTTCTGCTTTCTAATTTTGCTGCCTAAAGTGTGTTTACTAATGTATGCATGTTCCCTATCAGAATGGGAGAAAAAATGGTCATTCTGCCAAAGTTCTACCAGCAATGCCCAAATCAGCTGGTGGTGGTGCTCATCTGTAAATCTAAGAAATTTACATTTTATACATCAGGCTTCAGGATCAGCACCTCCTAAGAAGAATAGCAATCTGTACCTGTCCTTGAACACCCACAATATTAGTAGAGTAAACTGTACTCCTGAGTTCCTAAAAGCCAACAGCTTCCCCTAATCATTACACAGCAGTGCTTCAGGCTCTTACAAAATTTTTGCCTATGTCTTCTTGGTTTTGGGAGTACATTGAAGGTATATTTATTACAAAGGATGATGCTGCAGTATCTCTGATGGTAGTGGGTTGAAGATGTCATGGCTGTAAGTATTCTTCTCTGAGGGAGTACAACTTTGCATAGAGTTTATAGTTACCTATTTTATATGATTTAACAACTGTGAACATAACTCCTTTCTCCCCCATGCACATTCACAATAGTTGTGTTTAAATCAAAGCCTCAAGCTTTTTAAGACTCAGGCTTCCCTGCTATTTATTACTAATGCTTTTTGTGACTTGGCCATTAGGTTATTACAACAAATCCTATGTGGGCAGTAAACACCATTAAAACTTGCTGAAGTTAAGATTTTATGCAAAGTCTCTGCTTCCTAGGACTACCTTGCCAGAAATATGTGGTCCAAAGCACCTGCATGAGGAAGTCTTATGAATACATACAATCTGCAGTCTGCACTACTGCATATTGACTTCCTTTTGAATTTTAGGATTTTGGACTTAGCGTGTATTTTAAAGTTCATATATTTTATGAACCTTATGTACCTAAAGGGAATTTCTCTTGAATTCATGATAATTTATTCTCAGCTAGTCAGAACTAAAATAGACTATTTTTTAAGATGTCGGATCATGAGACAAAGCACATTTTCCCACTTGGTTTTAGAGAAAGGCTGAGAGATGTACCTCATCAGAGAGCACAGTGACTCTATGAAAAAAAAAAAAAAAAGCAAGACAAAAAAGCCCAAACCCTAAGTGTTATTATATATATATATATATATATAATGAGAAGAATGACACCAAGATTGCTTCAGAAAAAAAGATAAAAGCCTATAAATAGAAAAATAATGACCAAAAAGAAAATGACTTAATCATTATTCTGTCCTCATTTTTACCACATAAAAAAAGCTTGCTGATGATACCAGTGGCAGGATGGTGCTTCTTGGCTCCAGCACACTGACTGAGGAACCATCTAACAGTCCACAGACACAGCATGTCAGCCATTTCCTGGTCAGATGTATCACTGGTTAAACAGCCTACAAATAACATACTTACCAAAACTGGACAAACTGTCCCTTGTCTGGCAGTCATCAAAAGCAGCTACTGAAACAACAAAATAAGTAAATCCCTGTGTCCTCCCACTAACTAGGAACACATCCACTGCACTTGGTGGCTCACACCTTCTCCAAAATAGGGTCCCATGGGTCAGGGTGTAGTTTCTGAGAATAGGTTTGGGGTATTTCGAGGCTTATTTTTCTGTTTCCAGTATATCCTTGTATTCTTGGGCTGCAGGTCTGGGTAACACCAGCAGCATTCTAACCCAGGCTACCAAAAAATAGTATTCGAGAGATTGAGCTAAAGCTAAAAGAAGAAAGAGAGAGAGAGAAGGAGAGAAATTTTGTCCTACCACTACATGACCTTGTAAAAAGTTCCTCTACAGCTTTCTAGTTGGCCTCCATCAGGTACTGGAAGGCAACTATCAGGTCTTCCCACAGCCTTCTCTTCTCCAAGCAGAACAGCCCCTGTTCTCTCAGCTGTTTTCATAGGAGAGGTAATTCAGCCCTCTGATCATCTCTGTGCCCCTTCTCTGGACTTGCTCCAACACTTCCATGTCCTTCTTATGTTGGGGATTTCAGAACTGGACACAGTACTTCATGTGGGTTTTCACCAGAGTGGAGCAGAGAGGGAAAATCACCTCCCTCAACCTGCTGGTCACACTTCTTTTGGTGCAGCCCAGGATACTATTGGCTTTCTGGGCTGCAAGTGCACACGGATAGCTCATGTTGAGCTTCTCATCAACCATCACCCTCAAGTCCTTCTCCTCAGGGCTGTTCTCAGTCTCTTCTCTGCCCAGCCTGTAACTGTGCTTGAGATTGCCCTGATGCAGGTGCAGGACCTTGCACTTATTGAATTTCATACAGTTTGTATGTGCTCACCTATCAAGCCTGTAAAGGTCCCTCTGGATGGCCTCCCTTCCCTCTAGTGTGCTGACCATACCACCCAGCTTGGTGTCGCTGGCAAACTTGCTCAGGGTGCACTCAGACCCACTGTACGTGTCACCAAAAAAGGTGCTAAACAGTTCCAGTCCCAATACCAACCCCTGAAGAACACCACTCATCACTGATCTCCACCTGGACGTCAAGCTGTTTACCACCACTCTTTGAGTATGACCATCCAGCCAATTCCTTATGCACCAAGTGCTCCACCTGTGAAATCCATGTCCCTCCAATTTAGAGACACAGATGTTGTGAAGGAAGTCAAGGAAGGGAGTAGATAAGGCTACCAAAGACTCCCTGGTGACAGTGACTACACAAATCTTGAGTTAGCTGCAAACTACTCAGCACCAGCAATGCAGGTGCTGCTGAAGACATCATGAAATCTGCTGGACCAACTGAAGGACTGGAGATAATAGCAAAAATCCATCAACAATGACCTACTGTGACTTGCAACTAAGAAAATTACAGTTCTATTGATAAAGAACCACACAAAGGAGCACAACATAGATATTACATCCTGCCAATGGTACCAAAGGAGCTGCAGAAATGTGCATTAGGAAAGTCCATTTCCTAATGTGTTTCTGTTATTCAGAAGGATATCAGCTGAGGAACTTATATATGGCACCTCCCAAACTGCATAGCTGGCTGTCACTTTCCCCTGAACTGGAAAGGTAAAGAATGGTGGCAATGAGGACTGACCACTTTCTGGTCATTCAGCACTCTTGTACTTTCCTTGTACCAGCACATTCCCTTGGATCCATGGTCTCAGGACGACAACGGGCAAACAGAACATGGATCTCATCTCCATGATCACCACCATCCTGGTCCTGAAATTCTCCCTTGAATGGCTCTCAGTTTTGGAACATGACATCCCATCATCAGCTACGCCTCTGCTCACAAATGTAGGCTTGTAGAACGTGTTGCACCTCACAGTATGAGCTGTAACACAGCACAGTTTCTGTCTTATATTCATTCTTGATACAACTCCACTGGCATTCATACAACCATGATCAAATAGGGACCCATGCTGCTGCATGCTCATGTCCCAGTGTCAAGAGGCAAACCCCAGTAAGTCCTGTAGCATATATATGGTATAACACCTTTGTTTAGGTTCTTTTTCCACTCATATCTGAATTTTTTTTCTCTCACGTAGTAACAACTCAGCCCTTCCCCTGAACATTATAGCCCAAATTGCACAGAATATGTTTAGAGAATGAATAGAAAGCTCGGTTGCCTGACTTGGTGTGGAGATTCTCATGCCCCAAGGGTAAAATTTGTACATAATGAAAATAAATGTTGTCATTTGAGCCCCTTTATAAATGCAGTCTTTACTCTTAAACTGCCTCAGTCAGTACCTGTGCCTTGATTATGGAGCCTCTGAGATGAACTAACTCATTTTTCAAGCAAATAAAGAGGTCAAAGAGATCCCACAGTGTGAACAGACTTTATGCACAGGTTAATAGGTTATGGTTTTTCTGTCCTGAACCAATCAACTTGTGCAAGAGAGGTGAGGAGTGGCAAAGGAAGCTGCAGATACTAATTTACTTCAGTACTTGTGTTTGTTGGTGTGTTGGTTACCAGATTACTGGTAACACCTGAATAATGCCCCCTAAGAAAAGGGGTGATCAAAGTACAAATACAAAGATCTATCTGCTAACATTTCTTTTGTTCTAACACTGCAGTAGCATAAAAAGCATTCCATGAGATGATGTAAAACTAAATTCCATTATGTCTTAGCCTCCATCACTCATGGCTCCCATTCAGAAATGCCCACTAATGGTGAGTAGTGGATTTTTCAGTGCTACTCCATTTTGCTCAATGGTTTGGGCAGCATTTGAAAAGCTGCATCTGTTGTAAGTAAATTTCAGCATCACAGTCACTTTCATTCCCATTTCATTCTGCTCCTGGCTAGCAAAGCTTGAGAACATTGTCCTGACCTCCTTCAGTAACTATCTGTGAAATTCCTACCAGGGGCCAACTTTCCATGACTCTTGATAATAAAACTCTCCAACAGGCTGATTAGTCATCAGTCAGTGAGTTGAGTCTTGGCATAAAGTAATGGTGTTCCAACACAATTTAAAAAAACAACAACTACTGTGCTCCCAGTTTGGATTCCCTAGCAAAAGTACATTTGATAATTATATAGTTACCTGAAATACAGTTAAAATCAGTCCTAACAAATGTATGTGGTCATGTCCCAATGACCTCTTCTCTTTGGAACCATCCAAGATGTCCAACACACATTTTTTCACGTTGTCCATTTACAGTTACCTAGCTGGGCAGATAATTTGAGTTTTGGGTACTGAACTGGGAAGAATACAGAGAGAGAATAAAGGCAGGCCAACAGATGTATCTGGTGATTGGGAGTCTTGCTCCACCTTTCTGCTTTGGGGACATCGCAGAAACTCATGAAGTGCTACTTGTCCTGTCTAGTGTCCTCCCCAACCTTCACTGTCTTTCAAGAAATTTTACTTCATTTAGAGCAGGTAAGCCTAAAAGGTAAACATTGCATGAAAAAAGAAGAACTAAACCAGACAAAAACTATGGGATGAGTCTGCTTGGCTGGTTACTCTCAGACAAGCAACCAGCACCTCCAAAAAAATGTCCTATTCCTCAGGCCATGACATATTCCAAGAACAAGCACTGAAAGCTCTCCTCTTGAAGTCGAGTCAATATGCAAGCAAGCATGTTTAACAGATAACATGCCTGATTCTGACCTGGTGGTCTGGATGTTAAAGTGTCCACAAAGATAGGCTAAAGTGTCTTCTCACACTTTCTAGAATGTTCATGCTTTACATTATAACCTCAGCAGAAAACAAAACAAAAAACATTTCTGTAAATTACTTGCACAATTCTAAAATTTCTTCCTTGTATTCTCAAAAATTAAAAAAAAAAAAAAAAAAAAAAAAAAAAAGCAGAATGCTTCAGGAAGTCTCCTAAATTAAAGATACTCATCTTCATAAATTTATGATAAACATTACTTCTAACTTACATTTCCAGCATTCACATTAGGTTACTAGAATTGAAAATGAGAAGTACTGCTGATTTTTCTTAAAAATTATATTTGACAAGAAGAAATAATTGAAAACTACTTTTTGTCTTACGAGTTGATTAAAAAAAATCACTTGCAAACAAGGACAACATTTTGTTTTCAAAAGCAATGACATAAGACAAAAATTTATTTACCCTTAATAGGCTGGGATTATACGTGACCTTCATACTAAGTGTGCCCAGAAGAGCACATGGTTTAATGTAGGATTCTGTGATGGTTGCATGGCAGGAGTCCATATTAATAACCACAAACTGTGTTTTGTATAAACAATTTGGTGAATGACAGTATGAGTTAGGAGTATCAAGCAATGCAATCTCTTCAGTATGCAGACTGGGCAGTTCTGCATTCGCTGCATGTGAGGCTGTGCCTGTGGTGGTCACCTCCAGCTGAGGATGCAGCACCCCAAGGCCATCTCCAGGAGTTCCAGTCCCCAAAATGGCCAATGCCTTTTCAGGCAGCTGATGGCCCAGCAAACACTTTTATACTTTTCCCTTTTCCTTCTCCCTTTGCTTCACTCAAGCTCATAGAGTTTTAATTCCCAGGCACTTCCCCCACACCTCCCTGAGTCCTATACCCATTTGGGAATACACTCTCCTTTTCCATCAGGTACAGTATTATGGTCATTCACCACCTTGCATGTGCTCCTATGATAAAATCTGGAAGAAGGGAAGCTGCCCCAAATATAATCTATGTAGGACAATGGCAAAATTCACTAACACTTTCTCAGTTTGGAATTCTTTTTATGGGTGACCTTTGTAGCCTCAACAGGCTATCTAGGTTTCCTCTGTTCACAAAAACTTTGCTGATTATTCAGCTATCCCTGCACATTTCAGTGAAAGGTAAATTCACTATTTTATATATTTGACAAGCACAAGTTATCTATCAGACAAAAATTCTCACATTCTATAATCAGCTGGGTCCTGGACTCCAGACTTGAGTAATTTTAGAGTATTTCAAGCAAAAAAAGCTACATGAGCCCATCACAATCCTACACACACATATTGCTACAAGATGGAAATGGTAAATATTCCATTTGACCAAGTTACAGCATGTGCTCAGGCATCCAACACAAACTACACAAAGGCATACAGCAGTTCTATGACACACATGGAGATTTAACCCAATTTATCTTAATTCTCAGAGTCCTACTTTTACTTTCTAGATCACTCCTTTTCCTTAGGGGATGGTTATTAAGGTATGAGATTAAAAAAGACCAAAACTTAGCATTCAGTTCAAATTCCTTTGTCTTATGGATTTCATCCAGACCCACAGACCATTTAAATAATTTTTTGCACAATTTTAAAGCATTTCTTATTACTGGTGGTATATGAGCAAAGTTGCCCTCGGTTACTGTTCAACACCATATACCCTCATTTAAAAATGTATTTATGACTAACTTGACAGGCTGCAAGGGCTTCATCAGTCCAGCCTGTAAAAATAGACATGTATGTAAATTCTAAAGCATATAGCTCCATAGGTCCTGCAGGCTCCTGTACCGTGGCCTTAAAATTTCTAAAAGTATCATAAATTAATGCTATCTAGTTTTACAGACATGCCAATAATTCTAATTAACATGCTTTTTACTTTGTTCTGCATCTCCAGAGTCAAATTCCCCTTTTGGCTAATAAAACAGTAAGTTACTTAGAAATCAAAGCACTTGCACAAAACATGTAGGACTTGACGAAAAGAAAACAGCAAACAGTAATATGTATTATATTAGAAAACAAATCTACTGATCACCAAAGCATTTTTTAAAACTGAGAACTATGTTTAAACAGCCTTTTGATGCAAAGAGAAAAAAGTGACAACTATACATCCAGTGGGAAGTTTTATCTCACAGTCTAACTGAAATTTGTGTGACTTTCCAACTGAAATTTGTGTGACTTTCCATTTACAGGCTATAAAATTTAACTCTGTAAAGCAGTTATATGCATTCAATTCCTCACTTTATTAAAACAGAAACAAATGTCAGATTACATTAAAAGAGTTATCTGTAGGAAACCTTGCAGCTGTTGAATCTCTAATACACATTTGTGCAAGAGAAAGCATGAGGCTAGTTTTGTAGAAAAAAACAGACTTTACTACCTAAAATACTAAAATATACTTCATAAAAAACTTTAACATTGAGATGAGAGCTAAATTCAACCCTTCACCTAAAAAAAAAAAATAAAAAATAGCTCTATAAACTGCTTTGTCCTGGAATGCAAAACACAAGTTAAACAATGTCAGTTCCTAGCCAGAAGTAAATATAAAGTAGAGTTTCCGGAATTAATGCGTAAATCTTCTTGGCTCTGCCTTTACGTTTTTAAAACAGTGCATGTGTTTATATTCTGATTTTTGTGCATTTTCCAAATGAAAACAAAACAAGAAAACACACAAAGAAATACTTCTGGGCAGTACTCAGACTCCCATTACTTTCCCAGTGCTGGTTACAGTACCATGGAACTGCCTTAAGTGTAACAGCAATTAGGTTTCTATTTTAGACACTTAGGAAGGGTGTGCTTCCACAGAACCTGACATGACAGTTCATGTTTGTTTCACTACAAAATGTTCAAAGACTGGAAACAAGCAAGAATAATTTCGTTTTGCCAGCGATGTACCAGTTCCTTAAAAAAAGCAATCAATAAGGGCTATTGAACGTTGTGTTGCTATTACATGCAGGCAGTAATAACTCCCTCATTTCAAGAAAACTGTTTCCTGCTTGATTTCTTTTGTATTGGTTCATGGAAAAGTTTCTACCACTGCATTATCCATCAGCTGGTTCTTACTAGCTTCTGAAGCTGAAAAAATTTGATTTAATTTAATAGTGAAGAAAATCTCAAAGGAAAGAAGTTCCTACTAATTTGCAATACCAAAATAGTATCTACCGTGAAGGAAAGGTCACATAAATTCAGTACTGCTCTGCCTCGTTTGGGCTGCCAGCCAGCTTATCACCTCTGAACCAGGCACTCAAGTGCTGCCCCTTTATGAGCACTGTAAGGTACTTTCAATAATGTGCTTCCTGAATAAAGCTGAATGCCACAAGGTTATGACACACACTCTGTGTCACCAACTTGCTCTTTCAGGCCATAAAACATCTCTTATTTTGGTTTTACCCCGATTGAACTGAACACATACCAATGAACCAGAGTGCTGGAATAACTTCACACCATGATATTTACATGATGATTTAAAGACACAGTAGAAGCATGTGCCTGTTTGTATGTTCAGTGCTGTGTTGTCAGTCTTATAATTCTCCACAAGCAACTGTGTAACAGCTTTAGCAAATACAACATCAAAACTTAAAAAAATAAATTCCACTGAAAATAAACTTTGAATAAGTATTGAAGGTGAGACAGCAGATTGCAATGGGCTGGCTTCTACTACAGCCACGAATGATAACTCATTCCTCAGAAGTAGAACACATCTTAGAAAGTACAGAAAACTCTAGGCATGTGAGAAGGACTAAAACAATTCTGCAATGGTTGAATATACTCATTCCAGTGGCACCACCACCTGCTGTGCCTAGGCTGCTGGTGGGGGCATCAAATGCCACCCCCCAGGACAGCTCCTGACCAAGGAGGGACCACAGACCAGCTCACCAAAAAGGGACTCCTAGCTCTGACACCTCCATGCCAGAGGAGGGAAAAAAAGCCTGCTGTATTAGGAAAAGCACTAAATGGCTCCTTAACCTGTAGGATTTACAGACATTTCTTTCTGAAGCTCATTTGCATGCTTTGTGTTGTTTCTGTCAAGGATTTAAATGCTATAGTGGCAGAATTCTTCCAGAGTCAGACATGAAAACATTTTTCTAACATAAGAAACTATCTTCCAATAAGCACCCAATGAGGAGCAGGCTGATACCAAGACCACTGCAACAATATGGATCCAAGAGAACTTGCCTCTTTTTTCTGAAAGGCCTATATACGCACCTTACTTCAACCCACTTCCAGATTGTCTTCCATTATCTGGTGTTAAGATCTATAAAGACAATGAGTGTCACACTAGAACTGTAAGTCTCAACCTGCCTTCTTTTGAATGTAAAATGTGATTGCACACATTCCTGTGCTTCATCTTCTATGACTGTCAAGCAGAACTGCAAGTAAACCTTTATCTCAAAACAAGGGAAATGGATGTTAGCCACTGACTGAGCTTCTGTATAAACAGCAGGTCAAGCAATCTTTTTGATTTTGCATACTGCAAAAATCAAAAGAAGGAAAACAAAACATTTTACATTCTCGTAAAGCAGTGAAAAGTAGAAATGTTGTTATTGTCTTCTAACAGTGTTTTTTTTTTAATTCCAATGCATAAGAAAGATCTTTAAAAAAAAAAAAAAAAGAGAAAGAAAAAAAAGTATGTGACATGCAATAAGTAGGTTAAGTAGGTTGCAACTCATTCTTACTCTCCATCGCCTCAAATAACCTCACCAGGAATAACCACCCTTTGGTGAAAATGGATCAATGGCATCCAATTTAGGCAGCAGCATGCACTGGTCTTTTCTAGCAGTATTTACAGAATTTCAAGTTAAGAAAGCTCAGTGTGTACTGCACTCACAGAATTCCCCAGAAACAAAGTCAGAGAAGAGGACAAACACCTCCATGTGCCTTTCACTCACAAGCTCAAACTGTTCTTCAGCTGAGACTTCCAAAGATCCCAAGACTTACCAAGCTCCTTATAGATTCTAAAGCCTGCATCTGTGCTGAATGTAATGATTCGAAGGATGAAAATGCATTAGAGAGGCATTACTTTACTTTGATTCTTTCTTTTTCCAATTTTTGAGGCCATAACCTGAAATAATTACAGACAGGCCATGTTTATATGACAGTAGGTTCTGGACAGGCAGCAAACTAGGGCCCATTTTAAGACAGTGACTCCATTTTATTAGGGTTACTAAGAAAATAAAACCAGAAGAACAAATTACTTCTCATTGCAAGGTGGATAATGGAAATGAATCTACGTTTACTCCTACCTCAACTGCTAAGAGGAGCTTCATTCCAATAGGAAAAAGCTGACAGAATAACAAGGAAAACATGCAGCTAAATACTGCAGATAGTATTCTACCAATAATTGACGTAAGCAGTATCTATGTCCCCAGTGGTCAGTCTTGTCCCCCAGGGATCAGTGTTGGGCCCAGTTCTGCTTAATATCTTCACTGATGATTTAGATGAGGGGATTGAGTCCACAATTAGCAAATTTGCTAAGCTGGGAGGGAGTGTGGGTCATCTGGAAGGCAGGAGGGCTCTGCAGAGGGACCTGGACAGACTGGAGAGTTGGGCTGATTCCAATGGGATGAGGTTCAACACGGCCAAGTGCCGGGTCCTGCACTTTGGCCACAACAACCCCATGGGGAGCTCCAGGCTGGGTACAGAGTGGTTGGAGAGCAGCCAGGCAGAAAGGGACCTGGGAGTCTGGATTGACAGGAAGCTGAACATGAGCCAACGTGTGCCCAGGTGGCCAAGAAGGCCAATGGCATCCTGGCCTGTATCAGGAACAGCGTGGCCAGCAGGTCCAGCGAAGGGATTCTGCCGCTGTGCTCAGCCCTGGTGAGGCCAAACCTCGAGTCCTGTGTCCAGTTCTGGGCACAGTTTAGGAAGGAGATCTCCTTTCCTCAGTTTAGGAAGGAGATTGAGGTCCTGGAGCGGGTCCAAAGGAGGGCAACTGGGCTGGTGAAGGGACTCGAGCACAGACCCTATGAGGAGAGGCTGAGGGAGCTGGGGCTGTTCAGCCTGGAGAAGAGGAGGCTCAGGGGAGACCTCATCACTCTCTACAACTCCCTGAAAGGAGGTTGGAGCCAGGGGGGTGTTGGTCTCTTCCCCCAGGCAGCTCTTAGTAAGACAAGAGGGCATGGTCTTAAGCTCTGCCAGGGGAGGTTTAGGTTAGATGTTAGGAAAAAATTCTTTACAGAGAGGGTGATCAGACATTGGAATGGGCTGCCCAGGGAGGTGGTGGATTCTCTGTCTGTGGAGGTTTTTAAGAAGAGACTGATGTGGCACCTGGTGCCATGGTCTGGTAACCACGGCAGTAGTGGACCACAGGTTGGACTTGATGAACTCAGAGGTCCTTTCCAACCTGTCTGATCCTATGATTCTATGGTTTAAGAATAAATAATCATCTATCTTCCTTCAGACCAAATTTTTATATGTGCATTAGCCGTTAAATAATATTTCCTGTAGGCTGAGGCAACAAGAAGGAAGGAAGACTGTTTACTTTCAAATTACCTCAAAAATGCTTACATAATGTAGTTGTGGAGGCTAGATCAGAGTTTCTCATGTTTTGAGTACCTATTAAAAACCAATACAGACAGATAAATGATGAGCTAAAGATGGCTTTTAGGGAAAGATGCCTGAATTTTACTCAAAGGTATTGAACGAAATGACTGAAAGAGAAAACACTATGCATTAAAAGCAGGGGGAAAAAAAGCCAGCTAAAGATAAAATGATGACGGGGTCAAACACTAAAGAAATAAAAAGCAGATCAATAAAAGTAAGGGATCCTAGTTCCTCAGTTTCAATAGAAATAAGGCATAATGAGGGGAGTGGTTAAAAAATAATAAAATATATCCCTCTAATATTTAATAGTGTATTACTGTGAGAATACATTTTTCAAAACTCATTAATGATCAAAAGATAGTTTTATTAAAATGGTAGAAAACATTGTGTTCAAAGCTTGAAGAAAACTTTAACACATGCTTACAGTACACATCTTGTTTCTGACTGTTAAGTGTGATAGGTATCACAAATATTGCTTTGGAAGAGATAAAGACATCCTAAGGCAATTCCAGCTCTCCATTAGACAAAGATTTTGTCATTAAAGCTCTTAACAATTGTTAATCCAGGAAGTGTTTACACATACTATCTTCTAGACACTCATTTGCAAAACATTAAAAAGCAAAACTCAGTTGTCCTGATGAACAAAACCTATTTCAGGGACTTTTGACATGAGTCTGCACTTTTTACCAAAGGCCTTTACTGCCCTAAGGGGGGAGTTCCTTAAATACTGATGAAAAGAAATGTTACAACTTCACAGATAGGATCTAAAAAGGAACAGGAGTTCAGTGATAAAAGTGGAGGGAAAAAATTAGGACAAGATCAGTTCAGTGACAATATATACTTATTTGGTGAATATCCAGAAAAAAGGCCACAACAATGCTGCCAGGGGCAGCTTGAGTTCAAGTTAACTCCTACCCTGCAACAGCCTTTTAACTCATGGGAATGGATTTTTTTGCACTAGTATTAAAAATTTGTGAATTGGTTCAGTATGGGAAAACACATCAGACCTTCCAGCTAGCAGGATTGCAAGTCTTAATGCTTACACATGGCTCCAGCTTGTATTCATCTCAACACTAAGGATTCTGTACATCTTTTATTTACAGTCCCGAGTAAGGCTTTGGAAGGAATGTTTTCTTTCCAGTGTTGGGCAAGGAGTTCTTTTCTTCCTGTCTGGTGTGTTTTACAATAGACATGTCTGCTAAAAAGTTATACTATGAAGAGACTATCACTATTTATAAAACCACGTATTACATCTGCAGCACAAGGGTTTAGGAGGGGTTGGTGCTGTTAAAAAGATCTTTATACAAGCAGGTGGCATCTGGAACAACTCTGAGCAGGAAAGATCATGTTACTTCTCCTTTCAAAATGTATTTTATACAGCAATTTTCTAGTCCCTCCATTAAGGAAGTCTTCATAATATTTACTAATTGGTCCTTTTAGCCCAGCTTTACAAAAACATTTTTAGTCAAGTAACTGGAACAGTATGTATAAGAAAGCTATTCTCATTATCAGCATTTACCTGCTCAAGCTCTCAGCTCCAAATTCTTGCTCTGATGATTTTTTCTTAGTATTACTATCATTAAGCAGAGCAATTTACGAGGCAAACATAAAAGTGAAGAACACTTTCACTTGTTACAGCATGTTTTTTACCACTCTACCTTCCATTATCCAGAGTGTTATAGTACAATAAGGCCAAGCTCACTAAATTCAGATTTGGATTTTGTATTGTTTCTTTTCTTACTCTTTACTTATTTTATCTCTGCTCTATAGATTAGTTTTCTGAGCAGCAATGCTAAAAGGGTGCTTTTTATGGAAAAGATGGCAATCTGCCATATGGTTGTTGTTCAGTTCACTCTGTGGATACCTTGTGCCTCCAACCTGCATTTTATTCCTATGCACTTCAGACACACTTGCCTGTCTACATCCCCCCTTCATTACAGACCTCACACTTTTTTGTGACATGGTACCATTTGAAATGCTTAACAAGGCACTTGATTAATATCACCATTTTGATATAGCCCCAAAACTATATATCTTCTAGGTTACTAGCTGTATTGACTTAAATTTGGATTCATGTATTACACTGCCTAGAGACTGCGAATAGAAATTCTGTGTGAGTACTTCTGCTATTTTTATCACTGAATGCACAAAAACTTGAACTAGAGCTCTTCATATTTTTGGATTAAAAATAGGATTGACAAACATGAAGCCTTTCTTCATGGAAAAATGTAGTAACACCAATCAATTAGAAAAGTAGAAAATGCAGAGAAAACAAAGGACACTCAGAGCCAAACTGCATCCTCTTCAACATCGTGTTGACTGAAAACGGATCAACGGAACAAAAATGTATTTTATAAAGAAAAAGATTAAATAATAAAACCTAAGTTTGTAATTACTTGTCTTGATCAAAATTCACAGACAGAATATCCTTTTCAGTTCCTTGAAGTAAAGAGGCTATCATTCCTATCTGGCAAGTGAAAGGATTAGGGTGAAAGAGTTGTCTGAAAAGATGAGTGTTTTCAGTATAAAACCTTTGCCTAAAGCTATCTGAGTTTTCTGTGCCATCATCCAATGTCCCAAAGAAAAGAAAAACCAAACCAGTATGTATTTCCTTTAGAATTATTATGACTGCTTTCAAACAATACTATAGTTGATGGATGTTTATGGTAATACCTACTTACAGATGTGTATTTCTTTACACAGATTTACCTAGCATGTAGTAACTCATGCACACAAGCACTTCATCCTTTATGAACCCACATCCAGAAAAAAGCCTAAAATATAAAAAAGACTGTGATAAATGTATCACCCTTAGTAACATCACCTCTTTTTTTTCTAATTCACATATGTCAAGACCTATTACAGCAGCAGAGAATACTAAGCAATTTTAAATGGCTCTCTCTCAAAGCCTTCTCCCTTCATTCACCTTTTAAAAATCATCTTTTTAAAGCACAGAGCTTCTCTTTAATTACATTCACTTGAAGCTCAAAAGAAGAGCTCAAATTTGGTGTTGTAATAGCTTTTCCATAGCATGACTTTAAGGTATTCCCATTAAAATAATAGTTGGTGAAATAGCCATTCTGATTTTTATTAAGCATTAAAGAAAGGGATATTTCACAAAGTGTTTATAAGTACTATTCAGTATTTCATTTTCCCACCATCACCAAAACCATCTTAACTCTCCATGAAACAGCAGCTGTACCCACATACCTATTGACAATGACAACTACTGTTATTATTTTTAAAAGAAAAGGGTTGAGAACAATTTGGATTCTCCATTAGAAACTGGAGCTGAAACTTTTACTACAATATAGGGTCATGAGAACATAAGTTTTATAAGTTTCCAGACATACTAATATGACAGATGATCATGTCAAAGTATTTAAAAGGTCTGTCAGTATCAGATCACCAAGTTCATGTTCATATAAGACATGGATCACTATTTTTAGTTAAGTTTGCATTTATGCTCTTCTGAAATACATTTATAAGCCAAAGAGAATTTACAGAAAATTTAGGACATAAATTTGTAATGTATACATGAGAAGAGCTGGGCTGTATCTGGGTAGAGGAAATAAGAACAGTGAATTTAATGCTCTATCACATGTGCTCTCTATTTTCTCTCTTACTTCAAGTTCTGTCCTCTTGCTTTTACCTTTGCATTTTCCTTACTACACAGTGACTCCTTTTCTGCCTCTGTGCCCTCCCTTCCACCTTGCCTTCTTTTTATTCTCATCACTGCCCCAACAAGTGAAATTTCCCACTCTAGAGGTCATCTTTGATATTTGGAAACCAGAAGCAGGGCTTCAACCTGTACCTTGATTAATCTGTACCTTGTGACCTCAATGTGTGATTTCCAAACCATATGTTCCAGATTTACAGGAGCAGTTAAGGCCAATAAGTCTGCAGAGATTTGACTATTTAAGGTAGATTTCCCTCAGACTGGGGATTCTCACTGGTCAGAACTAGAGAATAGAATGCAATACTTTGCCACTACAGATTGGGGATAAACCCTGACATATATATGTAATAAACCAAGCTTAACCTCCTGACAGATGAATGAAGCACCTCTGTGCAAATTACTAATGCTAGGCCATTATGTTGTTTTAATAACTTCAATAGGAGTACATTCTGAAAACAGGAACTTTATCTTAGTCTGTACAGATACATCATTATTCTGTTCATTAAAAAAAAAGTAATTGTTTTAACATTCATGTAAACACATAAACAGAAGTAAACACAGTGGAAAAAAATGCACAGTTTCACTGGGAAACTGAACAAAAGTCAGCCAGTGACACCAATCTCCTAGAGCATTCTTGAGGCAGCCAGTTTTTCTTTAAAACAGACATGATACGTGCAAGAAACAGGAGTAGTGGTGTGCAACTGCTAGCATTGACACTGTTTATACCTTATCATCCACAATGCAATCATTACAAACTCAGGCCAACAAATTTTGTCATCCTATACTTACTGAATTAACGATGTTCTCTTTCTCTGAGCTTAGAAGTCAGCCAACATAATTTTCCAGTTGTTTATTTAGAGAAAAAGAAGCTGGAGATAAATTCAAATGGTTTTGGTATAGTTCTACTACTTTTCTGTCCTTAGGTCTTTACAATTTTCTACTACTTCACTTAAATGCACAAACTTCAACAAAATAATTGCCAGCAGAGATGCCTTCACTCACATGCCTTTGAGTGTGGATACATTTATACATATATTAGAATGGAGGCTGCCATCATTTTAACTTAATACAAGCATACTTATAAAAAAGAAAAAAAAAAGAAAAAAAAAAAGTAGGCTTTTCATCTACAATCACAAATACATGCACTTCTGCACTTCTGAGAGGGAACCATACTTCTTACTACAAATACTACTGAATGCCACCCATTACAAGTTCACATTTCTACATGCTTATAATGTCAAACTAAGTTTTTGGACTGCAGTTCTCCCAGCCTGAATAAAACACCTGGGTCAGATTAAGGGATTAACAAGAAAAAAACACCGGGAAAAATCCAAAAGACTAAACTGTCAAGTTGCTCAGTTTTGCTTTCTAAAATAACTGTTAGCAGACAGAAAATATTTTAGTTTGCTCCTGTCAAAAATACTGGAAATCATTACTTCAAAATTGTCTATTATTCTAAAGATTTACAGCAAGGAGTGAAAGTTTTGTGGGTTTGTGACTGCAGATACTACTAGACCAGAGCAGCCACTAGCCAACTCCTGACCACCGAGGCCCACTGAATCAGCAAGGCACCCATCCACAGAAGTCTTTCTTTCTTTCTTCCTCCCAGAAGCTGTCTTCTTCCCAAACACCCATCCTGAATGGTCTCTTACATACATTAAGAGCTGGACCACAGAAGAGACAGTCTGGAAGAATGGAAGGAGATGTAGCCCAAAGCCTTGCCAAGGAATTCACCAGCAATGCCAGGCTCACACAGCTGCAGGGGACTCACCTGTAACTGGAAACTTATCTTTTTTAAATTGCATCCACAGTAAGGCTGCTCCAACCTGAGTCTGATTAGGTTTGTCCTTATAACCATATAAATAATGCATTATATCTTCTTATCTTTCAGATGAGTGATTGTAGAAATTATTAAAGCTTCATTCCTAAAACTGGCTAAGCACACATCAGACAGTAATGCTTTCAGTTAACACTCATCATAACCTGGGTTTAAATGTGAATATACATATTCTGAGAAATAAACTTGGTTTTCTGTGTGGCCCCCGACTTAAGGACATACTACTACAACCTATACACATTTTTATATTGCCCTCCTGTTCTCATTGACTCCTTCCACTGCTCTACCTCTTATCATTGCACAACAGACCTGCAAGACAGTTACAAACTGTTCAGTGCTTCCTGGTTACATCGACTTTGAGGCAGAAAACCACAAGTAAGGCAAGCAGAACTGATGAAGTACCATTTATCATCACTGAGCTGGCATGAAGGTGGTTGTGTGTAGAGGCTTCTCCAATGCTCTGGTTTCTAAAATTTACCTGTTGTTTCAAGATAGGATATCAGGTAGTCATAGGACTTGGGGAAATGGATTCAAACTAGAGAAGGGTAGATACAGATTAGATGTTAGGAAGAAACTCTTCACCATAAGGGTGGTGAGACAGTGGAACAGGTTGTCCAGAGAGGTGGTGGAAGCCCCATCCCTGGAAGATTTTAAGGCCAGGCTGGCCAGGGCTCTGAGCAACCTGATCTAGTGGGAGGTGTTGGAACTGGATGATCCTAAAGGTCCCTTCCAACCCTGAAAATTCTATTATTCTATGAAAATTTGTATAAACAGTATATATGTTAAACAATTCAGACTGAATAAAGGAAATAAAATGAAGGCATGCCGTTAACACTGCTATCATAAGCTAGAATACATATATTTAACTGAACAGTGATCTCATTTGAGCATAGTCAGTGGGTAAAGCTAAGATATATACTTGCAATTTCTAATTCGTTTTCAAGTAAAGAAATCAGAGCAACCAACATCCCAACAGAAGCACATGGGGGAGGAAAGTGACAGCTGGGGTATTTTCCTGTTAAAATATATCACTATCTGAGAAAAAACACCAAAACAAACCAAAGTAAACCAAAAGAAAAACAAAGTAAACAGTGGCTACAGGAAGCCAAGTGATACATACAGCACTGCAAATTTTGATTTTAAAGAACACCAATGTTACCTCTAAAAACAACTCTTCATACTAAGGTTAAATGAAGTATGAATTTTCAGCTATGGCAAACATTAAAAAACAGCTGTAACAAATGGCACGTACTTGCTAATGTAGAGAGAGAAATATAGTCAATTTGTGAAAGAGCAAATATCTTACTGAGAATTTTCAAATTTTGCAGACACAGTATAATAAATTTTCATATGCACTTCAGACCTGCAAAGAGGTAGAATAATTTGACAAAATGGGGCTTCTTTTCATGTATGTCCTATTCAATTTACTGATTGCTTTTAGTAAAAATTAGTTGTGGCCACTGATTAACAGTAATACATTCTTGTAGGACAACTTAATATGTGAAACAAAACAAAACAAAAAACAACTAGAAGACCTAAAATTCATTCCCAAATTAAGCAGTGTGTTCAAGAGGGGACAATCTAAATGTTCTAAACCTACAGAATACCCTTAACTCCAGGTGCCAGTACAGAACTTTGACACCTATGTGACAAAGTTCTCCCTCTAGACAAGGTAAGTGCTTTTAGCTTTATTTGATTTATAAAATGGGTGTAATGGATACAACAGAGAATTTAATTCATGGTTCACACATGATTCCTAATCCTGAGTATAGGTTGTTTTGGTTTGGTTTTTTTTTTCTTGTAAACACAGCTTATGCCTCAGCTCATCATTTCTGAAATAGGATAAAGCTGATGTACTTTCCAAACATTTCAAGGACAGAACTAATACTGACAAAGAGTTCAGCTGCAGTGCTTGTAGGTATTTAGACAAATGTAGTGGGGGTGGGGTGGAGGGGAAAGCGTTGGATATGATAGCATTTACAAGGAGCTCTCAACAACATCCTGTTAATTGACAAAGACTGTCAGGCTGACATTTCAAGTGCACTGGTTTAACAAAGAAAAGATACCACTACCAGGGCTGAGCTCCTTCCCAGAAATCTTTATCTTGTATTTGCTTAAAAACTTTTCCAATTTGTTTGCCTCTCCTCTATGACAGCTGCATTCAAAGAGGACAAACTGACTACACAGAAGCAGTTTGATTATTCATAGAGGAAAAAAAAAATCCCTCCCTATCTAATTTCAAGAACTGCTACTCACAGCAACAGAAACCAAAGCACAAAAGGAATATGCTTTTAAAGTGGTATTTAAACCCATTATGCAATTATTTGAATACAAGCCTTTATACCTCCAGTTATTAACAAAAGGCTGAGTGGATGCATTGTTACATTACCTTAAAAGAATACATATTCAGAGTAGACATAAAAGTTTAATTTAAAATACACCCTCCTGCACAATGCACATGTACAGAAGTATAGCATTAGTAATCACTTACTATAACTTGCTTATTTTGCATCTTCCATACAGTTTCACACATACTTCCATTTTTAAAAAATATTAATTATTCCAACTGACAGAAATTAAAAGCCATAATACAATTAAACTTCTGAAAATTAGGGCTTAAAAAATGTGATATTTTAAAGGGCTTTTGTCAAATACATAAATCAGCTAGTTAAACCAAGTCATTACAGCACGTCCCTTACTGAGAATATTTACAATAATGGCTTTCCTTCTTCATTATCACAAGAAGAATATAAAGAGAATCTTGAGTTCTGCTATTCATTAGAAAACCTTAGAAAGCTTTTCAAAACATCCTCTGAAGTTTTACATATGTAACACACACATAGTAATAAATCAAGCTACATTTCTGCACTTCTGTCCATACAGCATTCCACTCTCCATTCATCAATGAGGCTGCTTAGCATTATAGTAATTCACATTCAAAATCTGTATCTATTGTCAGTGATTGAATATAATAATTTTGTTCTTCTACACTGAAAACTGAAACGGTGATAAAGACAACAAATTTCCACGTTTGTACTAATCCCACCTAATCAGCACTGGAGTTCAAAATGACCACAGAAGTCTGATTGACGGATTCTAGTTCCCAGTAAATACATATGGTATGGCTGCAAAGACCAGATGAACAGAAGGGAAACTGTGTTACAGTGTAACAGAATGCATTTAGAAAACTTACCCAGTTCTCAAACATCTACATTTCTTCCTGGTAAAGTGCACATTATTTTAAAAACAGCACTGATGTTCATGTAGCAGACAGCTAAATCTACCTCCATCCAGCATGACCTGGAGGGATGAATGCTTCACAGATCTGATGAAATATACTTCAATTTCAAGATGTTATCAAAAAAATAAGCTAATTATAAAGGTGATTGGACTCTCTCTTCTCCATCTAACCTTACTGACTGACCTCTCATCATCTAACCATACTGACTGATCCTTTGGTTAGCCTGCCCTCAACACAAAGACGAAGTGCTGCACACCCTTTAGAGAGAGCTACTGCTCATCCCATAAATCAGACCAGCTGATGGACTGACACTGTCTCAGAATAAGGCCTGCCAGCCACACAGAGATAAGGTATCATTAGCTGCATGCAGATAGGTGTTACCCTCAATCAAACACAAAGATACCGCATACGTTCCTTGCTGTCTGCAGAGTTACGCTTGCTCCATAGGCCCTGCTACCGTGCAGAAAATTTCACCCTGGCTTTCAAGAACAAATTATGCTTTATATTGTGCTCTGCCTTTTGGAACACATGCAAGCACATCTATGTAAAATGTTTAACCAAGTGTCTAAATACAGCAACGTGCCCACGAGAGGTGGTATCTACAACAGATGTAGCAATGGACTAATTTCAAAGCGTAGATTTGTTTTCTCGTGCTCTTATAAAAAGCAAATCCATAGATGTTCTGTTAGGAGTATCACAGGCCCATATGCTATAAGCGACACAGCTGCAGCCCCTGGTGATACCTGTGTGCCCAGCATCCAGCACTGGTGAACAAAGGGGAAAAGCCCGGGAGGTTCAAGTTTGCAGCGGGACAACGGGAAACCTCCCGTGGGCTCCTCTGTTTGGCGTCAAGGCAAGCGGGGGAGCCGGAGCTCCCCACGGCGCAGCCAGAGGCCGCCTCTTCCCATTCACGCTCCAGGCACCGAAGCCAAGGTGCTCCCCGCCGCTGCCCGGCCCCGCACGGCCACTGGGGCTGGGGCCTGTGTGCGGCCCACGCCCCCCTCCCGCTGCCCGGGGGCCGCCCCTCACACGGCCGTGAGGCTGCTGAAGCGGGAGCCCCTTTCCCGTCCCTTCCCTTCTCCTCCCTTCCCCACGCCTGCAGCCCACCTGAGCCCGGGTCGCTGAGGGCGCCGCCCCCGCGAGGCGGGGGGCCCTTTCCCGGGAACTGCTCCTCGTCCTCGCCGCTCTCGGAGTCGGTCTGCATGGGCTCCTCGGCGAAGTTGACCCCGCGGGCATCGTGGGGTGCCCGACGGGCCGGCTGGCTGCCCTTGTCATGGCCGGGCGCGGGGGTGCCTGCCTTGCGGCCGCTCGCCTCTTTCTCCGCTGATGCCGCCGCCTTGGCCGCCGCCGCCTCCTCTTTGAGGCGCCCGAAGTACTGGAGGGCGAACTCCAGCAGGTCCCCGGGCTGGCTCCGCAGCACCTCCACCGTGAAGCCCTGCAGCAGCTCCGTCAGCCCCGTCGGGATGGAGATGCTCATGCCGGGGCCGGCCGGGGGGGAATAGCCTGGCTGGGAAGGGGGAGGGAGAGGGGAAGGGGAGAGAAGGAGGGGAAAGAGCCCGAGGGCGGCGGCCGAAGGCGGGGGTCCGCAGCCCGGGGACTAAGGCGCGCCCGGCGGATCGCCCGTGGGCAACGGGAAAGGGGCGGGCGGCAGCGGCGCAGGTGGCAGCGGGCGGGGGGCGGATCCGCGGGGGGCAGCGGCTCTCTTGGCAGCCCCGGCGGCGGCCGCAGCGTCTCACTCCGCTTCGCCCCACACTTGGCGCGGCGGCAGCGGCCCCGTCCGTGACTGAAGCCTCCCCGCCCCCGCCGCCTCCTCCCCCCGCGCCGGGGGAACCTCGCACACATGTGACCCGGGAAACCATGACAACCTCCCGCCGGGGACTGCGGCCCGCAGCGCGCCCCCGCCCCAGCAACCGGAGGGGAAGGCCGGCGGGGAGGGGCGGCCTGCCGGGGGTCCTCCCGTCTCTGCCGGCCTTCCACCTCGGCGGCAGGGATGGCAGTCCGGGGGTGGCCAGGTAGCCCTCGCAGCTGGCCGGGGTGCCCTTAACCCCCCCGAGGCGCTGAGTTCTCCTCATGCCCCCTTCCCCTGCCCCCTTTCCCTGCCGCAGCACTGCCCCGCCGGGCCGCAGCCCCCCCGCACCGTGGCCTCCCGGATCGCCGTGGGATCACCTCGGCTTTGGGTGCCTTTCCCCTGTGGTGGATGCAGGCATCCGCACTGGTGATCGGCGGGGATTCCTAATGAGCGGACATGTCCCTGCTCAGTGAAGGACCACAGTGAATGTAGTACGGCTAATCACTGCTGCGCTTTTTCATGGCCAAATACCGTGTTAAAGACATGCCCCACTTCATTCATACAGATGGATATGCTATCGATTTATATTAATCTAGATTATTTAGGATGAGGGGTGATGTGGTGCTAGAAAATGCATCCTGTTTGTCAGCTTCTTGTCAAAGATCCATGAAAAACTTAGCTTTGGAAAGAAACGATTTAAAAAAAAACAAAACAGAAAAGTCCTATTTAAACATTGCTGAGTGCCAATGCTTAGCATAGACACTCTTCCAAGTCATGCTGCAGAGGCTGCTTAGCACAGTGGTAAGTAGGTGCCGCTTGTCATCACCAGGAAGCTTAAATGTTTTAAGTAGCAATTATGGGTGCCATGTTTTCTATAAGGCTTTCCCAAATGCTTCTTGAAAGTGAGATCCTTCAAATGCATGAAAACTGCATCATCCCCTGATTCATGATCACCTCTGAACATTTGGCCAACGTTTTGAGGTTCCAGAAGTATCTGAGTATTATTTTTATGCATCCAGCAAATTAACCACTAAAAAGCCTAGGGATGGGACTACTTGGCTGTCCAATATTTCACTAAATATTCAGGATTAGTCAAGTTGTCTTGAAATATATTTCATGCAGGCTTAGGGTAAGATAAACAGTCAAAATTTGTGTTTGTAGTAGTAAGACAACAAAATACTGCAATCCCTATGATGCTTTTCATGCAGATCTGGATCTCAAAGAAATTTTTAACTGAATTATTTTCCAAGAGGAACCTAGTGCTCCCTGTGTATGCATTTTCAAATGGAGCTTCATTCACCAGCTGGATCTTCAGTGTTACATACCAGACAAATCCAGTGATCCATACATGTGTGGGTGATACTGCTGCCCTGCAGCAGGCAAGAGGCACCTCTCCCAATGGAGCTGAGCAAGGTCTTTGGCCAACACATCATGATCATGTAGATGAACACCTCTGATCATGTAGAGGCTTCACTTTTCTCCACAGGAAAAGCCCACAGCTAGCCAATATGAAGTACTTGTTTGAAGGCACTGTCCAGCCTGAGGAAGATCTTCAAGGTCAAGCTAAGTCCTCTAACAGCAGACCACAAGTGCTCTGTGGGCTGCAGAAGGTTGCCCCACCAGCAGGCTCTAAGAATTGCTGGGGGCACTGACATCCTGGCCAACACATCCACACTTCATCCCGTCCCCCTGTGCATGGCCTCACCACAGAGGCCTTTACAAAGCAGGTGAAGCCTGTATCCACATACAAACAGGTGCATACCTGAGACAATCTAGTGGTTGGTTTATCTAGAAATGCAAGACTGGCTTATTTACAAGTTTAGGATCTTAAAAGCCCTCTCAAACCACTGAGAGGCCTGGTCTGTTTGCAAGCAGTTTGAGACACCTAAGCTCTGAGAAAACCTTCAGAAAGGGAACTGTTGGTAATTGGTGCCTTCCAGGCACTACGTGTTGTGTGAACATACAGTATTCCATTTACTTGAGCCTTCCAAGGCTAAAATGATTGTCATCCCCGAGGTTTTCTCTCAGCCAGACAAAGCACTGTATTATTCTAGGAATTTACCAGCAGCATAGCATCTTTTGCAATCTAATAAAGAACTTCTCTAGCTTGCCAGAGCCTCCTATCCTCCAGACATAAAAGGAGATTGCTTTTCTGAGGACATCCTCAAGAGTCAGTCTTTGATGTATGTGTGCAAAACTGGGATAATCTGAACAAGAGATTCCTAAGTGGTGGCACTTTAAAGAATGTTTCTTTCTTAAAATTTTCAAAACAGCCCAAAATGTGTGCATCTAGCAAGACTTACCTTGAGTTCAGTGCATCTCAAAGGGATAGCTGTGAACTTTGTAGTTCCAGTTGGTGTCACCTTTTTTTCTTTAGATACTTTCTGTTCCAAGAAGCTTGCATGACATTTAAATTGTTTTTAAATCCTGTAAGGAGGACAGGTGTCCCAAAAATGTGTTATGTCTAGCAGAGTGAACAGTGAGGTAATGAGAGTATTGGTTCACACATCTCTGAAGAGTTTTATTGCATTTCTGTCTCAGCTCTAATGACACAATATCAACCCTTCAAAAAATCCTTCTCTGCTGAAAAGGGATTGGACAGAACATTCCCCTCACAATTACCAAGAAACATGACTTGTGCTGTCTCCTTTCCTCCTGGCCAGGAGATGTCTTCATAAGACACTGCTTATCAGCTTCACGTGTCAACCTGTTCACCTGGTTTGAGGCTGTGAAAAAACAGGAGACTACAGAGAGCAGCTGAGAAACAGCAAGCACTGTGTCTCCTATGGGACAGTTCCAGACCAGCATACCTCAGGCAGCCGGTTGGGACTACTGTCAGAGGGTGGAGAATTGGATCTTTTCTGATCATGTAGACGACAACGAACAGAAGGTATGAGTAACAGGCTTTCAAGCCTTGTCTTCACCAGACTAAATGCAAATTTAGTAAATTTAGTAAACTTGAGATGACAAAGTCCATCCAACAGCCAACTATAAGTGTTTTGTCTGCCAACTTTTAACTTTTTGCCTGATAGGAGCATCCTTCTTTAGTCCTTCCAAAAACATTTTCTCAACAATCTTCTGATTAACCCTGACTTAGCTCTGCATTGCAGTACTGCCGTACAGCTGGGCATGGATGCAGCTGATGGGAGTGTAGGACTGGGTAAAACCTTTTCTCTCAACTGGAAAGGAACTGTAGCAAACACACTAGTGGAGTACAGGCTCATAAACCCCCACTTCTTTGAGACAGGTGGAACTTATTACTTTGTGCTTGGACTTAGCAGTACTAACCCTTATCTCTTAATTTGTAGTAGTCTCCCCTAAGTTTGCATCCTAGCAACTCCCAGTGGTGTCTCTCAGTGGAAAGAGAGTTACCACTGCACTGTGGAAAACACAGGACTAAATCTGGCCCTATACCCAGTGCAATGCAGTCAGAAAGGTGTGAGACTGACATTTGGCTGTGGGAGATACTACTCTGTGTTTTCTGTGTGCTAAAGATTTCTGGTTTGTGTTATCTTTTGTCTCTCTTTTGTCTTGGCTTTTGAAATTTTAAATGTAGACAAACTTGGCATAGTGCACAATTAAAAGCTGCTGCTGACAAGGAACCTGCAAATCTCTTCATGTTTTGTATTTCAAAATCTCCTTAGCTATATGGCAATGTTTTTCATTGCTGGCTCTTGATCAAGCAATAGATGTTTTGTAAGGCTTGAACAACCACAGTTCATAGGAATAATCACATACCAATTTCTGATCTTCCAAAATACCTTTAAAACATCATGTATATTGACTTTTTTTCTCTTCTCAGCTCATGCTGTCTTACTAGGTAAGTCTTGCTTATGGAATTATCTTACTAACAGTTTGCAATTGCAATCATTCATCCATAGATTTTTTTCTGCAATGACAAACCTTGCAGTTCCTACTAGTTTCCTACTTTTCTGTTGTCCTCGTTAGAAAGATGACACTGTTGTTATGTTTACAGATTCATTACCAACACCAAATTTGTTATCAGAAAAATGTTCACTTTTATCAGCAATATAAGAAACCAGTGTCTGTAATTTTTGGACCAAATTTGAGCAGGTTCCTCATGACCATTTATTTACTTGAGCCTATCTCATGCCCTCTGCTCTATAAATGCATATTGCACTGGGGATTCAAAACACTTAGCTCTTCTCCTGCCTAATGCAAATCTAGAATGGCAATTTACAGTAGCTATTTACATACTCAGGTATAATTCTTATTTATGCCAATTAGGGTTTTCCCTGCGAAAGCAAAATCACAGACTAACACAATTGTCACAGTTGGAAAAAACATCTAAGATCACCACATCCAACTGTCAACATACACACACAAACACATACACTCCCATAAAATAAATATATTTATATCACCATGCCCACTGGTGATACAGAGGAGCATGTTCTGAAGTGCTTCATCTACATGTTTTTTTTAATACTTTCAGGGGGTTTTAATACTTTCCAGCACCTCCTTGGCAAATCCATTCCAATACCTAACTACTCTCTCAGTAAAGAAATTCTTACTAATTTCTAATATAAACTGGTGCAACTTTAGGCCATTTCCTCTAGTCCTATCATTACTTGAGAGAAGAGGGCAGCACTCACCTCCTTACAATCTCCTTTTAGGTAGTTGTAGAGAGCCATAAGATCTCCTCTCAGCTTCCTCTTCTCCAAACTGAACATTGCCAGTTCCCTCAGCTTCTCCTTATAGAGCTTCTTCTCCAGACCCTTCACCAGCTTGGTTGCCCACCAGAAAGGCCAAGCTCAAAACTTGGGATGAAAGGCATCCATCTCAGGATACAAAACAGTGTGAAACACTGTAAAAGACATAGCCCCTGACATTTTTGCTACCAACCCATAATCAGTTTAAGACATGGTTTGAGGAGTTTTCTCCCACCAAAGTGGCACCTCGCTAACCTTTGAAAAAGTGCTTCTCTCCTCCTCCTTGTATCACCCTTTCAGTACTTGGCTTACATTGGTCTTGAAGACAAGTCTTCAAGCAACCTCATCTGCTGATATACCGTAGTCAGAAGTATTGCAGAGTATCACACCTTTTCACCTCAAGTCCCTTTACTTTTCCACTCACCCTCATCCTTCTTAAACCCCAAACTGGACTTTCCATATAAGTAATGAGCTTTGTGACTTACTGCAAGCTCTGCATATGACCTGTTGTTATTCAGTGAACAAACAGCTGTTCATTTCCATTGAAATCTATTGTTCGCAGTCCTTAATATTCAGAAACTAATGGGATAATTTCTCTTAGAAAATCCTCTTTATGTGCCTCAAATTTGGCACTCACAATCACCTGTGATTTCAGAAAAAAATGTCTAGAATTTTTAGTCAGTATAGTGAGTGTTCACTTTGCCATGAGAAAAAAATCTTCTCATTTTAAAAGTTATGAGATAAATCTACAGTGAAGATGTGGTAGACTTTGGCTATTTTGAGGATATTATTTCATACAATGTCCTACTCTGTTTATAAAAACAGCATTGTAGGCTGTCAACACAACCTGTTAAGTGGCTAGCAGAGATACCTCTCCAAGTAGGTGACAACAGAAAATCATCATCAGATGGAGAAGATCCCCAGGAATTGACAGTAGGCTGCTTCTATTCAACACCTTCTGTAGTCTCTTGGAAGAAAGTATAAATGTTGCTGATATAATTTCCAGATGACACAAAACCCAGTCAGAAAAATTGTATCCGTGAGCTCAGGAAAGTATAGAGCAGTCTGTATAGCTTCTCCATTTAAATAAAATCCTCATTTACACAGCTACATACTAATTCTTTGACTTCAGAAGAAAGACTGCATGATATTTCTACAGAATTTGAAGGAATTTATTTTGGAAAGCAGAGCTTCTGAAAGGGTTTAGAGATCAAAACCGGGAAACATCCTGAATTGAATTCCCAGTATAATTCAGTAGAGAAAGGGGCTAATGAGATTCTTGGTGGTTTCAAGAGGGAAACCAAAAATAGGAGTGGGCGATCTTCCCTTTGTAAAGCACCCTTGAGACCAGTAAAAGTGTATGGCCTGCAGTTTTGGTGTTCATATATTCAAAAGAATATGGAAAAATAAGAAATGTGCAGAAAAGAAACATTGAAGTTATTCATAAGCTGAAGGAAATGCCTTGAGATGAAAAGACCAAGAGAGTTCACAGTCTCTAAGCAATTGTTCTTCTTATATATAAGTAGTATATTATATATACTTCTCTCTATAAGAAGTTTATACTAAATGATCTAAGTGATGAGGGATATCAGTCCAGATAGTCTAGAGGTTCCTTTTAGCCCCTTCAAGGCAGAGAATAGCATTGGTCTTGCTGATCAGAGATGGCTCAACACATTCTATTTGGAAGTCAAAGTGTTTCATGTTTGTAAAGGAACACACAAATATCCCAGAAGATGCAGTGGTTCTTAGATCTTAAGAACTATGAAGTAGTAATGAGAAAATCATAGTACAAATATGCTTTTAAAAACCTACAGTCACTACTGTGGATGCTTGGGTATTGTTTAAATGAAACTGATAGTTTTGCTTTTCATTTCCTTGAGGGAGATGAGGAATCTGGTTTTGAAACATCAACCTTCTCCCTGCAAACCTTCTTCTCTTCTTACTGGTCCTGAGCTTAGAGCTGAAATGTTCAGATCATCTGCTGTGTGGCAGAAACAGGGACCAAAGGAGTAGAAATAGCTGTTGAATGGAGAACAACCCAACAAGTCCATTCCTTGAATTTCTCATTTACTACCAGTGTTCCTCCAAACAAATCTTTTATCAGAAGTATCTTAGGTTTCTTGGGAGTTAATTTCCAAAAGAGGGGGCTTAGAGCTGTGGAAAATGTGGTTCTAAGTGATGTCTTCTACTAACAAAGAGACAACTTTTTCATTGGACATTAACTGTTGGGTTTTTTGGTTGGTTTTGTTTGGTTTTTTTACTAGATTGTTTTTGCTTGGAGGTTTTTTGTTTGATTTTGTGGATTTTTTTTTACCTGAGAGTTTTACTTGTTATTCATTATTTTCTGGAAGAAATTAGTATTTATTCTTGATGGGAGATATGTTTCTTTCTCAATTTGGGTGTCTCTGCACACACCTTAGGTTAGGTAGGGTGTGGAACAGACACTTCTGCATGCTAAAGGCATCAGACAAGAGGGATTGAGATGTTGCCCAGTCTGTGTGAGATGTGTGTCTGTAGGTGTAATAGCTACACTTGAGAGAAGAAACTTAATTAAATCCAGCAGACCATAAAGGACAAAGGTGGATGCTTCAGAGCTCTTCTCTGAAGTGCCAAGTCTCCAGTTTGTCTCAGGATGGTTTGTCTATAAGAACTTGTAAATGTGCATTTTATTAAAAAATAATCTAAATGTAATGACCTTTACAGATTCTGGACCAGAAAGACTGTCTCTCAATCTCTCTCTCTCAGGAAAGTATGTGCATGTATAAATAAATACACACATATATGTATATGTCTGTGTAAGACATTACTGTTTCTATTTCTACAGACACTAAAGACCCCATCATGTCAATCACTCTGGGGATACAGTGTAAGTAACCTACTTGGCTTGCAGTGAGTTAAGACTCTATGTGATATAGGCTTATGGGTCATCAAACAAAGTACGTGATTTTATATACACACGTACTTTTATAAGAAACAAATATTTAAATTTTTTCAAGTAAAATTCAGAATTGCACCACCCTTTGGATTTTCCAACTTTAGCCCCAGGAGTGGAATATAAACAGTACCAGACATGCATTCCCATGAGTTTTTTATCGTTGTTTTCGGCACAATCTATTTTTATTCAATTCTATGGGAAATGCACACACTTTGTGCAGTTGCCAGAATGTGATTTCCCAATGCCCCCTATTTATTTCCAAGTGTACTTTTTACAGATTCAAGTACTTTTGCAACTGCACTTTTTCATATTTTATCATGTAACTGATCCCTGCTCATACTGAGTCCACTTGCTGAGAACAAGGGTTGCATATGTGGAGCTGAAAGGGTAGCTGTGTAACTGGTGGTAACAGTTGGGTTTTCCTTTTTCAGAGTCTGCTGATATTCATGCTCATTCCTTCTAAAGGCTGCGTGTCTGCAGCTGCATCCTGAGCCAACAGGGCAGAAACTTTGTTTAGATTCTGCTGAGTGTAACAGAGAGGGGAGATGGTGATCTGCTGAATTCTCTCTCTCTGGGCCTAGATTGCTGGTACAATTTTTCAGGCTGCCAAAATTCATAGCAGATTAGTTTGTAGGAGCCATTCATGAGCTGGGTTTAGCCAGAGTACATCAGGTTTCAGACTGATTTGCAACACAACAGTTTCATAAGGAACTATGGAGAGGTTCAAGCTGATAACACATTTGTTGTGCAAGATAACAGATTCAGCTGTGGAACCTGCCCCAGAAGGACAACTTGCCTGAATAAATACATGGTCTTTGATCAACATATCTATTAAATTTGCATAGTGTTTTTCAGATCAGCATAATTTTCTGCCCTAAGATCACTTTCACTTGATGAACTTTTTTCTCTCGCTTCCTTAAGGTTTTATTTGTGTGTTAAAATCAATCTGAAAATGTCCTTTCATCCATGCAAACCATCCTGTTATATCATTACTGTAAGGTCTTGGCAAGGTCTCTTGTGTTCAGACACAGTTGCTGTTCCACCACAGGCCTTTACAATGTTTTCAAAGGGCCATTTGACCAAGTCACATCTGTATCAGGCATGCACTGCAGAATGCTTCTATTCTTCCAACACAAAACCAAAAGGAACAGAAACAACAGGGAAAAGTCACTGTAATCTAGAGATGCAAGAGGTGTAGGCTTGTCCCTGGTGACATCTCTGACCTGTCAAGTATTTCTAAATCCCACCCTAAAGGGTCCTAGGACAGGCCATTGCTGTGGATACACCAGCAGAGACTTCAAAACATAGCCTGTCTGCCTTTCCAATAAGGAAGACAAGGGTGAAAAAATGCCCCAGAAGAGTCACTTTGAAAGGTGAGAATCACTCATGGAGCATCTTCTGTCTTTGGTGTTCTGCAATAACTATATGCGTGGTTTGATGTTCCTTTTCTGAAGATAACAAAAAAGGAATGCAGAAAGAGTGCAGGCACTGAAATATGGGTATATTTGAGTGAGAAAGTTCCCCTTGACCAACCATAGCCTTGTCAGGATGAGTCATTTTTCAGAGTAAGTTCTCAGCTTTTAATCCTTCTCAGTAATGTCAAGGTGTGGCTGAAAAAACTGCAATAGGGTCGTTTCACAGATTCCTTGAACAGGAGTAGAAGAGGAAAGATTCAGGCAGTGAATATCCTGCTTTACTAACATTAGGCAGCCAGATTATCCTGTGGGAGCTGGCAGCAAGGTCCAGCTGGTTTTATCCTTATTGAAGAATAGGATGATGATTATGGAGTGCACAGGGAGATTTTCAGTGTTTGATCAGTGCCACACTGTTGCCTTTGCCAGCTTCCAATGTGATACTCATCAGGATGAGATCCTTTCCTTAATACAGAAAGTGCTAACCTAGCTTCATGATCCTCTTCATGGCATTAATTTTGCATGGATTAAGATAGATGGAGAAACCCAGTCATGAATGCAGCTGAGGTGGGAGGAAAGAAGCAGGAGCTGAGACTGCAGAGATCTCCTCACCTGCCCTGGGAAGGTCCATGTCAGGCACATCTGCAAAGCCATTGTGTGCTTCCAGGAGCCAGAGAGCTCTCTGTGACTCTCTCAGTTCTTGCCCTTCTTTCTTACTCTTTTAACAGAGATGCAGAGAGAAGGGAGTACCACAACAGACCAGGAGGAAGGACTGGCTCCTTGCAGACCTTTTCTCCAGCTGCACCTCTGTGTGTTATTGTATATCTAATGCTGGCAGCACTGTTCCCTGCTTGACATGGGCCTAGATGGATGGCAAGAAAGGAGGAAAGGAATGGGGAGGGAGGGCAGACAGACAGCAGTGCATTGGCTCTCCTGGGACTGTAAGGCATTGTATTCTGGCAGGGGCCATCCTAGAGAATTGCAACTAATGATGTCCTGGGATCTAATGTGCCCAGTTGCCAAATAAATTTGGGTTTCATTGCAACTGAGATTTTTAGTGTTTGATTGCCAAAATAAGAGCAGTGACCTTTGGGCAGTGGAGATCCTTGGCGAGAAAGACATCAAGCAAGAGGAGTGCAGCATTGCAGGCTTCTGCCTCCTCAGGCAGCCTCTTTGTAAGGGAAGATTTGGCATACATCTGGATACACTTCTTTCTGCCATGGAAATGGCACAAATCTCTTAAATTATGGAGGGCAACACAGACTCAGTATTGATTGTATTGCAGTAAAACTGGTTTGCCTTTACAGAAAACAGCAGGCTTTGATTATGGCTACATTTTACAAGCAGTGAAAACTTTGTGTATCCTGTCAGTGTTTCAGTGCATTGTGTGCAGAACTGACACAGAGCTCACTGAAGCTGCTTAAAAACTGTCACCTGATGCAGATGTTGAGGTCAAGTTTTACCAGCTTCATATTATTTTCTCCTGTGAAATGGTAACTTAATTACGGGTGAAAAAGACATGAGAACAATGTCTAGTAGTCTTTAAAGTACAGAGAAAAATCATAGAATCTCAGAGCAGCTGAGGCTGGCAGGGACCTCTGGAGAATGTGGAGACTGTGTGCTTCAGGTCCTGCCTGTTCCCTCTTGTGCTGTTGCTGGGCACTGCTGAACAGTCTGGCAGCATCTCCAGGCTGAGCAGTCCCAGCTCCCTCAGCCTCTCTGTGGATGCCAGGTGCTGCCTGCCCTTATCAGTGGCCCTGGGATGGGCTCACTGGGTATCTCCATGATTCTCCTGTTCCGGGGAGTCCCAGTGCAAGTACTGGAGAGCTTTCATCCTGTCAAGGTCCCTTCAGATGGCAGCACATCCATCGGCTGTACCAACAGCTTCTCCCAGTTCTGTACCCTCTGTGAACTTGCTGAAGGTTCATTCTGTCCCCCTGTCAGGGACATTGACACAGCTGCTCCCAAGTACAGGGTGACCCCTGTCACTAGTGACTGGTGTCCATAATTTTTTTTAATAGATAAGTACAGACTGACATATACCCAAGTTGTTTTAAGGAGTAGATAAGGATTTTGTCCCTGGAAGGGTTTTATTTCTGCTTGTAAATTTATGAAAATGTAGGAAAAGTTCTTCTGAATGCTCATGGAAGAGCACATTTTATTGAAGACAGAATAGTCAGTGCTAGAATTTAAATATTTACTACCAAAGTGTCTATTAAAAAAAATATATGACTTAGTAAAGCATTTAACATTACTTCATTTTAAATATGTGCAGCGTTTAATATTTTAACTTTTAAAACATTTTAACTTTTAAAACATTTTAACTTTTAAAACATTTGGATATTTTAAAATTACTCTATTGTATAAACATGTCCTTGCTATACAAGGATATAACATATCCTTGCTTACTATGTCTTGAAAAAATTCAACATAATTTAGTAGATTACTTTTATTTTCTTTTTGTGTCTCAGCCATTGGCATTCCTCAGTCTAGATGTCAACATTTTTTTGCCTGGAAGCTGGAGAATAAAAATAGAATAAAAATAGTTACACCCTAAAAAGGGGCAGTGCTGGGGGTGAGAGGTCCTGATCCTGCAACTTCTTGCTCAAATGGAAACTCAATGGGACTACTTGGGTGAGGAGGAATTACTCACCCAGAAGAAATTACAAAATGAGGCTGAGCTGCTCTGCTAAAATGGTTATAGCTCAAACATGGAAAAGATTATTCACTCTCTGGTGAAACAGGACAAGCAGGAGTGTACGGATCTCTGATTTTTTTAAGAAGTGGCCACAGCTGAAACCCACTCAAAATCTGTTTTGAAAACAGATTAAAACCTTCTGATCAGTGATTAGAATGCAGTGATGTCTTAACAATTGGTTGTTTGGTGTTTGGTTCTTTATAGAGTTTTTATATTTAATATGGGTGAGCTACAATTGCAGGCCCGTTTGGAAGCCAAGTGTGTATTCATGTCAGTATCAACAATGCCTTGGGCTAGACAGAATGCTAGAAAACTATGTATTAACATAAGTAAAAAACAGTGCATTTTTGGAATTACTTGGTTCTGTAGCCTTAAAAAGAGTTTTCTTGGCACAGTAAGATGACCTTATCCTTGAAAAATAAAAGTATTATACGGCAGAAATATCTTTACTTCCTGACGCAGTAGGACAGAAAAGCCACTTTGATTCCCAGCAACCCAAGAAGCAAAATCTAAAGGGAATGAGTCCACTGCAATACTGATTGTCTGACTCTCGAGACAAAGGTGAGTGCCTAATAGCTGGTTTCCAGCCAAAGAGCACTCACTTTCTTTCACTACTCCAAGTGAAGGGGGGGAAAAAGTCCTCCAAACCCATAATTTTTTTTTCTCTGACCCTTTTCTACCTGGAGAACCACCTTCTCTGGTTCTGAGCATCTCAATGGCAACCTTCAGCTTAAGTTTGCTAGAAGAGTCAGCACCCACTTCCAGGATTCAAGGACAGTCCAGTGAGTGTGGCCAGGCCCGGCATGAGAGCTCTTCCACACCTGGCCAGGTTCCAAGCCATTTGTGTCAAATGGTATTTCTGACAGAGGAAGGTCCATAATGCTGAATCCTTCAAAACATCACAGCTACTGTAATTACAACAAGTAGTTCTCAGCCTGCAAGAGGGCATCTAACCTTTTGAATTGCTGGTCCTGCTGCCCTTTGCTCCTGTTGTGACATTTCTGATTTTCCCTCTGAAAGATGATGATTCCATGGTTAATTAACTAACTTTCTAACTCACTTCTCATCTGTTGTTTGTGGCAAACACTACATAGCTATAGGTTCAAATTTAAAAAAAAAATTTCAGTGCAAAGCTCTTTGTTTAGCACAAAAATCCTCTCTATTTTTCCAGTGCACTTTACCTTCCTTTTCCTCAGACTTTTCAACTAGAAAAAATAGTTCTTTGAACATATCTAGAATAGCTCATTACATGGGAAACTGTATAGAATACATATATATGTGTGTACAGACCTACTTACAGTCAATGCTGATTTCCTTCTTTTCTTTTGGTCATCTCTGAATATATCTGCTGCATTGACAATAACAGAGCAAAGACCTTCCAGATCTGGGTGATTTCCTCTGTTGTCCTAGGTCATTATCTTGGAAGTACATGGGTGCCTATGGACCTTTGTGCCTGACCAGCTTTCACTGTTCAAAGTCTAGCATTTTATTCTTTAGAAGTATTTTTGTAAGGAATAATTTCCTAGTGTAAAACTAGAACAGATTATTTGCTTGGAGGAAAGATTGTGGGTCCTGAAAAAATGGAAATGTCATATTTTCTGTTAAAGTCTCTTCTGGGACCCCGTAGATTACTAAGCTACTTCAAACTGGACCAGTCTGAATTTACAAGAATATGATGCATCAGAAAAGATTCACAAAGAAGTTGAGGGTCTCTCCCCAGGATTAGCTCTTTTTCTGAGCAAAATCAACTGATATATTACCTTAAATGGGTCTTCCACAGTAAATTGTTTATTTGCATGCCCATTCTTTAAAGGATTAGCCAATTCCCCCTCAACTGTAGCTTGTTTCTCTGTGGCCCAATCTGACAGCTGTGACAATTTGTCACAGAGCTTAGTACAAACCAATTTATATATTATAAGTAACCAGAGGTGGGGCAGTCTCATCTGTGGGTTTAGGACCTTAAAACATGGTGTTAAAGTTCACCAGGTTACTCCCTGTTTTTTGTTTTGTTTTGTTTTTAATTACATTACTTTTTAACATTGCATTTCAGTGAGTTCTCTTACAAAGAGTGGCTCTTACCTGGAAAAAAAATGTGCCCTAGAATGTTCTAATCATCCTCCATGTTACAAGGATGGGAACATGGCAGTGTGGGAACACACCAGGCTCTTTGCCATTCTGGGGTGAATTGTGCCTGGCTTTGTACCATGTGCCTGATGGTGGCACGTGTCTTCTCAGGAAGGACAAATTGCTCTCCTTCATGCTTGGCAAGCTCTTGCTGGCATGCCAAAGAGACCTATATTTAGTGCTGGTACTGTTTAGCCAACAAGATGGAAAATTGTCATGATGATGAGACTAGAGGCTATAGTTGAAGTGGGCTTTGAATTTCCAGCTCTGGCTTGTTCCCGTTTCCTCTGGGTACAGTACATCTGCTCCCAAGCCCAGCTTGAACTGGAACTCATTCACTGTGATTTGGCATTGGTGAGATTGCTACAAAACTGGGTATTTGTAGCTTGGTACCCAAAACTTCTCCTTCCTTGTTCTGTTGAACCTTAGCTGCTTCCTTTCCTGCTAACCTACTGGCACACTCTCTCCTGGCCACCCAAAGCACATGCTCCTAGATGTGCTGAGATCATAGATCCAGAAAGCAGCAGCAATTATTCCCACCAAGGCCTCTCTGCCCTTCATCTGCAGTGGGCACGAGGCCTGCATACAATTCAAAAGCTCCTGACCTCAAAGGCAACGTGAGCCCTTTTGCTCACCATTGAAATTTCAGCTCCTCTCTTCTTTCCCCTTGTGAAGCAGCAACACCAGGAATCTCCCAGAGATAACCCTGGGGTTATCTTATTGCTTATTTCCCATATCTTATTTTCATCCCAAATTTGCCACTTTTCAACAAGAGGATCCAAGATCCCTTCTCCCACAAGGCCATGCCTATGGAATGGATAGTCTTGGCTATCCACTGTTTGTATTTAACTTATATTTTCAACTGGAAATTTACTCTATACTTAAGCTTTGCATACATGGCAGTGTTAGCAAGAGTGTAAAAGAAATTAGGTTTTGAGGAAAGAAAGGGCAAATGCTCCAATATAAACATTATTTTATTGCCTTTATTTAGGCTGTGTGAAGGAATGGAGACCCACATGGGCTAAGCTCAACTAAATATACTTTTTATTAACAAATTTTCAAACAAATGGTCTGCTCACAGCTCAGCTCAAGGAACTTGAAAAAAGATTAAGGAGAATCTAATTTCTTCTTCTTTGCTTAAAAAATCCATATGACTGTTTGCTTTTGTCTTGCCATGCATTCTCAGAAGCAAAGGAATTCTTTAGGTATTCTTAGAAACATTGTCAAAATACACCATAATTCTTTGCTTGGGCATTTAAATCTTCTTTTCCAGATGAAGAAAGTGATGCTTTTCATTCTTGTAGCTATAGCAAAAACATGAAAAATCAGCTGTCCTTGGGCTATCCGTATTGGAGTTTTCTATATGTTAAGCAGGAGGTTCCCAGGGCCTGCTAATATTGCATCCATTTTCTCTTCATTTGCTGTTTCAGTATTAGTGGCTGCATATTGCACATGGGAGGGAAAGGAGTTCCCTTTTTTCCTGCATTGTCCCTTCTGTGTACATAAAAATTAGTGTTCTGCTGATTTAATTATGGTGTGGACAGATCATATTAGGCTGCTTGTCACAATACTGACATTTCTTGTGGAAGTTTTAAGTGATTTGACACTTTTTGTCATAGTACAATTTCTAGCCCATCTTCCAGTGAACAAATGTTGCTTTGATGATGTCAAACTCTTGGCATTCAAAACAACTCACAGGTTTTGCTTATTTTCAGTAGTTTAATAAACTGAGGGAAAGCCTTGACAACCTTAATTTGCTTTGATTAGTAGCTGATTGACTACTTTTGTATCTTTCTCAGATTTCTGACCATTGGGTCAAGGATAATATGGAGAGTGGATTGTGCATGTCTGAAACATTCATCCTGTACAGATCCATTAAATCCCACAAACGTTTGTTGTTGACTGCTACTTGACTGAATTCACTGCCAATCCCTGATCTAGCAAACACTGACACTTGGTAACTCATGGGTATGAACATCCACCCAACTCATAAACCATCTCTAATCCACTTATCTGCCCAAGAAGGTATTTACTGAGTAAGCTAAGTCACACTCCTGCTTTTACAGGAATAGTTCTGATGTTGTCCTTATAGACTTCTTGGTCAGAATTAAGGAAATGATGCATTTATTTGGGCAAAACAGTTAAGAAACTGAATTACAGCAAGGAACTTTCAGACTAGCTCTCAGCATTCAGGGTCTTGCTGAAAGCAGACTCTAGAAAGAACTTGTCCTGCTGCATCTCCGCTGCCAGCTGTCCCTCCTTTACCAGCCTTTTTGTTCAAGAAAACAGCTGAGTACAGATGAATTCCTGGATTAGATCCTGCTGCAAAGCTTCAAGCCTAGAGGCAATAGCATTTTCCTTTTATTTCTTGCACTTACTCATACTCAGTTCAACAAGCCACTGTGTTTTAATGTTAGGTGTTGGTAAAAGTGCCAGAAAATCACTTTGCAGGTCGTTCTTCAATCAGGCAGCCAGGGCCCAAGAGATGCCAATACAGTTTATGTGCAGGGACTGGATTATTTCACTGAACTTGGTACTAACATTAGGCTTCCTACACTTACCCATTCTATGCCAGATGGTGGCTCTAGCTTGGCATAAGGCTTTGTAAACCATAGATTTTAGGAGAAGGTACACAGCAGATTAAGAAGGAACACCTTGCCCTCAACAACTTGGAGAGGCTAAATGGGATGCATGGATGTGAAACAATACGGAAGGTTGAAGTTTCCTTGTTGTACACATCTCCCCTTACTGCCTGGCACCTTTACAGCCTTGTTTGCTGTATTTTTGGCTCCCATGTCATTTGATTGGGTTTGAAAAATTACCAAAGTAACCAACTATCAGCAGGTCATGGTTTTCCCCTGAGTTAAGAAAGATTGTCCACCACCCCCCACTGTGGTCTGTTAGGTGCATCAGGCATTATCCTCAAGCTTCTTGAGTTCTGATGTTTTGAACAGAGGAAACAGCCTCTAATTCTTTTCTGATCATTCTTGCTCTCTGTGCCATTCCCAGAGGTCTCCTGAGTATCTGTTCCAGAGCCACTGATGTGTTTTAGTTGTAATGATTGGTGCTCTGTTCTGCAGTCCATACTCTGGAGTTAACTTTGTTTCTTCCTTCCAAAAGACTTTAGTAGCCAAGAATACTTTGTCATTCTGCAAGTTAACCAGATTTCCTAAATTCTTCTCAAGGACTGGTTGTCCTAATAGAGTCAGCCTCATTTGTCTTGTTTTACCTTCTTTTCCAGTCATCACTGAGCAGTTGGGGCAATTATCTGTTCATGTTTCTCCACATGTTGGGGTTTTTTTCAGTCTTCTATCATGCTATTTTTCCATGCCATATTTCTGTCTTTTCTATCATTCCCTTTGTGAATTTGCAAAATTTCTGACACCCACAAATATTTCCTTCCCCTGCTTAAACAGAAACGTTGCCACATGGATGTGTGTGCCCTCATCTGCACTCATGGAGCTTCTCCCTGTAACAGTGCTGTTCTCCCTGGTGCCAGCAAGTTATCTATTTCTGGTGGTGTTAAAGTTGTATGTCAAGTGTTAAAGGTATTATTTCAGGTTTTGGGATGTCTTGCTGTAATGTGATATATGCTGCATTTAAATAAATCCTGACAGGTTGTTGCCACCTAGACTGCGGTTTCCACAACTTTTTGACAAAATGGGGCTTTTAAATGTTTTTCTGTGATTTGCTTTCAGATTATATTCTCCCCATCTTGTAAATAACAGTGATACTTCTTGTGCTTTATCTTTGATTCTGTTGTAAATTAGGGTATTACAATCACACCAAAGACTTCCATGTGTATTTTTTATTGGCCTTTCATGAAGGTGATACACTAAGGGTTACTCTCTGAAGTGTTGCTGTACAAGGAGTACTGAAAATTCCTAACTTGCTTCTCAGCAGGTTCAGTTGCTGAGGATAGATTGGTCACAGTTTTGGATAGGATACATCCATTATATTAACTGGGATAACTATAGACTGTGGTGGTGTCACACCATTGCTTTTTTGGCATTGCCATCCCTGAGAAAGGCTGCATTTCTGCTACTACTGCAGTAATGGCACCAAGATTTCTCTGCTTTTCCAGCCAAATGTCTATTCACTATAAAGTTCTTTGAGCTCATTGATGATAGTAGTCAGGAGGGTGAATATGTAGCACTAAACTTTACAAAGCTTGGTCTTACAGTGCTTTGCACCTTGAAGCATACATGCACAGCTTTTCCTGATTTCTTTTGCTGTTAGATTCCTTTTCTAAAGGGATTCACACTCAGGAGAATTTTAGCAAGTTTCTCCTAGTGCAGGTGCTGGCAAAATCTCAGGGTACATATATATATATATATATATATATATATATTTTTTTTTTTCCCCCACTAACATTCAGCTATGCATTTCCTGGCTATAAAAAGTTGAAAGTATATTCTGCTTTTAGATTTTGAGGTCCAAGTAACAGCAACAAGAGAATAGAACTGAGGAACTGGAGCAAAGATCCTGAGCAACAGTGGGGGATAATGACACAGAATCACAAAATTGTCACAGGTGGAAAAGACCTCCAAGATCACCAAAAGACAGAATGGCTTTACCTACTGATTAAAACTTAATGAATGTGAGGTTGTTTTGCATTAACTGAAGGCCACTCTGGATAGGCTGGTGTCACGACCCACAAGGTGGATGTGGCACTGTCACATCCCACAGAGTCAGCACAGCTCCCCAGAGGTAGGGGCCAAACCAAACATCACATCCCACAGAGAGGGTACATGTAGAGTTTCCTGGAGTGGGGGTCAACCCATGGAGATTTGGATTGGACCCCCTTGCTTTCTGAATTCCTTCAGAGAGGAGCTGGGCCAAATTCTCCTCCTTTAATTAATATCTTTTAACAATCTATTTGGGAATTCTCTGCACAGTACTCTAGAAGTAAGATTATTACCCCAGAGGTTTGTACAAAACACAACTTTACTTAAAAGTAAGTAAGATTATAAAGCATGTCATATTACACCTAGCAGAATTAGACATCATGGTACTTTCAAAGCAATGGATCACAACTGGCAGAACTCAGCAGAACTATACTTGCAAGGCAATGGATTACAATTTAGCAAAACTTAAGGAAATTGTCAACACAACAGGTTACAACTAACAAACTTAACCAAGCTATGGGTTGTAAAACATAACAAAGTTAGAAACTATGTTACCCTCATGTGACAAGATAAGGAGAGTGAGAGAGAGAGAAACTAAAAAACTGGGAGAGATAGGAAAGATATCACCATCCTTGGATCCAGCAATGATCTTGGTAGGAAGTTCAGGTCCTTGGATATTAGGCACACATCCAGCATTTCCAGTGTGCCTCTTTTATGCCTCCTGACCCCACCTTTTTGGGGGGGGACTTTGGCACATCTTGCACATCCAGGTGTTCACTTGGGCCCCTCTAGATGGGATGACACAGCAATATCCCTTATTTCTGCACATGCACCCGCTCCAGTGGCTTTACCCAGGGCACACACAAGATGTCACTGCCTCTGCAGGGTGCAGCTTGCCTGTCCCTGTCCCTCATCGAGAAAGGACAGTGTCCTGCCTGTCAGGTGGCCATCAAACAGAGCTCCCCTTGCAAGGCCAGTGTTGAGCTTACCGGGACAGCCCGGTAAGAGGGCTGCTCTTGTGAGAGCAGGGCCCCATTTATCAGGGTGGTCACCCAAATGAGGGTCTCTCCTTGAGAGAGGAGAGTCCAGCTGGGTTTTCAAATGAGGCCTCCACCCAAGCACAATGTCCATTCTGTCAGGGTGGCTGTTTTGAGACAAATATTCTTTTTGGGACACTACAGCTGGGGTTTTCCCAGCATGCAGGGGGGTGGCTGATGTCATAAAAATGTTCCTCTGTGTACACATCTCTGGAGCTCATGCAAACCTTTATTGGGAAACATGAGGTAGAAGGAAAAAACCACTAAAAACCCCACTATTTTTCTTGGGTGTTAATTGTTCTTTTTCCAGATATATTCTGTAGGCCTGTTATAGAAAAAGAATATGGGGCCCTGTGTTAGTCATCTAAGAGAGCATGGAATGAATGGTGCTTGGCTTCTTGGAGGGGTGATGGGGCTTAGAGGAGACACCATAGGACACCATAGAAGACATCATAGGAGCAGCCATGGAGACGCATGTATTTATTTGGTCATCCATAGTTGTCTTTTCATAGTAAGACAATTGTGTGTACACACAAGGACAAAGGAAGAGGAAGAAGTCAAAAAAGTCAACTCTCTGAAAATATACTTGGTGAGTTAGAGGTGTTTTAAATCTTCAGTTTGGGCTGAGGGTCTTGTGCTTCAGCCCCCTTCAAGACAGTTGGTTCCTTTCTTCTGGTGCTAACAACACTGTGAACAAAGTCCTCTTGCTCTTTTTTAAATCCTAATGCTATACATTGTTGTCTGTGTTTAGATAGCTTGTGGGAATAGGGACCTCCATAGGAGAGAGTGAACTAAACAAGCTTTTATATAAAAATTAGCAAGGATTTTAAAACACACATTAATCTCTGAAGAGCTCGTGTTAGCATTTACAGAAGAAAGCAGGGGGAGAATAAGAAAAGGAGAATAGTGGGAATAAATAAGACTTTAGGAAAATGTCTTCTGAGAGATGCACTTCTCAGATCATTGAGAGGACACTCAGCTAACATTGAATCTACAGTGTGCACAGCAGTTACATGAATCCCACAAAAGGGTCTTTTCAGTACTGTGCCTTATCTGCTGAGCTCTGAACTCTGCTGCTGGTGCTGGCTGTGAACTCAGAGCCCTGGAGGGGGTTGAGCAGTGCCAGTCCTTCCTCAGGGGGTCAGAACTCTGCCTTTTCTTTTTCAGAGAAGTTGAGTGATGAGCCAAATGGCTTCTGCCCTTCAGTACAACATGCTTAGGCTTGCCATGGAGCCCCAGAGCACAGAGCTCATCCTGGCACTTAAACCCTGCAGTCCCTGTTGCTCTGGGAAAGATGCAGCTGCACCCAATGGCTACCCCCTTCCCACAAAATTGGGGTCAGTTTCCATAGGACCTTCAAGTCTCTGGTTTCATTAGAAGCCACTCTTCACCCTTGTTTTGGTGTGCTGTTGCAGTGACAGATTGCCAAGGGTGGACCTCTGAAAAATGGACATGTTTAGCTAATTAGCATCTCCCTAGAATGCAAGGCTTAAGGTGGCATGAAAAATAATTCATGGCTTTTGCATTGAGATATAACCTTGAATTGAAAGGTCACTGCTTAGAGTGTTTTGGTTTTAGACAGCTTTAAAATTATTGAGATCTCTGGGTATTTAACACTCCAGGCAGGCTGAATTACTGTTTTATAAGTTTTGGAAAATGCATCCTATTTTGTGGGAAAGAAGCAGGTTTGTAAAACCCATGTGCTGTCATCAGCTACATCAAAATGAATGATAACTATGGCTGGAGGGAGAGCACTTCCTGAGGACACCTGTTTATCTCACAGAGATTCTTTTGTGCAGAGACGTTTGACAGCTGAGCAAAAGAGCTGCCATCCTCCATCACAGCCAGAGCTCCTGTCCCTGACAGGGGCCAGCTCCAAATGTTTCAGAGAAAAATGCATTTCCGTCATGATGGGAAATAAGTTCTTCATGTGATGAGTTTAATGCCAATCCCAGACACTTTCTGGTTGATTTGGAGAAGAAGCACAAGACTTCTTTCCTTGTTTTGTGGTTGATTGTTTGGTTTTTTTTTTAATATTATTTTAAAATCTGAGGTAATTTAATGGTAAATATTCTGAGCAAAATTCAGCTCTGGTCATATCTTGAGTTGTTAGTGAACTGAACTCATCACAGAACTGCATTGTGGTAGCAGAGTTCTTGGGTTATTAAACAGTCAGAGTCCTTGTAGCCTTCTGCAGGATAATTAGTCTTGATAAAGGAAGATTTATTCAAAGGCAAAGGGCCAATCAGCATAAAGCCTGAGTGGTGGTTTTAAAACTGTTTTGTACTATGGGCCATTAACACGTCCATCTTTCTCCTTTCAGGGATCTTGCCTGTTATGCTGCCTTACATTTAGATTTGATCTTCGTTTGTGTATCTACTTGATGTTTATCTTTCCAAGAAATTATGCTACCTACAGATTATTGTTTCCTCATGCATTTAATAAATGGATCAGTGATTAACAGTGATAAACATAAACAGCACAGCTTTGGAAGTATGACCAGCTCTTGTAAACCGTGACTCCTAATGCTGAACACTGGAGATATTGCACCAAAGTGTGGGATGTGCTCGTCCTTACTAGATATAGCACTTCTGCCATACACAGGACTCTTTTGTTAGCTAAAATTAAATGGCTTGCCTCTCTGGCACTGTGCTGCTGCTGCTGTTTCCAAAGTGACAGCCTCTTCTTTCGCATCCCCAGGAGATCACCTGGCATATCTTTTTCTCAACACTGCCTGCTTGCCTTCCCCAGCCTGTGGAAGGCTCTTGTCAAGTGCTGCTGTGCACCCCCTAACACAGCAAAGCCCTGACTCCCAGGGGTAGAAAGGAAGGATTTTTTCCTGTCAGGTGCCCGCTTGCTCATGACCAACAGGCAGGACACCAGCCTCTTTCTTGCTGGCTATGACTGATGCTCAAAAAGCCATACAAAGCCATATCCTCCTGACATTCTCCCTCTATCATACTATTAGTCAACAATGCCTCTTTCCTCTCATAAGATAATGATGTACAAATCTCACAGGGTAATTATTTTCTGTAAATGTGCCATGAAGTTTAAAACCTCATTAGTATTTTCTCTGGCAAACTCTGCCTCCAAAACAGGGAGTGTGGTGAGCATGGCAGGAACCTCTTCCTGCAGATTTCTGTCCAGGAGTGCTCCTTCCAATAGATATTGAGTAAATTGCAGATGAGAAGATTCATGAAAGCACATCAACTTTTTTCAGATGTTACTGGGATATACTCAAAGGGCCCACTAGACCCTGCAGCTGGTTTTGTATCCCAGATCTTAATTTTAATGATTTCTTATTTTCAAGATTGCTTTACACAAACTGTGTTAGAAAGTCATCTGCACAGTTCAGAATCCACATAATCCTTGGGACCTCTAATGCAGTGCAGTAGATAGTAAAAAAGGTTTATAGCGAAAAATGCCTTAAAAGAGTTACAATTACCATTAATATTTTTTCTTAAGTCAGTAGTTTGTCTGTATTTCTAGATCATCGATCACATTGTAGAAGAAGTTCTGCTAAATACGAGTTAAATATTCTTCTAATGTTGGAATAAATACTGCAAGTGCAAACAGTGTATTCAATGAAGATCTAAATATAGTCAGGCTGTATACCTTAGCTCCCTTGCAGCTTCTCTTCCTGTCCTGGAATATAATTAGGCTGGAGCCTTGGGCTCACACTCCCTGCTATCCAGCATCTCTGGGATCTTGCTGGAGCTGGAGTGTATGTATGGCAAGTCAGAACCGAGTCTGAGGCACTGACTCTAAGAACAGATTAAAATTTCCACTCCTACATGCAACAGTAATGTGAATTTAGGCTGTCAATAAAATGTAATACATATTAAAGAAAAAGCAACCCTTAAAAATAATTTTCAATAAATAAACTTAAGGGCTAACAGGAGACGAGGATGATAATTGAGACCCACTCAGAAACTTTTGTCATTTTCTGTCTCTTGTGCTAGAGCCTGTGAAAACTGTGGTTAGTGATCAATTTACAATTCCTGTTTTATAGCCCAACCTAAACCATTTATTCTGAAAGGCTTGGTGTGTTTATGCACTGGAAGACATTAGGCCTGAAGTCAGGAAGCTGTGGTTCAGCTTCCTGCTCTGGAACTGGCAGCTGTGCTAAAGCTCCAGGTTTCAGGGCTTGGGTAGGCAGCTGCCACTGCACAGGGATGGGCAGAGAAGTCCTTGTGCCCACCACTCCACTCAACCCCACATCTCTGTGTTGCTCCTCCTGGTGTCAGGGCTGGCCAGAGAACAGTCAGCTGTGGGTGGAGGTTTCCAAAGGCACACGAAAGCCAAGCTGTTTATTCGTATTCAGCTATTTATAAACAATGTGCCAATAAGCTGTTTAATAGCTTGTTCTGTAGGTAAAAAGGAGATTTGGCAGCTGCTTTTGATCTCCCAGAAGTCAGGCTGGCAAACACCGACTGCCTGATGCAGAGGGGGTGTTCAAAAGAGGCCAGGAGGCAGCTTGGCACTGCCTGGGCAGCACAACTCAGGGTTCATGGGCAAGGAAAGCAATGGAAGTTTGCTGATGAGCTCAGAACAGAGGTGGTTCAGATGCCTGTAACAAGCAATGTGTACAAATCAATACAGCACATTGTAAATTGCTGATGAAAATAATTTAATTTCAGTGCAAGATTAAACTGCTTTTCCCTGGTGCAGAGGTCTCTCAGACCCTTTTCTGCAAATGGAGGCTGCTTCTAGAGTGCCATTTGCTTTCAAGTTGTAATTAGCATTTATTTCTCCGTGCTGGAAATTTAGAAGTAGATTTACTTACTCCTAGAACAAGGAACCTACTAAAACCTTTAGATTTTTCTTTATAGAACAAGCCAGGAATTAATAAAATGGTCTTAGAAAACAGTAATATTCTATTCACATTTAAAAATTATAACAACTGCAGTTCTAATACTACACACTATTCAAATTTAAGATACCTGATGCTGTACGGAGTTATTAATATGGAACTAAAACAATTCCTCTGAGTGGGACTCTGAATATAATTTCTTACAGAGATTACCTAGTCTTCAAGTAACTGGATAAAAATATTTATGCATATTTTGGGATAAGCTATTTATTCACGGATGATAATCAAATTAATAGAACATGTCAATTTATTTTAGATCTATAAAACACAAATCTAAAAATATCATTTTACAGACAATATTTACCATTTAGTTTATATTTTAGTACAGTCTTAATCTTATCTTGCACAGCATAATGTAACAGAACAATATATATTCTACATTTTAACTTTTTAGATTTTCTTAACTAAAGCCTACCATATACATCAAAAATTGTTGTGCACGGTAACCAATGAAACATCTACACTTCAAGAGTAGATTGGCTATATCTCATAACTGAGACACCAATTACAGTACTTTATTTAAAATCCTTCAAGAATACACTCAGTAGTAACAGTAATAGCAGTAGTTAAAAGTCTTAACAGTTCTGTGAAATTAACAAAGCAAATGATAACAGAATTTAAAAATTCAGTTAATCATTTATATGTCATGTAAAACCCATGTAACACTACAATGAAAGAAGAAATTACACAGGCACAAGTGCAAAAAAGCAATATTGTAAGCCCTCTTCTCTCTTTGGTAAAAACCAATTAGCAGGAAGTATACCACAATAATTCAAGTCAAAGACTAATAATTCATTCTATATATGTTTTCCTGCCATAGGACTTGATGATTTGCCAGCATCCTACAGTAGAGAAGTTAAAATTCTACCTAACACTGCCCATTTTTTTCCTCTTTTAAGTTTAAATATTGAAATTAAAGATAAGGAATTTTTTTCTTTCATAAATAGCATTTAAGTAGTATAGTCTCTTAAGGAATTAAAAAATAAATAGCAAAATATACAGAATTTCAAAGACCACACCTAATTCCTTCTAGGTATATCCTGAAAATATATTACCAAAGAATAAATAACTTTGGGTTTCTCAAATATTTGGTAAAATGTCAATTACTCTTACATAAGGAGTTTTCTCTGAGGAATAAGGAAGTACCATTGCTTTTTCTATAAAACTTTTACTATACAGTGGACATTTTAGTAACTTTATAATAAGAATATAATCTGTAATATAACATGGACATTCACCATTAAAAGGTATAGTAAAAAACCTTTCAAAATTAAACCTTCAGATCTACTGGTTCAGACCTAAGAAGCTCCATGAAACTATGAAGTTCTGGCAGGACAGTCGAGCTCAGTTGTCTGTGTCAGGAGGCAATAATAACAATAATAATAACAATGTCATTTCCTCTAGTGGTAGAGTCAAAGCTGTTTTCTGCTGACAACATATTAAAAATTCAAAAAGGACAAAGTGGTAAGGAAGGAAAAGAAGTGAAGCTTGTGGGTGAAGAACACTTGAGTGTAAGGCATCCTGAGAAGTGAATTGCCTACAGGGATTTCAATACAACAATAGATTTTAAGTAGTTCTTTCTGCTTTTGAAGGGCTTAACCCTCATGAAGAATTAAGATAATGTCATAGCGGATTTTTATTTGAATTTGCAGGTTATCATCTATTCAAGTTCCTTCATATTTATTTAAAGATACTGAACAAAATAAGAAAAATGCAGGTCACATCAGCAAAGCAACTAGTGAAAAGAATCCAGCAGCCTGAAGTGTCATTAGGCATTTAAGAAATACAAGAAAAAAAACCATTAACTGCATGAAGATCTTCTGGAGGGGCAGAGCAAAAGTCTTTGCCTTTTTAGAAGACCTATGTAAGCTGCCAGCAAAGTAAAGGCAATTTTGACTGCTCATTTATTCAGAAATCATAAATAACATGTAGATTCACTAACCTCCTATTCACACCCACAGTTAATTTACATAAAATACTAAGCAGAATGCTTTTCTACTCCTTGTTTGATCCCGAGCACAAGATGTAAAAACCAGTTAAATTGCACAGTCCAGCCCTTATCTCTGCAAACCTCAATCTGATCTAGAAAATGCTTTTTGGCATCTTCTTCACTTTTCCCTACTGTCAGTGCATCCCGGATATATTCAATATCCTCTTTGCTGGTTAACTGGGGCATTCCAGTCATTAGCATCATGGAGAACAGGATGATCAGCAGATTTGTGTGATGTCGAAGAGCTAAATAAGCCTTCACACATACGTCCTACAAGACAAGAGAACCATTTGTTAATGGATCAGGTGAAATGAGAGAGATGGTATAGGAATTTCACAAGGCTCTCATCAAATAACTCTGCTCAAACACTCAAGTACCTCAGAGAAAGGAGACCCAGCAGAGCTGCTCACTGAAGCAGAAGCATGACACGAATTTCTGCACCCATAGCTTGGTTTTACTTCATTCACCAACATATCTTGGGACAAAAAGTACTGTTTTGATGTACAAACTAAAGTATTTTAATAATATCATATTAATTACTGAAGTTTAAAACCTGGGCTTCACCAAAATTTCAAATTAAAATTTCAAATTTCAAACTAATTTCCCTGTCATATAATCTCTTCCTGTGGCTGTTAAAAGACAATTATAATTCAGTATCTCCCTTTCCAATTGGTATGTCCCCATTTAAAGACCAGGGCTGGCAAGAAACACTGAATAAAGCAGCACCTCAAGGGACTCTTCTTCATTCTATATACATGTCTATTAACTTAGCAGACATGACAGCTTATTTAATGGAGAAGATTTTTCAGGCTTGGTGTTCTGAGAAATTTTTCCAGCTGACAGCTTTAGTTTTCAGGCACACTGCCCTGCTGTAAGACTTCTATGTTTATGTACTGTCATTCTGAATTCCATAGGGGTTTTTTTATAGCTTTTTCACTTCCATATATAACTAATTTGAGCTTAACAAAAAAATAACCTTTAGAAGAATGGAATTTTTGCAGCTTGGAAAAACACATTGATTTTTAAAAGAGTATTTCATGTTAGGTGACTAACATTTAAACTGAAATTATTATTTCTTATATTCAATTCATTACAGATTTGCTTTTAGAAATAGCATCTTAAAAGACAAACAATGAAGAAATCAGTCATGTTGTCAAAAGTTAAATTGGGCCTGCAATACAGTAACATAGAAAGATGAAAAATATTTCCAAGAAGGTTGTTGCTATTAAAATCAAAGCTGAAGCAATAAAAACTTTACCCAATTAAATATTCAATTTAACTTTTCCAAAAATGTATATGGATTTATTAAAGAATTTTTTAAAAGAAATCTAAATATTTTCATGTAAAGTTCATCCAGCCCATCAGCCCTCTAGAACATTCTTTATTTTTGACAAGGTGTATAGTATTTTTTTTTCCTTCCTTAGGAAAAGTAAGCAGAGCACAAATCATCTTAACATCTATCACTGTTCACATCAGCAACATCAGGACCAACCAGACAGATTAGGAAGATACTACAGAAGGAAGATAGTATGTTGAAGACCTGTCTGGAGGGTTTCTTTTTTCCTATTGCCTTAAATTTTTCACTCTTTCCAAGTAAATTCTGCTCTGAAATAAAACCATACTTATGAAATGCTAGTTTAGCTCTAGGGAAGCAGAAGATACATTGGAACAGTCAAAGCACAATTTACCAGACAAAACACCATCACACCATCATCTAATCACAGGGATTAGTTTCTCTCCATGATACCAGGGGGAAAAAAAAATAAAAAAAAGAGAAATTCTACTTATGTATTATCAACTTCAAATAGAGAAATCTTGTCACAAGTGTTAGCATCTGTTTTGTTCCCCTTGAAAGAGATGAAAGCTCTTTATAGTTATATCAAAGAAGGTCTTACATTTCTGTATGGTTGATGGATCTCACTACTGAGGGTATCTGAGACAGAAAAGCAATTATGCAGTCAAGAACCTGGCATCAGAGCATTTCAAAGGCAGTCCTTCCACGAAAAGATGTGAAAAAAAATCTGTATCTACCTGTTAGTTATTTATTCAGACAGGAATAAATGTTGTTTTGAATTTATATCTTCCAAGAAAACTAATTTCTAAACTTCTGAGAGAGGTAGAGAAAACAAAAAATAACACACAGCTAACTGTTAAGGATGTGCAGATGTTTATCATGTGCTTAAGGAAGCTGCTAAATAATCTGGAAGCATAGACAAAATGAGAGAAGCTGAGAAGAAACCAAAATCCTGGTGTCCAACAAACAATAAAGAGTAATTATTGTGAGAGCTTGAAATGGTCCTTAGTATACTAAAGGTGAAGCATTTTTTTATTACAAGTGTTGAGGTTTCATTATGTAGGCATTCCCTTCTCTGTGCAGTATACTACAAATAACTTTCTTCAGTGATGAATGTACACTTCTGCTTTCTATCACCTTTAGTAAAAGAATCTGATTTGTACTGAAAATACAGATCTCTGTGTTATTAAGTTAGCAGAGTAATGAAAAGATAATAAATTAACCAAATATGATTAAAAAATGCATTCAAAATGTAATGCAAAAACTAGCAAAGACAAATTTAGGCAAACTAATAGATAGATGGACAAAGCTCACAGGATTGTGAAGGTTTTAGCTTAGGTGCTCTCAAGGGTTTCTACAAATAAGAAGTGAAAAAATTGCATGTACATAGGGCTAAGACAGTTGCCTGGGTTTTAGCCAAAAGCTGAAAAGGAAATTCCACCACCTATGACACTTAGAGCAAATGAAATCTAGACAGTACTAAAGCAGCTGTAATACCCATAGACGGAACAGAAAAATACTTGTTTTCTCAGATTAAGTCATGCTTAAACACAGTTTTGCAATTAGGACAAAAGATCACCAAATACTGTTTCCTACTATGCATTTCTGTGATGTCATTAATAACCTCTGGCCTCTAATTTTCATTAAAACACAGTAAGGAACACAAACAAAAAGGGAAGCAAAATTTAGATTAAGAGCTAATAGAAGTGAGGTTTATTGCTAATTTCAGAAAAGCTGCCAGGCCACTGACAGCTTTAGAAGTTCACTACTAAAGAACTACACTCTGTTGCAGTAAACTTCAGTAAAAATTATTTGTAATTAACCTCCTCTGACACCTGAATGCATCCAATAGGTGACAGAGAAATATTTTTTTAAGTGGAAATTTTAAAATACTAAAAAAACCCAGAGCATCTAAAAACCAAAGGATTACTCTAAAGTAAAATCCACTCTAATGTAGTCAAAGTAGAAATTAATGACAGATGTTCTTAAAAATTAATGAAGAATAAATGCTGAGACTTTTCCATTAATACATGAATAAGTAAGCAGGAACACTGAATGAATTCTTCAATATTAGGAAACATGATGAAAACAACCAGTTGAAAAATTAAAATTAAGCTATAATGTTATTTTTGTACTCTGGCCATATAATTTAAACATTAACTTTTACAGCAAAATATGAGATACAGATCTTGCTCTGTGTCACTATTTTACATGTAAGGGAGTGTTTTAATTTTTTCTTTGAGACAGAAAGCCTTTTAATGTACTCCTGGAATAGCAGTTTATAAACAGTATCTAATGCAGCAGAACTGTACATGAACTTACTCTTTTTTGGTTAGTATTATTGTTGTTATTATCCCACTTAAAATAACCAGGTCACATATCACAGTCACAGTTCACAGAAGTGAAGCACATTATTAATCTTTCTTCTGGTTAATGACACTACCAGAAATGATACTGGCACAATCACAGCATTCCCAAACCAGCTGCATCAGTGGGATGGCAGCAGTATTTAGAAATTTGTACCAGAGTACAAAATGTGGATTTAGACAAACCCAGGACTGAATAGCAAAGGCACTGAGGCCCAGATCACCTCCAATTGCTTTTGGCATGTGGGCTGCTGAAGTAAAGGTCAGATATCCTCTATAAAGTTGGAAGATCCATACAATACTGCCTCACTGCAGACACTAATGGGCTGCCAGTCTTCCAATTCTCCATTTTCACTCTCCTTTCTCCATTCTCCACTTTCATACTTGCAACTATTTTCTGCTTTCTTCTGTGAAAGGAGATGCCCTAGAGTGGTGCTTTAGCCTCCCACTTGCACAGGGCTTTCAGCTGTGGCAGCAGCATCTTTACTGTACACAGCACAGCTCAGAGGCTTCTTTGAGAGCACTCCTCTCCCATAGAAAACCCACCCTGCTCTTAAACCTTTTGAGCTACAAGCCCCCTTCAAACCACCTGCACTGTGATAAAGCTACTCATTGTGCAAAACAAAGACTCAGAAATTGCACCTGGTTCTTTAGTTGTTTTCAGAAGTCTGGGCCCAAAGATGACAACTACCTTGTTATATGCTGTACAATCATGTGCATGTTCAAAGGGATATATTCACTAGCCAACACTAAGAACCTTAATTAGGTACTCATGTTAGAAAACCAGGCTCCTTACCAGGACAGAGAGGATGATTTATCCACAGATAATGCAGAGCATCCAGGTTAGGCTTTTGCTTTGACTCACTGGAGGAAAATTTTTCTGCTGGTATTATGGAGAATCTGCTTTCTAAATCAGGCACTTATTTAAAGACCCTTAAGATAAGCATAGGAATAACACCCTACACATCCATTTACATCTGCTCAGCTATGCTCTTAGCTATCTTTTTAAACAAAATCCAAAGCATTTTGCTTTGTTACATCCATGCTCACATCCTACATAAGCTTGATAAATAATTGTTTCAAAGGGGCTCAGTTTCAAATAGAAGCTGTGACAGAACATACATTTTTTAACACTATTCTTTTCTTGCAGAACATTTAAGTCAATCCACGTCATAAAACCAAAATCTGACATAGCTTAGGGTCATTGGAGGTTTCCATGCAGATGGATTAATCGAAGCTCCAGAGCAGGAGGGCAGAATCAAGAGGGAATAGTGCTGACAAAGCCAGCTGAGGAATGTCTTGTGAATCCTACACAGAAACTCTGCTTAGTGCTCTGAGTCTCCACCAGTGGCACACACACTGAAGCCCTCTTCAAAGTGTTTCCAACCAAGACAGGAAACAAAGAGAGGACTGCCCATCCGATCTGCTGCTAACTGAAGCTTTCTGATGCAGCTCTGTGGATGCTTGAATTCTAGTTCCCATAGTCCTACAGATATTTTTTGCTCTTAATTTGGCCTAAAATATCCTGGAATCATATTATGATTCAGTAAATTTTATTAACATAATCCCCAGGAGCACAGACCTTCAAAAACTAAGGCACTTACGTTCATTTCAGAGGTTAAAAAAATGTGTAGCTGATTTGCAGCTGTCTATTCACTTTTTACCTGAAATTTATGGAAATGGAGACTTGTCTTCTTTCCAGAAGTGCCCATGACAAACAGAAAATCTGGAGTCAGCACAAAGGGAACTCTTTCTTTATTAATTCCAAGGAAGCTTTTATAATTCCCAAGAATGTGGCCAAAATCAATATGGAAAAGGTTCCCTTCATAAAGAGAAAAAAAAGTCATAGTTAGGCTAAATACGATAATTTTATTTACAATAATTCCAAACCATCTTTTGGGGGATATATATGATCATTCTTTAGTTCAGCAGAAAATACTATTTTTTTTTTCTTTTTCAAAAACATATAATTCTTTCCTACTGGTTAAGTTACTTTCCTGACTGATGTCATTCACCAGAACACGTTTGTTCCTCAGACATGCATTACCAATTTCTAAACTGCTTGTACTTTGGATAATTTTGAGATTGTAGTAGGGTATCAGTTCCCAGGAAAGTGATAAAAAATTTGCCTTTTAAGGACTGGTACACAGAAAGGACTGGAGTGGCTGCTGCTCTTCAGGTTACTTTATTACTTTCACTAACAGACAAGATGTAAGGATAAATCAGTACAGTTACTTAAAAAACATAGATTTGTAATTGTGCTGTATAAACATGTATAAAAAAAGATCAAACATCCAATGATGTAAGATGATATTTCACAGTGATCCACAGGTGGAACATTCTTACATATTCCAGCATTTCAGACAGTTCCGAGTCCTTCCAACCCACCAAATCTGACATTCTGCAGCTCTCTCAGACTGACATTCTTCTGGCTTCTGATGCTCAAGACAGCTCCCATTGAACACTCTAGAGCTGCTCCTGACCGCAACAGAGAATGCTTTCCTTCTCTGGCTCCCTTTCTATTGACCTGTCCCTCGCTTTTTGCCAGTGATCACTAACATTGCCTCATATTATATGTAATGTTAAAATTTAAGCATTTCTTTGTCTTCCTTAAGGAATTCTGGTGAACTTTTTTACTGTAGTCTACAATTAGCTCATTTCTGCCTTCAGGGAAGTACTTCTCTTCAGCCTTCAACTTGTAAAATTTTAACTATAGTATGATAAATATTAAATATACAGCCTTTTAAAGTAAGCTCAAAAGTATTCTCTGTCTCTTAGAATTAAATAAAGACTAATTAAGAAGCAAGAGGATCATGAAAGTGAATTTCTTAGGCCAAATAAAACCCCTCCATATCTACCACTTATTCTGCAGTCCCATGTGGGGCTTCCACAGGTAAGTAAAACAACGTGCAGCTACAGAAATAAGTCCTCAGATTTGTAACACAAAAAATTGTGGTTCTGTCAGGAGGTTTGTAATGATCCAACAGACTTCAGTTGCAAAACCAGTGCATGCCATGTACACTTATTTTGTGGTTTTTTCTACAAGGGCATAATAAGGCAATTAAGCTCCTTAGAAGTGAAAACAGCCCAGTAATATCTGAATTCTGACATGGCTACAGTTCCACTGCACACTGTCAGAACCACATCCACACTTTAGACAGATAAACAGCTGTCTGCTTTTTAAAGTTCTAGATATAGATACTAAAAAAAAGAAAGTTTTACATTCCTCATGACTTAGTTTGTAACAAACTCATCCTTGGGAAAGAATGGCATTGTTAATGACAAATATATGGAACCAATATGAAGGCCAAAAGGGGTGACAATACATGTCACAATTTCCACGTCACAGGAGGACCTGAACAAGCAACTGGATTGTGTCTCTGTATTCATTGTTAAATGCATTATTTATTGGAATGAAAGATAAATCTAATGAAGTACACAGTCCCCATGTTTACTAAATTCTCAAAAAATAACTTACCTGTTTCTGTAATCATAATGTTGTCATTGTGCCTGTCTCCTATTCCAAGTACGAAGGTTGCCACACAGTATCCAGCACAGGAATAAACAAATCTTTCCACAGCTGCCTGAAACTATACATAAAATCTTAGAGATGTTAAATGCTTCAATGCTAGAAACTAAATTCAGTCATTCTCAAAATCATATGCCTTTCTTTCAACACATACCTATCAACAGTTAGACAAAGTGTCTTACAAAATACTCTGTGGCCCTGCACTGCACTTCCTGTACTTCCTGTACTGTGCTCTGTCCCTTAGCACAAAGAAAGTAAGAATACAGTTGTCCATACTTTCTGAGAAAAATAGATGGCAGAAAGCTCTAGTAGATCAGGGGACCTGCATAAGCAAAGCAGTTATGAGTACCCAACCCTGTATTTAAATCCTCTAATAACACATTGCCTTTCAGTGTTCCTAGATGTTCTTTGAATCTGATTATTATATGTCACTTCTAAATATTACTGACAAAAGTGTAATTTCAAAAGCACCTTGTTTCACAGAAAACCAGATGCCAGCTGGATGCTAAAGGCTCTTTCATAGACACCTGAAGGTGAGTACAGGGAAAATGAAAGGACTTTTCAAACTCATGTAAGTAACACAAACACAACAGTATGGGCTCTGTGCTCCTGAATTAGTAGGGTGCTCTTGAAAATCCAACTTAAAAATTCAAAGAACTCACCTTTTCTTCAATCATGCATCTTTCCTTGAGCCACTGGTTTAGTATTTCATCCTTAAATGCACCAGTGTTGCCAACTGTACTCTGTTGAATTTTGGCAATTGTTGTAGCATCTTTCACAATTTCTATCATTCCTAGAGAGAACAGGGAAAAAGTTAGAGGTTATTAAATATGTTATTAAATAAAAAATATGCAAAATTAAATTTAAAACTGTGTTTTTTAAATCAACTGCAGAACTTCATAGATTGTGAGCAGAAATTTATTTTGCAAGCAACAGTGGTTCTAGTTCATTCCCAGCTGAAACCAGACAGAGCTCATAACTGGCCCGGCAGCCTAAACTCCTCCATGAGAAGGTAAAATCTCTTAAAATTGAAAGAATCAAATGATACGTGGACACTCTCTGCAAAAGGCTTTTCCCAAGGAGAGGAGCTACCTCCTGTCCTGATCTCCAACAGAAGCCCATGTACCATTCACATTACCACCAGCTTCTCTCCAACTTCACCAATTTGAGGTGCTAAAGAGAAGCTGCATCAGCCTGGGAACACAAGCGTTGCCAGAGCTGGGGCAGAGGAACTGAGCTGCTCCCCCTGCAGTAAATCAAATTTAATCATAAGCATGCATGTGCACAGAAAGGTTCAGAAACAGTGGTACAGGTGAGGCACTGCAGTGGGACTGCTGGTGGAAAGCTCTGACTGTTGGGGCCCAGAGGTCAGTTCCTAACCTGAATGGATCTTCCCAAAGGCAAATAAGCACATCACAGCAACACAGTGCAGAAACAAGGACAGGTACTGCTGAAACTGCCATAGCACATGATGAAGTGGAAGCTAGAGAGAAATACAGAAACAGAGGCTGCAGCACAACTCTGCACTGTAGCCAAGCCTAGCAAATACACTCTTCCTTCCTACTGGGCATGCCTGTATAGGGGAAGTCAGATTTTTAGTTGAATTCATATGGTAAATGGAAATGTTAGATTTCCTTCCTCTGGCTCGAGTTCAACAGCGTCTTCTAGGTAAAAGCCTGGCTTCAGCTCCAGCTCAAAAATACACAAGCAAACAAAAAATAACCCTTTCTGCACAAAGTGATTCAAGGAAGTTTCTGATTCAGTTTCAGCTTCTCTCTGAAAAGGAAGAATTTCTATTTTTTCACAATCCTACCCTTCTGTAATTACTGAAATATGTGCAGATTTTTTAGTAACAGAGTAACAACACAGTAACCTCGTCCTGCCCCAGCCTTCCACCATGGCTGAACTCAGGGCTGAACAGCCCCTGAAGGCATTTCTTCTGTCTTGACAGTGGGCTGGATTTGTTTGTAATAAAACTATTGCAGATATATGACCTCCAAAACTCACTGGCAACATCACCAAATTAAAAGCTCTGCATTTTGGTCTGTGCTTGTCAAGCTGGTTTTCCTCCTGGGAGTGAGCTTCAGACCACATTCCAGCTGTTGAAACAGCTTTTCCTCCCTGGGCTCACCAATCTCCCTCTACTGGACAACAGCTCCTTCATTCCAGGGGAGCAGAGTTGCTGCAGGAGGCCTCTTCTGCTTTCCCTTGTATTTAAAACTTCTCCTACAATAACTCTGGTGATTAGCAGTGTGAAAAGTCCCCATATTTTAAAGCAGCCTCTAATGAAAGCCCCGATCCTTCTCCACTGCATTGCCAAAAGAATGGAATAAAATCTATGCCCAAATAAATACTTTAAAGGTGTCATGGCTAAAAAAAAAAAAAAATTAAAAAATTGTCTGCTGGAATGGTATAGCTCTGCTGGCAAATCCTTCTGAAAACAAATATGCCTCTTGGTAAGTATGGTTAGTCCTAAAGCAGGCTTCAGTAACTGGGACAGAGGATCTCAGCCAGGCTGTATTCCACTGTGAAGAAGACCAGCAGTAAATGCATCATGCTATGTGTTTCTGGGGATCTGCAGAACTAAAGCAGGATATTAGGTGCCAGCTTGAACTTCTTAAATTTGGCAGTGATACAGCATAGTAAGCAGTGATAATTGCCTCACCAAGCCAGGAGCATATGGCCATCATCAGGGTATGATCTTTTATCACTGACACACATAAGAGAGAGTTTCTCCTAGAGAGGTCTATTGGCAGCAGCAGTGAAGAGGAAGGATGTTTCCACAACTACAAACAGCATCGACTGCAGATGTCTTCAACAGACTGAGAAAGCTCTACCCAGGTTGGGATGGATGCCAGTCCCAGGTGTAAGACACCTACCTGGCCATTCCCCTGCATTTGTGTCAATACATAGACACTGCCCCAAGTTCCATGGAAATATTAAGGAGAAGGGAAGAAAAAGGTTGGAAGAAGACCACACTTGAATATTGTGAAAGAATATTTGCATGCTGCTACTTTTTGGTTTTGTTCCAAACAAGCATAAACTCTCCAAAATGTCCCACACTGGGTATTACTAATTTAGGCTGCAGGTATTCTCAGCAAACCCCAACAGAAATCTCTATGTGATTAATCATGCTCCTACAGTGGTGCTGAAAGGATGCTAAATTCTTACACCTCCCTCATGTGTAAAGAGAAATAAAACAATTATTTCCTCAAGATAAAAGAATGGGCAGTCAAATAGGAATTCATGAAAGAATAATAAAGTCTGTAACTTGAATATGAGAATGCTAGGATCACTGTCAGTATTCCTCCACCTTCCTCCATAAACAGTACATTGTCTTAAGCTGATTTTAAACAAAATTAAATTAAATCCTAAAAATCTCTCTAAAAACAGGTTTGTAATAAAATACCTAAGAAAGAGGAAAAATACATATTACTATTCCTTATATTTACAGTTAGTTAATATTTTAAAATAAAGTTCCAGTTCCTTTATTATTATAATTCTATCAATGCAATTTATTACTTTTAAAACACTTAGGACAAAAAGTCTTGTGCTACACTATTAAGTGTTATATCAGTGAGTTTGGGTTTTCTGCATTGCTGAGATATCCTGAAGTCAAAAGAAACGATGATTAAAATTTGATGTGACAATGGATTTTAGAGATGAAGCACATTACAGATATATTAAAGAGTTCTTAATTTTAGTGGAACTCAGTCCATTATTCTTCGATCATAAAGCAAAATATATTGCTGAAAACTAAGAGAACTAAAAAGCTTGAGATCACAAAAGACACACAGCAGTATTTATATTATCATTATTTTATCAATCCATGAGGTTACTATCATATTTCCAGCTATGCTGATGACAGGAATTTACAAACTTGCTGGTTTTTACACATATGAAAGTGTTAAGTAAATGGCAAAGCTGTACTTGCTTATCTGTCTTAGCGATGCACTGGTTATACCAGCCAAAGCATCATTTTTCAGCACAACAGCTTCACTAGGAAATGGCCATTTTTTCTACACTGAGGAAAATCCTCTAGCCAATCATTCAAGAACTGCTCAGCAAAATTTGCTCTACAGTAATTTCTGTTTTATCTGGATAGTAGGAAACTGCACAAGGAGGATGTGCGAGGGTACATAATATATGCAAATGCAGCCACAAAGAGTCAATTTAAATCAGGCTGTTTAAATTATACATCAATTTGGCATTTTTGGATGTAATTGGACTCTTCCAGACCTAATTAGGCTGCTCTGCACAGCATCACACAGCTCCAGAAGCTTCACAAGAAACTACTTCATTTTTCCCACCATGAATTCTAGAAAACAGATCATCTGTGATGAAGGAATTTATTTCCACTGAGAAATGTTGCCTGAGCATCCTGTTAAGTAATGCTGTTGCTTCTACGTAGTATACAGTAAGAAGTTTTAGGCCAGGAAAAAACCACAAATGTTTTGCTATTTTAATCCTTTTCTCTATTTTATTCTTATCAACAAATTAAAACACCTCTTGAATAAATCCCTCATTTTCACAGCTTTTTCATACTAAATATTGTTATTACAGAGAAACTCAAAGCAACACTTGCACAGGAATCCCAGTTAGCTAAGGCAGTGAAGCAGCTGAAGGATTCCTATCAGAAGAGTGAAACCATTGCTAAGATGCAACAGAGTGTTGCTTGCAGAAAGTAACAAACGACTATCTTGAGACCACAGTGCATGCTAGAATAGTCCTCTCATAGGCAACTTCTTTAATTAAGGATGTAATTTTGAATTTCTAATCCCAGTAAATGTGATCACATACCTATTTTGTTCCCTGTGGAAATACAACCATATGGTAACAAACAGAGGTCCAAGGATTCTGCTTCCCAAATGGATTCCATAATTCGAAGAATCTAGTGAAAACAAATGTATATGCTAAGTTATTTCAAATTATTTGGATGTTCTTTGTTACTCACAAAAATAGCACTACCTAGAATTCTGAGAGGGAGCTAAACTTACTTGTCTATCTTACAGATTAAAACATAAATACAGAAAATGTGCAGCCATTCAAGATTATCAATAACAAAATCCGAGTTTGCATTTCCTCATCTCTCTTGTGGCCAGGAAAATACTACTATTCTCTGAAGTATTAATAAATATATACTGTTATTTCTACATGAGCTGAGATTTTATACATTAGAAAATACATCCATTATTTCTCATAAAAATCCCTGAAAGTGCTACCAAACTAGTTTGTCTAAACAATCACCAAAATATTACTAGAGAAATGCTGCCTCTGAGTTATTTTTCATTTGTAACCACTCATTATATAAATAAATGATAAAAATGCTTCATCACCAGACAAACAGGCCATCTTGCACTAAATAGGATTCCTTCTCTAAGACACAAAAAAGTGAAGTATTTATGGCACACGGCAGGACAAAACAGGGGAACAGTATGTACTGGGTGTGTCTGGGATGAAGCAAATTTTCTTCAGAATAGCTTGTGTGGTTCTGTGGTTGAGGTTGGTGACCAAAGCAATGCTGGTAACACACTGATGCTCCAGCTAAGGCTGAACAGTGTTTACAGAGCATCAAAGCTGCCTCTGTTTCTCACTCCCAACTACTGTGAGAGGATCAAAGGAGCACATAGGTTGGGAGGGGATACAATCAGGCAGATGACCCAAACCAACCAAAGAAATATTCCATGCTGAATAATGTCATGCTCAGCAATAAAACAGATGAAGGGGATCAAGTAGGCAACCATCTTTTGCACAGGAACTGGGACAAAACACTTGTTTTGTTTTCTTTCTCTTCTTACACTTCTCCTTTGCTTATTAAAGTTTTTTTATCTCAGTCCACAAGTTTTCTGGCCTTCACTCTTCCTTTCCTCTTTCCCCATCTCACCAAGGTTAACTCACAACACAGTAACAGATAAAACTTAATTAAAAGAAAGATCCAGTAATGATGTCAGCCTTTCCATACACAGTTTTTTAAAAAAAGACAATCACATATTCACACGGACAATAAAGATAAAGATATGCTTCTGAAAAGTAAAGCAATTTTAAGATGTTTTAAATAGTCACAGTATTAATTTTATACATTTTACCTATCATACCTGTAAAATAAGCATGTCCTGACGGAGGTCATCTCCATGTTTGAAGATTATGCCTATGGTTTCATTTGACAGGGCTGTCGGATCTGCACATTTAAACTCAAGCCAGAGGGGCTTCTTCTTAGATGCCATAACTTTACATTTTTCTATCTGTGAAAGACAAATTTATTGCTAGCCATTGTAGTCCAACATACACACAACTAATCTTTTTACACACCAGCTACAAAGTAGTTTACCAGCTTCCAACAATTTATACCACAAGGAACACACTGAAAGCACATGTAAAGACTTTAAGTCTCATTAAGTCTCATTGAACCTGTACCACGTTTAATACTGTCCATGGTAAAGGAGAAAACCTGCCTTGACTCTCTGAAAGTGGATTTAGCTTGTGCTTCAGAAACAAAGAAAACTTTTAATACAAAAAATAAGAGATTCTGACAAAACTGCAAATAATGGAACCTCACAATAGCACTCTGACAGGAGCTTCACAAAACTGGAACACAATCATCATCCAATATAATTTACCACATCAACCACTCTCACAACTTCTAGCAGCTTCAGTTGTTCCATATTACTTGCTTCAATTCCCTCAGAAAATGTTTCATATTTGTGGGGAAAATGGCATTTGTTAAACTAATTTGCCATAACCATTAATAAAATACTTTTGTTACATTTTCAATCTTAACAAATTCAGCACTGAAACTGCTGTATTGTATGAATATACTGAAACTGTATTATTTCAAATGTTTTCTCAACTATTGTCTAACACAACTGCAGTATATAATACTTTTCTGGAATTTCTGTTTCATTGCTTAACATTGCCATGTACAATAAGGACATGTAAAATAAAAGCAATTGAAAATCAGTGTTTGAGAGCTGATAGAATCAATGACATTAGAGAAGAGTAGTTTGGAATATTCATGTTTCACAGGCTAGGTTTGTAGTTTAAAATAAAACAATTTTTACCATCCTTATTTTTAAAAACCAAAGAAGTTGTTAAATCTTTGAACTTACTAGAAACACTGATTTTGCTTCTAGTATTTGGTTTAGACGAGTCAAATTTCAGAGTCTGAAGATTATGGACAAGTAGCATTTGCTGGAATTAAGATGAAATGAAACCTTACCAATACAGTCCTTTATTTATATAGCTTGTGGGGAGGGGAAGTGTTCTGGTTTTTTGGACACAACTACCTTCCTTTGTAAATCTACTACCGCCTTCATCTAGAAAGGTTCTGGTAGGGCTGCATACTTCCCTAGCAAAGAAAAGCTGAAAAATCCAGAAAGATCTTTCATTTCATCCTGTGCCACAGCAATGAATGACTGACAGCCAGGGGTCCTTTTGAGCATCAGTGCTTTATTTGTGAAACATCCCGATTTTTATACTTATCATTATCTTGTCCATGAGTACAGGCATGGTTTGTGTTACTTTATAATTATTTATTAGGAGCTGATCGTGCATATTTGTTGCAAGCCAATAGGCTATGACTACTTGGTTTACTCAAAGCAGAGCCTCCTCTAACTAGTTAATGCAATCTTCCTAAAAAGCAAAATATGTGCTACTCTATTTTTTTTCCAAGGTCTTGTTATGTCTGTTACCTACATTCCTCTTACTTAAAGTTGCCAACTGCTTTTGCCTCAAGGATAAAGCACTACTACATCTAGGCCAAAGCCTTCAAAACTTAAAACACAATCTGCTACAATCCTGAAACCAATCTTTTCATGCAGGTGGTGATTTTTCTACACAAAAGACCAGTGGGAGTGAAATACAACCAAGAAAATAATGAAAATACTGAATAAAATGTTTAAGAAGCCAGAAATTCTGTATTTCTGAGTAAACAATGTTTGAATTGACTTGTCCACTGTCAGTCATGTGGACTCAGCCATGCCCTGCTCCCTCAGCTTGAGGACAGACTAGCTTATATCCTGTCTAACAAGGTACAGGTTGATTTAACAGAAACATAACCAGATCTAGACAACAATTATCAGTTACCCAAATGAGTATTCTACTATTTGGCAATCCCTTAGCTTGGATAGTTTGTCTATCTGTAGCTAAGAGAAAAATCAAGTTATTCTTTTCTTGCAGGCTTCTTGCTGCGCATCAAGTGAATCTAAAGATCTTCAATATATTTCTTTACCTCAACCTGACATTGCATGACAGGTGCATGAGGCAACTCCCTTTCACTACAGATCTGCTGATTTATTAATCTTGTTTTCACCTCTGAGTTGACAGAAACCACAGCAATCTCACCACAAAACTGATGCAGCAACGCCCAGTGTTTTTTAATATAGTTCTAAAAATACATCAATGTATTTTCTACTAAAAGTAACAAACACAACACAGAGATACTGAAAAAATAGGAAATTACTAAGGTAGACTGTTTGTTAGTAAGATGAAGGTCTGCACCTAATCCTTAATAACAGATATGAATCAGGGTAAGACAGAGAAAGTAACTGAAGCAATAGAAACTTAGTACCTCAAAGCCCCTGAAGTCTGATGAAACAGTTTAATGCATATATTTAATGTAAAAAAAATCAGTTACCTTGTTATATCCTGAATTAAACTAATGCAAAAAAATCATAATTGCCATTTATTGATTAGGATTTTACAGGTTCTTACATTTTTTAGTGCATGGTGACATGTCATTGCATTTAGAAAAATGCTAATAGCTTTGGAAACAAAAACTTACTGAGCCCATGAAATGTTATCCTATTCACAGTGACATAAGACCTTTAGATATATTAGCAAAATTTTTTACCAAAAGACATACACTTGCAAACAGGATTTTTTTTTCCAAAAAGGATTTGTAGAAACTTACAAGGATATACTTACCACGAGGGCTCCTGCTCGTAGCCCAGGATCATATGGAACTCTAAAACTTTCTGGCAGTTTGCTGCTCTGTAGTTTTTCAAGCTTTTGTCTCAGCTGTACAATCACTGCAATTACAGGTAGCAAAAGACAATGAATCAAAAGCTGAAAGGCAAAAAAGTTATAGGCAATGAAACTTGTTAAGCATCATGATTTAACTAAAAATGTCCTCCACTTACCTACTTTTAAAATTGCTTTCCTTAAGAATCTCCTGATTTGAGGAATTGAGAAAGACTCTCTAACTTGCTCTACTAATGGTCTGTTTCAGACACCTAAAGGTCAAGTCTTCAAGCACCTCACGAGACACGTGCCCTCTACAGTGTCAGAAGCACTGCACATTGCTGGTTGTTCTTCCAAAGACTCAAGATATTATATTATAATGTCACCTTTCTTGTGACATCACAAGAAATGATGTCACATTTCTTGTGATGTCACAAGAAAGGTGACATTATAATATCATATATTATATAATCACCTTTCCACAGCACAACAACAACAAAAAAACGCATTTTGCCTCTGTAACTTCCAATAAATTGTTGTACTATCTACCCCAAAGATTCAGAAGTAGAAGAGATTTAAAAGCAGCTCATATTTTTGTATTATTGTGACCTACCTCAGCTCTGCTTTTAAAGACTCCAGATATAGAGATACTGAATTTCCTGTCCTCCTAAAACTGGTTTTGTAGTGAAGCTTGTTAATCTCACCTTCCAGTACAAAGAAAACTTGCTGTACACTTACACAAAAAATAATTTTAATGTTCATACATAAACTGAATCTTTTCATTCATAAAACCTTGAGCTTCTCAATCTTCAATACAGAACAGAACACATTATACTACATGTGAAGCCATCTGTTCATCTCAGTCAGCAGGTGTTGGCAGCATAAGCAATACACTGGGCATTATCCTTCACTAGGGCAGAGATCTGAATGGTTCTAAAAGAAATTGCTGCTACACAGCAGAGGCCGCATATACATGTTCTATTAAGTTTTGAGATAAAAATTAAAGGGCAAAAATAATTGCAATAAGAGAGACAGACATGGACCTGGATACTAATATACATAATCATAAAATCATACAGTTCTTGTTTGGGTTGGAAGGGAGCTGTAAAGGCCATCTAGTCCAACTCCTCTGCAGTGAGCAGGGACATCTTCAGCTCTATCAGGTTGCTCAGAGCCCCGTCCAACCTAACACTGAATGCTTCCAGGGATGGGCACCTACAACCTCTCTGGGCAACCTGTTCTAGTGTTTCACCACCCTCACTGTAAAAAATTTCTTTCCTATATCTAGTCTGAATCAAGCCCCTTCTAGTTTAAAATCATGACCCTTTGTGCTATAGCAACAGGCGTTCCTAAAGAGTCATCATAGAATGGTTTGGGTTAGAAGGGATGCTAAAGATCACCTAATTCTAACCCCACAGCATGGGCAGGGACACCCCCCACTAAAACAGGTTGCTCAAAGCCCCATCCAACCTGGTCTTGAACACTTTAAGGGAGGGGACATCCACAACTTCCCTGGGAAACCTCTTCCAGTGTCTCACAGCCCTCACACTGCAGAATTTTTTCCTAATAACTAATCTAAATCCACCATCTTTCAGTTTGAAACCATTTCCCCTTGTCCTATCATTACTTGTCCTTGTAAAAAGTCCCTCCCCAGCTTTCTTGCAGGCCCCTTCAGATACTGGAAGGCTACTTTAACGTTGCCCAGGAGCCTTCTCTTCTCATAGAATCACAAAATGGTAAGAGGTTGGGGGGGACACCTCTGAGGATCATCTAATCCAACCCCCTGCTAGGGCAGGATCCCCTAAAGCTGGTTTGAGAGGAATACATTGAGGCAGGCCGTGAATGTCTCCATGGATGGAGACTCCACAACCTCCCTGGGCAATCTATTCCAGTGTTGTGTTACCCTCAGAGTGAAGAAGTATTTCCTCATATTTAATTTAAATCTCATGTGCCAGTTTGTATCCATTACTCCTTGTTCTGTCACTGGACACCATGAAGAAGAGTCCAGACCCATCCTCCTGACACCCACCCTTTAGATATTTATAAACACTGATAAGATGTCCCCTCAGCTTTCTTTTCTCTAAGCTAAACAACCCAAGCTCTTTTAGCTTGTCCTCACAGGGCAGATACTCCAGTCCCTTAATCATCCTAGTTGCCCTGTGCTACAATCTGTCCAGGAGTTCTTTGTCCTTCTTGAACTGAGGAGCCCAGAACTGCACACAATACCCCAGAGCAGAGTAGAGGGGGAGGATAACCCCCCTCTACCTGTTGGCCATGTTCTTCTTAATGCACCCCAGGATGGCATTGGCCCTCCTGGCTGTCAGGGCACACTGCTGGCTCATGATGAGCCTGTTGTCCATCATGACTCGCAGGTCTTTTTCCCCAGAGCTGCTTCCCAGCAGATTGACCCCTAACCTGTATTGGTGGGGTTGTTCCTCCCCAGATGGAGTACCCTACACTTGCCCTTATTGAACTTCATCTGGTTTCTCCACGCCCAGTTCTCCAACCTGTCTGGGTCACATTGGACAGCAGCACAGCCCTCTGGCATGTCAGACACCCCTCCCAGCTTTGTATTACCAGTGACTTTGCTGATGACACACTCTATCCCCTTGTCCAGGTCATATTCTCCACACAGAACAATCCCACACCCAACTCTCTCAGCCTGCCTTCATGGAAGAGGTGCTCCAGCCCTCTGCTCATCTTTGAGGCTCTCCTCAGGACCTGAGCCAACACCTCCATGTAACCTCTTATGCTGAGGACTCCAGAACTGGACTCAGTACTCATGTGGGGTCTCACCAGAGAAGAGGGGGAGAATCACCTCCCCTGACCATGGCCATGGCCATGCTTCTTTGGATGCCTTCAAGGATACTGTTGGCTTTCTGGGCCGCAAACACACACTGCCAGCTCATGGCCAGAAAAGAAGGTATTGCAGAAGTTGCTATCAAATTAAGAAAGCCAAGCCAAAAGAATTACCTGAAAGCTCACAGAACACAAATGTTACACTTATCCTGAAGGTTTTTAGAAAAGAACTACCTAACTGCACCTGGTGAATAATGTGATATCTCCTCTGATAAAAAACAATAAATCATCAATCTGACAGCAAGATACAGTAGCTAATAAGTAGATACTATAACTAGACATCTGTCAGAATCAAAGCAAAACTAATTAAAAACCCCTAGGTTATAGTAACTTCGGTAAATTACTTTCTGAAGAGTAATTATTGATTTCTGAGATTTCAGTAAGTTTCCTCCTTGTAATATAATGTATTTTGAAAATTGTATGCCAGCCAACTGAAGCCAGTCAGCAGTAGGAATTATATAATTTTAACATGCAAGCAAAGGCACTTGTTAAAACATTTTTGAGTTGATCTGGCTTAAGAACAAAGTGCTATGCATTTTAAAAGAAGAAACAGCTCCACAGACACATTCTTGGGAGACAAATAATTTGAGAGTGGTGATGAAAGGAGGTAATCCTGTGTAAGATGTAATACTATCATTTTAAGAATATATTTATTATTATTCCCGATGTTCAAATATAAGCAAAGAGATTACATGAAAAGTGAAAGAAGCAGTTAAGACAGTATGATTGCTACTGGATTAATATGGACCTAAGAAGAAAAAATTTTTTCTTTAAAAAAATCCACAAATATTGGAATAAAAGTATATAGAAGAATTAGATGAAGCTGCATGACAGAATGAAATGAAGCAGACTGAAAGATTAAGATTGAAAATATAAACCACTATACACACTAGAAATAATGGGGGGGAAAAAAGCAATAAATGAAAGATTAAATTTTAGGATGTACATCTTTAAAACTGGAAAGAATATAGTGTGCCTGTAGGCATATATTATCTGAGAATAAATTAAATTAGATATAGCATTAGTAGGACACTCCACAGTTACAGAAAGCAGTGAAAATGTCAATTATATAAGTTATCTTTCAATGTTCTGCTGTATGCTACATACAAAGATTCTTTAACTTCAAAATCTGGTGGGTGTTAATGTGCTTGCTTTCTATAGAAACTCGCCTTCTTTGCCTGCATATCCTTCAAAGACAATGCATTATGGAAACCCCTAGTGTTAGAGACATGAACATATGCAAGGCTGTAAAGTTTCTTTCCAAAATATGTGATTCTGATCCAAAAAAAATTTTGGAAAGTTGTTCAGAAAGAGTATTTTATATGGGGGTTATATTATACATGTCACATGGTAACACAACTCATACTATATTTTGATGAATAAACATGCATTCCCTTCAAATCAAAGTTTCCTTTTGAACCACCACAGCCATTTCTGCATAACCAGAGTGGAACAGCTTTCTGAATCAAGGACCTCCTGGCCCAGAACATATCAGGCTGAACATGCAGGAAGAGTTGGTCTCTACAGATTTTAGAGTTTGGATATTGTCATATCTTCTCACATTACTCCAAACATTGAGCAACTAACAGGAATGATGACAAGCTTTTAAGGAAGTTGGGGGTGGGGAGAAAAAAAAAGGCAGGCAAAACCCAGAGGTAAACAGGCATTGCATAACCCTAGTGTGGCTTCTAAAGGAGTGCTTACAGGAACTAGCACTAACAATACCACATCTGTGTCTCACAGGACTCCTATTCAGAATACTGCAAAGCCCCAGAGATGTGCCCTGTACATTCACTGCTGATCCACTGCGACTTCTGTAGCTTTAGCAGAGGCTGCACTGGACTCCTCCCTGGTCCTCTTGCCAGGAGTCTTTTAGTGACTGCTAAGCCTAAGGCTGTGTTTCTTGGCAAGTTGATATTTGTTTCCTAGGTTGTTTCTTACTCCTTGCATTCAGCTAAGGGTTATGTACAAGAATTTAGCTGTTTCCCAGTTGCATGGCACAAGGTTCAAGAAGGTAAGTCAAAGCACAGGAACGTACTGGGTGCTGGTAACAGTGACATTCTTCTCCCTTTGGGGTGGAACAACCAAACAGATGTAGTATTGGTTCAATTACTATTAGCTCACCATAATATTTTAAAAGAAGTAATAATGATGCCCTTTCACAGTAATTTATCCATGAATTTTCAAAATAAGCAGTATCATTTGCTGCCTAGGTTTTCATACTCAAAGAGAAAAACCAGTATTATTACAAAGAAATGTCTGTTAGGAAATACCTTGAGAAGTGACATCATACTTTTCTGCAGAAGCTGATTTTATCTCCATTGTGACTTTATGCAGTAATTCAATCACTTGAACCTGCTTCATGAAATCATGCAGCATTGCTTTTCCACAGCCCCTGAGATAGGCTTCTAGGATGACTGCAAACCTCTGCTGGTAATGCATGGACTGGGCAATCTCACTTCTTAAGAACCAAAACAAGAAGTGACCAATTCTTTTGTTCTAGAAGTGAAAAAAAGACAACAACAAAAAACCTAGAATCAGCATGGATTTCCTGACAACGGGCTTTTTATAATACCAGTAACTTTAGCCTAAGTTGGCTGTATTTTTAGATACTTACCCTCAAACCCCTTTTCAGCAGAAATCTGGCTAATGCGCTATCATGGTATGGCTCAAATTTTACAGCCTGTGGAATACATAGAAGATATACTTTTAACACATTTAAGATCCTCTTGCACTTATAAAATCAGTAAAGTACCTAGAGAACACAGTGCTGGAAGAGAAGAAAATATATAGCAAAATGGGTTGTTTGTGTAAACAAAGTCGAAAAAAAGCAAAACAAGGCTTTTCTGTGTTTGATTCAAGAAATACTTTTTATCTGCAACAGGTTTTCTTCAGGTGTATTATTAATGTGACAAATAATGCAATGCTGGCATAGCTAACCAGAGACATCTAAGCTCGTGAAGGCAGCTGAGCAAAGCAACATCATTCTCCAGCTGTAGCAAAAAAAGAGCAAAATAAAAAAACTGTCTGCAGTCAGATTTTGACTCAAAGAAGGCTTGAAAAAAATTGCTGCTAAATGAAATCGTATATTTTTAATCATTCCTTAATAAAAATTTTCACTAATAAAGCACTGTTTTTGACGACATCTTCTACTCTGTGGCTGGGGAGCCAGGGTTCACTGCTGGGTTCCCTAGCAAGCACAGGATACAGAAGCAGCTTTTCAAAGCACCTTACCTCAGACATTCTGGCCCTTAGCCCCTAAATGAACCTCTAAATAGAATAGAAAGTCTGATGCACATCCTATATTAATGGAGAACTAAGAGGAAGACTTCACCAGACTTAAGACTTCAACTGACTTTTTATTTTTTTAATGACTTTGTGAACATTGATGTATTTTTTCTCCTCGAACAACCACTCCCCTCCACTCAAGCCCAGAGATATTTCCAAGTTCTTGCCAAATAAGGGTAGAAACAAAAAATCAACAATTTTTTTGCAGTGTCAGCATTGGGTTGGGGTTTTTTTGTTTGTTTGATTTTGTGGGATATTTTTGCTGTTATTCTCCTCCTCATCCCAATTTCTAAGTCAATTCATGTACCCGAAAACTATCACACTTCCAGGTACTGAACTGTGCTGGGGAACTTGTCCACTTGAAATGTTTTTTCCAGCAGCCTCTTTGCCATTGCTATAAGGACTCAGGCTTATAGGAGGTTTGTGTTAAGATTAATGGAGAAAAAAAGATATGCATGTATATTCCATGGCAAGAAAGAAGAAATAAGAGGCAAAGAATCTCTGGAATAGAGTCACAAAATCCCTGTCGTGGATTGAGGGGGTTGGTGAATGGCTTCAGGTTCTGGAAACAGGGATCCAGGAAGCAGGACACAGGGAGATTAAGGGAAAACAAAAGGATGTGCTGAGAGCCGGGTACTTGTAGTACTTCAGCAGCAACAAAGTATGCAAACCTCCAGCCATAGTTACTCAACAGAATATAATGGCTTTATGGCTCTTTCAAGATCATTGTGGTCTACAGCTTTCAAAGAAGCAACCAAGCTGTCAGCAGAGGTCTCCTAAACTAATCAAAGAACTCGCAGGGTTTTACAAACCCTTTAAAGTACTGCAGAACACGGATGTATTTTTATATTAAAATATCGACGTTGTTTCTGGAACACAAATTGTCCTGCGAGTTTATTCAACAGGAAAAAAACAACAAAACAAACAAAAAAAACCACAAACAAAAAATCCCAACCAAACAAAAAAGCCAAAACCAAACCAAAAGTGAGCTTTTCTCAGTCAACCCTCTAGAAATGAACCAACTTACAAAAATGCTACACAGACTTGCTCTTTCCACCTTCTGGATGAGACAGACAATGAAGCCAAGCACCAGACTTCCCTTCTACATTATCATAATTATGCTGAAACTACTGACTGTCTCTGCAATATTTTTTTGTTTCCCCAAGCAACACCATCTAATTTAGGAAAGATTATGAGAACTCACAAGCATAAACTGATTTTTAAAAGTATAGATCTTTTTACTTTATGTGTGAGATTATGAAGTATGAAGGTCTTAAAATAAAAAATAATTAAAAATTAATTTTCACTGCAGCAAGGCACTCAAAAGCATAAATTCAAATGGATTTAGTTACAGTTCCAAGAAAGCCTATTAAAAATCTCACTCTGGTATATACTTTGCTGAATGTGCTCAGTTTATATCCCTGAGAAACAATTTAAGAATGAAATATAGCCAAAGGGCCATTGCTTCAAAACCAAACCTACTTACATTAAGGTTGCAAATGTATTTTTACATAAAAGATTAGAAAAAATTTATTAGGAACATCCTTCTTAGGCACACGTTTCAAAATAATTATTTTTAAAAGTCAAAAATAGTTTTCTTTTTACTTTGTAAAGTCAGATATCAAATTTGGATAACAACAATAAAAGCCAGACATTAAAAAACCTGTGCTGGCTTTCTATCAGGTCCCTGAACATACCTTTGCTTTGTCAGTTCAGCTGGAGAAGAGCTTTACTCATTGCCATTTACAGGCAGTACAGTCACTGGTGTTCGTTTCACACTGGAGAACAACAGACCCTTATAGGAAGCTCAAGGGTTTGTTTATGACATGTCTGCTTCTATTTGGGATACAGCTGGGGCAAAAGGAAATGTTTGATTGATGTCCAACTCTACTGGGATGTAAAAAGGGACTACTCTGTGCAGAGTGAAATAAGCCATAAAGCTTTTCATGAAGGCATCCACGTGAGAAGCAATGACTGTTTGCAGAAGAGACATCTTGGATGTGCTCATTAGAGCAGAGGTATGGCTGAAACCCATTCTCTGGAAAAACTTTCAAATACACTGTGTACCAACACAAAGGGAGTAAAGACAAGGAAGAATCAGAGAGGTAAAAGTTGGAATTCAGCATTTTTTTCCATTTAGGGGGATGGCAGTCTTTTAATTTCTTACTACATTTCTTATTAAAATGAAACAGGAAAGATAAGCTACTATGACTTGATGCTAGAGTAATTTAATTTACTCTTAGAGAGATTTATTCTGTTTAAAGCTCTCTAAATAAGTACTTCCTGAAGACAACTAATTTAAAAAATAAATGGAAAATCCCCAGTATTTCTCCCATTCTCTCAGGCACCTTGGTATCAACTAATCACCATCCCAAACACCTAATTTGGATACAAAAGTGAATAAAATTGCTGAGACACATGTAGACAGCAAAAGCTCACAAGCCAAGCATATATATATAGCAGCAGCTATGTGGGAGGCCCAATGAGGTAACTGTAGTGCCTCCTTTGGCTAATTCAAAAGTGCATAAATTCTCCCTGGGGAGCCTAATCTTCAGACAAGCAAAGACAAGGCCAAAAAGGATTTGGTTAAAGCACTACTGATGTGCAGCAAAATCTGAAATACTAACTTCATTTTTCCTGGGAACCCCGGCTCTCTCTGAACTTGCAGAAATTAAAAGCTCTATCCCACAGCTTCCCTAGCTGCAGCAGTTCCCCCTTTTTTTTTTTTTTTTTTTTTAAATTTTGAATGCCAGTTTTGTCCTCTGATTCTCTGAAAAAAATATCTACTACTCTGTGGGGTAAGAGCCCTTCCTCATGAACCAGAGCTCTGTCAGGTGTGGGAAGCCTGCAGAGCCACCTCGCTGCAGAGACGCATTAGCAGGAGGAGCAGCAGGGTTACACCTTTCAGCAGCCATCAGATGCAACTGCTGCTGACACACTGCCCAGCTCCAGCACTGCACTGTCAAAAAGCAACAAACCAATTTCCTTGTGCAATTGATAGAAACTTTCCTGATGTTCCTGTGATCTCATAGATCCACACACAAAGTGCTTCAAATCGATGCAGTGGTGACTCATTGCCATTAAAACCCCAAATTTTCACCCAACTTCCCAAATGAATTAATGTTATTACGGAGTCCTAGCAAGCCCTAATTTACTTTTTACATTTTTTTGAAGTTTCTAGATAAATCTGTTACCCTTACCAGTACAAAACTGAACTTTTTGCGAGGACACAGTTGCAATGTGCTCTTGACCTAAAACCCAGGCACGGATTTTTCTTCAGACCTTGAGCATGTCTCAACACCTGCCTTAACTTTCTTTCTTGCAACACTCTTTCTAAACTGTTGATAAAGCTGGTCAACAATTCTTCAGTGCTGTGACTCAGATCTGATACAAAAAAGTATTGGAGACTGCACAGTGGATTTGCTTCCACTACAGCTGTGCTAGTGTTGACAGGATCCAGAAAAAATATACTACTGTAAAGGTAGAGCATACATTGTAAGACACAGTGCAATAGTAACAAAAAAATAATAAACAGGCAAAAGATGAAATGCAAAAAGCATGTTTTTGGTTACTCTGATTACTACCACTGCTTTTACTGAAACCTGATGACTTCATAACCAGAGATTACAACCTAGACCTTACTATGATGGGAATAATGATGGGGTGATGCAAATATTCCTAGAAGGCAGAGTTCAAGAATGCAAATATACCTTACCTGCACAAGCTGTAAAAGATAATGAAGAACATCATCATCCTCTAAACTTTCTAGTTTTTGCACTGCCATTGCTCGAACATTTTCATCTGAAAAGTTACAGTCCAAAAGTTGCATCGTGAGTCCAACATCTAAAGTGCTTTGATCCCAAGCCTCCTTTTTAGCTAGCAACTGGTATGTTTTGGCCACTATTTCTTGTTGTCCCCATTTCACAGAGCTAAGCAGCTTAGGATATGCCTTGGGGTGCTTTATACTTTCATATCTAAAGTGCCACAACAGTTCTTTGTCCTCAGGAGAAAGTGGATTAAGTGGGTCAGTTGCTATGATTTCTTCAAGTTGCTTGCGAAGCTGGTTGGGCATTTCAGCTCGTGTCCTGTCCCCTTGGGGGTCTGATGTTATCCTGTGCTTGGGCAAGGCAATTGGGTGACAGTATTTGTCCAGAACAATTGAGATAGCCATTGAGTTTTCTTTATCCGGGTTAGTTGCTGAAGTGAGTTTGTCTGCATTGATACTTCCCTGTTCTTCCCCCTTGCCTGGAATTTTCCACATGTGGAGCACATACTCCCCACTTCGTAGCAAGAAACGGTGATCTATCAACAAAAGATTTACATAATAGAGAAGCTGAGTTTTGCATTTTGAGTCAGAGTTGGCGGAGTCATGTGACTGAAGATTTGTCTTTGTGGACAATCCCTGGGCTTTTCCACAGTATATCTGAAGATTCAGGAGTGCTCCTTTAGGCAAATCCTTGATTTTGATATCAAACTCCAACCAAATATTCCACAGAACCTCCTCAGTGAAAGGCTTTGAAGAAGTCCTTCTCTGTGAAAGGAGCTGCTGCCCATGTTGAATGTTAACTTCCACAAACACAGTAAGATCAGTATTTCGTGGTAAAACTGGGATATCAATGCCTATTATTTTCACTCTAAATTTTCTATTACAATCCCACAAAGAGATAGTGAAGACTCTGTCATGATCTTTTCCATCTATGGTCAATTGTTCATGATACCCTGTAACTCCTGTACAGTCATCCACCAAAGGCCACTCTTCCTTCTGAACCTCATCTTCATTTGGGTCAGGGGGATTGTCTAAGACTAGGTGGATTTCTTCCCCATTCTTAAGGCACTGTCTTATCCAGTGAAAATCTTTGATTGGTGTCTCTCCAGTAATGTACTCATCTCTGCCACAAATCCTGAGAACAAAATCCAGTTCGCTGTGATCTTCAGGAATATCCATCAAAGACTTTTTTTTGGCCATCTTTGTGAAAAAGCTGTGCAGAATCATATCTGGAGTGTCATCTATTGACACTTTAATTTTTTGGCTAGTTGTTCCTCTGTGTATGATTATGAAAATGTTATTATTAGTTATCTTTTTCAATAAATATTCTGGGAGTGGCTTAGATGTAGTCCATGGGTGCATTGCATACAGTTTAGGATCTCTACAGGCTACCTCTATCATTCGTGGAGTGACTAATCTGCGACGGGTAAATTCCAGTTCATCATCGTGCACGTTGCTTACATCAGTGACATCATAACCAATTAAATCGTTCAGTTGCCTCTGAAATTCCTGAACTTCTTCTGATGGTTTTTGTTTCTGGACAACATAGATCTTGCCTACCTTTTTCTGTAATACTTTCCAGTAGAGTATGCAGTCCAAAGTCTGTATTACTTGATGCTTATCATAAATTTCATACCACTGCCCTTTCTTCTGATACTGCAGAATAAACTGATCTGGGGTGAATGTGTGGTAGAAGTCTGTGGTTTGACTCATCTCTACTGCACGCAACCAAATCTGTGCTTTCATTTGCTCAACAGTGCAGTTGCCAGCTATTTCGAGTAACATAGATTCTGGTACTTTAGTATGTTTATTGCTTGTAGGTAAAATGAACTCAATGGATATCAGTTCCATTGATGACAAATTACTTGATGTACAATGAGGTTTCATTCTTCTTCTCCTTCGTTTGTTTTCTTCTCTCATAACAACGGGTTGTTCATAATCCCCCAACTCCATGCCAGAAGGAATCTAGCAAAACACACAGACACTTGATTACTTTCTCATTTGCATTTTTCTTTAATCTTCTTTTTCACGCTTCTTAATTAAAATCACAGGTCAGTCAGAATCCTGCCACATATATGCTTTTCTACTTTCTCTTCCCCTTAATTTCTGGTCATAAATACGTGATTCACATAAACCACCTCAGACATAATCAATTTGATACCAAATATATATAAAACAAAACAAAACCCACAGCCCTCCAAAGACTAAATAATGAAAGCAGAACTTTTAAACAGCCTTCCCAGATCTCACTGAGGATAAGCAACCTGACTACATAATTCCTCCATACCGATTTGTTACTGCTTCTGTCAAGCACTGATTCCTCTACTGCCTCATCTGTTTTGATGCTGCTGAAATTAACACAGGTAGATTTCCATAGAAATCAAAACACACAGTACTGTGCATGAGCCAACTGAGTTCCAGGAATGACAGAAAGTAAAAAAACAAGTAATTTATTTACAGACTGGCCAGAGGTGAGTCTATTCCCATTCTCCTCTACCTGTCACTTCAGTGATGAGGAGTAAGGACTTAAAACATGAAAAGCCTGTAGAATTAAAGTCGGGAACTACTTCAACGTACATCTAAATTAAGCCTAGTATATCCTCATCTCAACTTCTTTTAAATAAATTAATTCACCAGACTGAGAACATCCACCCATTTTAAAAGCACACACTCCCAGTACAAACTATTACTTGGTTACAGAAGAGAGATCAAGCTCATGCTGATTGATTACCCTGTACACCAAATCACACCTAAAACACCTGTAAAGCAACTTCGAAATCGAGTAGCCTACCTTATCAGCTTTCAGTAAACAAAAAAATATTGTTATTCACACACAGTTTATCTCCATTGAGCAATATTAAAGTCGAAGTAGTTCATAGAGAGCTTAGAAGAGGAAGGCAGCACTTACTGAGCCCGCTCTCACAATCTAAGTTACAGCAACATACTAAACTTCTTTTCCAGAAGGTTTTTGCACATAAAATCTTTCTCTAACAGCTGGAAAAACTAAAACCAATGTATTAATGCCTTAGCAGATAACAAAAAAATAAGAAAAAAAAATATAAAAAGTTGAACTGAAACAACACAGCATACTAACTTAACTTCTTTTTTCAAGTTCCGGAAAGTGAGGACTGTAGACACATCACCCCTACAAGTGACAAAGCACACAGAAATATTACCTGCTTATAAAATAATGGCTGAATTGTTGAAGACGATTCATTTGTGTAATTTCTGAAGTTCCTATTTTTTTTAAAGGAAGATCATTCACACAAAAAATTTCTTTGTTTAAGCTGTTCTGCTTTTCTTGATCATATCCAGATGCAAAGGAAGTGCTGCACGTACCAGGAAGGAAGTTGTAACCAAGTTGATTATACATATGATTGCTCATTTTAAAAAAAGTCAGAGTGCCTTTCCTGTTTCAACAGTAAAAATACAGTAACAGTAGACCAATTTAATTTTAACACATATGCATAGGGGACATCCTTAAAACCTTTTAAAAATAGCTAAGAATAACTCAGACAATAAATCTAATTAATCCAAATAAAACATTTTAAAATAAAAATATTTTGGAGATCCCAATTACTTTATATAAGGCTTAAATAAAAATCCTGAATAAAGACAACTAAATCTCCAATGTTTCCTTATTTTTATTTTCATGGTGACAGCCCTTTGAAGACTCCCACCTTCAATATATTAGAGTTTTTTAAGCCAGTGTCTGTACAGACAGCACATGGAGCTAGTATCTCCCTAAGATCTTGCACAGTATAATCAGCAATAGAACTACTAGGCAATCTTCTTCCTAGTAATTTTAATCCATCCATTTATGATTCCCAACCCACAGTGAAATCCACTAAAAATTATGACTTGGGAAGAATTTAAACCGACTTTCAACCCCAATTCTTCTGGTTAACTACAACTTGGAGAGCTGCTCTTTTACTAAACAAAAATCCCCACTGGAAAAATTTTGGGAAATTACATACAAATTAGAAACAAAAGAGAAAACCCTCTAAATTTACCTTTTTCCCTTATGACTTCTCCTGTGAAATACTGACCACTGTGAAGAGCAATAAGCAGAACACATCCTACAGCACATCCTACCCCACAAAAATGATGACCCTTGAGAAGGACAAAAAAATATGGAACAACTAAAAGCTCTTTCAGACACATTGAAGTGGTCATGTCTTGTGTGTTGTGTGTTTTTTTATTTAAACTTATGCATGCTTCCTATCTTGTAAGCCACCTTTCTTATTAAAGAGGGAAAAAAAAAAAAAGAAAAAGCTTCACCTGTATTGTCAAAAAAACCCTGATAGTCTCTTATCTGCCTGCAATGTGCCACTGTAGACACAGCTCTTCTTTCTCAGAGCATCATTTTGCTTGGCAGCTAAGACTGATTCCTTTCCAGAGCTAATCTTTCTTGGGAATTGCATTAGGGGAAAACACACTCTATCCTAGCTAACTCTACCATTTTGTCAGCATCTGAAATCTCTCAAGGACATGGCAAAGTTGCCCTGAACATCTTGTCACTGCCATGAAATCCACCAGTCTTGGTCAAGAGATGTCCAACAGTCACATGCAGCCTGTCAGTACAGTCTCTCTCTGGCGTATCAGCACTACACAGCACCTTCCTCTCTGGTCCTCCTCTTGTCTGGAGAAAGCACTTGATTGCTGGAAGACTTGTGCATCTGTGATCTCAACAGCAGTGCCCAGGATGATGGAAAAAAGGAAGTAGCTAGTTTCTCCCTTAATATGGAAAAGGAGCTGGAGGTGTAGGAAAGAAAAGCAGCAATGCTGAATGGGAAAACGTGTTTTCAAAATCTATATTTTTAATTCTCTTACTGCCTTTTGAAGTATAATTTCTAAAACGTGTAATATAGTCACATATTTTTCTTCATTTATTCATAAGCAACAAGTAAGATTCTTTTCATGCCAACAGGCTACACAGACTTTTTGCAAAAATCACTTGCTCTAAAGGTGTTGTGCTAACCCAGTTAAGTAAACCTGGACTCACTTTAGTTTTGTTGGGTTTTGCCAGACCTAAGAAAGCATTCTGGTTTAAAATGTCCTCATCTTACAGCCTCATGCTATGCACTTAAAGATTAATTTTTCAAACACATATGCACACAAATACTCCATCTCCTGCTAAGCCATTCTAGGACTACTCTCTTGATCAACGCCAACAAGACAATCAAAGGCAGTATCTCTGCCTCATGCAGCAAAGAACCACCTTGTACACTGCTTAACATGTTCAGCTGTTTTACACACTCATTCATTTAACAAGACAGAGCAATATTATGAAAGGTTCAGATATTCCCCCACAAACTGCATTAGATATAATATAAAATATATGACAGTTGTGTAACTGCCCATACAAGACTGTCTCTTTTCCTACATTTATTTTGTCTGTGACCTGTTATATCTACAGACATAAATGTGTCCTCAGGGTGACACCAAGTTGTATCTATTTTTTGATAATCCATATGTAGGCACAGCAAAACCATATTTCTTCATGCATATTCATCAGAAATCTTTGACATTTATAACAGAAAATATTTTAAAATAACTTCCTAAAATTTCTTGTGCCTGAGCATTACTTAAGTATTGGCATTTCTATGTGCCTACAGCAATACCACCACAAAAACCAACCAAACAAAGAGAAAACAAACAAACAAACAAAAAACCCAAACCTAAAACACTCTTTTTTATTTCTAACTCTAATAAGCTTCATGAACCCCAGATTCCCCTGTGAACTGTCCATGAATCCTGATCTGGTGCAATGGAGGAGGTGGACCTGTAAAAGGTACTGAAGACAAGCAAATAGGCTTGCCTTTGACTCTACTGGTGTTTCTACCTCATCACTCAGGTAAACAAACTGATCATAAAAAGAACAACAGAAAAAATTATTTAATTTTCAGCTGGATTTGTCCCTTTGATCTGACTCATCCCTTGCAGGAGTTTAGGGCAGGGGAAGGAAGGGAAGAGAAGGGAAAGGAATCGAGACAGCACAGCTTAGGCAACTGAGACTGAAACATAATTAACAGTAGATAAATTAATGAGTAGATCCACTATGTGAAAACCTTATTTAAAATTACTCTTCTCACTTTAGTGTGTACTCCTTCTAGACAAGAAGGGCAAGAAACAGGCATCCTCTATCTGAGTACCTAGCACACACATTATGCAAATATAATGATGCACTTACATTCACAGTTTCAGATGAAGTAAAATTCAAAAATAAAATAAAAAAAAAAAAAAAAAAAAAAAGGCAAAACTATGATGACATGACCCAGCACTGTCCAAGTAGCATACCACATCTACTCACCAGCATTATCCTGTAGCAGGAGACCACTTTGCAATTGCTGGATAAGAGTACAATAGATCTTCGCTACATCCAGTGCTGAACTACGCAGGCACAGTGCAGCACTAACATGTTAGGTATGAACACAACAACAAGAACCACTTTGCTCATTTCATTCATGAAATCTTCTAGCAGGTACTAGCTCTCACGGGAACTAATTCAGTGCAGGGAAACTTCACAGACAATGCAGTTACATTCTTCACCCAGAAGTGTAACAGCCAGCAGACACAGCTCAGTACCTTGGTCAGAAGGCTGGCTGCTATTATGGCTGTAATATTTTCAGGACCCCCTTGTCTTCACTACCTTTGTACATTTTGGTTCCTACACAAATTATTGATTTGGGAGTGCTTTCAGAAGATACAGTAACTTTTAGCTGGTTCCAAAAATTTAGGTAAGAATGTTGGCAAAGTCCTAGTTAACCAGTTATACAAGTGATGGATTGATGCACCTTCAAACCAACATTTCATGAAGTTTGGAAACACGGAGATGACAGCAATGGCTCCTACAGGGACACACTCGCGATTTGGATCCTGCCTGTGCTTTCCACTTCTGACCAGTTCTCAAATCCTGGTTGTTACTGGTGTGATCTGATCTACACTGACAACCAGCTCTTGAATGCCCTCAGCTGCTATTTCAGATAATTCACGGTGTGGGAAGGTTTTATGGTCTACACATACCGGATAGACTCCAGTGGTTATTATTTGTTGGCTGAGGAAATACAGTTATTTATTGTTTAAAAGCTGTGTCATACCAGAATTGACTCATAGATCTTAAGAGCAGAGACCTGCTACCACTGCTTAGAGCTCTCTCACTGCATTATTTCAGTCAACATCCCAACAGTTTCCTCATCAGGTTTTGCATCAGACCTGCAGCTCGTTCGGGCAAGGCTGTGAGCCGGGGCTGCCAGAAGCGAAGAGGCACTCGGGGACTCAGCAGTGCCGGCCCCGCCAGTCACACACGTCCTGCTCAGGGGGCTCAGAGCGAAGCTCTCGACGGCGGCGGGGAGCAGCGGGCCGGGGCCGCCTCACTCCCCCAGCCCACCGGACGGGCCCTGAAGCTGCGCCCTCCCTGCCCGCCCGGCGCCCCGAGATGGCGGCCGGGGCCGGGGCCTCACCGCTCCGCAGCGCCCGCGGGACCAGCAGCGGAGTGGCTGCCGCATGAGGGTAAACCCGGCCGCGCCCATGCTGGCGGAGCAGCAGCCGGGTCAGCGGCCACCCTGCCGCCGTGTTGCCCGCCCGCCGGCTCTGCCACCGCAGCCGCGGGGAGTCGGGCCGCACCGCCCAGCCCTGCCTCCCGGCCGCCACCTGTGAGCCCGGGCCTCGGGCAGGGTCAGCCGGCTTCCTCTGCCGGTCCCTGAGACGGAGCTACTCACCGCAGCGGCGCGGCCGCGGCCCCGACTCCGGACAGGTGTTTTCCTCAGCAGGAAGCGGAGCGGGCCAGGGGCCGGAGGGGAGGCTCCATGGCCGGCGGTAGGCAGCTCCGGAGCCGCCGCCAATCACACGCCGGGCAAAGAGGGAACCGGCTGTGGGGCCTCCCCGCCCCGCTCGGCCCCGCCGCGGCCCCGGGGCGCATAGCCCTGGACACAGCTCTTGCGCTCAGCCCTCGCCGCGTCCCGCCGAGCCGGGCGCCGGCGCCGGGGCCCTTCTCCCGGGCGAGGTGGAGACCCGAGGGGTCGGCGTTGGGCTGAGCCGGGCAGCTCCGCGGGTCTGCGGAGCGCAGTGCCCGGCCTTGCCGCCTGGAGGCAGGGTGCGGCTCTGCCGCCGTCCGAGACCAGGCACGACCACATCTGTCGGGGTGGGCACATATCCACTGTTAGGGTAAAGCACCGCAGCCTTAGTGGGGTTTAATTGGCAGCACAAGATACGCAGGACCTGTCCTGATGTCAGCACAGCAAGCAGAACCTCTGCAACTATCTTCAAGAGGTGCTCATCACCCAAACTGCCCCAAACGCAGGCGAGCCTCTTGGCAAGGTGCTGCTGGGCAGACACCGCCTTAGCGGGGCAGGCAGCCAGAGCCAGGCTGCCCGGGTGCTGATCAGTTGTCCAGCCTCCCACACAATGACAAGGAAAAAATTTGGCTAAGCTGTCCTCAAAAAACCCTGGAGGTGGCAATCTGCTGTAGTACACAGTGACCTTCTTCTCTGGAAGGATTTTTATACTTCCTGATTAAATGTCTACTCCTGCGGATTAAGCCTCCTACTTGCATATTCCTCTTTTTGCATCCACTTTTTGTTCATATTCTTGTTTTCCTTCTGTTTTCCTATCTCCAGACTGGGCAATCTGGGCTCTCTCCTTTTTGGTCATGTTCCTTAGACCTCCTGCAATTCCAGAGCTCGCCTTGGGGTTCTTGCCAAATGGGCCACAGTGTTTTTGGAAGGCACTGCATAAAACTGGACATGGTAGTACTCCAGCGAAGGCCTTGCCAAGGCCGCCCACAGCAGGAGGATTAATTCATCGGCCTGAGGGTGCCAGGACTCCACATGCAACTCAGGCATAACCATTCACATCCAGTTCAAACAAACAACTCCCCTTTACCACTCTTTCCCCACCCTGGCTGCTGGCTGTTTGGCTCTGAGTGGAGCTGAGTGTATCTCTGGTTCTCTCTTTTTGGAATAAACAGCAAAACTCTTTCATGATCATGCTGAGACCTTTTTTGACCCTGATCTTGCAATGAAATTCACAGGTCTGGCATGAAGCCCACAAACTTGCCTGAAAGCCACGCTAACATAAGGTTACACCTTCAGGGACTACTTTACAAGACCAGAGGTTGCCCCAAATTAAAAAATAATTTGATTTTTCTAAGTACACATTATTAACTTCCATTGAAATAAAATACCAGAAGGAAATAACTAGTATGTTGCACACAGAGATGCTGTTATAACAAGTTGGGTAACTGTCTTTATAGCAGTAGGGTTCTTTTGACTTAAAAAATTGTTTGCATGACTGTGGGAGATTGGGCTTTGCCACTACAAGGCCTGGGTTTCACTAATGCTAAGTAAACTTAGCCAAAGTTGCAAGGACTCGCGTCAGCACTGACCTTGACAGAATGTATCCACCTTGAGCTATCTGGAAAGCCCCGGAATGAAGAAAAACAGAGAAGAGCATTGTGATCACTGAAGCAAGATGTGCTGAGAATAGAACAAGAAAACTGCAAGAGGTAGAGAATGTTTAACATGTAACCAGTAGTGAATTAAGCTTTTGTAACCATTTATCAATGATGTAATGTCATAGTTTAGTGTAAAAGGTATAAATACGCTTGATGCTCTAAATAAAATTGGATTCTGACTGATCACATTGGTCGTGTGTCAGCTCCCTCTTGCGACACATGACAACATAAAGAATCATAATACCATCAGAAAGTAATTGTGAAACTATTATATATATATGTATAAACATGTATAACCATCCCAAATGTATATATGTTACACTGAACTGTGGTATAGCAAATCATAACTCAGTACTGGCCTCAGGCTCCCCTTTTTACAAAGATGTAAGCAAAGTACAAATGTTCAACTTTCACATGATGCGTGTGCAGCACGGGGGCAAGACAGTGAAGACTCTTGCACTTCTTTTCTGTTTTTTCCTGATGTAATGTGTAATATTGGTCAAGAAGGCTTTGCATAGCATGTGTATTACTGAATGCTTTAAAATAGATTAAAAAAACCTTATCCAAATAGGAAGCCTTTTTTGTTGTTGGCTGGGTCCCCAGATGGATCACTCCAGGAACACACGTGTAGCCAGTTTGGCAGCTAATCTTGTTAAAATCCATGGACTTTTTTGGGGCATGTGTAAACATACAGAGATTTGAGCAGCTGAATTAAAAAAAAAAAAAAAAGATTGTCATTTGTCAAAAGACAGTTATAGAGAGAATAATTTACAGATGGAGCAAATCACATGTTTCATATTGACTTCAGACAGAATTGTATAATAGCTGTAAGTGAGCATAATGCTATTTGTAATGAAAGAATAAATTATTTTATGTATTCTATTTGAGACAAGCAGGTAAACTGAAAATCTTTGTTACATCAGGATTTAGTAAGTTAATAAAATATTAAACTTTTGCAGTTAATCTTCAGCTCCTCTATATACAGCAAAATTTACAGCACAATTTTCTTTATTGCCTTTTGTGGCAAATTCAGTAATACAAATTTTCCTCTTGTCAAGGATGCTTTCATTATACATTGTATATTCTTTGGAAATGCACATTTTAACATTATATTATTCCTGTTGATTTCAAAATGTGACCTAAACTCCTTCCCATAAATTATTTGTTGGTCTTTTTAAAAATTATTTTTTAGTCAAGAACAGCATGTACAATAAGACTAAATGTACATTTTCTCATACTAAAAGTAGAACCTTAAGACAAGATACCATAGCTTAAAGAAGGTGAAGAACACAGTTTGATATTTAAATAAAGCTGATTTAATAAAAATTATCCATGCAGAAAAGCAATCACTTTACTAATATGATATTGTGGGGTGCAGTCAAAATTCAGTTCCTTCCTTTATCTTTCAGGTGTAATTAAAAAAAAGTTACAAGGAATTGCTGTCATGATCTTAAATGGGAGTTTTGGAGGTTGAAAAATATAACATGGTATCTTTTTTTGACCTCTGCACAAATATCAGTTTTTATGTTGTTTCATGGAGAACTGCAATGAAAAAGTAACAGCCACATTAAGTACTCAGCAACAAATTTATATACTGACATATGTAGAAACTGCATGTAAAAGTCCTGTTGTCACAGACAGACTGGGTTCATTGCAACTTAGGAATTTGGGTTGGCAATTAAATGTAAAGGCTCTGTAGGTCTTGTACCAACAAAGCCAGAGCCTGCTTGCCTTATCCCAGCAACAGATACATTCAGTCTTGTAACTGCTTCCTTATGTATGGAAAATGGAAAAAAACCATTGTGGGATACATTATGCTTCCTGATGGAATGGTAGCTAGCTTTCTTCTTCCTTTCAGAAGTTATAAGGCACAATTTTTTAATTGAGTTGTAAGGACTTCATGTGCTTACAACTTATCCAGTGTAGGATTTAAAATAGACAGAATCCCTTTATTTTACATCTCTCCTCTGAAAACTGAGCATGTATGTATGCCATCAGTTGTGTTGACATCACTGCAGTTGATTGTCCATATGCATGATCATATGGTAGCTTTGGTATCAAAAATAAGGGGTTTTTCTTGCTATAAGCAGAGGAGTGAGATGGATTTTTGGTTGCCTTTTGTACCATGTTCTGTGTATGGTGGTTGCTTGTATAACTGACAATGAGGTGTTGCCTGCAGATCTGTCCTCCATTCACAACTTTATTTCATGGAAAAGTCAGCCCATCTCTTTTTGTGCAGGTTCTGTGTCATTGCTTGGAGAAGCGGTAGAAAGCCTCGGGGTAGGAGGTGGGATCCAGAAGAAGAGCAAATTAAGGCTGGGTTCTTGCTGCTTCCCTGTGATTCTGCCACTTTACTTTGCTCTAGTAAGACCTCACCTGGAATACTGCATCCAGAACTGGAGCCCTCAACACAGGAAGGTCCAGTGTAGGGCCACAAAAATGATCAGGGGGTTGGAACACCTCTCCTACAAAGACAGGCCGGGGGAGCTGGGATTGTTCAGGCTGGAGGAAAGAAGGAGAGAAGGCTCCAGGGAGACCTCATAGCGACCTTCCAGTATCTGAAGGGAGTCTACAGGAAGGCTGGAGAGGGACTGTTTGCAAGGGCCTGGAGTGATAGGATGAAGGGCAAAGGTTTAAATTAGAGAGGATCACATTTAGATTGGAAGTTATGGAAAAGTTTTTTACCATGAGGGTGGTAGGAAAATGGAACAGGTTGCCCAGGGAGGTGGTTGACTTGACAAAGCTCTGAGCAGCCTGATCTAGTTGAGGGAGCTTACTACAGGGGTGTTGGACTAGATGACCTTTTGAGGTCCCTTCCAACCCTAATTATTCTATGATTCTATGATGCCAGCAGGCAGTTAAATTCTCTGTAAGATGTCTCCTGTGTGAGCTTGCTTTCCCAGGGAGAGGCATCCAAGGGAATATTTTAAGATCTGCTGGGCCTGAAAGTAGCCTTGTGGCCTAACCCAGAATGATCTCTGTGAACCTTTGTAGGTAGAGAAGAGTCAGAAAAGCTCAAAAAAGGAAAAGAGGAGTCTTAGCTATCTCTAGTCTTACTTTCTTCTCCAAGAAACACCAGCTCTTCCCTTTCTTCCTGCTAAGATTGGTGCTCTCGGTGATCAAAATTCTGCATAAATCCCTCATTTTAAACATCTAAAGCTTTCAAAAATGGAAATAGCAGGTGTTCAGAAGCCTTCTGAGATACATCTGCTTAGGGCTTTGTCTCCTATTTTACCGATTTAAGCTCTTATACTTCAGAACACATATTTAAAGAACAGAGGTGGGAGTGCAAGCTGTTTCCTCTGTACCACATACGTACACATATCAGCTGAGATGTAAAACTAACGTAATACCTCTTACTTGCTTGAATACCTATTTTGGTCTGTTCGTATGTGTCTGAGTTTTTCAGAGATGTATTCCTCATGGCATCAGAATGTGTGTAAGCAGATCTTTAAGACCACTGGGTATTCATAAGGGGCAGAGAAACTCCTGAGTTCTTTTGCCTGCTGTCAGAGTTTTCAGTATTAGGTGGTGATGCAATATTGCATCATCTTGTCCTGTTGGGACTTGACAGAGGAAACAAAAGAGGTCAGAAATAGAAATGTAAAGAAAAGGAGTTCACACTTCACACATGGCCTCTAGTCTAATAGCATTATACTAAGGACTCCTAAAGATAAGGTACAGATAGGATTTCCTCAGTGTCTGAAAGTTTCTGACACTGAAAATAGAATCTAATTGTCTGCCCAGAGACTACATTTTGAGGTTTTCTCTAAACAAGCTCTCTGAATTGTTGCTGTATTATCATCATGTCCTGACACTTATTATTCTTAATCTTTGAAAATTTGCTTAGTTGTATGTATTTGTTAGTGCATCCCCCTGTGACTGTGAGGTTGTAAATATATTCATATGGCATAAGAATTATGTGAGGGTAGACTTTCACCAGAGGATTTCTGGGGGTTTTTTGTTGTTGAAAATGAGTAATGTGAAATGTTTTCCCTTTAAACTACCTTATTGCCTCTTACTGTATATTGAAGTAACATAACCTTTAAGCACAAAAGTGTTTCTTTCCAGAGTTCCAGATACCCAGTAGGCTTATTGATCTGTTGTCCTAATATTCAGGAATAGTAAAAGACATTCAAGTCAGAATATAGTTGTTCCACAGAGTTTAGCTGATTACAAAATCAGCTACAAAGAAAGTTTTTCCCCAGCCTGATCTTTTCTGGAAATATGACCTTAACCTTCTCCAATAACAGGTGGCCTTTGCCAGGTGCCCAGAAGATCACTACATTTGGGTTTTTTTGGACTGAATAAGAGGATTTAGTTCCAAACTGCCGAGTCCCTTGTACAGAGAGCCTGTGTGCAGGCTTTCTTTCAGGGCAAGGTTTGGGATTCTGTCTGGGTGCTGGGGATCCTGCTGGGGTGCTGAAGCCACATCTGTGACAGCACAGGAGACAGTATGTCATTACAGTAGTAGCTTTGCTAAATAATCACCTACCCTCCCGTTGGAAAATAGAGCTCCTGTAGTCACAGAAAACCAAAACTTTGACAGACAGATGGCACAATTGCAATGAGGAGAAAGCCAGATTTTTATACTTTGTATACTTGCTTCCTAGAAATGAAAAGCTAAGAAAAGCTGGGAGCCAATAGGATGGGAAGTGTCAACCCTTACACACAATATGAGGGCAGCATTATGCCATGGACATCAGAGCTTCATCATGTGGCAGTCTGGTCTGTATTGTCTTCCATTGTCTGTATCTGCTAGGGATGGTTAAAGACAAACATGGGAGCATGGCCCAGATAAAACAGCTGCTATTGCCAGACAGCCCAGGTATTATCATCCCATTGAATTATCATCAAAAATTACCTATATCATCACATTACCTACAAAATGCACATTTACATAGTTTCCTGCCTGCTGTGGAAAGCCAGGCCTCTCCAGCAAACTTCTGTGAACCTTTTTTTAGTCTCATCCATTCTACAGCATGAAGGCTGAGCTGTTCAGCAGGGGAGGACACAGTAACTGTGCCCAGTTTTTGTGGGACTATCCCGGTCCCCCATGGGACACAGTAATTGATGCAAAGTGCTGATCAGAACCTGCTATTCACATACTCCCTGTGCCCAGGAAAATAAGCTGTGCCTTACTCTCCCTTGGTCTGCAATTCTGTACCTCAAAGCCCAAAGGAAACCTAGCAATGGGTGTCTCTGCACTGACTCAGATAGAGTCACCCCACCTCAGGTATCAGCTACGTAGGTGTGATAGAAACTTTTTATGTGTCTTATTTTTGCACTTTAAATGTGGCATATGGTCAGACAATGCTTTCCAGAGCACGTAGGACACAACGATCACAAGTATGTTGGCCAGATGGATGTAACTCTAGGCTTTGTTAGGCCAGATTGCCTGCATGCAGCTCTGCGACTGACAACAGGGAGGTTTGGATCAAGCTGGATCTTGTCAAAGTTGTTCATCTTGTTGTCTGTCAGCTACTGAACAAACATAACCCACAATAGTAATCTCTTGAACAACATTCAAGATTTCTTTGAGGCATTTCAGAAGCTATGGGAAGTCTTCCTAAATTCACATAATGAGGCAGATATGCAGGAGCCTTCTGTTTCATCCCAGCAGGGAGTAATTGTTTTTCTCTAGGAAGCTGATGTTCTTTCTCAGTATTTTTCCCATGTGTCTCCAATAACAAAATTCTCTGGTGAGATTTTTCTCCTTGAAGAGTGTGACCTAGTACTAAATATACCAGATGCTTTAGTCCTTCCAAAGTACAACAGGACCCTACAAGTGTCTGGTAGGTTGACAAAAATAAGGATATAGAGATGAGTGACTCATGAGAGGACAGGAAAAGGGTATTCCTTCTCTGGTCTCAGATGTTCCAAAATATTCTAGACTGTTCTCTGACTCTTCCTGGATTCCATTAAAGGGAAGAAAATAGAGGCATGGAAGGTGAATATCTACTGTGTCCAGAGGAGGAGGACAGGGGGACATAATGGAAGAATTATATGAAATATGTAACAAACTCACATGAATGGGTGATTTTGAAGGCAGCATTTTGAAAATCCTTCTATAGGTGATTCTCCTGACGACCACAGAAGGCTACATAGCAAAGCTTGTTTTGGGCACAAAGCTGCAGGTGCTGGGACAGCAAGCACTGCAGGGCCTGCTCCTGAAGAGTGGCTGCAGATGTGGTAGGAGGCTCATCCTCACAAATGAGTATGGCAAGTACTTGGTCAGTGCTGCAGAGCTGGCCCTGAGCAAGGGCAAACTGTCAGCACAAGACTGCATGTTCCCTGGGATGTGAGCACCTGCACAGAGGATGGAGCTTCTCAGACATTTGTCCCATCAAAAAATGAACTCCACAAGAGTAATGACTCCTGTAATGACTCCTGTATACTGACGGGCTGAGCACTGCAGATGGCAATCACACTTTCCTTCATCTTTATTTGTCTCTGTTTCAAGTAATTGCCATCACAATAGTTGTACATGAAAGGAACTTTTGAAAAGGTGTTGCTGGGAGTTTAGGAGTTGAGGGTTTGCATCCAGGAATGTGCTGATGAGGGGAAACCACCCCAAAAGAGCATGGATTGCCTGTCACATGCCAATACATGAGTTGCCTGTTAATATCTCAAGAAAGAACAGTGCTGGCTGAGTTAACTCTGTGTCAGATAAATACCAAGGTACTCAGAATAGTGTCTGTCCCTTAAAAGTGAAGGTGTGTCAGAAACCAATTGGTCTGAAATCCCAGATTTAGCTTGCAAGACACTCCAGTACAAGTGAGGTAAATACTGTGAACTCACCTCACTGAATCTTATGGAAGATAAAATGTATGGGTGCCAATGGACTAAACAAGCTATCCTTAACTCAGAAAAACATTATTTAGGTAATGCATGGTCAATGTTCCATATAGTTAAGGAATGAAAAGTACAGAGCCAGGAACACCGGAGGTCATGAAAAGATCTGATTTTGTACATACATGGTGCAAGTGCAGTGGTGGCAGTGTTTGTGTTGGCAGTCATTCCAAAGGGACTTGGCATTATCCCATTATCCAGCCTTAGTTCCATGAAAGGAGGAGTACAAAAAGCAAGGATTCTCTTCGCTGTGTTAAGGAGAAAACCTGCTGTCTGGATCTGAGTTAGTCTGATAATCTCATTTAAACAAATTTTATTTTAAAACAGTCTGGATTTCTGAGATAAGCAAATCCATCACAGGTCCTGCAGTCAGGGAGAAAGGACTGTCTCATGTTTGATAAGCTCGGGGAGTTACAGCTGCAATTTCTGACACTGTGACTTGCCAGGAAATTGAACGTAAGTCCAGATTCAGCCCATGGAGGAGGACTCAAATCAGCCTTTTGAGGTCACTGTGTCTCTGTAATGACCAGCACAAACCTAGGCCTTTCAGCTTCACTGTTGACCACATTACTTCACTGTCTATGAGCTTTGGTTTCATCTCTCTGACCTGCCATCCCACCCTCACTCCCAGTCTTTCTACCGTGGCGATTTATTGGGTATCCCTTCCCGGGCACGCACCTTGTGTGCACCCTGCAGCTGGATCCTGACCTTTCCCAGGCACCACTGCCCTGCTACGCCGCCACAACCCACAGCGACGGGGGCCTGGCCAAACCTCTCACAATGAGGATCGCTGCTACAAACGCTCTCTTCCCACGGACGCCAAACCCCATTCATCCTGCCCCGCTATGGCTGCCACCTCCCGCATGCTCACCGGCCGCGGGTGTGACGTCCACTGCCGCCCGGCTCGCTCCGGCATTACCTCATGCCGCCGGCCGACAGAGGCGACCCTGGTGCTGCGGTGACACCTGCTGGGCCGGCGGGAACATCACCGCGGGGCCGCCGCCGCGGGGAGCCCGGCCCGGGACACAGGGGGCTCACGTCTCGCCAGCCCGGCCCGTGGCAGACGGGTTCGTCCTTGCCGGTACGGTCGGGGCAGCGCCTCGCTGTCTACGTGCCCTGGAATTGGGCGACAGCGCATCCTGAATGCCACGAGGAATGTCCCCGCCTCACTCAAGGAGCCTGAGCTGCTGTGGTGAAGGGGGTGAGGGAAAGATGCTGAGGGCAAAGCTGTATCTTCTACCAAGGAGGTTTAAAGAGTGTGTCCTCCTCCTCCTTATTTTCATGTCCCTTAGAATTAAAACTGGAAGACAAGGAATGTTTATGAGGAGACTTTGGAACTGGGCCTTCTTCCCAGTTCCCGTGTGACTGCAAGGAAGGGCTTTGGCTTTCTTTTATACCTGCCTCCCATTCATCCATGGGGTGTGGAGAACAAAGTTACCCAGGGAAGTTACCCACAGGGTCTTTCTGTGTTTTCCTTTATATCTGAAGTAATTTAAGATCCTTAGGGTATGGAAACGCTAAGTATTTCTGTGTTTATGAAAGAGAGAGCTGGTGACTAGATTTTTAGCAAAACTGTGCTACAACTACCTGGTCATCCAAAATGAGCAGCAGGGCTTTCACATCCCACCAGGTCACCACGTGAGCGGTGTCATGTAAGCACCTAAATCCTGATCCGGACATGATGGCAGGAGAGGAGCAGGACAGGACAGAGGTGACTTCCCTTGCTGAGGACAGGCATCACGCACAGCTTTGAGGTGCCTGTGCCAGAGCTGTCTGCCAGCTGCCTGCCCGCCGCGTTCTGGGCCAAGGCGTCCCGAATGGAGCTGGCAGCTCGGGTTAAGGAGCTCAGCAATGGATCCTGAGGTCTTCAACAACTTCCCAGCTTGTTTCTGCCAGTTGTTCCAGCTGCGGGTAGCCAACAAAACTCGCTTACCCGGGAGTGCAGCACAGACTGGCGAGACTGCTTGACACCTAAGGTTGCTTACATAGATGTCACGCAGAAGGTCGGTCTGAAATCAGCACTGAGCACAGGATGGTGGGGCTAATTCAAGCTTTCTGTCTGCTATAACCTCCCTGACTCCATTTTAATGTCCAGGTTTTCCTGATCTTTCCAGACTCCATTTTCTGCAAAATGTTTTCCCTACCTTTATACGCATTAGCCCAGGCAGCATGAGCATTGCCTGTGCTCTCCGTCAAACTTTCCATCAGCCCTGCAGTTTCCCTTCTGTCTAGCTAAAAATCTAGTTGTACACTTGCTAGATTTGAAAAACTTACACCCTTTATTTCTCCTGCTACCATCCCAAGCATGAAGGGCCGCATGAGTGGTATCAGAAATACCGTGCTGGCCACACATGATGCTGGGCTCGACTCCTCCCCTGCACCCAGCCTTGCCCTTTTACTCAAACCCCCCATTTCTGTGCAGCCACTTTCTCTCCACAGTTTCTCAGGTAAAAAACTTTAAAAACTCTTAAATGAAGGCTACTGTCACTCCACTTATTAGACACAATGGGATGTCTATGACAGAATAATTTCTGCCAAGACATCACCATGAAGGATGGCAGTTTCTGCACCCTCACAAGCACTAGCAGATCTGATGGCAAGCTGATGAGCCAGCTTCTATTCAAGCTCATAAGATAATTGTTATCCCTAATACAGGAAAGCAGACTAAAGCAGGAAAGCTATTAAATTCAGATTTAAAGATCATAGTCAAGATGTTAGAAAAATAGAAACAGCAAATATTACCAGGTTCAGTAAAGGAAGCCAAATGGTTATGAAACATAAATACTTTTCCAGTAACATGAGAAAGGGATCAAGTTTTACTGTAATTAAAAAAAAAAAGAAAGAAAGAAAAGCATATCAGTAGAACTGCATGCTGACTTATGGGAAATATTTTAAAAATAAGAAGTCATAGCTTCTGGAAAACACTATGAAGTTGAGTAGCCTGCATTCAGCATAATGAATTAGTTTCAACAATGGGCTTTTCTGGACTGAGTTGAATGTTTAAGAAACTTCTAGCTTAAAGTTGAAAAGCAGAAGTCTAAGAAGTTAGACCTCATTAATAAGTTTTAAATACATTTAGAATAATACCAACCAACCAAAACTAAACAAAAAGCCTCCTTGGATTAAAAAAATTTCCAGAAAACATATCAGTATGGGAAGGTAGAAACATGAGCTGACCTTTTGAAGCTGGTGATGGCACAGCCCTCCATGCCTCCCTGCCCTCAGTCATTGGCCATGGGAGAGGAATGACCTTTGCTAAATTGCAGGTTGTCTTTGGCTCTTCACTGGTTAGGAAGAAATCCCAAATACAAGTGAGGGCACAACAACATCTTTCTAACAGAGAAATTTGGAACTCAGTGGAAGCTTTGGTTGCAAGGGGACTTCAGGGAAATGGGGCTTTTGTTTCCACCCAGAGACAAGATAGAAGGGAAAAAAGAGAAGCTGGTTGTTTCCCTCCAGGAAAAGAAAATATCTGCCATTTGGCATGGCTTGGTTGGAGTGGGTGTAGCTTGCTGACACATTCAGCCAAGGACATTCAACATTGGTGTGCTCTTGCCTTCAGAACCAGACATGGGGCAGCATAGGCAGATGAGTTGTCCTGTGGCAGGGAAGAGATTTCACAGTCCTCAGCCACCTTGCTGTGACAGGAGAGTGTATGGCTGGGCCAAAGGCAGGCTGGTTCTGGCTACATCACTAGTGAAGCCAGTGTCACCTCTATTGCTGCTGCTTGTAGTGACCTCCAAAGTAAGTACAAGGATGAAATTTATGTATGTAGGTGAGATTAAAGCATCAGTGATGTACAGGCAGCTAGGAGGTAAATGACTCATCCGGGCTGGGCAGGGATGGGAACACAAACAGGGAATGTCTCATGCTCACAGCCTTGCAGTGACAAATTCAAATGTGGACATTGTAGACTGCAGTGAAGGAATATAGCACTGTGGGATGAAAAGGTCATATTCCCATTCCTTCTCAGTGAGTTGTCTTATTACTGTTTGTCTGATGTCTGGTTTATGATATTTGAGGGTAGATTGCTATTTTCTGGTTTGCATTCAACGCCTTGCACTTTTTTGCAAGTGCTCATACAGCCCCATGTCACATAACCAAATACATTTGTTAAGAAATTTGATGTTAATAAAATAACCTTGATATTATTGGAATCTTTGTGGGCAGCCAGCTAGCCAGCAGCAATCTGCTAGCTACAAGTGTGTACACTGACCTGAAAACTGGATTCCAGCTGTCTGGCATTAACTGAGGCACTATGAGTATAATATGGGTGGCCTTAGTTTCAGAGCAACACTGGGTGTAAGGCCATTTACTGTGCACAGGTGGATGGCCCAGGACACATCTGCCTGTCCTGGTGCACAGGATGCCTGATTCCAGGATTTCCCAGTGTTTCCTACAGTACCTGCTCCTGGCTGTCCCCCATTCTGTCAAAAAATTTTTAGGGCAGCTCTTCAGAGTGGTTTCTCTCTTGTTCTCCCTTTGCTTTGTGCTGATCCTGATATCCATTTATCCTGGGTGAAGTGTGATGACTGTCTTGTTACTGGCTTTTAGTATTTTTCCTGCTTGTAGTGGATCCAGAAGGATTCCCTTGTGTCAGCTCAGTACAGCTGATTCTTAGAAAATGTAAGAGTACACTGTACATCGATGCTTGGAAAAATACAAGAATGCCATCCTAGGGCATGCACATTACCTACCTTTGCATGTTTTAAACACAAATTCAGAGCATCTGAAACTAGAAGGCCACATTTTTTTCTTTAACTGAAGAGTCATGCATATTCCATGGGCCTTTCAATGCCTTAGATGCCTAAAATAAGTATGCAATTACATCAGTCACTTGCTGCCTTATGACAAGACAAGTTGGACAGTTTTATCAACCTTCTAGGTTTCTATTTACTCTTGATAAACTTTGTTCAACAGGTACCAATTTGTATCAACATATTCTCAGTTAAAACTGGTTATGGTAAGAATCTCCTTTCATTCTTTCCTCCCCTTCTAATTATAGTCTTTGAGGCCTACTTATGGGTTATGGCAATCATTACAGATACCTCTTAGCTATATTTATTATTTTTTAAATTAACAAGTGCAAAGTCTGTAGTAAAAAATCTCAAGTTTCCTTATAGGGTTTGGTTTCCATGTGCTAGAAAGAAACTCTAGGCCCCTGTCTCTGCTGTGCATCCCACCCTCAAATTAAGTCCACCCTGTTGTATTATCTTTCAGAACTATAATTATATCTAGCCCTATAATGGTAATTATTATTTTCAGCAGCAGCAGCACAGCAGCTGCCATTTATGTACATGGAGGAGGATCAGCATCTTCAGACTATCATCCAAGAGAGAGATATCTCCCCAGTCCTAGGGAGACAGCCAGACTTCTCCCTAGCACATCCAGCCCACCGCCTGATCCTGTAGCCTGATTTCTTTTAACAGTGCTTTTAACAGTGCTTTCTTTTAACAGTGCAGGTAGATTTTTTCCAGTCATAAATTTGTCTAATTGCTCTTTCAATCATGTACACTTTTGAAACCCATGGCATTTTGCAATTAGCTCCACAGCACTATGCACTGCACAGAAAACTGTCTCCTTTGTTTGCCACATGAGAATCTGATTTTATGCCTTCTAGGTCTTGTATTACAAGAGATGGCACATATCCATTCCCCATTTGTCTTTCTTATGCACTCTTTGCCATAAACCTATTTTTCACAAACTAAAATTCCAAGCACTCATTCTTCATACAAAAAATATCCCATTGCTTCTTCACCATGTTAAATTTCATCTCATAACTTTTCTAGTTCTGCTATACCAAAGCTATTGGTAAGACCTACACATGGCATTCAAAGGGTTGCACCATGGACTTACAGTTACATACTTACACTTTCTATTTTAGTCTCCTCTCCTTTACTAATAATGCCTTTTTACATAAATTATTTACCTCTCAGATTCATTTGGCCCTTGGAGAGAGAAGGAATGGATCTTCCGAAACATAATGGGAGATGAAACTTCAGAAGATGGTAGTGATTAATAAACTGAAGAAAATCACTGAGAGCTGCAGCCATAGTGGTGCTGGTTCTTCTTGTTTGTACCTCTCTTTGTGTGGGTGTTAGAACACAAAATGCAGAGAAAGACAGCTAGGAGCAGAGCTTCCTATTCAGTGAGAGTGCCTGGCCTACAAAGCAAAACCAAGAGGGTGAAGCCAGTGCTTTTCGACACCATCACAGAAGGACCTTCAGTCTGTCTTAATAGGCCATTGCCAGAGCCCTCAGTCCCTTCACAAGCTCCAGGCAGTTTTGCTGGCTGAGCCAAACTCAGTCTCTTCCGTGGTATGAGCTGCTGAGAAGGAAATTAAGAGAGGGGACCTGCCTCTCTTTCCCTTGGGAGCTGTTTTTGAGTCGATGGTCTTTAGGCTGGCAGTGCTTGCAGCTCTGTAGCAGCTGTGTCTGCACCTCCTCTCAGACCTTCTCATTCTTACCGGGACCCTGACTCCCTGCCATGGCCTCAGACCTGCTTCTTCATGACAGACCTCACGGCTGATTGGTGGCCTGAGGCTGACTCTGATCACTGCCTCCAGGCCTGCTCCTGATCTGGGCTTCCAACTCAACTTCCCAACACCTCATCAGCGAGGCAGTGCTCCTCATTAGCACCCTCAGCCCCTGACCTCCACGCCTCCCCTGGTGGAACAGGATGATTGTGCTGCTCCTGGCACCATTCCTGTTGTCTTACAGCACTCTGCATTTCAAATACAGGAAATGGTAGACATGGTTAAGTACATTTTCATGTCAACTGAGCGTGGACAGGAAAGAGCATTTTTGTCCTGAAGATGTTTTTAAAATGTCAAAAATATTTTATCTTGCCATAGCTATCAGAATTGTCAAAATAGTTATTTTGGTGATAAATCCAAAGTAGGCAACAGCTTAGGGTTTACAGCACATTTAGGAGGCCATGGCCAATGTTTTTCTTCCAGTGTGTGATTAATAATCTGAAAAAAATGCAGTAGTGTCAATGAATTGTACTAAAGGAATCCAACACTACATTAGCCATAGTTTGAGAAAATTGGATTGAAGAGTGATTATGGGAGAGTTAGAAGTCTGAACTTCTCATTCTTCTGAATGTGCCAGATAACCAATAGCTCTAGTCTGTACTAGGAACTGTATATCCAAACAGTTTCTCAGTGAAAACTCTTTCACCGAGTTCTTCTTGGTTCATTCATCTTTAATACCAGCACATGGCATATGAAAATAGTGCCTTCTTTACCATTCATAACTAAATAGAGCATCTCTGGATCAAAACTTAGAGGTGCTGTTTAAAATGGAAGTAACTAGGCTTTTATCCACAAATATGAAGTGGTAAGTGACTTATATAGGAAAGCTAATGTTCTGGAAGACAGCCCATAAGAAGAGACAGGAGAAAGTTTCACAGGAGCTGAACTGATTTATCAATGACTACTCTGTTTTTGCTACAGGTCTCTCTGCTTCTGCTCTGCATATCACGTTACTGATGGTGGTTAATTTAAAGAGACTGACTGAAGAAAATTATCAATTTTGACTGAAAACGTATCTACACCTGTGATAGGCAGAGAATAACTTCACTTTAATTAGTATTACCAGAAGACAACCACCTAAACCAGTCATATAATTTTTCTAAAATCAGTGGAGATAAACGGATGAAATGTATCCAACCTGTGAGCTAGCCTACATCAAACAAAGTGGTTTAAAATGTGTTTGATATAATTTGCCATCGGGTGAGCCATTTCCTTGCAGTCTGCTTGTTTTTCTCTACTCATTTTCTAATCTCTCTCTAATCCTTCCACTTCCATATAATTGACCATCTCTCCATCTTCATGTGCTTTAAGCTCTCCTGGCACAAGAGCTGTCTGCTAGGATATGTCTGCCACTGGGAAAAGCCATTTTATAGTTTCTGCCTTGGTGAGAAAGACTGTAGATTTAATCTTTTTCCCTCCAGATTTCATGCAAATACAGAATGTATCTGGCAACCATTTTCAGCAGTGGTTCAGCTCTTCATTATTGATATTTTTTACATCAGTCCTGGAGTCTCAGCGTTTCAGTTTTCTCTATTATTTCTTTCTTGACTTATTTTTTTCTTTGCTATTGTACATGGCACGTACACACAGCAAGCAAAACAAACCTGCATTGTAACATATTAGTCACTGGGAGGAAGAGGTGCTTTTGGAAATACCAGCTTATTTTGGCAGGAAGCAACAGAGCAGGAATCCCAGTGATTCAGCTTTCAGTCAGGGAGGGACGATCAGAAAGAATTTGGATCAGAAAGAAGCTAGAAATGGAATGGAGGGTATGAAGACTATGAAAGGAAAAAATAGTTCTGCAGTATGTTGAGGATAAATGTGGTATTTCCCTATTACGATCTGCCCAATCTATTACTACAGTCTGGAGATTGAAGACTCCTCTTTGTTTCAGACCGGACTTGAGGTTAGGCCCTGGCATCTTCATTAACACTTCTAAATAATGACCACTTTTTCTAAAGTGATGGGTCATTTGCAGTTCTCATTGCCTGCAAGGGAATAAAGAATGGCTCAGGCCATGAATTGCAAATGCTAAAACCTGAGCAGCTCCCTCCAGACAGTGCACTAGGACTTTAACTTTAGGCTCCTAGAGTCAAAAACAAGGTACTCAAAATGCAGATGTAAGAGAATGCTAATGAGCAGTGAAAATTCTGGCTTAATTAAATGGCTTTAATTAAACCAGTGGTAACCCTTACGTGGCTGATCTTAAATGTGAGTAACAATGGCTCATGGAGCTCCAACTGAATAGGAGCCAGTGTAAAATAAGTTGAAATACTACACACATAAGCTGGAGCGAGTGATCCCACCAGGGCTTAGCACATTTTTAATTAAATTAGTAAAAAGTTAACTCACTAACATTTCTTATTTGGAGGAGCTTTCCAAAGGTAGCTGATGGAATGAGGATTGAATGTGGATGATGTGTTGACCCTGGTGACTTTTTCACTTTATAATGAAAGTTTCAGGTATTTGTATATTTCTGAGAATATTTAATGCAATTGCTGTTTGATAGCTTTCATAAGATGTATATGCTTCTCTAAGAATAAACACATTAGGTAACCCACTTAATTTCTGAAAGAAAATTAGCTACTCATCCACCTGAAATCATTGCAGGTTCACCGAGGATTAAATTACCTCAAATGCTATTGTCTTTTGAGGAGAGACTTTATAACAATGCAGATCAGGTATAGGGTCAAAACCATAGCTAGTATCAGCCACTGTGTTTGTGTTGAAATGAAGAGTATCTACAGATGTGGAGAACCTTTTCTTTCTCTTTAAAAGGTACATTCTAGAAGTCCACTTCTCATGCTACGTGAAGCATTTCAATCTTATAAAAATATTCTAGGAAATGGTCATAATAATCAAGGTTTGAATTATCCAGTTTAGATATTTATGATGTGCTGACATGATTTCACAATAATTTAAAATGGATTATATGGAGTACTATCAACCAAGTGGTGCCGAACTATAAATTATTAAAATATTTTGGAAAATAGAAATCCCAATTCAGGCGTTTTGAACTTGGTTGGCATTGAATAATATTTTAAATATACTCAAGGGATAGAAAATTATACAACCAAAGAGTAATATGGACAGACTTCTAGCAGGTATCAAGTCGGAGCAGGTTCTCTGTTAAGGACACTCAGCTCACCTGGAGTGACCCGGCACCTCCACTGCTCCCCAAGCCGGGGCTGCGGTGCCGCTGGCAGCCGAACCTTGAGGCCACCGAAATCCCCCCGCCCGGCGGGTCAGAGGTTCCTGAGCAGGAGGAAGGGAGAAGCACCGAGATAAGCCTCCCAGGCTTTTGAAGCCCACGCCTAACTCAGAGAACAAAAGAGAGATTCTAAAGAAAGTGTTAATGCTAACAGCCAGCATCTACATAATAATCCAGTGCTTACAGCACTCTGAAACAGAGAGCAAGACCCTTGTTCACCTAAACGTTTTAGAACCCTTAGCTCACACTCTTCTGCCCTGTGAAAGTGTCAGAGAGGACCTGAAAAAGGATCGGTTTCTACCACTTTGTATTAACACATACACAGATGGCAGCAATGTTTGCAAGATTCAGGTGAGAGAACAAATTTGGAACCTGCAGACATAGTCCAGTGACCTCATAAAGCTGCTGGAAGTGTCTGTTTAATCCACATCCATGTAACATACAGAGCTGAGCTAGTATCAGCTCCCTCACTCTAATTTGTTCAAAGCATTTTGAAGCTTTCTTTCCATGGACTTTATGCTGGATCACATACTGTGTCCTCCCTAGGCCAGCATAAAACATAAATCCAATATAAACATTGCATTGTATTCAGTGGCAAGTTCAACAAAAAAATTGACTGTGTGCCTTCACTGTTCTGGAGTGAATTTGCACAGTCAGCTCATCTGTTAATGCACAAATCTGGTAGGAAGGAAAATGGAATCACAGGTTGGAGTGTATCATGAAGAGTTCTTGAACTGACATGCTCAGTAACACTAGGTATCAATAAATACTATTGAAATAATCAGGTTATTAGATAATTGTTAGTAGGCTTTAAAAATTGTCCGGTGTGAGACAAGTGAATGAAATTCACATTTTTTTATCAGTTTCAGTACTTAAAATAGAGTGCCTCAGGAAACAGGGTGATCAATATTACAAGATGACATGGTCTGTGACGTGCGAGAACCATCACAGCACTTTACCAGTTTAGTTGGTGAAGACAATACAGTGGGATTACCATTATGTGTCTCGCTGTGGAACTGGCTTTCCAAAGGGCTTCTCTCTATGGAAGTTATTGTCAGGTGAATTACATCATGGATAGGAGAGACAGAAGATTTGGGAGCATTTTATAGTCAAAGCCAACATGGTTGGTTAAGAAGATGGGTTAGGTGGGCTGGAGAGTAAGAGAAAAAACAAGATGAAATAAACCCAGGATTAGCAAGAATTTTTTTCACTTTGGATATATAAACCAGGGGCTCCTTAATGTTTTAGACTAAGACCCCATTATTGACCCTCCAGACTATGGTGACTACGAGTACAGCTATTGCCAACACTGATTAATAACAGGGCAATGATGATATGTGATGCACAGTTTGCATGGTTATGTGCATCATGTATAGGTAACGTCCCCAAACGTGAAAACAAATGGAAAACTGCTTCTCCTAAAATATCTTCTAGGCATGCTTTCTGTGTCACAAAGCACGGTCCTTTGTGTATTTTTATTTTTACTATGGCTGCAGAGTTTTTTTAATGTATCATAGTCTTCCACTAAAATATATGTTTGAGATTTTTTGCCTGTCCCTGCACCACTTTGTCAGCTGGCACTTTGCTTCTCTTTCTCAAAAAGTCTATAAAGAAAAGAAATTCTAACAAACAGTTTGGAACAGAGATTACAGGTTTTTTCTCTTCTGTTCCACTGTAGACATTCACTGTATTTTTAGAATAATGATAGTTAGAAATTAAGATATACAGAAAGTGAAGTCATTAAGTCTATACATCTTAGTCAAGCCATTTTAATCCACTTCTTCATTTTATTCATCTTTAGAGAAAGGCAATATTTACTTACATAACTCAGGAGTGCTGTGAGTGATAATTAATGCTTATAAGTAGTAGTATGATTAAAATGAAGAGCTATGCACTTCCAGAGGATTATTAATTTTATTATCATAATTATTACTGTCCTGAGCTATTGTAAATTACTGAAAGATAGCCAATTACCATGGATTTTCTTGAGATGACTTTGTAAGGTAATAAAAGGAGAGTGTTACACTTCAGAAAATTCATAATGAAGTTATAAAGCTGAGATTACATCCTGTGCCTTAAGATGGTATTGTCCATACTGAAAGCAAAAAAGTCAAAATCATTAAAACATGCAGAGTAACAGAAAAATACTCGGTCTTTTCACTCCTATCTACACTGACTCATTTATCTCTTGCTGAAAATTTTTCTATGTCTCTATGATTTTCGAGTCAGATGCCAGAAATATCTGTAATTTCAGGAAAAAGGTTTCAGCCAATCACTATAAGCAATAACCTGCAGGTTTCTGCAGTTCAACGAGGGCTCACTTGTCAGCTAAGCTGTTGAACTGGGTAGCAGAGGAGGCCCTAGGACTGAGGACAGGAGAGCAGCTCAGCTTCTGTGGTCCAGCAGGTGAAGAGCCTCTTGCTACCCTGTGGTCACCCCGTGGCTGTGACCAGGCACTGGAATGCTAGAGAGTGACCAACTGCAACACAGCTGGGTCACTTCCAGCTCCTAGCTCTTGCCCTCTGTGTTACAGGGCACCTCCCTCAGATAAATCCATCTGACTGTGCTCCAAAGTATGCTGTGAAATGAATCTGATTAAAAACATCACAAACACCATTGTTTTGGGAAAGGATTTCTTTTTTAAATGGGTCATTTATAAAGCTGGTTTACAACATGGCTGCCCCTTGTGATTGTCCACACGAAGATTTAAAATATTTTTTTTAATATACACTTTAAATGGTTATTTGGATTAATATTCTTGAGTTTCCCATTAACACGAGCTGAATTATACTGTGAAGAAAATTCATATATTTGTACTGGCAACAAGGAATAATTTCGTACACATAATTTCTGACTCTTGCTTGACTGATTTTCCAGACATTGCAATTTAGGTTCTTGATGAGTAGAGAATAAAATTTTTCCCTGTTCTAAATGGAAAGATTAATTACAGAAAAGAAAGAAACCAAACTGTCTATGAAGAAAAATGTTATTCCTCGTCTTTTACTGATGCTGAGGGAAAGTAATTATGGTTATGAGTTTAATCAAACCCTGAGTAGGATTTATAGGGAAGGCTAAACCACCTCTGCCCTTGCTGATACCTTGCTGTTCTGGGTACTGGAAAGATCTCTGGTTTAATTGAAAGAACCCAGGAATCTAGCAAGAGACTCTTAGTGTGACAGCAATCCCCAGAGTATCAGGAAGCATGGTCTAGAGGGACGTGGCGTTTCACAACAATTGACAAAACTGTGCAGTGTAGCAGTGCCGTGCAGGAAGAAACAACATTGTGGATGCAGCAAGCTGGCAACTCTCACAAAGAGCTCAACCAACCCTGAGGTTTTTTACTTCATTTGGGATATGCTTTGTTGGGATTCAAAGTCAGTCCTAACAATGCTGTGAATATTTCAGTGTCAAAAGGGTGCCAGGAACATCACAAAGTTCAACAAGAAGTGCAAAGTCCTTCACCCGGGGAGGAACAACCCCACGCACTGTATATCAGTGGGGGTCCACCCAGATGGAAAGTAGATTAGGAAAAAGGATCTGGGGGTCTTAGTGGATACTGTGCTGAACATGAGGCAGTAACATGCCCTTGCTGCAATGAAGGCAAATTGTGTCCTGGGCTGCATTAGGCAAAGTACTTCCAGCAGCTTGAGGGAGGTGATCTTCTACTTCATTCATTGCTAGTGAGGTTACAGTTGGAGTTCTGGGTACAGTTCTGGGCTTCCCAGTATGTGAAAGACATGGGCATACTGGAGAGAATCCAACAAAGGGCCTAAAAGATAGTGAAGGGACAGGAGAATTGCCTGTTGAGAGAAGGCTAAGAGCTGGGACTGTTAATCCCAAAGAGAAGTTTCAGGGACATCTCATTAATGTACAAAAACACCTGAAAGGAAGGACAAAGAAGATGGAGTCTCTCTGGTGCTCTGTGACGGGACCAGAGGCAACAGCACAAACTGAAGTGCAGGTTCCCTCTGAACATCAGGAAACACCTTTTCAATGTAGCATCACAGAATCAGAATTATAGCATATCTTCATTTGGAAGGGACCCATAAGGATCATGAAGTCCTTGCAAGACTACTTAAAGTTGAACCATATGACTAAGAGCACCACTGAGACATTCTTTGAACTCTGACAGGTCTTTCTGCTGTGACTGCTTCCCTGGCGAGCCTATTCCAGTGGCTGACCACCCCCTAGTGAAGAACCTTCTTCTAGTGTTCAATCTGAGCTTCTAATCTATCTTCAGTCTCTTTCCTCCTGTCCTATCGCTACTCACCAAAGGAGTCTCCATTCTTGGAGATATTTGAGAGCCACCCAGACACAGCCCTGGCCAACCTGCTCTAGATATAGGTGGGACAGGAGGACCTCTGGACGTCCCTTCCCACCTCATCTATTCAATGATTCTGTGACTTAGCAATGTTGTTGAATGGTTCATGTTAAAAAAAACCCTCTGTAACAGGACAGATGTATTTAATACTGTATGGATTACTTTACCTGTCATGCGTGTTCACCAATTTTGTAATTTAACTCAGCCTTTCCTCTTCCTCTGGAGGAGCTTGCCCACTGGAGCATCCAACCAATCTTGAACACGTTTCACAGAAGAATCTCTCTTTGCCCACCTCCCTGTGGAGAACTTCACCCTCGCAGCGAGGCACAGCGCCGGCACAAGGCACCACATTCGTGCCAGGTCCGCCGGCATCCTGCCATGGGAGTACCTCACTCCATTCCCTAAGGAAAGGGGCCAGCATTGGGGTGCCCAACTGGAAATGAGGGCGAGACGGCTTCAGTGGCATTCTAGGGCTCCCCGCTGGGTCCCCTGGTCGCGCAGGTGACCCCCGGCGGGTCCGTGCAGCCCCGCCGCCCCGGGACAGGCGGCTCCGTCCAAGTGCCCTTACCACCCCCAGCGAAGCCTCCCTCCGTGCGCCCGCCGCCCTCCCCTCGGCCGCCTCCACGGCGCGGGGGTGGGGCGCGGCCTGCCCGACGTGTTTCAAACGGGCCAACCGCCCGTCGCGGAGGGAGGGCGGGACGCCGCGCAGTCCCCGCCTGGGACTTTAAAGCGCCATTTTGTGTCGGGGGGCAGGAGATCGATCGCCGTTCCCCAACCGGCGAGCAGGCGGGGACGTGCGGTGAGGCGGCTCGCGCCCGGCGGCGGCCGAGCTGCGGCCGGCGCCCCGGCTCCCCTCTCTCCCTCCCTCCTCACTCCTTCCCTCTGCTCCATGACCCGCAGTAGGAAGCAGGCGGCGCTGGAGAGAGAAGCCGGGAAGATGAACCCAGAGGCGGACAGCGCCGCGGCAGCGGCCGCGGGAGCCCGGGCGGCGGTGTCGGGGGCAGCTAGCGGCGAAGCGGCGCCCGCCGCCTGGGGGCTGGAAGGGGAGGAGGAGAAAGTTGTGTACTCCCGCTCGCAGGTCTCCTTCGCCGGCACCAAGGCGCTGGGCGACGCCCTCAAGCTCTTCATGCCCAAGTCCACCGAGTTCATGAGCTCTGACTCGGAGCTGTGGAACTTCCTCTGCAGCCTCAAGCACGAGTTCTCCCCGGTCATACTCCGCAGCAAGGACGTCTACGGATACGCCTCCTGCCGCGCCGTCGTCCCCGATCCGCCGCCGCCCTCGGCGGAGCGGCACCGCCGCCGCGCCGGCAAGCGGCGCCTGGCGGCCGTCGACGCCAAGCGCCGGGCCGCGGCTGCGGGTGGCAGCGCTAAGCGGCGGAGGCGGCGGCGGCGCCGCAGGAGGGTTCGAGGGAGGCCGCGGCCAGCGGCACCGGCGGCCAGCGGCCTCCGCGGCGAGGGGCAGGCGGCGGCGTTATTGCCTCTGCCGGAGGAGGAGGAGGAGGCGGACAGCGAGCGGGGCAGCCCGGAGGACGGGGCCGCCTGGGAGCCCTTCGGCGGCAAGTCGCTGGAGGAGATCTGGAAGGCGGCCACCCCCCGCCTCACCACCTTCCCCACCATCCGGCTGCGGGGCAGCGTCTGGAGCCGCCGGAGCCTGGTGGCGGCGCGGCGGGCGCAGCGGATCCTCGGCGTGGACCTGTGCCCCGTGGTGCGGGTGCGGCGCTTGCCCGTAGCACCGTCCTGAGGCCCCCGCGGCGGGAGGGGGCACGGCCGGTGCCTCAGCTTCGCTGCGGGTGCGGACAAAGAGACCGATATCAGTCACCTGTTTACATTGCTTTTGTCTGGATCGTGTTCTGCTGCTGCACTTTATGGCTCGCTCGGGCAGGGGCCGGGCCTGGGCCCCCCAGCCGCACAGGGGGCGGCTTGCCGGGCCGCCGCGCAGCCAGGGGCCCGGGCTGGGTCCCGTCCCGTCCCCGGCGGGGAGGCGGGAGGAGCCGCTGGCAGGTGTCACGCGTGGGGACCAAGTTCCACTTCCACTTTTTTCTCTCCCATTGGGCTACCTCACTGGTCCAGAAATCCACCCAAGAAGTTATTTTCCAAAGGATCTTACTTTCATGCTTGTATAATAAAGCCCCATCTGATTATTGCTTTTTTTTTTTTTTTTTTTTTTTTTTAACACCCGCGCTCCCTCCCGCCTCCCCCTTTTCTGATGGATTATGTATGCTTTGTGGTGTTGCACTAGTATGTGCTCAGGGTATTCTGAATCCCAGGCATTCCCAAGTTTCAGTTCACTCTGATCAAGGATGCATAAAGAATGGAGGTTCAGGACTTGTGGCTGTTCTTGATGGTGCAAAAACTTTTTTTTTTTTTAAATTTCATGGGCTTAGTGATATATAAAGATGTATCGCGCAGTATAATTGTTACACTTTTGTATCTAAAGTCGTTTTTAAAGTTTTCTAGATGAAATAAGTATTTGTTTCTATTGAGCACCTAAAGATAGAATCATCCTGATATTTTATAAACCTGTTTACTTTAGGGATGCTCATTTGGTCAACCTAAGTGAACTTAATAAAAGTCAAAGAACAAGTGGCGTTTCAGTTCAATGAAACTGCGTAAGGGCCGGGTTCCTCGGGGAGGTACACCATCTGGGCTGGTAATGTAAATAAGGCTGGAGTTTGTGAAGAATGTAACTGATCATCAAAGCAGCGTGTAGGTGTTTGAAGATCAAGTATGATACAATGTTGTTTCTGACGACCAAAAGTCAGCAGCTCACATGACCCAAGTACTGCACTCGAAGTGCCTCTCTGTGCAAAAAGAAAAAAACCTTGATACCCGTTCACTTCAAAACAGTGTCGTGGTTGTGAGATAATGAATGATGGATGATAATATTTAACATAATTACTCAAGTGTAATTCTTTTTATAAACCTCTCCTGGGCTTCACAGTGGACTGTGATCCAAAATTCGTGATGTGACGAGTATTTTGACTGAAAAATGCTGTGTTGTCATTTTGTACAATAGGAAGTCTCTCTTTAAACTGATATATTAAGAGCTTTCTTTACGTCTTTGTCTTGCAATTGGTGTGTGAGGAGCAAAGGTGCACGTGAGAGAGAAACAAGTTTTTATGCCTGGGAAAGAAATAAATGCTTGATAATAGTTTGTCCCTAGAATCTCAGCAAATGAGACTAATTCACCAGTTTCCATGGTGGAATGAATGACTTCACAACTTGCTTTTAGAATGGTTTTACAACTCTTAAAATTTCTTTTCTGGTGGTTGTTGACTCCTTGTTGCCTGTGCTTGAGAGAGGCAATAGGACAGCTTGATACAGCTTGTAAAAACTCACTAAGGTAAAGCAGCTGGCTGCTTCTAAAACCTTTTTATATTTTGTGGTTCTTACCTAGTAAAGCTGAAAGGTTCTTATTCTTCCAAACTAACACTCTATATCCATCAGGCTTTTGAAATAGTTTACATAATGTTAGACTGCCTGCTGATGGCTGCACTACTGCCACGTTGCATTTCAAAAGGGAATTAGGAAATGAAAGTTCAAGGGTGCATATTGTTGCTCTATTTCTCTGGCTATAATACCTGCTTAAATGTAAAGGTGAAGCTGTGTTGATTCAAAACTCAGTGTGACCAAATGCTGAGGCTCCAAATATCTTACTTTTGAACTTCCACTTTAGAAAACCAGGTTAAGAGTGTTATTATTATCTCTTGAGGTTTTTGGTTGATTTTGGTGCTTCTACTGTTAACAGTAATATTAGTATTTTTTTTTAAGGATCTGTGTAGCATATTTGATAAAATATAAGTAATTTTTCAATTAACTTGTAAACAGGCACAGGGAGAGGCCAGACCAAATTTCAAGGGCAGAGTTATGGCTGCCAGAGGTATGATATGGGAGGCACTATTAAAGTTGTGCTGCCTTGTTTGGAGGTCTATCCTGAAACATTCTGTGTGGGTACAAAATATAGTGAAGTAACTTTAACTTTGTTGAGTGACTCTTGTTGTGTGGGCTCTATGCATAACACTTGCTTATTTTTCTCTTGGTTGAGCTTTGAGTTCTTGGTTTTAAAGTGCCAGCTTTGTTGGGGGGTGTAATAAGCTTTGTTAGCAAGTTGAAATTTTGCTGTAGTATAAACTCTTCTGGCAACTGCATTTACAGGTTCTTGACTGAGTTATTTCAGTCTGTGAAGTCAGTTAAAGAGGGGAAATCTTTAGTCAGATTTTCTGGCAAATTAATGTGCTGAAATATCTAAGCAAAGGATCTGAGTACAGGAAGGGTGTAATAGTTTACAGGCAAGCTGAGAGCAAATTTCATGATTGTGTTCATGGCAGCTTGTGGCAATTCAGCACAGAATTATTTGTGGTCCAGGTTTTTCTCCCCTTATCCCTCTCAAAGCTGCAGCTCCTGTCCTGTCTACCTCTCTGTTCTCATCTGAGGAAGCTAAGCAATGAAAAAGGATACAATTTTACGTTTGAGCTGGTTGATACCTTGGCTTTTGTTTAACCTTCTAGCTCTAGACCAGAGCTGAGGAAAGAGTGCACAAAACTGCTGCAATATGGAGTTAAATAATTCCAAGCATGAAATCCCTTACGTTTTATTTTAGGTAGAGGGCTGGAAAATTTATTGTACTGTGCTTGTATGTATGCTGTTGGAAAACGTGTAGTAGGTTAGATGGACTTCTGGTCTGACTCCATGTGGCTAATCCTATGCACAGTGGTGTGAGGGCTGTGGCTTGCCTGATTTTACTCTGTGATTTCAGCATTCTATCAGATGGGGCTGCTTCTGAGACTAACAGCAGGTTGAGGATAAACCCTGTGAACAAAGCCCAGTCTAGTTCAGTCAGCACAGATGGTTTTATATTAAACAGGAATCTTGTGGTAGCCTCTGTTGCCAGACTTACCTCCCAGTAGCTGGTTCCCTCCCTATGAGCTCCCGTCATGCAATGGCTCTGTGTACTGGATGTTGTGCTATTTACTTTGCCAAATCTTCTTTTTTTCATTCAGTTACTCAGAGGTTATTGAATGTGAAAATGCCACAATGCCAAAGAGTTGTGTGATGACCCCAGATGTCAAGTAGAGGTTTGAGATGACCATTTTCTCTAATATTGTGTAGTGTAAGCTTTCTATTCAAGTGGCAGTGCCTTTCTCTGAGTCATTGTACAAATAAATTGTTCAAGATTAAAGCTCATAAAAGGAGAAATCAGTGCCTTGCAAAAACTTTTCTGTACTCTAATATTGCATAAAGGTTTTTATATCAAAAGGATCAATATACAACTGGTCCTTGAAACTATCTTTTGTTAGCTTGTAAACAACTAACTGTGCATTCCCAACCCTCATGTAGAGCATCATTGTGTAAGTCTGTTGAAAGCAAGACTTGGATTTTGCTCTGAATGGGTAGAGGATGTTCTGCATGTCTGTATTTCCTTGCCTATGAGAACAGAAGGGCAGAGTGAATCCAGTTTGTAGGTTTCAGCTTTGATCCCAAAGAATTTTTCATTTACTGCTTCTTCAGCAAAGTGAAGTCCTGGTCTCTTCATGTTGTTTAGAACAGCTGACTTATGCTGGTTTACAATAGATCAGTGCTGGAGCTTGAGTCTCAGATTAGCGGGCACATGAAACCAGTTCTGAAAGCATCTCTATCTCCTTTTGGCCCAACATCCTGAAAGAAAACTGGGATGTTTTTGTATGTATGAGTTGAAAATGGTGACCTTGGGGTTGAACAGAATGCTTTGTTTGACTTGAAATGCTCAGTTTTTACTTGTGTCTACAAATAGAGGAAATGTGGAAGCAAAGGATAAGATTCACAAGAGTGAACTGCCTTACAGAAATGAAGCAATTGATATCAAGTATAATAGGTCAGAAATTCTGGACTTCTGGAGATCCAAATTCCAGTGTCCTTGTTGTCTCATTTAAAGGAGAAAGTGTTCCTCTGTCTCATTTGAAGGAGGAACCTTGAAGTTCTCTGTCCTGAGGACTGTGGTATAGCAGTTTGAACCATTCCATTTTTTGTAATATACATATATTCATTAAATTAGAGAAAATTTCTGTGTAGCAGTTTTAGGGAACACTTTGGTTTGTATTCTGGTGCTTAAGTGGTCTTTAGCTGGAGAAAGGCAGGCCCATTACAGAGTATTCTGTGTTAGGGGATTTGCTCAGGCAGTGACTTCAAATGATAGTTTATTCCCAAACTATCATGAGGCATCCAATATGTATGGTAGTAGGACTATATAGGAAAATTTTGTAACTCTTCTTATCCATAATCAAGGCAAAGCCGCTTTTCCATATTGTAAAAATAAAGCATATTTCCTCAACTCTAGGACCTAAATATTTTGTAGAATTACAAAAAACAAACAAAAGAAACAAAAACAACCCACAAAAAACCCCCCAAAACCCAGACCTTCTCAGTTCTCTTGTTGTTGCCACTTTCTTATGTAAAAAGACCTGAAAATTATTTCTAGGGTTGATATCAAGAATAAAAGGTTTCGTTTATCCATTTATTTATTGTGAAACTCCTCAGGAAACTGGTGTGTAGGGCTTGACATTATAGGAGATGGAAGAAGTGAGCCTTCATTCATGCAGTTTGTTTTTACTGGAACAGGTGTGCAAGATACAAGCCAAACAAAAAACATGTGGCTCCCTGTACTCTCCACTAGCCTTAAGAAAGCTTCCATTGCATTTCACTTTCAACCTCCTTATTTGAGATTAAAGAAGATAAAACTCTGTGGTGTTGAGGCTAAAACACTGCCAAAAGGAAAGTCCTCTCCCTTGAACTGCTCTGATCTTGTTCAGGTTTTTTCCCCATCACTACTTCAGGAATGCAGAAATTCTGTATCTGCCCCCTTTTCTAAACTGGCTTTGAGAAGGGGGAGTGAATGATCTAGAATCGATGGAAAGTGAAATTCTTGCCCTGAAAGACAGTTTTAAATTATTTTTTTATGTATCTTGTGTGTAGCTGGCTGCTGCTTTCCACCTTCTTGGAGTCTTCACTCTGTCTTTGCTCTACATTCAGCCGTCTCTAATTGCCTGTTAATTGCTTGTGCAACTGAGCAGACTGTTTATCAGCTTATGTTGTCCATGCCAAATTAGCTTACTACAGGGTGATCTGTGAAGATGGAAAAGACATGTTCCCAAGTACGTGCACTTATAATCAGTGTTATCTTAACCTTGCATTTGGGCAGCAGTGTACCTTACTCAAATACCAGATGCTGTTTCCATGGGTTTGGTATTTCCTGGATGAGAGGTAAGGAAAAAAAACCTGAAAGAACTTGGTGTGATGATTCCTTGTGATTGAAGTCAGCATGACCCAAGATGCCTTTTCAAAGACTCTTTGAAGAGGAAAGTAAATTTCTTTCCATCTCCCTATGAATCTAATTGAAATAACAACCATCCACTTTGTACCATCCCAGGACTCTGAAAATAATTTCTAACTGGAAGTGTCCCATGGCTCTATAGGGTAACTGGTGAATAATGAGCATGTGCTTCTGAATTAGCTGTGTAGTGTCAGGTTAGGGAGCTGGCACAATGCATTTCATCCCCTCTATGGGTATGCATCTGCTTTGCTACTGGGAATGGATGGCACAGGCTGGGACCAGCAGTGCAAGTTTTATTGAAACAGCAGAAAGAGTGGGTTAGGGTATGGGCAGAGCTGTGTTTATCCTTCCCTCTGTGCAGGCTCCAGTGTAAAGTTCCAAATATTAATGAGTTCCTAATTATACATAGTTATGTATAGCAAAGACTAAATTTTATAGTTGGTATATTTTATAATTTATGAAAGTTTGTGATTAGCATTTGTATGTATATAAATATATGCACCTATGCTCACACTCCACAGCATTTGTCCTTATTAAAGGGACTTTCGTGCTGGATTTTGTCCAATGTCATTGTAGCCAACATATTTTTTAAAAATTCCCCAGATTTCCATGCTATGCAGGATCAGCAGAACTATCCCAAGGCCACAGCAATCCTTCCTGGAAACTACCCTGTACACTTTTTAACAGTTATCCCATCCTGAAGCCACTTGCCAGTAAGATTCCTGGGCACTTCTGCCTTATGTTTAATCTCCAAATATAAAAAGCTGTAGCATAATATCCACTTAGCACTTACCATCCTGGGAGGAAGAAAGGGTATCTGATTTTTCCTTTGCTTTTCCAGTAATAGTTTGATAGAGGGAGAAACCAGAGACAGAAAATCTTAAAACTCATCTTTTGTCTTAGCTAGAAGACTGAAGTGCTGTTCCTGCTGCTGTTGAGTGGCCTTCAGCAGGAAGGCTCAAGCAGCTCAGGTATAAAATGCTTTCCATTTAAGTACTTTTTCCAGGAAGAAACATAGAGCACCTCTTCCTGTGAAAGCACAGAAATAGTGCTGTGCTGATTCTGAGTGGGCTTTTATGTGGCTGTAAATGTCAGGTGTAATTTTTCTCATACAAATTTTCATTATTTTGTACCTTAGCTTATACTGAAGAATAGGCAGCTTTTCTTTTCATCTCTAGACCTTCTAAGGTTAAGGAATTCAAAGTTAAAGTATTTTAAATGCTGCCCACACTATTTTTCTTCCCAAAGTCTCATCCATTGCTCGGGAAGTTGAGTGCATCTAACATGGACTAATCAACATTGGAAGGGACTTTCAGAGGTTAACCTGGTCAGCATCCTCCACAAGGTGCACAGATGAAAGGTGTCTTGAAAATGGCCCTTTAAAAACATCCAAAGTGCTCTTCTCAAAAAGACAGAAGTGGGGAGAAAATTAATCAGAGGCAATAAGGGGAAGAAAATATAGGTTGAAAACCACAATGAAAAAATAAGGTGCCAATATTTGATATTGTAAAATCAGTATACTGTGACCATACTGTTATTTGTAGCAATTTATCCTGTCATCTTGGATAGTTAAATTAATGCTGACAAAAAGAGATGTCCCAATGCTAATTTCTGGACAAGTGGGAAGAAGTAGAAAAGAGAAAATGGAGGAAATATTTGTCAATGTTTATTTTCTTAAATTCTTCTATTTTACTGTCCTTGTTTCACATTCCAGCCTTTCACTGCAGCTCTATATAAGCTGACAAAATTCCTGAATGCAGTAACTTGTGCTATATAGAATATGTGCTAAGTATTTGAATACTGATCAGATTCATCAAATGTGCTCATTTATTAGCAATAATGATCCTTTGTGTAACAACTGTGCATAAATCACTTCCATCTGCACATGAATTTTACCTTGTTGTCAGTGTCTAATGGAAGCTGTTTCACCCATCTTTCCACCAGACCAGGTGCTTCATAATCCTTGATACTTGTGGTTCTTCTAAATTGGCTTAATGTTTTTGTCATTGTTCGTTTCCTTGCATTCAGCTTCCTCTTCTGTATTTCCAAAAAAGTAATAATCTTGGTGATCACATCCTCCTTGGAACAATCTGAATGAACAAGCCTCACAGATTTTGGAGGGCTGCCCTAAATTATTCTGAAAAATAAAAGTTTGACTTGATGAAAATGTCATATTTGAAAGAAAAGGAAATCACAAAGCAGCCAGTTGTTCTTATATGATTTATTTTGCTGACATTTTTATGAAAACATCTTTTATTTTTGCATGAAACTAAATGTTAGGAGCTTCAATTTTGGCAAAACTGGAAAAGATAATGGAGGTGGAAGCTTCCTTTAGGTTTGTTAGTTTTTTTTTCTGTTTGAGTAATGTCAGTGTTTATATATGGCAGAACAATGTATCCATGAGCAACTGTGAAACCCATTTATTTTTCAGTGTTTTTCCTCCATGGATTTCTTGCCAGTAGTGTCTAGTCCAAGGGTTTGGTATGTACCTACTACTTAAAAGAAATATTAAAAATGTGAGCTGGTAAGCTGGGGCACTGGTTGGACAAGAGGGTCCTGGTGTTAGGCACAGCTCTCTTACACCCTGTCCTCTCTGCTAATGTTTAACATCCCCACTCTCTCAAGGTACTTCTTCCCTCAAGTAAGGTAGTCTGAAACCTGGGTCTGAAAGGCTGTTGCCCTCCTATCTTGAATAGGTTTTACTCCGGGGTACAGTGTATAAAATACCACCATTTCCAGAATTGCAGTTTCTGTCTTGCCTTGCTGGAATGCTATGTAGTATCAGGAAATGTTAGACAAGGAAATAATATTTCATGTCAGCATTGTTGCTAATTAATGTGTACATAATTTTCCCCTTCACAAAACTGATTTAAACCAAACAAACCAATCCCTCCAATCCAAAAAGGAACTAAACCAAAAATATTAAAAATTATATGTATGTGTCTGCAACTTTTGCAAGTCACTAAATTTCATGCTTTTCAAAGATTTTATTTGCCTCCAAGAAGACAGAATCTCATTTTAATTTTTGAATGATAAATAAGTTTTTCTCAGTCTGGGAGTGGGGGCAGTAAGAAAACATCAAATACCGTGATCCTGGCAATAAAATCCCAAAGAGCTGGCAGTTGTGGGTCAGAGAAGAACAAGGCTTGGGAGAGAGAGCCAGAGCCTGCCTGTGAACAGGAGCGCAGGCTGGAGACAGCTGTCTGGAATCTGTCTGGGCAGCAGGCACCCCAGGAGATGAAGTCGTGCAGGGAAGCAGCTTTTTGCTGCTCTGGGAGCTGAAACATCAGAGCTTGTTCCCACTTAAAGGGGTTTCCGGTTAGAGCTGCCAACTGGCAAACCCTACCCAGGAGATGAAACTTAGCTTTCCAGAATGGGGTCCATGAGCAGAAAGAGTTGCTGCATGTATCCAACATCTTTATCACGGGTTCTGTTGGCACGGTTATGGTGTTGGAGATGAGTGTTTGGTTGGTTTTTGTGAGTGCTTGTTTGTTTTTGTTTTTTTGTTTTTTTTAATGATGGAGAGCAAGACTATAGGAAAGGGAGAGGATGCAGGTACCAGTGTAGGGAACTGCAATTTGCATATCTCTAGGCACAGTTTTGAACAACTACAATGAGGTCAGACTAGGAATTCTCCAGGTGTTGGACCTGTGGGGAGGTACAGATGGCATTGGATAGCAAAGCTGTCTTTTTACTCCCATGAAAGTTGCAAATGCTTATGGAAAATTAATTGTAAGGTTTGCAAAGCCTGGAGCACATCCCATCCCATCTTGTGCACAGAAGTCCTGCCAAACACATTAGCATGATTTTAAGACTAGTTGAAACATGGATTGGAGGACCTGTTAAAAGAGGTCAACCATATTATCTGTCCATTTTCTTTTCACCTTGTTTAGTCATAAATAATCTGGACTTGCTTAAGGAAGGCCCCAAGTTTCAGGATGTCTTCTGGTGACCACTTTAATTCATCCAGCTGGTGTCAGTTGCCTAGCCTAGATGAAGGAAAGTTGGATCATTGTGATAGAATGATCAAAGTATTAAAGCTTTTTGCCACTCCTGAGTTCAGCATTCACATAACAGCATGGGTGGGAAGAGGGTGCTGGGCTTGAGCACGAACTCAGACCTGTGAGTGATAAACAGCTTAGATCAGTCAGAAAAGACTTGCTGATCGTGGAGATCAGAGTATCTGAGGGTGTGATAGATTTAACAATGTGTTGGCAGCTTCTTACTCGCTGGTGCCCGCTCTATGTGCCAGTGCAACCTGCAAAGTCTGGCCCCAAGGCAGTGACTGCTGCTCCAGCAGTGACCTGCTTAGGTGGAATGTGGTTTGTAGTGCTGTAGCTGAGTGTGAAGTACTGTGAGTGAAGAGAAGAGCTGCTGCTATTCCTCCACCTGTCTGGTGATTTGTCCACGCTTTAACCAGCCCATTAATAATTTTCACTCTTTCCTGATACCTGTTGGAAAAGATCCACATCATCCAACTCAGGTCTTGAAAGCATCAGCTTTCCTTCCCTGACTTTGCAGAGAACATGAATATTTGCTTTCAGATGTTCACTAATATTTAGACATGGATAAATGCCTAAGGCTGTGTCTGTGTAAAAGTTTTAGTTTAAAGCTATAGTACTGTTTTGAAGTGAACTCTCTGATTTACCCCTCTCACTCTTGTTGATTTGATATGCAAACCAGTTTTGTGTTTGTGAGCTAGCTTTTCTTTGGGAGGAGCTTGAACCAGCAGCTTAGCCCCAACTGCAGCACCAAATGTGCTCCAGCCCCTGATGAAGATGCTGCATCTGAACCAATGAGCAGGGCTGCACCAATCACCAAGCCCTCCAGCATGTACTGAATGTGCCCCAGCTACTAGAAATCCCACTGGATCACTAAGTGCTTCTTCAACATCCTGAAAGTGTCTCCTGTACAAAGGACGTGCTGTGTATTCAGATTTCCTTGCAACTGCCAGCCCTGAGTTCCTTGTGACTTTTATTCCTTCTCGTTCTCCTACCTTATCTTCTTTCTTGGAACCTTGACTTTCTTTACCCTGACTTCTGTTGCTTTGCCCAGCCTTTGCTATTTTTCTCTATTATTTTCCCTATTCTACTGTTATCTTCTGCAATGGTAACCATCCATGCCATCAACATTCCAGAAATCCCAGTGGGCATGAAAACTGGAGGCCCTGAGAAGCCTGGTGCAACTATTAACAGTGCTTTGAGAGGGCTTGGAAGTGTACAGAGCAGCAACATAACCCAGTGGCAGTACCAGGAGTCTGCTGAATAGTGCTCAGTAATTGGGAGATGATCTTAAAGATCAGAAAAATGCCTGGGTCAGCCTGGGCAATGTCTCCAATTCAGACAGCTCAAATCAGCCTTTGGGTAGCAGCAGACTGCCCAGCCAGTTAACAAACCAATAGAGCTTGAAGTGGCATGCTGCTTCTGGCACTGCTTTGGGGCTGCTGGACTCCACTGAAGAGCTATGCAAGGCTGCAAGTTCCCTGTCCTCTTTCCCATCCCTGGTGAAAGCAGGGAACAACATCAATGGACAGCTTTCGACCAGATGTACCCTGAGTGACCAGCTCAGTGCCCTAAGTCTGTGTTTAACCTCTGGACTCACTGCTTCCTAGTTTCGCAGGGTGACCCCATCCCTCAGAAAATAGCTGTTTCTTCCAGGTCTGTGTATCAGAACATGTCTTCTGGATGTGTGACACACGTACAAGTTAGATCAAGCAGAATAAATCCCACAGCTTCAACTAATGAGACAAATGAGTTCAAGGAGCTACTGAGTGACAGGAATAAAGACAAGAAAACTAGCTGTACCTCTGGCTTTCCTTGTTTATAAGGACTGAGGGAGTTGGGGTTGTTCAGCCTGGAAAAGAGAAGGCTCTGGGGTTACCATATAGCAGCTTTCCAGTACCTGGAGGGAGTCTACAGGAAAGCAGGAGAGTGACTTTTTGGCAGAGCATGTATTGATAGGACAAGGGGCAATATAACCTGGAAGAGGGTAGGCTTAGGTTAGACATTATGAAGAAATTCTTCACTACGAGGGTTACCCAAGGAAGCTGTGGATGCCCCACCCCTGGAAATGTTCAGGGCCAGGTTTAATGGGGCTTTGAGTAACCTGGTTTAGTGGGAGGTGTCCCTGTGCATGCAGGGGAGTTGAAACTAGATTATCTTTAAGATTTCTTCCAATAAGCCATTCTATGATTCTCTGAAATATTTGCTGAACACAGCTTCTTTTTGGCACAGGTGCCTAGGAAGAACTTTTTGGAAATGAGTTTTAATTTGGACCTGGGAGATGAGGGAGGACCTAGCCCAGGTGCCCAGGGCAGCCTTACAGAGTGAAATGGACAGAAACCACCTCATGGACTTGTCTTCGGGCTAGAGAACAGAGGGACACTTGGCAACTCCCTCTGAAAGGCTGGGAGGCACCTTTCATACCACCAGGGGGGACATTCCTGAATTTTCCAGTCCTTGCTCTATTGCTTTTGCTGGAGTGACCACAGCATCATTCTCCAGTCTACCCTTGATAGTTCTTCCTCTTTCACACCTCCCCGTTTCGGTAAGGTGGGACCCAAAATGGAGGAGGAGGTAATAAATGCAAATTGTCTCACAACGTGGCTGAAGGCAGGACTTTCCCTTTGCCTTTCCAATCCTGACTGGATTTGGAAAGCACTGAATACCAGAGCTGTGGCTATGACCAGAAAAGAAAATACAATCCCCATAAAACTGTGTCCACCAGCTCTCACTGCTATTGAAACTGCAGGCACGTTAAAACACCTTGTTACTAGTGGCAACCATTTTTCTGCTAGTCTAATTTTGCTACTATTGAAGAGTGGGAGGGGATGAATAGCATTCCTTGTTTTTCTTGGGAAGCTCCACTGTCCTTTTGTTCCTGCACGGGTCAGTCCCCCCTCTGCTGCTTTTGCACACCACAGTAATGGCCAGTGATTGCCAGCTTGGCTGCCCTGTGCAGATGGGGGTTCCAGATTCCTTCCTGGTCTTTCGCCATGCTGGTACCTGCAACCACAGCAGAGCCCACAGCCTGTTCAAGCATACAGCGTGAGCCCCATTTTTCCTGCCTTCTGTTGGCTGGGCTGCTCAGCCATTCCCATTTTCCCTCAGCAGAATTATTTTGTCTAGCTTGGAGATAAAATAACACACTGTTTTCTAGGGACGTATCCTAAAGAGATTTTCTCCAGAGAAAAGCATCGAGCTGCAAACACATACCAAAAGAGTATGATTCTGTGATAAGCTAACTACCTTTGACTATACCCTAGATGGTTTGAGAATAAAATTGTCAGATATAAGAGTAGCAACTGTTGTTTTTCCAATCTGTCTGGGTTTTTTGGTTGTTCTCTTGCAGAACAGGCAAATGTTTCCTCAGGGCTCATACCCTAACAGGGCTTGCATCTATAAGGAACTTGGGTGTTAAGTGCATCTTGTGAGAAAGTTCTGGCTGGTTTATAGGTCACAGACCAGAAAGAACAAAACCCCGCATCTAATGAGATGTGAGAGCAGCTGGAAGGCTGCGTTATGAGGAGATTATATTACTCCTTTGTGGCTTCCCCAGGACATTTTAACTTCTTGCCTCCCACAGTCTGCTGCTACAAGAAAACCAGAGCCCTGTTGTTTAGGCTAGTTTCTAATAATTCAGGGATTTAATGATAGCCATTGGGAGTACATTGCATTTCTGAGCACTGCTGGAGAGCCAGACTAAACTAAGCAAGCCTTAAACCAGTTGAAGTGACACAATTCCTTTTTCAACTTATAAAGTTAGTTACTGGAGCTATGGATGCACTAAGTTTGTAGTCAACTTTTTCAACTCCATATGTGAACATCTGCCCATCTTGGTGTTGTGCAGACAGTGTGAAGACTTGCTACAGAAATCCTGGGACATCTCAGAGGCAGCCAGGTGAGGTGCTCAGAGCTTTGCCTCACTCTGTCTCTGCCACCATGATCCTCTGCTATCTGTCCCTGCATGGAGGGCTGGTGGCTTTTCCCTGTGTCCTCAGACAAACCTGCTCCCACCCCGGTCCTGGCAGGATGACATGAGGTACCCCACAGCATGGATGCCTGTCTTTATGTTGCAAATTGCTTCTTAAGACAGAGGAGGTTTAAATATTTTTCATCTTTGCTGTCCTCACTTCCAGCATCAGCTGAGGTTGTGGCATCTCCTTGCAAGACTGGAAGCAAAATTATTGAGTAAATGCAACTTTGGGTGCCAAACCCTCATATTCTTAACAACCAGGGACATTTGTAGTGTCTTGGAATCTCTCACTTGGGATTCTGTCTTCTGTTCTGGCTGGAGTCTTCAGTCCAAGCACTGTTCTGCGTGCCACGTGGATCCTTAAGAATTTAAGATTGGACTTATGAGTTGATGCTCAGCACTCTGGTCCCCCTCCCCAGGTCCTTCTGCAATGGTGGCCCCTTCAAACCTCTCTCTCCTGCAACTGCAAATTCCAGCCTTTGTTGGGTTTTACCTCAATCTGATTTCTTGCTTATTACTGAAAACTTACATATCTATAGTGAGGTGACCAAGCGGCTCCAGAGAAAACACGCTTTTCCTTTTCCCCACAGACTTTTTCCGGTTGTTATTTTGCCTGGGATTTTAGAAATAGCAACTGGCATGTATATTTTTCTTTATCTGTCCCTGTCAGAACAGGTTATGGGAATCACCCACTGCCCCCAACCAGATGGTGCTGACAGGGTGCAGAATACAACACAGACAGTATGTTCCAATGTCCTATTCCTTTTCTTCCTGTCCCTTAGTGTATAACCAACTCTGGCCTTTTACATTTCATTCTGTGAAACTACAGTTGTGATGAGCCCTATCTCTATTGGATTCAGAAAGAGAAAATGCAACCTGCGGAGCTGCCCTCCGTTCTTGGTTTGCACTTATGAGTTCTTCAGTAGCCCAGGACCCTTCCAGCCAAGGCAACACTGGTATTTGTTCAGCAGTTTCCTGGGTGTTCACATTCTGAAAGACTGCTTCTTCAGAAGATGCATCACGGAATAATTAATGCTCCTGCATCTCCCCTAGTTGGACCCGTCTGTAGTTACCCAGCTTTCTACATGCTACAGTGTGCTTTTTTAATACTTTTTCCACACTTGTGATGAGTTAAGAGCTCTGGTGTTAAGCGATCACCTTCTGTCTGCAGACATTCAGTATGACACCCCATGGGTGGCATTGGCTCAGGAAGGAGTCGCCGAGATGTCCATCTGATTTGAGTGCTTATGTCTATGAGCAAACACGGGGAAGCCACTGTGGGTCCCTGCAAAAGTCTGAGGCTTGAGAGCATTGCAAGGAGATGGAGGGGAAAGGTCCATGGCTATGATACTGCTTTCCCATAATTTATTACCAAAAGACTTGACTACATTTCTCAGCCAGCTTAAACAAAATAGAGATGTGATGGATTTTATGCACTGGTGACATTAAAAGAAGAACAAAATGGTTTTTTCTGTCTCAATTCCCAGCCCTTGCCCATCCCCATGATGTGACCCCCCTGCCTGCTGATGCTCAACATCTCCCTGTCCGAGGCCAAATTCCTTAGCCACCAAGATAAGGTGTCCTTGGTTGCTGGTCCTTGCCTGTGTGTCAATGCTTTATTGAGAAGCCATTACTAAATATGACAGAGATAAATCTGCCCTTCAAGAGTATGGTTTTGGGTGCAGTCACCTGGAACCAAACAAAAATCCACAGGAAAGAACCACAACCGTGCAGTATCTGCCAGCCCTCAAGTGGTTGAAAGGCAGGCTCCAGTGATGATAATCTTATCAGACAGTACTGTATTTGGGCACACAGCCCTTGTGTGATCTGTGTTTAAGGAATCCCTTAGCATGATGAGGAAAGAGTTGCCAAACTAAAAGAAAAAATGTCAGAAAAGAACTCACCTTCTTTACCTTATGATACATTCATGTTTATTATCCTCCATAAATCTTGGAGAAGAATGGGCCAGTGATCACTCTCCTACTCACCTTTTAACCCACAGAGTGTTCTTCTTTTCAGACTTGAAGTCCCAGAGAAATATGACTTATTTTCAGGATTTATGTTTGATTTCGGTCGTGGGAGAATTCTTAAGTTTTCTCAACTTCAGAGAAAATGAATCATTGTGTAGTGAGAGGCGTGACACAAAGCTCAACAAGAATGAATTTCTTTCACTTGTGAACTAGGACAGTACAAACCCCCAATACCTTTTAGTAAATATTTGTTCAGGAGACTTTTGACAGTCTTTTTCTATAGTGGAAATATGAACAGTCCACATTGCCTAAATGTAGTATCGAAGCTTGTAAAAATTTTATTTTGTAAGTGTACAGTCATCCCAAACCTAACTCTACATCTTCTTCCACTTGTTATTTTGATATTTTGCTATTTTAATTATAAAGCATTCACAATTGGATAAAAGCCCACTCTAGAAATCTTTAAGATAGAAAAGGTAGCAATTTTTCATATACTCAAAAACCGTTAGTATATTTTTCACATAACACCACACAAACAAAATACATTGTAGAACCTTTGGTATCTGTGAAGTGTTTTGACTCAAATAGCTGGTGAATAATAACAATAGATATCTGTGTGTGTGTATATATTCATACAAGACAGATATTATATGTGCTGACTATAGCCCCTTGTTAGTCAAATACTAACTTCAGTCATAAGTCATAGTGCATTTATTCTCTGATAACATACTGTTTTAAGAAATTAATGCTACAAATGGGTACAAACTATAAAATTTTGGAATATTTACACATTTGATAATATGTCATGCACTGTCATTTTCATTCTTCTCTATTAGAAAGTAAGTTGTGAATTAATCTCTTGGTTTCTTATATAATGAAAGATACACTCATATACGTGATACAGAAGATACAGGATACTTTCTATGATACAGAAAATTATTAGTTTGTGAATTCCCAGACTCTGAAAATGGATCTGGAAGGCAGACACAGGACTTGTAAACATGCTGACCTGACTTTAAAATCTGGTATGTTTTAATTTGTGTGTGCTTATTGAAATGCATGTATAACCTTCCTATGGCAACAGCATTGCTGGGGAGAATTAACATAGAGATAGACTTGGTATTTCTTTACGTCTTGTTTCAGACTGCTCAAATAACAATGGCAACAGAATGGAAGTGTCCTTTGTGCCAAGAACAATAAAATGGATGCACAGAGTCTGAGAATTCTTGGCAACAAATACCTCACACAAGTTAGGCTCCAATATGAAGTATTTTTAGATTTGGATTCCTTTCATAGGATGTGCAAAGGATAAGAAGCCTTGGAGTGATCTTTTTTCCCCTTTCAGGAAAGAGCGCAATTCTTGGAAGTCGGATCTGCGTTTCATGCCAAGAGAAATTCTAATTCATTTTAGTAAAAAAATGTTGTTTTTTAAAATTTCAGCACAGAAACCCAAAACTCAGATTGTGATATACCGACAAACTCCAAAATGTGGTGAGAGACTTGAGAGAAAGAAGACTTCCCTTGAAGTCTCATAACTTCAGTTATCCAAGGAAATGATGGTGTTCATCATTTCTGAATGAACCAAAGCGCACCCTGGGTGAGCCAGGACTGTGTGAGCCATCATGTTGCTACCTCTGACAATACCATCTTGCACCTCAAAATATTTTTCACATTGTAGCCACCAAGAGTTCTGTTACTATGTGAGACTAAATTTTCAATAAAAGAGGCAGCGGGGGAGGGGAAGCGCTTACATAACCACCACAATTGTGGAGCATGTGAATTCCAACCTCTTAAAGAGAAAGATAATTCTAGTGTTTACTTGTTTTAAAGTCTTATGGTTATATTCAAGCACAAGATTTTAAAGGTTTGGGTTTTATTATGTTGCAATATTTTGCTTCTCCTCTTTAAGAAAATTGGCCTGCTTCTAGAGACAAGAGCTAGATTTGGTTGTGCTCCCACAAGATTCCATTGTCTTAATTTTCTAGCTGTTATCTTAACCACACACAGCCATGGTTCTTGGGTAAGAAGGAGGGTGGTTCTATTCTGCATGGAACTCTGTTCTTCTACGGAAATCAGTGATGAAAATCCCCCTGAATTCAGTGGAAGCAGGGTTGAACCAGTGCCTGGTAACAAAAGCAGCATTGTTCGGCACTGCAGGGGTTCTGTGATGCTGGTGATGCCTTTCGTCTTTGTGCTCACTTCCTCCGACTCATTTGGGCTGTGGCTTTTGGTTTTTCAGCTCTGGGGTGTATGTTTGCAATGTTAGTGGCTCTGGTGCCTAATGTAAGACAAGGTAGATGTTCCAGCTGTCCTTTCAAAAGCAACACCAACTGCAGGGGAGGGGGGTCTCTCCTCCTTAATTTAAATGTGCAAAATCTAAGACTGGGGTTTTTGTGTCACTCTAGATAGATTTTGCATGATTTTAAATTATTTTTGGCCTGCCTCCCTTTCTTAATGCCAGCTTAAAAGGTAACCAAAATGCCAAGAGGCTGCCTTGAGTACTTGTGCTTTTGGGTTTAGAGGCTGCCCTAAGTACCTGTGTTGTCTGGCAGTCTGTTGCCTTCACTCCAGGGTGATTTGCTTGAATCAGTCTTGATTTGCTATGCTGAAGTGTTAATAAAATGGCATAAAGAGAGGGCTGGGGAATTGAGAATTATGGGAGTATCAGAGCCTCAGTCTTTTAAGAGGTCCCTGGAGAAGTACTGCTCTGTCATTCTGGAGACCAGATGGAAGACACTAACCCTTGGTTAAACAGTAGGTGGCAGGCAAGTCCACAGAATCATCAGGCAACTGTACTAGCGAGAAAGGGCGCAGTCAGAGTCAAGGGGACAGTGGGTATCTTTTGGTAAGACTATGTAAAAGCTTTTGCTAAAATGGGTATTTTTTAATTTTAATATGTAATCAATACTGATTTTACAGGCTAAACTATTAAAATAATTCCATATATTTTCATTCTTTATAATTACTGTAAAGGTTGGAGAGATAAATTTGTTTCCAAATTAGATTCCTTCCTTATGCTCAAGGACGTTTAGATTAATTCCTACCTGAAGTGGATGAAACTATTTTTTTATGAACTATTGTTTTATGAAGCATCTGGTGCCATTTCCAACTGGGCATTATTAAGAAAGGAGAACATCTAATAAGATCAAAGTTGCAATATCATCCTTGCATGCAGGCCTTTTGCTTGCCAGCGAATATCCAGTCAGTTGGTGCTCATTCCACTTTGTCAAGCGATTGTAACTATAAACTCGCAAAGATAGAGTTAAATCATTTTAATCATTATTATATTTATATATATTATCTTAATATGTATATTATGATATTTTAATACATAATCAGTATTTCTGGGCTTCAAAGCTGGCATATTTTTGAATTGCATTGTACCTGGGCACATCTGCTCTAGTGAAAAAGAAGGCTCTCTGTTTTGGAATGTCCAGGTTAGAGATTAATTTGTCTATTTCATTCCCGATTTCTCCTGTCTCCACTTTGCAAGACCGTGTGACAGCCAAGGAGGTCTTGTCTCCAGCTTCCTCACAACCTTTGGGGAGCCATGTCTGCAGACTGTGCCAGCCCACTCTCCCCGGTGGGTCCAGGTGCTGTGGCTGTGCAGGACCAGCCCTTCCTTTGCACCCTGACTCGTGGTCCCCACGGGTGCAGACCAAGGCTGGAGCATCTCCACAGCTTGGGAAGGAGCCCTCCCTGCAGCAGTGCAGGTACCTCTTGCCTTTGCCCTGCCTCTTCTGCAGCACATCTGACTCCGATATCCAAGATCAGCAACAACCACACTCCTTTTAAGCTGCCAGCATTAGAGAGCCTGTGTATTGTATCTTGCCTTTGGAGAGTTTGAGGAAGCAGTGTGAAACCTATGTTTATAAAAGGATGTGAAATATAAACTAACACTCCCTTTCTGATATCTTGAGATTTATCTCTCAGCAAAATTCCTCAAGGGAAAGCTGCTAAAAAGTTCAGCCTCTGGATTAATTAAGAACCCATAAGTTCCATTTATCTGAATTTACATATGGAAGAGAAGGGGGTATGATAAAATGCAGATTAAACTATACACCCCTCTCTGCAAATATAAACACAGTTTTCCCTGTGTTTATGCCAGACTGTCTACAAATGCATTGTAATACAGAAAAGGGATGCTTGTACCCCTGAATACAGCTCTTTGTCAGGGCTGAGCACTTTGGCAAGCTCAGTGGCTGCAACATCAGAGTAATGGGGACCACTCTGCAGATGAGGGCAGGAGCTATGATCATGACATGGGAGACAAATCCAGGGCAGGATTTTGAGTGAGAAGAGCTGTGGTCAAAGATGGGAGATGAGCAGTCAGGAAGGAGGATGTACAGTTACTCTGAACGGGAAGAAAACACTGCCTGAGCAGCAAGGATGAGTAAACAGGATAATTTCCAGGAATTTACAGAAGTATTAATGCAAGCATGAGATGGCCTTTGTTTGAGCAGAGAGAGGCTGGTGGAGAAGCCAGAAATAATCTCCAGGTTAAGAGCTGTAATGAAGGAGATTTTACTGAAGTTTTAATAACCATGGAGAAAGCGGAAAGGAGCAAAAATAGGAATTTATTTTTGAGATATAAATAGACCTTGCAGTTAAAGACAGAAAGGAAAAGATGTGGGTCTTGCTGCTCTCTCACAGTTGTTGGGGCAGATATGATATTTATAAGTGAGGAAAAGGATTTAAATAAGCTTGTATAAAAGGAAAGCAGGATAACACCTCCATTAGAGATAATGTTGAAGGAGAAGAAAAAAGAAAAAAACAGGAAGAAAATCTCTATGAGCAAAGGATACACCTGGCTGTTGGAGGTGAGGGAGAAGCAGGGAAAAATGAAGAAGCAACTCATGTTCTTAAGAAACTGGTGAAGGGGTTATTTCAATGCCCCAGTGAGGGAGAAGCTGGTAAGAGGAAGAAAAGGAGATCAAAATACTGGAAGCAGAAGCCTTGAGGTTTTGAGATGGAGCCTGGAGATGAGGGGGAGGAGGGAGAAAAGCAGCAGGCAGAAAAGGAGGCGGAGCTTGGGCAGGCACTAAAGCTCCCGGGCTCGCAGGGAGAAGGAAAGAAACCCAGGGAAAAAAATGGTTAGTGAGAGGCTGAGAGGAAGGGCAAAGGGGGTGGAGACGTGAGCTACAGAATTACAGCTGGAGCGTGGATTGCTCGGGGAACGGAGCAGGAGGGAGGCTTGGTAATGAATCCTCACATAAGCTTCTGCCCTTGTATCTGAATGTGCTCCTTTCTGTCAATTTGTTTAAATTAAGTGGTTGATATTCATCCAGATGATGGGCGGGTTCTGATTCCATAGCCCTCAGGAGCAAAATGGAGCCTATAGAAGGACTGATTAATGGATCAGTGGCAAAGTTTTAAAAAATCCCTAAAAGAACAAACAATGTGGTCCTCCAATAAGGTGTGTGTGTGGTTTTTTTTGGGGGGGGGTTGGTTTTTTTTTGTTTGTTTTTTGGTTTTTTTTGGTGGTGGTGAAAGGAGAACAGCAGAAACAAATTTCTCTACATCTGATGAGAAGAAAAGGACCTGGTTGCAGATCCTTGTAAGGAGCACTGGAGAACAAAGCAGCAAATTGTATCTCCTGCTGCTGCTATGGGAGCTGGAGCCTTGCTTTTCCCTGCAGGGCAGCACAGACCACTGCCAAGGAGCCATGTTTTGCTCCTGCCAGAAGGAATTTGACCCCACCACTTTCTGGTGATTCCGTAAGTGCTGGGCTGGTGTGTCCACTGCCCATCACGCTTAGCACAAGGCACCAAGTCCTCCCAGCAGGGACTGGTGTGTGTCACCTGCCTGGGCTGTTCTCCCCTCCAGAGGCAGGAAGGCAAGTTCACACCCAATGCCTGCCCAGCTCAGGCTGTAGTTATTGATAAAATTCCTCCATCATTCATGAGCAGACACTGTGGGGTTAAACTGGGGGGAGCTCTCTCTCTCTCCCTGCTGGCGGCCAAAGCTGATTTGCAGAAGAGCTGCTGGGACAAAAAGCAAGCGAGAAGAAATGGAGTTCATGGCCTGAACCTGGTATAATATTAGAACACCAGGACAACAGTTAACATTTGTTTTAGATGGGCTGATCTTCTTTAAGGCAACATAATTATTTGAGGTGATCCAACATTTTTCAGCCACACTGAAAGAGCACAGGACTACCTCACAGCCTTCATGCCAAAGTCCAATGGATGCTGGGAGGTGGCTGGAGTGGTACAGTTAGCAGCATAAGAGGAGATGTAGCAGCATCTATGTGCACACTTGGTTGGTGGGGCTGAATGTCTCCTTTTGAGAACCTCTTATTAACAAGGTCCATTCATTTGCTCAGCTTATGGTGCTTTGGGGCAGTAAATATATGTGCTGGTGTCTAAATGTGGTGCTCAGAAAATAAGACATTACCAGAGATCCTAGATCTTGGTCTGTGCCTTGCCTTCCTCACTGTGGACAAGGCTGTAGAGCCCTTGCCCAGCACAGGGTGGTCTGCTTGGCAGAGGAAGCAGGAGTCACTCCTTGGCATGAGTGTCTTGTTCCAGCAGCAAAGAGGGTCCTAATCCTTGCAAAGAATGCACCAGCATCCCTACTGGCCAAAAAACTCCTCTGTCCAGGACAGTACAACCATCCCTCTGAGGCAACATCCACATTCCAAGGCAGCTGTTGTTCTTTAAGTGTGGCATATTTCTTGGGTTTGCTCTGGACAGGTTTAAGTAGACCTGCCAAGCATCTCACCAATATGTGGGACACATGTACTCCTCCCTGCCTCTTGCTGTTTCTCATGCCCTGGTAAGGTTCATGTGCTCAGTGCAAAGCTTCCCCACCATTCTTCAGTTCCATCACAGTGTTCCCCTTATCCTACCAGCAAACTCTGCACTCAGGGCTGAGAAGGGATGAGCTCTTGGTCAGTTGTTCCTTTTGGTGGAATTTGGTTCCATTTGACATCCCTGGCTCTCAGCACATTCCTGTCCAGAAGAACTCAGTGCCACCTCCCCCACCATGGCAGCTGCCCTGGCCAACACCAATCCTGCCCACAGCAGGACCAGCCAGCACTGGCTAGGAGCTCAGCATGATCCTGCTGCCTGAAGGGAGGTCTGTTTAATGCTTGTCTGCACTCAATGTGTAAATATTATAAGGAATCCGTAAAAAAATCTCCTGAAAGCCACTTTATGCAGATGTTACCATGAATAGATTATTGTCCATTTATGGCCGAGGGAGAGACTTTGTAATTCACAGTTGCATTTCTTATCTTATGAATTTATGTGGCATTGGGAGTAACCAGCAAGAATCTATTAATAACAAAGAGGACAGAGTTGGGATCTCTCGAAAACAGAGAAAATGATAGATTGTGGAAGGGTGATTTACAGTTACTCAAACAAACCAGTTTTATCTGTTTGCTTAAAGGCAGACTGTCTTCTTGAGAAAAAACATTGCTATGTAAACAGGTGATAAATAATAATTTATAATGAGACAATTTAAACAGATGACATTAATTACTTCATCATTAAAGTACTAATGATATTTACAGCTGTTTTGAAAACAACCTCACTAATGGTCAGGGTCCCATTTAATTAGTCCTTGGATACTCTGCTTCCTTTCCTTTACCCACTTCACATCTGTGTGACCTCCTCCCAACACTTTATCTTGGGGGGTGGTTTTTGTACAACTGAAACTCCAAAATGCTGCCATCATTTGAAAGAATCACAGCAGAAGAAAGCACAGAGATAGCCTTAAAAGCAATAGAGAATATAGGCTTACTCTAGACATTAAACCCAAGGTGGTGTCAGATCCAAGGGAAGCTCTCAACTCAACTTTTGCTCATCTGTTTCATAGAATCATAGAATGATTTGGGCTGGAAGGGACCTTAACAGATCATCTTGTTCCAACCACCCTGTCATGGGCAGGGATGCCTTCCAATAGACAAGATTTGTGTGGTAAATTCAGGCTATTAACACTGCTTGAAGAGTACGTTAACAAAAATGAACATAGAGGCATAAACATGGGCTACTTTGTCCCTGGGAAAATTGTAGCACTCACAGAGGAGCACCAGAAATGGCTTTAGTTGTGGGTTAGTAGGGCCAAGGTTGTGGGGGACCAGCAGGCATGGAGCTGGCACAGCAGAAGGCTCTGAGCTTTGACAAGTCTCAACTGCTCAGGGGGTTATAGAAACAGCAACTGTTTGGGCTTATTCTTTGTACTTACTAAAGTCACATTTTGTGAACACCTCTGGCCTGGGAACATGTACACAGCTAAAAATAACTTAAAATTAGTGTAAGCCAAAGTCAGCCCCACCTGGCGGCTGCAAACATAGTTATCTCCTGTTTCCTTCCTTCCTTCCCGCCTCCGACTCCATTTAGCCAGAGCACAGGTGTCTTCCTGCACACCAGTGCTGCAAAGACAAAGCAACTTTTCTGCTCTTAAACCAGTGGGGGTTTGATCACTTGTGCTGATTTGTCATGAACCAAGAGCAGGGAGATGCTAATGCCCTGCAGATGCTTCCCTTCCAAAGTTCAGCAGTTCTAGAGGGAGCCAGTGAGGTGGGGTTGCGGGTCTTATCTACCCCACCTGAGAAACAAAGATCAGGTCCCTTGAATGGTTTCATTTTATTTTGTCATTTTAATTTTAACCAGATTGTTACTATTGAAAGAACATCTTAAAAGACAGCAATTTCTTCTGGCACAAATGTATTGATCCAGATCTTACCTGAAGGCAAGATGGGGCCAGAACTGCTTCAGACAAGTCCTGCCTTTAGAAGCAGTCAACAGCTGTGGACATTTTCAGGAGCTGAGACTGGATACAAGAGAACACTGAACTGTTGTCTCAGCCTTTTCCATCAAATTCCTATGTGGACATGAACACACCGCCTAAACTTTCCCCTTCTGCCTTGCCATATATGAAACAAGGGCAAAGATGATCTCTTTTCTAAATAGTTTTAGGATCTACAAAGGAAAGACAGCCCATATAGGACTTCTGAATGTGTAATCAGGACCAACAGGTTGCCTGCAGGCCAGCTCCTGCCTTCGCATTTGAGGTGTTCATTTTATCAGTCTTCCAAGGATGTGTGACCTGGTGGCTGGACATGTGGACCTGGTGGGGGCATGTGGGGAGTCACAAACAAAGATCACCCTACACTGCTTTGGAGCCCAACTCACCCTGAAAACAATTTATATTTGTATGGATAATGGAACTCCCCCATTTCTCAACACAAGTTTTATTTTTGTCTTTTTATGTGGAACATGTACACATGCTGAATGGTAATTTCAAATGTCAGGTTCAACTCTGAATGAAGAGACCAAATATGTTGGCAAGAAATAAGAATCCATGTGTGTTCTCAATGCCATTTGATTTCTTTCAATGAGCTCTGAGAACAGGCACCCAGCCTGCCCAGAAACCAGGACCAGTTGACAGTAGCCTCAGCCACTGATGCTGGGAGAAGGGTGGGGGTGTGCCCTGCCAGGGTATCCCCTCTCCATGTCCTCACCAACTCTGCTGCTGATAACCTTCCTTAATCCTCATTTCTCAGCCTCTCTCTCTGTACAGTAGTACACACCTACATGGGGAGCAGAAGTGGCCTCTTCTCCTGCTTGTCCTGCAACGGGCACCTCACTGATGGACGTGGGTTCCACCCTCAGGAACTGCCATCACATTTCCTGGGTGAATGGCACCCATTCTCAGCCACTGGAAGGAGAAAAACCATCTTACTGGGCCAGAAAGGGCATGGGAGAAGGAACTCAGAAGTGAGATACCTTGGTGCTGGTGAAGTTTGGGACCCACCTTGTGCCAAGCATTCTCACTCACCCCTCTTTGCTTGGCTTTGTGCTTGGCAGGCAGGATGCTTGCACTTCCAGTTTGAAGTGCCTTGGTTTAGGAAGGGATTACCTTGTCTTTTGGGGTCAGGAACCTGATCTTGCCCTGCCCAGCACATCAGTGTTTCTGTCTGTGTTGATTGCAGCCCTCTCAGATAGGAAATGGTTTGGCTACCTACTGCCTCCCCATGAAACTGTAAAAATCACTTAGACTCAGAAATAGGCCAGGATGAAGAACCACTCAGAGCAGGTCAGAAACTTTGGGCAGCAGGAGAAGGTGGCAGAAGAGAGGGATGTTCTTCAGGGGAAGCTGCAGAGAAAATAAATTCTGGATAAGTCAAAGGGAAAGAAGTCCTCTCAGATGTGCAGATTATGAAGACAAAAGAGAGGCTGAAACAGGGAAATTCTGAAACTGAAAGATGTCATTACGTAGCAGTTCTTCAAAGGAAATTATTTATATTTCTTTAGGGTTCCATTAATAAATTTTATCAGCTCTGGAGGAGGCAAATCACTGAGCAGGATTCAAATCTTTCATCCACATCAGATTTTTACCCACATTTCCTTTACTGTAGCTTTTATATACTGCTCCTCATTTAGTTAATTTACATAATTTTCATACTGAGCACAGATTGGAACAAAGGCTTCAATATTATTAATGGGATATTATTTTTTTTGGCCTTGTCTTCACTGAGGCTTTCAGCTGGTATCTGAATACTACCACAGTTAACACAGACTACTAGGGTAAACACTGAATCTTGAACAGGCAAGACATACGTTGCAGAATAAATAGAAAAGGAGATGTTTTCAAATCTTCTGATATTGCAATTGGACCAAGAGTTTTTAGGAACCAGCAGAAGCATCTGCTGATCCAGTAGTCACTGTCTCTGGGCACTGAGGGAAGGTGGTGATGTTTCTGAGGACTGGAAAGGATACACGCACACATTTAAATATATTCAGAAAGCATGAAAAGAAGCTCTCAGGGAATTATAGACCAGTCTGCCAAGTTTCAGTTCTCAGAAAAATACTGCAGAAAATAAGAACATTAAAAAAAAAAAAAAAGCTGAAAAGCTGAGCAATACCCAGCACAAATCTTTCAAGAACATACCCATTTATTTCTCATTTATTTCTGAAAAACAGCGAGAGACTTTGTTGGTAGGAAAAACACAGCTGACTTCACTTTTATTCTATCAATTGTCCAGATACCCATTCAAACTGAACAGGCACCACATCTCAGGGCTGCAGTCTTTTCTAGCCTGATCATCATCATCAAGTGCAGTCCCTTGCCCTGCCTCCTCCCTGTCAGGCCATATCCATACCTAATGTACAGTTCAGTTATTGCCCATGTGCCCTCAGATCCCTTTGCACATCTGCATCTCTTTTTATGACTGAAACTTTCTTTGATCTACCCTTAGATCTTCAACTTGGATGTCAGCTTGGCATAACCCTTTCATTCTGTCTCCCTTTTGGTACCTTTCTACCTGAAAAAGGAGAGGTGTTTTTGTTTAAACTTTGATATTCATTTTGGAGCTGCTGAGCCTCCAGACTACCTTGAGTCCTGGTGCATATGGACACAGTCTGGTTGTGAAGTTCTCTTTGACCACCAGACTAGGTGACTACACCCAGAGCAGGAGGCTGTATGGGCAGCCTCTGGGATCCCCAATTTAGACCTACAACCCTCTCGTAAACCTCCAAGAGTTTAACCCTGGGATATAGAACCAGTATGTATCAGAAAAATCCAGAGAAAAAAGACTGCAGAAATTTATCCTCATTAAAATTTTCTGTGTCTTAACAAAGCCCTGGGCTTTGCATTTCCACCCCAGCCTGTATCAGCACTGAAGATGACATCTGTACTAGTGAATTTAACAGGGTCTGGGTACAGGCTTGAGCACTTCCCTGCAGCCACCCCAGCTGTGTCACTGCTGGCACGCTGCTGCCTGGCAGGATTTTGGCCTCTGTCAGTCAGCAGTCCCCAGACAATCCCCAGGCTGAGTCTGAAACTGTTCCCTGTAGGAAATACAGACAGGACTGAGCAAGTGTAGCCCAATGGATGTGAACTGTGGCACACCATCTGTTCTTAAGGCACAAGAACAAGTCCTGGCCCTGTTTTCTTTACCAGTGTTAGCAAAGATACCTCCATTTAGGATGGCACAAGGACTTGTCCATTGGCCAAAATGTAACTGGATAAGAGAGGTCTTTGGGTTTATCTCTGGAACAATACAAACATGATTTAGATTTCCTGACTCCAAATGGCTACTGGTGAAACTCATTATCAGTATTCCCCATCTCAGATATGCTCACAAAGCCAAAAATATTGATTAAAGGAACCAAACAAAAGCATAAGGATGAGCAACTCTCTAAAATATTAAAACATAGGGAATGCAGGCAAAATAGATCCTAATGGGCACCTGTGCCCCTTGTCAATGTCTTCTAAAATGTCTGCTTGGGTTCAGCAGGATGGTATCCCTCTGCAGAGTCACTATGGAGCTCTCCAGCTCCTCTGATGTTTTGGAGAATAGACAGAAAGATAAAAACAGTCCAGTCCCTGGACTTCACAGGTGCACATCTCAATGTGATTCTGCTCAGTACTTGTCTTCCCTGAGCTGCCATGGACAGACATACTCTACGGCTCACCTGGGATCCATAGCACGTGCTGTCATGTCTTAGGTGAGTTTCCAAATAATACTGCACTGTGCCAGTTTCTTAGGAGAACATCCCCTCCGTGTAACAGGGTCTGCTCTTCTGTAGTAGCAAATTTACTGGCATGTCATGAGAGCCTTCTTCATGTTTCTCTCTTTCATGATTTGTTCTTCCTTCTCTGTTGGAGTAAGGGCCCTTTCTTGGAAGACCTGAAAACCCAGAGCCTTTGGGTACCCTAGGAAAGAACTAGCCTACACGTTTCAGTGGTTTAATCTCCAGAGCAGTGAGGAAGGTCTCTTGGTGTTGCCAAGTCCATGTGTTGAGCAGCCTTATGATATTCTGGATGACAAAGCTGAGGATACTCAGCCTTCTCTGTTGTTCAGAGAAGATAATTATTTTGGGATTGGGATTTAGACATCAGGTTTTCCTCCAGCGCTGTAACAACCAGATACTGAATACACTGCCAATTGCCTCAGCCTGTTCTGCCCAGAGTTTCATCAACAGCCACAGTCAGTTTCAAGGCTCATTTGTTTCCTTGGACTTCTGATGAAAATAAACTTGAGCCTTCTAATGAATGCTTTTTGAATACTTTTCTCCTGGACACCTGTGAATTAATGCCACCTCTCTTCAAACCCCAATACTCTAAAAGGTAAAGGCAACTGTAGCTGTGATGCCAGAACATAAATATGCTGTTGGTGAGGGACCATCTTCTCTGGGGAGAGATACTATAACCTATTTAACTTCTATTTCATAGCAGGAAGATAAATTTTTTATTCCTCTGCACCAGAAGTTTTTGCCTGGTAGTTTGAATAGGTCTGGTTCACCTTGAACCAGAGGTTCAACTCATCTGAGGTAAACTGCCTGGACTAAAGGACACAAAGTTGTCTATTAGTTTGACTAAAGCTGAATCTGGCAACTTGGGTCCCCTTTGAGGCCTTCACAGAGCCCTGTGTCTTTTCAGAGTACTGAAAAAATGGCTTTTTCTTGGGTGAAGGTGTGCTGGAATGAAAGTTTACTACACAGAGAAGGGGGCCAAACTCCCTGTGTATGTACAGAGTGCAAGGCAGAAAGTCATTAGGACAAATTTAAGGACAAATAAGCTCCAGAATAGATGGCCAAGGAAACATACACCATTTTAGGAACACACTGTAAAATACCAGTTAGGACTGACTTAGATATAATCAGTCCCATGCTGGGGTTATGAGATGGGACAAGATACCTTCTCTACTTTCTGTCATTTCCATCATATATGATTCCACAATCTTGTGATTATTTTTTAATTCAGTACCATGTCAATATTATTAAATGTTCTACCTGATTTATTAACTTATTTACCTTTTCTCCACCACTTCTTTTGCTGGTATTATCCTTCTCTTCCCTCTCCTGCTCTCTGATGGCCACATTCCAGGGTCTTTGTTGTCCTTTTACTTGTGCTTGAAAGGCAGTCTCTTTCATATCATTAGTTTTTCTCAGAACATCACCTTTTAAACAGCAATTTCCTTCAGTTAGTTACATATTCAAAGTAGGCGTTTTTACTCTCAGATATTTAAGTGCATGAAGATGAATAATTGTTTTTTGTTCATTCTGCTCCTTTACATTCTCAGGAGGGTGATGGCTCCTCCATCTCAATAACATTCAGCTTCCTCTCACACCCATGGGCTAAAATCTCTGCATTAATGATTTTGACAGAAGTTTGGTTTACAAGCTTGTAGGAAAAGGAAAGGGCACGAAAAAAAGCTAATAAGAGCAGAGAATGCCTATTTTTATTCTGTGTTAGACATTTAAACAAGAGGCTGAAGTGGCAAGCCTGCTTGGCTCCACGCACAGTCACGTGAGAAAGAGAGAGGAGAGAGGGAGAGGAGAGAAAGGAGAGAGAAACATTTCTGGTGGGTGACTCATCCTGAGTGATCCTGGCCTATCCTGAGCCAGCTGTGGGACTTGGCTTCTGGCTCGGGTCCTCAGCCAGGTGGCCAGGAGGCAGGAGACACTCGAGTGCTGCTGAGGGCACTGTCCTGAGCAGGAACCAATGGACAGGATGAGTTAAACGAAGGTATCAGCAAATTGTTAAGGACAGTGGTAATCGCAGTAGGTAATATAATCTTGGGATGCTGGGAAATGTTTGCAGCAACTGTGTTTCTTCAGGGCTACACAGGGCTGTAATCTGCTCCAGGAACTTCATTTTTTAGAGAATTCTGTCTTAGTTCTCATTAATTGGGAGGATGTTTAATTTTAACAGGAGTTAGCCTGTTTAAAAATTCATTTTTTTCTGAGGAGAAGAAAAACTTGGTGAAGCTGTGGGCAAATCCTGCCTTTATGCTGAGCCATAAGTGACAGAAAATAAAAAATCTCACTAAGATGTGCTGGAAAGTGATGCTTTGATTTGTCTCTGCTTCCTGCAAATCCTTATCTACCCTCCTTGGTTTGACCCTTAGCTGTAACTTCTACTTCCAGTGTTGGTTGGAGTGCTCATAGCTGTGGCTCAGGGGGCTGGACAATTTAAATTTTCTACTAGATACCTAAGAGATTCAAAAGAGAAGTTCCATTGACTCAGCTCTTGACTTTGTGTCAGGTTTGTTTTACACCCCCAGGAAAGTGGAGGGAAGCTGAGGGAAGGTCTGCATGCCCAGTCTGAACTGGGAGAGCCCTCTGATCATCAGCCAGGAGCAAAGAAATAATTTCTCATCTCTCTGAGATGTGTTTCTAGCACCTCCTCGGTGTCTGCTTCTTTTCTGCTTCATAAAATATGTCCTCACTCACAGATAATTCCTCAAGACCAGTGCTTCTTATCATCTCCTGTCTAGCCCAGAGGATGTCCACCATCCACAATCCACCATCAATCATTCTGTGGTCACATCTTAAGTGGTGTCCCTCAGGGCTCAGTGTTGGGGCCATTTCTGTTTAACATCTTTATTGATGATCTTGATAAGGACATGTATCATCAGTAAGTTTGCAGACAACACCAAGTTAGGTGGGAGTGTTGATCTGCATAAGGTTAGGGAGGGTCTACAGAGAGATTTGGATAGACTGGATCGATGGGCCAATATCAACAGTCTGAGCTTCAACAAGACCAAGTGCCAGTCCTGCACTTGGGCCACAATAACCCCATGCAACACTCCAGGCTTGGGGAAGTGTGGCTGAAAAGGCACCTGGGGGTTCTAATTGACAAGTGACTGAGTATGAGCAAGCAGTGTGTCTGGGTGTCCAAGAAAGCCAATGGCATCCTGGCTTGTATTTGAAATAGTGTGGCCAGCAGAAGTAGGGAGGTGGTTGTCCCCCTCTCCTCAGCACTGGTGAGGCTACACCTTGAGTATTATGTCCAGTTTTGGGCACCGCAGTATAAGAGAGATATTGGGGTGCTGGAGTGAGTGCAGAGGAGGGCAATGGAGATGGTGAAGGGCCTGGAGAATAAATATCCCGGAGAACGATCGAGTGAGCTGGGACTGTTTAGTTTGAGGAAGAGGAGACTGAGGGGAGAATTTATTGCTCTCTACAATTACCTGAAGGGACATTGTAGAGAGGGTGGTGCTGGTCTCATCTCACAGGTAATGGAACAAGAGGGAATGGATTCAAGCTGAAATAGAGTAGGTTTAGACTGGACATTAGGAAAAAAATTTTCTGAGAAAGAGTGGTCAGACACTGGAATGGGCTGCCCAGGGAGGTGGTTGAGTCACCATCCCTGGATGTGTTTAAGGGTTGTTTAGATGTGGTGTTGGGGGATATGGTTTAGGGGAGAACTTTGTAGACTACGGATGATGGTTGGACTCGATGATCCCAAGGGTCTTTTCCAACATTAAAGATTCCACGATTCTATGATCTTCCAGCAAATACTTTTGAGTATCAGCCCACAGTCAGCACTTCCAGGGAAGATCCTCAAAGCCAACTCCATGAGTTCCTCAGGAAGCCATCCTTTGGTAACAGCCCCATAAGGCTGAGCTCACTGCCTTAGGTGTGCAGAACTGCTTGTCCTTGTTCTCTTCTAGTGGTCAACAATTGCCTGTTGTTTGCAGTGCTATATTTAAATGGTGAACTACTTGACCACACCCTTTCCTTTCCTTTTGTGATTGCACAGTGCCTCATATAATGGGTATTGCTTCATGACTTGTGTTGTCAGGCACAGGCACAAAGCAAATAAATTATATTAATACCAATAAGTGCCTTTCCTTACTTCCTGTTTTTTTTCTTCATTTTTTCTGTCTTCACTCTTAGCTTTACTTATTTTATCTAAATTATACCAAACAAGCCACAATAAACAAAACTCCCCCAACTTAAACACAGCGCTGTTTTTATCTTCCCAGAGAAAGTTTGTTTCTTAGTCTGAAGTTAAAAATACTGAATACTGAAAAAAGCAACATGGAGCTTGGATTTTATCAAATAATTTATCTTGGCAGTCATTGCTGCTCTTTGGGAACCTAATCAATTTCTGTCTCAGCAGAAGCCTGTGCATTCTATTGAAGCTGCTTCTTAAATTAATTTGATTTTCTGCTTAGTTAGATCAATACGTCAAAGAACATCTCTTTTGTATTAAAAATAAAGTAGGTTGCACCTTTCTTTTTGATCACTTTAATAACTACTACTGAATAATTGACTTAGTTCCTAGAATACATCCTCACTTCCCCACATCACTAAGCATGGCATGGAAAACACAGGACATTTACAGCTGCAGCTGGGTAAATTGTAGATGTTATTTCCACCGCAAATAGCTTATTTGTTCCTACGTGTTGTTTTAGCTGTTCACAAACTATTTGTATGCCTGAGAAGAATATGCCAAGTTATTTTGCTAGACATTGGAGCTTGCTAGAGAGACAAAATATACATTTTATGCATCACTCTATGGTCAGTGATACCTGGACAATAGAAGACTCATATGTAATTCCCATCTCAGCATGTGGGACCTGAACTCTGCCTCACCAGACAGTGATCTGAGCAGCAGGATAAGGGGTATTCATGGAAAAGGATTAATCACAAAATTCTTCTGAAGTTCTGCTCAGGATGGAATATTACAACACCCTCTCTTATTTTGCTGTTGCTCTGCGCCAGGAATAGAAAAGACAGAACACTGTATCAAGATATGCAGTGTTAACAAAGTTTTGTATGCAAGAGTAAAGATTGTTACTAAAAGGTTGTACTTAAGCAAGGGAAAAGACATAAAGTTTAAGGTTAGTTAGCAGACTGTCATTAAACCATAGGAAATTTCATCTTCTGGTGTGCCTGAGCAGCAGCCTGATGGAAAAGAAGACAAAGAATGAGACTGGATTCTGAGTATGAGCAGCTTGGTCTCTATCTGTATGTTCACTGCATCCCAGAGAATTAACGGCCTTGTAAATGAGCCACTGAAATGGTAAGAGTTGTCTACATATTCCATTTATTTTATAAAGGCTGTTAATCTTACAGTGCCAGATTTGATAAAACAGATCATCAGATCTTGATTTTTGTGTGCTTAATTTAAACTGTAATTAACTATGCGTTATACATGTAAATTGCAATGCAGAAGTCTCTGAAAGTAAATGAGGATGCGGCTATGGTCCAAAGTCAAGTGCATAGAGCTACTGCTGAATTCCTGCCTGAGTGGGAAAAAGGCACCAGTTGGTGCTGAAGAAACAGAGTAGCCAACCCATGCCAATGGGTTCCCAGGTACACTCTGAGAAGGAAAGAGATGTTCTAATGTAAGGGGCCACATCCATCAGTCTCCTGCCCAGAGTGTCCCTTCTCTGGGCAAGTGCTACTGTGATAAAGTCTGGCTGCTTTCATGGCTCAAAGTGCAGAGAAGAGGCCCAAGGAGCTGAAGGAGGGATGTAATGGTCAATGTTTCCTGTTGAGGAGGCCATGGTGACCAGATATCATATTAGTGAAAGAAATAAATATCTGAAAGGTGAAGTGCAAGTACACACTGAACTCAGGCTGACAAAATCTGGCACATTGCCCTTCGATTCAGACACATGTTTTAACTCTGGAGCTGGGTCGAATTGGACATCTAAATAGTGGCTTCTTTGTGCTGAAGTTCAGTGACAAAACAGATCTATAATGAAAACAGAAACCTTTAATTACAACTCCTCTGCCTTAACAACATCTTACACTCTTGTTCCATGGTCATGTTGAGCCAGCTCAAATCCTGCTGCAGATCAAGTCCTGGTCCCCCCAGTTCCTGGACACATGCTGCCTCTCCTCCTTCTCTGACCCTTCCCTTCTGCCAGCACACACACTTGCATGGTCAGGCAGGAAACTGTCTCTGGGAACTCATTTGTCTTCAAACAAGGTATCTGCCCTCCAAAAAGGATTTCCCCTGAACCCACACACGACTGCCTCTGGAGTGAACCATCACCAGCAAAACCTTGCGCCTGCTCTTGCCCTCTCTTCTCTAAGGGACATCAAATCTTCAGGGCTGAAAGTGGTCGGAGAAAGTATCCCAAAAATTTAATCCCAAGTTTTATAGGATGGATTTTAAAAATATGATAGCCCAACCTTCTGTACTAAGGCAGTTTGGCCTTTGTTCTTCACCTAAGATACTGTTTTTTTCTATGCTGTTTTTACAAGACTTCAGTAAAGGCTGTCATTTTAGATTAAAGATAAAACATGATAAAATTCCTTTCTTCTATCTCCTTGCCACCATCTGTTCCTTTTTCCTTCCTTTTATCTTATCTTTACATGTGTTTATTGAGTACCTTCTTTTAGTTGTGAAAGGGGTTTGAGACACATTCTCCAATAATTGCCTATGATCTTCAGTGTAGCTATATAAAACCACACAATAATATGCCTTGGGACGTGGAGGGACAAATGCCTTAGTGTGCACACACCTTTAGTAGGTATTTATTTTTTAAAATAGACATGTAAACAGCCATGTTCAAACTTGCAAAACTTCATGGTGTAATTATAACTGCCCTATAACTGTATCCCTGTATGTATAGTACAATGCAAAGTGGACTCTATTGCAGTACAGGACTAAGAGACCTCAGTTCCTCATAAGTTTATGTTGTTTTGTTGATAAGTTTAATCTAAAAAGTTTTGCTGAGGTAGTTAGAGTAACTATACTTAGGTCTCCCCCTTGTTTTAAATGCAGTACAAATCAGTGCAGAACTTAAATTAAGCAGCTATTTAAAATCTTGTTTCTGTGAGGGGAGATCACAAAAGGTACTGTCACAACTGGTAATGTGTGGTGAATTTCTTGACACATTCAGTGGAAAGCAAGAAACAGGCTGGATGGACTGTACCTAAAAATCTCTTCTATTAAGCACATGGTTATGCTGGAAGTGAGATATTGAGAGCAGCCATTGGCAGGTTTACAGGCTTGTAATGAGTGAAGTTGGGAAAACTGGTCATGATGGCAAACTCCAGGCTGCCTACAATAGGCAGCAGGAACTCCAGCCATTGACTCAACATTGTGGGGAGACCCTGTGGCTGGTTTCTCTGCAAAGAAAACTTCAGCATACAAGGGTGCTCTAAAGAGTCCACAGCTTACATGTGCTGGAACATAAGGCAGTGGTCATTTGCCCCTAACTAATCTTATCACAGAGAAAAACACTTGATCCATCTGCTAATTAGGTCACTTATTCAGTTCTTCACATCCTGCAAAGTCATTACTCAAGTCAGCATCTTCCTCTCTGGCCCCTAGGTCACACAGGCTGTTTTTAGTATTGTCAGGATATGGCCAACATATTCTACCTTCTTTTCTCTGCTTTTGGGCAACTATTGGTAGTTCTATACACTTCAATACTCATTGATTTTTATCTCATAATTTCATTATGAATATCTGATATAGATCTCCAGCAGAAAGTTGTTTAAACATTGCTTGATAAACCTAGAGCTTGTCCTTGATCCACAGTTTAGTTCACTTGTGTTCAACACAAACATTATTTGTGTTGAACTGATGTTTTCTCACCAGCAGTCCTACCCTTGCCCATCTGAGCTTTGCACCACAGAGTCACAGGGGCTGCAAGATCCACTGCTTGGTTAATAAATGTGACAACAATGCTTGCAGTTGCTCCTGCTAGATTTCCACAGCCTTTGTTTTTTGACCTGTTGATTATAAGACCTTATTGTTTTGCTGTTCTGACTAAGCTGTTTGTCTTTTGTTTTTTCATCTGCTGATGAATAGATATCCCCAGCAAACCAAGACTGCCAAACACCCCTGGGACTCCAGTCTCGGTGCCAGATATTTGTTACACAGCAGTTATGAGACATTGCAGGGGGATGATGTACCTTCTCCTATGCCAGCAGTTACAGAAATCATTTAATTACCAGTACATTGAGAAAGAATTAGGAAAACAGAAATCATTCTACAAAGAAATACATACATTTTCAGTGTCCTGATGTAGCCCTATCATTTTCAAACGCTTTCCTACAATGACTGACGTGTGAGAGCACTGGTTCGCCATTAATTCCTTTGTTATGTGGTGTGAAGGTAAAGTCAATAAATGAAGAACTAGGAAGAAAACCAGCTAGTTCTACTCAGTGGCACTGTGGCTTCTCTTAAGAATAACTGTACAAAGCACCTTTTTTGGACAGGAGTATTATTTACTTCAGGTTGTTTCAACCACTTACATTTGTCTTAGGCAATACTGTCACCATGCACTTTCTTCTTTGTTTTGAGGTCAATTTTAGACCCCATTGTCTGCTGAAGTCTCATTCTTCATGTCACTTTGTCTGATATGAAGCAAAGTTCCACTTGCTTTGAGTGGAAGTGCACTTCTTTTCCTGGTTGACAGTCTTTGTAGCTCTATAGCTTGCAGTTGGAAGCTTTCGGTTCACCTTAGATAATCTTTGTGAATATCCAGCTTTTATCCTTTTATCTTGCTATACCTAGCTCAGTCTTCTTTTCAGTTTGGAGGTGATGAGGTGCACATTAGATATAATCCCTGATTCACACTGACATAACCTGTCTTTCTGTCTTTCAATTTTTGTTTTTTCTTTTTGTGCTAGCAGTGATTCATTGCTCTTACCTTCAAGACCTGAGTCTTGATACTCACCTCAACATGAACTTCTTTACTAGAAGGGTAACAGAGCACTTGAACAGGCTTTCTAGAGAGGTTGTGGAATCTCCTTCTCTAGGTACTTTCAAGAGCCCTCTGGAAACATTTCTGTATGGCCTGCCCTAAGTGGTCCTTCTTTGGAAAGGGGATTTGACACGATGATCCCCAGAGGTCTCTTCCAATGCCTACCATTCTATGATTCTATGATATCAGTGAATGTGCTTATAATGGGTCTCCAGGTCTCATCTACATGATAGGAAAGGGATTCCAAGTAGTTTCAGATTGATAATGCATTTGAACATGAAGAAGTTGGTAACCAACCCATGTTTCCTGTTACATGATGAAGCCATGGTTTTTCTAGTCAGAAAAACAATAATTCCAATATCCCATGTGATCATATCATTAAATCCATTTGCCACACTGCAAATCCTGCATTTAAGGGTCAAGACCTTGCTCTAGATGTGAAATAGTTGAAAGGTGTATAATACTGCTATTCTTGTGTTTCCAGACAGCCACACAGACTGTTGATTAATTTTTTTCTTTTGTCTGTAAACTACCATCAGAAGTTTGAATCTGTTTTACATGTAAAATATTAACTTATGGACTCTACTCAAGCAACATAGTTAATACAGTTTTATGCCTGTGTAAATAAAATATTTGATATTACTGAGACGAACATTTGTAAATCTCCACATGGGGAATGATCACATTCAGTTTTACTGCCATTAAAACACTACAGCCTGTCTGAGTAGCTTTAGTAGATAGTAAACTGCAAGGGCTATGAAACTGTTGATGATGCTGGAGAACAACTGCTTCTGTGGACACATTTGGAGGACAAACAGTGCCGAACAACTGGAAAAGCTTGGCTAGATTAGAAAGCACTTTACATAGCTAATCTTTGCCTCATGTCACAGAATAATAATGATTTTGTTTTTGTGATTAGTTCGTGCTTTTTCTACTTATAGCCAGGACCATTTCTGTGGTTGTTTTTCAGTCATGAATTCTGGTTCTTAAGCTAACACCTGCCCTTTGTGGAAAACCCCCATACAAGGACTGAAATTCTTTTCAAGACACCATCAAGAAAATTATCATAATGATCCCAGCTAATGCATGTGAAAGTTGGCTTAAAAGCTTCTTGGAGAACAGGGTGGTGAGCAGTGCCCTTGCAAGAGCCTCCTGGAAAACTGTTAGTCCATGCCACCCGAGAGCAAAGTGCTTTACAAACAGTACGTGCCCCTCCTAAGCCCTTCAGTAACTACAGAAGTCAATAAAACCACACTGAGGGTTGACTTTTTGACACCAAGACACAGAATTTGGAAGCTCCTTCATTTGTTACGTGATGTGACCCAACAGGCCAACAAGTTGCTGCCAGTAAATCCAAATGCTGCCAGAATTATGGTTTAATAGATCCTACCAAAGTCAAGCTCATAAATAACTTCATCAAAATACATTAGTGTGTCAGATAGCCTCTTGCTTTCAGTACTGAAGATAAACGAATGGCTCATTGTCACTAAGCCACAAAAGATTGCTTGACTTGAGGCTATTTTTTTCTGAGTTCCTTAGGAATTAGAGAATAGCTGGCAATTTCATTAACAAATGTCTGCATTCCTAGTCAGGCAGTGGAAGTGTGGAAGGCTGGAAAAGCACTGGCAAGTCTGCATCTGAGGATAAGGCAAATGAACTCCACAGCCATCATCCATTGTTAGGAAACCATCTCTTAGAGCCATCTGTAGAGCTGGAAACCTTTATTAAAATATATTTGGGATTTGCCACCAACTTCCAGTACCAGTATCTAGCACAGTTCAGCTAAAAACTGGCTACTAAAGGTAGCAGCCATGCTGGCTGACAGCTCTGTGTGCTGGGCTGAGCAGTCCTGTTCATTTTCTCATCATCCAAAATCTGGGCAACAGCAATCTGCACGCCTTGCTTGGCAGCCATCCCAGGAGCACAAGAGCACTCTGCAACAGGCTGAGTTTCTAGGCTTGTCTGACTACTTCTTAGACCTTGTAACAGCAACATTTCATGCTGCCTTCCACAGTTTATGGACACAATGGCACTGTGAGTGAAACATTAGGCACAGTCTCTCCAAAGGACCGAGAAAAACCCTTGGAGATGATCAGGTATTTTGAGGTCCCTTACTTTAAAATGCATGTGCCCCCCTCTCTTCCCCTGCCAAAGAAGAATGGATTTTTAACCTCTGCTCTCAGGCATACCCCATTCTTGCATGAGGAATTCCAAGAGCAGTGATAGATTAGAAACTCGTGCCAAAGTTGTTGAAGCATTTAATAGAGCCTGAGGAAGCCAGTGTCAATCTTTCCCTTTCTCCAGAATTACTTTAGCAGAATCACGCAGGCTCTTCACATTCTCTGCATGGTTCATGTGAAGCGAAATCTCCTCTAAGTGTGGTAATCTCAGGGCATTAAATTACATTTAAACCAAATCGCTAACAGTTGCTGATTCTCCACGTTATAATTATATTTGCTACAAAGGGGATCAAGTCAACAGCACGGCGGAGACGTCAGTGGGGTGACTGTGAAGTGACAGGCGGCCACACCAATCCCCGGCCCCTCCGCACAGCTCCGATGCGCTGGCAGCTCCGGGCTGGGAGGGCTCAGGGGAGGGAGGGAGGGGGCTCTGCACATATGGCCAGAAATTGCTGCAGTGGATGGCTTGGCTCGGCTCTCGCTGGCATTTAAAGGCACACGAGCTGCATATTAAATTGGGCATTAGTGTTTGCTTGGCTCTCCAACATGAGTCTGGTTTGACTGCAGTGTATGGCAGTGCTGGTGGGGAACTGAGGACAAAATGCAGGCTGAGCCCATAGGCACAGAAACTGTGGGACATTAGGGGCTGATTCCTGCCTCTCCTCTTCAGATGACAGTTTCATTCGTGCAGCTCCCTAAACCAGAACAGCATTAGCAAATTAAGATCATGACTTGCCTTGAGTTGCCAAGAAGTGCTTGGTTTCTTCCACAAAGGACCAGGTTAAGTAAATCTCTGGACTTTTCTTACCAGATAAGAAGGAACATTTGTGAAAGAAGGATTTGCCTCTTGCCTAACCTGAACAGCCAGGTTGGGTGCCTTTTCCTTGTAGTTATTCCAGCTCTGCTGGAGGAGGTTGTAAAGATTCAGGCCACCTGAGTATTTGCAGTGAGTGCATTCTAGGAAAATAAAACAATGGATCCTTCTAAATCCATACATTTCTGTCTAAAATACCTATCCACTCAAAAGCAAGTAATTACCAAAAAGGTTCTAAAACAAAAGAGAGGGGGAAAGAAAACACAGCACATGAAAAAGCTGAAGCTGTGTCTATACTAGAAAATTAAATGTGCCTGGGGCTATTCCTTGGCACTGGGGCCAGCTGGCAAGGAGAAGCCTGCATCCATAGCATTAAACTATCTTGCTGTCCAAAGCAAGGTGGCCACAGGGAAGGTGGTGCTGGGGACAGTCCCTAGCCCCTGGTGCTTTTGAACCCTACCCAAAAACTGTGTAGGAGAGAACTACTTGTCACAGGTCAAAAGGTGCCAGGACTCATGTTAAAAATTTTGTGATGCAGAGGATGGGGAGTGCAGAGTGATGTTCCTGGTGCTGTTAAACATAGTGGTATTGATATAGCCTGAGAATTTGAACCTCTGCTATGGACAAGAAGAAAAAGTCTCAGGAAGAATGAGAACATCTTCACCTCCGACACCCCTAGTTAGGAGCACAGGAATATGTAAGACGTGTGGTTTGCCCTGAAAGCCTTGTTGGCAGGAGACTCATCCCTGATGCCATGGGTGGGCATGCACCTCCCTCTCCACCATAATTTTGCCAGACTGAAGCTATTTATTTTTTAAATTTTTTGTTTGTTTTTAAGTATAGCCTTTCCTATGACTTTGGTGGGTTTGTCAGTCTTTGTTTTGCTGTGATTGGAACATTCCTCGATCTTTTGCACTCAGCAGCTGCTGATACATACTTCTACCTCTCAGCCATTTCTAGCTCCATTTTCTGTCTTTGAATTTCATTTTCATGACAAAAGATGACAACTATGGGTACTGAATAAGACAGCCACAATATTGGTTGTTACTGGAAGACATCAGTACTCCGTTATTTAAAACAAAACAACACAAAAATCCCAGGAAAGAGGATTTCCAGCTTCTAAAGGCGGAGTCATTTGTAAACAAGAACAAAGCAGAGCAGCCTGGCCAGGCTGGCTGTGGAGCTGGGGCTGTGGTTTCCCAATGCAACGTGTTCAGTGGCAATGCTGGTTTCAATTATTCTCACAATTGCTTATTCCTATCACAGGACTGACATTTCTTGGCAGGATTTTTTTTTAACTTATTGAATCAGGTCCATAATCCACTACAAAATACAGTCCCACAAATGGGTGTGCTGTCACAGCTGAATGAGCCGAAGAACAACAGACAGGACACAGGAGATGGAGAGCGGAAGGTAGGGAAAATCCTAAGTTTGCACTGAGTTGATGGTTGCCTTCTTTTTCCAAAGCCTGCTGCTTTTTGCTTTCTGCTCCATCTATGGCTAAAAGCACAATCTGAAGAGATAGTGAGCTCAGAACTTCATGTCTGTCCATTGCTTGTTTTCTTTGCACCCTACTCAGACTTCACTAATGGTTTGTGCAGACAGGCCCATGATCCTGTAAGACTTTGGCATAGTGGTGCTTAGGATTCCTTATTTCAAGAAGTAATCACTCAGAAGGCAGGATTTGTTTTCACAGCAAATATCACTTACTCTCACCTGCATAAAGTCTGGTAGTTCTGGCCAAAGCAACCACCCCTTGGAAACTGAGTCCCCATTCCAGCAGGACTTCTGTGATTACTTTTTTTCTGTGTCCACCTTAACTAACAGGATTAACTAGTATCAGGTGCTTAATGCAATTACCATCAGTGTCTAAAGGGGAAGAACTCAGAGTAGAACAGATTAGGAGTACTCTTTCAATTAGATGTTTTCAGCTTGGTTGAGTCTACTAAAAATCACCCCAGACTACTTAGAGATGTGTCTGAAGCAATCACAGAGGAGTTCACAGCTGAAACCAGCTCCCAGGCATCTATGGTTAAATTATCCAGTTTGGAAATTATTGATGCCACAGATGCAGAGATAACCAGGGTCTGACACAGCTCATTATCATGAGCATCACATGAATAAAGCATTGCAGATTACAGGGTCAGGTTGGGCCTGAAAGTAGTCCAATAACTTCCATTCAGGACAAACCTGAGGCTTTCTCTCAGAAGGCACAGCTGGACAGGAGTTGACTGTGTACATCTGTACCTGTATCAGATTTCCCACCAAACTCCAGGTGAATTCATCAGCTTAGAGGCAGTGTGAGAAAAGTAAAGAAAGAGAAAAAGCCTATTTGTTATGCTCACCTAAAAAGCCACATTAACATGAGCCCAAAATAAATACAACTGGATACAAGCTAAGTCTGTACAAAGACCTCGGATCACCTCTGCATTGTGTTCCCACACACCTGGATGGCTCCCTGTATCCTTCAGCAAGAGTTTCTCAGATCTCCTAGCAAGGAGCTGATGGTATCTTGGAGGATTTACGAAGCTGCAGAAAACTGAAAAAGAGACAAATGTTAAAAGAAAGGAATGGAAGAGCTGGTCTTGGTCTTGTCAAAGTTATTAAAAGGCTGAATAAAAAGCTGCATGTGCTGGGGAGAAGAAATTTGGGCATTAGGCAGCAGCCCACAGGGGATGGCCAAGAGGAAGTCATATGGAAACAACCTGGTTTCCTTCTATGCCTGGTTTCAGCCCCGCCTATGTCTGTGGTTTTCGTTCTCCTGTTTTCTGGTGTTTTCCACCATTTCTCGAGGACATGGATGATGTTGCCAGCTCCAGTGCTGGGAAAGTCCTTACTGAATTTCTGTTCCTAGGAAATGGGGTGGCTTGATGGCACAACTCCTGTATGACACTGATGCTAAGTCCACGCTTCCTTTTCCAATGAGTCTTTAACAAATAAAGGGTTGTTTCTCCTTGGCTGAGTAAATGTCAGATGTGACTCCAAGCATCAAAAGGTTTTTATTGCAACAAGGTATGAGGAGACAGAAATGTTTAAATAAAGGCATATAAGCAACTCTGCATCTTTCCACTAATTACACTAGAATAAAAAAGAAACTATTATTATTATTTTATTATTATTATATATATTTTTAATTTAAAACATCCTTAAGTAGCAGTTTGATTCTGAAATGGATTTATGCAGACATTAGAGTTCCCCTAATACAATTGCACTCCCCTTATACTTTAAAAAATTACATGGTATATATTTGGAAAAGGTTGTGCAACTATAATAATCATGTCCTTCCATAACCTGAGATATTTTTCATATCTGGTTAGAAGAAAATCTGCAACTCCAGACACTAGAAGAACCCACTTAAAAGTAGAGTTATAATAGGGATATAATAAAAGATACTTATCTTTCTGCAAAAAATCACTATGATTGATCAGGCACTAGTATGTTGTCCCACACATTTTTCAAACAACATATGGTCTATATGCCACAACCAAGAAACTTCATTTTCTGATTCACCAGTACCACACAGTGATCACATCAGTTTTTTCCAGTCCTCCAAGTGATTAACACTTTACGTCTCACATACCTGAAGGGAATTGAATTACATCTCATCTGTGACTCACATTTTTCTCTGAATATAATTATACACCTACAGTAGAAACAAAGGTTTCATGACTTTGTCACTGTGGCTAATGGATGTGTCTGTGGGCTGATATTATCCATCCACCCATCTCCCAGCTACCAGAGAAAGATCCAACTGAATCATCTCTGGGGTACCAAGTTGCAGAGCAAGGAAAGAGTTCCTTCTTGTTTCTTTCCTCTTTGAATTTCACTCTGTATGAATAGGGAAATGTGAGACAATCAATTCCATGATTACATGTCAAGGAAAAATAAATTACTCATTTTTAGGATCTCACCTCAATGCAAATCTCAATAGTGCAGCCACCTGTGTCAGGGCTTTAGGCTCCCTTTAAGTCAATAGAGAGAAATAGGTGTTTGTAGAGCCCAGCTCATCTTGATTAGGTTAAATATCACCATTCCCATGGGCTGAGTCATGTTTTAAGAGTTTCTGTTCCTCTGCTCACTCTGGAGACAGTCTGCACAACATGCTCCAGTATTGATGACTCTACTGCAGATAATCTGCACTGACAGGTGATGAATCCTGCCTCAAGTGAGTCAGAAACCAGTGCACAAGCATTAAGAAATCTGAAGAAATAACCTGCTGAGTCATCCATATGTAGTCTTCCCACCCCTCTCCACCTGCTTTACTGCTCTTCCTTTTATTATATTTTCACTGTATAGACAGTATTTCAGCAGATCCACTGGATTAATTGGTATAGGGAGGTATTGGATGACAAATACAGGACTAAATGAGGTTCTTTCATGGCAATAATCCTTCCTTCTCTATAAAGAAAGCACTCTAGACATGCTTTCCCTCTCCTCCTCCCCCAAATGAACCCAAGCTTCTAGTCTAAAGTAACATAAAACAAAATTCATACTGAGTCAGAATAAGCTGGACACCCTTCAGACTTGGATGCTTAGAGGTGTTGGACTGGTATAGATGTGCCAGTGTGAAACGGGAAAATCCTGGGAGTGCCAAGGACAGAAAGGTCTGCCATCCCCTGAGGACACAGGACACCCATTCTTCAGGTGACAGGAGATAGCACAGAGTGGTGGCAGGACCTTTAGAAGTTGTCCTGGAGATGATTACACCGGAGACTGATCTGACTTTCTGCTTTGCTGTGCTTTCCACCTGGGCACAGCAGCCTGGCACTGCTGGCAGTGCTCCTGGGAGCCCACATGTTCAGCTGGGTGCCCACCAGTGTTGGTTCCTAAAAAACTTTATGAAAATAATTACTTATTTGCCAAGCTATGGGTTTACAGACCTAGTTACAAAAGAAACAGAATATGTTCTTTTCAGGATTTGAAATGTTCTTTTAGATGGTTTCCTGGGGGCTTTAAAATTTATTTATTTTGATTTATATATCCAGTAAGAAGGACCGTATCTAATCCCAACTCTAATGCCATTGGTTACTTTTCAAGTACAACTATAGCATTAAACACTTCTGCTAAACATTCCATCTGGGGAGGAAGAGAGAGAAGAAGGAAGGGCCTAGCAATAACAACAAAAATCTGTAGCATCATAAGAACAAATTTCTATCGAATGACATATAAGCCCTTTCAGGATCATAATGAATTTCAGTGAAAATAGATTTAAGTAATTTAAATACAGTTATAAAAAGTGCAGCCTAGATGGGTAGGTTAAAAGAGAGAGAATAAAATTCCTATGGAGTTCACAAGAATTTTGTTGCAAAACCTTGAACCAACCCAAATAAGTATATTCACTGAGGAACATCAAAAAACCCTCACATGATGTAATTCCTTACATGGACCACCCTGGGTGCTTTGAACCCTGATGGACCTTGCTGTGCTGAGGAGTAGAGCCTGATTCATGTGCAATGACTCCACTTCTAAAATGTACCAATTTATGGCTGTGCTGGCTCTGAGCAAGAGAGCATCAGAAGGGTGTTATGCAGAACTACTCTTACATCTTAGTTAACTGTGATGAAACATCTTGACTGATATTTTATACGTGTATTTTATGAAGGCTTCCTTCCTCCTAAGTCATGAAAAACCCCATCCAGAACAAGACACTCCATAACCCAACCTTTTCCCATTGTTAATCACCTTCATGATCTGAAATGAAACCTTTTTTATCTTCCTCACCATTTGGCACAAAGCTGGAAGAGCAGTTATAGAGTTACACCAGAAAGGGAGAAGTTGTTTCTTGTTTCTTTCCTCTTTGAATTTTGAATTTTTGGGTTTTCTTTGCAATGGTGATGGAAATCCTCAGCTCCAGCTGGCACCCAGGATCAGGGATGTTCTCCTCCCCACTTCCAGCTCCACCAAGAACATTAGCTCTGCCTGCTAATAATACACTTTCCAATAACATAAAAATAACATTGCACAAAACTATTAGATTCAGAAAATGTTTTGGCTGGTTGAAGCTGTCTGTAAGAAACACTGAGGTGTCAGGTGACAGCAAAGCAGTACAGAACACCCTCAAAAACTTTTTGGCCCCAAAATCTTTCTGGCTCCTGAAATCATGCCCTGCAGGAGTCTGTCCTGACAAAAAAGACAGGAGCTTGTTGATGGATCTCCTCAGGATTATTTCTTAGTTTTAATAATTGGAGCACAACTATTGAATCAGCAACCTGGAAAGTTTTGATAAGCTCTATCAGAACTTCTGCAGTTCATCTCAAGGATTAGCTTTACAATTAAGGTCATTGTCTAGTTTATTGTTGTAATACTGGAGCAAGAGCTGATGATTGTTAATTTTATGTTTTCTTTCTGCTTATTCAGAATGTCAGCATACTTCATCGATGATAGGCTTTCTGAAATCAATCTTCATTTTAATGTATAGTCCCCTATTGCTTTTTTTTTTTTTTTCCCCAGGAAACAGCTGAAGATTTAGTATTAGCTTCTAACACACTGAATCCATTTATGATAGGTTACTTAATCAGATTTTCAGTGCACTGTGAATCTGTCTTAAAATGCCTGCATTGTTCCAGGACTACAGTGGTTAATTTCCCAAACTGTTTTTCATCATTTGTGTACATTTCACCGTTTTAGGGAACAGTTAACATGCTATTCTGGTGAAGCTTTAGCACCTTTCATGTGTCATTGATTTTTTTTTTTTTTCACCAATAGGGGGTTTCTACAAATGAATGTTGTATTTCAGAAAAGAACTGCTTCAGTCATAAATATCTTCCAAGCTACTAAATGTCAAATGTTCTTGTGGCAGTGGGGTAATTCGGCTCTTGAATATAGTGGCTGACTTTTGCAATTAGACAAAGTGGTGAAATTTCACAGGGAAGAACAAGCAGAACTAGATGAAATGTTAAAATGCAGATGTGTGCTGAACATAAGAAGTCTGATGGGAAGCAAGAAGATGTTCCCAGAGTCTTCCTGTGGATTCTCCTCCTGTATTCTGCTTTTAAGCTCTGAGGAGCATCAGGGCTGATAGGAGCAGGACAGACACAAGCCCAGGTGTACAGCACCACAAGTGGGGCTCTGAAATAATCTCTTGCCCAGTGGAGGACCAGCACAGCAAGCTGGTCATTCAAGCACAGTAGTTTGCTCTGCTATATCTTTTAACAAGATGCAAAAGCAACACATAAGCCAAATGGAAGGGCCTGGTGGCCACTGGAGGAGCCACCAGAGGAAGCTTGCCTGAGTTAGCCTGGGATATGTTGCTTCACATACTGATGGAACAACCCATTCCTGATTCTTGATGGTGTCTCCAGGTATATGAAGGACAAGAGTCTTATGAGGATCAGTCAACATGACTTTACTAAGGGTAAGTCATGTCTGACCAACCTGATAGCCTTCTATGAGGATGTAACTAGGTGGATGGATGATGGCAGAGCAGTGGATGTAGTCTATCTTGTGGAGTCTCCTTTCCTGGAGATATTCAAAGCCCACCTGGATTCATTTCTATCTGACCTCCTGTAGGTGACCCTGCTTTGGCAGGGGGAGTTGGACTAGATGATCTTTCAAGGTCCCTTCCAACCCCTAACTTTCTATCATTCACCACCATGGGTGTTAGGAGGCTTCAGCAGAGCCATTGCTCAGTATTCATGAGCCACCTTCCCATGCTGGAACTTGAAGATGAAGTCCCTGAGCAGCTGCCAGACAGGCTGGAGCACAGAGTGACAGCCAGGGCTTGCTTGCATTCACAAGGGTGGGTTTGACCAGCAGCAGATCCTTCCCTGAAGCCTGATGTTTCTTCTTTTACAGCATGAGGACAGCTCTATAGAAGTGCAAGCCATTTCCCAAGCTCAGATGCTGAGCTGATTGCATTAATTCTGAGAATTTTTCTCATAAGAAAAACTGATGTTGTTTCATACCTTCTCATACAATGCAGACTCAATATTAAGTACTTTGAAGTTTTTTTATAACTGTGCACATTAGGGTGTTACTAAATCCCTTTAGAAGCTGAACTGGTGTGGAGAGTCGAGCAAATTGCATTGGGTTGTAGTTTGTGAGTATGGAGAGATGTCAAACACAAAGTGTCTGAGACTGGAGGATAATAGTTGTGCAATACCACATCTATGCCACAGCTTTGGTTTTTCCCTGTGGTAATGTTATTTTGCACAAATAAATAAATTTAGTAAATGTTGATATGAGATTAATGGGAGCAAATCCAGTATAATACAACTGCAGTTGGGTAAGTATCACTTCATTTAATCAAAATAGCCAAAGAAATTACTGTTTTAAAACATTTAATCCAAGGAAAACCCTAGAAGATTGGAGTTGTTTTTTACACCCACAGAGCTGTCTAAATGAGATAGCTGAGAAAAGAGGTGGGTAATGTGGAAGGGACAGAAAGAAGAGCTACAAAATGCCAAGTCTGAAGTGAAGGCATGGGGGAAGTAAATCAGGGTAATTGGGCCCCTGAGATGATCTACTAGAAAAAAAATCAATCTGGATTTTTTTTTACCCTGATGTTGACAGGTAAGGTGTAAAGGGCTCAGCATGGCCCATGCAGACAGCAAACACCTGTCCTGTGCTTGGATGGATGCTGTCTGTCAACTTGATAGTGACCACATGGTGATATTTGTGGGACTTTAGGGACTGTTTTTTCACTTAAAACTTAGAAAGTAAACACAGGTTAGAAATTATCTTACCAACACATTATTAAAGTTACGAATTTAAAAACTCCAGAGTTTGGATCTACTAGTAAGGAACATCTTTGTACATGTGCTCTGTTGGGTGGCCTTTAGCCAGGTACAGTTTCTCATAGAACTCATATCAATAGCCATAGCCCAGGCTCCACTGTGCTGAGCTTACTTCAACTTTTGACCTTGTAGACACCTGGTTTCTGGGTGGGCACCTCATAATTGTGGACTGTGTCACTATCTGCTGAGCTCAGCAGTGCTGGCAGGTAGGAAAATTGTCCAGGAAGTACCTGGTGAATTTGTGGTGGCTTCAGGGCTAGATGGCCCCTGAGCTGAGTGATAGATTTCCCTGTTAGATACAGACACACAAATTCTGCCCCAACCCTTGTAGGGTAGTTTCCTGTGATGGTGAGCTGGACTTTGCCTCTGGAACTAGGAATGCTTAAAAAAAAAAAAAAAAAAAAGGACATTTCTTTATTGAGAGCATATGATCCTTATCAGCTGGGTGGAGCAGCAAAATGAAGCAAAGGAGGAGGTCAGCACACAGCAATCCCTCTGTTGCCCTCTGTTACATATATTAAGCAATAACTTTGACCTTATAGAACAACATCTGAATTTTTCTGGTAAGCTGGATACAACTATGTTGACTCTCTGTGGGATGTTTTGTGGAGGCACAGCCATTGGCCCTGCTGTTGATAGATGGGATCCAAGTGGACATTTTTATTGCTCACTCTGCACCATTTTCTGGAGTTTTTAACCAGCTGCTCTCATAAAGGAATTGAATGTGTAGCGGGAGGAGCCATTCTTGCTCCTGAAGCTTGACGAGCTGCTGGTCTCTTCCAGGACTCCAGCCACCACACAGCGCTTCCAGGGTAGAAGTGTAGCAGGAAGAGCCTTTCTTGCTCCAGAGGCTCGACAAGCTGCTGACCTCTCCATGCCTCGCACCAGAGTGAGCTGAGGTGCCTTCTGTGGGTGTGTGTCCCACCTTTATTGGCCCCCTGGTCTTGCTCATGCCCAATAGGGGCCTGTCCTAATCAGGCACAGGTGGACTCACACCCACTCTTTGGCAACTCAAGGCACCTGGTCGACAATGTCTCTCTACAGAATGTCATGTGAGGTGGTCTATGGAGGAGGTTTCAATGTTTGGGCTGTAACAGCTGGCAAATATCTGTAAAATAATGAATTATTTCAGAAGGGAGGAACTGGGATCTTTTTACTCTCTGATCATATCAGGAGTGTTTGTAACCAGATATGGATCTGAGCTAGATTCCCAAATTCACATACACCTAAACTTCACAACAAGCTAAATGAGGCTGCATGGTCAAGGACCAGATCCACAGGGCTGGATATTCAAGTGCAGGTCTGTGTTTCCCTCTATTTCCAGCTGCAGATTATGTATAAAGGCTGTTCCTAGCTTTCCAAGTCAGGCAGACACAGTTGGTGTATTCATGTATCTGAATCAAGTCACTGTGTGCTGAGCTGAACATCACCAGAGTCAGGCTTCACTCAGCAGAGTGCTTTGGGGTTTAGCAGGGGTCTGTCTGTCCTGGGGGATCTCTGATAAGCTGTGTTTACTGTGAGGCTGCTGGTTGCAATCTCATCTGCACAGATTTGAATTGAAACCATTGCATGAGCAACTGTGGGATTTGCATTTTTGCACACGTGGAAAGGTGGAGCACACATGCACTGTGAGGCTAAACTTGAAAATCAAGATGGAAGGAAGCAATGTGGGAAGGGATTATCTCTGAAGAGAGAAATGTGGATTTTGATAAGGGAAGCACCATCACTCATTGCCTAATGAGTATCAAATATATTCCTGATACTGCATAAATGTGGGAGGCTCTCTGGTGTGATGCTCACAAAGACATGGCACCTGGACTTTCACCTGAAGGACCTGAAAGGACTGAGGCTGCAGCTGCATGGGATTCTGAGCCACTTGGGTAGCTTACTGCCTGGGAAGAGGAGTCCTCCAGCCATGCACTGGGGCCCCCAGGTTAAATGATCTTCCTTCTGTTTCCTGAGCATTCAGGGTTCAGATTTTCTTCCTGGCCAGGAGATTCTGAAATTTAACATTTAAAATGAAAACGAAGGCTTTCCTGTCATTTCTTGACTCTTTAAAATGCACGTATAGTTGTGATTTCTTAATTAACTATGAAGCCACATGGCTTGTTGAGAATGTCTCAGAAGAAAGTTTTTAAAGTCATAGCTACAAACAAGTGGCCATAATTATCTATTACAATTGGTGAGTGCTGCAAACATCTTCCAGGATGATGTTAACTCCTTGTAGCTCTTTGAACTGTGAGTTGTTACACTTCTAGCTGTATGGGAAGCTTTCAGATGAAGTTTATCCTCACCACTTGACTCTGCAAACTGGGATTTAAGAGAAAGAGCAAATATTGTGAAACTGCCTGCAGAACTGGCAGAAGCATATTTGCACAGACAGTGGAGAGCCAAGTGTGAAACACCCCAAACACTCCCATGGGTTGTTCTTGAGCATGAATGGCAAATTGGAAACACTATTTGGCTGCCTCAAATGCCAGCTGCATCTCCAGGTTTGTCTCTCAACACTTCCCTTACTGCCTCTGCCATCTCCAAAGTGTTCTGAATAAGCTGTGGGCATCACCTCTTCTAGCACTGGCAGAGAACCAGAGAGGCAGGGAAATGACTGCATTGTACCCGGCACCTCTGTGCATTGGTTGCATATCAGTGCAAGCCCTGTGCATCACCTGCCAGCCACCTTCAGAAGGACCAGTTAGTTACACAGTTATCAGAGCTGATACAACATTTCTTTAGATTTTAAAAATGCTATTAATTAAAAGGGCAGGAAGGTGTCCCAGCTACTTTTGGATTTTTATTTATTTGGAGGCAGAAAGAAGGGTGGGTGCAGCTGTTCCTGATGTCCAACCCCAGTGCCCCTCAGCAGTGATCCTGCTTGTCTCTTCTTTCAGGATGGATATTGGGAAGATACTTATCTCTCAGTTTCATCTAATCTGGATAATGTCAAGCCTCTGACTCCACAGCCACCCACAGATATTCTGGGCAACTGGCCAGACTCGTGTCCTGAGACATGTGCTGTGCCTGTCACAGGACAGTTTGCTTATACCCTTAACTAGAAGCAGGTGAAAATCTGGGTGGTGTCCAGCACTGAGAGTAAAAAGTATGGAGAAGGGGTAAAGCATGGCTCAGTCCCTACCCTTTACTCTGGTATGGCCCCAGACAGAGCTGGGACCTGAGAATCCATCCTGCAGAAACATTGTTTTAGGAACTTTTATGTAGCTCCCAATAGTCACATGTCCTTGTGCCATATGGGATACTCCAACCTGTCCCCCTGAAGATATTAAAAATGGACCCAGAGAGATACTGCCAAGTATTTAAGAAGCCTGACACAAAAGCTTCAAGAATGGACTTACAAAAACAAATTTCACCTCATAACAAGGATATTTCCTACAAATATATTCCTTGATTAATGCTATCTGGACATGTGGTAATAAAGTTAAAATGTCAGCATAGCCTCCTTCTACAACCTCACTCTTAAGACTCTTGCTAATAAAATAATGTAGTATTTCAAGAGAATCCTACTGCATCCCTCCAGCCGATCCTTGGCCTTGAGTGTGCTGCAAAGCACATTACAGTGTGTCCAAATAATGAGAATTACAGCTGCAGTACAAGGAGGAACTCAGCATCAAGGACAACATCCTGTTTCATCATATTCATGTGTAGCTTGTTGAAGATAACAAGAAGAGACTATGCCAACCAGAAATGTTTGTCCATCTCTGGTGTTTAAAATAATAGTCTCAAAAATTATCCTGAAGGCACATGAATGGCAAAGACCTTTGCACACAGTAAATATTTTAATAGCACATTTTCCAAATATATTCCTGACAAGCAATGCTTATATTTTTTTCCCTAAGTTTGCTTTGAGCCCTGTCTGTATTTATTTTGGGATGAGTAGAACTGCATGATGCTTCTTCCCCATTCCTGAGACTACAGTCTGATGAAGCTGGTGAAACACTTTAACAAAGAGGCACTTTTTGTTCATCCTTCAATTCATTTCCTGTGCTAGGATGAGCACTGTAGCCCTTCCCTCAAGCCTTCCAGGTAGCAACCAAAATGTGAAGATCCTTTCTCAAGCTGAGCCCACAGCTCCTGCTGTAGGAGGGATGTAGTGGCACCACCCGCCCTGTACAACTCAGGAAGCCCAATGGCACAGGAGGAAAAGCAATCTCAGGGAAGGAACATAAGACATTTATTCCATGAGGAATATGTGGTTTTGTGGTTCAGGAAAATTTTAAGGACCTGGCTTTCTATTCTCTGGCCTTCTTACTTGTAAACCAAAAAGTCATACTCAGAATTGCTTGAAGAAAAGGAGACAAAGTCTTAATTTAAAGTAAAAAATGCATTTCCAAGTGGAGTTAGCACATTTGTACCTAAAACCATGGTGTGTATTAGTACATCCAAAGTGGTGGCACAAACTTGTTTTTCAGAGATGACAAAGTAAGGCTGAAGTGAGTCCTTGATGAAAGGAATGGCACAACTCCCATGGGATTTGAGGAATCAGGATTTTATCTAGGAATGGGGGCAGGTGAAGTTCCTAGTCATGTTTTTAGTGCAGCACAGTGCCTGCTGTGTGAATCCCAGAGCCAGCAACACATTTCTTGCAAAGGTAGCCCTGCCTCAGGGAAAACTGCCACCCCTGCCAGCCTCCTCTGTTTTCCCTTCCCCAGGGAATTAATTCAGGGATTCTGCCCAAAGCAGGACCCCAGAGTTGGATGGAGAAGGGGGGGACAGAGAGCAACTTGCAGCAGCACTTCTGCCTTTCCTAACTGCAAAGCTGGGGTGTGTCAGCACACCTCACCTCTCCAGGAATGTGTGGGACCAGGGGCAGTCTTGGAGATCCTCTCCATGTCAGTCTGGCAAGGAAGGGACACCTCCCAGACTGTCAGGATCCCAGGCAATACCGAAGAAGAAAGAGCATTTATGTGGAAGTTCATAATTAATTGTTGGAGGATAGGAGAGTATGTGTGGTGGGGGAAAGAAACAAATGAATTGAGTAACTGAGGGTTGGAAAGGGGATGGATGTGCCCCGTTATCAGGCAATTGCCAAGAGCAAGAGTGATCCTGTGGCTTTACGTCCTGCAGCAATGCTGAGAAAAGCAGAACGATGGCCACTGTCACCTCCTCTCCATCACACCTCACTGCTCCTGCAGCTTTTTCCTGTGCTAGAGCCTCTGCTCTGTATGCATATGAGAGTACTCAACTTCTGGGGAAAAAACTCAAAAGAAATCTTAAAAAAAATCAGGGGTTTTTTTTCAACCAGATCAACCATCTGAGCAGGTTTGCTTTGAAGCTGTGCCAGCAGAGTGCAACGGATGGCACAGGGGCAGGATGAAGGAGGGGAGGGAGAGGAGTTCAGCTGAGCCTGCAGTGTGTGATGGAAGAAACCCTGGGGTGCTGCAGCCACAGAGTGCAAACCAGGTCCCTCAGAAGACTGGTGCTTCTTCCATGCACATGTGAATGAAGTTCAAAGCTGACCTTAAGATAAAATCACTATTTTCTCAGATTTTGAGTAGTGATTTTTGAACTTTTCAAATGAAAGTTCTTGCAAGGGGACAATATCTGCAAAGTTAAGTAAGAAATGAGGAAATTCACAGTAAAATAACCACAAGTGAATGAAACACTGATTGGATAGGTTGGCCATCTGGAACAGGATGACTCGCTATAGGGCAGATCTTGCCCTGAGGATGGGGGGGTCCATTCCCACCATGATTTTATTGCTGTGGGCAAAAATATTCCAAGTCCTTGTGTGCAGGGTGGCTGGTGGTGTTCTGGCCCAACATTCTGCAGAGGGAATCACTCACTAGAACGCCAATCTATGAGGATTTCCCTGCTGTCCCCAGGCTCGTGTTGTTAGTGTTATCTGGAAACTCAAGGCTAAGGGTAGAGCTTTGTCTTCCTATTTCCTTCTCTTTGCCTGTGTGTCCCAGATTTGGCATTTACAGCTTGGTAATTCCCTGAAAATTTTCCTGGTAGGGATACAATGTGGACTGACCATGTACTTTGATACCCAAGATAAAAGTTTCCATTGTCTGCTGATATTTTTCAAAGCTGTAAAATATTAAATGTTCATCTTGTCCATAGGGAGTGCTGGCTCATTGCTTTACGTGTTCTCTGTGGCTCTGTCCTTGGCCTGGTGCTGGCCAGCAGCCACTGGAAACAGAAATTCTGTAAAGGGGAGGCCACAACCAGGCAGCCTCACACAATGTATCAGCAGACATGAGGATGTCCATGGAACTCAATTGGGGTAGATGCTCCCCCCATTCCTACCTCAAGGCTCCTTGGCACTTGTACTGCCTTGAGGGAGCATGGAGAGGCTTGAGGAGCAGAGGGGATGGGTGGTGAGAAGAACTGGGATGGGGGTAGGAAGAACATGGGGCAAGGACTGGGAAAAGGACCCAAGAAGGGATAGCCTGGTTTGGAGGTGGCAGGAAAAGAAGGTGCTTCAGGGAAGGGCCGAGAAACCCAGGGAGGAAGACTGGAAGCTGCAGTGTTGGTGTAGGATGGGTGAATAAGCTTGATGGGTTGGTGGCAGTTTTAAGGGTGTAAGGGACTCTTTGTGCCCCACTGTGTTAAACAACAAGGCCTGTCATAGAATCACTCAGGTGAAGAAAACATCCCAGTCTTGTGTCCAGCTGCAGGATGTTATCAATGAACCACACTGGTTTTAGTTCACCAGGAGCTGCCACCTCGAATGTTGCAAGGTTCCTTGGCATCCACACGTTCTCTGCAAACAGAAAACTGCCTGGCTGATGCCTAAGCCCCGAGCTTCTTATCTGCAGGTGGAGGGCATATGGCAGGAAGAGACTTTGACAGGGGTTGGGATGGAATGATTGCAGTCACCAGCCCTGCTTCACATGTCTTGGGATGCCTGTCCCAGGTGGAGGCCAAGCACACAGCAGGGGCAGTGATGGGGCAACCACCAAGGTGACCACCAAGCTCCAGATGCAAGAATGGTGCAGCATGGGGCTGACCTCTGCCACCACCTCCTGGAAGCAAACCTTTGGCTGAATTCTGGACCTGATTCGGTGTCTTGCAGGAACTGGCAGGCTTTGAAACTGCAGGTTGCTCACTTGAATAGGAGATGAGATGATGAGGCTGACAACTGGGCCAGAGGGAGAGATTTGATGCATCCTCCCAGTACTTCCAGCGCTGCATTAGTCACAAAGGTCACAGATATTAACAGAGTGAGCTGTAACATGTGGCAAACGGGTCACATGTTTCCAGCTTCTTGTTTCCACCCAGTCATTTGTGATATAAGTGGAGTAATTTAGTGTCAAACAATTTCTCTGGGACCTGGAGATGTTAAGGCAGGGGAGAATCCTGCTTCCATCTGCTGGTTAATATAAATGGCAAGTGAAGGGACAAAACTATTGGAAGACTTTGCTTGTATAAACTATTTACCTAAATTCCCTAAGAGGGCATAAGAATAAGATGTGAAACAAGAAGCAGCCTGAGAAACGCTTCTCCTACTGCCTTTGCATTTACAAGGAGAGCACTGGCAGCCCCTGCTCCATGTGAGCTTTCTAGCAACACTTCCTCAAATGATACTCTGGGCATCTGTTTGCAAGCCAGAATTGCCTGAGTAGTGGACATGAAACCAGAAAACCCAGTTCCTGCTATAGAGTACATCCATGGGACAAAGGCTTGAGATCCTGCTTGAGGAAGATTTGGCAGCACAGCTGGGGGAAGAGGTGACCTCCCTGGTGCTGATACGGCTGTTGTTGCTGCTTTGTGGCAAATGAGATCAGAGAAATGAGCTGGCTGGAAATTTTTTTTTTCCTCCCCCCTGTTAGCTGGGTGAGTTCTCAGCCAGATCAGTTCCCTGGGCCAGTTCATGGTGCAGCTGCATGTCGGCTTGTGATGGCATGACATGGAGACAGCACAAAAATAGACTGAAGGCACAGATGGGAGGGACTTTCAAAGGAAAATGCTCACCTCCTGCAGCTTGAATGAGCTCTGAAGCTCCTCCTTCCTAGCTGTTAACAAAAGCTCTGTTAGTCAATGTCCTCAGTTATCCTGAGGCTTTGCACAAGGGGAAGCCTGATTTTCTCCCGAACATCTGTCTTCACATGCTTGCTTGCCCTTCCCACTGAACATTTGGAAGAGGAGCAGATGTGATAAGGAAGACAAACTGGAGGATGAATATTGAAAAGCTGGATGAGACCCAGCACTGCGTTGTTCTGCTGCTAGAATGTATTCTTCAATAGTGGGGACTGAGGGATGGTCCCTGTGGAGATGCCCAGCTTTGTGGGTATCTGAGTACCATACAGAGGAGCAAGAGTGGTATGAAGGTACACACAGAGATGTCAAATTGCAGTGTCAGAGCCAATTTACTGTCAACCAGTTTTTTGTTTGTTTTTTGTTTGGTTTGGCTTTTTGTTTTGTTTTGTTTTATTTTAATGTCAATAATGAAAAGAAGAAACAACCTGAGTTGCTGAGGGTTAGTGGCATCAGGCTGCATAACAAGACCAGGTGGGACTGCACGGGGCAGCTGTCTGTAAAGCTGTTCATGAGGATGCTTGTGTGCTCTGTCCCAGGTACACTGGAAGAAAACTGAGAACTCATAATAAATTATATGATAAATGGCATTATTTTTCTTTAAGTCTGAGAGGCTGATTTCCTCCCCAGCAATACATTTTACAGGAATCTTTTCAAGCTCTGAGCAGAATGACATTTTTCTGCAAGCCACTTCCTTTTTGCATTTCCCTGTGCACAGCTGACGTGCACAGACATTGCACGTCACAGCCTGGAATGATTTCCAGCCTCAATTCAGGTCAGTGGCTATGCCATGTCTGCAGAGAAATTTAGCACATTGCTAGTTTAACCCAGAAAATCCGATCAGCTTCTTAAAATTATTTTGTTTCCAGCACTCCAAGAAAAGCAGTCTACTTCAGCTGAAAGACTGTCCTCTCAAAATACTGAACATAATGTGAGCACTTATTGAGAAACTGCATGTGGGAGTTGTAAATCAAACAAAGCAAGATCAGTTTTACAGCAAAACACAGCCACAGGACAGGAAAGGCTGATTTCAAGACTATTACCCAAAATTGTTGTCGGTAGATGAGAGAATTGTGATATTTAGGAATTTCCACCGGAATGTGAAGCATTCTTCAGTTCTGGGAAGAAACATATTTATTTTGCCGATTGATGTCATAATCAGTGCTTTGAGTAACTAATGAACAGCAGTTCCCTCCATTTCAAAGCAACACTTGGAGGTCATATTTCTTAAACACACGTGCCCTTAAGGAAAGTTGAGAATATTGGCCGTTTGGAGGGCTTTGTACCTTGTCTTGGAGCCATGATTCTGTGTCTTCTCATGCTGGACTATATCACGCCTGTAATGAGGCAGAGGCAACACTGCTTATTTCAAAATACCTATTAAAAAGACTGGAAAAAAACTGTGCTGTGGACACTACCTACAGAGTAGTTATCATTAGATTCATGCAAACTCTTAAAAGCAGTATCTTTAAATTCCAAATCCACTTGGATCTGATCAAGACTGAAACCATTTGGATCTGGCAGATAAATAAGAAAAAGATAAACTACAAATTCTGCCTGTTCAGACTCACCTGTGCTGTGTCTCCTGATATCTGGGAGATATTCTTTGACCCTGAAACTCCTCTCTTGCCTGCTTGCCTTTATATCTCTGGGGCTTAATTTACTGGAGTCAGCGGCAGCTTTGCTCCTGGTTACAGTGGGACATGTCTGGGCTCACCCTGAGCATTGATGAAGTTGGAAATTCAGTTTTTATCTTTATCTGCACCTTTGGACTACAGTTTAACTGTGATAGTTTCACTGAGCCTCCAGACCTCACCTCCTGTTCTGCTGTATGCTGACACCTTCTCTCCCTTTGGGATCCTCCTCCTTACTTGAGTCCTGTCTTATCTATTCTTGCTCTAGGTAAGAACACCTGTACTGGTTTAGACCATCTAGCCTATCCATCTGCTCTGTATCCAACAATGGCTATAAGTAGATAGTAGGATAAATTAAACCAGAACTAACTTATTGCTCATTTCCCCCTTAATACTACTGCAGCTACCACCTATTTTCAGCTGAAGGATTTTCTGAACCTGTTGTGGTTCTTCTGTGGCATAGTCCCCTCTAAACACTTAGAGAGCATGTGAGCTCCTTGTCATCACACCGTGATTTGGGAAGGGCTTTCTCAACAGACCCACTGCCTGCTGCATGGCAAACTTCTTTTGTTTGCTTTGAATTTGGCTCCTATCAGCTTTGTTAGCTGGTCTTTCATTCTTGTCCCATAGACACAATCAACACTAGATCCCTATCCATTTTCTGGGTGTTAATGACTTTATAGCTTTCTGTGCACAGTGTCCCCCACCTCATCTCTTCCAGGTTGGGACACCACATTGTCCTGCACTGTTCCTTGTACAGAAATAGGATCACACCGTTGATAATCCTGTTATTCTTCTCTAAACCTTTTCCATCTCTTCTCTATCCTTTTTGAGGGGCCAGAACGGCACAGAATATTCAGGGTGGGTGAAAGATGGATTTACACAGCAGCAAAATCATGTTGGCTATTTTGTTGGCTTTTTCTTTCCTAGTAATCCTAAACACTTATTGATTCTTTGCTACTGAGCAATGACTTGATATTTTCAAGAAAGTGTCTACAGTAGCTCTACCCAGGCCACCCTCCTGGGTAGAAGTGGTGGGCACAGAAACCATAATTTGTATGTGAAGCTGGAGCTTCTTTTCCCTGAGTACATTAATTGCTTTACATCTTCTTGGTCTCAATTTCATTTCCCATTATGTGGGCTGGTCACTATCTTACAAAGTCTTCCTTGAGTTCTTCACCATCTGCCCTCATACTTGCTGCCAATAATCCTATCTTATCATTAAAGCTTGTCACCTCCTTTCTCACCTCCTCTTGCAGCTCTCTGTTCTGAATTTTCTCTAGCTCCTCTGCCTTTATCTTGCCTTTCCCACTTCAAAGGCTCACAATATCCTTCTGATTTTTTCACCTGGACCAAGTATCCTTCACATCTGTCATCTGCAGCCTACACCATCCAGAAAAGCCATACCCATTCTTTGTAGTTTCTGGAACTGCCAGCACTACTTTGCCAAGTGTTTGTAATCAAGGCAAACCAAACCTTTGGTGTCTAGAGGGAGGCTGCTCCTGTGCAAAGCTGCTTGTGAGAGACACTGAAGGGAGAACAAACAGGACAAGATGCTTCTGCAAGGCAGAAGTAATATTTAGGAATTTTTTTAGTTACTCATGATGTATTTTTTTAAAAAGGCTTTAGAAAATGAAGTTGTGGGTTTTGTTAACAGGAAAAAGAGAATTTACTGTCCTTTTTTGACCCTAGCGGTTAGCCAAAGTTTGGATTGTTTCAGTTAATTCTTTATCGTGAGGATTTTTTCAAAACCTAGTTGTTTATTTACAAATAACAGGCACTGCTTTCTTTGCTTAACATAAGGAAATACTTCACTTGCAGCTCCAAGCTCTTTTCCACCTACTATTCATACAATTTGTACTACCAGGCAAAACCTGGCAATGAGCTTCTTGGGCATCGCTCAGCTCTCTCAGAAGACTTGTGCTATGTCCTGACTTTTGGATGGTGGCTCTATTGTTTCAAACAGCTGATCCCATAAAGGATGTTCATTGTTCCCTTTTGCTTAACAAGAATGAATAGAGATGCAATATGTTCCATTTCCAATGAGTTTTAACAATATCTATAATGAGAGAAAATTCATAAGGAGCCAGTGGCCTTCCAGTGGTGTTGATTTTTCAAGGAGCGAGGTCAGTCTGAAAACTCTTCTTTACTACTTTCTTTCACCAGTAAAGCATAATCATTCACAGAGTGCCTTCATCCTGTAGAAATCCCAATTCCGTGGAAGCCCTGGCAAACGTAAGCCTTTTTGAAGCAATAACACAGAATTCCACCAGTTGACACAATTTTAACTAAGCTCAAAACTTTTTGAAATTTACCTGCTGGTTAGGCTTCCCAGTTGAAAAGAAAACAGTATAAAGCTTTTCATTTCTTTATGTAGTGAAAAGAGGCAGCCAGGTGCCACTAATTGCCAGGGAGTGAGCATGAGCTTGTGTCAAGCCCACCTGTGCCTAATTAGGGTGGGCCCCCACTGTGCATGAGCAATAAACCCTAATTAGGCACAGGTGGGCTTGACACAAGCTCATGCTCACTCCCTGGCAATTAGTGGCATCTGGTTGCCTCATTTCACTACATCTTTAAGGGTTTGGAAGTGGGATGCCTTCAACAAAAAGGTTACATAGACAAGGAGTTAATTTGGAAATTAGAGTTGGCTTCAATGGCATTCAGGAATTGCACAGCATACAAAACTTTCATTAAGTATGTGGAATTCCAGAAATGCATATGTCAACCAGTGACTCAAGATCCTGGGCCCAGAGCTTCGCCCATGTGGGAACCCCTTATGGCCCTTTCCAGTGCTTTCTCTCATGGGGGTGGTGCAGTTTTTTCTGCCTTCTTCCAAACTGGTCCATGCTATAGACCTGAACACATCTCTGAGCACCTGAGGTAAGTGACACAGGTCTGAGCAGACCTCCTGTAGCCTGCTCACTTTTGTTATTACGTTGCTCAACATCATTGCTCAGAACAACTTTCAAGCACAGCTAGGCCTTACAGACCAGCTGGGCACTATCACCATTATTCTCCACTTCTAATCCTCTTCTCTCTGCATGTTGTAACACAACTGAGTGCACAGCAAGGAGGGGCAGCATTGCTCCTGAGGATCTTCTATTCAGTGGTTGGGCTTTTTCTCAGCTCTGTGCTAGCATCTCATGCTCTGCTCTGCCTCAGAGGAAACAGCACAGAGGCCCCTCTAGCAGCAGCCTTCTGCTGCTTATTCTCCACTGCAGAGGACACATGATTTTTCTGAAAAGACAATGCTGCTTTTCTTGTTATGACTGATGTTTCTCACCCTGCACTTTATGAGCAGACACAGTTCCAGTTTAATGTGTGCATTGTCTCAGTGCGAGCAAAATCAAAGAAGCCTGGTGCATGTCAGTGTGAGTGTGAAATGCCCAGGGGTAGCTTGCTGGGCTGTTACAGGCACCTGAGAGTTTTCTCTTGACTGTAACTTTGGTTATAACTCCTTCTCAGGTTTCTCTTTACCTCCAGCATCTCAAAGAGCAATGGGCTGTCCAGGGAGTGTCCCAGGCTACCTAACACAGAGCTGCTCTGAAAACGTAGTACATTAAGACCCTTTTCTGTGGAAGACCACATCAGTGAGATCTGGGCTGTTTTCTGCATGCATCATACATTCAAATTTATGGTTAACACAGCGACCTGATTGAGACCACCCAGAGAAGGTGGCCTGGGTAGCTTGAGGTGAGCACGCACAATCTTGTTAAATCCTCCAAAGCTCACAATTTGTCTTAATGGCTCTTCAGCACCTCCTCTGTCACTGCACTTGGACTAATGAGAACAGGAGAGAATGGAAACTGTTGGCAATAGAAAATGCACTCTTTTTGCTGAAGGTGTCTATGCCTGCCATCCTCATTGTCTCACAGAGCATTCATGTGGCTGGAAAAGCCTGGTGACTGCTAGATCCCTCCTGCCTGAGAAGTTCTGACAGTGTGATCTAGGGCTGTACCCAAGGAATAACTCTTCCCTAGCACAGCCCTGATGATTTTAACAGCTGAGCACTGGATTCAGGACCTTCTGTACGAGGCACAGCAGGCTGGGATGGGGCTCTGGATGGACAGCGTTTTTTGAGAATAAACTGGTCAGCTCTACATCCAGGGAGAGAAGGAGGCTGTGGTTTTGCCTTCTGCTGTTGAACTCTCACTGCTGAAGGGAAGCAGTGTCAGTGCAAATAAGGCACTCTGATCTGATAAGAATTGAGTCACAACCTGAGTGATTTTATCTGGGCGTTTGTGAGGCAGCCCTGCCACAGAAAGAGGCACAAGGGCTGGTGTTGCAATGATTTCCATTAGCAACCATCAGTAGTCACTGCAGTGCCAGTGTTTCTGTAGTAATCTCAGGCTTTCAAGCATTTACTAACCAGTCATAATTTTTTCTTTGGCTGAAATTCAGCACGTGAAATAGGAATTTATTAGGGATATGGCTGAACCTTTTTTTGCTAAGGAAATCTGATGGGTTTCTGTTCTTGTTTTGGGGACTCCTTCTGGATACTGCAATTGTGAGAGCAATTCAAATCATATCTCCATTTTATTATGTTTGCCTATCCCTAACAGCATTATTAATGGACTTGTTAATCTTTATGTGTCATACCAAAAATAGATCAATATTATACGTAGTCTGGTTTCTGTTTTCATTTCTTGATGAATTATCTCCTCTTGAGTACAAACCTGGAACAGCTGCTGTCATAGGCTTATTACCCATAACCTACACCTGCCTTTGCACAACAAACTGGAATGAAAGCAGCAGAATGAACTTGTCTTTCTGAATAACAGTTGACTTAATTTTCTAACAATAAAGCAATAATGCAATACATTTATTATTAATTTCATTGCTTGTTATTTTGTCTGTAATCCAATAGTAAAATTTTAGTTGTTTGGTTTTGAGAAAACCTTTTTGGTATCCAAAAACTGATGAAAGTCATAGTGTTTGTGAGTGGGGAAGTAGCTCAGTGTTGGTAGATTCAGATTCCACTAATGATTAGCTCTTGGTACACAGTGACTTAAAGCTTGTTCAAACAGCAGGTTTTGTAAAATCTGGCTTTTCAATTGCAATGCTATAAGTAATTTGCATCACTAAATCCATAAATAACCACTCAGGCCAAAAAATATATACATACATATGTTTTCTTAGGTTTTATTTTAACCAGAAAAATCTTCTGATGCAGGTTGAACAGCAGCTCAACCTGGAGGCCAAGAGCCATAATGGAGAGTGGGAAGTATGAAAGATTTCATCAACCACACAGTGAAACAAATGCTTGTTAATCTTTGCCCTTAGCATGCAACAAGTGTGAGGAAGTGAGCTCTCATCTGGAAGAGTATTTGGAGAGAAGTAACAAACATGCTATAAATTAACACCCTTGGCTGACTTAATGAAAACCTTCCTGTTTTAGCAACCTGATAGACAGAGTTGTGATTGATTCTGCTCCCCAGCAGTGCTCCCTACCACAGAGAAAACCTGTGTATAGTGTGATGGGTGAATGGAAATGAATGTAGTGAGAACAGCTGCCCCAGACAAAGACCTGGCCACGTCCACAGCATTTCCCTCAACACTGGAATCACTGGGTGCTACTTCTCTGTATGTGCTGCAGCCATGGGAGATCTGCTGACAGCAAGGGCATGGCTGAGTCTTATTAAAGCGAGCTGTGATTTAAAGAAATCATGAACAAACTGAGCACACTGTGGTTCAGCTGGACTTTGCTCAGTCTTTGCTTCTGAAGCTTTGTATTACCAGGAACCTGACTACAAAGATGTAGCTCATTTCATGTGACAGCCTGCCAGGCTGGGTCACAAGTGTGTTACTAAAGAGCATGGATCTACCCCTGTATCTACCACAGGATCCTCCTCTGCATCTCTCTGGGAGACATCAGTCCCTCTTCCTTATTATAAGGAATTCCATGCAGTGAATTGCTAAACCACCCAGCTTCTCAGCCATCTGGAAGACAACTATGAAGGCAATTGTTCTGTCAGCACTTTCTCATGCCTCTTCTGTGGGTGTGCATGCATAATCCCACCAAAGGCTTTGGGCTAGCAAATTGTTTTGTTATAATGAACGAAAAATTTGCTAAAAAGTTAATGTCTTGTTGTTTTTATTTTATATATATATAATTTGAGAGATGCTGTCTGAGAAGTTGAGGGTGGGAAACTGGGGAATACTATGCACTGGGACAAACGAGGAAGCACCAGGAGGCTTTAGGACTCCTTTAATACTGGTTTGAATCTGCTCTGGTTAATCCAGAGAGAAAGCAGTTTCCAGCATCTTGGCTTGCAGGAATGAACTGGGAGGATCAGTTCAAAGCTGGCCTTTGCTGTCAGGAGGAGGTATTTTAAATACAAGCTTTCTCCTGGTGTAAGCAGTAGAGGAAGGGTATTTCCTTCACCTGGGCCCAAGCAAAGTGAGAAGGATTAGGGAGGGGTGGTGGTGCTCAGATTGGCGCTGTGCCCCACAGTAGGCTGCAGCCAGGACCTTGTCTTTGCGTGGGATTTTATACTGCAAATAGCTAATGCATATTCACTCTTTGGTGGGAAAACAGGACTTTTTTACTGCCCATGGGCTTTCTTGTCTTGGTGCCACTTCTGCTAGAAGTTAATGACAGACTGAGCTGTGGAGACATGGATGAGATTGCATGTAGGTAGCTGGCCTTTTGAGGGATGTTTAAAGCATCTTGCCAATATGTTCTCCCTTGGACCTCTCCTGCCCTTAAATGTCAGATTTCAGCACACACATAATTTCTGCTGTGGTTTTTCAGTTGCTCTGTGTTGGTAATTTCTGCTGCTGCCTGCATTGCCCCCCATCCTCTCCCTGGCACAATGCAGATGGTGGGGAAGCAGAGGAGAAGCAGCCCAAGGGCAGCAGCCCTGTTTCCCTGTGAGCAACTTTGCAGGGCAGGGAACATCCCTGGGTCGGCAGGGTTGGCAGGAAGGAATAAGGAAGATGTTTCATTGAGATCTGGTGGGGTAGGAAAAAGAAATGAGAGGGACCAACAGCTAGGTGCATTGGGTTTGGTGGTGCCCCACTTTATTAGAAGTATTTCTGGTAGAAAGGAGTTATAACATTAAATGGAGAATGTCTAGCAGAAACCTCAGCCATGGACCTGCCTTTCTAACCATGTCTCAGTGTCCCTGGGGCACATGACAGTGCCAGCCTGCCAGCAAGGGCTTCCCATGTGCAAGAGAGGCTGCAAATGAAGGAGGATGGCACTTGAGGAGAGAGAAATTTTGGTAAATGTGTGAAGAGGAAGAAGCTGCCACAGCATTTCCTCTCTTGAGCAAGTTTCCTCCCTGCAGCTGAAACTCCCTGTGGGTCCTGGAACCAGTATCAAGCATCAAGCAAAGGTACAACCTGCCCTGCTTTAGCAGAGGGGTTGGACTAGATGTCACTAGTGATGTGAGACCAGTCACTTTCAACCTCTGCCATTCTATGATTCTATGGAAAACCAGGAGCAGAGGTGTGGCAGGAGCAGAAGCAGGTGCTCAGGACAAGCAGCAGCAGGAGCTGCTCCCACCCTTATATCCCTGGCTGGTTTTCCTGGTTCAACCTCTCTTCCCAAACCCCCCCTCTCCTCCCACCACTTTAAGAAAAACACTATTTCTTTGTCTTTTGGCTCATAACAGGGAGTAGGGAAAATTTGTTAATTGAGTAAAAGTTTAGTGTTGTTTTCCTGTGTTTCTAGGTGGGGGCTTGAACCAAGGCTGTTTATAGTGACCACATTTAACCTGAGGTCAGCCCTTGTTGCTGCCTGTAGTAGCTGGCAGGTTTACCCTCTACTACTTCAGCTTTTGGATCTCTTTCATCTGCACAATTCAGGATTAAACGTTCCTGTTCTGCTCATGGCTTGGTTTTACACTTTTGTTAAAAAAAAAAAAAATGCTCTGTTACATTGTTTGCTTATTCTTCACCAGACATGACCTTACACATGTAGAAAGTGCTTTATACCCTTTAAAAATAATAATAATAATAAAAAAAAAAAAAGCAAAAGCATGTTGGACCCTTCCCAACCTAGAGGCAAAAGCTACCAGGAAGATAAAATGTCATCCAAACCCACTCCTGAGCCACAGGATGGGGCCAAAAGCAGCTCTCCAGCAGCAGCAGCCTGCCAATAAATCAGATGCTGTACGGCTGCTGCCATCAAGCTTTTTAGGTTTTTTTTTAACTGTCTTACTTGAAACATGGCCATGAACATAATCGGAAAAGAAAGGCAGGGCAGAGGAGGGCAGCAGGCAGTCTCCCCACCAGGCTGTCTCTTTACAGCTCCACCTCTGCCTGCCCTCTCCCAGCTGCCTGCAGTGACACATGGAAGGATTTAAACACCTCTCTCTCCTCCTGTTTTTGCTGGTGCTTTTTCACACAGACCTCTGCCTTTTGGCTGCTGAACAGAGAAAAGATGAGCACTTCTCATGACTTTCTCCATTCATAGAATCATAGAATATTTAGGGTTGGAAGGGACATTAAAGATCATCTAGTTCCAACCCCACTGCATGGGCAGGGACACCTCCCACTAGACCAGGTTGCTTAAATCCCCATCCTGCCTGGCCTTGAGCATTTCTAGGGATGGGGCATCCACAGCTTCCCTGGGCAACCTGTGCCAATGTCTCATCACACTCACAGTGACAACTTTATTCTTTATGTCTAATCCAAATCTCCCCTCTTCCAGTTATAAAGTTACCTCATCCTCTCGCTTCGTGTCCTACATTCACAGGGACAGAGGCTCTCCAGATCTCTAATGGTGTCTTAATTATCCAAATCCAAATTTATTTCAAGCCTTTCTCTTGAAATGAGTAATACCTCAAACATCAGATGTTCATGATCAAGCCACAAGGTTTTAGCATTTGCTTATTTGCAGGAGGAAATGCAATGCAAGGAACAGTTTTTTCAGTAATTGCATCTGCTAAGGACTGTATTTAAATTAAGCCTGGCTGTCAAATTTCAGCCCAATGCAACATGCCACCCATGCAAAATTATTTATTTTTCAGTGGATTGTACCTCTAAGGACTTTCCTGATTCCTGGCTGCTCTTTGGCCCACAGAAGTAAGGAAGCAGCAGCCAGCTGCAGGTGATAAACAAGAGGAAATGGTCTCAGGTTCTACCAGGGGAGGTTTAGATTAGGTATGAGGAAAAGTCTCTTTACTGGAAGGGTTGCCCAGGGAAGTGGTGAAGTCACCATCCCTGAAGGTATTTAAAAGTCAGGTAGATGTGGCACTTAGGAACACAGTTTAATGGTAGACTTGGCAGTGTGATAGGCTATAGTTGGACTTTAAGATCTTAAAGGTTTTTTCCAACCAAAATAATTCTATGATTCTAAGTGCCTAGATCCTGACCAAGCCTTGCTTCTCTGGTGGTTTTACCCCATGCTGCTGACCACTGAGCGTACCCATTTGATCAGGGAGTGCAATAACTGCTACAATGGCAGTTGTAAAAAATGGCAATGCCTCCAAATATCTGTTTGCTCTTTAAGCTTCTGACTGCTGTTTTGGCAGGTAGCTATTTATGCCAGGAGCTTTCAAATCCTTCCCTTGAACAGCATGTCATTAGCTTCTCTGTCCACTCCAGTCTAACACTGCCAGGAATTTCCACTGACACAAACCCCTGTGTTGGCGGAACCCTCACAATTATGTTAATTTTGGGGCCCCACTTGTGTTGTTACTTGACCCAGCCCTTAGCTGTATGAACAATGGGACAGCAGTGTAATAGTCTGCCCCTATAATTCAATAAGAACAATTCTACTGCCAAGAGTAATACTCTGACAGCTGATTTTTTCAACGTCTTTTTTAAGGAGAAACAAAGAGAAGGATAATTTATTTGCCCTTAAAGACATAAACCTGCCCATCCAAGCAGGCCTATGGCAGCACAGCAGCTCCCACCCAGCAGCACCAGGCAGGCGCCTGGACAGCTGCTCCAGCTGTGCTCATCACCACAAACTGAGCTCCCAAGTCTTAAGGCCATAGAAAATAATGGAAAATTTTGAATTATGAAGTACATAACTTGCACACACAAAAATAAAACAAAACCAGAAGAAAAAGCCAACAAAAAACCAACCAACCAAACAAACAAACAAGTAGAAAGAATTAATTTGTCTGTGGTACTTTGATGAGTTTTATTTTTAAATCTTTCAATTATTTTTTCCTGTCATGGAAGCCTGGGACGCCAATATGTGCTCTTTGTGGGGTGTTTGCAATGAGACATCGACGATTTTGTGGAGTGTTCCTGACTTGGGCATGATTCCTGGCCCAGCATCTTGTAAAAAATAGGCCCAGATGACAGAAGCCAAGCCTTCCAAACCAACCATCAGTATTATGTGTCTGTGATTTATTTTCTGGGGTTAGGGTGGCTTTTTTTCTCCCCTAATTAATACACAGAAGGCTTCTCCAATTAGCCCTGAGTGACTTAAGGCTTAGTCACATCTGTTGAATACTCTGAAAGTCACCGCAACCTTAAGGAAGTGTTTATAAAGTTTCAAAGGAAAAATGAGCCTGCCCTCTAGCTGCTGCACAGGCATCTCACTGCCTTGGCTTTCCTATGGCAGACAGGACAGAAAAACAGTTTTGCTTTCTCCTCTCACACTTTCTGGGCTCTGCTGTTTCTTGCCTTGCTCAGGGGCTCTATCTGGGTATGATATGAGGTTCCTCTGCACAGATGTGACCACCTGGATGGCTGTTTAATGTTAAAGTATGACCGTGTGACTTTTTGCATTGTAAACCTGATTCTCCAAGTCACAGGGCAGTAGCATAAGCTCCTCTGCATTGCCTTCATCATGGTGAGGAACCAGTTCTTAAAGGACTGGGCCTTTTCTTGAAGCTCTTGGGGTTTGATGATGAATAGCACCTTAGGTGAATTTAACCCAGGTGTAAGGTAAGGGCCAGAGCAAAAATGAGTCCAAATGCCAAATCAAATATGTATGTAGATACTCTTTGGATACAACAGTCTTGAACAATGCTTTCTTGAACAATGCAGAAGAAAGCAAGGGATCACCTGTGTGCCAGGGGGCTGCTTCTCTAAAATTCTCTTCTATTTCCAAAATACAGGAAAGTCTGAAGATCTTCTGTCTTTAGGGATAGAGTAATTAAATGGACTGTGAGGAAACAGTAACTCAGTATGGCTGGATAGAGAAGTAGTTTAGATAAAGCAGGGGAAAGAGGGAAGGTTTCACTGTAAGGTTCTTTCCACAACGTTTCCTCATTTTCTGTCTTGCTCCGTAGTTCATCTAAAAGTCCCAGAATGCAAGATCAGACCCTGAGCATATAATAAAGTAGGAAAAATCAGAGGAGAAAACAAGAATGGAGAGGTGGAAAAAAGGAATACTTCTCCCCACTCATATGAGGCAGCTGCTCTATGTTTTCTGCTTGGTTACATGGGGGAGGGTCAAAATGATGGTAGGGCATCAACATGGTTCTTTCAGTACTATCTGTGGTGAAGCCCGGCAGTGGCTGTTCATAAACACTAAGTGATTTCTCCAAATGGTCTGAAAGCAAAAGATATTAAACCATATCAGAAACGTTGAAAGAGGTTCATTTTGTTTTGTTTTTTCAGAAAAATGAAGAGTTTGTTCCAGGAAAAGGAAACATCTGGCACTGTCAAAGGGGACTATTCTGTTTTCTAGTTTTTGGCAAAGGCAAGAAATGAGTGTTTGGCAAAGTGGCTTCTTTTTTATTGCTGCCTCTGCCTAATGCAAGTGCTGGAGATAGCATGGATCAGGTCTGAATCCTTTCTGTGCCCAGAGTGACTTGGACCACCATTGCCCAAATTTAATGATGATGAGTTTCTTCCATTACTTACTGAAAATAAACACTGTGAGAAGGCATTCTGGCTGGAGCTGGGCTTGTCCCAAGTGACTGTGATGCTGGCAGTTCTTGTTTCCATTGACCTCTTCTGCAGGCACCATCTCATTTTGCTGGCAGCACTTATGGGCTGACAGAAGCACAAATGTATTTACTAACACAGTGGTTAGGCCACCTTTCTGACAAGGAAGCAAGACTAATCAAATGAATTAATTTGGACACAAAGCGTAGTTCATAACAAAAACTTCCTGCTTCTTGTAGAAGTGGGTTAAAGACAAGGTTATGGTATTATATCTTTCATCTGAAAATGGCTGTAGGGTATTCAAAATTTAATTGTTGAACTGAACAATAAAATCTTCCCTGGCCCCTGTTAGAAGCTAGTAAGAGGGAAATGGGGAGATAACTTTAAACCTTTCTGGTTTAATTTTTTTCTTGAAAAGCTTGGATTTTAACAAACCTGTAAATTTTTTTGTAAGTGTCCACCATCACTGAATGCTTGAAACTAAAATGCACCCCCTCCTTGCTGCCAGATGTTTTCTGAAGGTGGTGGGACAGAGGGGTTAGGAGGGCAGCCAAAGGGGGTCAGGCTCCAGGAAGGCTTTAAACGTGATGGGCAAACAGGGAGCAGCTGTAAGCCAAGCCTGAGGTGGCAGAAATTTCTTGTGGGGGTCTCTGAACTTGCTGGGGCTACTGAGAGGTGGCTTTTGGAATGGATCTATCGAGGGGAGGTTTGCAGCGTGCCAGGGGTGCGGTGCAGTGCAGTGCAGTGCAGTGCAGTGCAGTGTGCTGAACCTCAGCTTGCTTCCTCAACAGCAAGCCTGAGACATACGGAAGAAGAGGAAGAAGCGGCGTGCCTGGAAATCACATTTAATAAGGTATTTACCATTTGGGAAGCCACTAGGTGGCAGATGAGGTGTAGCAGAAATGAATCGCAGTGGCTGGAGGTGGAACAAGTTCCTCAGCTGCAGGCATGGAAGCAGGGATCACCGCCCGGCCCAACAAACTGGTGGGTGGTGTGGTTTTGTTTCTTTCTTTAAAAGAAGATTTAATAAAATATTGTGGGGTTTTTTTGTTTTTTTTTATTTGTTGGGGTTTTTTATTTTGTTTTGTTTTAGGTGGGTTTTTTTTGGTTGGTTGGTTGGTTTGGTTTGTGATAAAAAATATTGACAGGGAGGAACCAACCCATGGTTCCCCATAGGGACCCCTCATCCTGCCTCTGCCCCCCTCAGAATGCAAATTGGGGGATGTAGCAACCCACTCTCCTGGCAGGCTGTGTCTGAGCCCTTGTTGAAGTTACCAGTCACCTCCTGCTCTTTAATCATTTCTGCAGTGGTATTTGCAAGTAAAGCCACAGAGGTCTCTTAAATTCCCCCAGTACAGTGTTAGCGTATGCTAGGTCAGAAGCAGCCCTCTAAAACCTAGTCTTCTGAATCACTTGGGCACGGCACAGAATGATATTTTCTTCCAGTTATTCTGGTTGCAGGAATATTGTAATTTGGGACAGAAAATCTTAGTTAATCAACTGATGGAATAATGCATTGAAAAATATAAAATGTGAAGGGTACCTCTACAAAAATGCGGAAGCTTAAGTAGCCCAAGCTATACATGGGAGAATACAGGATCCACCTACTACTTAGTCCTGGTGTCAAGGAAGAGAGGGAGAGAAGTGTTTTGAAAAGCAAATGTGGGGGTAAGGCACCTTCTACACTGTGCATGATTTGTTCAGCCATCCCTGGTCACCCAAGGAAGCTGTAGCCTCATTGTGTGAAAAGCTAGGGCAGGAACATGTTCCCATTCTATTGCTTGCAATGAGGAGCCAGTCCCTAATTTGATTATGAATTACAGGGGCCCATCATTAGCCCTGGAGGTGGCTTGATGCTTTTGTCTTTCTACCTCAGTCAGTACATGAGTAGTGTTGGTTGCATATCTACACATCCAAGTCTTACACAGCTACCAAGGACTGTCAAGACATCCATCCTGTCTGTTACTTGAAGTCTTTCATCGATTTATAAATGAAGCAACAATTTAGAAGTTTTAGGAAAGACTTACTGGTTTGACTACCTATGCTTTTTCAGGATAAACACCATGTAGGGATTTTCAAAGCAAACCAAAGTTATTGCTGTTGTAATTTCAGCATTAGTTCTCAAAACATCCCTCTTGGTACCTCCTTTGTTCCTGTGGTATGTGGGCCTTTGTGGCTCACTTTAGGCTCTGCAGTTGAGGAGAACCTGAAGAACTGAGCAAAAAGATGAAGGGAACCCAGTAATTAAAAAAAAAAAATATGAGCCTCAACCAAGCAAGTGATTCAATAATTTCTGGCTTAATTTCTCCTTTTGTCTAAGGATTCAGACCATTACAATTGGTGTGAGAGCTCAAAGTAAACAACTCTGTTGTGTGGGAGCAGTGATGGACCTGTACTGTGTTATTTAGGTTACTTATAAAAAACATGCATAAAAATGTTGAGGTAGCATGGGATTTACAAGGACCAGAGAAAATGAGCCTAACCTAGGTTCCTAGGAACCTAAAAGGCCTGCCTGTAATAACTGCTGTCTCCTGCACTCTACTTGTTTCTAGCCTATTGCCTTCCCCCTGCTTTCAGCAGAGTCCTTCACCTTATTTGCAGCTCTGCCAACAAGTGCTTCCCCATCTGAGGACATGGCTACTGCTCCAACCCTGTCAGATAATGAGCATGCCCTTGGCATTTAAGACTGTACATGTTAAAGGACAACTAACTCATCAACTGACATCCCTGACTATGCAGTTAGAAGAAGGTGAACACTGTATTGCCTACAGTAGAACAGTATTTATTCTTAAATGCATTTACTTTTGACATGCTGATGCTGTGTGCTATAGTCACACAAGCACAGAGACCTTCTTGTAGCAGAAACAGATCTAGCAGCAAAACCCCCCATGAACACCCAGATGCAGATTATTTTGCCTTCACAGATGCCTAGGAAATGTCCACCATCTACTTTAGCATGAACACAACTTCCTGGGGCCTTTGTTGCTTAACAGAAAGGTCTCAGAGATCTTTCTCATCTCCATAATTAGTCTAGAAGCCACCAGAAAGGCATTTACTGGACAAAGACGGAGCAAAAGTCAGTGAAGCTGAAGAAACACAGAGTGGTCAAGAGGAGAAGGCCCCACACTGATCATAAGGAAGGGTGTAACAAAGGACTGACCAGGACCCCAGGTCTGGGCTGTGGCCATATACCATCTGAGTTCTGCATGGTCTTGAATACATGAATTGGGCTTCCAAGACCTCAGCAGATATGAGCAGAGGGGTTTTCTGCTGCTTCTGCAACACCTGTGTTTTTGTCAAAGAAGTTTAGCTGAGCTCACTGCTGCTCTACCCAGACTCCAAGAAAAAAAAGGTTGCTATGGCCCCATTTCTGGAAAGAGTCTACTTGCTCACCAGAAGCCAGTGGCCTGATCCAACCTCAGTGATGTAACTCACAGATAGGGAGGGGTCCTGGCCTTCAGCCTCAAGCCACACCAGCAATGAGGCCATGTCTGCAGCACTTTGTCATCAGGGATGGCTTTTTTTTTCTACAACAGTTTTTTTTTTTCTAAAATTTTTCTGCAGTCTTGACTGAGAAAATTGTCTTGCCCTACACTCCTAGCCAAAACAGCTAATGTGGAAAATTTTGCAAAGTGTGGCTGATCCAGGGTTTGCGCTTTGGTACTGCAGTAGAAATGTTTCTTAGGACTGTGGGAAAAGAATAAGGTTCCTCAGGCAGTTCTATGTTTGGGTGGCATTTCATCAAAGAAGGTCATGATCACATGTTTAACTTTCAGCTCAAAGCTTTTAGTGCATCTTCCTGGCTTTGGGCTCAGCTTTGGTTTTCTAGGCACTGTGCTGAGCTCTGTGGTACAAACCTGAGGCAGCTCATTCACCGAACATGGAGCAAGAATCTCCAGGTCTTCACAGGAATGTGAATGAGATCAGAATTGAGAGAATCAGAATGAGAGCACAATTTAAAATTATTTGGATACATTAAAATTTTGCATGTTGAATGCTGAAGTGTTTGAATGTAAATGTTTTGAATTTTATTAGACTATGAAATAAAATTGTTCTGTTCTGGCTGTGCCAAAGCAGAACTTTCAGCCTTACCCAAATGGGTGTTTACGTTTTTTCCTGTGAAATGTCACTGAAATAATCCTGGTCCCTGGGGATTCTTGGCTTCAACACAACTGTGTTTTTCCATGTGTGTGATCTTGTTAGGAAATTTTCAGCTATGTCTGGTTGTGACTAATGGATAATATAGAATCAGTCCATCTACCTGATACACAATTTTACTCTAAGAAATTCCCTCAACCATAGAATTTTAATAAAAGCTGCACCAATTCATGTATGTTTGAAATCTAGTTAGAAATGTCTTACTTTCTATTCTGAAAGAATAATATTGTTACAATAAAATGCATCTTTTCTTTAATCTGTCTACCTTACAGTAATTTCTATGAAAAAGTAAGCTGCTGACTAAAACTCTATACTTTGCACCTTTTATCTTTTTTTTTATTTTATTTTATTTTAATTAACCTTAATGAACTAACCTCTCAGAAGTCCAGCTGGCACCTAAGGTGATGCTTGTTGCACATTTTAAGCATAGTGAGAACTGGGGAGGTAAGAGTCTGGCAGTCTGGGTGCATTACCCTGCAGGTCTGAGGCAGTGCCTGGGAGTACAGCAGCAGCAGTGTAATTTCCAAGAAGCTCAGGACAGCATCGTTTCACCATATGGGTGCCTTTTCCTGAATTTAGGAAAAAAAATCTCTTCTGGCATGAAGGGTATGGAAGGCCTTAAGATGTTTTGCTCTTCCTCAATTACCATATGATCTACCAGTACATGTGAGGAAATGATTTACTGCAAAGTTTAGGAGTTTCAAATTGCAATGTGCCAGGAAGTGAAGCAGTATAGAGGAAAAGGAGGGAAGTCAGAATGGTTCCAGATCCTCTGCTTGTCCTTGAGTTCCTCTGCCAAAATGTGGTTCTTGGACTGCCCTTTTTTTTTTTAGTTTCCTTTGTCATGAGACGAAAGAGCTGGACAGATAACAGGAAAACCTATGGGCTGGCTGACTGCTCAAAAGCAGGGTAAACAGATCAGTCTTCATGTCCTGACCACTGTCCCAAACACACAAAGTGAAGGAGGGGGTAACCACACCTGCAAGAAGTGACAGCAGACAAAATATTTTTCTACTTGGAAGTGTTATTTTTTAAGGGGCCTTATTATCCTCCTGTGATGATGTGTTGACAACCTGTTGCAAACATTAACAGCCCAGTGAGAGGGTCAGGAACAAAACTTCTTAAGCCACAGGCAGAAATGACTTTTTTACTATGTGTATGCCACCTCATTGCAGCTATTGTTGAGAAAATTCTCAAAGGGTTTTAATTTAATTTTGCTTTGCTTTGTTTGTTTGTTTTATTTTATTTTATTTTATTTTATTTATTCCTTGCATTCTAGAAGTTGAAGTTGATAATAATTATAGCAGCCACAAGATGTATTTATTACAATTGCTGTTCTGATCTTGGTTTAAGTTCCTTGAAGGCAAGCTTTTATGAACTGCACATCAACAGTGCTCTGGTGAGAGCTTCCAGAGAGTGATGAGCAGTGACAGCTAAAGATGCCATCTATTATTTATCAGCTTTATCATAGTTTTGAGTTTTGCCTTTATATCATGCAGGCAGTGGAGTGGAGTTAAAAAAACCCACCACCTCTGCATGAGAGATGATTTAACATTGCATGCCTTGATCCAAAAATAAACCTGACCAACATCCAGGTATAGGGAACAGAAACACTAGAAGCTTTATGGAAGAGGTAGATTGCCAAATACTGAGGTTTCTTTATTGATTGCTCTTCATGATATCTTTCATTTTTTTGAAACTGGAACATCATCCATGCTGAAAATAAGAAAAGGCACTTCCGTTGCCTATTTCTCTGGTGGATGGTGGGCAAGCATGTGCCAGACACAACTGCTATTACCAGAAGTGCTCTGCCAGCTTCGAAAAGTGACCTTTCTAGGACAGATGCTGGGTTAAATTTTGTTGGAAAAAGCCTGCTTCCCTATTACCCCAGGATGCCCAATTTGTGGGAGCAGCCGGCCTCCTTCCAGCCTGGCACCCAGTGCCTGATGTGCTGTACCAGGAGGTGCCGGTCCATGCCAGCCCCCATGAGAAAGGCTCTCAGACTCTGTAAAAGATCATTTCAAATGCTGTTTATGCTAACAGCATAACAGCTAAATGCTGTTAAAATGCTAACACTATAAATATAAAATAACATAGATGATCTTACACACCTCCAGCTTCCAGGAACCCCAACCTGTGCACCCCCATGCAGCATCTTTGCAGAGAGGGTTACTCCAATTGGGTTATTTGAGCTGGTACAGGATTTTCTTACAAGATAACAATGCTGCTCACTATTTGTGTTGTCAGACAGAAAGGTCGTTCACAGCTTCTTGCTGTGCTTTTTGACAAAGGCAGGACCACACTGGCAGTGTACTAGCTGGTTCCAAGTGGGAGCTGCCTGAGGGTTCCTGCCTTACAACCAGCTGGCAAGCTTGTCCTGTGGCCACAGGGTGGCCTAGCATGGGGACACAGTGCCCACATGGGCTAGCTGCTCCACGGTGCACTAGCTCCTCTGTGCATGGTGGTCCCTGATCAGGACCACTGTGCTAAGACAACCTGGTCTCATACAGAAACTGTCCTGGCCAGCAGCACTGGATGTGGTGCAGGCTCCCAAGGGGGACTGGAGTCAGCAGACCTGCAGACCTGCAGCACTGCAGACCTGCTCTGTGCCATGACATTGTGTGCCAATGATTGTGCATTTGTACACCAGGCTGCCAGTGGTGTGATGGTGCCTCAGGACTATGGGCCAATCTGCTGTCTCTTGCTGTGAGGCCATCATCATGGCACATCTTCCAGCAAATCTTACTAGGGAGGTTTAAAACACCTGTAAGATCCCCTTAGCAAGCAAAAAACCTGAACTTTTATTCAATGTTGTCAAACTCCTCCACATCATTAAGCAAAAGTTCTTAAAACAATATAGATTTCAGCATAATTGACATGACTGGTCATGAGTGTGTTTGTGCACCAGCTGATTCATGCTGACACATTTTTGGTTTGGCAGTTACTGTATAAATACAGCTACTGTATTAAACCCTACTGTATAGGGTCCTGATCCCCTGCCATCCTACCCCACCACTCTCATTGCTCAGGCCTCTGCCAAGGGAGCAGAAAATGCAACCAGACTAGAAGAGCAGCCTTCCTGCTCCTCAGCACTGAGGATACACCAATGCCAGTGGACACAGTGTGTACACACCCCAGTCCTCCTTACAGCCACAAATATTTAAGAAATGGCAAAAGACCTGTGGTGGAGACATGGTTTGGCTTAGGCAGTGACCTCCCTAAGCACCTAGCAGATGCTGGAGGGTCTATCTTCCTCCCTTCAGCACATATTAGGGAGAAAACAGAAGTGTGTAAGGAGACACATGGAGTTGCATGGGGATCCCAGGCAGGAAGTAGAGGAGAACCTGACCTGTGTTGCTGTGGGGTGCATGGTAGCTGCTGGGCAGGGGCAGCTGCTAGAACTGCCCCTGAGTCACCATGTTTGATGGGCTGGTGCTTGCAAAATACTGGGCCCTCAGCTCACAGTGCTATACAATGGCTCTACCACACAAAAAATAATTTTGGCTGCTCCTCTGTCTGTTTGACCAGGATAATTTTATTTTTCTCACCCTGGAAGAAATACTTTTAAATGGAGTTGTTTGGACCTCCTCAGGGTGTTACCGCAAGTTGCTCAGGCATGTCTGGAGCATACAGTGTAGCTGCTCAGGCTTCAAAAATTAGATTATAGTGTCCTTTTAAAATCTAGAGGAATGTATTCATGAGCTCTGAGTCACCTTAAATGTGACATTCTTTTTTGGGCTGTTTCTATTTAAAAAAGATGTCCTGAGCGTCAAACAGCAGCAGGAGGTGGTGAGGGATAGACAAAAGCCTCCAGTCACCTCATCACAAGGGAAGCCCAGCAGAGCCTATGCTCAACTCTTTCAGCAAGGGGCTGTGTCCCCACCATATCCTTCAGGAGCACCTGTGTGGGCTTGTGGCTTATGGCACTTGATAGAGCATGGAGGAAGTGTTCCAGCAGCATAGAAAACCACACTGATATCACAGGGGAAAAAACCCACTGTCTTGAAGCCCCCTCTGCAACAAGGGCTTTCCCTCACAGCTGCTAAACAAACCCTGCTGACCCTTCCAGCAGCCACCCCTGCCCTCTGCAAACAACAGAGTAAAGCTACAGACCAGTAAAACGAAACCCTGAAAACCTCTCCTTGCTTTCCTAATGCAATTGAAACGCAGCCTGCAGTGAAGGAAAGGGTGAAGTGCCAGTTTGGCAGCTCTTCTCACTTAGTCAGTGAATAAGCAAGGTCTGGCAATAAGCTGGTGAACCTCCTGTCTTTGCTAGTGATGTACCCTGACCTGCATGTCCCCCATTTGACTTCGGCAAGGGATTTTCCACTGGTTGTTGTTATACAACTAACTCCAGACACATGTTTTCTGGTTTCACTTGCGATTCATATCACACAGGAGCTGAAACATGCTCCCTGGCTACCACCAAGCAAAAGTCACTCTGCGTTATTTAGGTTAAAGTTCTTAGTATTGGGACTCTTGTGCGTATCAAACAGTAGTTAATATTTACAGGACCAAAGATAAAAGAAAATCAATATAGTCTGTAAGGTGAGCCAAAACTTAGAAACCAGAGGTAAAAATTTCCACACCAAGGGACCAGCAAAAACACCCACTGGAGCCTGACAGTCCAGGCTGCCTCTTTCCCTTGTACATCAACTTGCGCAACACCACACATACAGCTTAGATCAAAAACTTCTGACCCTAAAATCAGGCTTTATATCACATGCTTCAATTAAAGGATTTATAATAGGCAAAGGGAGCACCAGGCTAATCCCAAAGATATCTAGATCATGGAGTGCTTTTCTGGAATTTGTGCAACAACCAAATGATCCAGGCTGGTGCTTCCAAAGCCGCCTTTGATCTGTAGGACATGGGTCTGTGGGCAATTGTTTTTTTGGGATACAACTCCCATTTGCAGACCAATAACTTTCTGCAGTCCCAAATTCTTGTGTCATGCAAATTAGGATGCAAATTGTAAGCAGAATTTGTATGTAATGCAAAAGAAGTTGCAGGAACAGGGTGAGATAAGACAGTAATAAGTGTTTTTGACAAGAGGCTCAGAGAAGATCTCTCCTCATGTGACTCCCATGCTGTACCCTTGTGCCAAAGACCCTGAGCTCTGGCTGGATATTCATGTTGCACCTCTTGCTTGTAACCCAACTAGAGAGCAGAACATTGGTCTCAGCTTAGGGACAAGGACTCAATTTGATTTATCTCCTTTTTGGGAAGCATCCTCAAGTGTGAGGCATGTCAATGGCCTGGCATCTAACCTGTCACTTGCCTCAGAGTTACAACACGGGTCAGGAGCATGCAAAAGCCAGAGTGTGACAATGGAGGAGCACAGTATACCACATTTTTGGTTCCAGATGATGCTCTAACTGCTGGCTTGTTTGTAGAGACAGAATTAAGCTGAGACTAGATACAGATAGGGCCTGAGATCCCTTGCTGAGGAAAAAGGGCCCAGCAGGCTACAGGCAACAAGGCCACAGGCAAAAGGACAGCTGGGGAGACAACATCACAAGAGAGATACAGAGGTGACCAATTGTGGCCAAAATGATGCTCGTGTAAAGGGAACCCTTGAGTTGCACCTGTGGCCACACAGCTCAGGTGTAATCCTAGGAAGGAGAAAGACAATGCAAAGGGGTTTTTCTAGAGCTACCTAGTGCTTCCTTGCTGGATACTTCTCTGGCTGTGTGATCCCTCAGTACTGCATCCCAGATGATCCCTGAAACAAGAAATCCTGGAAAGGTGTCTCCCATAACTACCAAAGTTAATCTTCCTCTCCCTCTCACCCTAGCCTGGACTGGCTGAGCCCTTTCTCTCCCAGCATGTCAAATGTAAAGAAATAATTCTGCAGAATTAAGTAGATTGATATTTAAACTGTCAGCTTTCAACATGTAGCCCATTCAATCCCACGAGTACAAGGTAAGTAACAAGAAAATGGGAAGCCTGATGTCAGAAGGCTTAAATTTGCCACAGGGTATCCCACATCTGTTGGGGAGAATATCTGGGCCCATAAACATAAAATGGTCCACAGCCTCTCAGACATGTGCCTGCCCATAAACCATTCAATATTCCAGTGGAACAGCATTCTTATGGGGTTAACTTTAGCCATGAGATAAAAATAGCCAGGGTTAATATTTGGGAAAGACATCTATGTTTTGCAAATTTGTAAAAATCAATTATGCAAAAAACAGTTGTGTCATGTCTGGGTCACTTAGTATCACTGGGATTTAAGTCTTGGCTTACCCAACTGGCCAGGCCAGTTCTTTTATAATCCTGAATAAAAAAATGCACAGTCATGTGTATTCCGCGTGGGGCTCTATTTTTGTTTCTCACAGGATTCTAGTTCTTTCTCTGTTGCTGAACCTCTTGCATAATACATTGTCATTTTAATTCAGGGGGAAGAGCATTTTGTGCCTTGCAGTGGCCTAGGCAGTAGGAAATGTTTTACCAGTAAAATTGGTCTGATGTTTTTATTGATGAAGGAGGAAGAGGAGGAGGTTAAATCACATGAAACTGTTTCTGTGTTCTAGTATTTATTAACAAGAAAAGGCAGGGATTGTATTTGCTCTCAGAGGGATTGGTGCTTGATGCTGCAACACAAGTTCATGCTGCACAAGGAAAGTTCTGCTTAAATCCTTTGAAGGGTGAGTTAAGTGGAGTCTGCTGTTTTATTTGGTCCCATTAAACAGGGTATTCAGCATAAAAAAGAGATTTTTGGCTGTGAGCTCATCTTGCTACATCTATATTTATTGAAGATAACGCATATTTATACAGCACTAATGAAGCTAAGTGACATTTCTTTGCAGTATGATGGCAAATGGCCTTATTGAAGTAGTCACATACTACTTGCCTTGGTTTGCAGGAAACTGAAGAGGTGAGCTGCTCAAGGTGACAAATACTAACTGGCAGTACTGCAACTAAGACCCAGTTCTGCTTTCTTCTGGAGTGCCCTTATGCCACATGTTCCCAGACTTTGTATTTTGGATTAGCTCCAGCCTAGCCTCCACACTGCTGAACTTCTGACCTGTCATGTATGGCTGTAGGTCAGCAACTGGGGCATCCCTGTGGGCTCAGATGATTGATCTCCTCTTGGCCCTGGAGGTGAATTAGCCAGATTGCTGATATCTTGCTCTCTGAAACACGTTAAACACTTGGTCCCACACTGGGCTTCCTACAGAAGCACCTTTATCCCTGGAAGCAATTAAAGAAAATGTTCAGTACCTGTTGTTCACAAGTGCTGTAAGGGCAGCTGGACAGGAGGTTGGATTAGTTGACCTCTTGAGACCTGCGCTAGCCCTAACTGATTTTATCTAAAGAGCTGGAAAACATTTACATTCTATGTTCTGGCAGGAATTATGTCAAGGAGACTCAGTTGTTTATTACCCACCATCTCATAAGAATTATGGTATCTCAAGTCTTTGTCATCCAGAGCTGGAACCAGCCTGAGGACACCAGTGCCTTGGAATACATGGGCTAGGGTTGCTGTCTAAACAGCACGGTGAATGGTTCAGATCTTGAAGATGCTGGGCATGTGTCAGCCATAGGATCCTCTCAAATAACAGCTCTCCAGAGTACTCTTGGTTTTAACTCAACTGCCTTTCACAGCAGCTTAGCCAAGATGAAAACCACCATGAAGCAAAGATAGACCCATGTCTGTGGAACAAAACTTTTTCTGATCTTGCAAGATGCTAATCCCACTCAGCTATTAAAATAAAAATTTTCCTTACAGGATGGGGCAAGAACATAAATAACTTGATTAGATTCACCAAAGCCTTTTGACTAAGCTGTTGCAAGCACTTCAGCAACCTCTGAAAAATTGCTTAGGCAATCAGTGGTGGGCTGACCTTGACTGGTTGTCAGGTACCCACCAAGCTGCTGTATCATTCCTCCTACTCAACTGGACAGGGGGAGAAAAATATGGCAAAAGGCTCATGGTTAAGATAAGGACAGGGGGATTACTCACCAGTTACTAGCACAGGCAAAACAAACTCAACTTGCATAATTTAAAGCCAATTAACATCAGAGTAGGAAAATGAAAAATAAAACCAAATCCTAAAACACCTTTGCTCCACTCCTCCCTTCTTCCAAGGCTCACCTTGACTCCCAGTTTCTCTATCTCTCCTCCCCTCAGTCAGTGGAAGGAAACTGGGAATGGAAGATATGGTCAGTTCATCACATTCTCTTTACCGCTCTCTCCTCCTCATCCTCTTCCCTTGCTCCAGCAAAGTGTCCCATTCATGGAAGATTGTCCCCATTAACTTCTTGAGTGTGTGTCCTCTCTACAGCCTCCTTCAGGCACTTACCTACTTCAATCTAGTGTCCTCCATGGACTGCAGGTGGATATCTGCTGCATCCTTAACCCTATGGGCTGTAGGGAAACAGCCTCATGGTCTTCACTACATGCTGTAGGGGAATCTTTGCTCTGACATTTGGAGCATCTGCTCCCCCTCCTTCTTCACTGATCTCAGTGTCTGCAGAAGCATTTCACTTATTCTCACTCTTCCCCCCAGATGCAGTTGCTCAGCATCTTTTTTCCCCCTTCTGAAGTCTGTTATCACAGAGGCACTGCCTCCATCACTGGTGGACTTGGCCTTGGCCAGCAAGTGGGTCTGTCCTGAAGCTGGCTGGCATGGGATCCTTTGGACATGGGGCAAGCTTCTTGCTTCTGTCAGAAGTAACCTTCTAGCCACTCCCCACACCAAAACCTTGCCACTCAATGGATTTCAGTTCCCACTGTCACCAAATCTGAGCACTGCTGCACACTTCTGAGACCAGAAGCACTATTAAGTATCCCTGTTTACAAAGAGTACACTGAGGCATGAGGAGCCCAACGGAGAGGTGCGACTGCCTAACCCTTCCCTATCTCTCACTGGAGGTCCAACTGGATTTTGGTAAGTAAAAGCTTTTGGGATTGTGAAGCTTATTTACTTGTCTGGAGGCAGAAAGGACAGCTACAGAAACTGAACCTATATTTCACACTAGTACCTTAGCTCCAGACCATAGTCCTTACTCTCGCATGAAGGTGGACTTATAATGCTGACAAAAGACAAAAAAGCTGCTGTCTTTGGCTAGCACTGATATTCTTGATTGAGTAGTTTCTCTGGTTTCATATCTTAATTCAAATCTAAATAGGAATCTAATTATTTCTCAGCATGTTAGCAATGTGATTTTTCTAATCCTGTGAATTTTGAGTTGTCACTGCTTAGAAACCTTTTAAGTTAGAATTCTTAGACAGTACATCACACTTATACCTCTCACATTGCATTCTCCTTCTTGCTTTTGAAAAGAAGGAATCATTAATGTGTGTTTTTCCTCCTGGGAAAAGAAATTTTCTAGTCTCTTTCAAGCAAAAAAGTCAACAAAAATCAAGAATAGCAACATGCACAAACTAGTATCTTACTGTGACTTATTACAGTTCCTCCACTGTCTTATCAGAAAAGGTGATTCAGGAGCTGTGACTCAGGGAATAACTGGGACTAGTAGTAGACATCTATCTTCTGGATTGTGCTTTTTGTTTGCTTATTTGCTCACAGATTTGATATATCATGTTTGAATGGTATTACACATGGCATCTTCAGGTGCAAACCTGCAATGTCAGCACTTAAACTGAATGCAGCAATTTGAGGCCTATCAGCCTGACTCCAGGAAGGTATCTAGAAATGATCCCTGCTAAAGTGCATTTCTAAAGGGCAGTTGAGGTATTTGGGTCCAAAACTGCAAAAATTACTTCCCCTGTCCAAACCTGCCCCAGAAGGTTCCACAGATACCATCAGATTCCATCCCTCACCTGCAAGCTCTGTCCACCTGTACCACAGCAGGTCCATGCAGCTCCCTGTCTTGGTGACTCAATGTTGCACCTGATCAGGGAGGGTTTGCCCATATTTGCCTACATCTGTTGGGAAGCCAAATCTGATTGGCATTTCTGAGGCTAAATCTTTCTTACCATGGCTCTCATGGTGATCTAATTCCATTAAATCATTCAGAAGTCATTTAAGCAGTCAGGTTTCTACAGCAGTGAACTGGGTTGGCCCTGCCCAGCAGCCACTCAGCATCTGGCTTGCTCACCCTTCTTCAGGCAGGGTGGGGAAAGATAATAAGAACAACAAAAGCGTGAAAATTGTGAGTTGAAATAAAGAAAATTTAATAGGTGAAGGAATGAGGAAAAAAAACTCAAGTGGTGGAAAGGCACCTACCATCCCCCACAAGCAGACTGATGCCCAGCCACCCTCTGAGCAACAGCAACCTCAGAAGCCCCCAAACTCCACTTCTTTCTCTCCACAGTTTTATTGCTGACATGGCATTTTATGATACAGAACATCCCTTTGGCCAGCTTAGATCAGCTGTCTCGGTTGCAGCCCTTCCCGGTAAAGCAGCTAAAGTGGAGAAGAGAGAAATCCTTCATGTTGTGTAAATCACTGGTTTGTTATCAACATGGTCTAGCCACAAATCCAAAATTCAGAAGACCAGGGTCTTCTGAAAACCTTGGGATGTTTGGTACCTGTTTTTACACCATCAGGCAGAGACAGAGTGAGGCCACATCCCTGACCTGCCATCAGGAACCTACGGGTTTCATAGTTTAATTCATATCCCTGGAAGATGTGCTTCTGGAAGATGTGCTTTCAAATCCTTTTCTGGCACAGGAGAGAATTCAATTTACCACATTAGCTTTAGGTAAAAGTGGCTGGTATTCAACATTTCTGTGTCTAAGGAGACATGTGATGCTGTTGGTATGTGCCAGATGTGTAATGAAGGTACCATACAGGAAAGGGTTGCCCCAGGTTGCCCAGGCATGTGGCACCTTGGCCAGGATGTGGGCACTGTGCAGCTCCTCCTGGCAGCCTGAGGTGGCTCCAGCATCACATGAGGGTAAAGCTGGAGGCCACAAGGAATTTAAAAAACAGTATTTGTGTGCCTCAGCATGGCACTGAGAAGACTCATGGATGTGAACAGAGGTAGAATTTCAGCTGGTATCTCCACCAGATTACTTGGTCTGTGATGGCATTCCACTGCTTCCTCCCCAGTTCCGGTGCACATCACCCATGCTCACAAGCACTCCTTCAAAAAACATACGAAAAAACAGAAGTCAATTTCTTTCTGCTCTTTCTTTAAATATACACTGATCTCTAGGCTTTAAGTGACTAATTCCCTAAAAATGTGTTCATCTGTGTTCTACTAAAGACAACAAACAAGACAGGGAAGTTTTCAACTTGAAATACAATGCGTAGTTATAAATGCCTCAGTTCTTTTCTGGATCTCTTGCTGTTTCAGAATGAATCCGAGCCTCCTGTATCCACAAGGATAACAAAAGAGTATGTGCACCTGACTGTCGTGGAATCAAAACTCAAATAAAAATCCTAATGCCAGGCAATCAGCTCTATTGTTTAACATACCTTATGTTAGAGCTATAATGAGGCAGAGAGGTGAGGAGGTCTTAAGCTGTAGGTATTTCTTAGACTATCCAAATCACAAGATGCAGCTATATATGTCCACATAAATATTTATATTAGAGCGCTGTGGCAAATTCCTGGCTGATGTAAAGAGTCCTCAGCTGATGTCAGCTCCTATGGCTTGTGCTTTCCAGGAGGGCTGTGACAATTCAAATCAGCAAAGGAGCTGCTACTCTATAATTAGTCAAATCCTTGCAACAGGAGCTGCTGTCACCATCCCATCATCCCTGCACACAATTGCTGTTTAACCAGTCACAAAAGCTCTGCTTATCAGAGCATCTCGACAGCACCAAACAAAAGAATATCTGGAACTCAGTTCCCCTGTCAGACAGGCAGAGACACAGACGACAACAGGATTAATTCAGGATCTTTAGTTATATTAGCACATCAAAGGTCAGCAGATCAAAGGGGACAGTTTCTTTCCAAATTGCTGGATGCAGGAGCTGGACTGAAGTTCCCCCTGGGTTATGGCAGGGGAGGGAGTGTGGGATGGAGGCAGCCGAGCTTGCCCGTGGGGATGGATGAGGGGAGAGCAGGGGTGTCTGCTGTTGCTTGCAGCCTGGGTCACTCCAGCACATGTCAGGGTCTGTCAAATTGGCTTCTACCCTGATCAGTACATCTAGCAAAGTCACTTGTTAACACAGACAAAATAACAGGTCTACTGAAGTTTTGGCCTAATGCTCTCTGTCACATTTTCCTGGGGCAGTGGGGGAAAGGAGAAGCTTTCCTGGCCTTGCTGCCATGCAGAAGAACCTGGCTTGGCCTGCATGGCACTGAGTAGTGCAGCAGTAGCAGGTTCCCCTGTGAGCTGGCAGGCATGCCCCACCTGATGGTGAAAAAGCAGGACAGGCAGGATTTTACCGGGGGCTGCACAACCCCATCAAATGCCCAGGCAATGTCAGAACTTAGCTGGAGCGAAGTGCCATGGGCACTTTAAAGACATGGGCAAAGAAAGTAACTAGAAAGTGTAAACCAAAAAAATCATGACATCTCTGCATAAAGTAAACATAAAGCCCATTCCCAATGCACATTCAACCCTCATAATTCAAGCAAAACAAAGGTCTCACCACAGGCCAAGGAGTGTCCTTCACTCCTGAGGACCCTCCACCTTGCCTCCCAAATCACAAATCCCCATCTGGGCTCCCAGCAACAAACGTGTGGCTGTTCCGTGGGGCTTGCCTGCTCCAGGAACATCCATGCCAAGAGTTTGCAATCTGCCATCACCAGCACCCTGATCAGGGCTCAGCAAGGATTGATCTGCTCAGCAAGGGTCACAGCACCTTGCCTCAGCATTTCCCCACCAGTCTGTGCTGTGCAGACCCTGTGGCCCCACACAATCTTTATGCAGATCAGGGCTTTAGCTGCCACCTCACAAGGTGGCACCTCAGGGCAGTCTGTTTCTTCAGGAGATGAGTACTATTCCAAGAGATGTTGCCCTTCAGGTAAATCACCAGGGTGGGTGTTTTTTTTCCAGGAGTGGCTCTTCCCAAGATTTTCACAACAGTGCTGCCTGCATGGGCTCCCATGCCAGCCCACTCTCTGGAGCAGCCCAGCCCAGGTTGATACTTTTTTGGCAGTTTACACAGAGTTTGATTGCTTTTGCTCTGGATTATGGCTGTATATTTCTACTTCTGGACTCGAGGATTTTCAGAGTCAGGGCAACCCCTGGGACACTGTGTCCTAAGGGATGTCATACAGGATCCATCCCCTCCACCTGGAACCTGGCCTTGCCACCTCTCCAGTTACATGCATGGACACTGCAAAAGAAGGGAACCACAGGGTGCTTTCACATACTAGGACAGATCACAGAAGTATTACTCAAACACCGAAACTTATTAAAAATGGCTGTGGGGTAGGAAACATTCACCTTGGCATGACAGCATTGTGAAGAGGGGCATCTCTCTGACTCCATGGTCTCACAACAGTTCTCTAACTGGTGCTTTGGAAAATAGGCACCTTACCCCTGAGAGAACATCACTCAGTTTATTGATGAGTAGCCAGTGACAGTGCCTAGGGTTCAGTGACAAATCTGGCTGTGTGTGCTAAGCTACTTGCTCCAGCACATTGCACCACCTTTCAGTACAGCCCCCATCACCAGGTAGATGTGCACCTACACTTTTACTTCATCCCTTGTCAGTGTGGGTTGTATCATGCTTTCATTTGATCCAGTTAAGAGTGATTGAATATTAAGCTCTCATCTTTGAAACTTCTCATAGGTTAGGAGTGGCTTTAAAGCAAAGATCTGTGATCGTGACCTGCCACAACCTTGGGTTGCCAAATCATGGGTTGTGTTTGTTGGTACTTGCAGCCTGGTAAGCAACAGTTTACCTGCTAGACTGTAAACAAACATTTCTCAAGAAGATGGTGTGCAGCTCTGCACAGCACACACACTCATGCTGCATTACTGTGTCCTTTTCAGGATTCTCTGGAAAATTCAGTACCACTGGTATTTAAAATAATGCTGTGCTTATGTGTGTGTGTGTGTATAGATAGATATATACCTCTATGCATATAAGGAGAGCTTAGATATCAAATATACAATTTATAGATTAAATATAATATATAACACATGTAAACAATGTAACTATGAACTAATACAGTGTATCTATAGAAGCATATATATATATATATATATATATATATGTGTCTGTATGGACAGGGTGAGAGTCTGTGTGTGTCCAACCCCTGGCTGCACACATGCAGATCACTTCTTAGCACCTCCAGCTGGGTGTTAACCCAGAGCTGATACAGGGCCCTCAGCCAATAGCTCAGGTGTGAAAGTTTCCCATTCTGCTCACTTCTATGCTGTCAGCAGCCCTGTAAGCTGCTTAATTCTGTTGCTTTGATACACAGCCATGTAGCCTGGATGGAACCATTTCTGGTGTGATAAGATACTGAGGTTGACTGGGACCAAAAACTAAACTCAAGGCTAGATTTGCACAGGTAGTCTAGTAGGCTTTCTCCTCTGCAAGGACTGCTTCTACAAATATTTCAATCCCATTTTTTCCTTTTAATTACACTTTTGAGAAGACAAACTCTTTGAAGAATTTTAAGAATAAGGAGCAAAAAGTAAAAATCTGCCACTATGTGTGACCGAGTTTAACAAAATTCTCTATTTTGATTTGGAGTACTAATAGCAAGCAGCCAAAAATCAGAAAAGCAAGGCATTTCTGATTATTCTGTACTCTTACGGACAAGAAGGTTCAGGGATGACCATAACAAACCAGATATTATCACTGTTACTTGAAATTCTTCTTTCAAAAGTCACAGATGTTAGGAATCTGGGTCGGTGAAAAGTGGTAGCTTCTTCTACAGCCTTCTTACTTCTCCATTTTTTCATTAGAACTGTGTATTCAAATACAGAAGAATCTCCTTTCCCAGCTCAGATCATTAAAGCTTTGTAAATATACATGTTTATCCCCCTTCTGGTATTTGATTTCATCACCACTTTTAGTAAGGTGCAAAAGTTATTTTTGTAGTGCAATTCTATGAAACCCCAGTATGATAGCAATAAAATTGGCAAACTTTTTCTTGAAAAATTAAAACATCTCTACTGTCTCATTTTTCACATTGCAGTAAACAGCAGATCCCACCTTATAAGAAGAGTTAAACATCAGATCTTTGGGAGGCATCTGATGCTTTGTTTTGGTGCATCTTATACCACACTACAAATTATGTCTTCAAATCAGTTCTTGGCTTGTATAAACAAGAAATAAACATGGCATATGCATCTGCATGTGTAAAAAGGCACCTGAGATGATTTTGTAAGTCTGCCTTGACTGATCTTAAGAGACTTGTGTATCACAAGCTATTTTTACCTGTCTCTAACTGTGTAAAGGTGAACAGTGCAGGCACAGAGAAGTGTCCTCTCTGCAAGACCAGTGCCTGCTGCATTGGTGCACCCGCTGGAGCAGCCCTTTTTTCAGGCAGCCACAAGGGATGCAGAGATATTTTTATTCTTTGTACATATATATTTTTCTTTCTAATCTGTGAAGGACAGCATAGTGGGACAAGGATAACGTCATTCACGAGAGTCACGAGAATTGCCTCTAGGACAGTTTATTGTTTCCAGCCAGCATGCTGCTTGCCAGGAGCCCAGGCATGCTTTGCTTCCACGAGTTCTCAGTGGCTCAGCCCTCAGGTCATAACAAGCACTCTCCCTTGGTATTACATCAGGAATGGTCCTCAGACACACCTCCCGTGGCCATTTCACAACAGTCTCATCAGTTCCTGTGCCAGGGACTTAACTTTCCTGTTAAAGGTGTTGCCAAAGTGACGTTTCTGTGATATCCCACTTCCCTGTGCCTCCCCCAGCTGAGAGCAGAGTCACCCACAGTTACAGCAAGTATCCAGCAGGACCCTCTCTGCATTTCCCAGGATACTGACCAGCTTTTCTTGTTTAGACTTAGGTGCTGTTCTCAAGGCTTTCCCCCCAGCCAGCTTAGAAAGGAGCACTTTATCCTACAAAGCTATCTCTAGCAATGACCCCATCGTCCTTCCCTCTGCAGCCACATTGGTGCTGGGCTGACAGTGGACACCAAAGTTTCACACAGTGTCTCAATGCCCTATAAGCAGCTTAAGCAGGGCAGTTATCCCTCCACATATGGTACTCCTACAGCTGTTGTCCTCATTCTTTCCAGTCTCTGTCTCCTCCACTCCTCCAGCCAATCCATAGACACTTTCATTCAGCCCATCACATCTCTGCAACGGATGTTGAATCTTTTTTTTTTTTCTTTTCCATCTCTCTAATTCTCAGAGTATATTATTGAGGGTGAAATGTGATCTTTCATCTCCCCTTCTGCCCTTCCCAGTTGGATTTCTTTTCATTTGCTCCTTTTGGTGGCCAAGCTGCAGTCCAAAGAAGAGTCTTCTCCTCTCCTCTCCTCTCCTCTCCTCTCCTCTCCTCTCCTCTCCTCTCCTCTCCTCTCCTCTCCTCTCCTCTCCTCTCCTCTCCTCTCCTCTCCTCTCCTCTCCTCTCCTCTCCTCTCCTCTCCTCTCCTCTCCTTTTCTGTTTCATCTGATTTAAAACATTCTTGAAGGTACTGATTTTGCCTGTGAAGAAGATGGCAAGTGAGACTTCTGCACAGCTTATGTCAGAATGTGGTTTAAATAATGACTGCCTTTTCCTTGGCACCAGGTGATGCTTCATGGGGCTGAGTTTTTGAATGCAGAGCTTGGAAGGATGAAATATAGCACTAACCTTTAAGACTTCTCCAGAAACTCAAAACATGGCACTGATCAAATGTCAAAAGCAGTGTTCAGATATGTTCTCTGGGTTATAAGAACTGAAAATCCAAGCATTTTGCTGCATGTGGTAATTGACTATGCATCACTGTATCAAATAATCATGTCATGATTGGTACTTATGCATTATTCTCCTGATTCTACATATACATACTCCTATGTGGTCTCATTTTAAAATCATAGAATCATAGAATCATAGAATTAGCCGGGTTGGAAGGGACCTCAGAGATCATCTAGTCCAACCCTTGACCCACCGGAGCAGTTGCTAGACCATGGCACTGAGTGCCACATCCAGTCTTTTTTTAAATGTCTTCAGGGACGGAGAATCTACCACCTCTCATATTTGAAAATATGATGAGGGATATGTGCATGTGTAGTATATGGCTTTGGACTCACCCATTTGAATGTACATAAACAGAAAAATGGCAAAGCTTGATTTAAAAGTACTTCAAAATGTGTCTCTTCCAAGAAACCCTAGTTAGTTAAAAAGAAAAATCAAAGAGGCAGTTCTGGCTTCAAGAACTCCTCAAGACCAGGGTTGAAAGCCAGAACTCCTTTGACACTGAGCTATCCTGAGCGTAAGGTCAGGGAAGAGATCATGTGACAGGCTGCTACTCTGGGAAAAATTAACTTGATGATCAGAAGGTATCTCTGTTCCTGAATGTTTATATCAAGTATGAATGCATAATCAGATTATCAACACTTGCATGGTCCTAAACTAGCAGATCATGCATGTGTATGCTGATCTTAAGCCTGCGCAGTACTTTGGGCTTTGAGGGGCTACTTAAGTTCATGAAGTTGAGCAAATGTGATTGTAATCTTCATGGGATTTTTGCAAGTGTGTACTTGAGCACCCATGAAATCAGATCTTCAGCTCCTTCTGTAAATTCACACTTTTGTTGTACCACTTCTGCCACTGCAGCAGAGAAGAACACTTTTCACATGAGGGACAGATTTCAACTGGGAGAGTGGCAGGAATTAAAAAATACATTTACCTTGAGAACACCATCTTCAAGTCAGAGCAGCTGAGAACGAAACATTTTCTAAAAGGGTTCACTGTAGAATTTCTAGGATATTTGCAAAACTGTCTTTTGATCAACTACCTTACCCAACTGGTCAACCCAGCCTGCTGCATAGCAGGCTGCTGGAATTTCCACTCTCCTCTTTTAGTCTCTTTCTTGGACTTTGTAGTTTCATTACATCCAATGGCTCAAACTACAATTAGCTCTGACTGTGCCCTTCCTGAGTCTAGCACTGAGGCTCTTTGTGCTTGGCTTACGACCAAAAGGATGGCAAGGAGTGAGCTGAGTTTACAGTAGTCATGAAAGGTTTCCCAAGAGAGCATACAAATATCTGAATTTCTGTGCATGTGCTTTATAAACATCCTGGTAGTTTTTTAAAGCTGATCAGCTCCATACCAACAATGCAATGATAAACAACTTGTATCGAGAAACCGATGGTAAAAATACTACAACACAGCTTTGAAGCAAGACATCCAGTTTACAGGTCAGCAGAAGCGAGGTGATTTGGAAAAAAGTTCACTACTGCTTTGTTGTTAATGAGAAAATCATGTTTCAGCCTGTAACAACACAAACTTCTCTCAGATTGGCAGCTGCTTGCAAGAGTGCAGAGTCAAAAAAAGTAAATAGCCATATTACATGGAAAAACACAACAGGCAGCAGTGTGTGTGTGTCTATGTGTGCCTGTGTGAATGCATTGCATATATAAAACATGTATATCAAGTATATGAAACGTAACAGATTTGGAAACACTGGAATGCAGCAAGCATTCTAATAGAGATTGAGCACGTGTCATTTGTGCACATGATAAGCTTTATGTAGAGACCAATACTGTCTGCTGAACCCAAGTTAGCACCAGCTGCCTGGCCCATTTGCTCAGCTCTGCAGACTAGAGTTGAAATACTTCTCTAACTGCTTGAGAGAATGCCTGTGACTCTGCAGTTTTTGAAGCAGAATTGGAATTGACAGTAGTAAAAAACGGTGCTCCTAAAATACTCATGTAAACATTTTACTTAAAACATGTGGAGGTCAGTCAGTCTTCTAAAAATAAAAGCAAAACGAAAACCCAAAGGAAACTAGTGTGGCTTTCTGCTGTCCTTTATGCCTGTGGCTTTTTTCTGTTTCTAACTGCAGGAAAAAATATCACAAAATGTTTCTAAACCCCAATTTTAAACCTCCCTGGTAGTCCTCAAGATTCTGCTTCCATGTGGATGAACCAATCATCGTGTGTTGCTTGAAAAGCCATTCTTGAGATTCATCTTGAACGGTTATCACTGTTTCTGTGTTTTATATTCATCTAAGTCTGCTTTGGATGCAATGGAAACACCCTTTCCAAATGGGTTTTACAATAGGTTTGGGGAAAGTTTTTGTAAGGCAGTCTTCTCCCCCTCCTTTTTCTTTGTCATATGACACATTTTCTGTAATGGTAAAGGTAATTTGCAGAGATAAGCCCTAACATGTGAACTGTAATAACCAACATTTAATTGGCTGGTGGAATCATTTCTTATTAAAAACTGGCAAAGCTTTGGCAGATTTTTGGGAAGAGGAAAGAGAGGGGGTAGAAGTGAGCAGAAGTTATAAAACTGGGGGACTGTTTTTTTTTAATAGCACTTGCTGCCAGTAAATATGTGCATCCATTTTCACTTAATCACATGCTTTTTTAATTGTCCTCCATTGGTCTTTCTCTTTGCCAGATTATGGATTCCCAGAGTGTATCTGGTGGCCTGTACAGGATGCTGACAGCACTCTCAGACCAGATTCTAACAAAACATTCTGCTTTAGAAAACATCCACTAGCTTGTATTTGCTCACCTTGTCGTTACCTCTCTAAATGCAGATGATGAACGAAGGCCCTTGATTAGGAAGTATTGGTTGTTGTATTCTGGCTACTGCAAAAGCAGCTTCATGTCCTCCCAGAGAGGAAGTGCTGATAACATGCAGTAAGCACATCCAGCATCATTGAGATGATGGACAGGAGCAGCTTTAAAAGTTTTGCTGTCAGGTAGAAACCATATGAAATAAAGGTGGTTTTACCATGTATACCCAGCACAATAGCTCAGAAGTGGTCACTAATGAACCTCACTCACTGGCTATTTTTTACCAGCCAGAACAAGTACTGACTGACACAATAGCTTAATGCTTCACTTTCTCAGGGACACCTGGCCCAAAGGCACACAAAATTTACTGGTTTACTGTCAAGCCTGGCAGGGTCATGGAACAGATCATCCTCAGTGCAATCACACAGCACCTGCAAGATGGGCAAGGGATCAGACCCAGCCAGCACGGGTTTAGGAAGGGCAGATCCTGCCTGACCAACCTGATCTCCTTTTATGATCAGGTGACCCGACTGGTGGATGAGGGGAAGGCTGTGGATGTGGTCTACCTGGATTTCAGCAAAGCCTTTGACACCGTCTCCCACAGCATCCTCCTGAAAAAACTATCAGCCCGTGGCTTGGACAGGAGCACCTTGTGCTGGGTTAAGAACTGGCTGGAGGGCCGGGCCCAGAGAGTGGTGCTGAACGGGGCTGCATCCAGTTGGTAGCCGGTCACTAGTGGTGTCCCCCAAGGATCAGTGTTGGGCCCAGTTCTGTTCAATATCTTCATTGATGATTTAGATGAGGGGATTGAGTCCATCATCAGCAAATTCGCAGACGACACTAAGCTGGGGGGAAGTGTCGATCAACTGGAAGGCAGGAGGGCTCTGCAGAGGGACCTGGACAGACTGGAGAGTTGGGCCGATTCCAACGGCATGAGGTTTAACAAGGCCAAGTGCCGGGTCCTGCACTTTGGCCACAACAACCCCATGCAGCGCTACATGCTGGGGACAGAATGGCTGGAGAGCAGCCAGGCAAAAAGGGACCTAGGAGTTTGGATTGACAGGAAGCTGAACATGAGCAAGCAGTGTGCCCAGGTGGCCAAGAAAGCCAATGGCATCCTGGCCTGTATCCGGAACAGCGTCGCCAGCAGGTCCAAGGAAGTGATTCTGCCCCTGTACTCAGCCCTGGTGAGGCCACACCTTGAGTACTGTGTCCAGTTCTGGGCCCCCCAGTTCAGGAAGGATATCGTGGTCCTGGAGCAGGTCCAAAGGAGGGCAACCAAGCTGGTGAAGGGACTTGAGCACAGACCCTATGAGGAGAGGCTGAGAGAGCTGGGGCTGTTCAGCCTGGAGAAGAGGAGGCTCAGGGGAGACCTCATTGCTGTCTACAACTACCTGAAAGGAGGTTGTAACCGGGTGGACGTTGGTCTCTTTTGCCAGACGACTTTCAACAAGACAAGAGGGCATGGTCTTAAGTTGTGTCAGGGGAAATTTAGGTTAGATATTAGAAAGAATTTCTTTACGGAGAGAGTGATCCGGCATTGGAATGGGCTGCCCAGGGAAGTAATGGATTCTCCGTCCCTGGAGCTATTTAAAAAGAGACTGGATGTGGCACTCAGTGCCATGGTCTAGCAACCGCAACGGTGGTAAAAGGGTTGGACTCGATGATCTCTGAGGTCCCTTCCAACCCAGCCAATTCTATGATTCTATGTTTCTATGATTCTAAGCATAGATATAAGCAGCAACCCCAAAGCAGCTGACACACTACAAAGTCACACTCTCTTTATGTGGCAATAACATGTCATATGCCCATCTCCAACACATGGCATTGAAACACTGGATTCATAACATACACCATCATTCCTGAGCTCACCACCAGCAAATACCTGGGAGTGACCCACCAACTTGGGAAGCCACAGAAGGAGAAAGTGAACAAAAATGTCACTTGTCCCATAGATGGATCAGGAGACAACCACTGAGGAAGCAGCAGTGTGTAGATCCCACGGTTGTGCTCCCACGTGTCTGTTCAGTTCCCTTGACTGCAATCAGCTCTGGATCCAGCCATAAATTGGCTAAGGGGAAAAACCTGAAACCACTTATGAAAACTCAGCTTTTTCCAGAGAATCCCACAAGTTGCATTTTATAGTGTTTTCTCCAAATCTTTTACAAGGAGTCCTCATGAAGGAAGAGTTATGCCTTATGACAGCTCTCAAACTTCTGTTCCCTGTCTTATCAGCAGTAAATATATGCTAAACCACATATCAGCACTTACTTTATATCAAACAATACAGTGTGATTTGGGTTTTTTCCCTCCCCTTCTTTGTAGGAAATATTTTATTTTCTTCTCTGTTTCAAGATGACTTCTACACAGATTTTCAGTATTGTTGTTGAAACTCATCCTGTCTCAGCTGCCTGAGGTTCTATTTTCTGCTCCCTAAAAAATATAACATGTTCTTTTCATCTCAGGCCCTCATCTCATGATGTTTCTCATGAGTTTTTCAAGAAATACTTTTTCACAACAGTTGTGAAGAACTAGAAAACTGTTACTAACTTTCACTGATCTTGAGAAGAAACTTAACTGTCATGACTTATCTGTCAAGACAATGACAGAGGCAATGAAACAATCCAGGTCTTCCATGTCTTACCTACCAAGCCATAGGAGCAGCCTCCCTTCCCCACAGGGGTATCCCTCATTCTGTGCACATCACACAACTTGTACTGACAATTCCAGGTACTTAACAACACCAACCCCTGCAAGCAGTTTTCCAAATCCTTCTTCCAAGCAAGCATGGAACAGGATGGGCAACCCAACAGCAGTAATTAGATGTAATCACATTGCAAAAAATTATTATAGTGAACCCACTCATAAGATAATCTGAAGTAACTGTGGGTTTCTGTGAACATACTGTGCAAGGAGAGCAGTCCCCAGCAGCAGATGGTACCAGGATGAGATCTGTGGATTATGCTGTAGTCTCCTTCCACTCCAGTCCCAGCGTGGGTCTGTAACTGTAGGGATGGGGAATTTGGAATTTAATCTCTAGCTTCAGGAAATCTGTGTTGTTTTTAAAGAGGCTTAGATTCCAGCTCACAGTCTGCAGCACTTAACCTGTAGTGAATATAGTGCAATATAAGTGCCTGCAAACAGATAAGGAAGGGCTGAGAGGGCATCATTCCAGTCAAAGATCTTATATCTTCTCTGGGAAACCAGCAGGACTGTGCCTCTCTAAGGTGCCTGTACACAAACACATGATACATGGGGAATGCACAGGAGGAATTATGAGGGCTGGGAGCACTGCTATGATCTGACTTAAGTCATAGAGATATGGTGGGACAACTCACCACCTGGAGTACTGCCATGGATGGAAGCAGGCTCTCCAGGAAGGATGGGCGGGGAAAACAAGGAGGGGATTCACCCTCTATGTGCAAAAGCAGAGATAATGCATGGAGCTCTGTCTGGAGTGGAAAATGAACCAGGTGAGAGCTTTAGGCTTAGGGTTGGAAGGCCAACCAACATGGACAAAAATGTTGTGGGTGCCTGCTACAGACTATCTGATTAGCAAGAAGAGCATTTCCTACTGGTATCAGGGGCTTGTGATTCTTAAAGGCATATCTTACCAGTAAGGACAACAGCAAGGCTTTAGACACTGTATCCCAAAACATACTTGGTGACAAACAGATGAAGTATGGACTAGACTGAGTTGTGGACGAGTGGCAAAAAATCCAGCCAGAGGCCAGTCATTAGAGAGTACCCCAGGGGTAGTCAATAACTGATCAATATCAGGGTCAGTACTGTTTAACACTAACAAAGGCTGAGGGACCTGGAGGATGGAGCAGAGTGCCCTCTCAGCAAGCTGGCAGACAGTATAAAACTGGGAGAAGTGGTTGATGCACCAGGAGACCCAAAGAGAGGTTGGAGAAACAGGTGGACAGGAACCTCACAAAGCTCAACACAGGGAAACACCTGGGCAGGGATAACTTCATGGACCAGAGCAGGCTGGAAAGCAGTTTAGCAGAAAGAACATGGGCATCCTGGTGGACAACTTGGCCATGAGCCAGCCATGTGTTCTTGCAGCAAAGAAAGCCACCAGGATCCTGAGTGCATTAGACAGAGTGTTACCAACAGGTTGAGGGAGGTGATCATTTCCCTCTACTCAGCAATGGTGTCTTGTGTCTTGTTCTGGGCTTCTCTTTACACAACAGATGGGGATAAACTGAAGTGAGTTCAGCAAAGGGCCACAAAAATGATTAAGGGACTGGAGGACCTGACATGGTGGGAGAGGATGAGAGAGCTGGGACTGCTGAGCCAGGGAAGAGAAGGATCAAGGAGATCATATCAGTTTGTAAAAATAAATACCTGGGGGGGAGTAAAGAAGACAGAGACAGACTCTTCTTTGTAGTGTCCAGCAACAGAAGAAATGGGCACAAATTAAACACAGAAAGTTACATTTGAAAATAAAAAAATCCAACACTTTTTTACTGTGAAACTGCTCAGACAACACTGGAGGTTATGCAGAAAAGGCACAGGGTTTCCATCATTGGAGATTTTCAAAAGTGGGCTGGGAACAGCCCTGAGCAGCCTGCTGTAGCTGGCCCTTCCCTCAGCTGGGGGGCTGGACTAGGTGATCCCAGAGGTGCCATCAAACCTCATCTATGCTGCGACAGTGCATTACTGTGACATTGCTTTTAGGTCCATGCTCTGATCCCCAGCTCCTGGCCCATGGCACAGGCAGTTGAAGAGTAGCTTGTCCTGTCTTCAGTTGCCCTGAGCTATCACCAGTGCCAGTGGCAGCACTCACACTGATGCGCAGACAGGATGCTGAGGAGCTCAGTGCACAACTTCTGCTCAATGCACAGTGCCAGAGCAGTAGTCCTCCAAACCACCCCAGGGACAGTATTTTCCACAGTTACTCCAGTCCAAATGCTGAAGAGTGTTTCAGAGCATTTGTCTGTTTTGGACTGACACAGGGAGACAGGATTAATACACCAATAGACAGAAAAAGAATTCTTTATCCCTTCAGCCAAGCTCTCTTTCAGCTATTGAATAAGATGGACTAAATCCAGAGGAACTGTGAGTTTTCTTTTATTGGTGATAAAATCTAAGCTGTTATTAGAAACACCAGGGGGATTTAACAGACTTTAGAAAGACACTTCTAAATTCCTCAGGAGGCCTGTGATTTTGCAGTCCAGATCTGTGAGCTGAGAATTGTTTGGCTCCTTATCAGCAGTCAGCTCATCAGACTTCGGAGAATGAAAATCACCTTTTTGTTCATCTTCCCTTGGTAGCTTGCCAGCCTTCTTAGTCACCAAGTCAGCTATCTCTAGAAAATATGCTCTCTGGTCTAAGCCACAGGATTCAAAACACAGCTTAATGAGTAAGCAGCAAGTCTATGGGAATTATAACATCTCCTCAATGGCAGAGGCAATTCAGCTCCTTGACTACATTATATCCTAACTTGTCAATAGGTTTTACTCAGTGGCCATTACCATGGAGGCACAGAGTCCTCCCCATGAAGCTGCCTGGCCTCTTTCCTCTGGAAAGCAGTGAGCAGGCAGGGACCCAGAGAGATAGCATGGAGAAAAAAATCATGGGAAATCATGGGAACAGGAGGGTAAGCAGCTGACAGACACCCCCAGAGCCATGAAACTTCCTTATCAGTCTTCTCAGAGTGGTTGAAGCCTCCCCTGCAAATCAGACTCACTGGGACCTTGGGGGTTTCTGTTCACGTGGCTGAAGTTTGATAAAATTTCTGGTTCAATAAGGTCATTTAAATATATACAATTTACATTAGCACCATCAAAAGAGATACAGGACAAAAGGCTTTTGCTCCAGTGAATAGGAATACTGAAGTCTTTATCACAGCCATCGCCATAACCAGCTATCTACCTCCTTGCCCTTCAAATTCCTAAATTTGCATTTATTCTATTGCTATCCATTCCCATCACTGCAGAAACTGTACTATAATGAGAGTTGCCAAAGCCGTGCCCAAGGCCCAGCCACAGCACACAAGGAGTGAAATTAAAAAGGAATGCAAGGGTAAAGGAAGGGTTGTTTTCAAAATCATTGCTTGCTCTGAAACATTAAATATTTTGCAGTTTCCTTGACCATTTGTGGAGTGCTCTCTATTAAACATTCATCATTTGCTATCCCATTAATCACAGTGCAAATGTTATCAGCAAATAGCTGTGATGAATGTAAGATATGTATCAGCAAATACTGACAATTTTTTCTAAAGGAAACTGTGTCTATCTCTAGAGAAAATTCTCCAAAGAAAATCTGTGTGCTTACAGATATAAGCAATATGTGTGCAAGAATCCAGGACTTGGTTTCTTCTTCTGTCTGGGAATTTGGGTGATCTGTGATGCTTCACTTTTTAAATTTAGAGATCTGAGCTTTCTTATTCTGCAGCAAGGAGTGTTTTGGTGGTGTCATTTCGCTTGAATAGCCCGTTCATATGAAATGCAGCTCATGTTCCCTTCAGCATGACAAATAACACACTTCATTTTCCCTTGGATCCTGGAATATCTGAGATGAAATTGGCACTGCAATACAAGGAGAGGTACCCTCAAAAGAGGCAATGGAGTCAAAACCATTTGGACTGGGTGGAAGTAATCACTGGCACTTCCAGAGGACAGAGGACAAACAGTCCTCTGATTTCAAGCTGTATTTCAATGTGAAATGGCTTTTCCTCATCATGGTTTTATAATACTCTAGCATAGGTGCATCTTAGTCTTGACTGTGGGTCTCTGGCAATGCAGTAACACAGCCACTGAGCTTATTAAAAATATGCAATCACACATGTTCTTGCATGAGCCATCCACTGCAATCAATATGCCCTCAGCAAAATTAAATCCAGACGTGGGTCTTTGTGCAGCTTCAGCTTTGGACATTAAAAAAATAATGTAATGTCTAAAAGAAGACTTTTCTCAATTAATCCTGCATTTCAGGGACAGCCATGGTGGGAGGTTTTGGGTTTTTTTAAAGATAAAACATGCAGGTGGTCTACCATTTGCTAGGGGTACATAAAAGGAGCATTAGACAGACAGGGAAGGAGAAATGGATGGATCTAGCAGATGGCATAATGTTCAGGGCTAGCCAAACCCCCTTGCAGGCACAGGTGCCCATATGGCCAAATAGAAACACTCCCTGCCACAAACCCTTTGCGTGCCTTCGTGGCATCTCTGTGCTGGGAGGGGAAGTATTGCAGTTCACAGTCTTGCTATGATGAAACAAAACTGGGTGTATTTTGGCTAAGGATGTTCATTCTCAGGCTCTCCTCAGCCCTGAAACTTTCCTCCCATCATCTGAGCCACTGCTTGTCTGGGGTGCTAATCACAACTCCTGCACGTTGCAGAAGGTGGTTAGCACTGATTTTGAAAGGCTTGCAAAAAAATCCTCCTGGGCAGGTTTCTACTTGTGCACCTCTAAAATCAGCAAGGTCTTTCTGAGAAGCTGGGAGAGCAGGGTCTGGATGGATGCAGCTGCTAAATAGACTCAGCAAGGGTGATAGGTGCTGATGCAAATGCTTTGCAAAATGCTTAACACTTCCTATTTGTCTTAACATTGCTCTTTATCTTGCGGAACTTCACAAAAATCTTTGTTCAAACCCACAGGAGGGCCCATGCACAGAGTTATCCAACAAATTCTCACTGCTTGTCTCACAAATGACATCATGGAACACACAAAGTGTCAAGACCTTACTTACAACTGTTGCTTTTCATGATGAAAAAAATGTTACCTCTGCATTTGCCCAAGAAACTTGGTGTGGCTAAACATAATGCCTGTGCTTGAAATGGAACCCTGACAAGGAAATGGGATTAAACTAAAACTAAATCAACCTTGTTTTGTTTTGCGTGTGTATGGAGGAAAATACTTATTCTTGCTTAAAAGTTGTCTGCCTACATGTAGATAGTGCAGAAACAACTAATACAGGGTTACAGGTGGTTAAATCCATCTTTGCAGGATATTTATTCTGCAACAACAAGCCTGTCTCTCCCTTGCTGAGCACAGGCCCCTGTCCCTTGAGCAGGGCTAGGGCTGCAAAGCAGGGAACACCCCATGAGTCCTCTCCCTTCGCATCCAGAACACGTAGCAGCTTCACCAGTTCAGCTTGGTTTGATAAAGGATACTAAGAATGGTGAAGTTCCAAAGGCTCCTCATGACCAGGAGTTCTGTGGCCATATGGCTCAGCCAGCCTGGGCAGATTCCAGCCAGCCAAAAGCATATGAGAGGATGAAGGACAACAGTCCACACCCCTTGGTCCTCTAGCTGATGGCAGGAAGGATATTAGCTAGAAAACTATGTAGCGAGACAAACCTCTTTTAGGGCACAGCGCTTCAAGGTCCAACCAGGTGTTCCAGCAGAGACTCACAAATAGTGCTCTGAGCCTACGGCCCTCAGGGCCGACTAGCCTAGATCAGTGCTGTTGCTCCAAGGGTGACTGACCTCTCTACTGGCTAGCTCAGGAGTGATCTGAGCCTTTGACTCAGGCCTCACCTTTTATTGGCCCCCTAATCCTGCTCATGGGCAGTGGGGGCCCACCTTAATCAGGCACAGGTGGGCTTAACACAAGATCATGACCACTCCCTGGCAATTAGTGGCACCTGGTTGCCTCATTTCACTACAAAACTAATATCTGGGAGAGGAAGGGAACAAGCCTGGAGCTTGCTTTCATGAGAGGACATGCATTAAAAAGAGATTTCTTTACTGAGGGTAACAAAACACTGGAACAGACTGCCCAGAGAGGTTGTGGAGTCTCCATCTCTGGAGACATTCAAAACCTGGCTGCACATGTTTCTATGTGAGCCACTCCAGGTGTTCCTGCTCTAGCAGAGGAGTGAACTACATGATCTTCAGAGGTCCCTTGGAGCCCCTGCCATTCTGTGATTCTGTGGCACCTCATTTTACTCTGGAGGTACCTAACTGAGCAGGTGGACTATGAATCTCATGGGGGTGTTGAGAAATGGCAAGTTGTAAAGGAGAGGCAGTAAGTGTTTGCTAGCTTGACGGGATGAACAAAAGGAATTCTTTACTGATTCCTGTCTTTGAGACTTGAAGTTTTGAAAAGTTGGGTGTAAACATTATAACTGAATCATTGAATCATAGAATACCAGGTTGGAGGGGCCTTCAGGATCATCTGGTCCAAACTTTCTTGGCAAAAGCACAGTCTAGACAAAACAGCCAGCATGAATCTTAAAAGTGTATGTCAGCTCTGAAACAGCCCTCTAAACTTGTCCTATCACTACACACCCTTGTAAAAATTCCCTCTCCAGCTTTCCTGTAGGCCCTCTTCTGGTACTGAAAGGCCACTATAAGGTCTCTCTAGATGAACAATCCCACTCTCCCAGTCCATCTCCATTGAAGAGGTGCTCCAGCCCTCTGATCATCTTTGTGGTACTCCTCAGGACTTGCTCCAAGAGCTCCATGTCCTTCATGTGTTGGTGACTCCAGAGCTAGACTACAGTATTCCATGTAGGGTCTCACCAGAGTGGACTAGAGGGGAGAATCCCCTCCCTCAACCTGTTGGTCATGCTTCTTTTGATGCAGGATATGGTTGGCTTTCTGGGCTGCAAGCACACATTGTCATCTCATGTTGAGCTTCTCATCAACTAACAACATCAAATCCCTCTCCTGTGGGTTGTTCTCAATCTCTGCCAAACCTGTAACTGTGCTTGGGATCACCCCAACCTATGTGAAGGACTTTGCACAGGCCCATCTCTTGAGCCTGTCAAGGTTCCTCTGGATGGCCTGCCTGCCCTCCAGAGTGTCAACCACATCACCCAGCTTGGTGTCACTGAAAAACTTGCTGACCTTGCATTGAATTCTACTGTCCATGTTGTGGACAAAGATGTTAAGCATCACCAACCATAGTACCCACCTCTAAGAAACACCACTCATCACTGAGCTCCACTTGGACACCAAGTTGTTGACTGCCCCTCTTTGAATGAGACTCTCCATCCAATTCCTTATGCACTGGGTGATCCACTCATCAAGTCCATGTGTCTCCAAATTAGAGACAAGGATGTGGCACAGGACAGTGGCAAATGTTTTACACCAGTCCAGGTAGATGACATGAGTTGCTTTTCTCTTTTCCACCAACTCTGTGACCCTCTCATGGAGGGCCACCAGATTTGTCAGGTGTGTTCTGCCCTTAGTGAAGCCATGCTGGATGTCACCAGTGCTTTTCCAATCAGTGGGAACTTTACCAGACTGCCATGATATGACAGATAGTGTTTCAGCAACTTCATCCTCCAGTTCCCTCAGTACCCATGGATGCATCTCACCATGGACTTGTGCCCCTTCAGGTGCCTTAGGTAGCCTTGAACATGAAGTATTCCTTATACCAAGCCAACATGAAGCCCAACTGGTCCTTCCAAAGACCTTTCCTGACCCTGCCTCCTATCAGGGCAGGTCAGCCCATGCTGAGATCCATGCTGCCCATTCCATTGACCATGAGCCCATGCCTCAGGGTGACACTGCCACCATAATTCCTGTGCTGCTGCAGCATGAGTTGGCCCTGACTTCTTTTTACTTGTAAGAGTACTGCTTTCTATTTAAAAAATAAGAAATCAGTTTCTTACATTCCATTTCATTGTTCCAGCTTCTGATTCAGTTCCAGAAGCTTGTCACCCCTTAGCAGAGATGGCACTGTGACAGAAAAGAAGTGTCTTTGTTTCTGTGGGTTCCCAGGCCCTTCTGGGACCCATCTACCACAGAACTGTCTCAAATGTTTTTTCCTGCAGTAAAATTTGAGGTGGTTCCATTTCATCCTACTTCCTTGGGGAGTTATGCTGCATAAAAATGCTGTAACTCTTTCCCTGACAAGTCCTTAAGATATATTAGAACTATATTTCATATAGATGCAAAGGGGCTGGCAGCATTGAATTCAGATGGAGCCATTCATCAGTAGAAGTTAGCAAGAGTGAACATAATTTAATAGCACAACAAAATTCTTATTCTGTTTTTGCTGGAACCCCAAAGCTGTGAACGAGAACATTTCAGGCCTGAGATCCAGACCTTGTCACTCCTGAGTAACACTGGGCACAGCCCTGGGAGCATAGCTGATAGAAGGTGATAGTCTAAAAATTTTGGGGATAGCTGTTATTTTCTGAAACTTTTGCATCTATTTGATTTTATGTTTATCAGGAAAGCTCTGAGTGGAGACCAGATGGCACTGATTTGCACAGGGTTATTGCTGGTCAAAATTAAACCCTGCTGTGCTCCATTCTCACAGACAGCTATTAAACTGGGGATGATTATTATTTATTCATTGGTATTTCAGCCGTGCTCAGCTGGGAGTGAAGCCACACATGGTTGGACATTATTCACTTACACATACAGGGTTAGGACTCTTCACTCCCAGAAACCGAAACCTGAAGTGAAAGGCCCAGATGCATAATGGCCTGATGTCAGGCTTTTATCATCTACTTCTCTCTACTATTTCAAAACCCATTTCTCAGCAACATGATTTCCTCTTTTTTCTCCCCAACTTCAAGAGACTAGATTCTGGATTACAGCAATCACTTACCAGACTGGCTGAGAAAAAACCCTTCAAGGCACTTTGGGGACTGCTGCAGTTCCACTGCTGAGCTTGCTGGGAGTGCCTGCTTCTCGTTTCTGCATAAAAATATCCTCTGCCATGTTATCATCCAATATCAGCCTCCTGCCCCCATTTGAGATCTGTCTGATTTGGTTAAACACAGACTAAACCACTTCTGCACATTCTCTTGGAGACGTGGCCCTTGGGCAGCTTTTTTCTTCATAGTGAGGGAAAAGGAGACTGCCTGACAGTAACAGCAATGTTTCCCTGAAGCAGTTCTTGACAAATCCACTACTCTTCTCAAAGTCTGTGAAGAATGGCAGGTTTGGGGCAGGCCTGGACAATTCTTGGTGATGGGGGAAAACAATCCATGAGGAAGATATCTGGGGACAGGGAGAGCAGAAGAAAGAGGGCCACGATGCAGCCTTTGCAAAATAAAACCACCCAGTGTAACCTCAAGAGGCTTGTGATGCAACTGTGCTTTCTCTGTTAGCCTTGACAGTTTGATGAAAATACCTGTTATGCCTCAGTGCATGACCATATGCAAATAGTAAAATCCACTGATGTCAAATATCAAGACTAATAAAAGCTTAAATTTAATGTAAGGGTTGCCATAATAATTTACACCAAATTCATTATAAGATTGTCTTTCTACAAATGCAACAGAGGAGTGTGGTTCCCTTAAAACTGTAGAGCTAAGTTGTAGGTTTGGAAAATGAAAGCTTATCTGCCCCAGTGATTGAGTGCTTTGGACAGTATTACTATTTTTTTTCATGGGAAGTTTTATCATGTAGAATGATAAGGAAGTGTGTTCCATTTGAATAAATTCTATCAGTCAGTAGTCCAAGAACAGAGATTTCAAGATTCAGAAGATCGTGAAAATACCTTGCAATGTCAGGAGATGCCAGACTGAAGTTCTAAGCATGACACTCAAATAATCTGTCCCATAGTTATAACTGTGGCAAAGCTGAGTATCAGGATTGTATCTGAGGTATCTGCACACCCTGTGCACTCCAGGCATTGATTCCCTGGGTGGTCCAGGAGCACACCATCTTGTCACCAGCACAGATGGGACAGCAGGGCTGGTTTGAGACAATAAACTGCCCTGAAAGTTGGTATGAACTCCTCACTACCTCCACAATTAAGTAACTGACACACAAGAGCTCTACAGACAGGAATTTTTTCTCTCGAGCTCTCTCAGTTTTACATGTTCCCCAGGGTAGCTCCTGCTGTAGCTCATCTTCTTTGTATGATTAAAGGTGTATGCATTGATTAACATCTTGGGTGGAGTGTCCCTGAGATTCTCATGCAGTTTTGCTGCTTCTGCAGCTGAAGAAGAGATCAAATTGTACATAGATAAGGCATTTACAAACAATCAGTACAATCTGTTCTTCAAATACAAAAATAGTGGTGTAGAAAAGTTTTGTATGTAGCTGTCATGGGCAAAATAGTGCAGAGTTGGGAAATTTTACTTAAGTTAATTTACGGCCAAGCCACACAAACTTGTGATGCCTGATTTGGATGTCCAGGGAAAGAACAATGCAAACAGTGAGCATGAAACTCCATCATCTGTCCTTCCCAGCCTCAACTTCCCTTATTTTTGCTGCAGTCACAACCAGCTGGTCATGGCTGTCATGGCTTCTGCTGCCCTGAAAGGAACTGTTTCTGCCAAGCTGCACTCCATGAGCCAATGCAGCACGTCAGGGTGGTTGCTGCTCTGTTCCTCAGTGTTCCCACTCTGGCATGGGTCAGCCGTGGGTGTATTTTTTTAATGTTCTTCGGGGTAGGGTGGGACCATTTTGAGCACACAGCAGGTCATAAAGTCACCCCATGCAGGTCACCACTGCAAATCAGTGCTGTGGACAGCCTGCAACACCTGCCCAATGCAGCAGTATGGCAGATGGGAGGGCAGTTGGACAGCTTGTAACTGAGATCTTGTCTGACCATTGCAGTGGGGATCCTGTTGGTGTGAACAACCGTTCTGAGAGATTTGATTCCCCATGTGATAGTTACATTATGACAAGATTTTAAAAGAGCAAATTTTATTTTAAACAAACACTCTGTCATTGAGTGTCTGTTCCCTGCTCACAGTCACACTACACGTAGCTGCCACCCTCTCTACACTTCAAATAGAGATCTGGGACCAGTGAGGCTTACATAAAGTGTATCAAATGATTCTTGTGTGTACTTATACTCTGGGATGGGAAAACAGTCTCCTCAAATCATGTAAGATCTGTACAGGCCTGCTCCAGCTGTGCCCATTTTGGGGGAGGATTAAGAGAGGTTTAAGCATGTGAGGGCAGCCAGCAGAGCTGGTGCATTGGGGTGGGCTCCATTCTTCTTGCTTCTGCTGGCTGACTTGGGAGTTTTCGCACTTGATAATTTTTCACACCAACGCTGCTGTGCCTGAAGGTACAATGATTGCTATAATTCCACCACTTCATTGATCTAAATAATTTCTAACAGCTTTATTTGTACTTATATAAATTTATGAAGAACAATGTCAACTCTGGTAGCAGTTACAAAGTCCTCAAATACCCTCAGATATTGCTGCCCATGAGTGCATTGTGAAAGCTAAAGATTCTTCTCAGAATATGCTTTTAAGCTGAGAATGCCACAGCAGCTTCTCAGGGAATGCTGTTTGCGTGGTCAGGCACTTAATTTTCATGCTGATCCCAAATCCTAATTTGAAGTCAAAGGTGGAAAAAAAATTGTACTATTACACAATTGCAAAAGGAGTAAATTCTTCTGTGGCTAAAGATCCCCTTAATCACTGACTCAGGATGACGGAGTGATACATCCCTGTGAATGTGAAAGAAAAACATTGGGAAACATTTTATGTAAAATCTAAGTTATGTAATATGCAAGAAGGTCTGAGTTACAGATATGTATATATTTAAAAAACTTTAAAAATCTACATTTAACATCATATACATCTATAAATATATAAGTATATATTGTATATGGATCTCACTACTCCAGACAGTTGCAAACTTCCACAATCACACCACAATGATTTCTTAGAGGGACTCACAAATTACTGATGTTTGTAAAGGGTAAATACTTACCAAGGGTAAATACTGTCCCTCTGTGTGTATCTTTCATCTGTCAGACAAAGTAAATTGAGATACAGTCTGCCAAATGATGAATACTTGTTTCTTATATTCCTTTAAAGATGCTCAACCTTTAACTGTTCTTCCCAGACACCAGATGAAAGCAGCACTCAGCCACTCAACAGCAGTTTTGCTGCATATATTGTCCCAAGGCCAAGAGAATGGAGATTCCTTAAGGACATATGAAAGTGATCTCTGAAAATGCATTCTCAGCTGGCAGGTATTTCAGCACATAATAAATGCCTGGAACAAATCCAGCTATTTTGGGGAGAGTTCTATAAAGACTAATATGATTCAAATTCTTGTGCAAATACTGATAGGTAAAATGGCATAATTTTAAACACAGGCTGTCTTCCTCATTCTTCCTGCACTCCCTTTTAAATTTTTTTTCCTAAAACAACTTTTGGCTTTACAGTCCCCAATCACATTTCCATTGAACATGACTGTGAATGTAAAAACCTGGAAAGAGAGGGTTTATTTAATTTCAGTTTATGCATATGGGCTATGCTAAAGTCCATGCGAGTTACTATATTCCCCTTGAAAGACCTGGAAACAGCAAAGGGCAGTATGTTACTGCAACTTGTGAAAGGCTGCAGCAGTCTCTTTAATTAGTCTGAGACTGCATTTTTCCTGAGTCAGTTAAGAAGCTGTGAGCTGTGGGCTGCCATCTGACCAGGCTGTGATGCCATGCCTTTATCTTCTGCATTCAAAGAGGAATAAAGCATTTTCAAGGGTGCATATGGGCAATATCCTCTTATAAAGGACCAATTAACACTAGTGTAGGTGGAGACCTTATCCCTATCATCCCAAACAGAGCATCTATTTCTTTAAGAGACTGAGTGTCCAACCTGATTTAGATACTTCTCTGCTTAGTGCCTAATGAGTACAAGTACCATGTGCAGGTGGGTTGTGCTCCAGGCATGTGCTGCAAAAGATCTGGCTCAGATTTTGCTTGCTCTCTGATTTCCCCACAACAGAATTGGCTGTAGTTCAAAGTAGGTTTCAGCCAGTGTTAGGCCTCTCTGTGTTAAGGAAAACCAATGTTCAGCTAAATGTATGTCCCTCTCTGGGCATGTTTGCAGTGTGTGTTTGCTAAATTACATGTTCTGCAGTGAACCACTGGGCCCAACCTGCTGCTGTCCAACTGCTGTGTCTTACTGACAGTGGGAGTCTGGGGATTGATATTTTGTTCTGGAACATGATCCAGGCAGGGCATTTCTCCACTGCACAGTGGCTCAGGAGTTTTCCTGAGCATTGCACCCAAACAGCTTGGACCCCTTTGGGTAATGTATACCACACATCTGGCTGCTCTGCTACCCAGTTCCTGTATGGTGAACAGGCACAGTCTTAGGGATGCGGTGCTCCCACTGTGGACCAGGAGTGACTCAACTGACCAGTTCTGGTTCTGGGTCCCTGACAGCCCATGCTCATCAGTCCCTGCTTATCTCTAGGCCCTGGGATGAACCAGTGACAGCAGCACAGAAGCAGCCACCACCTCTCCACCCAAGAACCTTGTGGAGAGAACACGCACATCAACCCCTGCAGCTTTCTGAAAACACAGAGTGACACACACTGCTCTTATCTGCTCCCTACACTACCCTCAGCTCTGAGGCCAACATTTTCAGCAGTGGAGGTAGAAGCCTCAGAGAGATTTGTTTATTTGTTGCCTGTGTTGTAAGAGGATTAGGCCATGGAGTGGAGAGGCTCTTTCAACACATCCAGCTCAACATGAGCCCGTGATTCAGATCACAGAGATGTGAGTTGAGCAAGCACAGACAAGGGGAGAGATTGGAAGAATCAGTTTATGCACAGTATGAGAAAGACACCGTGGTTAATGCTCTTCTCTGCTGGGACTTTATGACAAACTTGAGTTAGTGAGTGAACTGAGCACCCCTTGGAAGACTCAGGTAGTCCTCCAGGAAAGCAGATAATGTCTTTGAGTACAGAGGCAAAGCCCTTCGCATGCTTGCTGTTCCCTTGCTCTCTGCTATTCTGCTATGCTATGACCCACCCAGACCAAGAAGTGGTTTGATCCAGTATTTTTCTGGACACTTTAACCAATCTTTATTGGCAGTCAGGTCAGAATTGGACTTTTACAAAGACAGGATGTTATCTAAGGATTGAAGACAGATGAAGAATGATAGGATACACCTGATGAATTGAGGCAAGAGCATCTTTGTCAAAAGGCTGCCCACCTTGGTAAGAAGGGCTTTAAATGAGGAAGACTGGGAAATGGAGGTTATGACCCACAGATAGGTGAGGAAACAGAGGTTGGTAGTGGAAAGCAAGTGATGCAAGTGGGTGGGAACAAGAGAGATGTCAGGAATGGTAAAATAGGGCAAAGGGACACTCATCACAAATGTCCACAGCCTGAAAGAAAAAGTATGAAGACCTAGAGCACGACATGCAGAACTGCAGCACCACTGGAAAAACTGACAGGTGGTGGGGCAGCTTGCATGACAGCAGCAACATGAGGGATGGGCAGAAGCTCTTCAGAATGATAGGAGGGAAGGGGACAAGAGAGCTGTTCTCTAAGTGGAAAGGTAGCTTGGATGTATGGATATTTTCTATGAGACAGAGGATATACAAGTGGGTTGGGATCAGAAGATAGACCAATAAAGATCGTATTGTGGTGGGAATTTGCAACAGACCACCTGATCAAGGTGGGAAAGTGGATTAAGTTTTCTTCTAACTTGGAAGTCTCTGGATCACAGACTTTTGGGAGGGTTCAGCCTTCCTGACATCTGCTGAAAGGGTCACAGAGTAGAATATAAGCAGTACAGGAGAACTTTGAAGGTTACCAGGTATAAATTCTTTGCACAGGAACTGAATAGGCTAAACAAGGGTGACATATAGCTGACATACAGATATTCACAAAGAAGGAAGAATTACTTCTGGATGTGGCTATCAGTTGCATTCTTGGCTGTAGTGACCATGAAACAGCAGGGTTCAAGATACTGAGGGGAGTAAGGAAGCTAAACAGGACATTGCAGACCCTAGACTTCAAAAGAGAAAACTTTGGCTGTTTTCACACAACTGACACGGGAAACAGCTCTGAAGTGTAAAGTAGCTCAGGAAAGCTGCACAAGTGCAATATGCAGCATGTCAGGTAGACTTACCAGGAGGACACTGAGGTGTTGGAGCAGTCCAAAGAAGGGCAACAAAAGAGTGACTGAGGGTGTTGGGGCTGTTTAGTCTGGGGAAAGGGAGGCTGAGGGGAAACCCTATCACTCTTTACAAATACCAGAAAGGAGGTTGTAGTGAGAGTGGGGTTCGTCTCTTCCCACTGGTGACAGATGACAGGACAAAGGGAAATGGCTTCAAGTTGCATCAGGGGAGATTTAGGTCAGATATCAGGAGAAATTTCTCTACAGACAGCACTGTTAAGCACTGGAACTGGATCCCCAGACGTGTGGACTTTTGGAAATGCCAGGGTGACCTGGCAACAGGTTGACATTTTCCAAGGCTAGTGGCAGATAGAGAAGGGACACTATAGCCCAAGAAGTTCTGGAAAAGGAAAAAAAGAGGGCGTGGGAAAGGCAGTACTGCACTAATTTTTTCCATGCAAGGAAAATAAATGTAACTGCACTAGCACATTGACAGTAACTTGACAACACCAGGCCAGTGGCAGGAAATGAAAGTGGATGCTGTTAAGAGCAATTTTTCCTTCCAGAACTGCAATCACAATGTACACAACAGAAACAATTATTCCAGTATGGTCTTAACCAGAATGACGGATGTGATGTAGCTGGCTTCTGCACAGAAGTCACCTCCAGCTGATGCCCAACAAGGAAAACCCCTGTTTAACAAATCCGGTGCACTCTACTGTCTGCAGGTGGTCTACAGCCATGAGAATGGCTGGGACAGCTTTGGAAAATGCTTTTATTCCCAGTGTATTGCATTCATGCCCCCTTCTCCCTTCTCTTGGGGTTGAAGCAACTGTACAAAGCAAAGCAGTAACCAATCTTAAGTTTCTGGGTAATCAAGAACTGTGGCATGCAGATTGAGGATGGTGGTGACAGAGGAAGGAAGCAACTTCCTGATTCCACAGGAAACAGAGTGACTTCACATAGATCTCTTAGTTCTTGACCTTGGATGGGAACAGCAACCCAGTGTCACAGATTTCCTGTACCAAGGCAGACCCCATATGAAGGCCAAACTACATGTGGCACCGTGATGAACTCTTACTCAAAGCTTTCATCTTGATCATCTAAAGTGAGGTTATTTTTGCAAACCATAGAATTGACCATAGAAATACTGCTCTAGATAATGCACCGATATGCTGTTAATAAGCAGCTCCTTCCAGAGAAGATCTAATACAGATCACAGAGGAACAGCAGAGTGGAGCAATCAGAGAATCGCGCAGTGATGAAGGCACCACAAAAAAATGCTGACTTTCACAGATGACTGCATGGAATTGAAAATTCAAGGGCTAAACACAATTAAATGATGTAAACTGCCCTGAACTCAGAGCTTAGGACAAAGTCTTTGCCCCAGAAAACTACAGTGGACACTTAAAAAATGGCTTCAAATTTGAATGTCTTAATTTCCCTATTAATTAAATGAAAATAGTAAGTTATGTACTTCATATGTTTTACTGGGGGTTGGTGATATCTAGAGGTCCCTTCCAACCCCTAACATTCTATGATTCTGTAGGCTTCATTCCTTCGATGTTCAAAGGGCTTTAAGATCTTAGGAGGGTAGACTGATACAGAATTGCAAAACATATTCTTTTTTATTATCATTTTACTGATCAAAATTTCTTACATAGTTGGAAAGTCTCACTGAATTTAAATGACTTTTCAAAACTACATAGTAGTGTTTGACTACATGTGAAAGATAACCTGAAGACCTTTATTCCAGTTAAGATGAAGAAATGAAGAATTTATTCAGAATGCTGGATTAATGTTCTTACTTTTAAAAAATCTGTAAGACTCTGCATGATAACAAAGCAAAACAAAACAAAAAAACCCCAGAGAGAATAAATTCTTCTCATCTCAAAACACTTTGGGCTTCTGATCTGACTACAGCACGAGACAGGAAAATGTAAAATCTTCACTCTTGGAGAAATAATCTATTAAAAAAATAACTGTGAGGTATATAAAAAGGCATTTACCAAGGAATGTATGTAATCAACCTTTCATTAAAGAGAGGTATGTTTTCAAGATCTAACTGCAGTGATGGCATTTGCAAAACTTTTCAACACTTTGTACATGACAATATAGTGATCAGACACTTTTAATTTCATTCTATAATGCAAGACCTGCTGATAATGGCATAAATAATATGACTGATACTTGTAAAGTAAAAATACAGTCAATTTTAACATGAGAATATAACTTTCACGTTGTCCACTGGCTAGTACACAAAAGACAAGAATCTCCTATTTCTCCTGATGGTGCTTTTAGTAACGAGGAACACAGTCCTAGTGAGCTTAATCTGGTGAAATGTGACAGGCTTGAAGTTGATATGATATACAGTCACACAAATGTGACATACAGTTGTTTTATTCATTATTTGAAATTCTTGTTTTATCCAATACATTAAAAAGAAATATGCTAACTGTACAGGTCTTTATTGATCTTCAAGTGGCTTAATTGTTTTGGTTTAACCAAACTGGACATGGACCAGAAAAAAATATATTTTGAAGTGTTGTGTTAATGAAGTCTTTTGCCTTTGTCTAATCAGAGTTCATATCTGATAATCCATTTCACTTGAACCAAAAGAGGGAAAATATTTTATCTTAAATTTGCCTAACTCTGTAATTATTACACCTGTTTTACCTAGTAGTAACTACTACTGATTTCAGTATGTTTATGTCTATTTTATATCAATGTGACAGAGAATTAATCGAGACCCAGGTATTTTGAGTCTTCTTAACCTTCCCTATTCATACAGCTAAATTGTATGTAATTAGTATGTATGAAACAAGTAAACATTTATGCTCCAGCAGTGCCCTTAAAAATTGGAGCTTCTGTACTGGCATGATTGCCATTAAGTGCCAGAGCTGGACAGACATGAGCTGAAGAAGATCAAAGCACTTCAGTCTCACTGCTTCTGTTAAATGCAAGGCGTTGCTCAGAAAATGTTAACTGAAGTCCAGGTTTTCCTTAGGCACTTACAGTCAAGAGCATTAAATATATTCAGGAATTCACTGTGGTTTTCTAGGTACCTCAGCTGAAGGCCACAAATTTCATAGATAATCAAATACAACATAGTCTTTTACACATTAATAAATAACAGTAGCATTTGTAGAAGTATTTGCAGGGTATAGGAGGGTCTTGGCTCCTTATGACAAATCTACAGACTTCAAAATCTTTCTCAAAAGGCATACAGAAATATCTATATGGAAAAAGATTTTAATGTGTGTTGCTTATACAGACTTGTCTCACCATTGTGATCTGCCCTTATGAGCCAGAACCATTCATAATTACTTTCACATTAGGTCAACAGTCAGTGGAAATAGTAAAATTAATTGCTCAAAGGTATTTACATTGTTTTCAGTGCTCTTCAAGGGAGCACCAGAGTTGCATGTCACATTTTCTAGTTTGATGGGTCCTCTAGTCAGCTCACTTGAAGAAAAGCATAATCAAAAAAAGTTATCTTAATGAAAATGTTACTGTTTGTGCACTTAAAAAGAGAAAAATTATTCACATACCACACTGTAGCCACACAATCACAGAATTGTTCTGGTTGGAAAAGACATTTCAGATCATTGAGTCCAACTATAACCTAACTCTAGGAACCATTAACCTAACTCTCCCAAGTACAGTGATTAAGCCATGCTCCTAAGCGCCGCATCCGTCTTTTAAACACCTCCAGGGATGGTTATTTAACCACCCCCAGCCAGTTTCAGTGTTTAATTAACCTTTCAATGAAGAAGTTTCTTTCAATATCTAATCTAAATCTCCCCTGGTACAACTTGACACCATTTTCTATTGTCCTGTTGCTTGTGACTAGGGAGAAGAGATGAATCTCCATCTCACTTCAACTTCCTCACAGGTAGTTGTAAACAGTGAGAAGGTCACTCCTCAGCCTCCTTTTTCCCCAGACTGAACATCCCCAGTTCCCTCAGGTGGTCCTCATAAGACTTGTTCCCCAGACCCTTCACCAGCTTTGTTGCCCTTCTCTGGATTCACTCCAGATTCCTCACTGTCCTTTTTGTAGGGAGGGACCCAAAACTGAATAGAGGATCCAAGGTGTTTCCTCAGCAGTACACCAGCAAAGGGGTACAATCCTTTCCTTAGTTCTGCTGGCCACACTATATCTGATACAGACCAGGATGTCATTGGCCTTGGTCACCTGAGCACACTCTGGCTCACATTCAGCTGGCTGTTGACCAACACCCCCAGGTCCTTTTCCACTGGGCAGCTTTCCAGCCACTCTTCCCCAACACCTTCACATGAGGTTGTTGTGACCCAAGTGCAGGACTTGGCACTTGGCCTTGTAGAACCTCATACAGTTAGCCTCATACAGATCCCTCTGCACTCCCTCAGCTTGGTGTCACCTGCAAATGTACACTCAATCCCCTCATCCAGATCATTGATAAAGGTAATAAAGATAATAAAGAAAACTGGCCCCATTACTTAGCCCTGGGCAACACCACTGGTGACAGGCCACCAGCTGGAATTAACTCCATTCTCCACAAATATTTGGGCCTGGCCATCCAGCCAGATTTTTACCCAATGAAGAGTACCCCAGTACAGGCCACATGTTGCCAGTTTCTCCAGGAGAATGCTATGAGAAACAGTGTCAAAGGCTTTACTAAGGTCCAGGTAAACAACACCCACAGCTTTTTCCTCATCCACTGAGTGGGTTACCTTGTCATGAAAGGAGATCAGGTTGGTCAAGCAGGTCCTGTCCTTCATGAACCCATGCTGACTGGGTCTGATCACCTACTTGTCCTGCACATGCTGCATAATGGCACTCAAGATGATCTGCTCTATAACCTTCCCTGGCACTGAGGTTAGACTGAATGGCCTCTAGTTCCCAGGATTCTCTTTCCAGCCCTTTCTGCAGATGGAGGTCGCATTTGCCAACTTCCAGTCAACTGGGACATCCCTTATTAGCCAGGGCTGCTGGTAAATGATGGAAAATGCCTTCCTGAACCTTCCATCAGTTCCACAATACCTTGTATTTATCCCATCTGGTTTCATGGACTTGTGTATGCCTCAGTGGTACATCAGGTCATTAACCATCTCCTCTTGCATTATGGGGTTTCAAACTGCTCCCCACCCCCTTCTTCCAGCTCAGGGGGCTGGGTACCCATAGAGTCTTACTACTAAATACTGAGGCAAAGAAGACATCAAGTGCCTCAGCCTTATTCTCATCCCTGACCACTGTTTCCCCCTTCATCAAGTAAGGGACAGATGTTCTCGTCAGTCTTCCTTTTGTTTTCAACATATTTATAGAATTATTTCTTGTTATTTTTGACAGCTGCAACCATACTGATTTCAAGATGGACTTTGGCCCTTCTGATTTTCTCCCTGCCTAGTCTCATGACAACTTTGTAGTCATCCTGTGTCCAAAGGTCATAAACTCTCCTTATTTCCCTGAGCTGCAGCCAGATCTCTTTATTCAGCCAGGCCACCCTTCTTACCTGCCAGCTTGGGGGGATAAGGCTGTACCCCTTTCAGCACAGGGGGACAGCCTTCTCCTGTGCCTTTAAGACTTCCTTTTTGAATAAAGTCAAAACTTTCTGGACTCCTTTGCCCTTCAGGACTGCCTCCCAAGGGACTCTGCCTACCAGTCTCCAGGTCAAAGTCTGCCCGTTAGAAGTTCAAGGTGGCAGTTCCACCAACACCCCCCCCGTCCTTACTTCTCCAATAGTAGAGATGTTCCAATGATCATTTTGCAGTCACTGTGCCCAAGACAGCTTCTGACCATCACATCCTCCACAAGTCCTCCTTTGTTGACAAACAGCAGGTCCAGCAGGGCACCTTCCCTAGTAGGGTCCCTTACCAGCTGTGTTATTCTCTACACCCCAGCAACCTCCACTACTGTTCTCTCTCTGCTGTATTATGTTTCCAGTAGACATCTGGGAAGCTGAAGACACTGATGAGGACAAGTGCAAGTGATTATGAGAACTTCTCTCAGATGTCTAGATACTTTGTCTATGTCTTCACCCTGGATGGTCAGATTACCATCAAGATGTTTGCTTTGTTGACCTTCTCCCTGATTCTTACCCATAAAATTGAACACATGATTAATTTATAGGCATTCATAGCACTCCCTACCACACAGGGCAACCTCAGCACCTCTCATTCCTTGTCCTTTGCTTCTGGAGAGCTTGTAACCATTGATTGCAGCACTGGAGTAACGTGAGTCCCACCAGGTTTCTGTGATGGCAATGCTATCATAATTTTTCTGCTGCATAATGGCTTCCATCTTCTCCTATTTGCTGCCCATGCTGTGTGCATTCATGTAGATGCACTTCAGTTGGGCTGATGGTCCCACCATCTTTTAGTGAGAAGTCCCAACAAGTGACCCTTGCATCTTTTTTGCCACATCAATCTCCTACCTCCTACATCAGACTGAAAGAACTCACTAGCACACCATCCCCCAAATATTTGTGTGCTGATGCCAGGCTTATTTCTAGCAAGCCCAGTTTTGTGCTGTTCCCCCTTCTACTTTAGCTTAAATTTGCATATAGGAATATCTTCTAATTTCCAGGTATGAATCTGGAACCATATCACCTCCTGACTGCATTTAGAGGTCTCATATCACCTTTGTGAAACTGGGACTTCATAGACATCCCCCCCTTCAAATTTCCATTGTTGCATTTCCATTATCTGTGTAAAACAGACCTTTGGGAATAACAAACGTTGCAAAACATTTATCAGTTAACTGTTATTTTATCAGTTATTTAAATCTTAAAAGTCTTCTAAGTTAAAATATTCTAATAGGAATCAAGTGATTATAAATTGCAAATCTTTGAGAAAGTAGAAGTTAGGTGACTGGATAACACACCAACAGTAATAAATACAAAGTAATACAGAAATAAAGCCTCGTAACAGAAATATGGATTAATTTCCACTACTATGATAAGTTTATAAAAGAGAGGAAACATTACTGTGTGAACCATAAGAGGAGGTAGATGCAGAAAAAAAATACATCAGATCAGAAATACATCAGATAACTGCTGCCTCTCAAAGAACTATGGTCAGAAGCAGAAAAACAAGTGCTTTATACAGAAAAATGAATGAGAAAATTAAAACATAAGGAAGGGACTGGTTCAGTATAGTAAAATTAACAGAGGCTCTGGAAAGATTCACATTTCATTTGACACCAAGTATTGTCACAAGCCTCTATTCAACCCACAGGGTCTATTGGACCACGAATTTCCCAGAACATTTGTGGCACAATTATAACTTATCATTCAATCAACTAAATGCCAGATTTTTCTAAATATTCTCTTACTTCCATGTTTAAAAATCAATATTGCCAGAGAGTTGATTATTGTTCCATCCTGACCAATAACTTCAGTGCTGTTTTGACAGATAAATCCTACCTCTAAAAATTAGCAATCTAAAATCTCACTCCTGTTTCCACTAACTTTGAGATCTCCAGATCAAATTTACAGAGAGAGAAGCATAAAAGAGACCTTGCTGATGATCCCAGAGGAAGGACTAGCTATAAATAGCTGTGTATTCCAGGGGTGTGTTTTAATTATTTGGTTCATTTCTTGAGACCACTGAGGAAGAAATAAAGACTGGAGACAGGAACTGAATTCAGGTTGCTTGGCAAGCCAGGAAGAGAAGAGAAACTGGCAAGAAAGCACTGTGTGCAGGGGGATTTGCTATAATTCAGTTCACTGCAACTCACCAGATTGACAGACTCTCTAAATGTTGCCAAAGTGAAAGGGAAAAGCCAGACTCTACAGGTATCTGTTGGGTAGGTGTGATGCAAATCAAATGGCTCAAACTGGGATCCTACACTGATTCCTGATGCAGCACCAGCTGTTACATTGCATGCTTGCCATCTCTCTTCCTTTTAGGCTCAGGCAGCTTTTCCTTCCACTTCTCAGCACCTCTTGTAGCATCTCATCATTTGAGATAATCTGTTTTTTAAATTTATGCATCAGTCTGATCTGTATTGAAATTTATGCATAAAGTTCATCCCTGCCTCCTCTTCTGCCACTGTAGGCTCCAATCTCCAGATTTCATTTAATGTTTAACTGAAAGCACTAAGTTAAAATTAGGATAAAGATGAGTAATGTAGAAATTAATAGGAAAAAAACCCCAAACAATAACCAACCTAAATCCAAATGTACCATTCACAGAAAACCCTGTGTAATGTAGGTTTAGCTCAAGATGCTCTTGGTGCCCATCAGTTTGCTTCTGTGCATGGTTACTTTGGTGTCAACCTCCCCTCAGCCCATCAGCATCCACAGACAACATTCCTCTGCTTACATCCAGCAGGCATTTCTAGGCCATGCTAAGTGCACACTAATGGGATTAAGCTCTTCACAAAATACAGCTGCAATCCTTTCCCATGTGGAGAGCAGAGAACTGCCCAGGCATTGAAGAGCAGCAGTGCAGAGAGGGGCTGTGTGGAGGCTGCCAGCCTGTGGCCTCCAGCACAGCTCCTTGACCAGCTGGCTACCAGGGAGCCTGGGCTGTGTGCCAGCCCACTCAGGGCTGTCTACTGGGGAGAGAACTGAGGATGGATTGGGAGTGAAAGAGAGCAGAAGAATCCTATGTCTCATCTATAGCCATAAGACTTGTGGGGCACAGCTCTAGGAGGTGTCTGCCACTCAGGTGACTCTGCATTTCACATCAATCAGTCAATAGAAATCTTGGGAAGCAAAGGGACTATGCACAGTGTGAATATCATGTAAGACCACTTCTTTTCCTTTTTTTTTTTTTTAAAAAAAAAAGAACTTTTTTTCTATATATTATTTCTATTTGGGACATCAGAAAGAAAAATCTCCAGCTTCACAAACAAGCGTACATACACTCACTATTTCATCACTTATGCAATTAATTCACCAAGCATGCTCATTTTAATTCTTCTCAAGGCAATATACTGCCAATGTCCTAAAATCAAACACTTGAGACAGTTTTGCTGGTAATATTCTTAGGGTAATATTCTAAATTCCTCTCTTTTTCCTTCTTTGTTACCTTCAGAAGCTACAAAATACAATCCCAAACATAAATTTCCATGAGGATTTCCCTTGTTTCAGAGGTGTTCCCCTAGACAATTCTGTTTTCCACCTCTGCACAGAACAGGCCACAGCAGAATCCAGCAGCAGTTTGTATGCAGCAGCACTGAGTAAGCAGAAATGCTCCTGCATCTGTATGCAGTGTTTTTTCACCTACAGCTAGGATGACTTAGCAGAACAGACCCGCATGCTTATGCAGCATCATGGCTCTAGCCACAGTTACAAATACTCTTGCTGATTTACTGAAATTATCTTAATTTCTCCCCTAGCCCAACTATAATCTGTGATGAACTGTTATGAAAATGGAGGCTGGTTGGGGCCTGTCCTGATCCCCTTATAATCTAAATATTCACACTCGACACGAAGTACAGAAGCAAGGTCTTTATCTGATAAACCCCCAGCTCCCTTTCAGAAAGGGTGCAAGGAAAAAAAAATCACACATTTCTTTAAACTTGTAGTGAGATAAATTTTGCAGCCTTGTGATATTTTTTTGCCAGAAAACTGTCTGTTCTGTACAGCTTGCCCTTCATACCATTCTTTAGAATGCATAAATAAATTATTCCTTCTTTTTCTCTCTTTAAAGATACAAGATCCTGAGAGTACTAAAGTCAGTGGCAGCTCAGAGTGGGGAAGCAATGGGTATTACAGGATCAAGCCTAATTAAAGTGTTTCATTTCAGTGTGTTAACATAACCCCCAAGAAAAGACAGTTCAAGGCTGAAGTTCACATTAGGAGACTGGTGGAAGTTTCAAGCTGTGAAACTGCAGCTCCTCTAACTGATGGGCTGTAGTGAAATTCTGAGTGTCTGCCCCCATACTGCTTTTTACAAATGTGTGATTTATCTTGCTTTTCTTCAGGTATTCTCCTGCAAAGCCAGCATGAATATTACAAAAACTAGGCAATCACTAAATATGCCTAACTTTTCATGTTATTTACCCAGTGAAAACAGAAATTCTGGGCAACCAGTGTTCCTAAAAGTTACAGGTTTTTTCTTGGCTTCCTGGGAAGGTAGAAATCAAATTAAGAGGAATAGAGCCTTCAGCTTGATAGAATGAACATGGACACTTGGATCATCAGAAAGTCACCTTCTGTCTTTCCAAACTGGAGAACTGTCATTTGGTCCTCAGTCACACCTGTGGCAGTGTGCTTCAGCTTCACATGTTCTGTTTGCTCACTGTTGTAGCAGGTCTTGACAGCCTTGTATTTTTACTTAGACACACTAATCTTGTATTTGAATACATACAGTATATTGTGAAATACACAACAAAAATTTATCAGTTTAGCTTCAGGCCTTCTACTCCTCCACCATACAGAGCTCAACCTTGTCAATAGATATTGCAGTTGCTGTTGTAACTATGTTAGTGCAGAGTTGTTTGAATCAGTCCTCACCATGCCAGCTGATAAACACACAGAAATGGTCCAGAGGATTCACCATTTAAAGTCTTACTATAAAGCAGTAAAAACTGATTATATTACAAATGTTATTCTACACAAATAACAGTAAAATCTTCACACCATGTCATATGTGTTATAACAAAATCTCTTTCAGCCAAAAACTGATGAAGAAACTATTTAGAAGTACTCCTGAATCCTGAAATACGTTTCTTGGAAATACTTCACTCTCCTTCCCCTAAAAGCCAGATGCATTCATTATGATGAACTCTGCTGTATTTGCCCAGGTTGAGCTTAAGGGCACTGTATTGAAGTGGAGAAAATTTGGCTTGGGAGGCAAAGAAAATATTTTGTGCCTACTTTTTTCAAAGAAAAAGAAACCCAGCTGTTCAGATGTTTGGCAACCCTGATGTGTGGGCAAAGTACAGGTGATCAAATCTAACATTCCTGTCAGTTCCCTTCTTGCACTACATCACACACTCCACAGCAATCACTGTAGAGGGTTATTTCAGCTGCACATTAATTTTAATTGTGCCATGGACACATGCTGTATAGCTCAGAGGTTACTAATACAAAGTTTAATGGCTGAGGTGTAGCACACCACAAACAGGGTTAAACAACTCCTGACGTCAGTTCAGATCTGGAAGTGGTTTAGGTGCTTTTGCATCATCTGGAACATGAAGCTTTACTGACTGAAGCCAGAGCCATTCACTGGGTATCTGGACCACAATACTGAACCAGGAAAACTGAGAAGTGCAACACTGGCCCCTTTGATTTCATGAAGCCATATTAGCTTCATCAAGTTCCTGCTCAGGGAGGTCTTTCTTAATACAAGCTGATGATAGACAGACCCCATCAAAGATGCATCCACAAGACTTTCTTGCCTTCCAGCTCAAGAGGAATCTTAAGACCTGAAAAAATACAGAGCAGATCCATCTGAGTGACTCTGTGGAGAGAGCCTCAGGACTTGGCCAAAGCTGGTAAACTGTGTTGGATCAACACTGACTAGGCAGAACCTGACAGGAGTCTCTGTAACACAGGAAATGTCAGGGTGTCCTGTGGCATTTATTCATCTCTGTGACAGCATTTTCAAGTTATTGGAATTGTTACTCTTTGAACAAAGAAAAACATCAGTACTGGTTATGCAATGCATGCCAAGAAAGAAGAATTTACATCCTGTGATCCAAAGCCACAATCATAATCTGAAATTCACCTCTTCCAAAAATCAAGGCAAGAAGCCTCACAGCAAGACTGGAAAGCTAGTAATCCTACTCCTGGCAGAAATATATGCACTGTCTTCCAAAGGTAAGACCTCATGGTGAGATACAGTTGTTAAAGTATAAAGAAAAACTAATTTGCTGTGACTCACACTCAGAAGCACAAAACCTGACAGACATTTGAAGGTGAGATGTGCTGAGCTGTGAATCTTCTGACCCTGCAGTCATAAGAACACCTCTTGATAGCTGGAGTCCGGAAAAGAGATGCTATGCCATGGACTGAACACAAACTTCAGTCAGCAGACTTCCAAGCACTATTTCAACAGAATATTAGTGGGGTTTATATATATATACACATATATACATGTGCAAAGAAGAAAAGATCTAAATATCAAGTTACATATAATCTAGTGTGACACAAGAACCTGTCATCTTCTGTAAACAGTAACATGAATTGGTTTTAACCTTGTCCTATATAGTGAATAAACAAAGCAATTCCTCTTATTTCTCATACATATTATAGTCAGTTATTTATACAGTCTGCATAACAATTTTTCTTAGAGAGCATTTTGAGTTATGATTTAATCACTCTTCTACACAAACCTTTGGATAAACTACAGGGGAGAAATCCTAGGCTTTCTGCATTTACTAAATATGATTTAAAACCAGGTATCAGGATTCTTTCAATCACTTCTGTGCAAAATCATCTAAATCTCTAGGATTCCTTATGATTGGGCTACTATTTAACAAGACTATTGATGGATACTGTTTAGCACTGAGAATTAAATTCTCAAGCTCACTAAAATCTATTTAGATGATCTTAACCTATTATGCACTAATTACCTCTGGAGTCCCAGCCAGGTATTTAAGGCGAAAGAACACATTGGAAACACTGACATGCTGCAGAGTGGGGTAGGATAGAAAGCTTTACGAAGGATAGAAGGAGATTTAGCCTTGAAAAAAAAGTCTACAGGCTCCATTCTGTTTTCCTCATAGCTCCCCAGAGAAGACTTGTACGCACCAAGGCAGAGAATGACAGATCTCTGACAAACTTCAGCAACACCAACCTATGTGCTACTATGCACATAGTAGCATAGTAGCTGCTATGTGCTACTACATAAGCAAGTAGTAGCACTAAACCTAAAGCAAAAAGGAGTGGAGTTAAAATTCGGTTCTTTCACCAGCACATTGAAACAGAAATTTAACAGTATTAAGAATTAAGGTTTCACAATTAATCTGTTAAGATCTCTTAAGATAAAGGGAGCACAGGGGATTTTTTGGCCTCAAAAGAGCCAGAACCTCATTAGGAGGAAAAATTCAGCCTCTGTGCAGAACCATGTGCAGGAACATCAGACACATGGATCTTCTATGTGACTGTGATGGGACTTTGGCAGTGAGATTAAATAAATTTCAAGTTTTCCAACAGTGATTGGAGAAGGGATGTAATGCAATATCCATCTCAATTTACCCACTCAGGACATCAGCCTGAGAACATACTTGGAGGATAGCTTTCCTCCAAATACAGCAGCAGACTACATTATAGACTTTATATACATAAAATGCTGACTGGACACTTCTATGCAAAATATTCTTTTTTATTAGAAATTCCTGGGGAACAACACATGGCCTTGGGTTAGTATGAAATTATTTAATCTACCATTAGATCTTTGTTTATTAAAAACATCTACTTTTTTTTAACCTGTAAAAATCTCATATGCCAAGGGAAAATGCTAGAAGAAAATTACCGAAAAATCCTGCCTCTATCAGTAGGATAAATGGTGTAAGAAACAATCTAGCTGAATGTGCATTTAAATTGAAGAACATGATCTCCTGATGTGGTTCTATCTGAAGAGAGAAGTTAAGCCCCACATATATTACAAACTCTGGTTGCAATAAGCCAAATGAACATTTCAAAGTAATTTTTTCAGATAACAGATGACAAATGCACCAGAGACTGAGTGTTTGAGCCTCCTAGGATTATTTCTCTGCCGCTGTAACTATACTTCCACCATTTACTGCTACAAGAGTTGTAATTTTTTCAAAATTTAAGATATCCTTTCTTCACCAACAAATTATGATTTAATATAGAACTGCTTAGCATAATACCATTTACAATTAATACTCTGAAGTGTCCTATCTTTACAATATTTCATTACAGATACAGCTTTAGATATGTTCATATGAGCTAAATTAAACCATTATTCAAGTTCTGGCACATTGTAAGATACAGGAGCGAGCCAGCAGGAGGAGAAGGAAGATGCTGATAATTAAAAGTTCTGCCTGAGCAAATCATCATTTATTAATCTATTGAAGATTTGAAGATATATCAGCAGAACCCTATATTGAGAAATATAATTTTTTTAAAAAATACAAACTACAAACCCAAGCCCTGTAGTACTTCTCTGACTTTTCTAATTTCTTGCAACTGTTAACATAAAATACTGATCTGATCAAATTAATATAGTTTTTCATTTTACCCATCTGCTTCAAGTTGCAAAACTAAATTAGGATTTTTCCTTTGCAGCAGAGAAATTTCCTCATGAAAGATACACAGATAATGAACATGGTAAGGGGGAAAACTCAGATGTAAATGTCAACACAGAGAAAAGTTTTGGAAAAAAATATATATTTCTAAATAAGGATAACTTCAAATCACCCCGTAATCATTTTAGATTGTTAGGACACTCCACAAAAGGAAACCTTAGAAAGAAATGAGGAGTCAAGTCCATACAACTTGAGAAAAATAATTTTATATTTAAGGACAAGGTGGAAAGAGGTAGAGCAGCTTTCTAGAATAGCACATAAATAGCACTTTAAGATAAGTTTTGCAAGTTGAAGAGAGCAGACGAAGTTGGTTATGCAGCAGCAAACTGGACAAATAGGTAAGAAGAGTCATAGAGAGCCCTGAGAAAGAAAATGGGCATTTCAACTTTTTTTTTTTTTTTCCTGTGATGGGGAAATAACAGCAAGATAACTTCTTGTCCAGTGCTGGAAAGTCTAAGACAGAGACAAGTGTGCAGGAAACTGCTGATGTACATATGCACTTATGTATATGCACTTGATGTTTCCAGCTGCTTCACTGACTTTTTCCTGTTCCACGGGAACACTTCCCCTTCTGAGAAAACTAGTTATGCTGAACACTGCAAGTGTTTAACTTTTTTTTTTTTGTTTGCTGTAACTGAATGGTTTAATAGTAAGTACTCACAAAGAAACAAGACCTGGGGCTGCTCTCACATGATTGGTATAAAGCAAGGGCACTGAAGTCAAACAGTGCAAGTAAGCAAAAAAACAATGCTCAGAGAGCAGCTATGGATCAGGCAGGACCAACATAAAGTCCAAAACATCCGTATCCCATTCCTGATCTTAATCTTTACAATTCTCTTGGATACTCATATTTCTGTGAAAACCTGATTGATGAAAACTATCTTTTAGGAAACATCTTAAAACACAGTTCTTAGGCAATTTGGGGTTTGGATTTGTATTTCATCTAATGTCAACCTAAGCATCAATTCACCAATGGTTTTACAGAAAAGGCTAATTAAGTAGCTTTTTTTACTGCAGTACCAATCAGTAGTATGGTAATTAAATTTTTTCCCATACATTTCATTAGTAAAAAGCAAGAAGACCACTTAATGAGTCATGCAAGAGCCAGGACTGTCCCAGAAACCAGATTTGCTAATTGCTCCAAAAGAAGCAGTTTGTAAGACTAAATTTTGTAGTTAAATGTGATTAAAACCCATTGGGCATGGAGTCAGATTAGACCAATTACAGTTAAAATGAGTGGAAAAAAGACTATTTGGGAGGCCTGTGTTTTTATACGCCATTTCAGATTTACATCAACTTAAAAGAGGGCTAGGAAGTATTGGTCTATGGAAAAGTATCTTAGTCTTCCACCGGACCAACTGGTTGTGAATACTGGAGGCAGAGATGGAGATTTTGATGCTCTGGAGGGCCCTTCCCATACGGCAAGCCCTGCACCCGGATAAGGGGAGGTGGGACTGGAGCAGCAGCTCCCACACTCCGCTGTTGGGTCACCCTCCTCCCTACGCAGCTCACACCTGCCTTCTGCTTCCCCCAACTCCTCCACCTTGTGAACTCCCTCCCTTTCCCGTTCCTTCCCCCTCTCCCTTCTCCTCCTCACCACGAACGCCCAAGGGCCCTGACCCGAGCTGCGCTTCTGCGTCACCAGCAGCCGCTGTCCTCGTCCCTTCCCGGCAGGAGAGCGGCCAGCGGTACGCGGTGTCCCCCCGGGGGGGCCCTGTCCCCTCAACCATCGCGGTTGCCTCACGGCTGCCTCCTCCCCCGCGGCCCCTTCATGCCGGGGCCGGCAACACACCGGCCGGGCAGCCGCTCCCCGCAGCCAGCCCTGCCCTCCCTCCCTCCCTCCCGCAGCTGTTCGCCTTCGTTGCGGCCCCGGCGCTTTCCCCTGGGGGCACCCCCAGGCCCCCCCTCCGCCGCCAGCTGACATGTCAACCCGGGGTGACGCAAGGCCCCAGGCTCTCGGGGTCCGGGCACCGGTGCCTCCTTTTCCCGTAACCGCGGGGCCCGGAGGCCGCGGGGAATCGAAAGCGGCACCGCCGCCCCCGCACGCGCAGGCCACGCGCAGGCTGCCCCCAGCCCAGCCCGCCCCGCCCCTGCGCCGCTGGCCAATGGCGAGAGAGCCGCCACCGGCCGCGCGGTGACGTCACCGCCCCGTCACCGCCCCTCCTGCCCCCCTCCCGGAATCCAATGAAAGGGAACGTGCAGCACGGGGCCCTTCCCCGCCCCCCGGCGCGTCACAGCCGCCGCCTCCCTTCCCCCGCACCCTCCCGCCGGCGGGGCCAACCGGAGCGTCCCTGCCGCCCTGGCCCCGCCCCGCCGCTCAGTGACCTCACTACCCCTCCCTCGGCGGCCGAGCCGTGCGGCCAATCGGCCGTGCAGGAAGCCGCCCCACGTCCCCGCCCCCTCCCCCCTCCCCCGGCCCTAATCCCCTTCTCCCCGCCCCGTCCCCCTCTCCCCTTTCTCCTCTCTCCCCCCCTACCCAAGCGCCTGGCGGCGGTGGCGGGCGGCGGCGCAGCCCAGCCCAGTCCTGTCCGTGCGGGCGGCGGCGGCGCCTCCTCGGGCTCGGCGACATGGAGTGCGCAGCGGCGGGGGCCGAGTTCAACATCCTCCTCGCCACCGACTCCTACAAGGTGCGCGCGGGCACGGCAGGAGGGAAGGAGGGAGGGAAGGAAGGAGGGAGGGGGTCACCTCTGCGGGCGCCGTCGCACCAGACTCGCCGGGCCCGGCCCGGCTCCGCGGACCTTCGTCCGCGGGGCTCCGGGGCGGGCCGTCCCCGCCGCCAGCGGCTCCTGGCCGGCCGGGGCTGGGAGACGCCTCCCAAGGCGTGAGAGAGGGTGCCTGGAGGCGGCCGCTGCCCGGCCAGGGAGCTTCCCCCTCAGCCCCGTCCTGCGGAGGGGTGGCCGAGCCCGCTTCCCGCTGGGTGCCCGACGCCGCAGAGGTGGCGGCGGAGCGAGAACAGAAAGTGAAAGAGGGCGGGGTGGGCGCCGCCGTCCCGAGGAGCGGGCAGGACGCGGGGGGCGGCCATGGCCGGGGGCGTGGGCCGCCTCCGAGCATCCTCTGGTCTGCCCGCCCGCCCTCTCTCCTTCCCTCACTCACCGAGACCGAGCGCACATGTTGCCCCGATGGAAGAGTGGGAGGTGAGCGGAGCGGTTGCTCTTAGTTTTCCGTATCTCAGCTCCGCTCTGCTCATTTCGGGCCGTGTAGCCATGCCGGTTGTGGGCTGCCCGCATCTCAATGCCTGGATGTGCTCTACAGCTGACTCAAAATCTGTATTTTCGAGTTTTCTGCTTAGTTTCTGGCCCTTGAGGTGTCCAATTTGCCAGGCAAGGTGTGCGTTCAGGGTAGGCAATCAAGCTTCATAAACCTCCTTTCGGTCCCTGAAGTTGGTTGATAGCGGTGGCCCGGTACCGGCTCACGGCCCTCCTCCCTCCCTCCTTCCATCCCGTGGTTTCTGACCCAGAAGCTACGTGACTGCCCAGGCCCACGTCCTGCCACTGCGCAGCGTGGCGAGAACGTAAACACTCGGTTTGCGGACGCTGGGTAGAGCCAGGGTGAGTCTGATCGTACAGATGTGAGGCTGAAACAGTAACTTTTTATCTTCAGGACTTGTACTGCAATATCCAAGAGGTTGTTGGTGCCCTTATCAAAGCTGCTCGAGCAGCCCTCATTGTCACTGTGTTACATTTATTGTGTTACAGTCCTTTAAACGTTTGACCACTTGGATGGGTTTCAGGGGGGAAGGGTGCGTCTAGGTACAAGAGTTGGAAAAAACGAATACAATGTTACGGGCAGGTCTTGTTACCGAAGCCAGAGCTTCGGTATGGGCTCCGGTTGCTGACTTTTGCTATTGTAACTTCCCCAGCTCTTTCCTCTGTGAGACTACTATTGCATGATGTTAGATAAAGATGCTCTTTTTGTAAAGAAAATCTTAGTATTTATTGTTGCTGTTTGTGGAAAGGTGTGATGGAAGAATGGAAGATGCTGATCAATCTTAGAGCAGCTCAGCTGGAGCATCCTGTTACTGCTGTTGAGGGCTCACAAAACTGCTTTCATTAAGGGCTTAAGTCTAGCTACAGTACTCTTTAAGATGTTATTAAACTTAGTCAAATATGGAAGATTGACTTTTCTTCCATGTCTGAGACTAATCACATTAAATCTTGTAGGCCTGGGTTTAAATGACATCTATTTTAAATCTAATTTGCACACTATTTTTTCTAAATTCACTGGATTTGCTCTAGGGATTCATGGTAGCGGGGAGCACTGGAGTGAAAGATGCCCAGTTTGCTTCTGGATTGTTTGCTGTTTTATAGGAAAGATGATTTGGTAACATTCCAGGAGTGACAGAATTCTTAGAGGCTAAGTAAAAGGCCTGAGTGTGGTGGTGGTGTTTTCCCATTTAAAACTGATTTTGGGTGAGGTTTTCCATGGCAGCTGGCATTGTTTATTATATTAAAACCAGTGGGGATTGTCTGCTTTGCTTTGTTAGGACTATTCAATGTGTCCTTTTTTTCCTGAAGCTGACGAACTCCAGTGTCTTTGAACAATGCTTAAACAAGTAGCTTCTTTTATCTTGTTAAGTAATATGAGCAAACATCACTTACCTTCCCCCTGGATGATGCTGCCATTTCCCAATCAATGAAACACACTTAGTGAGAGCACTTTCAGTAGCAATTGCACTAAAAAATCTGATAGTTTGCAGCATCAAGCTATATACAGGAGTTACAAAATGCTCTTAACTGAGAAATAAGACAAAAATGAGAATGTTTGGGGTTTTTTTTTTAAGCTATCTCTGCTGTATCAGGAAGTGTAGCATTTTTGTCTGCAGTTCTGTCTGTAGATGACATTATGACATTCAGATTCTTTGAAAACGCAGCTCAGAAGTTTTCTTGGTGGCTCTATTGCAGTAGGTGCCAATCCCTACAAAGTAATGTTGGTGACAAAAGTCATGTGGAAATAAACGGCTTGGGAAAAAAATGTGCAGACCATTAGAAACAGTAAAAACCTAGCTTAGGCAACTGTCCATGAATAAAAAGTTCTGGTATCTCAGGGTCATATCTGCCACAACTCATTAGCTTGAGTGTAAGCCCTGGTGTTCCAATTCTCCATTGCTAAAGTTGGAAATTTTGAGGTGGAGAGAAAATCAGTTAATGGTTTAGAGCCCATAAAAAATGTGTAGGTAAAAGTCTGTCTTTGTGTTTATCATAGGGCATTTCCTCTTAATTAATAAAAGTTTCTAAAATATTTGGCTTTAAAATCTTTAAAGGTGTTTTTGAAAAAACAACAATCATTTTAATTTCTAGTATACTCTATTTTTGTAGGAATAGCTTCTAGTGCATGAATTTCAGAGATTTGTTACATGCTGGACTGAGAACTGAGCTGGATCTTGTGGAATTGTACAAGGGTTCCAAAATTTTGAGGCCAGGCTTCAAATTGTCCAGTTTATTTCTAGCCCCCATAACAAGATACATCATTTTTTTTACATCATTAGGTTTTTTTCTTCCTCTGTACTTTGCTGCTTATTCTTAAGCTTCTCCAAATCCCCCAACAGTGTAATTCCTGCTGTGTGCTGGGTATTATATGCCATCTCCTCAGTCTGGGTGTGGGCATATGGTATGGTGTGTGTGTATCTTGCTGATAAATAACAGCAGTCTCTCCAGTTCTTTGGATCACAAGAGTTCCAAGAGATTCATCAGTGCTCTGGTATCTGGTGAACCTCTTTGTGTGAATGTTCAGTATAGCAATGACGCTTTTAAAATTTTCTTCTAGTGATTTGGTATTACTTAAAAAAGGAAGCATTTGAAGTTAAAATCAACAAAGGTAGAAAGCTGCAAGTTAGGGGATATCAGCTGGCTTCTTGAAGATCACTGTTCTCATGAGAACAGGCTGCATGTTGTCTTACTCTTGTGTCTGTACCAAGAAGCACCGTGCTCTTGCCCCGCTGCAACAGTGAGGGTTCTGTTCACATATGTCACTTCCTAAGTGACAGGGTCCATGCCCTTCAGTTCCTCCTTCATCTGACGTTGTTGTTGTTGCCACACCACCTCTCCATTTTCTTTCTTTTTGATTCCAAATTCTCTGTTTCTGTAATCCCATATTTATTCATTTCTGCACTGGCAAGAAATCTTCCAAGGTTGTAGTCTGAAACTGTATTGAGAGGACCAGGAGCTGTGTTGTTCCTTTGAAAGACACCAGTGACAAGCTTATACCAGGCCTGGGTGGAATGGACCATGAGCTGCAAGTGGGGAAAGGCTATCAAAATGAGATCTGAACCTTGTTCACTAAAATAATGATAGCTTATTTTGCTTTTACCAATGAAACGTGTTACTGTTGTTTGGAATGTTTCATAATTAAGCAGATAGCTTCTCCTATGGGTAATTGCACGGGAGCTTATTATAGCTGAGTTGCTATCTAGACTGTAAATGTGATCTGTTTCAGAATTCAGTTCTTTCTCAATGCTTCAAGTAAGCCTAAAAGATATGTAACTCTGTACACCATACATGTTGAATTTTAAGTATTTGCATTTTGAATGACCATTTCTGGTCTGTATGGATGTAGGAGAGCTCTTGCTAGAGTACTTCACAGGAGTGTGCTTACTCCAGGCTCTAACAGCCTGTATATTTTTTATTTAGAAGTCTAGAGGTATGAAAGGCAGAGATATGAGTACTCTTTGGTTTATTGGTTTTGGCTAATCCTTAATGACTGCAAAATATTCTTTCCAGCAGCCCATATATGTATAGATTTTTATATTTTTTTAATTAAAATCTTGTGATGGATGTGAATATGTTCTCTTGCTTCCTGTAATTCTGTCAGTGGAAAAGCATTGGAAACTTCTGGCCTGGTACTCCTCATAAGGAGCAATCTTTGCTCTATCTAGGTTCTTTATCTCCCAAGTTTTGATTTGCAGTCACACAGTCCTGCTACAAACCTCAAGTCGTCGTTGCTCTAAAGGGACACTGCCACTGCACAGAATTCAGCCAATTTTAAAATTAATTAATTAATAGAAAGTAACCCCTTCTGGAGTCTTTGAAAATTTCATTGTTAAAAAAGGTAAATGTTTTCCTTTTTTTCTTTAAGGAAGAAGAAACTCCTAGTAGTATGTGAAGTAGTACAGCTGACTATTCAAATGTGTAAACAGTAAACATAAGGCATTCTGTCATCTCTGTTATGGTAATCTTGGATGGAAAACACAGAAAATTTTAGTGGAAAAGAAACCTTTTTTACCTTTTTTAAACTTTGTATTTTCTCTGGGCTGTTTAGAATACATTCAGTTCTCATCCTTATACTTGACATTGTGTTGGGATTTTTTTATTAAATTAATATTGACACGGTCACTTGTAGCTTCTCTGCTGATGATGTACAGCTTCCATAGGAATTTAGCTGGTTGTATGTGTTCTCCTTAGTTTTCTTAGCACTGAGGAAAGCAAATGTTGTTCCAGTCTTTAAAAAGGGTAAGAAGGGGGACTATAGTGAGTCTCACCTCCATCCCTGGAAAGGTGATGGAAAGCTTACCCTCGGTGCTGTGTCCAGGCATATCAAGGACAAGAGGGTCATTAGGAGCATTCAGCATGGTTTTACCAAGGGGAAGTCATATTTAACCAACCTGATAGCCTTTTATGTGTACATGACCAGATGGATAGATGATGGTAGTGTAGTGGATGTGGTTTATCTTGATTCCAGTAAAGCATTTGACACCGTCTCCCACAGCATCCTTGCAGCTAAGCTGAGGAAATGTGGTGTGGATGATTGGGTAGTGAGGTGGATTGTGAACTGGTTAAAGGAAAGAAGTCAGGGAGTTGTGGTCAATGGGACAGAGTGTAGCTGGAGGCCTGAGGAAGCTGGGTCTCTTCAGTTTGAAGAGGAAACTCATTAATGTTTATAAATATGTGAAGGGCAAGTGTTAGAAGGATGGAGCTGGGCTCCTCTCAGTGAGGATTAATGATAGGAGAAGTGGTAATGGGTACAAGTTGGAGCATAGGAGGTTCCACGTAAACATAAGAAAAAGCTTTTTCCCTGTGAGGGTGACAGAACACTGGAACAGGCTGCCCAGTAAGGTGGAGTCTCCTCTGGAGACATTCAAAACCCTCCTGGATGTGTTTCTGTGTCACCTACACTATGTGACCTGCTCTGTCAGGGGGAATGAACTCTATGATCTTTCAAGGTCTTTTCCAACCCCCAACATTCTGTGAGTCTGTGACTGGTCTCAATTTATTTTTTTTCCCCCTCCTCATCTGTTTTCTTTTTGTTTTTCAATACACGTAAGAGATGGTGGACTGGGGTTGAATTCTATGATCTTTTGAGGTCCCTTCCAACCCCTAACGCTCTGTGATTCTATGAATGAACTAGAATACAGATACATTATAAGTGGTACAAGATCAGCCTTCAGTTGTAGCCTGCATGAGTTTATCCCTCGTGTCTTATAAGAGCAGATACCTCCCCATAGTCTCACATTAGGTCTTAATCTGTATTTGCTTCACTTCTACATTTTAAATAAGGGGTCTGTAGTCTCTCTAAAGATACTGTCCTATGATGACGGGAAGCTCGTATATAACCAAAACAGTAAGATTGTACTTGAGTATAATTTTTTTTTTTTCACCTCACTTCAAGTGTCTTACACATATGTGCTGTTGTTGGATGCCCTTCTTGTTGAGTTATTAAAGATTGATCCTCCTGAAATTTCCTCTTTTGTTCAATAAGCTTGTCATTCAGCAACACAGACTTTAGTTTGGTTTTCATTTCCACTTTTTTTTTTTTTTTTTTGGTTGTATACCTTTGCTTTCTTTCCTTTGTGATAGCATTGGAAGCTACAAAAGCATCCTTGTTGAATATAACAATGTAACAAATATACAGTTGTGGATTATTTCCTCCTGAAGAGGATCAGTGATCCTTTATAGTTACTGTTAGTTATGTATAGTCCCAGTGTGGTGTGACTGCTCTGTTGGCTAAACCTCATAAAGGTTTAACTAAAGCAGCGTTTCAAATCATGGCCTATTTCCACAAAATTTTCAACTAACATATAGTTCTGTAACTAAAGGTGATCATAGAGGTGCTTTGCTGAAGTCACCCCAGTGTAAATGTCAGAAGCACCATTGCAATAAAATCTAAACTGGTGATTTGGGCATGGGCATGAGGATCCTCCAAATATCTCTTTCAGCACCGTGCTTGTCACATGAACGTCTGTCCTGGTTTTGGTTGTTAATTTTCATCCTAGTAGATGGTATCACAATAAAGTGGTTTGGATTCAGGTTGAGGAGGTTGTTGATAACACACTGATGTTCCAGTTGTTTCCAGCAGTGCCAACACTTAGTCAGGGATTCTCAGGATCTCACAGTTCCCTGACAGTGAGGGGGCTGCGGGTGCACAAGAGCTGGAGGGGGCACATCCAGGACATCTGGCCCCAGCTGACCAAAGGGCTGTTCCATTCCATAGAACATCATATGGGACATGCTGAACAATAAAACTGGGGGGAGTTGACCAGGGGGTGGCAGCAGCTGCTGGGGACTGGCTGGGCATTGGTCAGTTCCTGGTGAGCAATTGCATTGCACATCACTTGTTTTGTCTATTCTTCTATCATTATTATAATTTCTCCTTCCTTTTCTGTCATATTAAATTGTCTTTATCTGAACCCAAGAGTTTTATCATTTTTTCCAATTCTCTCCCCCATCCCACTACAGGGCAGTGAGCAAACAACTGTGTTGTTCAGCTCCCTGCTGGGTTAAACCACAACACAGGCTACACTTGATTTTCACCTCCACTGGAAAGAATATAGCCTGCTTCAGTGTACAAGGATTGCAGCACACGGAGCAGCCCATACCTTGGGCCTGAGTTGCTTGCTGCAGACCTGAAGTGCCCTGGCTGAGTGGCAGAGCTGCCAGGTGCCAGGGCTGTGCTTCTGCTGGTTTGTCTTCCACCTGTCCCTCCGATCTTCATGTTTCTGAATGTGCAGTGCCAGGAGTTCAATGGCTGGGTTGTTCCTGTTTTGTACTAAAGATTTTTCAAAATAACTTAAGGAAGTTTATAAACAGTCTTAGCTAAACTGGTATCATCTCTATGGGCAAGTTCCTGCTGGCTAGATACCTGGATGGTTCTTTTCTTCACTGTAAGCAGGGCTTAGAAGCATCATACTGCTGGCTCATGTTAGCACTCACCTGACCTAGCTGAACACCAGGACTAAACCACTGATGGGGAATGTGGCCACGCCTGATTTCTCTACTCATATCAGACCCAATTTTCTCATATTATCAAATGGCTGAGTTATACAGACTTAACCTTTTAAAGTCTGTTTCACTGCAATCTCTTGTATAACAAAACTTGTAGGTTGTAAGATTATTTGTGTTTAATGTCAAATGCTTTCTTATCCAGCCTGTAAAAATGTAGCCTTTACCTAGTCATCCCTATTTTATGATTGATATCTGCTAATTCCTTTTTCTTAAAATTTAACTCTTAATGTTTGGGATGCTATTTGGATGTTGTCTGATCTAAATCAAATTTGTACTTCATAGTTTTACTCAAATGGCTTACTTGATTTAGTAGATATAGTTTTTTGTGGAGATATTATTTGTGCATAATATACCTTTATTTTTACTAAGCTTAATAAGAAATAAAAGTGTTCTATTTCATTCAAAGTACAAAACCTTGTTGTAGATTGTTGTTCCAAGGGGCTGTTTGTGTTACGTTTTGTGTAGACAAAACCTAAACCACAGCCTTTGAACTAAATATCAAAAGCCCTTTGAAGATATTTTTGGATTTTGTTTTCTTGTAAGGGTATCTTAAGCCCAGCAGGGGCTTTAGTTTGGGTTTTGAGTTGGTTTCATTTTTTTGTATGCTTTTTGTTTGTTTGTTTTTGTTTGGTTTTGGTTTGGTTTAGGGTTTTTTGTTGTTGTTGTTTTGTTTTGCTTGGGGTTTTTTGTTGTTTTGTTTTGTTTGCTGGTTTGTTTTTTTCTGTAGAGAAAGGGTTTCCTTTTGATGGTAGCCATTCCTGCTTTTCAAGAGCCCATCTGTTCAAGTCCTGCTTCTGTCATCCATCCCCTAACTGAGAGCACAGATTTATCAATACTCTCAATCTTCAAGTCACATAAGATACATTTCAAATATTGTACATCATAACTGGTTGTTCTTTCTACTCTTCTTTAGAAAGTGGAAAGATGTAAAACTTCAACTGCAAACAAGGAAAATACAGGCATTTCTTGAAGCATAGTTTTAATTGTTTCAGTGCCTCTTAGTGTTGTAGTGGGGTTTTTTTTGTTTGGTTGGTTGATTTGTTTGTTTGTGTTTGGTGGCATTCTTTGTGTCTTCTGTGAACTGTTCCTACTCCCTAGAACCTGATTCTTTTTCTGACATTTTTTTTTTTAACCACCAGGCATTTCACTACATGCCAAACCTCCTTATCATTGCTGTGGTGGATGGGTATTAATTTCTCATGTCCTAGTAGTCCAGAAATGTCAGCTAACAGTCAGAGCTGCCTTGCTATCTTGTGGGCAGATGCTACTGCTAGGTATGGTGTCCTCCTAAAAACTGGCCAAACTGAGCAAACAGATGGCCAGATAAGTGAACAAGGGGGGTCTAGGTCTTGTACTTCACTTCTCACATACTTGTACAGTATGCCTGGAGTAAGCAGTGCTTGGAAAGAGCGGTACTTTAATATTGTGATTTTTTTCTTAAATACTGAGTAGCCTGTGAGAAGCTTTGCTGATACACAAATTTCAGCTTTATAGATAAAATGGAATGTCTTAAGAAGCACAATTTATTTAAAATTGCAGATTAAAAGTTTGTTTAGATGTAAAAACCTTAGTTGCTGATATGTGTTTTTTGATGTTCAAATAGATTTTAACATGTGAACCACCTTGGTTTCAGCCCTCCAGTTCTGATTTGCAGCCAGACCACCATGTTTTGTGATCATGTTTCAAAGCAGAGCTAAAATGGGAAGTCCCTAAAAAACCCCAGGTATTTAAATGCAATAGGAAAAGTCCACACCAGCTCAGTTTGCACTCTACACATTAAGCTAATTTGGTCCTGTACCCATTTGATAGATGGAAGCACTGAGCTGTAGAAGATGCCTTTGAACTGCAAAAGTCAAATATTGCTTTAAAGATCATGGCCCAAGATCACACAAACTTTCATTATAATGTAGGTGTTGACTTCAGCAACCAGCCAGTGGTTAATAAGTTCCTGAGCAGGCAGTCTGATGCGGATGTAGTTTGTTTTGCTAGAGCTGTTGTGAATAGCATTACACTGCTCTAGAGCTTGTCACAAGGAATTCAGACAGTTGTTTGGGGAATTGTTCCCGGGGCATCCAGCTATGTACACCTTAAGATAAAGGGTTCTGTGTTGAGCATTTGCACTGAAATCGTGAAGCTGTAGCATGCCAATAGGATGAAGAGTGGAAATAAAGCTAAACAGAGTTCTCAGGTCATATAATTAATTCATAATGAAACATCAACCTGGAGTCCAGTCCCAGCCATATGAAGAGAATTTTTTTTGTAGAGCTGCTGTAACTTTTTTATGTCGCCACAGTGTGAAGCAAGGAGCTTCTAATCTCTGTGCCTTACAATCAATGAACTTCCTAATGATTTTTTAAATGCTCTTTCTCTTGGAGTCCATTTGGTACAATATTATGTAATGTGAATGTGTTGCCATTAGTTAGAAAGATGTGTCAGACTGATTGGTTTTGATCATTTAACAGTAGGAGGGTGGTGGCTTATGAACGTTGTATGTTTTGTTTTGTTTCTTTTAGATTTTTTTATTCCTTTAAGCATGATGATATCCTGAAGAAAGTCTTCTGTGAGCTGACACTGAGATTTACTTTTTGGGAAGTTCTGTGTAGAATTAGGAAAGAATGCATTACAATTTGTGTAGTGAGACATTTCTTAATAGCTATAAGTAAATCTAAAAGGCAGGTTTTGTTTTTGGGTCTAACCTAGTTTCTGTTAAACATTCTGCTTTTGAGTAGCTGTGGAATTGGAACAAAATAGGTTTGTTCTACATCAAATGCATGTGTTGCAGTGCCTTGTTTTAAGTAAAGGCAGAAAACTTGCAATCACAAGCTTGATTGTTTGGTTTTTTTGTTTTAATTAACCTTAACTTCTCAGAAGATAATGGAAAGATATGAAAATTGGCCCTTTAGTTATTTGAATGCTTCTTTGCAGCATTAGTATCACAACCACAACAGCCTTGTGCTGGTACAGGAGAACCAAAAAATGCAGTGGAGCATTCTAAGTGAAACAGCCTTCAAACTTCAGTCAAATACATCAGGTGCCTCTGCTTTGGGAGTGGCAGAGAGCGTTGTGCTTCCTGTAGCTGCTATGCTTGGCCTAAGTGTGGGAAAAGGAGAAGTGACCTGGCATGCTGGTGCTCAGCAGTGCTCCTGAAATACCATCCAGTGTCTGTCCCTGCTAATCAAAGCAAAATCATCAGGGGAGTGGAAGGGCTGACCGTGAAGACTTGTGAGAGGGAAAGGGTTGACACAGAAGCAAAGATTAAGATAAGGAAGGCAGCCTTTCAAATTCAATTTAAGAAAATTGAAAGCTTCTTGGAAAGGGGAAATACCCTAAATATTGCTGCACAGAATGTGAATGGATAAACAGTCCAGAAGGGTCGGGAGTTACTCTAAGCTTCAATATATAAACATGATTTCTCTTGTGTTTTGTAGTGATGTTTTGAGCTCTTACTGAAGTTTTTCTTAATGTAGGTTACACACTACAAGCAATATCCACCTAATACAAGCAAAGTATATTCCTACTTCGAATGTCGTGAAAAGAAGACTGAAAATTCCAAATTAAGGAAAGTGAAATATGAAGAAACTGTTTTTTATGGTTTGCAGTACATTCTGAATAAATACTTAAAAGGTAATTGTCTCAAATTCCAGTAAAACTTTGTCTGTAATTAAACATCTTAATTTTTCAAGTGTGTAGAGTCTTATAGTTGAAACAATTCCAATTGAAATAAATACACTATATTAATACAGTGTAGGTAGTGACATGTGTAAGATCTTATTTATGTGGTTCTGAAAATGAGATGTCCCCTCATAAAATGGTATTTACTTCTTTGTTCAGACACCTCTCCACTATGTATATTCATGCCAATGCTTTATTAAAAATGAAGAGGTGTTGAGCAGGCTAGATTGAAATGAATGAAAATAGGCTAAGATTGTGCATAGAATCACAAGAAGATAGAAGATTTAATGGAAAATGCATTTTGTGTTCTGAGCATAAATTTTAGTCTGTATTTTCTGGTTTATTTACTGCATAAACTAATAATGGTTTTAATTTCCCTTATATTTTAGTGATTTAAGCTGGTGGAAACTGAATATGGCAGCTACACGTGAAAGTGTTTCCAATACTGACAACTTTAAGAGTAACAGATAAAAAGTCCTTAGTGCCACTTAGCATTCTGTTTGCTTTTTAGCATTACATGCAAATATCACCTGTTCTGACCTGAATGCAAGTTGCCTTCTGCCAAGACTCTGATGGAAACCTTTAGGCATATATCTTATGTATCTTTGTCTTGATCCAGAATCCATAAATATCTCTGCCAATTACACCAAAGACTGGAATTCTAGTATCATTAAAGCACTTGATAATTTTGTTTCTTTTCTCTCTTGTGGTCTGAGATTTCTTCTCCTACATTTCCAGCAGATGACTGATCCTAAAGCAGTAGCAGTGCTTGTTCAAATAATGTGTTAGGTGTCAGTTTGCATTGCAGAAGTGGTTAATGAAAGACTGATTGATTGTAAGGCTACTCTGCAGGACTCTCTCTGGAGTAGCATAGTTTAACCCTTGTGCTGGTCTGGTTAAATCTTAACTACATGTGCCAGCATGCTCAGTCATCACAATCCTCTGGGAAAAGCACTACTTCTGAAACCCTTGACAGGTTATTGACTATCATAAAAGAGTAATAATCTCAATTTTTTTTCTGAGTGACCTGCCAGTTATAATCCTGTTGGTTCTTGAGCATCTTAACCTATATGACAAATGAAAGTAAAATCTTGTTTTAACATAGCTAGTATACTGTATCTGGCAAATTTTCTACATCTTTGTTGGAGGCAAAGTGACTTTTCTGTGTCTGAACCTGTTTTTATTCTTTTTATAAATTGATTTCTAAGTTTTCACCTGCTTCTGAAACCATAGGTAAAGTGGTGACCAAAGAGAAAATCAAGGAAGCCAAAGAAGTATATAGGGAGCATTTTCAAGATGATGTCTTCAACGAAAAGGGATGGAACTATATTCTGGAGGTAAAAATTGATGAAAATAGTATGAGATAATCTTGAAGGATTTATGAATCAACTGTAGAATAAATACAGCAATCTCTCCTTTTAACCATGATAGTAAAGGCTGTATAAATACAGCTTTTTATGGTTAGGATACGGAGAGTAGCAGTTGTCGAAGAATAATCATATAATTGTAATTCCTTAGAGAAAAGTAATTTTCATCCTTTCAGATGCTAAATATGGCTTTGCAGGTAGGTAACAAGGATTTATGTCTGCCATCAGCCAGATACTGGAAGTGGGGGCTTGTTGGCAAGTCTCCATATACAATACAGTGCTTAGTGGTTGCTTGCATCATTTACATTGCTTTTGTGACTAATAGTAACCTTGTTTTTCTAATACAGAAAGTATTACAACTTCTTGCTTGTGTAAATAGTTCCAGAAAACACATTTTGTTCATTTTTTTCCCAAAATTTTCTAAAAGTTAAGTATAACTTTTATTATGGAATGCAAGAGCACACATGAATCCTTCCAAATTACATCTTTCCACAATTATCCTCTTTTCCTTTTGTTTAAAAAGGTGTCAGTCTTCAAGTAATTGCAAACATCAATTCTCTGTAAAAGCAGCAGATTCAGACTCATAGCATTTATCACAGCTGTTCTAGTCTGTGCACATTAATTAAATGCTAAGCTTCACTGTGGGTTCTAGTAAATGGATATTTTGGCAATTGAAAACACAGGTTTTTGCTCTTTAAGTCCTTTAGTTCTCTTTAGTTCATTTTCTCTGGATATCCTAATTGTATGTATTTTGTGGAGGCATCTGTCTGAATAAATCTGGATGTCATCTTGCAACCAGGATGGACTCCAAGGTATGCAAGAGAAAAGTTGAGTTTCGAGTAAAAGCTGCAAAGGGCAGCAAGGTAAATAAAAACCACTGTTTTCTAATAGGGAGTAGCAAAGAGGTTTGTAGAGGATCTGCATCCGTTTTAAATAACTACAGATGTGAATTCAATCCATATTTATGCTGAAGATACACTCTGCATTGTCAACTGCTCTCATCTGTATTTACAGTAACCTTTTTCCCTCTTTGGCAGAACAGAGTTAATAACACTTTGAATTTTTCATGCCTGTCCACACTGACTTTTAATGTACTTTAACTAATTCCCTTTCAGTGTGTGCTTTTGGCTTAGTCAAAATAATCTTGCCATACCCCCTATATGCATTGGTTTATTCCTTTGCCAGATAAGAAAGCACTGAAGAAAACTGAATAGCAAATATTCCTTGCTCTGTGGGTAGAAACTAAGTGTTTTTATAGATTATTTAAGACTTCCTGACTCAATCTCAGCAAGAAATACACCTGATAACCATACTTTGGTTTGATAAAGAGACTATTTTTGAGGTTACAGGATTTTCTTCCTTTTTGATGGATTTTTTTATTAATTTAAGCTGATAGATATGCAAACCAAATTATTTGTAGCATTGAAAAAAATGAACAAAAAAGCTTTATCATTTAACTGGGATATCAATAGCCCAGCTCTTATGCATCGAAATGAAATAAAAGAGAAGCAGGTCCTAACCTTTCCTGTTGTCTAACAATATTACTGTTTCTTATACAGAAATACGATGGTCATCTTCCTATAGAAATAAAGGCTGTTCCTGAGGGCTCTGTAATTCCTAGAGGAAATGTTCTTTTCACAGTAGAAAACACAGATCCAGAGTGCTACTGGCTCACAAATTGGATTGAGGTCAGTTTGGAAAGTTAATGTTTTTTCTAAGTAAATATTAATGCAGTTAAACTACAGGTTGAACCCCTTCTTGGTTTAAGGGGAATCTCTGGTGTCTTTTATTTCTGCTTTCAGTAAGCCTGAATTCTTTTTTTAGTGCTATTACGTAGAGCTTTTTCCCCTACCTGGCAAGAGAGTGTAATAATTTTATAGGAAATGTACAACAGCACTTTTATCCACAAGGAAAGAAGGGTGGGGAAAATTGTGTCTGTGACTTGGCAGTGTTAACTCTGAAGATGGTCAATTCCTGGCTTTCCTTGTGCTAATTATTTTAGTCCTAAAGCAAATTGTTGGAGACATCAGTACTTTCTGAATGAGTAATGGAAATAAATAGACCTTTTTGTGCCTGATTAAATGCCAAGAGGGGAGTCCTAAGCAAACATACACCTAATAATGTGATGGGTTTTGTTTTAGACTATTCTTGTGCAGTCGTGGTATCCAATCACAGTGGCTACAAACTCTAGAGAGCAGAAGAAGATTTTGGCCAAATATTTGCTAGAGACTTCTGGCAGCTTAGAAGGACTGGAGTATAAACTGCATGACTTTGGCTACAGAGGAGTTTCCTCACAAGAGGTAATACTACTTGTCTAATAATCTGAGCAGTCTAGTTTTTCTTAGCTATGAAGGATTGTAGCATGTATCTGTTAAGAGTTGTATCCCTGTTCACCAGTGAAATTGTGAATGCATACAGCACTGTGTTTGGACTTCGGTGGAGGAGGGGGGAGATCTGAGTTGGGTGTGGAGGGTGTGTGTCTGAACTGTGAGCACTAGGCTGGGAGAGATTTTTTTTCTATGTGGAAGCTTCTACATATAAATGCATGAAGAGGGTATTGGCTGAATAGGTTCTGAGTCAAGAGTTTTGCTGTTACAAACCAGTGGTAGGTGGTGACTGGCTATAGCCTTCTAGTTTTGGTGTGGCAACTGAAAGTCCCTCTTTTTCAGACTGCAGGAATAGGAGCTTCAGCTCATTTGGTGAATTTCAAAGGAACAGACACTGTAGCAGGAATTGCATTAATTAAAAAGTACTATGGTACAAAAGATCCGGTTCCAGGATACTCTGTTCCAGCTGCTGAACACAGGTAAGATACTGGGCTATTAAAGCCTTTTTTAAAGTAGTTTAAGAAAATGTAATTTTTTTCTGCATATAAAGATGGATAAGAATTAAGCTGTTCTACTTATGCTGTATTATCCATGACTGATCCACCTGTTGAGGCTGAAGTTCAATACTGACGCCCTTGTACTATGGACATGACAGTAATGTGGTTGTTTGTAACTATACATGTTTTAAATATTTTTAGCTGTAACCCTTTTATCAGCATTTAAGTAAATTTGGATTTTTTAGAATGGATTTGAAGGTTTACAGGAAAAAGTACATATTGAAGACTGATCCTATGAACTTTAAATGCTGTTTTAGACATAAAATTGAAAATGAAAAAACATGTAAGTTGCAATTCTGGACTCTCCCAGATTCTTTTCTCTTTCCAGCAGAGGCAACTGCTCTAAAGCTTCCCATCATCAAAACTATTTCAGCCAGTGAATGGTAAATCCTTGATCTCTCACAAAGAATTATGAGTTTTTGAGAGTAAGGAACAGATCTCAAACAGGCATTTGAGATTAAGAGCTCTTATTTTCTATATCTGAATCCTGTTCGAGGTCAGGAGTGAATACAAGTCCTTGGATTTCACTTGCATGTCTGCATACTGAAACATACAGAACGTAAAGCAAGAGACAGGATTTTTTCTCTTAGAATGCAAAATCTAGTGCTTTAGAATAGTGAATATTTTTTCACTTAGAATTGCAAAATGGACAATGGGAAAGAGTACATGAAAAAGTCATAATAGGGTGGTTACCATCATTGAATGAACACTGCTTCATATAACTTTCTGCACCATTGCCCTAGTGGTGTTCTAAAACATCTGCTTGATCAATAGAAGCATCTTCTTTTAGCTTAGCTTAATACTGCAGTTAAATCCAAAAATGATGGACCAAGCAACTGTAAAAGTCTTTGTAATGAAAGCAAACCCATGTGGTCAAAAACCAAGGAAGCACCCTTTGCACAGCATATTGAAGTGGTAGTATGACAGCAGACAGCTTAAACTATAATATTTAAAGTTTGCATTGCCAAAGGCAGGCTGCAGTCACCCTTCCCAAGTTAATACACAAAAAGGGGTGCAGTGCCTGTGAGTGTGGTGCTAGCCTTTGGCATGCCTCCAGAATAGGTCATCAGACTGTCCCAACCTCTTGGAAATGAATTTTGTTTTGTCTCTTCACTGCTGTGATCTGGGGCTTGTCGACACAGAAGTTAATGCCAGGATTTCATGGTAAAGGGGCAGTGCCCACTGGCTCTGACTGCAGAGCTGTGCTTTGCATGAGAGTTTTCAGGTGCACACACACAAGTTACTACTGACAGAACATACAGAACAGCTACTGCAGATCAACTGGCATTCAGTAACTTATTTCCTCTCTTAGCATCTGTTTTATGTGCTTTCTTGTACCCTTGTATCAAGGGTAATGCCCTGAGGTAATTCCTCTAAAAGAATGTTTGTGTGAGTAAGCATAACAGTTGTGAATGACTATTAAAAAAGAATATAAATTGTGTTTTCTTCCAAGACTTTTCTAACATATGCTAATAGTTTTCTACTTCCCACTTTGTAGTCTGAAGTTGCCAACACAGATGTCCCGGTCTTGCATCTGTAGTTCCCTGCCTAAATTTCACATTTAAAAGAGAAACCCTCATAAATGCTAAATAAATAAATAAATTGATTGCCTTTTACTCTTAAAAGAAGGTTCATGTTTCCAGTGTTTGTCTGAGTTGTCAAAGGTCAGAGTACTGTTTATTTAGTACATATTATATTTACTCTACATGCAACACAAAACTGATAAGCAGAGTTTATGCTGTCTTGTTTTCATATTTCCTGTTGCTATATTGGCCTGTTCCTGATAGGAAATACAGGATTTGTTGATTTAACATATAAATGCTTCTCTAACATGGATTTTTCAATTGACTTCACAGTACCATAACAGCCTGGGGAAAAGATCATGAAAAAGATGCTTTTGAACACATAGTGACACAGTTTTCTTCAGTGCCTGTATCTGTGGTTAGTGACAGCTATGACATTTTCAATGCTTGTGAAAAAATATGGGGCGATGACTTAAGACATATAATTGAAGCCAGAAGTCCAGAGGCACCACTGATAATTAGACCAGATTCTGGGAACCCCCTCGACACTGTTTTAAAGGTAATCCTTTCTTGAAGTTGTTTGTATATGAGATTGGGAAGGGAAATGGTTTTCTAATGACTGGCTAACACAGGAAACATAATGTGAACTTGCACAGCATTTAGTTGATGCTGGATTATCTGAATTGATGAAAAATGTGAGTGTTTACCTCATCTCAATATAGATATGGAAACTTTTGCAGTCTGAAGAATTTAATCTTTTTTGTCAAACCCATTCTTGCATGCTACTCTTGAAGTGTTTACAACAGCAAACAGTTTTATTGGTCTAATGATGCACAAATGTTTCTATAAGGAGAGATCTTTCATCATTTAACAACAAATAAAATGGGAAACAACTTGAGCATTAATAAATTCCAAGTGAATAAGACATCTTGCCACGAACTTTAGGTATCTTGGTATCCTATATTAATGCAATTCACTGTTTTATGCTACAAAGACAAGTTTAGCACTCTTCTCCCTTTTGTGAGATGTGCATTTAAGTCAGTGGCACATGACTCAAAGGTGAAAAATGCTTCTTGCCTTACAACTCTAGAATTTAAGTGGATTTTAGCACTTTTTTAATAAGTAGGAGAGATTTTACTGACGTTTTAACTCTAATCAAATTAGATACAGTTTTTACAGTTTGTGGTTTTGATTTTTTTTCCTTTGGGATAAGTGAGATAATGCAAATATGTTAAATAATATTTGTCAGATCTGATAAGAAAAACTCTTAACTAAAATGTTTCATTCTAATTATTGGTGGCTAACAAAACTGCAGGAAACTGAAAGCCTCATTCACCATCTTGAGAGGTTAAAAGAAGAGTAGAATCTTCAGTTGACACATTTAATAGCAAAAATTCACAGCAACCAAAGAGAAATGAGGGAAGCATTGATTCTGATTAGCTCTCAGGTACAAGTTCATAAAGGCCACATGGTCTGTGACTGCCTTCATCTAATGGCTTCCCCCACAATAGCTGCCATGCTTTTTGTTTGTGTGTCTATGTGAATAGATTTAGAGCAGGATATGTGGATATACTTATGGAATTTTTTTGTTTTTCAGAGCATGACTCAAATGTAGAAATTGTGTTTATTGGAATAACAGGTTTTTATTTTAAACTCTCACCCTTATTTTTTCAATAGGTCTTAGAGATTTTAGGGAAGAAGTTTCCCATTACAGAGAACTCAAAAGGCTACAAGTTGCTCCCACCATATCTCAGAGTTATCCAAGGGGATGGTGTGGATATCAACACCTTGCAAGAGGTAGGAGATCCTGTTCATGTGTCAGAGTGACACCAGTAATATTGATACTTAATCTGGACTGTTATTATTAGTCATATATTGCACCTTCTCTGCTGACCTCACCCTGCCCTGCATTACAGACATTGGCAGTGATACCCTAATGTGTAAAACAAATTCATTAAAGCTCCCTGAGGAATTACTAAAATACATAAAAATACCTAAAAGGCATTTCCTAATCCCCCTGTTGTAACCCTTCTCCCACTGTCTCTCCTTTTGTTTGCTTTCATCCTGCTTGTCAAGTCTAATTCAGATCCAAATCTGGCAGTGTTTGGTCCTTTCATTGATATCTAAAGTACACTGCATGATTGCTGTGCTATATAGCAGTAGTAGTAATTAACTGGTTTGGCTTATTGTTGTGTGCCATCTGAAGTGTGCTTGCACCCAAAGTTTGAAGATGTGATGTTAATTGAGACTTTTTAAAAACAAGGGTAGGGGAGGCAAGTTCATTAATTTGGCAACTAGTGGAATAAGGATTGTTGAAAGCTCAGAAAATATGTATAACAGTTAGACTGTAGTCTGAATCAAAAGTGCAATTTCATCAAGACAAAAATTGGTGAGTTAGAAGATGCTGCATGCTTAAAGCTAATTATAAAGTAACCACTATTGACTAGATGAAGATACCTAGTACTGTAACATGGCTACAAAGGTACAAATTATAATAACTAGATGTGAAAAGGGGCATATAAAAGGAGAACTTGACTTTATCAGGTTTGTCCTGTAACATTCATCTTCAGCTTCATTAGAATTCAAAAGCAAAAATAAGTAGAATAAATTTAAGAGCAATTTTACTTGATTGTATTGATGCTTGTCTTAGCTTTCTAGATAAACAAATCCTTGGATTTTTCTTAACAAAGCTGACTTCTGCTGCTCCTCAAAATTAGGAGTAAGAGAGACACCAGACTTGGTTTTTTGTTGATATGAAAGTAGGTGCTTATCTAACATGGGAACATAATATAAACCTCAGCAACAGAATTCAAATTTGTCTTTTGTGTCCTTAGAGGGCAGTTAATCTGAGATTGTTGCCTGATATGCCAACTGTAGTGTAGTCACAGGCTACAGTTTTTCTTTTCTAATAGCCTTCAAATTTTTTTACTTTTTTGTTGTTGTTGTTCTGCATAGCATTTCAAACACACCTGTCCTAATGTGTGTAATATAACACAAGCACGAGAGGTTAATAGCTGGAAAGGAAGTCTTGTCATTAGGCACTACAGATAGAGACTCCCTCCCCTTTTTTTTTCTTTAGTAAATTTCTGCTTGTTCTCAGCAACTATTAATTTTTCTTGTGAGGAAAACAGAAGGTTGCTTTTTGTAAGTTATAGTGGACAAAATTCAATGATGCTCATATAGCACTGATTGTAATTAAAGTATTAAAACTAGTATGTAAAGTCTTTACATTAGAGGAAAACTTTCACTGCTCTCCAAGTCCTAAACACAGCAGGAAAATAATTGTAGCAGGGAATGGGAGAGGATAACAGGCAGAAGAAGCAATTTTTTGTTCAGATGATCTGCCTATTTATGTACTTTGCTTATCAAGTGGTAACTGATTATGAGGAAAAGTCTGCCTGTAATGTGTAGTAGAAAAGGGTGGAAGATCTGGTTCTGCAGGACTCAGGGAGCAGGTGGAACTCCCTGTGCCCAGTGGCTGCCTTTTCATCTCTTCCTGAGACTGCAAACCTGAGAGCACATCATGTCAGCTTTGGTCACTGAGCCACTGATCATTAAACTAATTTAACCCCCACATATAGCAGCAAACTAAATCAGCCAAAAGTGACCGGTTTTGTAATTTAGTGAATTAAATTGGCCAAAAAAAAAAGGGACCAGTACTCACCAGCTCAGTACAGGAGAGAAAATGAAGTGTTGTTTTGAGGTGAGTGAAGCAGGTAGGAAGGAAAGAGACAGTTGGAAAAAGACCAAAGGAAAGTTATTTGTGTAAGATCATGATCTTACAGCCTTCTTTTGCTCATGTTTAAATTTAATGGATCTCTTGATCCCTCTTACTTTAACAAAACCAAGGTTACAAAGCTAACTTTTGAAAGACTGGGTAATAGTTTGGCATCTAAAAACAAAACAACAACAACAAAAACCAAAACAAAAAGCCAATACAGAACCACTCCCAAACCAACCCTAAAATATACTTCATGTTTTTCAAAACAAATATGAATATATTGTTGTGGCTATAGCCTATGCAAGTGAGGACTCTAATATGATCATATCCGTATCAGTCTTAGATTCTAGGCATGAGTTACAGATACAGATGAAAGGTAATGAGTACAACAGAAAAATCTAGAATAAGTAATTAGTAATGATAAGTCAGTCTCTTTTAAGTATCCAAACTAGCTGAAACAACATTATAGAAAACAACTTGGAGTATAAACTGGATTTTAAAATTCTTTGTTTTAATAGGGGATGCTGGTAGAACAGGTAAGGAACCTTTTCTGAATTTCTTCTAGCATTTTCACTTTTAAAAATCATTCCAATCTGCTAACTCCACAATATACTACACTTTCAAAGGATTTTCTTTGAACATTCAATTTCCAGATGTCTTTAAATTTTTATATGCAGAAAATCCTTTAATCTGGAGTCACAATTAATATATTAATCATGCTCATAATGGTCAGAGGAAGCTGGTCAAAACCTTAATACCTAAACTGTTCTCCCTGTATAGGTTTGAAAGTGTGAGCTAATACATTTTTCTATATTGTTTTCCTTTGGGGCTGGCTTCAGTTCTTTCAGATCTCCCCTTTTTCTTCTTCCATATTACTGCTGCTGTTTGCCACCTCTTCCCTATGACAAAGGAAGCTGTTATCTGGGATTCTGCTGTGGGTCACTGGTAGGCAGGGTCAGGGCTGCCTTTCAACTTAGTCTCAATTTCCCTTCCCTTCCACCTCTCATCAGCCAAAGATGTCTGAGTAAGGAGATCCTTTGGGACAGGTGGAAAGGTAGAAGGCAGTTCTTCACCCAAGGTAAGTGATGAGTTGTGCCTGTGGCACAAGCTGAACACAAATGAGAGCAGGAACACTTGCTGAAAGACTGTTCACATTTTTTTCCCCCAGGCAAGAAGGTTAAGCAGTCATGGCCCAGCTTTGCTATACTTTCACTAGCATGTGTTAACCTTCAAGTATTAGTGAACATGAAGTCTAAGCATGATGCACCTTGGTAAGATGCTGTTTGTACCAGATAGTTTGTGCTACATCTTGAAGGCATGGTCAAAAGAGTTCAGTATTAGAGCTGATCTACATAACTCAGTGAGGATAGGAGCAGAATTCATTCAGGCTTGGTCATCTGGGCAGAAACTGATCAGAGTCCAGGTGAAGTTAACCTACATTTTACTTTTCAAAAAACAGTGAAGGTAAATAAGGTCCATATGCAGACCCAGTGAAGTATGATTTCTTACAGTACTATTGGACCTTACACTTAAGAAGAAGGTATACAAAATCCCTTTTCTTAGCTTTTTTTGTCATCTTTGGTTACTTCCGAGATGCTCAAGGGAGAATATAATGAATTTCAATTCTTTCTCCTTCCTGGGTATGCCTTTTAACTGCTTCCAGGAGAACCTAGTCACCTGAATTTATATATTGCTTTTGTGCATGGTCACTATCTGAAAGGAAGTGATGACTACTGCTAAAATCCACAGGGCTGTCACATATTGAGGTAGGATTTGTTCCAGATAAAAAGCTTCCAAAGGGTTCCATTAAATGAGAGTCCTGGTTGTAGGGCCTGAGATTTGTTTCAATTGGCCCCATTGGTTGAGGCTGAGTAATCTGGTATAATTAGAATGAAGCAAACTCTCAGATGACATTTACACTGGGGAAATCTCTGCTAAAAATGTAGTGGGAAGGTGTTCAGAGCATGCCCTCAAGGTTATGGCTCTGCAGTCCACCTCTCCTGTTGGCTGGCCTCAGGCATTCAGGCTTTGAAGAGTACTTGTGAAGAGAGAGACTACATGTGACTAAAAGGATAAACAACATACTAGTGTGCTCTTTTGTTTATAATAGCTACCCATTTGCCACTGTCTGAACTTGGAATTGTCTTTTTCTTTTTTCCTCATGAAACTTTAATTTTGCCTTAGGTGTCCCTTTAAAAAAGTAGCTTGACATCAGTAACTCCTGGAACTGCCCTGTTCAGTGTTAATTGGCGTTTCATTTTTGATGCAGAAGGTTGAGACTACACAAAAGATTACCAGACTTCTGACAATGTTGATTTTTTAAATCTCTACACTCTTCCCCATAGATCATGTCATTCCATTCTGCTTCTTACCTTCCTTTTTTCTGAATAGATGTGATTTTGGTGTTTCACCCACTCTGAAGTTTTTTCACTCGCTTTTGTTAGTAAAATGGTTTGGAGATAGGAGTTGAAACACTCTTTTATTTGGGCTGTAAGCATAATTCCAGGGTAACAGGCTGGGGAAACAAATCTTGGCCATTTATGAGCATGATTAAACTAGCAGCCATTACTCCAGGCTAAAGGATATCATGTTTGTCTGGATAGAATGATGGTGGGAGGAAATTATATAGTAAGTTTTCATTTGACTGTTGATAGCAGTGCAGTTAACATTGATCTGTGCTGCCTGAGCAGGTGGCAAAGCACACTTATTGAGCAGCTTTATGTATCCCCATTGCCCATCATTAAAACTGCTAATTGAATTCTAGCTCACGTGATTTTCAGAACTGCTCTGTTGAAGTCACTGGTCAAAGTGGGTTATAATTTTCTGGAGAGGATGAGCAACATGACTGCTTTGTTTCAGTATACATGCTGTGCTCTGAGGTCTTCCTATAAATCTGAGAAATCAGAAATACACCTGTGAAGTCTTTAATTTTCTTCAGAGCTCTGATTGTCAGGGCATTGCATTGCTGTGCTACTTGAGTTTGGGAAGGACAAGTGCTAACATAAGAGTTTTAAAGCAAAACCTTTCTGTAATTATGCCATGCTATAATCACAAATAAAAATGCAAACAGCATGCCAAGTATTGACAGAATTGTTACATATAACTCCTGGAAACTGAATGTTAGTTGGTTTAATTGTCTGTAAAAGCATCTTGTTTAAGTAGTGTAAGATTTTTATGGAAAACTGGCATGGCCTAAAAGTATGCTCCATTATAGTTTTCTTTTTCTTACTAGATTGTGGAGGGAATGAAGAAGAATAAATGGAGTATTGAGAATATTGCCTTTGGGTCTGGTGGAGCTTTGTTGCAGAAGCTAACCAGAGATCTTTTAAACTGTTCCTTCAAATGCAGTTATGTGGTGACCAACGGTCTTGGGGTAAGTCTACTACTTATACCATGAGGCTTTAAACAGAGGCCTCTCTGCTTGAAAACCTTTGAGATTTCCTGTTACATGACCACCATCTGTATTAGGTACACATGCCCTAGGAAGACACTTTCCTTTTAAAACAATACTCTTTAATTTCAGGTAAATGTCTTCAAGGATCCAGTTGCTGATCCGAACAAAAGATCAAAGAAAGGCCGACTGTCGTTGCATAGGACACCAACTGGAGATTATGTGACACTTGAAGAAGGCAAGGGAGATCTGGAAGAGTATGGGCAGGTAGGAGTTTTCAAAATGTATTATGTTATTCTTCATGAAAAGATAGACTGAGAAAAAGCAGGTTAACTTAATTTCAGAATTATTTTCTTTATTGTCTTTCTGTTCAATTCCTGTCTTATTAACTCAGAGGTGTTCCCAGTGCCAAAATTCAGAAATAACAGAATGTTAGAATGCCAGTAGAATGTTTTGGATCCACAATAAAAGAGGCTGCTCTTTAGTTTGTCACCAGAAACAAGAGAACGTTGCTCTTTTCACCAAAATTAACATCTTAGTGTTACTGAATATATGCTAGCCAAGTAGTTTTGTATGGGTTATATTGCACAATTTGAGTAGTGACCTGAGTCAGGAGTGGAAGAAGAACAGACATAACTAAAATGTGCTTCTACTTCCCCACTGAGATTTTTAAATAGTTCCTTCAGGTTTTAATGCTCTGTATGTGGAGTGGTTGCCCAGTTTTCAAAAAAATAAGTTTAAACCAGGAATTCAGTTTCACTGTTAATACTTTACAATATCAAAATGAAATGCTATTATACTAAAATTAGCAAAAGCTTCGTGCTATCACAGACTTTCAGTTTTATCACTTGTTTTCAGAGTGCAAGCAATGAAATGTTTGCTTGCATGTTGAGTCTCTTCATGAATTAACATTATTGAAAATACTTAAACTTCACTCTAGCCTCTAGAAGCTGAAAACTTATGGACATGAGTTTTCTGGTATACAGAAGCACATTTGTGCTCTACTGGGCAGAGAGGTACTACTAGGCATGCTGCTTTATTCAACAGTAAGCATAAAACTGAGATCTCTGAGTAATTTCAAGACAAAGCAAACTGAGTTACATACACTGTAAATAATGTGCTCTGGGTGCAAAGATCTAAAAAAAATACTTTCAAAATTATATGTACACATACGGTTATGCTGAACATTCACATATATTATTCACATATATATTGCAAGACTTTGGCTCTGAAATTTATATATATATATAGTTCTTTCATTTTTGAAAGATGAAATAATTCATTAAGAAATTTTTGTTCTGGGATGTTAGAGATGTTTATTTGTGTGGTACAGGTTCTGAGGCTCTCTGGGAAATAACAGGGAAATGTGCTCTTCTGGAAGCCCATTTCCCTGAAGCCACACATCCTTGTATTAAGGATGTCCTTGGTCATTAAGCAAAGCAACTAAAATTTTTTTGCTAACTTTTTTCTACAAAGCTGTGCTTATTGCTCTTTCAGTGTGCTGCTTGCAAGCACTGTTTTACAAAACGTGTGCAATGGGGATTGTGAAAAAAGATTAGTTGGGTTTGGTTTTTTTTCATAGTTCATGTGAAGGGAGTAAAGATTTCATTTAAACCTCTGTAGTTGAATGGTGTTTAGTTGGTTGAGTTCTGCCTTTCTTACTACCTGCTCCAATAAGGCACCCTTTGAGTGTATGTATTTGGCTTTTGCTATACATGGACAACTCACTGTAGGCATTACTGAGCACTTCTGTCTGTGCACAGGATGGCCTAAATCCTTTCTTCTGATTGCCTGTTAGCAAAAGGTGTCAGAAGCAGCTGTAAAGATTTAGTATCTTGATAGTCTGAATCCCCAGTCTTACTAAGTTTGATTTGGATGCTTGCTCTTGAGTTTGTAAAACCTATATTTTTGTTCATTTGCCAAATCACTCTTGCTAAACCAGTGATATTTCTTGCAGGATCTCCTTCATACAGTATTTAAGAATGGGAAGGTAACAAAGTCATATTCATTTGATGAAGTCAGACAAAATGCCAGCCTGAAGAACAGTGAACTAGAAATGACGTCTCACTAAGTTTCATTCCATGTCTGTGTATGTGTGTGTATAACAAGTGTGTACTGCATAGCTACTGGGTTTGTTGTACAGATTTGTGTGTTTGTGTTTTATGACATTGTAGCCAAATTATTTGTTGGTTTATGGACATACTGCCCTATCTTTTGCCAGTCTTTAGAGAAGATGAAATTAAAAAATGGTACTTACATTGTAAAACATATTTAATGCTAAAGTGTGCTTTTTAGGGCCCTTTGCCACTTAGTGATTCAATCTGGTATTGATCTTTTCACAAATGAGCCAGAGCTGAGAAACTTTTTTATATATAACAGAATATCACAAAATGGATTTACATAAAATTATCATAATTGCTTTATGTTTATATTTAACTTGTATTTTTGTACAAACAAGATTGTGTAAAATATATTTAAAGTTTCAATAATTAAGTCTTTCCAACTTTTCATGATTTTTATGAGCACAGACTTTCAAGAAAATACTTGGTGGGGGGGAAATCCATTGCCTTTTGTCCATTAATCAGCAAATAAAACATGGCCTTAAAGTTTGTTGTGACATTGTACCATTTGATGACTAAATCAGGACTCGTATCTCCTTAAGATCCTATAGAATTGCTGACCTCACCATTTCTTGTAGCTGTCTGTATTAGTAAATCTGCATTAAAGAAAATTACTGTTCTTACTAGAAGGCTTAGGTACTACAGACCTTGCTGGCATGGTAAGGTATGTAAATGAAATGCCAAATTTGAAAGGTTTCTCTACTGCAACTTAACTTGCCAAGTTTATCCCACTTGGTATATGCACCTCAATATTTTAAGAGTAAAGTTTTAAAGAGATCTCTTCCACTATAGAATATATGTGTAAAATACTGAAATATGGAAGCGGTGTATTTTAAAGTAATTACACTTCTGGGTTTATTTTTCATATACTGTAAGTGACATGACTTTAAAGCAAAATACTGGACTGGGTAGTGCACTTTTTTACTTTTTTGTATTTTTTTCATTGATTTGCCTTTTGTCAGACTGGATGTTAAATTGTAAAAATGTTTAACTATTTTTGTTAACAACTTGAATAAAAGTTTATGTTAGCCAAACTCCTACATGAATGGCAGACCTGTTTCCCCTTCTTGCCCCGTTGGGGTGAGGAGGGGCTTTTGTTGTGCAGAGGGGCACTGTAAAATAAGTTTGAGAGATAATTTTGAACAGTCTGCACTTGATTGTATTTGCTCTCTGCATAGGCTTGATTTGAATATCTGCTGGAAAACAAACTTTGAGGATTTTATTTGAGAAGCTATGTAGTAACCTCTGAAGTGTTTGATTGTACTGTAGGATGGCTCTCACTAGAAAAGTACCTCCCTTACCTACCAACTGCAAAAAGTAAATGGCTCCTGTGTTATGCTGGTGATCAATTATCAGCCAATGGCTTAATATATTGATGTAATTAATGCTTCTAATTAGTAAATTATGTTACAGCAAAATGTTAGGGGTCCTCTAAATAATTTAAGCCTACAGAATTTTATAAGACATGCTTTTAAAGGAAGATTGAAAAGCCATAATTCATTGTTCTTATTCTCTTGCCAAAAAGGGCCACATCAAAGTACCCGTAATGTTTCCAGGGTTTGTGATTAAGATGTTTATGCCCAGTCTCAATAGTTCTTGTTAATGAAAACTTGTTTTCCACTTGTAGTGTATGTAGTTATACATTTAGGTGATGTATTGTTTCAAAAATAGAGCTTTAGTAAGACTCGAAATGCTGACCTTTCACACTGAGAAACTGCCTTCCCTTTGCTATTAATGATATTGTTTGTATTTGGCCAGGAAATATATTAAATCCGGACCTAGGAGATCAGTAGCAGGTAAATAGTACAGAGCCTATTTCACTCCTCCACGTGTATTAGGGAACTTTATGATGTATGGTTTAAAAAAGAAAACAATAAAGTAAATGCTGCTTTCATTCTGTACCAATAAAAATTTTGATAACTATTGACTACCCATAACGGATATTTTTGTACTTGAGAACTGAGGATATACTGTGGAAGCACTGTTTTCTTGTGTACCATGAAATACATTAGTAATTGTTCAGTATTGTCTAAAGTTTTTAGCTTATTAGTTGGAGACTTGAAGCAAGTTGTCTACTTGTGCATGTCACTTTCAGAAAGTTGTCATGTCACTCATTTTATTAAATGTTAATCTATTTAAAAAGAAGAAAAAAAAAAAAAAAAGACAAAACCACCTGGTGCTATTCAGACCTGAATACATGTCTCTGTGTTTGGCAGTTTGACGTTCTGGGCATCAAGGAGTTGACAGAAATTACTTCAGTGCTTGAACCATGCAATATCCTAATTCTTCCACATGAAAGCAAACAGCATGTTGAAGTTTGCTTTAAATTGCTAGATTTGTAGTCATTGTTATATTTGAATTATCCCCATTTCATAATATAATACAGTATTTGTATTTTAAAATAGGAATTTGGAATTTTGTGTTGATACTCTTATTTGTAACCATATTTAGCATATGAAATAGGTTTTATAAGACTATTTTTTTCTTGAGGTGCATGATTATGAAAAGATGCTTTTTTTGGTACTTTGAAAGATCTGAGGAGAGAACAGAAGAGTACTTAACTGTTTGGTTTGCCAAAATCAAAACAAAGCTTAAACAGTTTATTCTTATAGGTTTTTACATTCCTTCTTAACCTGTTTAGTGAAGAAGAAATATTCCTCACTTAAATCCTCTGTTAAAGTAATTTTAATGTACTTGGCATCAAATACAAGTATGTAATACACATGGAAATAAAGTTTAGTTCTGGCAGTGAAAACAATAGCAATTTGACTGTGTCTTAAAGTTGCGATGTTCGGCATCAGATTTCATTCCTGGGCACTTTGTTGCCAAGCACAGACTGGAACACGGCTCTGCTGTCAGTACAGCCCTCAGCAGGAGAGCTGCTCAGCTGGCTTACACCCTGCTTGTGGTTGAGTGACTGAATTTACAGCCAGCTCTGTTCTAGAGAAGGGCGTTTTTTAGGGTGTGAGCACATCTGTGCTTCAGCCTCTTCGCTTGATTGTGCTTAAAAATGTGATTGAATTTTATATAAGGACTTACCCTCTATCTTTCACATAATCCTTTCTCAAATAAAGACTTAAGTCTCATTTACTTCTAAAGCTACTAAAAATGCTTGTTTTAAAGACACATTAAACAAAGATGTCGTGGCCTTCTATTCACTGCAGTATCTGTCAAAAAATGTCAGCTCTTCAACAGAGAATGTCTCATGTCCCTTTGTACAGGATTTTAAGAACTGAAAGAAGTTACACTTTTAACCCTTGCATAACTTTAAATTGCAGATAGTACCTTACAAACAGATGCTGTTAGTATGGGTGTATAAGGCACCTCCTATAAAGATTATTTACCATCATTTGTTTCCAGTCCCCTTGAGTCATACTCTAATATAAAAAGGGGCTTCTGTAGCCTACAGGAATGTCCTGTTGGCATTTGAATTTAAAGTCTGTTATGGTATCTTTACAGTGAATGTGCACAACTTAAGTGGTAGGCAGACCTCTTCCTTCTTTCTATGCTGGTAAAAATCTCCAGCTACAACACTCCAGCTTTTCTCTCCCTTATCAGCCTTTGTGAAAGTTAAAAATTGGTGTTAATGGCGTGTATGTGGTGTCATGTGGTGTATGTGGCTCCCAAATCATCATGCAAAGGAGTCTGCAGGGAAATTCTAGGCCTTTGACTGCAAGAAAAGGCAAAGAACACAAAGGAGTCTCCATGTGTCCTATAATTCTACTGTAATAAATAGTATCTGTGCTGGGCTGCTCAAGGCAGGCACTGTGAGCGTGCATTTGAGCAATGGTTATTGCATCTGCCTCATAATATAGGGGATTTCTTTGTCCTGGAGAGCTCCATCAAGGTCCTGTAGGTGCACACGTCTGTGAAATTTGTAAACACCTGAGTGAAAGATGATCCTCTTGCTTTAATCCTACTGGACAGAGGCAGCATATATAGAGAGCTGCATGCCTTCTAAGTAACCTGGTGATCAAAATAAGGAAATACCTACACTGAAGATGCTCAGTGAAGTCATACTTACTGAAATCATAGTTGTCTGCCATGGATGTTACGTTAATTTTTTTTCGCTGCTTTACTAGTAGCAGCACAGCTGACCTTGTTAATGATTTTGAAACACCCTTCACAGTTATCTAAAGAAGTCTGGGTTTAAATCATGTAAAGGATGAAAAGCACTCAGCAATAGAACATTTGCAGGAAATATTTTCCTGTGGCACAGTATTTTGTTGAAAGCTACACTGATTCTGCTGTAACATAGCCCAGAGCATTTCAATGGGAATGAAATCAGCAGGATTCTCCTCAAGTAATGTATTTTGTTCCATATCAGTTCCTTACTAATCTTTATCTGAGTATTCCTAACTTCTTTTTATCTGAGTACTCCTTACTCCTTTTTAAATAGAATTTCTACAATTCTCAATTTATGGTGAGGCTTCCCCAGACTCAGAATTGCAGACCTTTTCCACTCCTGGCTGGAGCAAAGAGGTCTCCCAAGTATTAAGAGAGAGCCATCGTGCTTCCAGCAATGTTTTTGCTTCCCTCTTATACAGCTCTAGAAGAGCAAGTTTAGTGTTTGTTTGGCTTTGAACAAAAAATCAGAATATTTGGTTGTATAATTCCTTTTTTTCCCCAGCAATTTAGATTTAATCTAAAATAGTTCAAGCTGTTTGTAGATCACCAGATATATATATATATATATATGTACACAAGCACACTCCATATTATTAGTATATGTAACCATTTACATTATGCATCATTGCATAGTATTGATCTATGAGATGTGCAAATCTGATTCTTGATGGTTGTTCCTATGCTTGTGTCAAGTAAGCATTCTGTATATAGCCAGGTAGTGATGAATTATTGAAAATGGGTCCTGAATTTTCTATAATTACAGTACTTAAGAAATTTGAGTGGTTAGTTAAAGAATGAATGGCTGGATGGTCCTCATTTGTTTAGGCCATTAGTCTAGTCATCTAAAGCTTTAACATCAGCTCTTTTATGCAAAAGGACATGAGGAAAGTTATTTTACAATGGCTGAGTATTTCTATCACCAAAATTAAAATTAATAAAAGTAATGTACCTATCAGACCAACTGTATGGACTCCAAGCCTTGTATCTTCTAAGGTAAAGTTAAGAACATTGGTCTCAAACATCCCTTTCTCACAGAAGGGAGAAGAAAAAAAGCTCAGAGCATTTGGGATGTGGTTTCCTCATCTTTCTGATTAAAGGACAAGGCTGGCCATACCCTTTGAAGGAAGTTTTCCCTCTCCCAAAAGATGCAACCCTACTTTAAGCAAAAGGAATAGTGGCTCGTTGGTGGATGTGTCAGAAGGATGACATACCCCAGCAATTTAAGAGGATAATCTCTGGGCAAAATGGCTTTGGGTAGAGATATGTCTGTAAGTCACAGAAAGGTCAGAGCACGACAGCTAATCTCTCTCTGGTGAGGGTGCCTCCTCGTGATTTCTGTCTCAGCTGAGCAGGTTCAAGTCTATCCCATAATCTGCTGTGAAAACATTGCGGCTGTTCAACCAAAACAGAGTGCTGCTGTGGCCCTGTGACAACAAAGCAGTGGTCTGTTCATGTGCCCCAGCCCAACCTTAATCCATTTTTCAAGGCCTGTAGCTACTTGTTAAGCCAAATGCCAGTGACAGACTTATTAAAACTACTGTTCTTCCCACACTCTGTGGGGCTTGCAGCCTCACCCCCTGCACTGTTTCTTGAAGACCATTATTTGCTTTTATTGCAGCTCTAGAGCTCCAGAAGATAATGAGGAAGATTTCACCTCTGTACAAGGTTTTGTAATCTTTACACTTTCAGACAAATAGCTTCACAGAGTAAAGCCAAAAGAGAAAGGTATCTCTGCTGCCTTTCACATCCAGAGTTGTGACTGTAAAAATGTTAACAGACGTGAGAATGTGGCAAAACTAAGAATTTGTTCTTACAGATTGGTTAGCTTATAAAAGGCATATACTGACATATGCTTATAATTCTTACAGTAATTACTCAAAACACTTTAGCTTGGTTTCTTCAGGTGCTTCTTGACTCACCAGTCTCAGCCAGATTCTACATGGTTAATGTGCAGTTAATCCCATCAGAGATATGTAATGTGCTCTGGCACTTTACATATCAAGACAAACTGCTCATATATAGAGAGACCACTACAGTGGGTCTTGTGTCAGCTGAGAAAGTCCAGTGCTGCATGAAAGTCCATGTCCTGCTACAATCCTAGACCCTGGAGTCAAAAGAATTTTGGTGTGTCTATTTCAGCTACAATTCTGCTTATAGATGTGGAGAGTATTCCCGTGGCTTTTTTGTTGTAAGAAACCATGTATGTGTTCTATATCTGGTCTGTTTTTTACAGCCCATACTGCATTAGGCAAGACCTCAACAGAGTTTCATTCGTTTCTTCCATGTTACAGCAGGGTTATGCCCAAAGGCATTTTGAGACAAGAACCCCTATGGTTATTGAATATGTGATGTGCTGTAAGCCAGCATGAGAAGAGCAAGTGGCTTTGTTGGTTGTCATATGATTATAAATAATAATTCCTTCCCAAGTGAATGCTTTGCTGCAAATGATGTTGTTGTAACACTGCAGCAAAGGCACAGGGATCAAGATGCATGTGTGCTGAGGCAGCCTCTGCTTCACACAGGGAATTTGGAAAGCACCACTCTGACCAAGAAGCCATGCTTAGTTTTCCTATAGTGGGATAAAGCTCTTGTTATAGTCTTCATTCTTTTCTAGTGTTTGAACTGTCTGGGTTTGGCTTTTGATTTTTTATTTTTTGGTTGGCTGGTTGGTTGGTTTTAGTGCAGTTGAGCTTTTTACTGGCATTTTTAAGAAGCTATTTTTTAATAACCTCAGGATTTTGTATTTAAGTGGTAGTAGGTGAAACTAAACACATTATTTCATGCATCAGGTTAGGATTCTTCTTCCCTGTGTGCATCAGTTACTGTTTATTCAGAATTTCGTCTCCCATTTTAAGTCACAATCACTATGTTTCTGAAGGCCCTTTTGCAGTTCTTCAGAACCAGCTCCCATCTTTAATATCCTGAGTAACTCAGCACCTTGAGCAAACTATCATGTACTTACTCATCCTTCTCTAGATTGTTTAACAACGTTGAGCAGCATGAGTTTCAGCAGAGATCACTAAGTGGCATTTCACAGTCCCTGTGAAAACTGAGTATTTTTCCTACACTGCTTTCTGTCCTTTGATCAACTTTGTATCCTTGTGAGGACCTCCCCTTATTTCTCAAAATTTCTTAGCTTCCTTCAAGACTTGATTGGAAAGTTTGTTTAATGCCTTTTTGAAATTAAAGTAGGTTATACCAGTCTTCTCCTTCAAAGGACTTCAAAGAAAGTAACTCTCTTGTACCTCTCATGTGGAGTCTTTCACAGGAGTTTAAATTGGTTCCTGCCACTGTGATTTCAAAGCTAAGCTTGTCCACCTTCAACATCCAGCCCCTTGGCTTTTCTATGTCTATGTCTGCAAAATCAAAAGTCTTTTGAAAATTTGGAAAATCTGACTCCAGCCAACTCAGGGAGTTTGTTCTCTTGCTGTCTTTGCCATGTTGCAATCCGGGTCTCAGTGGCAAATGGCACAATGCTAACAAGATTCTGCAGTTTTATTCTTGTGTTGACAGGTGCCTGTTTCAGTGGAGTGCCTTGGGATAAGAACAGCAGGAAGCCATTAGGACCAATCTGTTCTTCAGGTCTGAATTGAAGAGGGACAGTCACTAAGTGACAGACCAACTTGTGGGAGGCTTGTCACCTGGTGATACTTCTCAGGGACTTGCAGGAGGAAAGCTGCATGTTATAAGGGAGACAACCTCACCAGCCACTTCATAAGAAATTTTATCTGAGCTAGAAGCAGAGAGAACATTGTCTACACACTGCTCATCTGAGAACTTCGCTGTGGTTTAACCTGGCAGGCAGCTGAACACCACACAGCTGTTTACTCACTCCCCTGCAGAGGGATGGGGGAGAGAATCAGAAAAATGATAAAACTCTTGGGTTGAGATAAAGACAGTTAAATAGGACAGAAAGGGGAGGGGAAATGATAATAATGATAAAAGAATAGACAAAATAAAAGATGCACAATACAATTTGCAATTGCTCACCACTCACTGACTGATGCCCAGCCAGTCCCCAGCAGACGCTGCCACCCCCTGGCCAACTCCCCCTCAGTTTTATTGTTCAGCGTGTCCCCCATGATGTCATCAAATGGCATGGAATAGCCCTTTGGCCAGCTGTCCTGGATGTGCCCCCTTCCCCCCCCAGCTCTTGTGCACCTGCAGCCTCCTCACTGACAGGGAACTATGAGAACCTGAGAAGTCTCTAAGTGTAGGCACTGCTGGCAGCAGCTGAAGCATCATTACGTTATCAACATCCCTCTCAACCTAAATCAAAAATGATACCAGCTACTAGGAAGAAAATTAACTCCCTCCCAGCCAAAACCAGGGCAGACTTCAAAATGTTCATGTTTTCTATAATGTAGTCTGGGTTAGCCCAGAGTACTTGGAAAACAGAGGCTAGAAAATGCATGTAATAGCCCTGTTCATTATTTTGACTAAATAACTATCTTACACTATCAAGGTTCTGTGAACATGGCTCAAGTGCTAAAAAAAACCAAAACAGATATGTAAACCTGTTCATCTTTATATTTGCAATGAAGGTAACTACTGAGGTGCCTCTGGTGTACCTGCAGGGCACGAAGTGAGCTCTGGCAAATTGGTCTTTGACCTACACTGACCTTACAGGGATCACATAAATGCAAGTATATATATATATATATATAAACATAGATATATATTACACACACAAACATGCAGTCTATCTATACATGCATAGAGAGGTCTAAGTATAGATGTGTATGTATTCTAACTATAGAAGAAAATGTCCATAAAGACTTAAATACATTCTAATAGTGCTCTTTCAGGGGCTGTGGTCTTTCACAAACTCTGCATACAGGGATCTTTGCCCTATTTCTTCCTGATAGTTCCATTTTATACGTGAACGGGTTGTGTAAGCAGCCTTTTGAGTCACCACCTGACTGGCAGCTTATGCTGAAATGATCATCTATGATTACTCCTAAATCTGTCTCTGAGTTGTTGCTTGCCAAGACAGTCTGCGTGTCTGTCTAGTGTTGTGTAAGTTGGCATTTAGCTACCTGCCAGTGGATGTCATGGGACCATGACCAGGCAAGTCAGGTTTGCATAACAGTAACCTGTCTTTGTCTCTCTTTATTACCCTCCAATTCAAGTCTTCCATGGGCTTTATCAGCAGAATTTCAACTCTATTGTCTAGTTCACCAATAAACAAACTGAATTGTGGCAAGACCCCAACCCTTTGGCATCACATGCTAACCATGGCTGTACACATTGATGATTCTCAACGATCAATATTTTGAGATCAGTGAAAGAACAATGGAACCAATCCATGTGGTTAATTACCTGGTAATTCCACATTGCTGAAGATTTAAAAACCAAATGCAGTGCTGTGCTATAGCCATGAAGGAATTCACATTGCATTTTCTTTATTCAGCAGACCTTCAACTCCACCATTAAAAAGACAGCAGCCCTGGTTAGTGCCCTTTGTCAGTACATCAGCAAAGTGCTCTGAACTGACAGGTTATAGACCACCAGCATCTCCATTTAGAATCCCCTTCTCTCTTCAGCTGTGAGCAGGAAGTGCTGCCAACAGGATCCTGGTTTGTACTGCAATGCCTAATGATTACCTTTAGGTAAGAAACAGGCTGGAAATATTTGTCTGGAGAAAACACAGTCACAGGGAAGAAGTGGGATCCATGTGTTAGCTGGGTAAAGTCACAGGAGAAGCAGGAAACATCACCCTGGGAATGTCCTGTCCAGCACAGCTCCAATTTGGCAGTTTGTCCATCCCAGGGGTGTGCTGGACAAAACTTGCTGAGCCACAGAACCCAGGCTCTGCCTGAGCTGCAATGGGGTTGCTGGGCCATGGAGTGAGGGTAAGCCCCCAACGAGACCAGTCCGTGCAGTCAGAGCACTTAGCACTCAGAGAACCGTCAGACAATCATGCAGCTAGCAGATACACTTAAATTTATACTTCTTAAATTTATACTTTTAAATGTACCCTGGAATATAAATCCAGGTAATTGATAAGGAAGGTGGAAGACAGCTGTGGTGGACTTAAATCTACCTGATAATATATATGTTCCAAATACGTTGCTTCAACAACATCTAAAAGCTTCTGAAATTAATGTAAATACCAATGTTCACTCATGTTTACGTGCCAAAAGTCACCACAAACCACTTCCTTACGTGGAAGGAAAATTTTTAAAAGGGAGCAAAACTACTTGCGATACATGTGGCCCAGGCTTGCAATACCTGCTCTCGGGTTTGAGAGCAGGCAGCCCCCAGTACTGTTACACCAGCAGTAACTTCTCACACACACAAGAGGGCCCAGCTCAGTATCTGTTAGCACTTGTTTGCTGAAGATGTTGCACGTGTTGCACAATGAACGAATCATTCTGCCGTCTGCCTGTCTTTCCAGGAAAGACAGCAAAGCAAGTTTAGGAATGTTGTTTAAAGAGGATGTAGGGCTTTGGGGCATTGGAATGCTGTGGGCACAAGGGTGGGATAACCACCTAGTACTGGGTGGCACCCAACAGGAGAGGTGGTGTGCTGTGCCTGACTGACACCCAGCTTTCCTGCAGGTGTCCATGGGGTTCAGGAGAAGAAACTCCTGGCCTTGCCCAAGTTTACAGGTAAGTGCACAGAAAGCAGGACTGCAAAGGAAGGAGCTCACAGGCTGAACTGCTTCAACCGGAACTTCATAACCCATCAGACCTCATTGGGAGAGGAACCTGTGTGCTTTTGGAGTAGCTCAGATGTAGTTATGTGCTGAATTATCTGCAGCACAACAGATAATGCAGCATAATGCACCTCCCAGAGCCTGCCTGGGCTACCTCCCTGGGTTTCTCCAACCCTGTTTACTTGATAGGAGCCAGGAGTTTTCTTCTACAGAGGTGTTCACACACTCAATGTGCACCTCCCTGGGGGATATGAGATCCTTGTAAGTGGAAACCACTCTGCCTGGGGTGGTTTCCACCTCTGCAGGATAACCACTGACATGGAGCAACTCCATGGTCTCCTCCCTCCTCCTCTACCTCCTGGTGCAGCTGCCACTCTGCCCTAACAGCCCTCAGGGCCAATGGGGCATTGTCCAAATCTAGGCACAGAGAGGTGTTAGATGGGGTTAGTTTCCAGAGACAATGTATGGCTAAGGGTGGGATGAAATTTAGGCCACTGAGTTAGGTACAAAGCAAGTCTGGGTCAGCGAACTGTAATGTTAAGAAGAGTGTGGGGAGTAAACAGCCAAAAAAGCAACTAAAGATGAAGAGGACATTCCCCTCAAAAGACCAGCATACTCTCAGGAAAAAACAAGGATTTATGGAGGGCATTTTCCTGTTTCTCATCACTCCTCCTTGGTGAGGTGTGAGCACGGATGGGCAACCATTATTTTGCACAAGAGGTGTGTATGCACATGAGGCCCAGATGTCCATGTGAGCTGCATTTGTATTGCAAAACAGAGTTCATGGCCAGCTCAGCTGCAAGGTGGAGGAGAGCAAAGTTGTACAGCCAGGGGAGTCTGTAGGGAAATATTTGTTCCAAGGCACCAGGTATCTTCTCAGGGTGGGTGAGCAGCTTCAGGCCAAACTACATCAGGTCTTCAGGCAGCATCAGGTTTCTGGTCAAAACGACTGCACCCACCTTGTGTCTGTAGAGAGATCATTTCCCCTGGGGAGATGTCTGCTGTCTCAGGACAGGGTGTGAGGTTTTTCCCTCCTGAGGGTGCATGCTTGGGAGAGGGCTCCCTGGAGTGATGGGCAGATGTTGGCAGAGCTGGAGGCCCACAAGAGAATGTGCTGTGCTCCTGCCTCATTTGTTGGCTCTTCCTTCTGAATAAGATCCTCTCTAGTGGGATGGATCCCATCTCTGTGCAGGTCGGAAAAGGACAGCAGGCAACATCAGTAGGGAAAAACAATTTAGAAAGTGGAAGAGTCCTGGATTCTCTGATATCTTCCTCTGCTAGGTGAATGACAAACCACAGGGCCACAGTGTTTGTAACTAGACTCTTCGCTATATTTTTAGCAACTGATCTATGAAATCATTTTGCTATTTTCAGTTGTTTGTGTCTTGGGACTTTTCTGCTACAAACATGATAAGTGGGAAGGAGCACATACCCTGAGCTTCCAGAGACGGAGCAGACCCCAGGTACCCCTTAAATGCTACTTATTTTCTGGGCAGTTTACTTTCTTGGAGCAATCCAGGAATCAACAACAGCTTCTGGAAATGCCCTCCAGGTTGTTCTTCCAAGACTCAGAAGAATAAGCATGTCTTTGTTAAAGTGGTCTGATTCCTTCTGTAAGCTGGCAGACTCTGTCTGTAAGTCTGGGTGTCATTTCCTGTGCCCCATTTGCAAGGAAACAGCATCTTCATTAAAGGAAGAAATTTATATGTGCAGTATATACATATATACACCATTCCCAGCACTGGCACAGTGGTTGCTGCAAACAGTGATGTCTGACAGCTGGTAACCCTTAGCAGGCACTGCCCTCCCAAAGGGGCAGCTTGAGCATCTCCCTCTTACCTGCTCCTCTCCTACCTGGTCTTCTGCTTTACACACAAGGCGCCTTTACAGCATGTCTTAGAGTACAAAGAGACCCTGACCCCTCATCAATGAATAAAGAAGAAATAATTAATTGAGTGAGTGATAAGCAATGGTTGTAACTTCAGACCTGCAGAGTTACTTGCAGGATTCCCCTTAACACCACCTGTTCTGTGCTAGAACTGCCTCTTCCATTGTCTGTGCCAGATTTTAGCATTCAATAAAGAGACAACTTCCTGTGACCAGGGCAAGGTTCAGAGAGATGAGTTACTTGGTCTGTGTGTAAGTGGTGTGGCCCTGGCAGGCAGGGGCTATTGGCTGCAGCACTGCATGTTCCTGCCCAGTGCCTTAAGCACAGCCCGGGCCACTTGCTCCTGTGACTAACAGCTCCCTCTCCAAATTTGTTTCACATTGTAGATGTGATTTCTTGATAGTTTCATCCTCCTGGCACCACATCTCACTAGCCCAAGTCTTCTGTAATGTCACTTTTTCTCTGCAGGTGGATACATATATAAACATATGTCAGCTACCCCCTGGCCTCTCTTTAACAAGATTAGTATCTCCCATAATGAGGCTTTATAACAAGGAGCTTATCCTCCTTCTCCAGCAAACCTGCACCACATCAACAACTCTCCAGAAGTCCCTGCAGCAGTTGCCACCTGGATACCAGTGGTACCACTGTCCTCTTGGCCCAGTGTCCCTCCATGGCCATGCCAGTGGCTCTTGGCAGGACACAGGGACCTGGATAGCATTCCAGCAAGGAATTCCATTCCAGCCCAACTTCAAGGTAAGTTTTGGGTTTTTGCTCATTGTGACCCTTGGCAGGGCTGCAGAGAGCAAAGCACAGCCACCAACCCAAGCACAGCGACCAACCCAAGCACAGCCACCACCCCAGGGACCTGGCGAGGAGCTGTGGGACACTTGGCCTCCCTGTAGCCTGGTGGCATCTGACAAGCTCTGCAAGCCAATGAGCAATGTCTCAGCCTTGGGACTCCACCATTTACACAGCTTTGGGTTCACCTGCTCAGCCACAGAAGTTTTTAGCTACTTCACCACTTTTTCTATGGTGCTTCAAAAGTATAAAGTTCTTGTAGGAGCACAAATGGTGCTTTTACTACCAAACTGGGAATGTTTATTTATCTTTATTTCTTTTCAAGTAAGAGAAGGAGAGTGGAAGAAAATATGAACTTGTTTTCTCTGAAAAAATAAACTGACCTTTGAGTGTTATGAAAGCCTTTATACAACAATTTGGGCAAAGAGAACTGGAATTTCTACTGTGAGCCATATTTTTCCTTAAAAAATGCCAGTTTGCTAAAACCAGAATTGTTTGCAGAAAGGTTTTTGTTTTGATGAATATGTCTATTTGCTAGCTGGTTAGAAAAGTTTTGAAACTGTGGAGTTTGTCAGCATAATTCTGCAAGTATGAAGCTTATCTACAGTTGGAGTTTAAAAAAAAAAACAAAACCAGATACTAGAATTTTTAAAACAGAAAATTTAAATAATAAAAAACCTAAATATAACTGAAGTAAAATTAAGTATTTTTGCAATAATTAAAACCAAAATGTTTTAACTGACCTAATCCAAAACATGTGGTGATCATCAGTTCACAACAGCTTTGAAATTTGGATGTCTGGGGCATGAAGCCTCACCCACTCCTGGGAGGAGGCTGGTAAGCAGCACTGGCAGGAAAGCTGCAGGGCACGTAGAGGCCAGGGGGAGGTGTTGGGGCTTCTGGTCTGTGGTCTAGTGCAGGGTGGGCTGAGGGGATGCTACCTGGCCATTGTTTATATTTGTTTTACTGATCTGCCCCTATTTGTTTGGTTTGTTTTCAGAATAGCACAGGTTCAGAGGAACAGGTAAAGCATTCCTGGCTCTCTGCTTCTTCACTAAAGGCAGTGTAAGATGTCTAATGAAAAAAAAAGAACATAAAGCTAAAGGCACATGTTGGTCTTACTAACAAATGCTAACTACCCTTAGAACACTTATTGTTTTGCTGATGCTTTTTACTCCAAAAAGGAAGTATTCTGGGATGGAACTATTGTATTTAGAGCATGTTTAGCATAAGATGAAGGTCCAGTTAAGGTCCCACCCACTGTTAAAGGTATTTTTATCCAGGAAATACATTGAGAACAACTGGTAGGTGGGGTAAACCAAAGGAAATAATTAAAAATGGTAAAGTAAATTCTTTCCTTTTTCCCTTTTTTTTCTTTTCCGCTGTTTTCCTTACCAGAGAAAGGACACAAAACCAATTGCATTCATTCTAATTTTGGAAAAAGGGGTGGGTTTAAGACCAAAGCAAAAAAGGAAGACATCATCCTGGAACAACTCCTCAGAGCCTGCACTGGCAAGGTACTAAGGCATTTCCTGAATGGGTCCAATGATGCTGCCTTTGGCCTTGAGCCCTGTAGCACACCAAAGGCACAAATCAACAGCCATTGCAGGTATCTTTTGTTGTGGCTTGGGGCCATACAGGCACTAATAATGACTTACATTTGTACTGCAAATTTCATAACTCACCAGGGCTGCAACCAAGCAGGCTGTGTGCAGCTATGCCCTTCTCATTCAAATTCTTAAGTACCAAATCAATGTGATGGCTTATGGTGGTTAGAGAAGACACTGACTGGCCTGTTTTCTTCATTACTTGATAATGCATCCTGCTGCAAGTCCTCCTTAGATCTGCTGCTGTTGATTTTCATTCTCTTATGGCTGAAACATTTTAATGCCAGGCAGTGTATAATCAGTACAAACTGCCCTTGCTCAGCTCCCCAGTTGAAGCAACATCTGTACCTGAAACCTAAAAAGACAAGAACTTTCACTTTCTCAGTAGATTATCTCCAAAATGCTCTCCCTCAAAGCTGAGCATGAGAGTCCTTCATATGGAATTAAGGTCTGCTCTTCAGGAAATCACCCACTGCTTATTTTTTTGCCTCCTTGCTGCTCAGCCTAATATATTCTTGAATAGCCAGGACTAAAGTGGCATTGTGGGGTTTTTTTAAGCTTGTAGAGCTATGTGTGATTAGCAACAGCCAAGAATCAAAAGCATTATGCTTAAACATGTCTAACTAATATCATGAAGAAAGAGAGAAGCCTGAAGGTTTTTCTACATCTGAAACAGATAATTCAAGGGTCATTAAAAATTCACTGCCATAAAAAATATAAGTCTCTGGAGCTTTTGGTGTAAATCCTTTCTGAACCCAAACAGTGTCAACCAGGGATGCCTTTAATAAATATTTAATTAATCAATCACTCTATTCTCTTCTAGCAGGCATTTTGCCTGGTAATTAGTTCATCTCTGCACTAAGCTCACACCAAAGCCCAGAGTCTTCTTCCTGCTGGGTTATACCATGGGTGAACTCGTTGTCAGTCTCCAGAGTCCCTGATACAGCCACACTGGCTCAGCACCCAGAGGTTAGCTTAGTCTCTCAAAACCGCAATGCCCAAAAAGCCAGATCAGGTAGGTGTCTGTACCTGCATCAAGGGCTCGAGGGGTGTCTGGGGCTCCAATGTCTCCCACAGTGGGCAAAGGGGGATGTGCCCTCCCACAGAGGCCTGAGGTGATGCAGCACCTTCCCTCATCACCCAGCATTTTGTTGGCAATCTGTCTCCCACCTCCCAAAGAGTAGCAGAGGCAGGATTTGGCTGGGCTGTTGGAGGCCTATCCTCTCCTTCCAGAAGCCACAAAGCTCCCAAGGCAGCCAGTGGGGTAGTGGGAGGAAAGAAACCCTCCCTGACCATGGGCACCCCAGCTTGGGCCTGTGTCCCACAGCCACCTACAGCATGCTGGCAGGAGCCCAGTGTAACAGAGCAGCTAAAATGTCAGGTTGCAACTCAAAATAATGTAATTGAAGCCAAGTCAATGCCAATTTGTGTTCTACACGTTTATGGATTGCCCTGCCCACCTCTGGTGTGGAAGAAATAATAACAGTTGTACGCTAGGCCTAACACGATCCCTTCAGACTCAGGCTTCCCTGTGTGTGGGGGGGAAGCCCAGCCCAGCTCCTGCCCAGCAGTCACCACAGCACCCAGCCTGGGCAAAGAGCCTGACCCCAGCCCTGCAGAGCAACACCTCCCTCCTGGGGTCCCTGGAGCAGTTCTAATCCAGCTCCACGTCCAATAGCAGTAGTATGGAATTGTATTTTAATACCTTGGATTTGCTTTCTACAAAAACTTGGTAAGAAAATTTATTTCAGCCACTGAGCCGCAGGATTCCATTAAATAATTATCCTTGCCCAGCTCCTGCCCTCCTCTGATGTTAGAACTGGTTTCTTTTGAGGACCATCTTTATTTTTACTATTTATTTAGACAACTAAGCCTGTATAAAAAACGCTTTCTGACTCCAGACCCAACCTAGCATCTCTGAGGCTGATTTGCTTTAGGTTTCTGAGACTAGAAACTAATGCTGGCTCGAAGAGAGCTCTCACCTTCAGCCTCACAGCACCATGGGGCTGTGAATAACCATATGCCTTCATGGCTGGGCTGATCAGGATGTTGGACTTACGTTGCTTGTCTCACTGTGGAATGGGATTGTGCCCTGTGTCAGTATCAGTTGATATCAGCTCTTTTAGTTCCAGCCTCAGTTATGTGAAGGGCTGTCTCACTCTCTGAGCAATATCCTCCTACCTCATTATGGACCAAGCAGGTTCCTTACCTACCTCCTTGCTTCTGTGCCAGGGCACTCGTGGGCAGGGGTATGAGGGATGGTATCTCCCTCCTTTGGTGTTCCTAGGCTGAGTAACTGGTCCCCAGACAACAGACAGATAGTGGGAAAACTGCCATCACTGTCCTCACCATGGAATTCCCTCGGGAGAGTGTGTGGCAGCACAAATGACTGCACAGTAAATGCACAAGACAGTGCCTGAGTGGTGAGCATCACCGTGTCATTTGTCACCACTGGTCTCTCAGTAATCATGTTTCTTTTTCATGAAAGGAGATGGACTTTAAAGCCCTAAGAAGTTATTTCAGGCAGGAGAAGTTTGATGTGTGGCTCAGTCTTGCTGGGCAACTTCATGCTGCTGAGGCTATGGTGAATTTAGGATTTTTGGATTGGCAATTTGGGATTGTTTAGGCTAGAGAAGAAGAGACTGAAGGAAGACCTAATTGCTCTTTACAACTGCTTGGAAGGAGGCTGCAGTGAGGTGGGACTTGGTCTCTTCTCCTATGTAACCAGTGAATAGGATAAGAGCAAATGGACTCAAGTTGCAACAGGGGAGGTTCATATTGGTATTAAGAAAAGTTTCTTTATGGAAAGAGTAGTCAGGCATTGGAACAGGCTGCCCAGGGAGGTGCTGGAATCACCATCCCTGGTGAAAAAAACATTTTAAAAAATGTGTGGATGTAGCACTTGAGGACATAATTTTTTTGGCTGGTAGTGTTGGATTGATGGCTGGATCTGATGATCTCATAGGTCCTCTCCAAACAATGATTTTATGATTCTATGAATTTGATAGCAGTTAATGAGAAATGTGTGGATGTGCCTCTGCTCCAGGAGATGTGTTCACCAGCTCTGCCAGCTTCTGGCTATGACCTACCCTGTCTGCAAGAGGGTGAAAGAAAACTTTCCATGGCTCAACTGAGCAGTAGGTTGCACAACTGTGCAGCCCTTCCTGTCATGAGAAGGGATATCATGAAGCTCCCAGTGTTGTCAGCGAGCTGCAGGAACTCCAGAGTTTGCGGCAGCATCCTGGAAAACAATCCAGCATGGGCTGGCCACTGCCTGTAAATCCAACAAGGCCACTGTGGCACATATGGGCTTCATGTGGGAGGGCAGGTATGGCTAGGAGAAAGTCAAGGAAAGGAGAAGGAGATACCATGTAGACAAACAGGAACAAAGAGGATTTCCTTTTCAAGACTTGCTTTTTAAACAAGAATAGGAAAACCTGGAGGTGGCAGAGATGCTCCTGCTTTATCCTTTGCTTCCATGCAAACAAAACTTTTGTTTCCTTGTCAAACAGACTTTGGGTAGTGTGAGTTCAAGGCATGTGGCAGCCACAGAGGCACCACCCTGACCCCAGGGTGTGAGGCAGGTGAGCCTGACTGTGGGTCCTGGCCTTGATTTACTGTACTTGCAGGAGCCCTGAGATTATATGAAAATTTCAGCCTTCACTTTTAAAAAACATTTTGCATTTTGAGGTCAAAACCAAAGATTAAAAATGTGGTTCTGGATGTTCAAGAAACTACAACAGAAGATGAAACTGTTTAATTCATCCCAATTGCCCTCAAGATTTTAGGTTGTTGCCACTTCTTTTGGGGAAACCCAGTGTAAGAAACCACACAATCACCATATTGGTGGGGTTAGAAGGCTAAAGTCAAGCTCCTGCTCTGAGCAGGGTCAGCTCGGATATCACATCGAGCACTTTGTCATCCTGGGTCTGAAAAGCTCCAGGGTAGCCATGTCTGACTCTAGACTCATAAAATCTCTATGAATCAGAGGTAGGTCGCATAGAGCCAGTAGATGCCCATTGCTCAGCCTCTTGTAGGCCATTTCCACCAGGAATCCCCAAGTCTTTGGTCTCCGTTTCCACACATTTTAAAGAAAGTTAGTTAACCCAAGCCCCAAGCCTGGTTGACTGTAACAACTGGAAATGTTACTAGGGCAAAACATAGCATCTGGAAACAAAACCACTGGGGATGCACACAAGGCTATTGAACTACTTTGATGAGGAGCATTGATTTTCCTTTACAGTCAATTGTTGCCACACAACTTGGCAAATACTCCCTGTTCCCAGTTTGTTCAAAAGTTAAAAATGGCCTGTGGTGCTGGAGAAAGGGTTGATGAAAAAGAGCTTTCCCCTTTTCTCAGCAACACAGAGAGAGTAAATTGAGAGGAAAAAAAGAAGCAAACACGTATCTGCCAAGATGAAGTGCATACTTTTTGCCAGGGGGCTGAGTAGAGAGCATAGCATCTTTCTCATAGAAAGCATGATGACTGCAGTAAAAACTACAACCAAGTCAGCTCTGGTGCCAGAAAATCCTAAATTTTCCCAAATTAAATGACCAGAGAGAATTTTATGGTCACTGAAGACTATTACCCTTTTCCCCAAAGGCAGCCCAAGAGTTAAGACTGCAAACAGCTGCCATCAAATGACAGGACTATAAATTTCTATCTCTAGGGCAATGAAAACGAAACTGTCTCAAGTGCTATTGGAAAATGCCTCCCTGTTTCATTCTGGGTTCAGCCAAACAGAATTAAAATACCATTTTTTTTCTTACTCAGAGCTTTGTGTCTTAGAAGATAAATGTACAACAATCCACCGCTGGTAGCTTGCACAGCTGATGCTCTGTACAGAGGGGCTGTAGGAAACAACCTTCCAGAGTGAGGCAACAACTTGTCATACAGGTGTCAGGCCCTATTTTTGTTGCACATAATTTTTACTTTCTTCTAGGGAAGATCCAACATCAACATTGCTGTCATAGCAGCTGCACAACAAAATAAGTTATTTCCTCTCTGAGCTTGTTCCATTGCTCTGGATTTTATTTTTGTGCTAAACCTCAAGCAGCAGTGTGACCCCACCCTGTGCTAGGGCACTCTACACATCCCCTGCCACAGGAAAGGCACTGGGAAAACATCAGCAAAGCAAAATGGGCCACAAAATGCCCAAATGCCTTCCCCAGAAACATGCTTCTAAGGCAGAGTTTTCTGGACTCTTGGGGTAGCCAAGGACTCTTCTTGCAGCATACACCCTTCCTACCGGAGCTGTAAGCCTAAAAGGGGACAAAGAATCCAATTCTTGGCACAACCTTCAGTTCAAACTTCCTCCAGAAGTCAGAAGATACAGAAACCCTTTGTCTGTTTGTGCAAATAATGGAGGAAAAACAAAACAAAACATTGACAAGCCTCTTATTGTTTTTCCTTTCCTTAATAATAATTCTTACAATACGACAAAAGAGATAACTCTTATCCCAAGAGAAGCAGGTTCTGCCTCAGTGTGGTGGTGCTGATGTCCACGAGAGGGCTATTAGCAAGGGGCTGTGGGTATTTTACCCTAAGATAGAACTAAAAATGCACTGCCAGCTGACTGCACAATTCATAGGCACCCTTGTTTCCCAGCAAGCTCTTGCATAAGCTCTGGATCAAACCAATGTGTCCTTGCAGGGGCTGCCGCAGGAAGCAGCAGCTGCAATGTGAGCCCCTCTGCCCAAAGCAGCTCCTGCAGCTACAGCCTCATTAATGACTTCCCAGCAGCCGGGGGCAGCTGCGGGGACTCTGCTGCCTCCAGCGCTGGTTCCTTACAGGCTCCTGGACAATCTGCTGCATCGTCAGTCTGAAGTGAGTCCCATGCTGAGGACTGATTTTTCTTAATAGTGAAATAAAAAATAGTTTATTCACACAGAGCTGAAAGATTTTGTTGGATCCAAAACAATATGTTCTGTGTCTGTTCAGCTTGAAATATATTATCATTATTATATAAGGCAAATTTCAGAATAAAATCTGCTTGCAGAATTAAAAACTACAGCATTTTAATCGAAAACATGAAAAAATTTAGTATTTTAATTTCTATACGTGCATATTCTATATACACATGTAATGTACATTAGTCAAAACATTTAATATATTTTTATTCTCTTTATATATTGTGTACCATTACCTTCATCCAAAAGATACTTTCTGAATTAGATACTGGTTTTGGTCAATAGAAGAGAGGTGTGGAAGGAATAAATGGTCTATCAGAAAGGAAAGATAATAATAAGATGCAAACCCCAAGTCCTTTTCTTTCTGACATTTTTCTTCTATTCACTTTTGCAGTCACCAGCAGAGATGTCAGCTCTTCTGACTGCACCTTGAGTGAAATTCAAGCCAGTCTTGAGGGCAACATGAATGTCAGCATAGCGTAGATGGAGAGGTCCCACTCGAGAAGTATGTGATCTGCTGGTTCATTGCACAGGGCTGAACGTGACCTTTAGATTGCTCCTTCAGCTCATCTGTGACTTTGCACATTATCTCTGGGACACTGAGCATGGCAGGACCTCTCCAGGAGAATTCCACAGTGTTGCCAGCTCTCAGATGCCTGGTCCCCTAGGACGCAATGTACTTCTGTCCCCAGCTTCTGCAGTCATATGAGTATGTGAGGATCTCAGCTTTCATGACAATGAAAAGTAGGTTCTAGTCCTGGAGACTGCAGAGAAAAGCTGGCAAATGTCACCTCCTAAAGGCAAAGGATCAGAAGACAGAATGAAAAGGAATCTCAGCTCTATCAAGAGCCTGATTTTTATGCTAACAGCATAGCTTAAAAACAGCATGGTTTTGCAGACCAACCATTAACTTTTGAATATTGGAAGAAGAAATTATATTGTTAAATTCTTGAAGAGAATAAAAATTGCTCCTTGCTTTTTCCTTCTTCTGTCCCTGCCCTTCCTCCTTGTTTTCTAAGGCTCTAGCCTATTGCTTAAGCTCCCTGGTCTTTCTCAGTTCAGAGATACCATTGGAGGAGGATGCTGTCAAGCAGTCAGATGGAGTGTGAGTACTGGGAATTTTCCAGGGTTCCAAAATGTTTTCCTTGCCCCTGCCAAAGCTAACAGCAGCAGTCACTGAACACGTGCCACTGGAAAATCACAAGTGGGCTGCCTGCCAAGCATGCAGAACTCTTTAGACAGAGGCATGTCAGGGTCTTTCGAGTGCGAAGGGACATTGCCACGTGTGAGCCTGGAGGCAGTGCTCCAGGCTGGCCTCAGGCACGTGACAGCCCCTGGCTCTGTTCCCAGCCTGCAGGGCTGGGGCCCAGGCAGGCCCTGCCAGCAGATCCACACTGAGAGCTGCTGGGCTGCATGGGGAAGAGAGCCGTGTGGGAGGACTGGCTGCTCCCCATCAGGAGAGCACTTCGGTTTTTAATGGAGCAGTGTACGTGGCCTGGAATACACCAGCTCAGCTAATGGCTTCCTGACATTCAGTCACACTTCAGCAAGGACACCTCCAATACCCCTTGAATCTTTTACCAAGCCATGAAACCCCTCGTACTTGGCAACAGGAATTTGCCAAAAAGGCTAAAAAGCAGGCTACTGAAATGAGGCTACTGTGAGAGGTGTGTCACCAGTCTGAAATAGAGAATTTTACATTTATGCTGAATATACGTTAATATATAAGATATGGGCAGAAATCAACCAGAACAATGTCCATGCTTACCCTGTAGTCTGTTCTTTGGCAGGGCTCAAAACCAAGGGAGAGAGACCTAAAACTGTGGAAGCACTTCTCCCAGATTCAAATGATGTGTGACACACAGGCTTTGGTGTGGGACTCCAATCTGCCAGTGGAACTGTAGCAAGAAAGGAGATCTTTTTTTACAACCAAACAAATCCCGTTATTATGTCTTGCCCAAAGAAAAGCTGGTGGGAAAGGCTGAAACTGTGTGACCAGGAAAGACCATAATTTTTCATAGAATCATAGAGTAAGCAGTTTGCGTTAGAAAAAAAACCTTTAAAGATCACCTAGTCCAACCTACCTGCCATTGGCTGGGACATCTTTGACTTGATCAGGTTGCTCAAAGCCCCATCCAGCATGACCTTGAATACTATCAATAAAGGGGCATTCACAACTTCTCTGGGCAACCTGTTAGAGTGTTTCAACACCATCATTACAAAAAATTTTTTCCTTGTATCCAATTGTGGTAGTATGTGTCTGGGCAAGGACTTCACTTTACATATAAAGAGAGGAGCAGAGCATTACCACAGGAAAGTACACATCTAAATACAGCTCTTTTTTGGGTTGATTTCTACCTTCTGCTTTTAAGCCAGATTCTTCAAGTAAAGCTATTTCTATGAGACACGCTCAATGGCATTCATTTTTTTAAGATATGACTTCCAAGGAGTAATTCTTAATTTATATGAACTTTGTGAAAAATCAAATAAAGTTCCATCTTAGAGGTTTTGCCAAAACCCTTAGATCCTAAATTCTGCCTTCTGTTAACAATATGCATTTTAATTATGTGCTTGAAATTTGTAGCTTAATGTAAATTGTGTGCACATATGTTATGTGCCAAGCCTATATATACCTGTTTGAGAGTGCTTTAAAAAAAACCCTGCTCTTCTCTCTTGGATGTTGACAGGAAAGCATGGCGAAGGTAGAATCTGGATACTATATATAGCTCAGAATTTGGTATGTGCTCAATGTAGAAGGGATGAAAGGATGAAATAACAATGGATTTATGCCTTTGCAGAACCAGCCAAGCTGAGATAGTCTTGCAGTTTTCTGCCCATGGTCCTCAGAGGTTGTTCCAGCTTTGTGTCTCACTAATACACACTACCAGAATGCTGCCTGGGGCCAACAGACTACCAGGACTAGTGGTAGTCCTTCTGCCACTGGAAAAAAATCCCCAGGAAGCTAATCAAAACATAGTGTTTCCAGTGCTGAAACACAAGATGCATTAGTTCAGAGAACTGCCCCCTGGGTTTGATTGTTTTAAATTATATGTTCATACAGACACACAGTGCACAGCAGCCCATGACCATGAGATGACAGCACAGTGTGTAGCTCTTCCAGCTGGAGGCTCTAAAGCACTGTACACTGGTAAAGGATGTGTTATTGGCTGTGCTTTACCACCAGGCAGATATTTGCTGACATATCACAGTGGCAGTGGCACCAGCATGTATAAATGACCCTGTAGCAACCACATAATGAGGCAACCTAGACTGTCCTAAGCTTTGCTTTCTTCAAAATTTTCTCTGAGTAAAGGGCTCACTTGATGAACGGCTCATGAAATGACTGTACAGCAGGATGCTTACAAAAAAATGGGTTTGGAGCAGACAAGGCAGCATTATTATTCCCTGCCTGTCTGGCTTTTTGCCAGCCTCCTGCTGCCTTCTGTCTCCCATCACAGGAGGCAGGAAAAATTCCCCTAGGATTGATTAACAGGAGAGAGATCCTGTGAAAAACAGAGGCGGTATGAAGGAGGGAGGTGGTGCCTGAAGGGAGAAATCAAGTCTGCAAGGACTGACTCAAGTGCCTGGAGAGCAATGAGAGTTGCTGCAACAGAGAATGAGAAGGAAATCCCAGGCAGCCTTTTCTCTCTATATGGGTGCTCCAACCCTCCCACAAAAATGCTGCTTCTATATGAGAAAATTCAAGAGCTGCAAGGAGAACCACCTGCTCTAGAGTGCTGTCTGTGGAGAAGCTGGTGAAGCACTCTGGAGCAGGAACTGGGCACATGGACGTGCTTCCAAATAATTCCCAGGTATAGTTCAGGTGCAAGGATGGTATAGAAATTGTTCTCACCAGATCATACAGCCACCATGGCTTGAAGGCTTTATGAGCAGAGAGCCAGGTGACACCATTGGAGTTTGGATTGACAGGAAGCTGAACATGAGCCAGCAGTGTGCCCAGGCAGCCAAGAAAGCCAATGGCATCCTGGCCTGTATCAGGAACAGCGTGGCCAGCAGGTCCAAGGAAGGGATTCTGCCCCTGTACTCAGCCCTGGTGAGGCCACACCTCGAGTACTGTGTCCAGTTCTGGGCCCCTCAGTTTAGGAAAGATATCGAGGTCCTGGAGCAGGTTCAAAGGAGGGCAACCAGGCTGGTGAAGGGACTCGAGCACAGACCCTATGAGGAGAGGCTGAGGGAGCTGGGGCTGTTCAGCCTGGAGAAGAGAAGGCTCAGAGAAGACCTCATCACTCTCTACAACTACCTGAAAGGAGGTTGTAACCGGGTGGACGTTGGTCTCTTTTGCCAGGCAACTCTCAGCAAGACCAGAGGGCATGGTCTCAAGTTGTGCCAGGGGAGGTTTAGGTTGGACATTAGAAAGAATTTCTTTACGGAGAGGGTGATCAGACATTGGAATGGGCTGCCCAGGGAAGTAGTGGATTCTCCATCCCTGGAGATATTTAAAATGAGACTGGATGTGGCACTCAGTGCCATGGTCTGGTAACTGCAGCAGTAGTGGATCAAGGATTGGACTTGATGATCTCTGAGGTACCTTCCAACCCAGCCAATTCTATGATTCTATGTCAGCTGGTCTCCATGTCCAGGAAGGTCCCCAGTCACCTTTAATTTACAACAGCTGAAGCATCTTCATTTAATCTGGTTGGATAATAACTGAATTAACTACATAGCAATACTTTAATTTTATTTGCCCTCTATTTCAGTCTTCACTTTTCATTGCTGTTTGCATTTTACTTAACCCATATGCACTTTTGCAATGTGAGATCTAAAAGATATGATTTACCCAGTGCATTTCATTGCTTCCAAATTCTTAACAGATTCTCTACAAATATCTACTATGTCTCATTTGGTAGACAAGTAACACCTGACTGATCATCTGTATTTGTGCAATTATTCCACCCAAGCACACAAGACTTACTTTCTCACCATTTAGAATGAGAAATAATTGTACTGTTGAACGTATTAATTTCTATTTTGTGGCCTGATGTCCATCACCTGGATTTGAGTTATAAATCTCTCATGTTTCAGGGCTCATTATGCACTGATTGCATAAGCTATTATTACCAGGATAAATGTGGAATTAAGCTGAAAATCACAATTAATCATTTGACCAGTTCTACAAATAAGGACAGCCAACATCTACTGTCTCTAAGTTCATGTATATTTAAGTTTGCTGCCAGAAAATCTGAGTTTTTAGCTGCCTTGATTTCTGTTATAATCAGAAATATCAGATTTCAGATTAAAAATATTTTGCATAGTTAGTTCGCTAACTCGAGTGTGTTGGCTTGCCTTTTAAAGACTATCATATTCGAAATATGTGGATAGGCAATAAAGTAGCAAGATGTCAAATAATCATTGTTTGTATCCTTCCATTGTTTTCTCAAAAAATATTTTGATATGGTTTTAAAGATGATTAAGTTGACTGCTAAGATGTTTGTTCCCAAAATGTTTTTGGTTTTGCAAGTCTGATAATGCTTCAGGACTATTTCCATCTGGTAGTAATAGTCCTGTTTGTTCTGGAACATCTTGGTTTATATTATGCCTCTGTGTCACAAAAATCTATTGAAATCATGCAACACACCAATCTCTCTGCCAAAGTCAATAAACTTACTACTTGCTGAAGAAAACAGTAAACAACAGAACTTCATAATGATGTCATTAACACATCCTTTGTCAACAGTGGGGAAATCTGGAACCTTCAAGAAAAATAAAGAAAAAAATGTAATGCATTCAGTTCAGTTGTATAGTTAATTATACATAAACTTCTAATGAGATTTGGTTAGAAAGGCAAACAATTTTCGAAGCAGCATTAGCTGCACAGCAGCATAACAGCACTAGTTTAGCATGTAGAGTGGATGCTGGATTTTTTCCATCGATCAGATAAATGGACACACTTTAAAAGTGCTTTAATTCTGAGAGTCAGTATGCTACGACAGGCCCTTTGCAATTGGTATATTCATCTGAGCTGATCTTGAACCCAGTTCAGGATTCAAATTCAGTACACTTGGGAGCTCTCAGGGGATTTTGTCTTATGCTGCATTTTCTGCTGAGCCTGCTCTTAGTGTTAAAAAAACCCTTGGGATGTTGCCCCAAGCCACCTCTTACTTCGTGCCAGCACAAGCCTCTGCACATCCATTTGGCAGACAAAAGAGAACCCATTCCTGAATGTATTTATTGTTCTGATCAGTACCAATGTGTGACAGTATAAACTTCTGCAGAGAACAGTGAAGTCACAAGTGAGGATGTTTATTGAACAGCCAGTGCCAACGAAGCAGCATGTAAAGCACTGGAAAACACGTGAAAGGGAAGGGTTTTACCCAATTTAAAAAAAAAATTTAAAAATAAAATAAATAAAAAAAAAACCCAACAAACTAATTTCACTACAGAGGTGTGCTTTGCCGAATGGTACAGAGCACGTGTAGTAGTAAATGCTAGGCTTTAGTGGGACCAACCTATTTTCAGAGATGTGACTGATAGCCTATGCCAAGCTTCACTGGTGTGGCTGCAGCAGAGAATATGTTCTACCACCTTTTATCCATGCTTTCCACTTTAAATCAGCATTCTTCATGTCTTCCTTTAATCCAAGAAATCCTGCTGGGTTTAACAGACCACAAACATAAATTTAATATTGATTTATTAAATTAATAATAAACTCCTTATCCTGAAAATGGGAAATTTCCACCCTGTGCACTATCACAACACGCCACTAGATGGTACAAGAGGATTCTGCTTGAACAGTTCAGCAGCCACTCAGCATGCCCAGAAAAAAACAGATGCCAGTAAGCAACTATATTAATTCTGTCTGAAGATTCGTAAGTCTACAGTGCAATGTAGAATTTTTATTCCAAGTGCATACATCATATTTCCTATCCTTTATATTTAATTGCTATATTTCAGAACTCTGTCTTCAGCAATGACTTTCCAAGGTGTATTTATAGAACAAGCACATACCAGATACTGTACAGGACAGGTCCCACAGCTACCTACTTAACACCTACAAAGTGATGCGCCATGAAAATTAACCCACGAGATTCGTAGATTGTGGTCACCCGTGGAAATCTCACAGCCTGGGAGGGCAAGAACAGCTACCAGAAACTTCTGCTCTGAAACATCCACCAGAGGAGCTGCTGGCTCTCTGGGAAGGGCTGCCTTCCCTCCTGCCCTTTGGAAGCAGACACAGAAATGTAGGGGGCAAAGGGACTTTACTGCCTGCACTTCAGTGGCTTTCACACAGATCAAGGAGAATACCAGGACTTTTTACATTTGCAGCAGAAGAAAATTAAAATTCAAGGCAGCAAGGGTACTAATGAGTAACATCATAGATCAGGACAAAGCTGTTATGAGTAAACTAAATGCCTAGAAATTATTTTTTAACATTTGATACAGTGGCTCAGAAAATCTAGCTTGTATTAACCACAGAATTAAAAACTTGCTCAGATGTGGTAGATGAATGGCATCTACGGTGAAATATGGCTCAAGGACTGTAAGCAAAGGGAAACAGTAAGCAATGAGTTCCAAAGTCTTGGAATCAAGCCAGAGATGTGCCACAGAAATCGGGGAAAAGTAACCATGTAGCTTAGTGTTGTTATTGAAGTCAAAATATAAATAATTGGTGTAAAAATAACGAACAAGTCTAAAGAGGAAAGATTTAAAACATCAGAGTACTTGAGCAAGCAAAATGATTAAGAGATAATAGAAAACCAACAGACAACTAATAAAATGGACAGAAAATTGCAGCCTATAGCATCACAGGGAGCTACCTGTAGACAGCTATTTGGCAGGTGGAGTTATTTAATATGGGAGGAAAAAAAGCACTTTCCCCACCTGGTTTTTCAAAATTATGGCAGGCTGCTGAACAGACAGGATTATGGACAGAGTGGTCCCATGCAATGGGATCTCCAGTGCCAGATAAGTATTAAATTAATCATCCACTTTTGCTTTATCTATGAACACAGAGCTCAGGACTTTCCTTGTTTGAACTGCAGAAGGGATTAGGATAGGAAAAAACCCATAATGAATCATCAAGTTTTTTTCCCACTGCTATCACAAGCAACAATATTGCAAATATTCTGAGCTCTCTCTTAAAACAACTTCCAGTGTTTTGCCTTCTGTTGGAAGACATTCTAGTATCTTAGACTTTATACTCAGCATAAATTGTATTATTTGATGATATGCAGTGATCCCTGTGATGAAACTGTCATTTAGTATAAATCTCTGCCTTCTCTGTCTATACTCCCTTGTGTACTTCAAGACAGCAGTAATACCTTCAGTTACTCTTAATTTTGCTAAGCTAAACCACTCAAGTTCTTTCCATCTAAGAAAATGAGCTCTCCATGACCTTTAAGCATACAGCTAGCTGGAATTAATCTTCCACAAGCATTAGTAAATGAGCCTGCTGTACAATGCTCCAGAGGAAGTTCACTCTCTCCTCACACAGGAGCACTAGAACTTTGCTGTCTCTGCTGGAGACATCTCCCCAGGGCAGCCATGAATCCTCCTGGTCTCTCCCAACACAGCTGTATAAGCATCACAGTTTTGTCCTCCTTTTTATTTTCCATGGAATGGGACTCAGCATACTGAGAAATTGTGAAATTGTTCTTACTTTTTCAATAATAACATTAATTCTCAGTTAAAAAGCTACCAGTTACCTAATTTCTAATTAAATCTGTGTTTCACATCAGTTTTATATCCTTTTGGAGTCATCAAGTATCAGGCCACATACCTTGCAGAACTTGGAAGTGTGTTACAGGACAACTACTAATGGCCCAGTATTTTGATCATCACTGCTTAAGCATTGATTAATAAACAAAAACTAACTCCTAAATGACCATGTAGCTTGACATTAACTAATTATTCTAATTTAATTCTCTATCAAGAGGGTTCTGGACCAGTCACCCTCTTTTTTCATAGGAATAGTGATAAATGGATAGGCCTATACTGCTGTAATATCAGACACCTGGATCTTGTCCAGTGTTTCAAAAATGGCCAGCAATCATGGCTGGTATTCAGGGAGCTTCTTTATCAGTTCTGTCCAAGCTGGGTTTGTTGGGTATTGACAACTGATATAAAACCTTCAGCAGATGTGACCCAACACTCCCCTGAGGTCTGCTGGAATAGTGGAATGGAGAGAATTTATTACATAATTAGCATATTAATACTTTCCTGCTTTTTTCAGCCTAAAAATATTGACCATTCCTGCCTTTTGGGTTTTTTTTCTGGTTTTGTGTTTTGGTTTGGTTTGGGCTTTTGGGTTAGTTGGTTGGTTTTTTGTTTGTTTTTGTGGGGTTTTTGTTTTGTTTCTTTGTTTTTTTGTTTTTGTTAGTTAATTTCCATAATTTTTTTCTACTTGCTTTGGTATAATCTCTTTTCTTACCCCTATGTTTCAAAAATATATTGCTGTTGCCTGCAAGGCTGTAGACCATGTACTGGTCCTTGGTCCATTTGCTTTCTTATTACTGCTGCCTTCTAATTCAGATTCATTATTACCAACTTCTCCTTTCTCCCATTTGTTATAGAATTTTTATCTTCTGTCACTTTCTCTCTAAGCCAAACTGATTTCCCAAGAAAAATAACTCTTTTTTTTCTGTAGTGGGCTTTTCCAGTGCTCTTAAACAGTCTACCTGCTTAAATTCTTCCATGCTAAGTTGATTCAGGATTGGTTTCAGCTTATGAAATTAGCCCTGTGGAAAGACTATCTATATTTAATGTTCTTGATATCACTTTGGAGTGCAATCAACTACTAAAATGTTCCAAAATACTTTTAACCCCAGTGGAAAGAGGTATGTGGAGCGCAAAATTAAGAGCCTTACTTCAATTTTGAAATAAAGAGCCCACATCTAGAACATTGTATATAGTTCAGTGTACATCCACACCAGACATCTGACACCTGAAAAGACTTAGGGAAGAAAAAAATATCAATCAGGCTGAGAACATTTTTGAGGAATGCTTTAAATAATTAAACCCTTTTAAGTAACTGACATGTGAAAAAGGAGAGGAAACAAATAAGTGCCTCTATATATATTTTAGGGAGATACATTTCTTACAGGGTTTAAATAGAAGATGCGGGAGGGGGAAGACAGAGGAAAAAAACCTGAGATAAATAGGATAGGGGGCAGGGTGTTGCTTGGTTTATTTTGACTGAACCAAGAATTTATATGCCACTTACATATGGAACAGTTTTTCTCAGGCATGTAGAGTGGGGAGAGAACAAGCAAATAATTACTGCATCTTTTATCTTAGTCTGTCCCTCTTTTTATATTCCTGTTTTACTCTTTAAAGGCACTGGATATTCAGACAGATCAGCTAATCAAGGTGAACCCTCACTGCTTGTCTGGATCATGGGGGTTTCTTGTGAGAGTCATCTACTACCTGGAGAGTAGAGAGAATAGATAGTTTCCCATAGGATAAGTTTTCCTGGATTGCACACTGCTCATTTGATTTTATGACAGACTCTTAAAACGTCAGAGAGCCTTTCACCAGCTGAGCTGGAAACAGTGCCATGAAATACAGAAAAAGCCCACTGACAGTTCCACAGACTCTCCTCCTGGACTTGGATCCTACAAGACCTGCACAGCCCGAACTAAAGCACATTTTAGTTGCATCACTGCAATATCCCTGTAAAAGAGACCCTGGGAGATTAGCACAGCTCTGCTGTAGCCTTGTTCCCTAATTTTCACTCACTGTTCACCTCCACTGCATTGAAGAGGAATTAATTTCTGCACCAAAATCACAGGTTATTGTTCTCCCCCTTGCAAGATATGCAATGACATATCTTGTGAAGTCAAATTAAGATAATAAATTTTATTGTCTAAACCTTATCATGGAAGTACTCAGCCGTTTCCAAGCATATCTAAAGCACTCTCAAAGCCATAGGATGAAGGCTCAAAGGGCTTATGGCACCACAGAGCAATGCATTTGCAGGAGCTGGAGCTTTCTCAAGGCTGTGTCCAAGACCACACCAGAGCACACCCAGAGGGTCCAGACCTTCAGATCTTGTCATCTTCACCTGGAAATGCAAAGTGCCATCCTGCAGATTGGTGGCTTGGCCCTTCCTGAGGATTCCCATTCCTGTGACACCCTGCAGTGATTTCTAGCAGGGCTAAGAGTGTTTTAGTACTCTGGCTGCTCCAGAGAAGCTGATCATTTTTGTGCTTCAAAAGCCTGCACACATCTGGGAGTGCTCTATTCCCTTGAGAGAATTAAGACAAATGTTAGAAATCTAATTTAGCATATGCTTGATGATACCTGTGCACTCTGCTAGAGTCCTGGTGGGGCTCAGCACCTTGGCCTCAGCTCTTTGAGCATTTGTAGAATACCCTTACTCTGCCACAGAAAGTTTCACAGCCAGACACGCAGGTGCTGTCACCCTTCAGTGCATTGTGCACCAGGTGTGCTTTACACCCACAAACACATATTCTTGGAAATTTCCAATAGACAGTAAAAGTAGTCATCACTTCTAATCAATTAATTACTAATCTTAACAGGAATCTTACACATTAATATCCTAGCAAGCTAGCACTTACATCAGATTTAGGTCATCTACAGATATTGGAACTAACAGAATCAGTAATACTAATTAATTGTGTTTTTAAGTATCAATTATGTCATTTTCATGTGATAAAGGAGCCTATTTCATCAATTTTAAAAGTTTATATAACTCTCAAGGGAAAGCACATCAACATTTGACAACTGGGGATTGAACATATTTTGTATGTGCAGTCCATGGTGTGCTCACAAGCACAAACATGCACAAAGCAGACGACACCAGTCAGGGAGGAGGCTGCCAGGCTGGGCAGCAGCTGTATTTGTAAAGTAGCAGTGAAAGAAAGGCAAGTGCCATCCTTTCTACAGCTTTCAACTTGGACTACGTCCAGCAGCCTGTAGCAGCAGGCAGATTTCAGCACTTCTCTAGTACAGAAAGCTAAGGCTGAAAATCCTCCTTGAACTGAGAGGCAAGCTGTGTGAGAACATCAGACCCTGCTGCCAGTGTTCTGCAGTAGAACCCCAGGCCAGTTAGGAGGCTGACACTTTGCTACCATTTTCACATGTATTGTCCAACCTGGAAGCTTCCCCATGTATTGCCACCCTTGGCTGGCCTCCCACGACTTACTCACAGTGGTAGCATCTGTCACAGAGCAAACTTAGCCAAGCTTGTCCCCAGGTCCCATATCCCTGATCAGTCCCTTCCTTGTCTGTCAATATGAACTCCATAGAGCACCTCACCCTGCCAGCTCTTCCATCACCTGCGTGAGTGAGCTATCATCACTGCACTCCAGACACCTCCTGGATTACTTGTGCTGCCTTGCCCTTTCCAGAAGGTGCTTAAAGTTCTCCTTGAGGATCAGAGCCATCCTCTGGTTATCTGAAGGTCTCCTCTGCTTCTTCCTGATTACATAGCTTGCAGTAGACAGCCACAGTAGCATCACCCACGTTTTTCTCCCCTCTAATCCTAGCCCAGAAACTCTGAGTTGATGCACCATCCATCCTAATGCAGAGCTCCATGTGTACCCTTCTGCTCTCTCACATGAAGGGCACCTCACCATCCTCGCTTGCCCTTCTTAAGGAGCCTGTATCCATGGCAACACTCCAGTCACATGAGATATCCCACACTGTCTCCATGATCCATATGGGATTGTACCCAGGAGCTGCACTCCAAGCCATTGGCACCTCCTCAGCACCTGCTGCAACACTCTGTTGTAGCCATAGCAGGGCTCAGCTGAACAGAACCTCCCAGCACCCTTTGGTCAGGAGCAGCAGCTCACAGGCCTTGCTAGAAGCTACTGGAACAACTAGAACTTGCCAGAAGCAGCCACAGACTCCCATGGCTATCCCTTCCCAAGGCCAGCACCAGACACCCTGATGTTCCTCAGTGGTTTCCCACGAGAGCCTCAGCATTCACAGAAGATTCTAGAAGGTCACGATGCAGGGCCAGGAAGCTCCTGCAGTGAGTGTCATGTCCCTCAGCCATGCCAGCCAACCATGCTCCCCAGCCAGAGAGGAGGGCAGAGGGCAGACCCTCTCATAGGCCTCAAGTCTTCAGTATGAGTGTTAGTTCTTCAGTTTCACTGAAGATTAACAATAGACCACAATCACAAAAACTATTTAAAGCTTAAAAAGTCAAACGCAGTTGATGGTATTTCAGCAAGCTTGCTGGAATTAATTGTGATGTGAATTGTCAAGAGCCTCTGCCTTGTTTGCTTAGAAAATCAATGAGCCCAACACCAAGGATCCTCTGAGATCCTCTGAGAAGCCTGGCCACGAGCACACAGCCCTGACATGGCAGCCTCTGGTGAGGGAAGGAAGGACATCACTGCTGCCTCAATCCACAAAATGGCTGAAGCTTTTCCTTCCTGTGACAGCTACTGTGCCATTTCCATAGACAAAGTCCTCCATGACAGTGGCACCCAAGTTCTCCCCTACCCCTGGGGCCAGACTCCCTTTGGGCTATGATTTGGGGTGAGGAGGGCCCACCGTGAGGTAAGGAGGGTGTGGCCAGGATGGGTGTCCCAGCCCCATTATGAGGTAAGGGTGGGTGTGGCCAGCCCATTGTGAGGTAAGGATGGGTGTGGCCAGCCCATTATGAGGTAAGGGTGGGTGTGGCCAGCCCACTCTGGTGGCTGTGGGTGTGGCAGGGGTGTGGCAGGGAGGAGCAGAGGGGTTGTCCCTATATGGGTGCCTATGCAGGGCTGCAGCTGGGTGTGTGAGTTCTTGGTGGCTGCTCTGGTGCTCTCCAGAATGGCTGGGTTGAAGGTGGACTGTGGTTTGCTCTTAGAGCCTCTGGGCTTCATTAAGGTGCTCGAGTGGGTGAGTGTGTCTGAGGAGGCACAGGGGGAAGCCTCAGTCTCCTCTTGGGGCTTTGTTCTTTCTCAGGCTTGCCTCCTATGCCTGACCCGGGTGGGCTTGCAGAGTTATGTGCTAATTGTCTGCCAGCTCCCTGCCTGGTGTCTCTGGTGGTGGATGTTCCCTACAAGGCTGCTCTTCAACCAAGGCCCTCTGACAGGGAGGAATGAGCACAGTTCTGCAGATACACAAAACCTCTGTGTTAATTCTTAGTCTGTCATAGTAACTTGTGCTGCTGAGTGTTCTGATGTTGGGGGGTTTAGGCTTTTGGTGATGAGCAAAGAGAAAACAAAAGAGCCACTTGGAGAGTCAAGCTGATAAGCAATATTCTGAGTGTGTACTTTCTAGATACTCTACAGCTGTGGATGTCTGAGACTCCTAAAAATACTTTCCTTACTAGCTGCAAGAGACATTGTGCTGGCTTTTAGAATTAGAAAAAAAAATACAAACAATAAAATAAACACTCAGAACAAAACAAAAAAAAGCCTTTTGCTGTAGAGCTAAGAAAAATGTAAACAAAAAGAACTTTCAAACAGGCTTTTGTTTTGCTCATGTTTTTTGGAATTTAGAAACTCAGCTTTTTCATTACCTCTTGACATCGCTTCATACTTTACCACTGCTAACTTTTTATTATTTGCCTTCATTAGCTGTTATAGTTAAATGTTGAGTTTATTTCCTTTGAGCTCTAGTAGTGTGCAATAATATGTCTGTGTATCAATTCCTACAGATTTTTTCCATCTTTGCTTTTGCCACCTGTGGAGGCTTTCAAGGTGAAACTACCCTTCTAGTTTCCTGCAAAGGTGTGGTGAACAAAACTGTTTCAGCTGCTTTTGCTTATCCATTCAGGTGAGTATTAGTTCTTGAGTTATCACTCATGCACTTATTATGTATTGCTCACTTTTTTCTCCATCTCTCTGCAAATATGTATTTTTTTGTATATATCTGAATGAGTATGTGATACCTCTGGCTCACTATGTAGTAATAATAATAAATATTTAGTTGTTCAAAGCATTGTGGTTGTCAGTGCCCTGTAGAAAGAAGTAGGTTGAAATGGCAATGGGCTGTATTATTGTTTTTTATCACTGTGCCTTAAGCTCTGTTCTAGCAGTGCATGAATGCTAGAGAAGGTGATTCATATGGAAAACATTACAATTAATTTTCACAGGTGAGTCCTTCATCAATTTGTTGTTGTTTTGGTGGTCTAGATAAGATTGTTCTGGGTGCACCATTATCATATTTTTGTTTAAAGGCTAAATGGAATATACTTAGTTTTCAACTTATTCCCCTAAGATCCTGGTGGGAGGATTTTGGGTACAGAAAAACTGGATATTTCATTCTAGTGGTTTTGTAGAGATTCTTTCCCAGAGCACAAGGAGCAAGGCTTCTTTGTTCTCACAGCTACATAGTTACAAAAAGCACAGAGTCAGTGTTCCACATGTGTTCAATAATCATAGGATTAGGTACAGACATTAATTCAGAGATCAGGTAGTAAGAACTTCTGTAGAAGTATAGGATATGGTCACAACACCCAGCATTGTAACAGCACTTAGAGCAGAAATTCAAAATTATTCAGCCACTGAATGGCTACTGCTGTTCACACAGGTTTTATTGACCTTGTTGTGCTTGCATTTTCCTGTAGCTGTAATGTAACTTGGTGCCTCTTAAGTCCTCAACTGACAGTCTCTAAAATAATGTGGTTATGTCTGCTTCCAAATGGTGGTTTCTTTCTTCAGTTGCTCTAAAGATTAAGATCCTTCTCCTGAAGTTGCTAATGCATATCTCAGTGTAGGATGGAGAAAAATATCTTCAGACATCTTGACAAATCTTTGTATAACTGATGCATTATACAAATAGAAATTGTCTTTTAGAATAAACTTACACAACAGCAATGCTGAAGCACTGTTATTGTGAAACACAGTTGTATGAAATTTCCACTGTAGAGCAAATTTTAACTAAAAAGGCTATGGTCTTTGCAGGTTGCATACTGCTGTATTTAATGCACCAGACCCAAAACGCTGTGGTGGTACTTGGACAGATGTCTCTCTTGTGGGTAACTTCTCCTCTTCTGCACAGTTCTTTGTTACACTTGCAGTGTTGGTGTTCCTCTACTGCATTGCTGCACTTGTGGTATATATTGGATACAAGCATGTGTATCAGCAAAATAGCAAGTTTACACTAATTGTAAGTATTACTAAGGTATTTCAATAATTTGTCTTTGAAACCACAAGTAGATGACAAATACTACTAATATAAGAATATCTGAAAAACTTACATTTAGTAGTTGCCAAAGTCAGATGGAGTTTGAACACAAATATCTCTGACTACTGACTACAGCACTCAAGCACAAAAGGGGACCCAAAGCCCTTGAACATCTATGCTCCATGCCTTATGCAATTGTACAAGCAGAGTGGAATGAAGTTCCACTTCCTCAGGTGATCAATGTCTTCACCACAGATTTTCTTTTGTGTGTATTTGAATAGACAACTGTTCTGTAAGCAGAACCTCCTCTGTTAGTTTCTGGGAATTTTCCCTGTGTAGAGTACCTGCTGTGCAGATGCAACTGGCAAAGGGAAGGAGTTACCTTGTGCATTTTAGTCACCTTAAAAACCAACCCCCTGATCCTCAGAATGAGACATTATAGAGCATGCCTAAGAACAGACATAGTGATGTTACAAGCCAAATCTTAGCCTATCAGACATATAGATTTAAATCTTCTTCCCTTTCTCCACTGTCATCCCCATTTTACTAAATATTAAAATTTGTATAGCATAAGTGCTAATAATCTGATTTTGAAAACTTACTAAGGATAAGGTTGCTTATGCTTGACAGATACAAAAGGCATACAGTTTTGTAGCTGAGTATCAACACAGAATACAACCTGTGTTGTAATTAAAAAAATGTTAATGGATAAATTTGCTTGTGAACATTAGCTCTAATGCAGTTATTTTGGTGTTGTGAATGATACTTTCTCTGCCTTGCTCTCATGTACATTCATGCAAGTCTTGTTTTAACCTAATAATGGGTACTTTGCTTTCTGCAGGACTTGGCTATCACTGTCATAACTGCCTTTCTGTGGCTGGTCAGTACTTTTGCTTGGGCAAAGGCACTTGCTGACATCAAAGTGTCCACAGGGGCCAGCATGATTCCAGGAATTGAATCTTGTAAAGCCCCAGGAACAACTTGTCATTTTGCTTCTGTGACCAGCATGGGAACTCTTAATGTGTCTGTGGTATGTATGGGTACAATAAATGTGTTTTAAAATAGCCTGAAAGCCCTGTTCTACTGATTGCATGTGTTGCTTTATGTGTTAAGATTGCTCTGTGGGTTGTCATTCATTCAGGCCCATTAATACTGTGGTAAAACAACAACCAAAGTTTTCCACCAAAAGAAAAGTTGCTTCTTAATAAGAAGAAACAGCTTTTGGCATCTGTCTCTAGAGCTGAGGTGCAGCACTTCCAGACACATTTGAGTGTCTCTAGTTCTGTCCATATCCAAGAATATTAAAATAAGTAAGAAGGAAAGACAATGCTTCCTGCTCTGTGTTTTGGTGCTGAATCTGGCTTTTTAATCAACTGTGAGCATTTTTACACATCAAATTCTTTGTAATTCATAATAATTTGTAATTTGTAAGTTCTTCGTAATACAAGAATGTAAACCTTGTGTTCATAGAGCTCTTCACAGAAGGGCAAAGGGGGCTTATTATATCAACATCCTAATGAACCCCGCTTTTCAAAAGTCTGGCTGTTATACGTTGGCTCAGCGTTAATTAATTATGACTTCAGGATGTGCATATGCTGAGGTGCTGAGTGAATTTGTTTAATTCTGCAAAGAATAAGTGGATTATTTGATTTCCAAAGCATCTGTTAAAAAAGCTTGTGATAGTCTAAAACATGTTAAAATGTCATGTCCAAAAGAAAAGGATGGTGACTGTTTCTGGCTTGCCTTGAATTTATAGCCTGGCTGCCTTTTTTTTTTTTTTTTTTTTTTTTTTAAGAAAAGAATACCCTAATTTTTTTTTTTTCTCTTAACCTATAGGTATTTGGCTTGCTTAATATGGTTTTATGGAGTGCAAATATTTGGCTTTTATATAAGGACACTAACCTGCAATACCAGTCAAACAGAATTTCTTGAAATCTAGGAAATATCCAGCTTAAAGAGGAGTATAAAAACAAGGTGATACTTTGAAGTGCTTCCATTTTTTCATTATACTGCCAAGAGCATGGAGCCATTAGGATTTATTTCAACAATAACTGATAATACATCATACAAATCTGTGGTTTGTATTATGGTTTGATATAAGGCCTTGGTTATTCCAATTGGAGTGTTTAATGATCTTGAAATATATTATGCCTTTCGAAGTTGTGCAGCTTTTTATTACAGTTTTTGAAGAGCTAAATGTTGAGGTTATCTGGATGCTGACCCTTTCAGATTTGTAAATTAGTCTCATATGGGATGGGTGAAAATCAACTGCATTTGCTTATTACTACAGCTGCTTTAGTTCTAACAAGCCTTGGTTGAATAATTAAATGCTACTAGGGCATGTGAAAACTCAGTTCAGTTTCTTCCTATCATTGACACCACTGCAAAAACTGAGTCTGTGAGTCATAGCTCCCCAAGTTGCAGCCCATCACATGTAGGTTTCCAGATATTCCATTCAGATTACTGTATCAAATCTGCTGACAGGCCTGTCTTGAAGAATATTTCTTTCATGTTTAATATGTTGTTACTATTTAATGGCTTGGGATAATTTCTGAACAAGAAAATAACTTACAGTTTTGCTACAAATCCAGTTAAAGAGAGCACTTATGTATGAGCAGTAGATGACTAAAACACTTTGGGGGGAAAGAGTAAATTACAGCCAGAAACATTTACAAATACTGCAGAAATTGAAGCTGATATATCCCAACTACTAGAGTCTGGGCATCTCAAAGTTCCTTTTGAGGTGCATGAAAAATGCTTGTGTGTGAAAGGACATAACTGGAGATATCAGAGTATGATGAAATCTCTGAGGTTCAGCTTATTCCTTGGGAGCAGTATTTGGTTCTTCTCATGTGAACTTCTTTATTAAGATATCTAAGTATCTGTGAATTACCCAAGAAGAATATTTGTTTGACAAATCTAATAAACAAGCTCTTCAGGTTTTTTGATTTGTTTAAGATGTTATTGATGAACATAGACAAAATAGTGTGTGTACAACACAAATCCTAATTGTTCAGTGTTCCAGAGCTACTGATTTTCTGATAATGAACTTACAGTATAATAATAAAAGTATAATAAAATGTTTGTGACTGAAGGAACATGTGGTTAGTCCTTACTGCTGCAATAACAATGCAAATGTACTAGCTCTGTAGCTTCTGGTGTTAATGCAGTGACTGACACAGCTCTCTCCACATCCTTGCTTGGGTAGATGTTATATATGTGGTGGCCACAGCACAGGTGGTTTTCTAGTAGTCCCATGCTGTTTGTGCTTCCTTTACCATCAGAAAATTATGGCTGGGTACTCCTCTGTCATTCCAGTGGTCTGAGCTGAGTCTTGAAACTCCACTGGAAGTATTGATGATAGAAGATGAGCACAGTTTTTTTCTTTCATCTCTGCTACCAGGCCCAACCCAGCAGAATTACACAGAGCTATAGGTATAGTGTGATTCTTGTGGGATGGTGGTATGTACAGCAGTTACAGTGCTTTGGTGTTGGGTAACATACAATACAAATCCTCTATTGAGATGTAAAGTATAAAGGCAGATAGGAGAACAGATAATGTTTATCACCACTTGCCTTTCAAGAGCCCCTGCTGACAGTGACTTCTGTGGTGTCCTTTCTGACCTCTTTGCATTAGTTCTGTGTTTCAAATATTAAAACTTAACTCTTCATTCCTTCTGCAAGTGAGCTCATTAACTGATGCAGCCCTGAACTGACAGTTGTCACAGATGGCTTCTTTTGTAATGTTGTATCTATGTTATTACAAATAGTTGGGAAGAGTGAGAAAGAGAAGACTTGGGAAATAAAATTACTTTGTTGCTGCAAATAGAATTTTTTCTTTTCTTTCTTTCTTTCCTTCTTTTTTTTCCCCCTTCTCTGTCCTCTTCAGAATTATATGAAAAAAAGCTGTGTGATATTTCAGCAGGGCAAACAATGAAACTATGACAGGACCACTGGTATAAGGTTATGAAGATAAACATTTAAATGTTTTGGTAATTCTGTTACTGTATTTTAAATTTTAAAGCTATACCTGAAGCAAATTTTTTTTTTTTCACCAGAGCGAACTTAGCACTGCTTTAAGCAAGAGGTTAAAGCAAGGTGTTGTGGGTGGGTTTTTTGTTTTGTTTTTGTTTGTTTGTTTTTTACAGATCTCTTCTTTGTAAGGGTTTGTTGGTTTGTTTGGGGTTTTTTCCTAACACCTGATGGGCCACTGTTTGCCTTTGCCCTCACCCTCTTTTTTGTCTTTGTGTGTGTGTCTTTTAGCCAGAGACTTCCTTTTTGCATCATACTAAAATCCAACACTTCTATGAATTTTCATACTAAGGAAAGTCTCTGCTAGCTACAGATAAATTTTTTCAGTCTCATAGTTCGTTGGGATTTAAGGTTACACATGATGTGGCTAAAACATATTTTTGTTATCCTTTAATATTTTTAACAAGACTATGTTCCTGTCTGTCTACATGCATGTCTATCAACTGAATCTGCAGTTCTACAACAAACTGACTTTGTCACAAATAGCCTTGTTAGTTACTGGGATGGGTTAATTATAAAATGGTAATTGTGTGTGATTTTGCACACGTGAGAGCAGGAACAGATTAGATCAGTACGTGCCTCATTGATTGCAAAGGTCTAGCCAACAAGTGAAACAGAAACAGTTGGGAAGCTTAGCACACGAGGATTGTTTTGTTGGTTGTTTTTGTTGTTGTTGTTTGGGTTTTTTTCAACAAAACCTGAATTTTCATATGTGCTCAAAGAGACATTAGTGTTTTGCATAGGACTAAAACTTTCCCATATTCTTTTTGCATCCCCAGAGTACTTTCCTTCAGAAGGCAGGGAGCCCAAATATGACAGACAGGACTATACCTGGTAAAATATAGATCAACAGATACCTGGTATTGTTTTGTAGAAATACAAGTTGCATATGTGTGTTCTACACAAGTAAATGTTAACAGTGTCTTGGCTCTGCAGGAGAGTGTGGAGTCCACAGTAAGCAAGATTTTTAAAAGGCAAAATAAACCACATGTCCTCTTCTAGTTCATTAGGCTAAAACTTGTTTTCCTTCATAAAGGGGGAGGTACTGATGCAGAATTCTGCCAGCTTTGGTGTCTGCTATAATTCTGCAGCCAAGATGAAATGGAAAGCATCATGTGGCAGGAGCAAGCAGCTGCTCTCATTTACCCTGGACACCCACAAAGGGCTGAGCAGCCTCTGCCTTTGAATTGATACCACATTCATGCTGACAGCACCAAAATACTCAGTCTCTTCTTTACTTGTTAGAGAGGGAGAGAAGGGGGAAGATTCTGCTGGCTGATTTACCAGCTTTATCTTGACTACACCAGAATCACCCTTGCTACCAGGAGATGCAGCATGCTTGATCCCTCTGTATTGAGGAAACAAAGGGCCTGGAAATCTGCCAGGTCTCTGTAGGTAAGGTATCCACAGCTGGCAGCAATCTCTCTTGCAGCCATCAGTGGAGCAAGCTCATGAAAATCCTCTTGCACTGCATGAATTATTCTGGTAGCAGGATATAGTTAAACAGCTCTTTAGAGTGAAATGAAGTATAAAGTGTGGTGTGATACTAGAGAGAGGAGTTGCAATCAGAAACTCATGGCAGGAAGAAAGACTGGATTGTGACAGTGAAGGAAAAGTGAAGATGACAGTGAAGGGGTCAGTGTGGGATGGCAACATGTCACTCTGGCAGAGAGCACTATTGCATAAGCATTAGTAGGCATATAAGGAACCAAGGAATTTGTGATTTAGGGTGTTGTGATCTGTGATCTGGGTCAGGCATGTGTGACAATGTTGAGAAATGTACATACTGTGTGTGCTAACTACCAGAAGAGTCCCTGCCATGGGAGTTACCACACTATCAGTGGTGGCTGAGAGCTTTGCCACCAACCAGGAGAAAAAGCCACAGTAACTCGAGGTGAGCAACATTGGATCTCCCGAGGCCAGTGCAGGCAGTAGGGAATGTCACTCCAGAGTGACCTCTGGAGTCTGCGGTGCTGTGGTGCCTGCTGTAGGGTTCTGTCTCTGCTTGCACACCTCCTGTTGCTTAAAGCACAATGTGGAGGCATGTGGTTCTCTCTGTAGGCAAGAAAGAAGATGGGTATCTTGATGTGAAAAACAGTAGCACGGTGTGTTTATCACCTGCTTAAGGACACAGAATAGCTTCAAACTATTTTTTCCTCCTGCCCCCTAGAACCAAGCACCCTGGGGAACTTGGCCATGCTGTGCTGCACTCTGCTGGTTTGGCTGAGTGCCCTGCTGCAAACTACTGGGGAGCTGGTAGGGAATCTCTCTCTTGGAAGCTGTGTAAAGATAATCTTTTCTTTCACAAATACCTGACTCTCAAGCAAGTTATGACTGCACATCAGGCATTCTGGATCATCCTGGATCATCTACATTTATTCTTGTGTCAATATTTTAGGATGTGTTTTTTCCGAGCAGATTTGCTATTTAGCCTGTAGCAAAGTTATCGCAAATTCAGTTGCCAGTTTTTGCCGCTCAGTTACCTTAAATATTAACCTGAATAATGAAACTATTCAAAAGAATGCTCCAGGGTAGAAGCGTGTTCCCTCTCCTACCCCAAAAATACTATCAAATGAGGCATTTTCAAGGTTAAGATCACATCTGCATATGCTAGCAACAGCTATTCAGAGGTATATTTTAGAGCCCAACTCAAATATGGAATTCCATTTTCTCCTGGCATGTTGACTGATTGAGGTGTGCCCTTAATAGCACTGCCCTCCAAGAGACACTTATTATTCAGAGCTGGGAAAAAGAAATCAAAATTTCTCACTTCTAAAACCAACAGCTTTCTTTATACTTTTGGCTTGTAACTTCTGCTAACTTGCCTGTGTTCAGTTGCGCTCTTCTTGCCTGGATATTTCACTTTTCATTATGAGTCAGAAAGGCAGCAATACAGAGCTGGGTCATGTCAACCTTAAAATTTGTGCCCATGTGCACACAGACAGAGGTTTTCCCACTTGCTTCAGGGCAAGCACTCTAGGGCCTAGAGAAATCTGTGCTAATCCTAGCCATATTTTTCTTGTATTCTTTCCTTAAAACAGTATGTCTCATCCTTTTCTGCTATCTATGTTCTCATTTATTGTTTAACTGTAGATCCTGATTAGCCAAACACAGGAACTTCCCCTGCCTACCCCCCCCCTTTTTTTTTTTCTTCCTGGACCAAATCCATAATTCTCAGTCATGCTTTAAAGTATTTTTATAGCTGATTCTAGGAAGCCTCCCTCTTGTTCTGCTACATCAGCACTCATTGCACATAATAAAGGTATATTTGGTCAGCCAGGTCTCATAATCCATCTCCTGTTCTAGGAACCTGACTGATTGCTGTTGCTACGAGGAGGGCTGCAGTTACCTGTGCCCCATCAGCACTGGATGGTTTTCACTTGGTATTACAACCTGCCAATATTTGTCTGATTCCTCATTTATTCATAAAATTCACTCTTTTCTTGGCTTGTGGCTTAATGTTAGTGCTGCTGGCTGCATTTTCTTTTTAACTGTCTGTGGGGCAATTTGATTTAATGTAATTCTTGAGGAGGCTGTATGCTGACTCTCTATGTGCAATCTGAGTAAAACCTGGTCTTTATGCAAGCTCTGATCAATTTGCCCATTTAATTTCAGAATGTTTCAAAGTTTGAAGTAACCTCTAAAAGGACCACAATTTAGTCCACAGCTGTGCTGGCTTTGTGGCCCAAGATCAGCCCCCTGGCTTATTTCTTGTCTTGTAAAGCAGCAGAATTTTTACTTGCTACACTGCCCTGCTTAACGATGGTAATGTATCCATTATTATATATGCTACTGTTCCCAGGTCCTTTTTTCCACTTAAATATATCACCCCTTAAATAATTTCCTCTGGTGAGTTTAAATCTAATTCTTCACCACATTCTGCAGATACAGCAGCTATTTTTAATTTTTGCATCCTGATCTGCTTCTGCAAGCATCTAATTTTAGCTTCATGTTTAATATGATCAGGTTCCCTTGGAGCTCTCCTTTGCTCTAAGGCAAATGGCTGCACTGTGCATGTTAATCATTCTATGGATTATGCTGTTTTGTGCTTCTGCAGCTTTCCTTTCGCTTTTTCTGAACTGAAAATACTGCCTTTCTTATTACTTTTTTGAACTACTAGACTTTTCAAGTTTCTTAGTGTTTTTTAAGCACAATTTTCTGATCAAAGCAGTGATTTGCTGGATTTTTTTCTGGTTCTGTCGGCACAAAATGTTTTAGCTGCTTCCCACAACAGTCACAGCAATGCAGGAGCTGCATCCTCAAGCTTCACTTCATAACTAGAAAGCATTCACTCTGTATCACCCTTGGTCGTATAGGCTGAAATGATACATCCCTTTTCCATGGAGAGATTCCAGTAGTCTGGAACATTTTGTGGTGGTTTTTTTTTTGGTTTTTGTTTGTTTGGTTTGTTTTTTGGTTTTTTGTGTCAAGTTTCTTATATTCAGCTGAATACAGTAATATCATTTGGGTGGTATTAGTGACTCATCAAAGCCACTGCATTCAGTGACACAAAGCTTAATATCCAGCAATGAAAGACTGGGCAAACTGTAAAGAACACATTGGCTGGCTAATGAAAAAATATTGTCATGCAGTGCCCTAATCTGAACACAACCTGAAGGTGTCATAGCTTCCTTTTGCTGAAATTTCACTGTTTTTACACAAGGGCCTCATGGAGTATCTCAGGAGCCTTCCCTTGATCAAGGGGCCAGGTGTTGCCTTTGGGCTCATTACTTCTAACACCCCTGAAACAAGTTATGTTTACACTGTGGAAGCAGCTTGCAATCCAGCTGGACAATTCTCTTTGAGCTGGCCAGCAAAGAAATCCCTGACCAGAAGCAGAAGAGAGAAAAAGATGAAAAATTATAATGAGCCCAAAGTAGAAAAAAGAATAATGGTCCCTTGGGAAGGAAAAGCTTGGTACTTATCAGACTGGAGGGTTAACTCAGGGTTACCAGAGGTTCCCAGTGGCCATTTTGGCACACAAGGCACCTTCACAATGGTAGACAAGCAATGACTCCCAGCACAGCACCAGCCTAACCATGGAGAGGACTGACACAGAAGTGGGCATGGTACTGGTACAGTCTCTTCCCAGAAGTGCAGGTAGACTCAGCAGTTCTGGTTAAAGAAGAATATGTGCTAGTAGAGATGATGGTGATGATTTTTAGCTTTAGTTTCCACAGAGACTATGCAAAAAAAGTAACGAGAAAGGACTGGCAGACACAGGAGACTGTAGGGTTTGCATTCTGCTCCGTGAAGAGCACCTTGAGGATGAAGATGGACCAAGAAATAAATTTGAGAAATGCATTCCTAACCAAAACAGCTGAAGGGCCCATGCTGCCAACTTGTCCTGAGGCTCTGAAAGCTCTTAGCCAGGGAAAATAATTTAATTTTAAACTTTGATTGGCTGTTTTCACATGTAGCCAATGTGGGCACTTCAGAGCTTTCTGGAAATAGACCAGGACTGCTGGAAATGTAGATCTCTGCTTTTCTCTTCAAGAGACTATGAACTTACTCTCCTAGGTGCTGTCCAGTTACTTGTATGGATCTACAATTACAACATGCCTTCAGTCTGGAGTGACAGTTTTCCCTACCATGCATCATGTCCCAAAATGGGCAGGAATCTGAAGGATCAGTCCCTGCAGGATTAATCTCTTGAGGTACCATTCGTTTGCAACCACAACATGACCTACAGCTGGCAAAGCTGAAAGGACATCAAATCTGCCATGCAAGAAGAGCTAGTTGGGTGATTACAGCCAGATTCTGTCTGGAGGCACCTTGGGGCTGGCTTCTACTTTATTTTATTAAGTTCAGTTCATGTTCTTTTACTTCAGGGAAAAAGCTCCTGATTCAGTGATGGGGCAGGATCTCTTCAGCAGCACATAAGAAGACAGTATTGATTTAGTTTTGGTTGTGCATGAGGAAATCCCTGGGAACATCCACCTTTCTCCTGTTTTACCTGTCAGAACAGCACTGAAATACTGGTCTGAAATGTCTTCCACTTCAGTTTTTTGGTAATCTGAGCCAGCTCCCTCCCACCAAGCATGAGCATAGCAAGACGAACCTCTTTTAGGGTACAGCGCTTCAAGATCCAACCAGGTGTCCCAGCAGAGACTCACGAACAGTGCTCCAAGCCTATAGCCCACAGGGTTGACTAGCCTGGATCGGTGCTGTTGCTCTGAGAGCAACTGATCTCTCTCCTGGCTAGCTCAGGAGTGAGCCCCACCTGTGTCTCAGGCCTCACCTTTTATTGGCCCCCTGGTCCTGCTCATGCGCAGTGGGGGCCCATCCTAATTGGGCACAGGTGGGCTTGACACAAGATCATGCTCACTCCCTGGCAATTAGTGGCACCTGGTTGCCTCGTTACACTACATGACAGCAACGGTGTGAAGGGATAAAAGGGTATAAGGTACCAGATGCAGATTTCCTGGTCAATGCACTAGCTAGTTTGCTGGGTATGCTAAGGAAGTTTATCCGTCACCTGTCCTATGGAAACTATCCACCCAGCCCAGACAGCCAGGGACTGTTACACCAATGCTCTGCCCACTTCCCCTTTCCTTCTCACCCCATTCCCTCCTCCCCACCCCACCCCCCACCCCCCCAGAGTCCGAGGGGTACAAACCTGAGAACACCTCCTGGTGTCAGACAAAGTAGTGAGGGAAATTTCTCCCCGAGCTCCCCATGTTGCTGTTGCATATTTTCAGGACCTGGTTTCTGGGCATGCTCTGAAGTGCATGCTCAGACACCTGAGGAGGCTTTGGGGGCAGTGATGGGCAGACCGAGGTCTCCAGCTTATTCAGACACTTTCAGAGCTGGGTAAACAGCGGAAAAGGTGAGGTTCCATATCTGGATTTTAGTTTTTGCCTTTCAATTTTTGATAAGATGCTGTCACTTTTCTGAACTGCTGAGCTGTGGGGTTTTTTTGTGGAATTTTGAAGGTGTCTGATCTTGTAGGTGCTTCTGCCACAGGTTGCATACTCTCATATCTGTAAAGTTGTTCCAGAGCAAGTAAATTATATATCCCTCCTTGCTAGCAGCCAATGGGGGAAATTCAGCCTTCTTTGTAGATAGCAGTGTGGTGATACTGGTTCAATGGAGTGGTAAAATGTGGTCAGGCTTGATATTGATAAGAGAAGCATTCAAGAAGTTCAGTGTGAAAATAGCTTGGATCTGATTCCTTATTGCTTTGCTGCCAATGGCTGTGCAGAGAAACACCAGAGCATCCTTCCCTTCCTGCTACTTGCACTCTGGCTGCATTGATATTAAAGAGTGGTTGATGAAGTTCAGGAGCATCTATCCAGTGGAATATGTAAGCAGTAAGGGCAGGCTTAATTCAGTGCTGTCTAGGGAAAAGAGCTACAGAAAAGAGTGGTTCTAGAAGTGACACTGTGCTACGAAATGGAATGTGCTAGGAAATGAAGCCTGTAGGAGGATCATCTTTTTCCAGATACGTCCACAGTTAGGGTGCCTTATGATTTTATATATATATATATATTTATTATTATTATTATTATTTTTCCTCCCTCTTTCTTTTCTCTTCTCAGATGTGCTTGTTCTTTCTGCCTTTACTCTCTTTCCCGGGCGCTTGCACATGCCCGCCCCTTCCCTGCTCCTGCCCCGGGCTGGCGGCCCTCGGGGTCTTTCCCCGCCCCTCCGAGTGGGTACGGATGGATGGACACTTCACACCTGAACGAAAACCAGCCTGTCGGTCCCGGTTGCCGCCTCTCCCTCCGGCCGAGCCACTGGGGGTCAGTGTGGAGGAAGTCTGTGCCTCAGTTTACCTGTCTACAATGCAGTGCATCACCTGCCTCCCTCTTTGTAATCAGTGACCAATGTAATCAATCTCTCTGGTGAGAGTCCTCAGCTGATTGATCATTGACCAGATGGTGGAGGCCCCCTTCTCTGCTGTTGCTTTTAGTAATTACAGGAGACAAGAGATGGCTAGAGCAAGCTGTGATCAGGACAGCAAAGGGGATGCTGGGGCTCCTCCTTTCCCTGGGGCCCGTGTGGCCAGACATGCACGTGTTGTCCTGGCAGCCTGCCCAGCCCTTGTCAAATGCTGTGCCCAGAGCTCTGCCAAATGTGCAGATCTGGCAGCTTACAGGCCCTCCAGCACTGTTGTATACAAGGATGGACACCAGCCTGCAACCCCTCTCTGAGGTTCATTTGCACTAGGATATGCACAGCCCCACAATGGATGGCTTTGCCCTTGTTGATCACTCACTGCTTTTTTCAAACCTTGCAGGTTAAGCAGGGACCTTACCTCTACATCAAACACCATGGGCTCTGTTGACCTGCAACAACTGGAATTTGCTGCCAGAGAACTGCAGAGAGATGACATCCTTGAGTAGCATTCAGAGTAAGATCTATTCATCTATCCTGTTTCCATGTGTGCCTTTCACTCAGTAATACGGAGCTTACTGAAGCTTGTCATCTTTAATCTCCTGGCCAGGCCTGTGCTTTTCAGCTTGACTTCTTTGAAATACATCTCATAGCATGCTTCCAGATGCAGAATGACCTCAAAGGCAGGTCCCAAAAAACAGCCTGCAGACCCTAGAGTGTTAAAAAAGCATGAGTGGTTCCCTGTCTCCCCTTGGGATCTGAGAAGGCAGTGGCAGAACCAGGCTGACCTCCACACTCAGCTTTCTGCTGATTCTCAACTTCCTTGGGCACTGGTGCAGCAGCACAGCCCTGCTCTCACTTCAGCAGCCGGGGCTGAGGCTGCTGATCTCCTTTGCATGTGTGGTGTGTAGGCATTAATATCTTATCTAGACAGCTATAAAGAGCTGCTTTTAGGGCACAGTTCATCTAATCTCTTCTAGACAGATGTCTGCTTTGCAGTACGTCACCTCCAAAATGTCTCTGTCTCTCCAGTGACTACACAGGGAGCTTGCAGCAACTAGCTCAGACAAGGCACATCCTGCTGAAGCCCAGCAGGTGTTGAGACTGTTCAGCCCTTCAGCTGGAGCCTTGCAAAAGCCTGTTGTGTTTGCAGATCCCAGACAAAAACAATCAACTGGGGTATGTGCATATGCTATTGGGGCTGCTTGCTGGTAAAATGTTATTTCCATGATTATGCTGTTGCAATCTTGGCTTCATAAAATAACTTAGCAGCTAGTCTTTGCTCAGGAAAAGGAGAATGGTTTCCCTTTTCTGACCCCCATTCTCTGAGGAGGTCCAAACAGCAATCCCTGCTCTAATAAGCAGTCACAAAGTGACAGTCTCCTGGGCATTCCCCATCACTGCAGCTAAAACTGTTCTTCTGTGTAGGTCTCTGGGAGACCATGAACACTTACGATATCAGCACTTTTTACGTTTCTTTGTATAAATGAAATTACAGGGCCAGACTTCTGATGTCTAATGCCAAGTGCTACTTATGAAAGCAGAGCATTTATGCATTCGAAGTACATTCACTCCAGAGAAAAGCACCAAAAACCAATATGATCCCACTCCTAGGGGAACTAGACACAGAAGTGACTTATCTCTCTTCCCTTATAGTTCATGAAACTTTCAAAGCAGCTTACATCCCAAGGTCTCAAAGCACTTCAGAGGTGTGTAATAGGTGGGGACATAGCAATCAAAAGCTGCAGCAGAACTCACACTGATTTTTTTTTAAACTTTGGATAAAAGTAATGCCTAATGTGTAATGGACAGCTGGAGATCAGGAACTGCTGCATGCAGCCACTCTGCTTGAATGACCAGGCACCTTTATTCCTCTTCTAATCTCAGTTTATTGGTGTCATCACTCTAAAATAAATGGCATCAAATCTCACATATGCACTAACAGAGTTGTTGAGGGCTAGAGAGGCTGCTCCCATCATCTAGTCTGGCCTTTTTCACCACACAACAGCTCTTTGTGACTTCTGAAGTCCTCAAATGATGGGAAGGGCTCACAGTCTTGGCTAACTGTTCCAATATTTAAAGGCATATATTGTCTAGAGCCTGCACTTAATCCTTGCTCTCAGTCCATCTAGTGGCAGTTCTCAACACTGAATCTGTGTTCTCCAAGAGCTCTAAACGAAAAAAGCACAAAAACTGGATTAGCAATTAGATGGAGTTTCTAACATTTAAAGCTGTACTGCACATCATGTATTATAACCTGTGTTTTATAAAACAATATATGTTTCTTTTATATGTATTCTAAGTATCTTTTCATATATTCTTCCATGCAAAAGGCACTAAGTGCCCACCTGGGTCAGTCAGTCTCTGCTTTTATTCTAGGAACAACAAGCCAAAAAAATGAATTGCTGTGCTTCTGCTCAGTGAGACCTGAATTCATTCATGATTCCTTCACAGGGAGAAAAGTCAATAGTAGTAGCAGCAGGTGATAAAAAAATTTGCTGTTTTTGCATAAAGCTAATGCTCCAGTAAAACCTTGTTATTCCTTGATTTTGTAGCTCCCAAGCAAGAAATGTAGTTTTGTGCATGGACAAAATAAGGTTTTACAGTGAAGATGAAGAATTAGCTGGAGCTGGAGATCAGCATTGCACAAATTGAAGCAACAGTGTGAGTAAGGTAGGACTCAGCAGTGCCTTATGGTCAGCATGCTTGTTTCCCCACGCAGCAGGTTGCATGGGGCTCACAAAGTGTCTTGTCTTGCCTCAACCTGTCCCCCCAAAAAATCACCTCAACTGGACAGAAGCACGCCAGGCAGCACTAACTCCTTGATCTGGCAGTTCTCAGATCTGACAGCTCTTAGATCCTTTTTTCAGAGCTGTCAGTTGTTTTGAGGATAGAGTGTGTGATCATCACTTTGAGGGTAGTTTCTTTTCCCTCAGCTGTTGGCCAGCTGTGAGACTACAGCACCAGCAATGTTGGCTGTGACCAATGTGTTTGCATACATGGCTGTGATACTGTGTTACTCTGCTGTTGGGCTTTTTTTTTCTTAAGAATGAAGGAAAGAAGTTTGTGCACTTTGGCAGCAGGAACAGATGTACAGAAACATGAGTGTTCATCCATCCATATTTCTTGTCTGAAACTACAGCCTGTATCTACCTCTCCTTAAAAAAAAATAAAGTAAAATAATAAATAAAAAAAAATTATCTTTTTATCACAAAAGTAGAAAGGAATCAAGGATGCAGAGTGGTTGCCCTAGAGAAATACCTGTCATGAAAACAATGCACTTGATTTCTTCTTGGGTAACTAAGCTTTAATGTTTGTATCTAGCAGGTGTGCCTGTGGGTAGCTTGGTGTTGGAGTGATAGATCAGAGTTACAGCAGTACTACCAGTTACAGCAGAATTTCTCTATGTCACTGGAAAAACTCTTATGGAACATCAAATACATTGTATTCACAGCAAACAAATGCAAACAACAGTGGGCTGGGGTTCTGAATGTGTGGCTAGCTCTGTTGGTACTGGAGGGTCAAAAAACACTATAACAACTGCAGCAGATACAGTAAACTGATAACATGTTCAGAGATTATAAATCACTCTTTCGTATCTCTATCAATGTGGTTGTCCATGACACGCTGGGTTTCTGATTGTGCAATGAAATGGCATTTGGCTGAAGATGTTTGGTGTTTCTAAAGGAAGTTGTTCCTGAGCCAAGCCACTCCTTTGGAAAACAGCAAAGAGCTGCAGCACCATGATCGATGCTTTTGTAAAGCATAAAATCCTCTGTGAAATTATCTTTTGCCTCTCCATCCAGGTCCTCCATTGTACAACAAATACTAATGTATGTGTCAGATTGGAGGAAATCTTCATTGACTGTCCCTGCTCAACTTAAACCAAATATTTTCTTTTGCCACCAATCTTTTGATATCAGTCCCTTGCCACCAAAATTATTTTTGTAATCAAGAAAGAAAAGAGGCCAAGACATGGATTTTTAAGTCATAATTTGATTAATTTTATTCAGATTAAAATAATTTTCTGAAATCTTGTATGTTTTGCTTGGTCTGTGCTTAGACAGCACTTAGCACTTATATTACACATGCCCACATTCAGGAAAGATTATTTCACCCCATGTATTTATTGTTATTCTTTTGAGTGTGTTCCACTTGATTCTGTAAAGCATTAAATAAGCCAGAGGAAATACTAAAGGTGAAGATACTGAACGCTTCTAGTGTGCAGAAAAAAACCAATCACCTGAAAGTGTTGGCATGACAGCCTGAGATGCCATAACAAGCTGCAGCTTTTCTGCACTCCAAAACTGCTTTCAAGCTGTGCTTCCATTTTTCTACAGCAAAATGGAAGGACGAAGAAGAGCTGAAGTAAAATACTTAATGAAAAGGCAATATTTTTGGCATTTACCTACAAACTTTTCAACCCTGATGTGCTTTTCACCCATTTTGCTACCCAGCAGAGTCAGGAGACCCCATTCACTGTTGACAAAGCATGTCTGTGGTGTATGATGCCCCAAAGGTAGTCAGAGGATGTGTCTGTGTCAGTTCAGAGCTCTGCCAGGAGGAAACTGCCAGCGTCTGTAACCTTGGAGCAGTGGGAAACAGATGCTTCTGTCCATGACTCTGCTTTTGTTTCCTCTTCTCCCCCTTTCATATCTTTCTCTCCCACCCTTATCTGCACCTGCCAAAGGTAAGTCTAGCTTCTGCCTTTGGATTCAGCTTACACAGCAATGGCTACCTTATGTTTTGCAGCTGAGCTATATAGAGAGAAAATCACATCTGATTCTTCAGCTGTTCAGAGCAGGGGTAGTTTGGGAGCTGAGTTGGAGTTCTATGTACTCTGCTTTAATGGCAACTCAGTGTTCATTTTGGGAGAGGAGGTCAGTATCTGCCCTGGGAGGCTAATGAGGGTAAAATCCTGTCCTCAGACTTCTCTTTCTGCTTTTGTAATCTTCCATGGGCTTGGCAGCTTGCTTTTTCTATTTAGTCTGCTCTTTCTTCTCTGAAGGTTTTTTTTTGCTTGATGCCTCTGATCTGTCTGTCCCTTCGCCACTACCACCTGTGGCACTGGATGTTGCCTGCAGGTCTGATGCTGGCTGAAGAGGCTCATTGCTCTTCTTCCACCTCCGGGCACCTGACCGTGTATTGAATTCGTACATTTTGCCCGTAACTTGCAAGAGAGAGAAGACAACCAATTAAAATCATTCCTGCTTTAGCAGATTAGGGCATGACAGTTCTCTTCAGGATGGGATTTAAATGAAAAATGTGAAGCACCTGGAAAATTAGCTGAGTTGGGAAAGTAACGCTGAGAGGGAAAGTCTCATTTCTGCAAGCAAGGATGGGGATTTGGGGGTCATGGTGGCTGCTCAGGTAAGATGCTATTCTATCATTACAAAAGCTGGCTCTGCACTTCAGGTAACAGAAATACTCAAAACATTCCCATTACACACACACACACACACAAAAAAAAAAAAAAAAAAAAAAAAAAGACCTTTTTATTATCCCATTAGTTCTAGCCAAGTTACTGCTCCCATGGTTTAACATGGGCATTAACACATCCATAGTTCTTAGCTCTTAAAACTAACTCACCCAAAACTTTTGCCTTTGGCCATGCTGAATAAGGCCATTTTATGTGTCTGTGATTTGTTTTTTTCATAAGTAGAGTAGCCTACCTGAGGTACAAAAACCTGCTAGGAGCTCAGCATGATACATACATCTTTCAGACAATGTCAGATCATCTAGGTTGACCCAAGATTTGGAGATCTTGGATCCCCAAGTACTTGTGGCTATATGTGTTACTTCCCTGTTTGCACAACATGCTTTCCTACAGGCTTGCTGAGCACATTTATTAATAGAGTGAAATAATACGTATTTTCTTTTTGTACAAGGACATGCTTCCCTCATACATATAAATATTGTTAAATTTGGGTTGTTTAGCACACTTGGCTACCTTTCCTTGTGAAAAAGACTTTTGGCCCTCTTCAGATTTTATGAATAATTTCTAATTGTACATTGAAAACAGATATATTCTCCTTTGGATCATTTATTACCTCAAGATAGGTGTAAAAATTGCCATGCATCCAGTGTGATTGTCTCACAGTCAAAATCACTGTCTCTCGCTAAACAGACAGAGAAATGGGAGCTATAGTGGTACTTCTTGTAATTAAACATTTTCAATATGAGACAACCAGAAGACCATTAAGACCTGAAAAGAATTGGTGGGTTTGTGTTACTCCAAGCTACACTTCGTACCAGAGTTAATGGTTTCTGACACATTAACACAATTTGAGCTATTAAAGATGAAACTGGATCTCTTTATGTGTTATTTTTTTCTGGCTGCTTACAAGGCAGGCCTGTTAAAGCAGCCCATGTCAGGAAGCAGCTCCTGACCTTCCCTCCTAATCATATTCAACAGATGATGTCCTGGGAATTATTAAATCTCATTTCCAAACTGCCAACACTTGATCCTCTAAGCTTTGGGATGAGCCATGGAGGGGAGAGGAGAGGGGTGAGGAGCACACAAATCTCTGCTAACACCACAAAACTGTGACATAACTTTATGTTAGGCATGACATGAGTGCTATGGCTCTGGAGGGCAGTTTGGGTAGGCTCAGATATCTTTAAGTCCACTGTGGTCAGGTTTGCTTAGGGAAGGAGCCACCAGCTGTCCTGCAAAACACTGGGAAGCAGCTCTTGCAGCAGCATAGAGAACATACATGTTTAATATATTACAAATGCAGTTACAGAGGGAAAAAAACAGGGACTTTGGAGCCTATGCCTCCATCTCTTTATAAATAGCACGTGGGCTTGGACCCGGACCAAACTGGCCTTGTGGATGGGCTTAATTGCACAGTAGGACTGCATTTGTTCACCCAGACTCCACTGACATCCTTATGCCTGGTGTTACCCATTATCTCACAGCATCCAACAGCTCCAAGCCAGCTAATAGGAAACACAAGGTATAGGCACTGGTGGAATCCAAGCCCTGAAACAATTCTTCTTTCTTATGGATAATTTTTAGACCTATTGTTTTGGACCTATGTTCAGATCTATATGTTAAAGAGCTATTTTGACTGACTGACACATTTTATCAGCCCCTGCTCTTATTGCTGGGGCCTTCAGCCATTAGACACAAGGTTGGGCACCCAGCCAAGCAGTGTGGTGTGGGGCTCAGGCAGGGTTTCAGAAGGATGAGATAAGGCAAATCAACCTCTTTAACAAAAAAAAAACTCTGTAGTGAGCCTTGCTGCAGAGCCCAGTGGCTGTCACTTGGGGAAGGGGACAAGCACTGCACCTCCTGGATCGTTCTGCCTTTCCTAGCTTTTGTTTTGATTTCACTTTTCACAGCTGGTTAACCAGATACACTTAGAGTTAACATAGCTGTAGCCTGGTGACACACCTGATAACTGATGCCACCACAGCTGTATCTAAAAACAAATGGTCTTCCCTTTCCTTCCCAACAAGCAATGCTCGAGCCTTAGAGAGCAGCAGCAACATGTCCCTGCAAGAGAGGATGTTTGTGCAGGAGCAAGTAACCGACCCACCCACCCTGCATCCAAGGAGAGGTTTAAGAGAATGAATCAGTACCTCTGTGGCTACATTAATCTGCTAGCAAGTTCCCAAACATGGGAAGGGTGAAACTACACAGCCAGGACAGCACCAGAGCAGGAGGCTTGTGGCAATTTTCTCCTTTGCTCCCACCTTCCTATACCAGCTCCTACCATCTAAGTTTAGCAAGCAGTAGTGAATAATCTGGCCATCAGATGTGTGCTTTCAAGGGCTGTAAGTATATTCTACCATTAGAAATGTTACTAGAGCACTGTCTTGATTTTCACTATCTGAAATATAGCTGCTATTCTCCTTGGAAACAACAAACCTGAAATATGAAAAGCAAATGTCGAAACATACTTAAAGCAGTTAATCCAGTTTCTTTCCAGCCAAATATTTATATCCACAGTTAATTGCTTTTCATTACCTGGGTCTCTAGCTTCTCCATCAAAGACAGTGTTCAGCTTTGTCATTGTCTGTGAAGAGAGAAAAAATGGGAATTCAGTCCTGTGACCTAGTTAAGGAGGAGCAGTGACTTAGAAACAGTGATCCATATTCTTGGAGGTGGATTAGTTGGACCTTCATACAGCATTCCTATAAGCTGGGTTTACTCATAACTGGCAACAAAAGCCACTGGTGGTGTAGGGTGTTGCCACTAGATGTTCAAAGGAGAATTAAGAAGGTCTGACATGCTAAATGCCTCCACATGTATAACCACAAGAGAGTCACCTCCATCTAGAGGAGACTTGGGAAGCCCCTCTGAGAAGAACTTGGGAAGGGAGAACACACTAATGAATGTGCCCTACACCTTGTTAGGGCTATGAAAAAGGAAGGAGCCCCAAGATCTGGAAGCAAAGAAGCATTTATTACAGTGTGTAGAGAAACAAGATAAACCAGGTGCCTCGAATTGCCAGTGAGTGGGTGTGAGTCCACCTGTACCTGATTAGGACAGGCCCCTATTGGGCATGAGCAAGATCAGGGGACCAATAAAGGTGGAACACACACCCACAGAGGGACCTCAGCTCACTCTGGTGTGAGGCATGGAGAGGCCAGCAGCTCGTCGAGCCTCTGGAGCAAGAAAGGCTCTTCCCGCTACACTTCTACCCTGGAAGTGCTGTGTGGTGGCTGGAGTCCTGGAAGAGACCAGCAGCTCGTCGAGCTTCAGGAGCAAGAATGGCTCCTCCCGCTTCAGTTTGGTGGAGAATGCAGGCAACATACAGATGTCTAAAGGAGCAAGAATGGCTCCTCCCGCTACAACAGTGGAAAAAACTACTGTGTTTTGCTGCTAACAGTGTACCAAGACCAAACTCTTTACAGCTTGGGTATAATTGTGTACCCTCTGGTTGCATTCAGGTCAGGAGTAGCTGCAGAGGTCAGGCTCAGCAGCACAACACAGAGTCCAGTGTGTCCCAGTGAAGCTGGGGCACTTGTGATCCTGCCTCTGTGGCTGCAGTGAGTCTCCTTGTCACTGCTTTGGGACAGCTTGTCTGGATCCCACATCCAGAGCTGCCAAAGAGGATGGAGAATTCTGCACTGGGAAGCAAAGGAGCCACAGCGCCTGTGAGCTTCCTGCACACCCAGTGGTGCTTCCAAATGCAGAGGCCAGCTGGGGCTCTGGAGTGTTTTGTATTTGTGAGCAATACTTTTGTCTTCATCTATCATTTTTATATTCTCTTCAGAAAACAGACATATTTCATAGAAAGGGTTCTATGCTCATATTGCATGATCGGGCTGGGTAGAAATGAGTTTTGTTTTGAGGCCAGCAATGCTTACCAAAACTACTTCTTTCTTTGGTTTCTTCTTTCCTACAGAAAGGGAAAAAAAACATTGTAAAAAAGCATTTTTTTTTGACAATGACTATCGAAACTCAAGCCAACATTTCCTCAAACAAATAGATGTTCTTGGTACTCAGCTTCTAAGACATCTCAAATGACCCTTAGTTGGTCTCAAAAGCTGATTCTTCATACTATTTGAAAAGCAAAGTCCTTCATTAAATTTTGGAGTAAAAGTTCACAGTTTCCAATGACATAACCAAAAATTTAGCCTTCAAAAAAATTTTATTTCTTCAGTAATTGATAAATAAGAATGGTTACTGTAGAAAATTTCCCTTTCTAAATAATATGAACAGATATAGAAATTCACCTTTGGGAATATCTGAGCTGCAGATGCAGAATTTTTGCTTTCCATGAGTGTTTGTAGTTGCAAAGCATGTGCACTCAAATATACTCCTGGACACAAAACAGGGATGTGCTGCAGACCCAACTGAGTAAAATTCAGATTGAAGAACAGTTTGTTTTGTGTGAATTTACCAACTAATAACTCATCCCACGTGCAAATAAATACAGCCACAGTGCCACAGGCATCTTGACAGCACGGATTTGTGGATGATACCCAGCTAGTTGCTATGATTTCTTCTCACTCACTCCTTGCTCATTTGTTTAATGGACTTCCTTTGGAGAACTGTATGCCTGGCCACCAAAGGGCTTTGTGGCCAGGCATGAACCACTGTAAGCTATTGCAGATGGGTCTGAACCTGAGCACAGATGAAAAACCTGTTCTGTCTGGCCTTTGCTGCCCAACATTTGCAAACCAGTTTTTTGAAAGCACCAAGTACCCTTTTTGGTTTGTTTTGCTTTGGGGGTTTTTTTGGTTGTTGTTGTTTTGGGGATTTTTTTGTTTTTTGGCAACCAGCCACTACTAAACTGTCTCAAATTGAGCAACCAGGAGAACAACTAATTTTGTTGGGTTTTTTTCAGTGGTGTTTTTTTCAAGCTGGGAGATGCTGACTGAGGATCGTGAGTTGTAAAAGCAAGGTCTGACTGAGCCCATATGAGCCATGCTTGCTAACAGAAAGCTAAGACTAAAAGGAACAAGACTGTTTAAAAAACAGCTACTTTTTAATGTATAACTTATAGCCCTGCTAGGGTATACAAACCCCTTTAAAACACCAGTACTTTAAAATATATCTTCAGATACATGAAGTAATGGTGTCAAGGGGACAAATAAAGGGATTGGAGCATAGGGAATTAGAGAGGAGAAGACTCTAAAGGATGATGAAGAGGGATGGGATTGTTTTTTCACAGATAGCATATGAATATGAATAGCATATGAAACCCTGATATTTGTTGGCAAGGTGACACAGCTAGGCATACTCAGTCCACAAGGCTCTTGCAGGGTATTGACAATAACTCCCCAGTGCAGGTGGTGGAAAAGCCAACGAGGAGAGATGCCCTGTTGGCCCTTGTATTAATAAAGAAAGAAGGTCTGGTTTGGGAAGTGAAGTTGGGGCAGCCTTGGTGGCAGTGATCACATCATGGTAGAGTTTAGTATCACACAAGGAAGAAGCAGGGCAATAAGTAGGATAATAATCCTGCTCTTCAAGAGGGCTAAACTTGTCCTCTTCAAAGACCTACTTGGAGGAATCCCATGGGATGAGACTCTAGGAGGTAGGAGGACCCAAGAGAGCTGGTTAATATTCAAACACCACTTCCTCCAAGCTCAAGACAGGTGCATTCCATTGAGAAAAAAATACCAACAAGGAAGGTCAAAACCCTCTTAGAATTAAATCTAGCAAAGGACTTAAAAGCGAGCAAGAAGGTCTCCTTCACCAGTGATAAAAGGAAGAATGGGGCTAATGTGAGGCCACTTCTGAATGAGGTGGGAGTCCTGGTAATGGAGGATGCAGAGAAGGCAGAATTACTGAATGCCTTCTTTGCTTCAGTCTTTACTGAGAAGACCAACCCTTGGGAATCACAGACCCTGGAAGGGAGAAATCCTTGAGGAAGGAAGACTCTCCGCTGGCCAATGGGAACTGGGCCAGACATCATTTGTGTAAAATGAGTGTACACAAGTTGATGGGCCTTGATGGAATGCATCCATGTGTGCTGAACGACCTGGCTGATGTTGTTGGTCTACCACTCTCCATCATTTTCAAAAGATCATGGAAAACAGGAGAGCTGTTTGAAGATTGGAGGAAAGCTAGACTCACTCCAGTCTCAAAAAAAGGCAAGAAAATCTAGGGTATTACAGATCCAGATTATTTCCATTCCTGGAACAGTGATAGAACAACTCATTCTGGAGATCATCTGTAAGCACATGGAAGAAGGTTATCAGGATGAGCCAGCATGGATTCACCAAAGGGAAATCATGTTTGACTAATCTGATAGCCTGTATGGTGGTGTGACTGAATGGGTAGATGCAAGGAGAGCAGTGGACATTATTGATTTTAGCAAGGCTTTGGACACAGTCTCCCATAACACCCTCGTGGGCAAGTTCAGGGAGTGTGTTTAGAAGAGAGGACAGTGAGATGGACTGAGAGCTGGTGAAACAATAGAGCCAGGTGTATCCTGGGTGCACTAAGAAGAGTGTGCCCAGCAGGTCGAGGGAGGTTGTCCTCCCCCCTCTACTCTGCCCTGCTGGGGCCACATCTGGAATATTGTGTCCAGTTCTGGGCTCCCCACCTCAAGAGGGACAGGGATATACTAGACAGAGACCAACAGAGGGCTACAAGGATGATCAGGGGACTGTAACATCTGTCTTAAGAGGAAAGGCTGAGAGATGTGGAGCTGTTCATTCTGAAGACTGAGAAGGGGTCTTATTAATGTTTATATATATCTGAAGGGTGGATAATAAGAAGAAGGGGCCAATCTCTTTTTAGTGGTGCCCTGTGATAGGGCACTGGAACATAGGAAGTTCCACCTCAACACGAGAAAACCTTTTTTACTGTAAGGATGATGGAGCACTGGAACAGGCTGCCCAGAGCATTGTGGAGTCTCCTCTCTAGACATTTTCAAGACCCATTTGGATGTGTTTCTGTGTGACCTGCCCTAGGTGACCCTGCTTTGGCAGGGAGTTTGGACTTGATCATCTCCAGAGGTCCCTTCCAACACCTAACATACTGTGATTCTGTGAATTGCATGTGAAAAATACAGTAATTCTCTAGCACCCATGCCAGAATTCCAGGCTACAGTGGACTTGGTTTTTACCAAGTATTTGTACCATAGTAGTTGGTACTATTGCCAAGTAATAGATCTGAAGACCCAAACCACCATGAAATCATTCAGGCAGATCTTCCATAATCAGTCAGCATTACTTAGTACTCTTGTACTGGGTCAAATTTGTTTGTCTAGAAAAATGTCTATAAACTTTATCCTGCATTGTAAACAAGGTGTTGTTGAAAAGTATTGAAATATAGAAAAGAGGTACATACCTGGAACTTTTATCCTGTAATGAAAGAAATATTAAGAGTGTAATTAACAAATATCATACTTTTGCCTACATAAAAAACACTAGAGTTTGTGTTAGCAAGACAAATGTGTTCCCTTGGGTTCTGGGATTTGCCTGATTTGTTTGGTTTCTGATTTTCCTTTCTCTGAAGCCCTGCATCATGTAAAGCTGCACCCAAACAGCAAAACATCCCTGAGCATTGCTCAAACACCTTTCCAAGAAGGGATGATATAAAAAGAAAACTAAGTCATATTGATAATAGCATGATGGATTTATATTATCTAGAAAAATATATTTTTAAATATTGTCACCTTCTTCCGTCCTTGGAGGAAGGTCAATTGTTTTGATCTGATGTGTTCAGACAATGCCTCTTAAAATAGTTTAAAGGATATAAATGTTTTTTAAAATATAGAAATTGCTTTCTAATGGGAGAGCCTAGCTCTCGATGAGCCACTTGCCCTATAAATAAATAATAACAATAGCCAAGATATATGCTGCTAGAGTAATTCATCATTTTTATCACAAGTTGCTAAACTCCTTGCAAACACAATTTCAGTTATAATCATAGTCATATATTACTTCTTTATATTTACTATAATTTCTAAATTTAAGTCTGAATCCTCAGAATACTTATAGAAGTCCTTTTATTTTTTAATCCCAGTCCATTTAAAGAGCTGTTTATCTTTGTTCTGTGAAGTAAAACGTCAATTTAGAGCCCTCTGGCTCCAGCCCACTGAGAAGGGAGTCAGCGGCAATCGCTGCTGCTTCCCACAATGAACCAGAGACAGACCCAGACCCAGGTGGTTCCATGACTTTTGCCAAGCACAAGCACTTAGAGATACCATGAAGCTTTATGGGCCAGAGCCTTGCAACAGGCTTGGGCAAAACTCCAGGAAATCTGCAGGAGTTTTGCCGAACAAAGAATTTGGCATGAGCACCAAGGTTTGGAAAGGACACTTTCCAAAGAGAGAGGAACATGCTTCTAGTAATTACCTAGCTGGGAGCACCCTCGGAGTGGGAGCCAAACACAAACCAAAAATGTTTGTATTTTTGGTCAGCACAGCCAGGCACAGACTCTGACTTTGTGTCATGAAGGTAGCTGCCTTTAGAGGTTGTAATCATTAATTCCATCGCTGCCCTCAGCAATAAACTTGTTAGACTATTAGTAAAGCCACAAAACAAAATCCCGTGGTCATTTTTACTTGGTTTCATATAATTAACACCAAACATCACTGTAGCCAGTAATAGCACTTATGAGAGAGAAGGGCAAAAGCATGGGTTTCATTAGTGCTGAAAGGTCTGAGTTATCTCCGTTGTTGCCAGGTGCTGCTGGGTACTTTCCCAGCATGACATTTGGGAGAACTCACAGATTCCTGCTGTCTGCTTTGGCTGCTGGAGGGCAGTGTGTGCGGACCCAGGTCACCAGCAGGAACCCCAGGTACCCAAGCAGTCCGAGGAGCAGCAAACTGCCGAGGGTGATGACAAACGGCACGTACCACGCCGACTCAGAGTAGAGGTTTTCCCTTCTCGTCACAACAGTGAAGCCAGGCTTTTAAAACAAGAGAGGAAGAGTTTCTCAAGGCTGCATACTTGCAAGGTTACTGACATCAATGACACCTTTCATCTGGCTGACCTTCTGTACTGAAACACCTGGCCCCAGCTTTTCCCAGGGCTCCACAGTTGATGAGCAGAAGAAGATAGTGCCTGCTGGAGGCAGTGATGCATCCCACACGCCTGCCTGCTGCCTGCTGAGGCAGCTCAGGAGGCTGAGATGGACTACTGAGATCCTGAGACAACCAAAGACAGGTGAAATGGACCCCACCCACAATGCAAAGAGGAGGTTCCAGATCATGTTTCAATGTGTTATATTAAAACAAGTATGCTGTGGTGGGATTTACAAGCCCCAGGTTGCCTGAAAAGCTGCGAGCACTCTGCTACAGGGTGAGCAAGTTCAGGGAATACTGCCATTACTGAGATAATGGTTTCTTGTTACCTAAGGCAAAACTGGAAGTAGGTCATCTTCACTGCAGTGATCATTTGGCCCCTTTTGTAAGAGGAGTTGAACCCTGAGGAATTGGGTTATTGTGTAAAAAGAAATGACACTCCTTTTTTTCTCCCTGCCACTTATTCCAGAAGAAAAACACACTTCCTCAGCAGCTGCAATCTCCCACATCTTTCTGAGTGCCAGGAGATGCAACTCTCAGCTGGGACATCACTTGGTGCTAGCAACTCATTCATTAAGATCCCATCATGAAACTAAACTTCTGTAAGAGTTTATTCATTTGTTCTTCCTAGATCATCACCTACTGTGGGACTGTTAGTTTCCATCTTTTACTGAAGTTTCTATTAATTTGCAGTCAGACATTTTAAATCACATTCCATATGAAATTTAGTAGGGTGTATTTTTTTTTCTGTTAAATGACGCCTATAAAATTACTTACTTAGCCTTGAAAAAAAAAGGTATATCCAATCCTTAGAGAAATTCTCAGATAATATCACCACCATCCTTACTGGGACTGAAGTCACAAGTGACTACTTGTAATAGATTTTCTTTTCTACACTACCAGCCTTCCAGAATCAGATTCACCAAGTTGCTGCACTGGTACTACTTGGACACATGTAACAAGTAAGGATGGGAGAAGTTGCCATAATGGACGTGCTCTTCTGGAAAACAGACTGAAAGTGGAAGGCTGATGTCTCTGGGGAGGCAGATTAAACGCTGCGGTATGTGGTCTAGACTACATTTTTATTTGTGGTAAAGCACAGGAAAGAAATACAGAATAAGTTTTGTTATTCAGCTTTACTTGTCATTTCTGCATCAAGTAGGGGGAGGAGAAGGCTGTAAGAAAATCATTTATTCCTTCCCAACAGAGCATTAAACAACAGGGTTATTAATTAGTCTGCAGGTTTGGATTTAAGCATTTTCATAGCAACATGTCCAGATCTGCATGTGCTGCTTGCAGAATCCCCTGGTTTTGACTCAGTTACCAGTAGTCCCTCACAGGACCACATGATAGTGAAGAGCTCTTTTACCCCTTCACCAGCATCCTCATCTTTTTGTTACTGCATGCAAGGGAGAAAAGTGTAATCACATCTGCAGGCAGTCATAAAATGGATGTAGTCCTTATGACAGAGAGATGGTGCAGCACAGGATGAAGGCAGTGACTGGCACAAGGGTGAGGACAGAGCTGTGCTGCTTCTGCAGGCAGGATGGAAGCAAGTTCTCACATCATGCATCGACCTGATGGAAATCAGCTCTAAAATGAACCTGGTGAACCAAAGCTTGCCTGGGATGGCTCATGTGGAGAAGTAGACTATGACACAGTCCCACAGCTCCACAGGCTGTGCAAGGCCAGATCCCACCACAGCTGCCAAAAGCTGTGTGGGCTTTTCCAGCTCATCTATGGACCACTGTGTGGGCCCGGAGATCAGGAAAGACCCATCCCTCCCGTCTGGCTTTGTATGAAACCTGCTGAATCTTCAGCAACGTGATGAGTTTGTGCAAAACTACTTCAGTTCCTGGCAGGCAGCTCAAACACATCAGAGTGATCTCAGGGACAGAAAAAGCCCCTCCCAAGTGATGAGGATTTGTTTTGTTGTTGCCTATTTCAACTTTGGTAGCCACAGATTTGGTAGCCCCCCACTGAAGAAGCACATTCCAGTGCAAGGCATCTGGCAGAGTGAATAGCTATCAATAAAAAAAGAGATAGTGCAAAATGCATGAAGTAACTTTAAGGATCTAAACTGCTCTTTCAGCATTTATAAAGCTTCCAAAATCTTAAACTTTCCAGTTACATGGTAATGGCTGCATGCCTGGTCTTTTGGCTACTTGCCCTTTTTGTTTTAGCAACTGAAATACAAAATATATGTTATAACTTTGTACCTGGGACCAATTGGTCATGACACTGAGAACATCAATCACATTTCTTTTCAATGTAAGACCAGAGGGCTCAGCACTTCCCAGATCTGGATCCACCATAGGTTTTTGTTTTCCTTTTGCATACATCTACTCTGTTTTCTCCACTTCCATGGAGAGCAGCCCATGAAAGAACCACAGGAGTGGACATAAATTTCAGTGAACTCACCGTTGTGGTAATGACAGTAGTTGGGTTTGGAATAACTCTGATTCTTAAAGACACCGTTCCAGTTTTAGTTATGTGTGTAGTTCTGTCCCTGGCAGATAGCAAATTGTCATCTGTTATATAGACACTCAGTCTGTAAATCCAGTTAGTATCAAGCCCACTCTCATAGTCAAATCCTGATGCAAGAATCAGTTGAGATGTGTTGGAGCCAGCACTTGGTGAAAAGGTAAAATGGTTGTTCACATTGCCTGCAGGCAGCAGCAGCAACACAAAACAAAAAAAAAAAAAAAGGAATCAAAGAGAAAAACAAACTCATATTAAAGTAAAGGTGTGTAACATGCAAAAAAGACTAGGTTCTGTTTACAGCTTTTTAGGATTGCTGATTGCTGCACACCTGTGTGGTGAAATACTATTTGTAAGAATGGCTCTTCAGTCTTCCCAGTATATAAAATCAGGTAAAGCAATACAGTGACAAAAGCATTAAAATATGGAATAAGACTGTGCTCACAGGGACACAGTTGAAAGGAGGCTGTGGAAGAACTTCAGAGCCATAGAGCACACAAGAAGTCACCCAAATGACCTGTATTGCCAGCCTGGAGAGCACCCAGAAGCAGCAGCATCCATCCAGGGTAAGGACCCCACATATTGCAGGGCTCATTTTACTATTGGTGTGTCCCTGGACTGGCTCCAGAGTGGTACCCAGGCCACATGGGTACCACCAGCATCTCCAGAGGCCATTCTAGCCTCTCTCTACAGCTTCTTCCTAAAGGCAGACGCCTTTGAACAGATGTGCTAGAAGGGAGCTAATGACTCAAGGGACATCAAATGTCTCCAAGACTCTCTCTGCACTGTGAGGGCAGAGAGGGGAGTTCAGTGATGCTGACTCCCCAGCCCTCATTTTCTGTCTTTAAAGCTGAAGCTCTGCTGGCAATCTGGGCTGCAGGTACACAAGCCACAGCTCTTAGGCTCAGGACAGACTACAGATGCAAGAGATCAGAGCCATTAAAACCCAGCAAAAGTAGTTTGGTTTTGCTCCTGTTAACCCATAGAGCTGCAGACTTGAAGTGTCCTTGAAAGCCTTGTCTATCGTACAACACAACATGGGCAATCAGCCACTCTGTGGCTCAAAGGCCAACTGCATGGCACAGTTCACATCTGTACAGCCAGAGCATGGCCTTTCTTTGGGCTTGTCTTTAAATCCTATTGCTGCAGATCTCCTCTGTGGTGTAAAGGGGCTGTAACAGGACAGAGGTTCTCCCTTTTTATGTTCACAGCTTTTTACTGGTACTTGGACAATCTGCTCTTTCCTTCTCAGCAGTCACCTCAGCAAAAAAACATAAACTGGCCCAAGAGAGTGCAGTCCCTTTTTTGCGAAGTTGAGCATCACTCCCTACCATTGCAGTTCTCCAATTGATTATTAGATTCAAATTCATGTTTTTAAAATGGGTTGGACATGTAAGTTGGCTTTGTTGTTTAGAACTGTGTACCAGCATCTAAAGGTGACAGAACTCACTATTATTTCTCAAGATTTACTCAGTTGTAATTGGAAGGGAAAATTGATGCTGCATATCATTCCAGCTCATTCTTCTGAAGTCCTTGTCTATTATGTAATTAATTGCCAATTATTAAGGTGATAAGCAATTCAGTCTTGCAAGGGAATGATTCTAGGTAGTAGCACCAATAGGCAACTTTTGGAGAGCCATCTTTTTTGGTAAGCAGCAAGGTAATGATACACAGAACTTGTGGGTCACAACTAGCTCACCATGAGAAGTAGCACATAAACTGGGCTAGATTTTTATTTACAAAACAAAGGGAACTTTCAGCATTCACTAAGTTTTGAACTTTTCCCAGTTCACACACCATGGCACAGTACCTTCATTAATGAAGTAACGGAAAGACCTGGGATCAGAATCTCGATCTTGGCATTCTATCCTGAAGCCATTAATATTGGTGCCAACAGCTAAACTGACTGGGATTTGAAATGAATAGAAGTTGGGTGAACAAACAGGTTCTTCATCGTTTACTTCTAAAATATTGACAGTTACCTGGAAGAAAAGAGCAATAGCAAGCTGTAGCTCCTCCACTGTAATGAGCAGGATGTTATTAACTTCAGAAACTGTTTGGCTTTGCCCATTTTGCAGTTAAAGAAAAATGAATGTCCCTTCCTGTCTAGTTTCTACCAGAAACTATCTGTGGTCTTTTAACTTTCAATTTTTCTTGTTATCAGGACTCTCCTAGGAAGAAGGTTCCTTAACCTGAACCATCTTCCAAAACTGTGGGGGCTTTGATCTGATACATCTAACTATTAGAATGACCTGAATTGTGTCATAGTAAGAGTGAGAAATAATAATAGTACCACATATTCATTAAACTTTCTTCTAAACCTCTCAAATTGCTTCACACTCATTCGTTAGGCTTCTTAGCATATGTAATAATAATTCAGAGCATGAACCACAGAAGGAAGGAAGGCTTCTTATAGACTGTTCCCAGTGAGAGAGCAATGCTGGTAATGGCCTTCTGCATGGCTGGCAGCACCCTGGGTAGTGCCAGATGTGCTTAATGTCAGATGGGATTAGCTTGCTGAGAGAAAAAGGTTACCCTTCTCAAAGCTCTTTCCTCTAATGTCTGTTGGTCTTTAACAAGCAACAGATAAACTTGTCATCATTAGAAGCTCCTGATTCTAATTTTTCCTTAATCATCAGCTTGAAATATTATAGGTCATAAAGAGATTAAGTGCCTCCCACTTAGTATCTCTAGGGTTGGTGCCTGGCTGGAATAAAAAAGCAGGCCTAGCACCTGTATCCCCACCCTTTCCCAACAGACATGCAAAAAATCAAATGTAAGGCAGTCATGAGAAAGAATATGTGAAAAGGAGAAAAAGAACTCTCCATGTGAAGGACAATGGGATTCTTTGAAAGAAGTGACTTATAAAATACCTTTGTGGATATACCATCCATGCTTTTTCTTCTGAATAAAATAGATCTGGGCAGCAAACTTGAACATAACCCTACTGTTTAATATTCTCTAGCATGTTCTTTGCTCCTGACAATAGCACTACTGGAGACAAAACTAGATCACAATCAGGGGAAAGGACGTGTAGAGGTCCATCCGCAGTAGGCCATGTGGACACAGCTCTACTGGGTGGGCCTTCTGACATCCCAAGGGGCTGCCCAAGCCCTCATCCCACGCCCAAGTTATTCAGCACACCTGCTCTGTCCCACCCCATGAAAACACAACTCTGATGGGCTGCAACATGATTCTTGCATTACTTTGGGCACTTTGCAGTTAAAAAAAACCCACATACAAAAATCAAAAATATGTTTGAGGGCCAAGGGGCACTATACAAGGTCCAAAAAGGACTTCACAGGAAGTATGCCTAAAATCAGGTTGTGTTATCTGTCTTCAAGACCCTGTCCTTTTCCTATTTTTTGATACTTATGTAGCCATAGAAAATGTCTTAAATCTTCTAGCATACAGGAAACAATTTCACTGCATAGCTAGAGGAAGGAAAAAAAAACCACAATGGATAAACAAAAAGGAGTTCAAAATATATAAAATCCTTTAATCTTTTTTGTAAGAATTAAACCAAGACCAAGTGAACACTATCTCTTTCATCTTATTAATAAAGCTCTGTGCAGGTGGACTTGCCTTTTACAAGCTAAAGTGCTTTGTCCATTGTCTTACTGTTCTTGTAAGGAGCAAGAAAAATGTAGATAAAGGGGGAGAAGTAGAGTGGATTTACTCACAGATGCTGTTGCAGTCTTCTCCTGGTCTGAGGCCTGTACTGTGAGAATGTGTTTTCGAGATGTTTCATAGTCTAATCTAGCTAAAATCTTAACATCTCCTTTGGTTTGGCTGATCCAGAAGATATTTGGGTAATCTCTAGTGCCTCCTCCACCAACAATGGAATAAGTGATGACACTGGGCGGCCAGTCCTTGTCTCTGGCATTTACTCTTCCAATACTGGATCCAACTGAGACAGAAAATTCATATTTCATTAGTATTTTGAGAAAATACAGAGTATTTGTTCCAACCAAATCTTGATGAAACTGAACTTAAGATTTCTTTTCAAGTTTTTCACCCCAAAATTTTCACCTAGTTCACCATGCTGGGCTATGGCTCATTTGTGTATGTGCTTGCCTGCAAGAAATAAACACAAGGAGCCTGTTGAGAACCACAACAGAAGTGCTCAGGCAGTGAGGGCCACCCTGGCCAAGCACTAACATGCACGAACTCCTGCCTTGGGGCAGCTCAAGTACTGTCTTGGCTGGAGGAAAAGGGCTCTTTGTCTGCCTTGAGAAACAATTGTTACTATTCCTTTCAAGGTGTTTGAAAAGCAGTTTGAATTATATTTGTGCTGTACATTTGTGAGAGTGGAGATGGAACTGTGCACAGCCCTCTCTGTACACATTGATTCAATGCTAAATGCATCCACATGACCCAGGGATATAAGAGATAAGTAGCCCACATGCATGTTAAAGAAAGAGAGAAAGGAAAATGTAAATGAAGTGTTGGCAGGGCTTTTTCTTTCCTGACCCTCTGAACTCCAGCCCTACTGCAAATTGCTATCTCCTTTTAGGTACAGCAATAGCAAGCACCCTGTTAATATCAACTCAGCTCAAAGTAAAAGGCAGTTTGAGCTGCCTTTCTCTTTATAATCTTGGTCATCAATCATTTCTCTTTATAATCTTGGTACCTAGCAAACTTCTCTAGCAGACACAGAGAGGTTTACAGACATGTGGCACTGTTTTGCAAACTCATGAGATGCAAGATTCACCAGGGGACATGAGGGTGCTGAGCTGGGAATCAAGTATATAGAAAGTTTCAGCAAGTTCTGTTGTAAGGCCATGTTCCCAGCTGCTGGTCCAGAGCTGTTGCAGGAATGGGAAGGACCTTGGCTCCAGCCATAAGGAGCTGTTTTGGTTGCCATCTGGCTGAATGAAACCCCTCTTCTCAAGCATTCCTACCTGCCCCCATCTCCATTGTACTCTGCACCTGAGACAATTTGGGTCTAAGATGACAGTGAGGTGTCCATCTTGCACCATGTCTGGGCCAAGGAAGTCCTCACGCAACTGTGTCAGTCTCTATGCACCATCACAGTGCCTCCAAAAAGCTATTTTATCAAGAATAGAAAGACAGTCTGAAACAAGACATCTGAGTTCAGTTTCTGGCTCTGTCACAGATCTCTTGGGCAACTGCTGAATCTGTCTGTGTCTCAGCTTCCATCTGTACAATTGGAATTGTTGCCAGTTTTGTCTATTTAAAGTTAGCAAGAGGTTGTACAGTGAAACCCCAGCTGAACTGTAACTTTGAGCCATTCTCATAATTCAATATCTGAAAATCAAAGTCAAAGGACCTTGGAGTCAAAGGTACTTATCAACACGACAACATTATTTCTATTTTGTCGTGTTACTTACTGTACCTTTAGTAGTTTCTGGAACATTAAATTCATACGATAAGTTGTTGAAAACTGGAAAGAATTCATTCACTGGCTTTATTCTGATGTAAATGTAGATGATATCTGGAAATATAACAGAAGATTAAATCATAGTTAAGTATGGCTGCAAATTTTTCTCATGCATATATTCAAAATACATATGGTATTCTTCTCTCCATGCTGTTACAGCACAGGAAAATAACAAAAGAAATATAAAAGGGATACTTGCCTGAGTAGTCAGGACGGGCAATATCCTGTACCCTGACAGTCAAAGGATAGACTTCAACTCCTAGATTAGTTGTGTTTTCTAAATCAATAGTTCTAGTCATCTAGATTAAAAAGAAACACAATTATATTTATATTTCCTTACATAAAGTCACAATATACATCAAGGCACTTAATTTTTTCAGTGTTCTGTAAGTGTGGTCTCCCCCTTGGATATACAGAATTGCCTAGCAGCAGTAACATAGGCTATTAATCAATTACAGGATTTAATTCCAGGCTTTATCTACGTGATTGTGCAGTGGTGTCTCTTGGCAATTCAAACCTCTTTCTGTCTGCCAACAAAATATCTTCCCCTTAAGTGCAGGAAGTTTTATCATTTGGATCATAAGGTCTTGGCCTTTTACCTGGTTAATTCAAAGAGAATATAATGAACGGGCAATTTGCTGTGCCCTTTGCTGTCTTAACAAGAATCTACTCTTGCTAAATAGGAATAGTTACTCCTTGAGCTCATGCCTGCAGACATGTATTAAAGGTATCAGGTTCAGTCACAAGTGTTTATCTAGGAAGCAAGTTGTCACTAAATGGTGGCTCGTGCAGATTTAAATCCTAATTGCCTGAACTCTCTGTCTTTCTGTGGGACCCTCAAACTCTGGGGCAATAGGACTGAAGTACAATTAATCATGTACAGGGAAATTCCTGTAAGGACAGGACACTTTGGGTAGCCTGTTACATTATACACAGATGGTGATCAAAGGACTGACAATAATCTTATCCTCTTCAGCTATGAAAATGCTTCTTATATTGGCAGATGAAGCAGCTAAAGGTGATGCATATTGACATAAATATATCAAAAATTAAAGTAATCCATGCAAAGTTGTTTTACTGCTCCTGTAGCAGTCCTGTTAGACAGAATGCCTTATTTTTGTTCTTTCCCTTTTTCTGTATTTTTTTCATGGTCCTTTTTAAACCAATGAAACCACCACCATTGCCTGTGTCCAGCAACTGGTGAGGGTTTTGGCCAATGCAAATACTCCAACAGCTATCAGCATAAGGAATCTGTATTTTGTCACTCAAAATAAAAGAAGTGCAAATCCCACCATACTGAAAATTTATCACTCAAAATGGTTTTACAATTCTGACCAAGGAAGCTGGAAAGTAATAAGTGAGTGTGGGATTTCTCAAGTATTTCAGTTCTTCAAGCTGAATAGCAAGAATCTTCCACAGTCTGTCATGAATAAACAGGCATGAAATGGCATCAAATTTCTTTGTTTACCCGTATCAACATTGGTGCTTTACACTCCATAAAAAAGCAATCCTTTTTTCAGTCATACCTAGCACATTTACTTAAAACTGGAGAAAATTTTTCTATTCACCAAATTCTGTAGAATTCATAGAAAGCATTCTATCAAAGGGTATGTACTTCACATCCAGTCAAAACAGTCATTTGCTGCATCATGTGACATGAATTACACTAATTATTTTTTATAGACAATGAATTCAAAGAACTTACAATATTTAATAAGTTGACTTCTGAAATGAGACAACATAAAAAGCCACAAACAACTGACCACAAGTTTTCCAGATGCAGCGGAGTCCAGAGCAAAGTTATTGCTTCCAAAACCAGATAATTCAGTGAAATTAAATTGATTGTTTGTTGGATCAACATCAATATCTTTACAGTAATTTCTAAGACCAAGAAGAGGTGTCCCAGCAGCCATATTTTCATTTGCCTCTTTCCTGTTTAAAATAAACATATTTCCAATCAGAGCAACTTACAGTTGTCCTCTTGAACTTTTCATATATTATATTCCAAAACATTGACTATGATTTATTTTTGTGAGACCTTAGCTCTAAATAGGCAACCACTGATGAAGCAACCCAGTATCTGACCCATATGCTGTGGTGGACAACAGCTCTGTGCAATGGATAGTCACATCCAAGACAGAAACCTGGAACTTCTCTGAACTTCAGAAACTGCCATGAGATCTTAATGTTCAAGATAAGTTCGGTTAGTAATTGGCATTTTAAAAGGTCTTTACAATGATCATTTATTCAGTATGTTATAATGCTCTCCTGATGAGAAGCTGCTTTTTTTCTCCTTAACTAATAGCTGGACCATTCTACTGTTTCATGAAATTATGGATCTGTCCCTACTCTTGACACTGAAGGTCTCTATGCTGCACAGAAGGGAATTGGGGGAAGAGGATATCAATTTAAATCTTTTTATTCAAGCAAATTAAATATGAAAAAAATAAAAACCAACTAAAATACCATCAAGCCCTGATTTTTTTCCCTTGAGCAATCCCTGTAAGACAAGTTATCTAATTGATAACATTTTTTCCCTCAAGATTTTTGCCTCATTCAGATCAAAATTTAAGCTCACTAGACAACAAAGAGAGTGTTGTGTTATTGCCATGGATGTTGTAACTAAGCAGCCCTCTGAAGAACTGGATTCTCTTCATGCCAGTACATAAAGTAGGTGATTTAAATGCAAGACATTTCTACTAGATAGTGAGCAAGCAATTTAAACAGATACCCATTAACTGGGTCTTCCTCATTGCACAGGTTCTTGGCCTCAGATTTTTAACTGCAGGACCATCAAGCTACAGTAAACGTACCTGAAGAACTGCACTGTATAATGAGTTGTAAAAAAAGTTGTAAAAGTCTGAAAGATCAGAGCCCAGGCACATCAAAAACCTCAGGTGGACAATTTTGAATTCAGTCTTTCTGTGACCCACTTCATCTGTAAACTCCAGTTTACAGGTGTCCTCGCCTTCAAATATAAACTCCCAGATCCTCCCAAAGGTCTCAGAGCACTCACAGTCATAGCAAAGTCCATGACTAAGTTACCACACACAGAGGTCACCTATAACAAGAAGATCTGGGCTCTGAAGACCTTACAGATTGCATTAGGGGAAAAAAAACCCCAACAACAAACCTAAACAAACAAACCCAACACCAACAACAAAACCCAACAACAACAAAACCATACAAATATGCAGGTTGTCAGCGAAAGATTTAGAAGAGAAGATCTGGAATTTTAAAATAAAACTTCAGAACCGGCTGGCAAGCTTCTCCTAGTGAATGATTTCCCACAGTTTAGCATAAAGAAAGGAGGAGCCTGGATCTGTATGGGTCAGAAAAGTAGCTCTCTAACACATGGCACTGATATTCCAAGGACTTAAGTATCTGAAAGAAAAATAATGTATCTGACTATAAACAGATACTTCTAATTCAAATTTCCAGTCAGGAAATTGAGTGCCTTAAAACATTTACCATGAACACAAGCCTTTAATGTCTGTTTGAACTTTCAGCTGTAGTAGGTCTGAGGACCCTAACTAATGTGCCTAGGCTGCACCTGCCTAGGTCTGGGGCAACAAGGCAGTACTGAGGCAAAGAAGAGCTTTAATACCTGAAGGTAGAGTGCTTGCATTCTGGTGGGTTGTCATTGATGTCATCAATAATGATTGTGATTGCTATTTCACTGGTATGACCACCTCTGGGACTGTCCTTCACCCGGACTATCACTGAGACATTAGGATGGAGCCTCAGTGGAGAGGCATCTCGGTCTATTCTCCCAGTCACCTGCAACACTCCAGTTGCTGGGCAGAAAGCAGAGAGAAGTTAAATGCTCACCATGGAGGAAAATAACAAACACATGTGGTGCACACACAAGAGGACGGGGTATCTCAGCAGACAGGGAGCAGAATATGAATTATTCTGTTCTGTGCAAGTCATGGATGATTTGGTTACTTTTTAAAATGATGCAAAATTACTCTGTTCTGTGCAAGACTTTAAGGATAGATACACATTGCTCAAATATATGCTTCAGTAGAGGGCTTGGAAAGCAATTAGATTTCCCTTACACACTCAGTAGCGAGTGCAAGTCAGAACTGCCCCCACAAAGCATCAAGGACAATGAGCTGCTCATGCCTGCACTGCCCTGACTCTCTAGCTGGTAATACTGCTTCACTTTCTACTGTTATCACTCAAGCATCATTCAGCACCTCTAAATCTACTCACACATCAACAGCACAGCTCTCAGTTGTGACAGATTGCACCAAGTGCTCGGGTGAGCAGTTCACTTAATTATTTATTTTGTTTTTTCATTTCTGTTAGCCTCTGTTCAAAAAGAGAAGGTTTTTGTGGCAGAGCACAGTGCTACTCCCAGAATATAAAGGAGATAAAGGAACAGTGTACATAGCCTCTGCCTTTTGGAATGTAATTGGGAGGGCGGGTGGCAATACCTGGCCAAAACCTGTAAGGAATTAAAAGCATTTAAGGATTGTCCTGATCCCCACAACACAGTGTCATGTGGTATCTCTTAGAGCTGTGATAAGTAGGTCTAAAGCAACAACAGACAAGGACTAAAGGAGTCACAGAACCCCACCCCTGGAAAAAAAACCTTGGGGCACTGGTGTTTGAACTCCAGAGAGCATGGGGAGACAGGACCAGCATCAGAGAGGACTCATTTGCATGGCCTTGTCTGAGGTGGGTCATGAATGGAGCAATGAAGCTGTGGTGAAGATTTGCTGTGCACTTCAGTGCTGGAGCAGATTTCAGCAATATGAGAGGACGTCATAGTCTAACCATATGAAGCTGTTTCAAGAGCCTATTTCAGTCCTCAGAGATTAAAAAGAAGGCAGCTAATAATTCCCCCACGCAAGGGGCCATCACCATAAGCCACAAGTCAATATTTGTCGATACGTCACCATTGATCTACTTTCTTCAAGATATCTTACTAATTCTTGGTCACCTGATCAAAGAATTTGATTCAAATAACATCCTGAGCATTTCTTATTTCTGGTGATAGCTACAGAATAAAGTAAATTTAAAACTATGGCAAAAACATTTTCTCCAAAGTAGCCACTCTTTTTTTCAGGTGTCAGAAGGCAGATTTTTGTTTGTCTTACATGGATTTATGAAAAAATATCTGTTAGAAGACTGGATGCTGTAGAAAAGTCTGCCAGGAGAGTCTCCATCATCAGGATCTTTAGCTGTTATATTGGCAACAACAGTGCCTGGGCTTTGCTCCTCTGGAATCCTGTAGATATTCTGTTTTCTACAAGATAAAATAAGATTCAGCAAAGTTCACATCTGTGTTCCCAAGGGCAATGGTCACAGATTTATCTGAGCAGCCAACTGCAGCAGCAGACCTATGGCCACACTGTCAGGATAAATATCCCAGTCACTGGCTCTGCCAGCTGGACACATAGCAATAACAGAACTGCTATGTGGTCATAAAGCATGACATAGCCACACAAGTAAGTGTCCTTCCTCTGCAGCTTTTCCATAGTAAAAATAATTTGACTTGCACAGAATCATGGAAGCTGAAGATGGAAGGGGCTGTTAAGTCATGCAGTCCATCTCCACACAGAGCCACGAGCCTGCAGAGCCACATCCCTGTGCACTGAGGATCAGTGCAGCTGCCAAGGAGTTGAGGCCACTTCCTATTTAGCTACAGCTGGGTTGTCCTGTTGTCCATCTGTCTGCCACCTGCTAGTGGCTTTCTACAGCATGGTCCAGACCTTTTAGACACAGCAATGTGATTGTGAAGGAAGTGTATGTTTGTTTTCTTGTCTTCTCCTTTGTTTTCCTGACTCCACAAGTTTTCCATTGATTCTAACAGCCAGAATTTCAAAAGGCTGAATGCCAGCTCAGTGCTGTGAACACCAAAACCAGATGTGCTTTTATATACTATGGGAACAATTAAAAAGATCCTTTGAAACCGTGTTCTTGACAGCTTTGATTGGGAGAAAATAAAGAAGGTTTTTGCTAACTTGCCAAGTTCCCCCAGCTCCCATCCCCACACTAATTATTACAGTGTCAAAAGCCCCATAGCCCCATCAGGCAGCTCACATTTAGCAGGGAAGAGGCCATACACGTGCCCACTGAGGACAGCTTATGAAGTGTGATTTGCTCTAAAATTCTTTACAGAGAGACCTACTTTTTTGGTCTCTCATGTCAGTCTAAAAGGGACAATTAAAACAAATACCAGGCCTTATTTGTGCCATATGAGAACTGAATCTTAGACCTTAGGTGTTATGGATGCTTAAGCCACTACAACTTTCATTAACTCAAAAAAAGTAGATAAATATTTAAGAGAGTTCCCTTAGCATTTCAGATGTAAGGATAAATAAACAGAACTGACAACATTTTGGGGAAATAATCATTCTAGAACACACTGTGCAAATATTGGCACTGGTAAAAGGATCCTGTCTCCAGTAGTACAGTAATGGAGAGCAAGATGTTAACCTCATTGATTAGCACAGACATTACACTCAGGTATTAAATAAGTAGCAACAAAAAAAAAAAAAAAATCCATGTCTGCTTCTGACATTTCCTTTTTCTATTACTTTAGGTTCTCCACCCCTTTATGCAGCCAGATTCAGATCCTTGGCCTCAGCCAGGAGCCAGGCATACATTGGTCTGGATCAAAAAGCACCCAGAAGATTGCTCCAAACAAGTAGGTGAAAACCTCTTGGCCTGGCCCACATTCTACACTGTCCTCTCCTCTGCATAGATGGTAGGCATGAAACATAAACATTACCAGCAGGGACCTTGTAGAGCTTCTGGACTGGGAGGCATAAAGAGAATGTCTTGAATCCAATCAGTGTCTCATGCAAATGACAAAGACAAATCAACAACAGAACCAGATCAACTGTAATAATTGTCAGGCTCCTGCTTCAGAATTAATTGTCCATTGTGCTTTCCACAGCAGAACACCCTGCTGGTGGCACATGTCTATTCCCTCCCATTTTTCAACATTTTCAACAGCAATTTTGAACTCGCTCCAACTAAAACTCCATTAGCCTTCAAAAGCTCTTTCTGACTCCTGCATTATGACACCATTTCCTGCTCATGACACAGGGAGAGGCAACAATGTTTCAGAGATCACTGGGCTTGCTTACAAGTGTAAGTGTCTAGAAATAAAAGAAGACAGATCAAAAGTGAGGCCTTTTTATGTCTAGACATTTCTGCATGAATGGTGAAATGCACATCTGCATGAAGGGCAAATTCTATATGATAGTGTTCACACAAGTTAAAATTCATCTCCTTGTCTGAACTCGTCCAAAGGTCTTTGCATAGCTTTAACCTCTCTAAATGCTAACAAGTACCACAAGTTTGTTTGGCAGTTCATACCATGAAGACAAAGTCTGGAAATATTAAGAACACAAATAAGAATAAAAGAGGAAAATTAGGGCAAAGTTTTCCAGTAAATAAACAGGAATCATAACAAAATGAAAATACCCTTTTCATTATTATTCTGTTGTTATATTTACTCGCCCTTATGTTACACTCTCCCACTGTTGCCAAAGCAGTAGAGCTGAGAAAACATCTACAATTAGAGCAAAATGGAAGTTTTCACTCACATGGTAAAGTAGGGTCTTTCATCATTGATGTTAATTATATTTATGTTCACTGTTTTAGTCGAGTTGAGTCCATCTGGATCTGTCACAGCTATACTTAAAACGTAACTGATAAATAAGAAAACAAACAAGAATTTTTCTCTGGATGTTGGAAAATGTTTCTCTGCCTACTGTAGACTAATAGACCATGTGAATTAAACACATCCTCACCTATGTGGATATTTCTCATAATCAAATGTTTTTGTGGAAAAAATGGTTCCACTTTCCATGATGGAGAATGGCACTGATGAAGAGAGTAGTGAATACTGAAATGAAGAGAGCAAGCAATTAGTCCTTGTACCTTTAAACATCCCTCCATTCATTCCTTGCCCTCTGAAATGGGCCAACTTAGAGTGAGTATAGTACTTACCTCAAACTGCATATTGAAGCAGGCTGACATATAGATGCCAGCACAAACCCTGATCATGTGAGCTTAAGTGGCTAAAACTTGGTTTTATGTGCTTTGCTTGAATTACATTAAAGCCCACACTGTTCTCTGCTTCCATGTTGTCCAGCTCTGCAATGAGATTTTAAAATAGATGCCAGAGAGCAGAGCCACAGTGCTGCAGGCAAAAAATGACTTTGTGGTGGCATCAGAGTTCATGCACAAAGGAGAAGAGAGAGAAGGGGTGAGGCTGGATGCAGGGATCATAAGATGCACTGTGCAGCAGGCAACGAAGTTTAGGGACCCAGACAGTGGGGAAGGCCAAGGAGGGGAGTAGACTTCCATGTCAGACATGAGAGTGTGAGGCTGAAAGGTCCTCACAAGATCTGGATGTTAACGTGGCTGTTGAGCAGCAGCCACTTTGTACGTTGCACAGCGCAAGTGGGCACCACAGTAGTGCATGGGGTGGGAGGGAGCTGAGCACCCTGACACCCTACACAGTAGGAAGAAAGGCAGCACCCTGATCCCCGTGGCTGTGGAGCAGCTAGTGCATGGCCTCCCTGCTGTTATTCATGTGCCTCTGCCAGACCATCACCAGAAAGCCTTCAAAACATTTCCTTTGCTGGTGAAGGTGTTAATAATACTCAGAAAGTCCAAAGTATGCAGCACCAGAGGTTCATGCACCACACAAGTAATTTGCAAAATCCCCTGAGCAAATCTGTTCAAGGGATGCAAGTGCTCTTGTATTATCTTTTGGAAAAAAACAGGAGGTACAGAGAGCTGAGTGAAACCACTTGCCTCCCAAAGTGATAGATTTAAACAAGATTACTTTTAAAAAGCAGCTATGTGGTCACAATTAATAGTTTTTTGCCAGTTGACCTTTCTAAATTCCCTCTCCAGATATTATTTTACCTGTTGCCCAACATTTTTGCATCTTTGCAGCTTCTTACTGTGCCTGAGCTTCATCAGGGGTGAGAAGGCATGTGGAGCTCAATGCCATTGCTCTCAGAAACTAAGCAGAGCCAAGGTCCAGGCCCCTGCTTCCCTCCTCATCAGCTCAGCTTTGGTTGTTTGACTGGGCAAAGCATGAGATTATACTTCAAGGTAATTGCTCTATTGAATAATGCTGCACATTGAAGTAGCATCTTCTGGCTCAGTTCTTGGTGTCTTTTAGACAGCCAAAGGCAATAAAGCAAAGCTACAACACAATTCTTAGGTTAAGTGCATCTACTTTTCTCCTGCCTACAAACAAACGTCACTTTCCAGAAATTTTTCCTGATACCAATAGTATTTTCAGATCAGGTAACACATTTTCTTAACTGAAGGTCACAGTTTGTCCTGAATGCGTCAAAAATCTGAAATTCAGTTGCCTTGCAAGAAATTTCCTTACTGTCTCACTTAAAATAATTTACATTTCAACACAGAGGATTTTAAAAATGTATTTACTTTTAGTCATTCTCATCTACAAGAAATGTTTTGCAAGCCTTTTTTTAAAAAAAGAGACACATTTTCTACTGTATCTCTCATTAAATATATCAATCCCTGCTTTCAATGTCCCTTAATTTTGGAGGGTGGAGAACTCAATATACAATTTGTGCCCAAACACCAAGGGTGAGTTTTGCTAGTTCATTATTAAAAAGTCGTCTTTTTTCCTGTGTTTCTGATAAGGAAGGAAGATGTTGAAGGATGCTGGCAATTAGCAGTAGATTATATCATCTCTGGGTTTGTCTTCTTCTTCTGTAATAAAACTTACTTTGAGTTCAGCATCTTCAGGATCAGCTGCATCAACTTGGTAAATGGGTCCTGGAGGTGTTCCTTCCAAGATATAGATAGCTGCACAAGTAAAAATGTACTCAGTGTTAACTTAGTAAGACTAAAGGACACAGCAGCAAATCTGCTGATACAATTTAGCTGTCCAGACCTATTAGTGGCTGCTGCAGCTTCTCACTTCACCAATATAATTCCAAAATCACCACAAAGAGCACATATTCACAAAAGATAAAAAGAAACCAGTTGCGTGTCTGTAAACAGACAACCATCCCTGTGAGTTGCTGTATGAATTGTGCCTTCAGGAAAAGGACTGATCTTTATATATATATATATATACATAACCTAGCTTGAGCTGCTCACAGGGTATGGAGCAAAATGATGCATTTGGGCTACACCTGTGTCTTTCTTTACTATGCAGCTAGGGAGAAGGTAGCCCTGTCCTTATCTTCTCCCTTCCCTGTCCACTCCGTCCCCTGACAGAAGAGCTCATAGTCTTTCATCTTAATTCCTGCTTTTCCTTTACACCTGCCAGATAAATAAATCATGGATGGTCAGCACTGAGTTAAATTTTTGCCTTACTGAGGTTGGTAATTCAGTGTAAGGCATATTTCTTTCCATGTCAGGAATTCTGACAGCTGAGCCATCCTGTACCGGGCTGCTGGCAAAGGCTTAGCTCTCCTTGGGTTAGTGATTAACAGAACAACAGATCTTTAGATCACATTATTTGCTTTATGCCCTTTTGTGTCTGCTGGACCTGCTGTTTCTGGACTATTAATTTCCACTGAGATCCCTGCTGACTGCTGCTTCTCATCAGAGCAGTGGGAATCCCAGAGCAGAGTAATGAGTTGTTCCCAGAGGACAACAATATGAATATAAAGCTTAATGAGAGGGAGATGCTTTTTCATAACCAGCGAATGCGCAATTAGTGTCTAATTGTATCTGGTACTGTTAACTAAAGCCACACAGTTAGACAGATCAGACATCTGTGCTCACCAATTTATGGCAGCTCTAGCTGAGAGTTAAGCTGATGCACTTATTTGTAACAAGCTCCCACGTAGAGTGTGTTTCATGCTGTGCTGATTCCCTGAAGTGTCACATTTAATTATTATTAGATTCCAGCAGCACCCATGATATGCAAGACACCAGCTATCCTGAGAAGATGACACAGCCTCTTCCCTAGGGGAAGCTAATTTGCTTCACAAACTAAGTATTCTATGCAAGCAGAAACGTCAGCGTGCTTTGGAGGCTTTAGTGAAGCAGCTGGATCAGAGCGGGCCGGGGCTGAACCTGTTTGGGCAGCCAGGCAGAAGTCAAGGCTGCAGCCCCACTCCAAGGGTGGTGATGCTCTCAGCCTATGTGATGCTGCTGCTGGCCCAGATCTGGTGGGGATCAGCAGCCAGCTCCCAATACCTACCATGAACAGATCACAGTTTGGTATTTTCAGGTAGAAAACAAAATTGAATATTGAGCTACTGAATGATTTTCCACACAGTGCTGTTAGACTATCAAGACTTAAAGCAGTTCTCAGTACCTCATGAAATAACAACAGCAAATTTTAATGCACTACCTGAACTGTTCTGTGTGTGAACACTACATGTTCTGTGTGTGAACATGTAATGAATATATCACTATGGTCATTAATCTCATGGCACAGTTTTTCCAGGTTCCTTTCGTTAGTAAGTAAAGAAGATAAAGACTGCTCAGTGAGTAAGACTGTTATTTCTTGTCCTTTTTATTGATGGCGTTGTCACTCATGTTAGTTACTGCATGGCATGCAAAGCCTGCCCTGCATGCTCCAGCCTCATTCCTAAGGCTACAGTGTACTTCTCCCTCTTGCACTGTACTGAAAGTAAACCTGGTTAAGGTCACCTGCCTATTGCAGGAGACAGAACCCACTGTCTCTTTATATTTCTGCCACCACAGATCACACTCTCTGAGATCTCACTATTCAAACTGATTTTCTAATCAATTTGTCATGTTCAGGAGCAAATGCAATACACAGGTATAAAACACTGGCTGAGCAATGGTTGGGGTTTTTTTCACCCTTTCCCTCAGAAATTCTTGCACAAACACAAAATACTCTAATTTAAATTTATCTTGCTTCTCCAAATCAGTCCAGTTTTTTTAAAAGTATGTATACATACTAAATGGTTACGTCTCCACCTTTTTCTTATCAAGAAAAGAACATACATACTGATCAATATAAACCACTATATTTTTTCCTTATAATTCTTCAGGTATTTCAAAAACAGTTAAATCATTTTTGGTCAAATCTTTAAGAAAACAAAATGGGCATTTCCATAAACAAAGCATAGCAAATGTTTGTGTAAACTAAAGCTCTGTTAAAAACAATGTCCTGTTACTCTCATGTTTTTCTAAAGAAAAATGCCTAAACCACTTTAGCTACAGGCATTGTATGCAGCTATGTTTATTGGTTTTTTTTATCTGATGTCACCTTTTCAAGTATTGTTCTTTTAAAAAACCATCACTATCTTACTTTGAATTGCTGTAGTTCCTCGAAATACAGGACGTTCATTTTTATCTGTTACACGGATAGTCAGTATCTTAAGGTCACTTCTCCCAGTTGTGTCTGTAACCAAAATCTGTAAATCAAAGCTCTTTGGCATAGTTTCATAATCTAGGACAGGGTTTCCAGTGGTAACAACCTGAAAAGGAAAAATTATTATTAGCACATGATGTAAGAGATGTAATTATAATCTATATGAATGAATACAGATAAAAGGACACTTTCCATCAGTAAGCAGAGAGTATTTTAGATCATCTTTTACTTGCTGACACATCTCTTGTCAGTGGCAGAAATGTGAGAAAAACCAAGTGGAAAAACCAAAATATAGTGGCTTCATGGAGCAACTCAAGGACCTCTTGTGTGAGGGACAGTTTGAGGAGGAAAATCAGAGGCTGGGCTGAACCTGTCTGGGCAGACAGGCAGAAGTTGAGGCTGCAGCCAGGTTCCAAGGGTGTTGAGTGTCAGCCTACACAATGTGGCTTCTGAGAGACAAAGCTTTGTCTCCAAGGCCAGGAATACATCTTGCAGGCACTTGTGTGTGTCAGGTCCACACCCTTCCAGGTGACACTTTCCAATAGTCAAGAAGTGATGAGAATAAAACTGGGAAGAAGCTCTGCAACACACAAGGGCAGCCTCACTATTCCTGTGAGTCAGGAGTGGGAGGGGGAAGATCTTTTACTTTCAATAGTGAGTGTCGAGTCAGAAGACTGTATAAGCCCTGCAAGTAGCAGCCCCTTCCTTCTATAATCTGTGTCAGGCAGTTTTGCAGGAAAACCAAGAAAGGGGGAACTACATAAGCACACTGTATGAGAGAGGGACCAGAACTGTTTGGTGAAAATGTTGAACTAATTAAAAAGAGGTCTCAAGTTTTGTAAGACTGGTAAGGCAAAAGTTGCTTAGGGTTTTGGGATGTTTTTTAAGACTGCTAGCTCTGCACATCACCTCTGATTTACAAGCACAAGACTGACATTCCAAGAAAAAACATTAAATACATCAGTTTTGGATTTAGAATGAGTCCAGTGCAACAGTAGGATGCTGAAAGTTGTATGCCACGATATTCACTGCTGAAACTAATAAAAGAACAACTTCCCTTTCTTGGACAAGAAAGGAAAAGGTGACTTAAATTTTCTGTGTAGCTAATAAAACTCTCAAGCAGTAGCTGGGATACTATGGAACTGCAGAAGAAGAATTGGGGCTCAAAAGTGTGTGTGACAAAGATGATGTCACTATTCACAACACTGCAGAGCTGAGAAGGCTGGAGAGGATGCAGAAGGAAAACAAATAAATCCTTGATTTTAAATGAGATGCTGTGACCAGAGGATAAACGCAAAAATGATATCAGCACAGTTAGAAGACAGAAGCCAAAATAGAGCCAATTAACACAGACAGTTGGAGGAGAGATAACAGAAGCACAAGTATTTTGTGCCTTCTGGAATGTAAAACATCTGCTCTCAGGAACCTTGTGGATCTTTTTGTTACAATACTGCAGGAGAAAACAACTGTGTCCTGGTTGTTTTCCTTCTCTCCTATATTGTGCAAATACAAGTTTCCCTTTTACATGATGCTAACACAGGAAAAAAGATTCTACAAAAGTTTGCAACACCAATGGGAATCTTGTTCTCCAAAATGAATGTTTACTGGAGATCTAAACACAGTACACAGATGCAATGAATTCAAAATGAGAAACTGTCCAATTCTAAGCAGAAATTATGCACTCTGGGGATTACACATCCACTTCACAGCCAAATATTTTCATTGTTGCTGTAACTACAGCCGAACTGCCTAAATACATATCTTCCACTCTCTTTTATAGAGACCTTGCAAATGAAGATGTGAGTCTAGATGTTCCCCTTGAAGGTTGCTTTTGAGAGCAGCTTGGTGCTGGCATAGGCTGTGAACCACAGTTCCCCTCTTCTCCAGGTGGGAGCAATGCTTACTGATAAAAGCAGCACCACCCAGATTGAAGCAGCTGCAGACTTGGTGAAAGAGAGTCTAGAAGCACCTCACAGCTATCTCCTTCTTGTTTCACCTGAGAATTTCACTACCCCCTGCTCCCTTCTTTGCTCCCAGGATGCAGAAGAAGCATCACTAACAGCAGCAAGGTGGTTCCAGGCAGCAATATGTTTTCATGCATTCAACACATCTTCTGCCCATGGGATTCTTCAAACAAGAGTGAGGCAAGGAGAAATCGGCAGGGCTCGGATCTCAGAAACTGTAACTTTCTTGGAAATCTCAGAGCATATCAAGAAATATGATATTGCCTTGGCTTGTTGCAATGGAGAGTAAAATGTTCTTCATAAATACAGAAGAGCCTGTGCTAACAGGTACTGAGCTAATCTGCAAACCACATAATTCATACATGAGAGATTTTGTCTATATCTTAGCAAAGACTCAATGTCATTAGGTATCCCTGAGGCATCCACTTTGGATCATATTCTTTTTCAAAATGTTATACCAACCTGCTATGACATAGAATAAATAATTAAAGGCAGCAATGTTCATGTAACAACCGAACTAAGGGCACTCGTGTGTATTTATTTTTGCCTTATGAGTTGTTGTTATCGCTCAGCTGCTACTTTGCAGAATTTGTATGTAGCTTTCTTTATAATTTTCTCATTACAGATATTCACTGGTCGAATCTCTCTGTTTCAGTCCTCACAGTCCATTCTGGCAATGGGGCTGTGATATGAAATGGATATAAACTGGCACTTTAGCAGAAGTAGTCTCCAGCCTCTATCTTTCTTGGTCATTCATTTTTATCCTTGTGACACTCTCTGTACCGTGCTAGAACAAGAATTTCTCTGTCACCCCTGCCATGAAAAAAAAAAAAAAAAAAAAAAAAAGAGGAGACTTTTTATTTATTTGCAAAGCTATTTTTCCACTAGATTAATTTGTCTGTCCCATTCAACAAGCAGCAACACAAAATGCTTGTGCTGTACAGTATAGAGATGGCAAGGGGCAGGAACAAGCAGGTAGAAAAAAAAGGTTATGTTGTACAGCAGAAGGTATAGCTTCTATTCAAAGTGCCAAAATACAGCCTAGGAAAGGAGTTCCACATTATGAATTCTGTCAGCAAAGCCTGGTTAAGGGACATATCCATTTCCCTATGCCAGCTATATGCCCTCAGTTGAGCCAGTTCTAGTGTTTGTGCAACCTCATCCTATGCTTCACTGGTGAAAGTGGGCTTTTTTGAGAGAGTTTTTTTGCCATTTTACTAATCTGGCTGGGCAGCAGCTAAAGAACCAGCAGAGTTGTCACAAGTGAGATTTGTACTCTGCAGGGAGCTGGGAGCATGGGAACAGCAGCAGCTCCCCCAGGAAGGTTGAAGCCATGAGCCTCAGCTGCCTGGGGTCACAGTCTCCCTTACCCCAAATTCTTCCACCAGAAACATCAGCAAAAAGAACAAGAACAGAGACCTTTATCAGTTCTGTGAAAACCTGAACTTCATTGGAAGCATCCAGAAAAATGTATTCAAATTAACTTTGAAAGTCTCTATTCAGTGGATCTCCCTATCTTTGAAGTCATGCTTCAGTGTCACTGTTCAGGTCAGACATACAAATGAGTTACAATGGGACAACAAGTTAGCATGGATCTGAACACTCATTGCCAGTGACAAATGCGAGCTAATACTTTCTAATTTGTCCAGCAATGAAAATTACCCTAGAGTAAAAGAAATTGCTTTGCATTTGCCATAGGAAAAGAGTGCACAATAGGTAGAAGTAGATCACAGATGTGTGGCAGTGTGATAACTTCTTACCTGAAGACAACTTTCCCATGTGTCACAGCACTAGTTCAGAACATGACTGACTTCATGACTGACTTAAACATGACTTCAATCTGACTCAGATTACTTTCATTTGTAATAGAGTCAAATTCATTTTAATTCTAGGTGAGAGTGGCCAAGCAGAAGCTGCATGTGGTTTAACTAAGTCACATTAAATTTGTAGTGACTTCATAAAAATTAAGTTGAAAAGCTGTGGATAAATCTTCAAAACAGAAGCATGTCTTGTATGTCCTTCTTCAACTCTACTTTTCCAAAAATCACATTTTTTCTATCACAGAATAAATGGAATTACTGTGAGAGATAGTTTTTTTCCTAGATGCCATTAAAATTATAAACACTGTTGCAACTCATTTGTCATACCTATTGCAGCAAGGCTAACTACTACTGCAATCTACATTTGCAACTGTTTTCTGATTAGAAGATGAGTCACTGTGCACTGTCAGTACTCAGTAATCCAGGAAACAGCAGCAGCTAACCATATAACTCACCTCGTATTCAAAACCTCCTTTTGGTACAATTCCAAAAGCTTCTGTAAATGGATTTGAATTCACTATGGTAGGAAGCATTACAACACCTCGAGAAGCATTTACAGTAAAGGTATGAATGGAAACACCAGCTGCTGCATTTTCTTCAACAGTGCTTGTTGCAGGTAAGCCCTGTAGCAACTGGGTTCTTCTTCCTGCAAGATGAAAATGAATATAAAATTACTTCTGGGAGTCCTAGGCTGGCAGGAGCACACAGCTTGTGCCAAAAGCTTCCATTAATGGAATAGCAAAATGGCTTGATTCTGGTTTTGCTTGTGAATGGTGGTATTGCATGCTAGTAAATCCAGGGCTAATGGCAAAAGAGTCAATCTCTTCTCTAATTCAGTATTATACTATACTATACTATACACCTAGAGTGCCTCGTGTTAAAGCATTATTGTTGCTGTATCATTTGTTTTCATGTATGTTTTTATATAGAAGCAAAGAAACCAAACATATTTCTATTTTTTCACTTCACCAGCAGTAATTGCTGCCTTTGTGCACTAATCCCATCAGAAAGCACCTTGAATCACACAGGGCTGGGTGTTAAAGAAGTAATTTTTTTTGTGAATTATGCCATCTGCAGCACTCAATTCCTCCATATTCCCTCTTCTTATTCTTTCTAGCCCAGCTAAGTGCATGCCTGCAGGAGTGTGAATTTGCAACAGCTTTGGGATGTTGTGCTGCTGTCTTCTCCTTTGAGCATGGCAGAGCAACCTCCATCCCTTGAAGGAGATGTGGGCCCACAACATCAGCCTATGGTTCAAAGCTGTCTGGAAGGAGCAGAGAGCAACTGTGGTACCAAACAGCTTTATGTGAACTCCTTCTTTCTCAATCAGACTTCTGGAGTCCTCAGAACAAAACCTGTGTTTTCACTGATGTTTAGCTTATGGGTTTTGTTATTTTAACAAAGCCCCACAGTGCTTTATCTCATGAAGGCTGTCTAGAAAATGTAAGTCAGGACATCCCTAAGATGACTCTCAACATGAGACTTTGGCCAGGTTGAGTGTTGCTCTGGGGGGCTTCACTGGATTGTCAAAAAACTTGCCAAGAAATCTGGCTGTGTTCAGTCAAACTTCAGATGCACTATGTGCCAAGATGGAGGCAAATACTGCTCACGCAAGGGCCTGGCCAAGCTGTCCATACGTCAGCAATACTGTAGCAAAAGCTCCATGAAATCTTTGCTCTTTCTAGGCAGCAGCAAGGTAAAATGCTGCTATGGGGACGAGGCTGAGGCCCTTAGGGCTGCAACATGTTTCCCCTTAGATGCTCAGTCTGGAGCTTGGGAATGTAATGCCAAGGGAAAAATATCTACTGCTAAGCAACTGCTTATCTACTGCTCTAATGTGATGCAGGACAGAACCATCTCCCTTTGCCCCTTCTCATGTGGCCAGCGAAGGATGGTCTACAGCAGCTAGCAAAGAGAAACTCTAATTGCCATTCCTCCAGCAGCAGCAGGCTTTTTAATCTGGAGGGGGAGAGTTCAGCTCTGATACTTTCCAATGTAGACATCAGAAGAAGCCTTAGAGACTTTTCCCTAAAACTGTTTTATTACACCCCAAGAAAAATTTCTGAAGCATTTTGGAGCATGTTAAACCATGAGACCCACATATGGCCCTTGTGTAATAAACATTGCTTTTACTGGCCTCTCAAGTATCTGTTCCCCATCGGATCAGAGGAGACTTAGGATCCCAGTGCCTTTGCTGCATGAGAAGCAAAACTAACAGCAATAGATGAGTCCACAAGACAAACCATGGAGTCCCACAGTCTCCCTTCTTCCTGCACCCCACCCCAGGAGGCACTTGTCTTTGCTGTGCTTCCTGGACTACTGTTTAAGTCAGTGCACCCACCCAGTGCAAGTCACACAGGAACAAATCCAGGAGGGTTTTTAATATCTCCAGAGATGGAGACTTCACAACCTCACTGGGCAGCCTGTTCCAGTGTTCTGTCACCCACACAGGGAAAAAACTTTTTCTAATGTTTATAACAAGAAATCTAAACGCTGCCTTCTTCCAACTGATTTTACAAAATCACTCCTTCCATATCCACAAGTCTTTGCACACCTCCTCAGTGCAGAGAACAAAACATGCCTGAAGCAATTTAATACATTTATCAGAGTTACCAGCTCTGAACATGGACGAATACTGAGTCCACTACAAAGCAATCATGAGACTGGCTTCCAGCAGTATATGTACATTTAAGTCTTCTTTATCTGTGCTTTGTTGGTCTTTACAGTGTATTTGAGTCACACCTTCAAGCTTTTCTCTCTCCACAACCATGCAGGTTGAAAAGCCACTATTTTTCAAGGAAATCTGAATTTCTCATGCTGAGTCTCTCATGCTGAGTCCTGACGACAGTTCTGGGGACATCAGGAAAACCACCAAATACTGACAGGTTCCTGAAGACTGGCAGAATTCTGTCACTTTCTTGAGAAAAAAAGTGCCCCTACCTCAGCAGCTATCTTACTACAATCAACAACAAATGCTCCATGAGCCACACACACTGTGGTATGAAAGCCTACTTTAAGTTGCTAATGTACACATATTCTTATTGGCAAATCTCTCATGTTTTCACACTTGGTAAAGACAGTGATATTACTCTACTAATACTCCCCACAAGTCTTTTCTGGTTTGGCCCTGTTTCATTGCTTGTTTTACTTCATCAAAAAGAAATGTTATGAATATTTGGAAGGACAGTACTGTTGTATTAATACTAGATATTGTTTCTTGGAGATCTGACCTCCTTTCCCACTCCAAAAGTGTCACAGTGAACAGTGGCTCTTGCACACAAAGTGCCTGCACCAGCAAGTTGTCCTAGCAAGGAGTCATATTCTCTTCTTCATTATACTGCAGTAACCACAGAGCTCAGTCTATTTCATCAGGAATATAATTGTTACTTGATTTTTTCCATCCGTGCCTGATCCCTAAATAGGTATTATAAAGCTCCCAAGAGAAAGTATAACAGCCAACAGTGTTCTAATTTTAGCAGCATAATGAAATCATGCTCTTACCAGATACTACTCCCAGCAAAATGAGAAGGAACACGATCTCCGTCGTTTTTAAGATCCTGTCCCTCATGTTCACAGGATGCAAACTGAAGGAAAATCATGGTATGTTTTCCCTACTTTATGTGAGCTCCACCTAAATTCTTCCTTTGTCATGTTGTGGGGTAAGAAACAACACAAAGGACCTGCGTCTCTAAGGGAGATTCTAAACACCATCAGCTTGTTTGCTTGTCAGAGAATGGCTCCTTGTTGACACTCCATCAGCAGACCTGGGCCACACTTGAGAAAACAATCATCATCAGTTGTTTCACTGCAATCAGCTTATTTATTAAAGCATTATCAAAAGAATCTAATAAGTTCTAAGTTTTGAAATACTATAGTGCTTTCATGGCTCTGGCAAATGAAATGCTCTCTTCATACATCAGGTTCAAATACTCTTTTCTTTCTTAAATATTCTGAAGTTTTCTCATTTCTCTAGGTATCAGAGAATTTCTCAGACCACACACACTGCATACCTGGAGGTACAATTGCAGCATATTTTTGAGATGAAGTTACCTTTGCTATAGCTGTCTCAGGAACTACACGGACCGCTATGCAGAGTACTGTCTTCCTTAGATTAGGCATTTAGCTGTCTAGCCCACAATACACCCTTGCTACTTTTGGTCCTTTTTAATCTAAGGGCACTTCTAGCACTTTTACATGGCGCACAGCATAGAAATTACACTAATACAAGAGCTGGATGCAATATAGGTGCATCAGCTCCTAGAATGCTTTATGTTGGAAGGAAGCTCTGGAGGTCATCTAGTCAAACACCTTGCTCATCGAGGTTTAGATAGATCAAGTTGCTCAGAGACTTGTCTAGTTGATTCTCAAACACCTCCACATAAAATTAACAGCTCTGATAAAATGTAGAATTTAGAGATTCAGGCTAAACACAGCTCTGGAGTGTTGTGAACTAAGCCAGCACCTCTGGGCAGTTCTGCATGACAGTGTAACTGTCTCAGTGAAAGCTGACAGCAGTTCAGAAAGCTCTGTCCTGTGCTCCTGTGTTTTGTGATGTATGACCATGCAAATTGAACGTGCTGAACATGAACAGCAAGTTTAATGCTGTGGTGGGCACTGCCTATTCTTCTTCTAGCATGCAAATCCTAAAGTACTGCACAGATGTGCCCTGGAGGATTCTGCTGATAAAATGAAAGTGGAAAAGATGCATCAGTAAAACCTACTGATTGGAACTGAGCCATAAGTACATATCTGATACTGGCTTGAGGAATCATAAGAAACATTCATTTGATGGTTGATTTGCATCTGTTTTAAAGTGCTTCTAGGGCCTCGCCAAGTCCAGATAAAGCTTGGGTTTAAAGTGAATATGGCCATAGCCTCTCATCTGGGAGCACACACCGCATCCGCCTGCAGAACTAAGGAAGGTGATCTTCCATTGCTCCAGGAAATGTGTGCCTAGGCCTTATGCTAGTAAAAATATACATGGAAAATCTCACTCTGAAATGGCCTAGTTATACTGATAAGATGCTAATGCAAATGTATGTATATTGGCAAGAAGTCTAGCTTGTCCCTTTACCTACCAGAGCACTGTTCATCCCTTCACATGTATTTCCTGGATCCATAAAGACACTTTTGATCTGACTGGACATCTCAACAAAGATGATGTCTGTCTGCACAGGAATGAACCACACTTGTACAATAAGCTTGTGATCTTTTACTCATTATCAGAACACTGAAAAACTGCTGCTAGTTTTATCCCTTCCTTTTAGTTGCAATGTATAATCTATCCCATTATTCTGCTGTTTCTTTTAATCTTGAAAGAACTGTAGAAATATCTGGACTAAGTTTTAAAGTAACCAGTCTTTCAGATACATGTTTCAATTTGTTTAATATCCAGCTGAAGTGATGGGAGACTGTCTTCAACCTATAATATGAATAGTCAAGCTTTCCCCAGGACTCACAGGTCAACAATTTCTGTCCTTTATTTTCTTTCTCTCACTTCTTAGCCTGGGTTTTTGGAGGGGTTTGGCTGGGTTTTTTTTCCTATAAGTACAAAATTTCAACTTCTTTGGTTTGTCCTTCCTTCAACTGAGAACCTACACAGATCTACTTTCACCAAGAGTTCAGTGTATCTATTCATAAGTCAGACTTCAACCATCTTATGCTAAAGACACTGTAGAGGGATATGGGAGACATGGATGGAGCAAGCACCTGCAATACACATGCTTGAAATGCCAGCCTTTCCCCATTTTCACCTGGAGTGAAATGGGTAACTATTTCAGGTTCTATGCGAATATCCATGGAATAGTTAATCTCTGTTTTCTCTCATGGAGGGCAGCTCACATGGGTGCAACAAGTATGAGCAGAAAGAGCTCTGGCTCCTTCTTCCTCCAGTCACTGCCAGCATCTCTCAACACCTCCCTTAGATCCATCTTTTCTGATACCTCTCTGCTAAGTGGATTTCTGGGGTTCTCTGATTCATTCTGCCATGTTGAATAGGAATAAGGTGGAAAAGCAGCCAGAGTTAAAAGAGCTCTGAATGGATTGAAAATCAAGTTGCTACATCTTTCAAGAAATCAAAGAATCTTCGTTCCAGGGATTGGAATGTGAAATACTGCACTAGTCTTAGGTTGGGATGCAGAGAGAAAGCATGGAAGGTGAGGGGTATCAGATGGGACAGACCAGAATTTGATGTGCAAAGTTTCAGTTACCTGTCCTTAGGGAAGTGAGGGATTTTAACAGAGGACAGCTTGAGAGAAGTAATATCCTAGCATAACAAAATGTGCAAGTTGAGGACATTGAACTTTTTTCTATGCATGTAATGCTCAATTGACTTCCAGCCTGTCAAGAGGGAAGAAATGTTCTCTCTCTTTTCAAATGCATCAGAGGTTCAAGGCATAATTTTCCCATTAATGGCTGTTTCAGCCAGAGTAGTGACTCTCTTCTGCTTAGCCAGCTCACAGGAAAGGATACATTTTGCTCTTACTGTGGTAATTACTCACAAAAAATTGACCACCCTAAAGACAATTTTCACACACCTAATCCAACCTCAGCTCAAGAGTATTTATTATTGTTATTCCATTAATTACATTACCTAGACTGTCTATAAAGTTTTATTTTTATTTGTTATCCTTTAAACAGTACAAATTTTCCATCCACTGCCTTGGTAACCTTTCCTAAAATATTAAAAAAGTGCCTTAGCATCTCATACCAAAACATTATGAACCATTTCATTTGATTTCTCAGCTAAAATTTTCCTCTGTACCATTTGTGAGTGACAAGAGTAAACTAAAAGCCACTACCCAAGCTACCTTAATCTCACCTAAACTAATCCCTGCTTAGCAAGGCTGGTAACCTGTGCAATTATGCAAAAAATTCCAAGACAGGTATCTGGGCCATCTATTTTCTGTCATTGACTTGTAAATACATAAACCCACTAGTCAACTCTTTGATAATTAACTTGAGGTATCTTTTAAGAAGAAGTGATTTCATCACATCAAGAGCTTTTTGGGGGTCCAGTAAAGTAAAGAACAGCATAAAATCTGGATGAATACACAGAGAAGTCCAAAAACATTGCTCTTTTCAGGGCTGACCACGAGTTCTTCCATTGCCCCAGCAGCTATACAGTCAACGGATGAAAGGATTTGCCAAAGAAAGAATTCCAGGAGTCTGATTTTTGCCACAAAGAACTTCAGCACTTATTTTAGGAGTTCTGGCAGCATGTAAAACATTAAGGTAGAGGAGATTGTTCTTATCCTTCCTATTCCTTCCACTCCCTCTTGATAAATGTGGACTGATGATTACAAGGACAAAAGTTCAAGAAAGCTCTAGATATACATGAATCCTCCTTAAAAGAGGTCAAGTGACTTCTTCAAGGCCACACAGAAAGTCTACAAAAAGCCAAAGTTCTTGGTCCCACTCACAAGCTCAATGATGATGACTGTAAAATACATTGCTGTAAAAACCACACTCCTGCCAAATGTTTTTCTCTTTAAGTTCTTGTGCTACTTAAAATTTCTACACTTTCTTTCCTGTCAACATAGCATGGAAGTCAGTGAAACACAAGCTTAGAAAAAAAGATTATCTCTGCAACTACTTTGGTTTTTGTAGTTCAAGATCAAAAACATGTACTGGTGTAGAACATTCAATACCTGTGAGAAATTATGTTGCTTGTCCTCACCAGTCATGTATGTCTCTTGAATTTTAATTGTGTTATGTGTCTTCTAAAAAAAATTACAGTGCAAGAACAGATTAAATGGAAAATGCAGAGAGGCCAATGAAGTTGTCTTTCTCAGTTCAGTGGTTATTGGATCAGAATCTGAACCCATGTAGCAACACTTTGTACCTCATTATAAGGTATTTACTCTGAATTACATATATTACTCTTATTGTAATGGCTTGGCAACATGAGCTGATTGGTAAATATATAAACAAGGTTGTGAAATAGCAAACTATGCAACAAGAAAGAATGCTCTGGGCAAATATGGGTACAAAAACTCTGAGGTTTCTATGTACACAGCATGATGCACTTAGTGAAGTATTTGAATATATCAAGAATTACTTAAACAAGCCTTTGCATCATGAAACATAAAACTTACTTATTTTATTAGCAAAATGTATTTTATTATATTTTGCAAAAGCAACCTTGCATTTGAGCACAAATAAAATATTTTCTGTTGGCTTTACAAAAAAAAAAAAAATGTATGGAATTAACAGAAAATGGCTGGGCATAAGGTGAAGGATCAAGTGGCAGAGTTTCACTTGAGGGTAGAGAGTTTTTTACACTGAAGTTCCTCCATCCTTTGTACAGGATAAGTGAGAATAATTTGGTACTTACTAGCAGTGTGAAATTGTTTGTTTTCAGTTTCAAGAATGTTGTGATCTTCAACTGGGCTCTGCAGCTCTCCAGGGGAGTAGAGGAAGGGTGTGTGATGAGACAAGGGCTTGTAGCCCTGGATATATTCCAGTTTTGCTTGGGCTGCCAAGGCTGTGGTGGGGACTGACCTGTGCCATGTCCCTGAGGTGCCACAGGACCATTATAGCCATCTTGGTTCACCCCTCTCAGTGGCTGTGTTTCCCCAGAGGGGTCAGAAGTAGTTCTGTATTTTCCTTCTTTATTTTTTTTACAGATGTAATACAAACCACTAGAATATTTTTACCTGAGATGCTTGGTTTATACTTTATTCTGCTTTTCCCTGACCTTCACCCTATTCTGCCTCATTGCTCCAGAGTTCCAGTGAGCTTCACCTCAAAGGGCACTGAATTGATTCCTTTCCAATGATAGCCTGTAGCTGGGAGAGGTTATTCTCCTCCAGGTATTGGCATGGGAAAGCCAGTGATAAAAAACAAACAGCGTCTGCCTCCCAGCATAGACTTCCCCTGGGGAAAATGTGGCTTCTGCCCCCCCCTGCAACTGTACCTGGCACCTGGGAGATACACAAGGGAGTAAGGAGAGACTTTTGAATCTCTTCCCCATTTGTTTCACTGGATAAGCTGCTGTCTGGCTGGTGGGCTGAAGTGTCTGAAAGAGGACAATACACTTTTATGTGGGACCTTAAATAACTGTAAGGTAACTGCTCAGGGCTCTGTTCTTCTGATGTTCCTATGAGTGTCACTCCCCATCATATGACTGCCCACCATCTGATTGATGGTAACCATAGCATTCATGGAGTCTCAGTCCTAATATTACCATGGATCAGGTGGCACACAGAAGCCTAAAAACCTCCTGAGGGTCTGGTGTATTGTTCATGTTTCTGCTTCATTCTCCTGCTTAGCAGTACCCAACACAGTAGTACAACAATTGACTCAGCTATGTGAGGATATGAGGACAGAGACTTGGGAGGCAGATGATTGAAGCTGAGGCTGTGAAGTATGAGCCAGTGAAGAGAAAAGGTGGATGAAAAGTTGGATCCTGGCTGGGAAAGTCAAGGAAAAAATTTGGAAAGAAAAAGATGCTGCATGTGAAGCTGAGGTTCTGATCTAAGGACATGAAGGTGTGCAATATGGAGGGTGGGTTTTGGGATCTTCACTCTAAGAAGCATGTGCAAGAACAGCTATGGCAGCACAGACATAGGTTTGTAAATTGGAAAAAATGTTGTGTGGTAGACTGAATGGGAAGTAGCAGGCATTGGCTTGAAGAGGAGGCTTGGTTATTCCTATGACAACAAAGGAAAATAACTTTTCAACAATAATTCCATTTTCTACCTCAATATTTTGCCAGGAATGTAAATTGTCTAAAGCTATCCTTGGAACCTTTCTATTTGGGTAGCATTACCATTTCATCTAGATTATTGGAAAATAATTATAATTATTTTGGTCTCACAAAGATCAATAACAGGACTGATTCCGAAAGGAGCAATTTCAGTAGACTGGGGCCTGAAGACAAACAAAAACTTAATCACACAAAGGAGACAGATGCAATCTTCATCACTAGCTTCATCTTTGCTTCCTGTAAGCTCTGTGAGTAGAGCAGCGCTTTAGAAACATCACACAATGATAGGGTCAAATTTATCTGGGTACAAACACAGAATCACTTCTTTACAATTGCTGAGTTCAGATTATGTTTATTTTATCTGAGAGCAAACATGAATGAAAAAAAATGAGCCACTTAGAAGTGACATGAGGCAATATTGTATCTGAGTAATCGCTTGACTGAGTCTGCCACCACATTATTATGCAAAAGGCAGCAGGAAAGCTGCGCGGTAGTCCGGATGTAGATACTTCTTGCCTGTGGATTTGAGCATCAATATCACTAACAGCCTGAGACCACAAAAGCTTTTTTAATGAAACAGAAGACCCCCACACAGTAAGCATACTGTCCAACAAACATTTTGACAAAGAGCTGTAAGGACAAGTGGGTGAATGCACAGGGAGAGGAAGAAAAACCTCAGCAGTTCTGATTGACCCCAGTCACATAAAACCTGGCTGTCAGGAGCTACATGGGAGATAACAAGGAAACAAGGTAAGAATACATCCATTTGCTGTGCATTGCTACCCTGGCCATTGCTGGAGCTGAGGGAATATTGCCATCTAGTGCCACACAGAAATCATAGAATCATAGGATCAGCCAGGTTGGAAAGGACCTCTGAGACTCCAACCTGTGATCCATTACCACCGTGGTTACCAGACCATGGCACTGGGTGCCACATCAGTCTCTTAAAAACCTCCAGAGACAGAGAATCTACCACCTCCCTGGGCAGCCCATTCTGATGCCTGATCACCCTCTCTGTAAAGAATTTCTTCCTAATACCTAACCTAAACCTCCCCTGGCAGAGCTTAAGTCCATGCCCTCTTGTCTTACTGAGAGCTGCCTGGAGGAAGAGACCAACCCCCCCCTGGCTCCAACCTCCTTTCAGGGAGTTGTAGAGAGCGATGAGGTCTCCCCTGAACCTCCTCTTCTCCAAACTAAATCCAGCTGTCTAGACAGAAAAGAGCCATTTAATTAATGTAGGCAATGGTTACAAAGCATACTAAAAACCAGGGACATCATGTGCCAGGTCAGTGTCTTTGCCAAGTTTGTTATTGAAAATGTTACACTTTCTCCTTTTAAAAAAATGACAGTATGTTGTGGGAACTGAGTCACAATGCTTTGGAGGAGAGACTCCAGTTGTTCAGAGGTTGTGAAAAAAGTGTGAAAATACTCACATCGTGCTTTAGCAAGCAGCAGTCAGAATTATGGGATGCTTTCGAGGATTGCATGTATCTTAGCTACCTTGAAAAAACTAAGACAGACCTATATACATTAATGTTATAGAGTCATTCTAGGCTGTTGGAAACAAAGAAGCACTACTAAGGTGCAGCTGGTGTAACCAACATTAATCATTGCCTCTAGGATGGGAAGCATCATACTTCTTGAAAGGTCTGTTTCTTCACAGTGACAATAAAGGGGATTTGGGTTGGCTACTTCTGATGTTAAGATCCCTCCAGACCTGTGTGCCTATCTCTGTGTGCCATTTTTTAACCAGGTAGGCAGTAATTTTGATGACCTGTTGGAAAAATAAATACCACTTTCAGGCTCCTAAAACCCATGATGTCAGCTGTGTGGTTCTCATTCTGGCGATGGGACACATAACTCACTCAAGAGTTCCCACTGACCACAGTGAAAACAAGCTCTGCCCTATGACAATTTTGCATTCCCTGTCAGGCAGGCACACTGGACTACAACATATTTTATATTCACCTCTGTGTGCAACAGCATCATGAATTTCCTTACATTGCTGTGCCAGAAAGAGCCCTCAGGAACAAAGCAGTTCAATTCCCCTCAGCCAAGACCCTGCTGAGCCAGAGATGAGGGTTTCTTTAATCAGTGCATATGTTTGAGATACTTTAAATGAGGCCATCAACTCACTACTCTGTACTACCAAATACATGCCAGATTATAACAATTTTCAGTCATTGCCCATCTGGAGCAGATTCAAACCAGTGTCTGATTTTCAAAAGCAATTTGAAAATAAAAATCAATTAAGCAACCCAATCTTCCAGCTGCAAACAATGTCCAGATTTTCAAGCCAGCAATGTAATGTTTATATATGTTGACTTAAAATTACTTAAATGTCCCACCAGTACCTCTAAGTTAATTGCCAAGTTATTGCTTGTGGTTGTGACTTTCCCACTATTTCTACCCACTAACCATGTAAAGAAAAGGATTACATTACAGAGGGAATCAGAGTCAATATTGTAAAAGAATAATATTTTTCAGCCTGCGAAGGGTTAGAATATTTGAGACACCTACCACTCCATTTTCTTTTAAATAGCATGAATCCCAATTAAGTAAGAAACTACATAATTCATTTGCTTATATTTTTAATTTCATAATTTCACACCATGAAATATAATACCTTAAAGGGGTTTTCCCCCTTTTTTATACCGATTTCAAACGTGATGTAAAGATGTGTAACACAAGTTTGCCCAGATAAGGATTTATTTAAGTACTAAAAACTCTCACAATTATAGTATATACAGTTAATGATGTCAAACTCTGGCAGGATTTTTAGGGGTATTTCCTTTGCTCTAAATGGAGTTTCACTTAGCAAAGTCCTTGCATATGGTATTAGAAAAGAAGAAGAATATGTGCAGTCCTGACTGTCCATAAATAATGTTGAATTAAAGTTGCATCTAAAAAGGAACCTGAAAAGCAAGGATGTTAGTTTTATAAACACATTTTAAAGCACTTATGAAAGTGACCTTCCAAAACCCTCAGTCTTATCATCTCAGTTCCTCCTAGCTAAACTTTGCTAACAAATCTAAGCTAACAGCTTCCAGAAATAAATGCCAAGAAGCTCACAGCAAATTCTAGAATTCCTCCACGGGGACACACACCTACCTTTGGGGTGCAACATAGAGTCAACTGATTTTCTCAGGCTTTTGCCTGAGAAGAAGGCTAGCTCAGACAGTTTGGGTGTCCTAGGAGGGCAGGAAAGGATTACTAATGTTAGTTCAGTATTTTAATTGCCCTACTGAAGAGGCTGCATACTTGCCTGGAGATGGATTCACTGACTTCATTGGGATCTGGATCAGCCTTTTAAGTTTGAATGAGCTGAGAAGGTGGCAGAAAGGATGGACATTTTCCCTGCTGGTACAAACTGGCATAGCTCTACTGACATCTGCACCAGCTGAGCCTTAGTTCAGGACATGCACAGCTTTATGAAGATACGACGTAAAATAAATTCACAAATTGTTTTCTTGTGCTAAGGGGCAGCAGTGAAATGACATGCCAAATGTCTTTAGGAATCAAGAAGTGGACTCCTCAAAACATTGAGGCACTCAGCAGTTCAACTGATGGACAGTTTTAATGAAAAGAAAGGTAATGCCCATGCACAGGTAACAACAGCACCTATGGATCTTCTGTTTCAGTTGACACTAATGGCATGAAGTGGGTTTTAGCCACTTTGCTCTACTGATATTTGCAAACCTCTGAAACTGTTTCCTTGAAGAAACTATTTTTCTGTACATGAGCATTTTTCTTTACAAAACCTTCATAAGCTGTACAGTCTGTTCCTTGTTGTTTCATATCAGCCTGGGCTGTTCCTGCACAACTGTTGATGTTGCCATACAGGGAACAGGATCCATTAATAGATTCTGTGTAAGAATTGAGCCAAGTGGATGACGTGGCCAGAAATAAATGGCCAGGAAACAGGGAATCTGACCTGTGGAACAGCCTAGAACATGCTTTTCATTTGTGTCCAGAGGATGTAGAGTAATTCTCGTCCAGGTTGCAGTGTACATCATGAATGGGTTCTACAGACCCTGAAACCTCTACTGTTGTGGTTTTGTGAATACAGAAATTTAGCCTTGTTTCTGTTTACATTTTTCTTGACAGTTGGACTTGATGATCAACCTTAATTATTCTATGATTCTAAAATAAGTTGTGCTAAACATTTAACTATAAGGGTTTTTTCTGTTGAAATTAATTAAATGCTCTTTGAAGTATCAGAGGGGCAGTCACCATGTCCCAGCTAAATGGTTTGTTTGCAGCAAATTACTTTCTATTCTTAAACAAAAATAATTTAATCATGTGTCAGAAACAAATGAGATTTTGACAGATTAGTAGAGTTGCTGCTGCTAAAATAAATTTGTTGCCAGATTTGTTTACAAAACTTCTCTTTCAGGGATGGGTGAACTTCCTGGAATTTGCCAATCTTTTGAATAAATATTGTGGAGGATTTGCAAAATAAGAATTAATTAAACTTTTCCTCTGAGTGAAAACCAGGCATTTTGCTCAGTGTAAAAAAATTGCTTGCAAGCAAAAAGATGTCTTTTTTGAAGTGGTAGAGAAGCAAGGAAATCTGAGCACTTCCTTTCCTTTTCCAAACACAATTTGGGAAATAATAACTATGACTAAAACAGGAATTGTAATTTATATATTGGATTTGATTTATCCCTTTTTACCTTTCTTCATAGTTCTGAACTGAGCTCAGTAAGTTTGACTTCAGCTTTTAAATCCCTCAGAGGTCTGCTTATTTTTCTACAAGTCTTTTTGGTTTGTCTGCTTCTGTGCAATACGTGGCAGACATGTTAATTTCTGCATGAGGGAATTTTTGATACTGACTCTTACATATAACATGTTGTTCAAACAAAGGTCTCTGAGCGTTAGTTTGGATGGGTGGTATCACCACCTCAGACAAAGAGATAAGCTTAATATCATCAGTCAGCAATTCTGCTGAGATATCTGAAAGGACCAGATGCTGAAATGCTCATCTTAGCCAGGATAAGTATTTGCACTCCTCCTTTTTCCTCACTGCAAACTGGGTTATTTTTTTGCGAGATTTGGGGTGGTGGTGATATTTTAAAGTGATCATTACAAATTTATTCTTCATTGATGAAAAAGCAAACTTTCTGCCCTTTCATATACAAAGTCAAGAAACAATCACTAAAGATCCCATCTATAAGAATGATTTTGCTGTGGCTCCATTGAGGAGGAAGTCCAAAGATGGTAATTTTTCTAATAAATAGACTAATATCCCCTCATTCAGACAAAGATTTTTTTTATTTATTTTTTTAGGCTTTTGTTCAAATGCCACTAACCTCAGAAATTAGTCCTTGACAAAAGCCTTCCAATGTTACTATTTGGAATTTATTGTTTCTGACAAAGCCCATGGCCGATGTCAGTCTGGCAATGGACTGTCTGCCAGTGGCACCATCAACTTGAGGGACAACAACATCACTTCAGGTAAATCAAGCACAAAGGCTGTCAGCAGCTCTTAGGTAACTTACAAAAGAGCTCATGTACTTCACAGAAGACACGGGATTTCAAAAGCATGCAGTGGTCAGGCAAAGAGTCTTTCTTTGCTTGTTTAGGTGTCAAATCAGGAGGATGTATTCTTCACTGTTACTTTTCCCTAAAAATATTTCCAACTGGGAAAAAAACCCCCAAACTTTCTTAAAGGTTTGATCAGTCAAAGATACCCCATGATGCTTCCTTCTGTTCTAATTAAATTAAACTCCATTTCATCCATCCTTCCAAAGACTTGCTGGGTGTAGTGTTTCCCATGGTCATATGGATGAAGTTGCAGGTTGGCAGGATGCATCGACTTCTCTGGTTTAAAGACAGCCTTAAGGTTTTGCTTAAAGAGGCTAACACTTCTACTAACAACTAGGAAATCCTGGCAGATAGACCACATAAATATAGCTTTCTATATTTGCACAATGTCAAGCACACTATCAGCACTGAATAATAATCACAGAAACTTGGAGTCAGCCAGGGAATAGCTGTGAATGAGACATTCATATTTTAAAACTTGAAACTGCAAAATTATCTTGTTATGATTCTGGGAAAATTGTACTTTTCCTTTTCCCCAGTTGTTTTCCTTTCCTAAATTAAAAGAAATGGTAATGTTGCTGGTGAAGGTACAAAACCAAAGTTTATTTGGTCCTGTAGTACACAATAACATATCTGAAGTGCCCTGCCCACTCAATACATAAAATCCCTTCAAGAAGCAAAACAAGGAACAGTCCTGGTTTTAAATCCAAAAAGTCAATTTCTAACTGAAAAATAACAATAATATTAAAAATTGAATATAAATGCATTATATAGGAGAAAGAGGGAGAGAAGCTGTCAGTTTCACCAGACAGTTCAGACATGTCTGAACAAAGTTAACCTTTTTATAAATATGACTGAAACTCCATGTTAAAAGGGATTTCTATGAGTCACAAATCTTTAAATCAATGAATGAAATTCAAGGGGAATTTAGCTGCAAATTCCATAGAAATAATAATAAAGGGCAATTCCCTTTGGTAAAACAAGTTGTATTGGGTAACTTAATTCAGACTCTCTACAAACATTCAAGGTGGTTCTTTCTTCACAAAGGAATCAATCATGACTCCTTCTCTGCTGAGGTGCAGGGCTCCTATAGCATACTAAGGGTATTTCAAGATTATTTTGATGGCTACAGATGAGAAGAAACAGACTCTTGAAGTACTTTAAAATCTGCTTTTATAATTGCTGCCAGGGATACACATACCAAACATTTTTTTCATGTATTGGTCATCTTCAACAGAAATATGTAAAGGTCTGAGGAATGCCTTAGTATAGTCAAATTGCGATTAAGTTAGTCCAGAAGTATTTGTCAAAAGATATAATGGCAAGGATTGCAAAGGAGAAGAATAGACTGGAAACACAGAATGCCAAAAATCACCATCTGTTGAGATGATGAAGTATCATGCTCAAAGCTGTTAAGGTGTTACTAGAGCTGTTGTACATTACAACATGAAACAGTTAATTGCAGTTCATGGATTTTAAGTAAAAGGACTGGGGACTGCTTTTTACCATAGCAACCACAAAAAAGAAATCTCTTAAAGCATGTATGCAGTGTGCGCCAACGAAAAAAACAAAGAAAATAAATATATTTCTAATTAAGAATTTAAATTTCCAAATAATTATTTGGAGAAATTCCTCTTTCCATATCTACATTCAGAGTGTGCGGTAGAGAATAAGACACTCATTCCAAAATTGCCAAAAGTCTTTCCTGAGGGGCAAAAGGACATATTAAATTCTCTATCTTATTTCACTAACAACTCTTAAGATGACTCCTGCTGCTTAAGTAAACACAGTAGGGAAGTAAACGGATAGAAAAGAAAGGAAAGCTTTTATCATCCCATTGATGTGTGGCCACTTGTACTCCAGGCAGAGTATAAATGAATTGGTCAAGATCACCCCTACTATTGTTTATCCTCTGCCATTCCAACCATTTCTGTTGTGTGCTGAGGTGAGCCTATTGGTGCCCTATTAGCATGAGAAGCAATTTACAGTAATATTTGTGATTGTTTTATCCCAGGTCAGGTCAAGTTTAGAGAGAAGAACAGGAGAAAAGGAAAGTAAAATGACAGTGATATCATTGTTATTCCTTAAATAGTAATACATGACATTTTGATACCAATGGAACTTCTTATTCATGTTCCCTTCAGAAATAAAATTATGATAAATTCGACCATCTTTCTAGATGTCATTCAGTTTTGATGGAATAGGGAGTTTGATGTGCAATTCTTCTGAAGCCTGGATAGATGTAAGTGCAGCTGATTAGAGAGGCAGCTTAGCAAACTACCTGAAGCAGTGACCTAACAGGTGAGATAGGCAGGTGAAGGGCAATAGGCACACGAAGCACAGGAGACAATAGGAAGGATTGTATTGTATCTCACCAGTCATAAACTAACTAAAGGTTTGAATAAAGATATGTTCTTAAAACATTTATTGTAACTGCTGATAACAATTATGTGTCTGGTAGCTGCCAACTCTCATAATCATCTGCTATTGTTTTAAAAGCGTATGGGAAATTTTGCAAAATCTAGGACCAATAATCCCATGGCTGACAGAGCATGCTCTTAAGAATCTTACACCACAAATGTGTGAGAACTGAACAGAACAGTTGGCTACGGTAAGATTCAGCTTGACAAACTGAAGTCGTTTTGTCAGCTGATACAAAAATTTCCAGAAGGAAAAATATTAAACCCTGAATAAATGCAGCAATTGACCTGCATACAAGCACTTTTAGGACCTAGAGATGTCCTTCAAGTTTTTTCCTTCTACAAATCCAGGACACATATTCATGGCTCTGTGCACCCAGAAGTTCTCCAGAAAAGACCATTTGTAGCCCTTCTAATATAGACTCATCTCTCTATTCCAACAAATGATATTAAATACTGATATTAAATACTGGTTTTACCAAAGGACTGTTGTTAGGTATTTTTACCATTGTAACTCGGTTTACGTACAGCCTCTAAGTTTGTGTTTGCATATAACAGCATGACACAGGGTTTGTTCCATTAGTTTAAGAACAACTTTAGAAACATTTAAAAGAGCTGAACCCTACTTTGACACGAGCATATAATTCAATAAAATGCCACTGCTTATGTTACTAACAGATTTTACTGAGTTGTATCAGTTGTGCTAATTATGATAATGCATGAGTACACAGAAAAAAACTCTACTGTTCTTGTAAGCAGAAAAAGACACCTCCTACCATAGAGAAATAACAGTCAAAATCGTAATAGTATTTTGAAGTCACTAATAGTTGCAATGCCAAAAGAAAAAGAAAATGTTAACACAGAAAAAAAAGTCATTGTATTGTCCGATTATTATTTAGTCCTTTAATGTAAGTATGAATACAAGTAAAAATGAAAGAGGTCAAATTTAGTATATGCAGAAGATGACTGCATAAGGAGACTGTATAAGGAGAAAAGGAGTTGGTGCTTAGTACCTGGTATTTTTACTACTATAATATATATATTGTTGTTGTTGTTATTATTATTACATATTATTGTATATTATTAATTGTTATTATGAAGCTGAATTAAACACTGAATTAATCCATAGATGCTCACCATCTCTTAAAGGAAAAACTTTTTTAAAAAATCTATTAATTAAAAGTTTTTTTAAAAAACCCAGCCATTTCTAGCTATAATCTTGCAGCAAACAAATGGGTATCTGGAGCTGAACTACAAAATAATTGAATTATAATTTTATAAGTATTTTAGTGACATTTTTAATCCTAAACCAGTATTGTTCACTTTTTAATTGGTCTTGTAATTTTTGCGGACACTGGAGGTCACATGCAGAGAATCTACAAAACAAGACATGATTCAATGCACAAAGATGCATCACTGAAGGTTATTAGCCAGCTAAAATATTTGATGGTCATAGATGTACAAAAATTTTCTTAATCTGAACCTGAAAAGTTGGCTCTTAGACTCCTCATATTGGATCTTTTTAATAATGACTCAGATTTCATTTTGTCTTGACTAGCTATGCTTTTGCACATAACCCTAGAGTATCATTAGTACTGGGTACTAATTTCTCTGCTTATAGGAAATAGTGCCTTAGGAACATTCATCAAAACATAGTTTTCCAGTGAAGAGACTACCCAAAGGATGGCCTATTTATATATTTATAAGACAAGGATTTAATTCAAAAAATTCCTTAGATCTGTAACAATGTAACTAATGCCCATTCTCATTAAGTCTCTGCAGCCAATTATCTTTATAAAACGTCCGTCAAAGAGTTGATGACTGAAGGCTAGGAGGACCTGTGAGAGGTTTTGAAGGATCATGGTATCAAAATATCTGTGCAACAACCTCTCACCACTTGCAAGCCAATGCTTAAATATCAAATGTGTTTTTTACTTCAGCTGCTTTTAGTTGTCAGGCACGTCATTCACTATGCCCACATTCCTGCTAAGGACGTTAGGATCCACTTGGACTGAGAACAAAATTTCCAGTGCTTATCAGAAGATAGTATCTTTGACACTTCCAGTTTGGGATGGGAATCTTATCAGGACAAATCTCCTCGCAAAGTTTAGAGTGTTGATGCAAGGAGCTACAAGACACTTCCCTGTCGAACAGATGAGACACAACTGACTTCTTGCACTCCACTTCCAGCCTCAGCCAGAAATACAAGATGAACAGGCTCGCTTTCTTCTGCGATTTCAACATGTCTGCTTCCTGTGTGAGCTGGAAACAGGACATACCATAACAACTGTCAAAACACTGCAGAACCTCAAGCAAGGTGTGATTGGAGACAGCTTCTGGAAGCACAGAGGGTATGGGGAACCACGCAAGCTGATGGGGCCTTTTCTGCTGTCCACCGATTTCGGGCCATAACCTCCACCAAAGGCATTGCAGTTTGATCCTCACTCAAATTTCGTCTGGGAAGACTCAAACTTTCAGAACTCAAGTGTCTGCCAAACACCAAGCGACAGCCTGCCCAGGCTGAAATCTTCATTTTGCTGTTCAAGCAGCCTTTGGGGTGCCTCTCCTCAGCCCACTCTCACATGCTGGCTGTTCCTGTCATGGATGAGTCCCCATCTCCAGCAGGGACCAGTGAGCTGCTGGGAGAGAGGGACAGCCTGTGCACCAGCAGGTGTGGAAAACAGCAAGAAAGGGGAAAAACGGCAGGAAAGGGGGCAGGCAGGGGCTCCAGCCAGCCATGGAGGGACAGGGACTCCAGCCAGGGCTGTGGCAAGGCTGGGGAGGGTGGATGGCTTCCCAGGGAGAAGGCAGAGGAGAGGTGGCTGCTGAAAGGAGGGGAGAAGGAAAGGGGTCTTCCCCCGAGCAGGGGAGGAAGCCTTGAGAGACAAGAGGGTAACTCCAAACAGCTTTTTGAGGGGAGAGGCAGATCAGTGGTGAGAGGTGGGGGGGTGCCTCAGGGCTGGGGGAGACCTGTCCTCCACTGAGGGAGGTGGGTGAGAAGAGAGGCTCCTAAGAGCAAAGCAGGGGATGAAAAACAAGCCAGGTCACATTAAAAGACATTGTAGTGTTTGGTGAAGCAGCTGGGCCCATGCGGGAGGGCAGTGAGTCAGAGACTGGGAGTGAAGTGACCCGGTGGGAGATGACAATCCATCCTGCAATGTTAGGGTAAAAGTGACAGAAAAGAGGGAACAAAATTCAGAAAAGGGAAGTGTTTGGGAGAAAAAGGGATACCAACAGGAGAAATATGGCATTTATGTTGTCAAGAAACAGAAAAAATTGATTATGATGCAGTGAGGGAGACACAGCAAGTTGCTCTTGTCTGCTGCCAACACATGCAAACATGGCTGGTGAATGGAAAGTTATAGTATACATAATTCAGCTGGGCAAACTTAATTTTTAATGAAACTGTATTTCTATGCCTACCTCGTAAGAGATGCGTGAAGATCCTAAGGGACCCTTGTTTTGTGGTTTTTGTTATTCACAAGGTCATTGTGAGAGAGAAAAGCTTAGGAATGTAGCATGCCGTTTGAATGTGGACTTAAAACTAAGGTGAGGAAGCTTTCTCCATCCTCAAGTTTTTTTATAACCAAAATCTAAAGAACTTTGGCATGTCTTTCAAAAATATAGGGAACTCCTACAATTTTCTTCTTTTCTGTCCCAACTAGATAGCTAGGAGCCTTCTTCTAGACCCTGGATATGGCCTTCAAAAATATAATTGTTGCTGTTATTTACCAAGAAAATGTTTCAAATAAAACAATACAGACAAATATTTAATAAATAAATACAAGTGATTCACTGCACCAGTGCTAGAGACATTTAATAACTTTGAAGAGTACAAAACATACACTGTTTTAAAGCTATTTCCCCATTATCTTTCCTGGGTCAATAAACAGAAAATGAATTTCAGTATTCTTGGAACTGTCATTCATGTTTCCCATTTCCCCAAAAGCCACAGCAATAAGAATCTACACCTCAGTCTTCTCTAGTGAATGCAATGCCCCAACCTGGTGCAATCTTCAGTTTCTTGCCCTAAGCCCACTTGATGAAATGTTAAATTTGGGACCTTAGATAGTGTAAGAAAGTTTAAGAAATGAGTTCAAGATCAATGTTCCATACAGATTATAACCATACTGCTGAGACTGGACGTATAGGAATTTGGTGGAGGCTGGGACATAGGGAACATTCTTGAGGGAGAGAAAATATCAGAAAGATGGGTGTGAACTGAACTCTCAGAGACTCCTGGCTGAAACAGTTGCAGAAAAAAATTGAAGTGCTTTGCATCTTACAAAAAAATGGAAGTTTGTATGTCCAGTGGAGATGCATGGCTGCACTGTACAAAGTCCTGTGTACACTGTGAAAATGTTCTGTGATAAACTGATGGTTACCATTACTGGCTTTGGTATCAGAAACACTCCAGCTATGGTAATACAGCACCTAAGGTAAATCATCATCTTGAAAAGCAGGATAAATTAGCTGCAGTACAGTTAATGCACTTAGACTATAACCAATGCTTGAGCAAAATTATTTAGAACAAGCTTTTAGACACTGGAGTTGAAGAATGTGCAATTTTAGGTTTTTCACTGTGCTTGCATAATTCTCTAGGCTTTTAAAGTTTAGCAACTGTTGATTCCCACCTCAAGTTCATGACCTTCTTTTTGGTAGCATTTTTTTGTTAAGCTTTCCAGAATTCACTGTAGCAAACTATCATCTTGTGCATTTTCTGTTCATAGATCTGTGATGTACACCTCTCTTTAGATTTCCTGTTTCATTTTATTAATGCTGCTGTACTGTTTCAATCATTATTTTGGGTGAAGGAAATTGCAACACTTGTTTGAGAAATATGTTTTTGTTGGGATAAAAGAGTATCTAACTTAGAATTTTTGTTTCATTTCTCCATTTTTCTGACTGTTTCTTTTTAAAGTGCTGGCTTCTTCAGCTAACATGGAAGCAAAAGTTTAATTTAGATTTTTTTTTTCTTGTGTTACTTCACAGCACATTAAAATAGATTTCTCTGATATAAGTGTCTATTTAATACACTTTTCTAGCTCATGTCTTCTACAATGGCACTCACATGGTTTTTGAGACACCTTCTGAAATGACGAAGAGATAGAAATAGCACAGGGACTGAACTTCAGGCCAGAGTGGCTCTAGGCAGTCTGGCTCGTAGTAGCTTTTACATTTGCCTTGCTATGTGCTGAGTTGTTTTAATGGCCATACTACATGGATGTTTTTCCAGAAACTGAGATTTAGTATTTTTTTAAATATCTGTTTTGTTTAACTTATCTACTCTAATTATCACATAGCAGACTACAATACACTGTGTGTTAGAAAAAAAGGTTTCAAAATCAGTTTCACCATAGAAAGGCAGCGCAATCTATCTGGTGGGTTTTGCACCTTCTCAAAACAAACTTCTCTCCTATCTTTTCCCCTGCTCTGCATCTGCAATATTGAATACAAACTTCATTCATCCACTGTTGAAAAAAAAGTGGTAATCTATAGGTTAAGATTAGCAAAGGTGTAAAAATCCATTATAAAAATCACTTGCACACAAGTCAACATAGAAAGTAGCTTTACACTTCTAGAGGGCTCAAGTTTCTGTACTGTGACTGAAAGCCAGCTAGTTTGCTGCTGCTTTTCTTCTGCAAACTCCATCACACTGAGTATCTTTAAAAAAGTCTTGTGATTCATTTACTGTTCCACTCCCACCTAAGTAGATACCTAAGTAGATCTGCCTGCTATGTAATAATTTCTGCTATCTAAGATAAAAAACACTATTGTGGTAAAACCATTGCAAAACAGGATCCTGAGAATTACTAATAAATTTCTTGACAAACTGCTTAAGTCATTATAACTTTGTCATAAGAACATCATACGTTTATAATTGTGTTATGATAATGAAGTGTTCAATGGCAACTTGGATGGAACAACCTGGTCGGAAGGTGTCCCTTCCCTTTGAAGGGGGTTTGGAATTAGGTGATCTTTAAGGTCCCTTCCAACCCTAGCCATTCTATGATTCTACGAGGTCTTATACAGCTGGGTTTTGTAATTTTTGTAGCCAGTTTAAAACCACCTAGTGCACTTATTGGCAGGTATACATAATTTAAAGCAGAGGGTCACAAATGTTTTTGTTGTTTTTGTGACTACAGATGCACCTTCAGCAAACTCATGATATTTTCTCACTCTATAGCAGTGGAGTTGAAAAGGAATCATGCCATTATTTATTTGTATTTGATGACTACACATGAAAACCAGTGGTTTAGTTTGTTATCCCTTAACATTTAGATCCTGAAAATTATGTAAATGTTGGCTTGATCTCCATATAAGCTAATGATTGATACACAGCTTTGAATGTCTTCTAAATGTTGTAACTTTTCCTGTGCTTTTATAAAGCCCAAGTCTTTAACTGTAATTCTAGTAGTAGATATAGGAACATATGATTTTTATCTCCTGGTTATTTAGTGGAAAGCTTGTATTTGGAGATCATCTGATTAATCCAGTGATACATGGATTAAAAAGATTAGATTTAAGGTTTCATCTGTATTTTGCTGCTTATTAATTAAAGGCTTTAATTTGCTTATATTTTACTTCTTTAATTCTATGTTATCATTGGATGACTGTAGTATTTAGAAGCTACAACAATGATCAAGGCTGCAAGATATTAAATTCTGAAAAACCACAAAGTAAAAGGAAGCCCCTGCTTGGCAGCTGAAATAAAACAAGATCCACAGGGACTGGGGAGGCAAAGAAATACCCTTCCTGACTGATTTAATTATTTTTCTATGGTAGAGTGACTTCTTCAAGGTCACAGAAGAATTAAAAGTTCTGTATTGGTGAGCAGGTGGAAAAGAAAGAGGACGTTTAATCTGCACTTTCACGCACAGGCATTTTACCCATTTCCTATGAAAATGTTTATGCCATTCCTTCCCTTTTTTCTCCTCTGCCCAGGAGTTCTGGATCCATTTGCTTAATACAAACAAATTTGGAAGAGTCTTAAATAGAATTGTCCTACAAATTTTGTGAAAGCGGATGCCAGGAAAAAGGAAGAAGAAACCATCTCAATGTTCTTGCTATGGTAAAGATGCATCCTGAGTTCATAGCATATCTGTCCTGGTGACTGTGGAACCTTTTGTTTAATGATGTTCTTGAACACATACGGTAGGGAGAATTCCTTGGGAACCTTTCTCAAACTGTAAGTCACTGAATTGTTTCTTTTCAGGAAGTAATTGTTACATCTTGCATCTTTGATTTATACTAATTTTTGTTTATATGGTCTGTTTCTGTCAAAGCCTAGACTGTAGTTCACCCCTGTGTCATGGTAAGCAGCATGCAGATTAATGCCATGTGTTAAAAGTTGGAAAGTTTCTTCACTGTTTTTGCCTGGTTTGTGGCAGCTTGTATTAAATAGTTTTCCCCTTCCCTTTTTTTTCTCAGTTGTGTGGTTAGGAATTGCTTGTGTATCCTGTGGCAGTGTTTAATATTAGTAAGATGCTTGGCCATATGTACTTCCCTGAAAACTTATGTTGGTTTTCATTCATGAGAACTTTCTGGCTGCTCACGTTTTTCTTTTGTATCTTCTCTGCAGATACCTGCCTTGGGCAATCACAGATGTGTTATGGTATAAGCTGAACAGTGTAACTTCTTTAATTATGAGGCTGCTTGGCTGCTGCCAAGACTCTGCTCAACCACCTTGCAGTGAATTTGAGCACAAGTGCCAGAAATGGTTTACTATTAATTTCATGCCATTTGTCATTCCTACTAAGGAGTTCCATCTTGCTATTCCTGACTGAAGAGTTTTATGCGTAGTAAGCAGGGTTTTCAACCTCAACATAAGCAGTTTAGGTCTGTTCTTTTTTTTTCCTCTATGATTGTGTCCTCATAATTAAAAACATCAGTCACATCCATTCCCAGCTGAATTTCGCTAGACCAAGTCAAGCTCTTCTCATATGATAGTCTCTTAATTCCTCTGATAACCCCTTCCACGCTTTTTTTGGTGGGAAGACTGATTTAAACTGGTGGCTAGAACTGTGCTTAACATTCCAGAATAGGTCTTGCAGGGCTTTGTATTATACTACGACTACTCTTCCTGCTTCCATGTGTGGTCTATCTAAGGTCACACATCTCATGGCTGCTTCATGTCGGTTGCTAATAAGCCTGCCATGATTGACTGGTTCTCTCTTCAAGCATAATTTGGTGAGCTTTCTGCTTCTTTGTTTTAGCTGCATTTCTGTAGTTTCTTTCAATTAATGTTACATGACTGGAGGCATTCTGGCTGGTCCATATGGTATGAAAGATTGCCTCTGGGTATTGCTAACAGAACTTGTATATTCCAACTATGTTTTGGAAGAGGTGGAGTGTGAATGCTGTCTGTATTAAACACTGCATCTGTTAACAGTGTCTATATAAGGCAAAGGACATTTGTCCTTTGCCCCAAACATATATCCTTATTAACACTGTAAAGAACCTCATCTTAAATGAAACTGTAAATGTACTTAAATCCACTATTGACTGTAGCACTTTAGGCCTTTCTGCAGGCACTAATGATGAGTTTAGCGGCTCCTGCCCTGTCCCTCTGGCCACTGCTCCAACCTTTGTATGGGCCCTAAATGTTAATCTCTTGATGCTGAATTAAACCCAAGCTCTGCTACAGTGCTGTCCCACAACAGTTTGAACTAACAAAAAGTCAACGGTGACAAAAGATCATAATCAAGTGACAGGGAGGAGAGGGAGGATGGATATGGGACAGTGGGACTGCCACTACTCTGAGAAGTAACAGTACTCCTGCTGGAGCTGGACAGCTGAGTGAGAGATACCGCATGTGGAGTCTGGGAGGCTGCTAAAGTGAAACCAAGTCCTTCACCACCGGTGTTTGGGTTAATAGGTGTGAGCTGGAGCAACAGGCTTACACTGTAACTCCTTTCGCAAATTAGGTACAGAGTACAAAAATTTCACAGTAGTGTTGTTTTCTGTTCTTACCTCAAAGGAGAAATAAACCAAAAATGACACAGTCCTAGAATTAAATGAAAAGCATGTATATGCTGCAGGTGATGTATACAGAGAAAAACCTCGATGATATTTGATAGAAGCGGGACCTATGAGCTCAGAGCTGTTGCGCCGTAGCCTGAAACACCAAAAAAAGAAAAAGCGCATTTGTAAACTGCCGAAACCTGTACCCAAACACAGATTAGGCAGTATTTGGACAACAAAATGGCTGTGGCTGTGGTTATAGGTAGTCCACAGGAGCTCAGCTGGAAGAAGTCGGGGGGAGGGGGAGTCCCGGGGCTGTTTCCGGGCCGCGCTGGGGCCGTGCCGCAATTACCGAAATGCGACCCAGAGACTTACTGCGGGGCGCTGCCAGACGCGGGGCACTCAGCCCTGGGTCGCGCAACGCCAGCGGCTGCCTTCCCGGCGAGGCTCTTCGGCCACCGGATCCGCTCGGCTCCGCCGGGCCGGGCCAGCCGGGCAGGGCCGAGGCAGGCGGCGGCGCTGCGCGGGGGCGCGGAGGAGCAGCACACAGTGCGAAGTGGGGGCAGCGCGGGTGCCGGGCACCCCTCGGGGCGAGCGGCAGGCCCGGCTGCCGGCGGCGTCGCGGGCGGCGGGGCGCAGGCGCGGGGGGCACGGGCATGCGCGCTGGGCGACGGGGAGCCCGATCTGATAGGGAGCAGGGGCTGACACTACCCCCGTGTGGGCGGCGGAACGTCCCGAGGATGACGTGCGGCGTTCTCGAATCCCGTGTCTCGCTCGCTCGCTCGCCGCCGCCGCCGCCGAAGGAAACGGGAAAAGCAACAAGGAGGCAGGAGCAGGCGCGGCGCCATGGCGGCCCTGGAGCGGCCCGTGCCCAGTCCCGAGGCGTTCCTGGGCCAGCCCTGGGCCGCCTGGGTGCGGGAGGCCGCCCCCCCGCACGCGCACGGCGCCGCCCCCCCGCACAGTAAGGGCAGGGACCGGCCCGCGGCTCGGCACGCCGCTCCCCTCCCCCGGAGCGCACGCAACGGCGGCGGGGCCAGGGGCCGGGGGGCCCGGCCGGGCTCCCCCCTCCCCCCCTTCTCCGCTCCTCCCGGGGCCGCGCCGCGCGGCGGGAGGTGCCGCCCCCCCGGGCGCTCAGCTGACGCGCCGAGCCCCCGGTGCCATGTGTGCGGGAGGCGCTGGCGCACGCCGCGCTGTGCCGCTGCCCGGGCTCCGCCGCTGGGCCGGCGCCGCGGTGGGGGGAAGGGGGCGAGGGGGAGGATGCGCGACGCGGAGGGGCTGGAGGATGCTGCGGGGAGGGGGGCCGGAGGGTGCTGCCGCGGGGGGCCCGGCGGTTCCGCTCCCTGGTAGATGCTCCGACCATTGTGCTTTTGCTATTGCAAAGAGAAACACTGCTCACCTCCTCACCTCTCCTCCTCCCCCCGCGCCAAACAATAAATGCACACCTCTGGGCTCTCGGCGCTTCCTGACTCTGCTTCTCTTCTGCAGGTGTAGATCTAGAAGAGACTGGAAAGGAGGGTGGAAAAAGCAGGGAGGTTATGAGGCTTAATAAAGAAGGTAAGTGGATAGTGCTGGCACACCTCTCTACCTGTCTGTCTCTTGGTGGCTGTGGATGACTGTGGTTTGGCCTTGACAGGGTAGTCTAATAGCATGTGGATCTTACTGCTCTGAAGAGTGTTGCAGGGCTGGAGACACACAGATGACTGTCACTGTGATGACTGTGTCAACTTCTTTTGAAGTATGACTAGCACAGGTGTATGTGTGTGACTGACAGACATGGTAAAACATAAGGCAATTTGAAGTCAAAAGACAGCTACACACCAGTGGCCATATTGAATTTTTTTTGAGGACCCTGGCCCTTGGTGTAACATTTCACTTACTTCTCTGTGAAGATAACCATATAGACACGTGCATCAACTTTAAACTTGTATTATCATTGGCGACTGTAGTGAAAAATGTTTTCACTCATGGAGAGAAAAGGTGCCTTACGATCTTTGAGTTCGTTCACGTTACCTCACGTTTTATTCTTTCATTCTCACCTCTGAGCGTGACTTACAGTCAGCTGGGCGGCCAGTGTCTAATATTATCATATGTTAGGCTAAGCCACACGTATTATGCAAAGCCAAATATAATGGGTAAATTGGGCCAAAAGTTTTTCTGGTACCATAGTTATGAACAGGCAAATTCCAGGCTAAATGGTATTTGCTAATACACCATTCCTGACACAGTTCTGTCAGTCGCAGGAGGAGAAACTTGAGTGGTGGGTGTTAACAAATCATATTGACACGTTTTGTTTGTGACGTGTGTCCTTAACTCTAGGGTAGCACCTCATACAGCTAGTGAAATGGTTTTGGATGTCTTTTCATGTAGCTTTCTGTTTATTCTTCTTCTGTTAAGACAGCAGTGTACATATACAACCTTTCTCTCATGAAAAATATTTCTTGACATCAGTTCATAACCAACAGTCCTATCATAGTGAAACTTCCATGTGGCTTACTGATGCTGAGACATATCCTGCTATTACCTGTAATGTCATATTCAGAAATTATGTTAAATTTCTCATTATATTGTCATCACATGGGGTTTTTTTTGAGCATCTTGGCAGCTTAAAAGAATCTTATGCTTTCCAAACAAGCTCTTTAAAACGTATTAATTATTCAGTAGTGTAGATATGTGTGATAAATTATAAAACTGCATAGAGTACACATTAAATATGACTGTTTAAAAGACCATAAAACCTTCCTTTTGGAAGACATTTATAGAGTTGACAAGCTTAATTTTGTTCCTGTCTTGATTCTTCCATGCCTGAACTTCTCTATTTTGCCAGCCCCAAAAGAAGTCAGAAGCAGAACTGAGATTTTTCATGTAGTATATTTATAGGTAAAAGGTTGAAGGCTCAAGCGATTTGGATGCCTATCAGTAAGGTTGAGTGTACACTTGATTCAAAATCAATCACACAAACATGTTGCTACTGAAGCTTGGCCTTCATAAGGAGCTTAATTTGTTGAGATTAAATGTTTTATGCCTGGAAGTTCTTTAACATGAATTTGTACTTTAAGCTTACTTGAGATGTAAAGTTTGAAGCTCACCCCTACTCCTTAGTAATACCTAACAGGCACATTTCTTCCTAGAACGATTCAGTTTAGGTTATTAGATGTTGTCTCTAGTTGGTTGTTTATGGAGGGCTAGAGAATCTGTCTAAGGAGCTCTTTGGCAACTGACTTTAGAAAAATTTTATCAAAACAAAGTATAGTTTCATTGCTGACATAATAGTGACAAGTGTGAAGCACTTATTAGCTTTATAGTACTTGTATTTTAAAACAGCTTAGAAAACCAAAATTGACTGTTAAATTATAAAATAAAAAGCTTTAGGAATTTTATTGCTTCCAAGTAGCAACTCGCTTTGGATCACTTCAAACTTTAATGAAGTTTAAATAAATTAGTATGTGTTGAAATATTTCTAGTGCACTCATTTAAGCAGTCTGTTAATATAGGTGTTTGCACCACACCCATCTATGTGTCTGAACACCCACTGTAAATCTTCCTTGAGCCTCACTATCCTTATTAATAAACATAGGGAGATATTTGGAGAGTTAGATTGGTCTGCCGAGAGCATTTCTCTTGTACTTGCAAAAGAGCTTGTGTGTTTGTTCTGATCTTCCACACATCTGTTGTATGATGTGTTGACTTTTTTTCTTTGCTTTGTTTGCAGACAAGGGTTGTGGCCATGGTAGGTCTTAATATCAAACCCACCTAATTTTTCTTTGCAATCTTATCTGTTTGAGTGGGCCTTCATATGGTGTTTGTGGTGCTATATTATAAGCAGTGTCTTAAAAAAATTAGACTTTATGTGTATAAGGTAACTTGAGGTCTACAGATGGGCAGATTTTATGTATTAAAAATTACCATCCTGATTGATAAAGATAGTGTACAACCTGATCTTGTCACATTTAATTCTGGTAGTATTTATCTGTGATTTTCAGCTTTAGTTGATACGGCCAAATTTACATGCCTGTTCCTGTGTAAGGAGTCAAGTGAAAGTCTTTGTGGAGAACATGGTGTGGGGAAGGGGTGAGGAGATGGTCATCTCCTCCAGACCATGACAAAGGGGTTCACTTTAGTTTTGTAGAAAAAAATTAACTTGGGTGTCAAAAATGCTGCTAACTAGCTTCATCCCTGTGCTAACTAGCTTTATCCATGTGTCACTACCTCCTTTCTGTTTGGGTGCTGTATGTGTTTGGAGTGATGGGCTGCTCTTGCTCCTCTCGTTGGCCCAGACAAGGATCTGGGAGGCAGCATTCCCTGGTGACAGCAGGGAGAAACACTGCCAAATCTCTGCCTGCCATAGTGGCTGATACTTCTTAGCACATCCCTCGGCAAAAGAATCTCTGTCAGGCTGGGATGATCATTTCTGTAAGGCAAGAGGTGCACTGAGGCAACATGCTCCCTCTGTCTCACCTTTAGGGCAGAAGTAAAGACATAGGATTGTTATCTGCTGCTTTCTTTTATTCTACAGTGTGTGTGTAGGCAGCACAGAACCAGAGAAATTTCCTGGATGTTTGTTCAGTTTTGTAGATAGAATTGCTTTTTGCATGCTAATACTTATTTCACATTTTTCTTTAGCAAATGCAGTTACATCCATGGCTGGCTTTTAGTGATACAGATTTTTGGAGAGGAGATTGCAAAGGTGCAAGTGTTCACAAAAAATTAAAAATTTTATGCACAAGTGTTTGTGCCAAAGAAAAACTCAGGAAGCAGAAACTTTATTGTGTAACTTATGTAACAAATCACAACCAAATGGCTTAGCTGAAAGGGGGTGAGGAGTGGGGGTATCAGAATGTGAGCAGCATGTCGAATTTTATTGAAATTTTAAAAAATAAAGTGGGTTATATGAAGAACTGAAGATTTTCTGGTAGGCAGCATTCATAATAGGAGGAGTCTATATTTCTTTGGCAATTTGTGTTTTGTGAAACATCAGGATATCCTGAGGTAGATACAGTAATCTTTTACTATCAGTCATAACCTGTAACTGAATTTAGGTTAATTTTGGAGGGATATGTTTTACTTTATACAAAATATAAGAAAATAGTAGAAAAATGTGATTTGCTTGTTTGTTTGTTTTATGCACAGAACTCTTTATTATTAAATGCTGAGGGTCTTTCCAGGTAGTCAGAAGCTGTAAAGGGGCAAAAGATACCCTCTGGATCTTTGTGAACTACAGCAGGGTTAAATATGACCTATGGGATTTAGATCTATATCTGAGTACTTGGTGTCATAGTCAACTTCAGTTTCTCAGTTCAGTGGGTTTGTATTACTGAGGTTTCAATCTGATGATGTGTCTGTTTTGTCTTAGATAATCTTCTCACTAACCATACTGACTCATTATTATTTAGCATTAAAGATGTTACGTAAATAACTCTATCCTGTTTTTCTGATTTTGTGCAAAAATTCAGTGTTTTTTTGTCATTATTGCACAGCCCCAAACTTGACCATTTTACTTGATTACACACATAAACTTGAGATTAAATCTGTTGGATAGTTGTTTACAATATATTTTTCTTATTTCAACTTCCACAGAAATATCTGTTGGAAAGCTTTTTAGTAAATCATTTGTTAACATTGGAACAAAGTTGAAGGGATACTGATTAGTTTTTATTTCACTAATTTTTTTATTCTTCAGAAAAATGTCTTGATGATTTTATCATTCTTCCTGGAAAAATAAGAAGTTAAGGAACTTGAGTGATGGTAGGAAACACTTCATGGTGAAAAAAGGTTGTAGTATACAGCATTCTAGTTTATGAAAAGAAAGAGGAAGAGAACTAAAATTATTTATTAGGAGATTGTGAAAGAAGAAAAGATAAAAGCAGCTGGTTAATGTAAGCACAGGGATTGGAGCTGATTTTTACAAAAAATTTTTGTTGTTGTTTACTGTGGTTTGCCTATGGCGCTGTTTGCCTTCTTTAAAAACATATCAAATAAAAACTTAACAATAAAACAGTCTTATTTTTCTTAGCTGCCTTCATCTTTCACTTTTTGTGGTGGTAGAGAGTGTTGGATAGTTCTGAGAGGGGAAGAAAATTATAACAAAGTTTCAAACACATACCCCGAGAGAAAGATGTGAGATTATTTAATTTAAACCACCTTAGTTGTTGGTGGTTTTGTAGTCAGCAAAAGAGAAGGGTGAATGTTTATAATTTTCTTTTCCTTGGAAGTTAATATGGTCTTCCAGAGGTGCTGGTTCTTAACCTGTTGTAATAGTCAGATAGACCTCAATGAGTGAAAGAACTGAGGACTGGCAGGGTACAAAACTGTAGCTGTGTTCAAGGAAAACTTTTTCTTACCATTCTTATCTTTATGATGGAATTAAAAATAGTGAGCAAAGGTCCCCATGGGGATTTTCTTTAGGATGAGAAATGACAGTGGGATTGAATTCTGCTGTGCATTCAGGTGTTTAAATGCCTGATCAGTTCAATATATGATATCTGACTGATTTTTTAATTTTTTTTTTTCCCATGGACAGATTCTGCAGGGGGGTGGTGTGGCTCCTGGTTGTGGCTGTCACCTCATTTAATGTGTGTGAAGGAATGGTGACAGAGAAAGATTGAAATACTATATATGACAGTGCACAGAAATTTAGTCAGAATTGTAGTCTATCCTCATGTTTCCAGTTATTATGTGAATCCTGTCCTTTAGTTCATGAGCCCACACATTGGATAAGAAGAGTGGAGTCATGCTGGAGCTCTGTGATCAGACATTCTATGTCTTGAATCAGGATTTTGATGTCTCTAGGTGTGTATCTAAAATTGTTGTTCTATAAATTACTTGTTTAAAAATCTGGTTTTGTTAGGTGGCAGATATCTTGGTGAATGTGAGGTGCTGTTTTTCCCAGTGTTTGTGCAACAGTTATTGTGAGGAGGTTAGATCTTCTGCAATTTGTTACCTCTTTAGAATGAATGCTTGTGGGAAAACCACGTGTGGGTTTTCTTTCAACTGACAGCACTGTCACAAACATCTGTCCGTGGCATTCCTTATACTTCTTGTAATTTATAACAGAACTGGAAAAAGAGGGAAATTACACGTTAGAGTGTACTCCAAGCCCTCTTGTCACCATAGAAAGTGGAATAATTTCTTGTATCTAATTTTGATTGAGATATAAAAGCACGTGTATGTTGTCTTGTTATCTGCCTCTATATGTGATTAATAGTTTATAGATGAAATGTAGGTTTCCATCTGTAAAAAACAAACAAGCAAAAAAACTGCTCTAGAGCCAAACCATTTCCACTGAGAAATTGAGTCATTTCCTTGAAATGAGCCTTTTGCTCCTACTTAATTAAAAATTAGGACATTATCAGGTTGGTTTAGCTTTGGGAAAAAAATATTAGCCATTTAACCAAGGCTGAGGTGTATGAGATGGAAATAGGGGCAAATCCTAGAGAATACATGTTTTAAGGCATGTTTTTTTTTAAGTTGTGTGTCACTGGAGTTCTGCAGGCACAAAGAATAAGTTTCTGGCAGTCCTAGTGAAAGATTTGATTTATAACATTACATGTTTTGCTAAGAAAGATCATCATCTGATGAAATAGTGTGTCAATATGAGTATTTCTTAGAGTTAACTCTAACATAAGGTTATATGAATGCTACAATGACTTTTTATTAAAAGTAATTTTGGAATAACTAGCAAGAAAGATTTATAGTTGATATGGGAGTGGATTAAGGTACTAGATCTCTCTGTGTTCGAAGATCAACTTGATGCAGAAGTTCTTCAGCTTCTCCTTAAAAAAGCTAATGGTGCAGGATGCCAGGTGAAGCTGTTTTCTCTAGGTAACTTGTATGCCAAAAATCTGTGATCAATGCTGTCATGATACAGTAAGGGTGATGGAGATCTCTTAGCAAGTCCATTACAAGAAGTCTTTGATGGTTCTTTTGCTGGATAAGAAAGATGCTATATGGGTAAAATGATCCATTTTTAAATCATAATGATGCACAGTTGTGAAAGCTCACTCAAGTTGGAGAGGGAATACAACAGTTACTTAATACTGGTGTGGAGCAGAAGAGAACCAGCTATTGCATGTGTCATTTCTCTTTTTCTTTTTTGTGTCCCTTTCTGTGATTGAATGTTGATGACTTTAAGGGAGTAGTTTTGTCTTAACTTGTGTCACTTATTGAAAGTTATGCTTAAAGTCACTGATGCTGCTGGAGAAGTGGGCTTTCTGATTGCTGTTGGTCTTCTACTCAGTAGAAATAGAGATTTGTTCCTTCTGAAATATGGAGTTTATTATTCAGCAATTTTCTTTCATATTTTATTATGTTATAATAATACAACCCTTAAGCCCAACACATCTTCGTAGTTGTCTGTATTCTTGTCACCAGTAAGAATACAGAATTTTTTTGTCTTGCTGCTTTTTGGTTTCTGTGTGCATGTATTTATAAAATGTGTGGTGTTTGGCAAAAATGTAAGCGGGGTTTTCCCAGATCAGTAAGAGCATCAGACAGAAGTAGCAAAGAACTCAAAGTCATAAGTTCCAGGTTCTGCACAAGCTGCTGGTACCAATACACAGCTAGTACAGTTTCACTTAATCCCCAGGCCCCTCCTGAATCATCTGTAAAACGGAAGCAGTTGTATTGTGACAGAGCTGCACAGTACACAAGGGGTTTAGACTTGCTTCCCTTTCCGTTCCTGTGGAGCAGGTGTTCAGCAGAAGAGACAGAAGGGTGACTGATAAAGTAACATCAAGATATAAGAATGACCAGCAAAGGTCAAGAATTCATGGGGTTTGGTTCTGTGTGGTGATCTTTGCAGTGCTCTTTTCTTTGTTTGATTGTTTATAATTTTTTTTTTTATAATATACAGTGTTTGATGTTTTCTGTCCAGTCATTCTTTCTCTTCCTTTTCCTAATGCAGGGAGTTAGACACAGGGGGTGAGCAGAGGCTGGGAATTTGAAGCTATTTTTGGGTTTAGCACTGTTAGTATCCTATAAGTAATAGCTGTTGACAAGGTTGTTGCATCAAAATTGTCTTCTGTAGCTAAAGAAAACAGGATGGACTGGGCCTCTCCAGTGGCAGGATAAGGTGACTTAAGCTTGTCAGTGTTCTGAGCTGAAATGGTCAGAATGAATGTAAAGACTTACAGCAGTGTAAATCATCATGTGTATTCATCTTTGAATCTCTGATACATAATATAGTCTTGAGTGGTCTTCAGGCTGGTCACTTGTGATTGTCCAGATTAGATAGATTATAAGGTAGTAGTTAGTGTATCCAGTTATTTTTAAACTGATTTTAACTGTGTCTCATTGAGGCAGAAGGCTACTGCAGATTTAAATCTGAAAAGTTTATTGGACCCATGCCACCAAAAAAAACACTGAGAGAGCCAAAACCTTGATTGTTTGGGTTTGATAATGGAGACAGTCAGAGGACAATGATCTGGATGAATATAAGTAATTCGTCTGTTACTGCCATGATTAGAGAGGCAGTACTATTTGCATGATCTTAATGCCTAGCAGCCTCATTAGAGACTAGATGCCACTGTGCAGGATCCCAGCACAGGGAGGAAGGGTGCATGCATGTGTGTGTTGTGGAATTGTGCTGCAGAGAACTGATTTTTTAATATATGATAAAACAGGAGTTTTAATATTGGCAAATGAAAGCCCTTAGTTTCTCAATATGATAGGTGGTAGATTTTAGCCTAAGGTAAAGTGGCTTCCTTAGAACTGTGTCAAGGAAAGCTTTAAAGTGAAGTTTGGAGGGCAGTGAAGTGGTTTTGCAAAAGCTGGGAAGATATCCTTACACAAGTGTGGAAGTTGGTCTGAATGAAAATGCAGAATGGTTGTTAGAAACTGAGGATACTGACATCATAAGTCAACTATAAATGTGAATGAGTGACAGCGAGTAGGGAGTGAACAGTATAGTATAGAGGAGCTTGGAAAACAAGATGAAGCATTCCCCAGCACTGGATGCTTGCAAGATTCCGGTGGACAGGATGCTTGGCCTTCTCATCTAAACCATGTTCATACCTAGAAGGGCCAGAGCAGGTGATCCTTGAGGTCCTTTCCAACCTGGCATTCTTTGATTCTGTGATTTCCATAATTTAGTGTTGGAACTGAGAATTCTGCATAGAAGGATGCAGAGAGAGTAATGGGGGATCAGTATGACAGTATAGAAGAAATAACTTTTGGAACAATGTGAACAAGCAGGATAATGTTTGTTAAGACCATAAGATTAGAAGATATTAGTAACAGATGTTAGATGGAGGCCTGGACAAACCTTTAGCTCTTAAGATGTTTAGAGAAGACTTTGTCCTAAGGATGCAAGACAGGAAGAATCATTTAGATACAGATATAGCCTGAATGAATGGATCAAGAGGGAAGTCATTGTCAAAGATGTCATAGTATTTCATATCTCAATGAAGGGCAAGATGATAATGCTGTCCACAGTGATCACGAGAGGAGGTGGAGAAAAGAGGGTGGGAGAGGTGAGATCTGAATTCTGTTCTAGATGTATTGAGCTGAAGCTGACAGCTACTCAGTGACAAGAAGTGTCAGAAAGATAGACTGAGGTTTTTTGTTTAGACATAAGACTCTGTTTGAGACCTGTCTCTTAAGGAGCTGAGTTTGTAGATGAAATTTCCAGACATAAGGGAAGGGGCAAAAGATGTAGCTCAGTGGAGCCCTACTAAAAGACAAGGGAGGAATAAGGAGCCTCCCATTAACCTGTGAAAGGGTTAGTGCAGGGAAGGGAAGCAGGAGAGTGTAGAGTCATAGAAAGCAGAAGAGGAGAATGAATGCTTCAAAAGGAGAAATGAATTTAATTTTTATAAGAATGCACAAAGGTTATGGATGATGGAAATTATGAACTTATCTTGATGTTGCAAAGATAAAAGATGTTTAGACATTTCAGTGAAAATGGTTTCAGGGGGTTGCAAGGGACACCTTGCAGAAGGTAGTTTGGGCTGAGTTGGAGACAAATTAAGGGTGTAATTTATTATAAAACAGTTCACAGTGAGATTAGACGTGAAAGGGGAGAAAGAGAAGTAAGGGGTCAGAGGTGTATTTCCAAACATGGGAAAGACTGACTGGCTGTCCTCCTGTTGTGTCAGAGGAAGAGGAGAAAGGAGACCTGAGGTGTAGGGTGATGTAAGTGCGGCAAGTGGAAAGAGTGGGACAGATGTGTTTTCTATTTGTGGTACAAGAAAGAAGGGAGAGCTGTAAAGGAAGAGAACAGGAGTGGGAAGGGGGAGTGTGAAATGATTACTATGTTTTCTGGCTTTTTCTTGGAATAAATATTTGCATTCTATTGTGGAGAAAGAAATGGATACAAGAGAAAAGATTTGAGGAGTGAGTCAAAAGTAGGAGGAAAAAAGGCTGAAATTGCAGGTGTGGGATCAGCTCAACTAGAGGAGAGCTTAGTAAGCAGCAGGAGAGCGAGAGAAAATGTGCAATAACCTCATTTTCAGACTGGTTTCCTTTTCTACACATTCTGGGACAGGTAGAATAAAGTGAAGGAAATGGGTATTTAAGATGATCATGGGTTCAGGATTGGTTGAAGTGGACCTAGTTGTGGAAAGGAGAAGCAAAAGCCCTCAAGGGTGGAAACAAAAAGCGAAAAAAATAGTGTGTCAGTGTGAAAGAGGGGTGAAGTCCTTGGTATCGGGAACAATGAGCAGTGCTGAGAGAGTGAATTGATTCCATTCAGTATATGCCAGGTCATCCTTTGGGTCAAGTTCTTGGATGAAAGATTCTTTTGGAGATGACCGGAGAGGAGACTGCTGGCAGTTTGTGCTCTCTCACAACCCCATGCTTGAATTTATAATGTGTTTTTGAGAAAGTTTTTAAGAAGAACAGCATTTTGGAGAAATCCAGAGAATATTGTCTTTCCTTTATGGAGACAGAGGAGTGTGTAAACCATGGCTGTGCCAGCAGAATGCTTCTATGCTTTGGTGACTGGTTCTGTCTCATTGCATGATTGATGTGAAAGTAGTTTTCTTACTGGTTTCTAACTCGGTAATTTTGTCCTTTGCAGCAAATGGTAAGTAGATAATATGTCTATGATCTCTCACATACTGATACTGACTTGTGTGTCCTGCTTTCAGAGCTGAGACAAGGTCATAGAATTACATTATCATGGACTGTGTTCCAGCTAATGTTATACCATAGAAGGTACAAAACCCCAAGCACAGTGCTGCAGTAAACATGGTTGTATGGCTTTTATTTGTATTGAAGGACAAAGCAAGCTTGTTGCTGTCTACATGTTACACACAGGAAGGCTTTTATAATAGAGAATTTTTTTTTTCTTAAAAAAATAAGTGATTTTTTAGGTGTTATATGGAATTGCTGTCATTCATGATGCAGGCTCCTCAGTGTTTAAAATGTTAATCTCAGGTTTTTGCATCGCTTTAGTTTATCTAAAGATCAAGAGAAGAATGCTGCAGAATAGACTTGTTTGCTCACGAGTGGAATATTGAGCTGATCCTCTGATTTGAAAAGTTTTATCCATTACCTTGTCTGCCTTTCCCAAGCAACTTTCTGCCTGTCCCTGTGTGTTATCAGTGTTTGGTCATGCCAACAGCTTATTCATGTTGGCTTGCACATGGCTTGCATTACTGAGAAAAAGAAAAATCTTCCTATTTTCTCTTCAGAATCTCTCATAATTTTCTGAGCACAATCAGTTATGTGGTTCTGATCTGTATTCACGCTTTTGTTTTATTTTTGGTTTTTTATAAGGTTTAGAGAACCTTGGGCAGTTACACTAAGATAATGAATTCATGGTAGTGGAAAAATACAAACACAAATGGGAGAAAAAATGTTTAAGCTCTTGAAATTGTGGTGAGTGGTATGTACAGCACTTTTAGTAAAGTTTTTGTACAGTCTATGTTTGGTGTAGATTTTCTTCAGCTACTCACATAAGTCACAACACACTGGGCATGAAATTTCCCAAACCTTGTAGAGGTACCTGAAAGAGGTAAAGCAGGTTCATGTATTTTTTCATTTCTTGTTCTTAAAAACAAATATTCTTGACTGCATCTCTGAAGGAGGGAATTCTACAAGTTTTATTTTTCAGCATTTATTATTGTTTCCAACTTTCCAAGATACCTGTCACTATAATGAATGTTTTCCAAGCTCTTTGGCATAGCAAAGATAAGCATGTCATATTGTTAACCTTTATCACTTTCCTGGAAGATAAGAGTTTATCCCAGGTTTTGTTTGTGTAGTTTTGGGATTGGGTTTTTTTATTATTTTGAGGTTTTTTGTTTATTTTTTAAAAATTCTTTTTATTAAGCATGTATTTTAAAAAGTTCTGAAGAGCAGCCAACGTGTTCAAGGGGTATATAATATAAAAGTGTTAGTTTTAAAAATCAGTAAGATATGGTTTATAGTTTGGAGAATTTACAACACATTTCAGACAAAGCCATAAGCAGCGGATGTTGCAAAGACAAAAATCAGTCTATGAATGTTGAAAACTTTCATGCAGGCAGCTATTTTAAGGAGGAATTTGAAGGAGGTAGAGAATAATTAATTACTGTGGAGGAAGGAGGCATCAAAGCTGATAGTACAGCCCACAGGAAAGTAGTGTACAGAACAGATTTCTAGTGAAAGCAGTTTATTTTTAAAAATAAACTCCCTGTTTTGTTAATATTGTCTTACTGTCTTGGAGCTGGAAAGCAAAACTAATTGTAATTGCCAAACTGCAAAACTAACATATATATTGAAAGATAAATCTTAATCTTCCTTAACTTGTTCCCTAATGTTCCCTAAACATGCCCTCTGTTCTCCAAATACTTAACTATTGCCTTTTTATTAGACTTCAGCCTTGTCTGTTCTCCTGAATGGTGCCCTGATTTTGATACTAGGCAAAAAATGAAGAGAAACTAACACACAGTGTATGCAACAGCATTTATCATTCTTTCATACTCCTCCAGTTTCTGTATTAATTCTTTTATGTCCATTGTGTGTATATTACAGGATCAGAGGGTAAATGACATGCAAAATTCTAAGCAGCTTTGACTCTTGTTATGAAATTTCAGCCTTAGAGTCAGCATGTTCTGTCCAGTTCCTCTGAAATATGATTTTATTTCAGGACAATGTGGCTTTTCGTGGCAGTTTTCTGAGGGACCCTGTACAAGCAGAGTGCCATGAAAACTGTGGAGAACAAGTGCTTGTTGATTTTAATACTATGAGGTTGTGAGAGAGACTTCCCCTGTATTCAAAATCATGTATTAAAGTTGTTCTGGGTAATAATTGGGACACTGTGTGTGTATCTAGAGGAAGAATACGAAATGTGATTCATGCCTGCAGTCAGTGTGAGGAGAGGCAAAGGGAGGAAGTGAATGGGAAGAAATGAGAATAAACAGGTTGGCTACTGATCATGTTTATAGATCAGCTTTTACTGGAAAATGGCCCAAAGTGTTCTACCAGCTATGTGCAGAAATTGATCCATTTGTCACTGGAAAAGGGCACAAGCATTTCTGAATGCAAATATGGATGCTGCTGAAAGCCTAATCCTACCTGTGCTGGAATTACGTAAAAGAATGCTGGAAACCTTGTATGTGTACTGATAGGGTTTACCTGTTTCCAAAAGATGATGTTCCCATTGGCACCAAATTTTGCTCATTAAAGTTAATCGGTCATCAAAGACTGCCATCTTTTGAAATGCATTATTTGAGTTAATCTTTCTACCAAAAAACAGTGACCCAAATCAAGCTCATGAGAATAAGTCAGTTCTTGTTATAGCAAAAAACCACAGTACTTAACTGTATTTTAGCAAGTCACCACAAATACCAGTATGATGCTTTTCCATAGTTTTAGAATTTTTTAGAAGTAGAATTTGATGTTACTGTTCCAAAAGCCAGTTTGCTGCTGCTTTACTGTGCAAACATCACCAGCAGCAGCATCTTTTCTGCACCTGCTCTGCCAGCAAGGACCATGTATTCTTTGCCAGATATGATAGGATATGGTATTATAACCTCTATTTTTGATTTTTTTTTTGGCGGCTTCCTTTTTGTTCTGTTCATGGAAATTGTAATCTGAGATACTTCATGATTTTACTTGGTTTCTGTTTTCATCCAAAAGATAGGAAGGGAAACTTACTGGTGATACAGTAATAATTGAAGATTATAACTGGCAATTAATTTTCACTGCATGGGTAGATTTATAACATTAGCAAATCCTCCATGACTAGCCTGCAGCTCTGCCTTTTGTCTGGTAGAGCACTGCATCTAGCCTGAAGCAATCTTTCATTGTGCTCACTGGATTTTGCTGAAAATAAAATCTGCTGTGGCCACCCAGCACCTGAAGAGGTGAATATACAAGTGAGCATCAGAATGCTGTAGTGCAAAATAAGAGTGGTGAGTTTATTGATGGTTTAAATAGTGGTTTAAAGAGGTAGCTTTAAATTAGGTAACGATTACGTGATTGCAATGTAATCTTTTCCTCTGCAGTTTTTTTATTGTAAAATACAGGCAGTGAATTCACATGTTCCATCATATAAAGAGGTGTGCAATAGGATTAAGGAAATATATATTTTTTTCTTTGTTAAAAAATGGAAGTAAATTGGTCAGGGTCCATTCTGAATTTCTTGTGTTAGGAAGAACTTGTATTTAGAATATAAGTAGGGGCAGAAGAATTACCTTAAGGGGTCAATTAATTTAAGTATTACTCGCTGTGCAAAGCAATCTTGAAGAAGGCTGAGAGGGCACAACTGGGAGAGTAGGAGGGATGTGAACGCTACTGGTTTTAATACAGCTTTATTGATATACTGTATCCCAGTTCTGATGTGCACATCAGGTGTTGGGAAAACTGGAAGCAGTTCAGAAAAATCTGCATTAATGTGAGGTCAGATAATCAGCTTTGGAATGGAAGATTTAAGACGCTCAATCTATTTAGTTTATCAACAGACGGTAGAGGCTACCTGATAAGTCTGTAAGTACTTAGGGTGAAGGTATCTGACAGTTAGATGGTTCTTTGTCAGACAGATTAAAGGGATTCTCATGGCTGAAAGCTGAAGCTAGATCAGTTCAGACGAGAAATAAGGTGTAGTTTTCTAATGATACAATTAAATAAGAACATCTTATCAAGGGATGTAGTAGACTTTTCTTTACACAAAGTCCTTGCGTAATGCTCTGGTGCTTTCCCAGGAAGGATACTTTCCACAGCTAGAAAGGTTGGGTTTGAAGCTAGAGTAGTGTGATAAAATTCTATGGTCTGTTTTAACATAAAAATTCAGTACAGATAATAAGGAAGCTTTTTGTTCTTAATTCCTCTCCTCTCTAAATTTCATACATTTTAAATGCTTCTTTTGTAAAAAGACAAGTTCATGTGTGAAAGATGAGGTGATCACAGCAAAAAGGCAGTTTCCTAGTAGGATGAATGAGAAGGGACTATCCTGTACCACTTTCCGTTCTCCCTTTCTATTTTCCTGTTCATCAAACCTGCTAATATCCCTCTGATAATCTAAGCACAACTTAATCATTTACTAGTACAATTTTTAGCCATCTCAAAAGCATTGTAGATTAGTTTGTGCTGTCTCCCTCTAAGTTTATGCAACCAATAACTGGGCCCAAGCACCTTCTTTGGCTTTACTTTATTTGCAAAGCAAAGCAAAGCAAAGCAACCTTTGTTAACACTTTTCCTAGTGCTGCCTTCTTGTCCATGGATTTATGAGGACATAGCAGGTCAATCTTCACGGTAATGTAAGAGGCTTTGTAATTTCTAATGAACTATGTGAGAACTCTTATTGTCCTGGTTTTGCAGAAGAAATGGTAGGAATCTGTTGAAGGACTTTAGCACTTGCATAATTTAATTTGCCTATGTTGTAAAATCATAACCAATCTAAATGAAAGTGTCACTTTTTCTCTTGGTTATGCCCACAGCAAGGCCAAACAATACTGAATTAAGGTCCCATTCAGCTTACATGAGAGGTGTTTTAAGGGCATGTAACGACAGGACAAGGGCTTTAAAATGGAAGAGGGTAGATTTAGGTTAGGCATCAGGAAGAAATTCTTTCCTGTGAGGATGGTGAGAACACCGGAACAGGGAAGCTGGGGATGCTTCATCCCTGGAAGTGTTCAAGGCTGGGTTGGATGGGGCTTTGAGCAGCCTGGTCTAGTTTCCCTGCCCACAACAGGGGGTTGGACCTAGATGTTCTTTAAGGTCCCTTCCAACCCAGGCCATTCTCTGTTCCTGTGTCATGTATGTTAAAGGAAGTCCCTAACCTACTTTAAGCAAAAACAAACTTTCAGAAATTTCCTCGGTGCTGATGGTCCTGTAACTCTTGTAAGCAGTATATACAAAGTGTAAAGCAAATGTGTTGTATCTCAAATTTATAAATCTCTCTTACCCCCTTCCCAGTATTACTGACTCCAAAAACTTGTAAAAGAAAGCAGCATGAATTGAGGTTCTAAAAAAACCATATGCAATAGCGTTTAGTTTTTTTTAAATGAACTGTTAGGAGTTTTGGCTTATAGACCCAACAAAAACTAAAGAATGTTTGGACTGCAGAATATAGGGGGTTTTGGTTGGCTGGGTTATTTCCCTGCAGTAAGAGAAGCTAAAACAAACTGTAGTTTGGAAGGTGAGGTTTGCAAATGTGTGTCAGTGTGTGTTGTCTTCTATAGCCATGTGAATTCTCTGTGCTCTTTCTGGTCAGATACATACTGGGTCATGCATTTATTGTGCTACATTGTAATAGCATCATGAGGAGGTTCTTAAGGTCCACAGAATCTGTATCTTCCTATTTCACGTTTTCACGTTTTTGCCTGTGACAAGGTGGCACAGCTTGACAGGTGTGTCTGATCCATCAGTCCTTAGCTGAGTAGTTACAGGTTATTTAGGAGTTTACACTTGAAGTCTCCTTTGGTGTATTGCCTGTGTAGTGAGCTGGGCTGAATGTTGTGAATGAATGTCCCTGTCGTGGTCTGCTCACCATGTAGATTCCTCTGTCCACAATTCCACAAATATTGGATTAGGCCAGGACTTGCTGTTAGTCAGGTGTTCTCTGCAGAATGCTAACAACCATGCTAGCATCAAGGAGATGATTGCTCTACTTAACCTTCCCAGCATCCTTTAATCCATACCTACATTGAGGTAAATTCTGTTTGAGTCTGTGGCAAATACAACAACAAAAGATGGTATTTGCTTTGACATAAGGCACTAAAAAGGGTAATTTCTGATCTGAAAGCACGAGTTCAAGAAGGAGACTGATACCCTGCAGTAGGGACCAGTTCATTAAAAACTGGAGGGAACAGTCAGAGAAAGTTACTCTACCTGCATAGTGTGACCAGCAAAGGCAGTGGTTTGATGGGACTGTGTATTAGGCAGATCTGTCTCGTTATTGCTGCCAGATAAAGATCTTTAAAATATATGGAAACTCCATTGTACTATAGAAAGCTTGGGGCTTCACCTTCCTATGAGGTATTTCCATCTCTCTGCATCTGATTGAACTGAAATTGTATTTTCTTAATACCCATCACCTGCTGAGAGAGAACCACAAGAACCTGTGAGAAGGAAAAAAATGTTACTTGTACTTTAGTGACTTCAGGATGCTACAGGCAAGGTAGGTTATGCAGTGTATACTGGGACACTTGGGACTGAGGCACTTGATGTTGATGTAGGAGCTTAAGGATGCAGAGAGCTAGTGCACAATCCTGAAAGTTACATCAGACCATGTTTTGAATTGTGTGCTGGCTAAAATAGCAGCAAAGTGTAGTACAAATATAGCTTTGCAGTCTGAAAAAGATAAAAAGTGCACAAACAGGCCACAAGGATGGTCAGAGGGCTGGAGCCCCCTTTCCTATGAAGACAAACTGAGACGGTTGGGGTTATTCAGTCTGGAGAGGAGAAGGCTCTGAGGAGACCTTATTGTAGCCTTCCAGTATCTGAAGGGGCTACAAGAAAACTTGTGAGGGACTTTTTGAGTCCTATAGTGATAGGACTAGGACGGATGGATTCCAACGAGAGGAGGGTAGATTTAGATGGGAAGTTAGGAAGAAATTCTTCACCTTGAGGGTGGTGAGACAGTGGAACTGGTTGCCCAGAGGTGGTGGAAGCCCCATCCCTGGTGGGGATTCACAATTACCCTTTTCCAAGATATCGATTATGTTCTCTCATTTGATGTCACAACTTTTATAGTGTGCTTGGGGTATTTGACCTAAATGAAAACTGGTTTTAATTTGTGATGTGTTGGAGAGTATTTGTTTTATTTGGCTATCTATGTTTTAATAATTTGAAAAATTGCAAGAAATCAGTGCTGTTACTTATCTGTTACTTGATGTGGCACTCAGTGCCATAATCTAGCAACCGCAACGGTGGTTCAAGGTTTGGACTCGATGATCTCTGAGGTCCCTTCCAACCCAGCCAATTCTATGATTCTATGATTCTATGATCAGTCTCTCTTTTAGTTTTTTTACTGTGTTTCTGCTGTCTCTTGCATAGCAACTGGTTTTAGCAATGAAAAGTGTATGTTATACACTCTAAAGTGGAATTAGTGTTTGGGAGTTGGTCAGTATGTTTCTGTATTATATAGCTGGTATGTTTAGATGATCAATGTCCATTGTCAGTATTTTAGTTGGGCTGTTTCCATTGTCAGGAGGGATGGGTCCTTGAGAATTCTCTGATACTGCAGCAAAAGTAACATTTACAAAAGCGCAAAACCTGCACCTTAAGATTCTTATAGATACAAAAACCTCTACATGGATACTGATTTGAAAGTGTAGTGCTCAAATAGTGTTCAGTGCCATTATCTAATATATTGGCTTTTATAGGTGTTGGAACAGTTAGCCCATGTATGCATTAGCATCTAGACTGTCTTCTGCACTGATCAGGCAACCTGTAGTTGACACCTGCTGTCAGTTAAGGATTGGTGATGGGTCCTGGTGTCTAGAGATCTTCCCCTGTGTCCTGGGGACAGTGAGTCTGGCTGGGCATATGTTGCTTTCATTTGGCATTACTGGTTTGTTCCTCTCTGCTTATCACCTTCTTCAAGAGTATAACAGTAACCACAGGGAAAGGGGGTTCAGCAGAAAGTGAGATCTCTGATGTCTTGCTGTAATAAAATACCTAAACTCTGGAGCATTTTTTAAATATAAAGTCAAATAAGATAAATATATTTCTGCATTTTTGAATTGTAGCCTTCTTTTAAGAATATTATTGGGTTTATTTTAGTTTTAGTAGAGGTTTACCCTTTCAGAACCAGTGAACATGGCTTTAATGCTTTAGAACACTTGTCTAAAGCACTTGGCAGGCTGCTAATTAAGCCTCTCAAGCTTTATGTGAAGTGTCACAGAGAAACAGAAACATGGAGTGCCCAAGTGCCTTCCTCCAAACATGTAAGATAAATCTCCAGCTGTATTGCTGGATTGCTTTGGTTAGATGCACCTTCAATTGGAGGTTGTATGAGGTAGAGGTGAATGGAAAAAAAATAATAAAATTGCTACATATAGTTGCAGCAACATTCCCCAGAGATCTGTATCTTGTTAGTTACAGTGTAGCTAGTTGCATCTTTACAGAGGCTACATCCCCTTTTCCCTCACTTTGAATAACTGTTGATGTTTTTCTGAAGAGGAGGATACCAGAAGCCTGGTTGCCTTTGTGGGGACCTGCAGACTGAGGCCAGCCACGACTTTACACTGCTGCTAGCAAGTTAAATTTTAATTCTTTCTTTTTTTGAGGAGAGAAAAACTGCCTTTCCATATCTCTCCAGAGTTTGCCAATCTTACTGGGCTATCTTATGGAAGAGATGTTGTCATCAAAAAGGTTGTGCTTTTTTATTGTTAGGTTTTGTGTGTGTTTAAAATTTTGCTGTATTTTCAGTCAGAGATCTAGCAAAATCCAAGTCTCTGTCCAAACAGCACTGGCAAACCTTGCCATGGAGTGTATTATTTATGCGGGAGTATCTGTGGGCTGCACTCTACTGATGTGTGTATTGAAACCTCCATTTAGAATCATGGGACTTTTTCCTCAGAATTTGCTCTTAGATCCAAGCAGCTGGCAGAGTATTGATTTGATGCTACTGTGTTTGTTCCATAGCTTGAAGGAGGCTTTTCTTCACTTCATGTATCAGTTCATAGTTTGCTTTTTTTTTTTTATGAGAGCAAACTGACTCAGAGTTGGTTTGTTCAGAGAAACAATCTGCAGCAAGGAACTTGCTGTTTTATATAATACCTTCTTTTGGGTTTGACTTGCTCCTGGCATTTTCTGCCATAGGTTTGCTTTTAATTAGAGGGGTTTGGGCAGGTGAAAGTGCACAGAGGGCTAGAGGTGAGAGGAATTTACCCTGGAGAAGAAGGGTAGGGAAGAGGAGCAGGGGGGGATTTCACGTTGTGGTAGAGATCTGGGAGTGTATCTTCTCAAGTCTCAGGGGATGTGTCCTGGCTAGTACCATGCCCTTTTGCCTAATTTGCTTTATGTGGAAGTGCTTCAGATATGCCTAATAGTAATACTATGGGAGCTTGCAGATTGCCAGAATGTTTGAAGGAACCAAGAAGTGTGGTAAATGATTAAGTTTTTGTGTGCTTAGAGTGTCCCAAGTTTTGATGGTGTCTGGGCTACCAGTGGCTTACAGTTCCCTTGGAATGTGTGTTCAGCACTCTGCATGACAAAATAGAGGGCAAAGTTTTCATTAACAGTGGAATAGCTCTCATTAGGAATGATCTCGTTCACCTTAGATATCCAAAAACCTTTCTTAAAAGTTCAGCACATTGACTATTTTGAAAATAAGAACATCTGTCTTTCATTTATGTTTGGAGGTTGTAAAATCTGGAAGTCTTCTGAATATAGTTGAAAGCCACACAGTTAAATCAGTGCATGTCACTTAAGGAGATCCTTATAGCCTTGTACACAGATGTCATGATAGTTATGTAGTAATCCAGTTATTAAAATATAAATTTTTAAGCCTGTGTGTGTAACTTTTTTCTGTAACTTTAATAAAGCGAAATGTGATTCCAGTATGTGAAATAAGTTGTTGATAGAACTGGAAAAAATAGTTCTGTATTATTTACAAGTAAATATTTGTATGGGAGGAATGCTTTAGTTCTTTTCTGTATAGTATATCTTTCGGGTGGAATTTTAGCAGAGATTATTTTATTCACAATTTCATGAGCCATTTTGCACAAAGTTTGACATTTGGTAATGCTCTGTTTCCACAGAGGAATAAAAGTCCTTGTAAGGTTATTGAAACATGCAGTTGTAAAGCACTTGTAAATTATCTTGGAATGTAAACAGTGATTGTGAGCTAGCTATGAGTATGTTATTTTAAGAACCGGGGCATGTTTTTATAATTAACTGGGCGTAAATGATTGCTAGTGATTTTTATTATATTATAATTTCTTTTTCATTATTGCTCCCTTGTTTTTTTCTCCCTTTCATTCTTTGACGAGGAGAGTTTTCATCTTTTAATTTTGGTGGCTACTCAAATGGCCAGCTTCTGAACTTTGGGTGGTAGATAATTGCAATATTCTCCTTGCTGTAAAAATGTAGTTCTTTGATGAAAGTAAACCTACCCACTTTGTGTACGTGCAGTTACAGACTAAGATTTTGAATCCAGGTTTCCATCTTAGTTATGTGTGCGTTTTCCATCAAAATTGTTAGCATGTTGAATTTGATGGCTGATGACTTTGATAGTGTTAGCCATAAAGTTCAGCTGGTTCATGAAATGGAAACTACTTCCACTTCAATGATAAAGAAAGAGAATTGTAATTACAAAGTTCTGTTTTGTTTATAAGGAGTTTAGGATGATATAATTAGGAAGAAGAATCTCTTTTTTGGTATTGATGAACATAAAACTGTGTTGAGAAAATGTGGTAAAATTACAAGATTTTTGAAGTGATGTTGCAAGCATCCTTCAAGTATTGCAAATATAGGTAATGAGTTTCAAAGTTATAAAGCAATATTTCAGACATTTAAAAAAACCTCATTTATCAGTAAAGAAATCGGTATGTAAGGTATCCAGACTGCCTCAACTGCTGTATAGTCAGTCATACAGTAACTATGCATCACTATGCATCCACTATGCATACTACCTCAGAGTACGTGCTTCCATATAGTGATATTTTTTTACAGATCTTGGTGTTTTTTACATTTCAATAGCATGTTGTTCTAATTAAAGTAAAAATATTTCAGTTTTATGAACTACAAAGATTCTTGGCTTTATAGTGCTTGCAATCAAGTGAAGTTTCAAGTGTGGCCATTTGACTCTGTTTAGGTATCAAATGTTTTACTGCAGTTGAACTTGGACACAGAACAAATGCACTTTGAGGTATAAAACTGGTTTAGGAATCCTCTGCCTATGACAGAAGCTTTGAAGATGTTTCATATTTTCATTAATGTTGTGAAAGAAAACGTAGTCTGGGTTTAAGAGTTTTCCTTAGGCATAGAGTTTCTATGATGAATGCTTGGAAAAAAAATAAATGGCCTGTTTAGCCTTTTTTCTCTAGGAGCTACAGAATATCTTTTCTGTTGGAAAGGCTATTTGTGATAATCTCAGAAGCAGGATGATATTTAATTGTAGATTAATACATCATTTACAGAAGCATTATTAAGAGGGAATTTAGATTAGCAAGTGGTATCCCATGCCATTCAGATACAGAGTTCAACAAAACTCACATGTCTATTAAACCAGATATTCAGAAGGAAGGTGCACCTCACCTAATTTAGAGGGTTTGTGAATGATACTCCAAATATGCACATTACAGATATACATGGTCATTTCTTGTACTGTGCTGAGATGTTAGTGCATACTGCGTTTTTTTCTATAGTCTGATACTTAATTTCACAGCCTCTTCTGGTTAGAATAGTGGCTCTCTCTGACTTTGTTCATTTACCTTTCATTAATTCCATGTACCACATAAATATCTTATCCAGATGCTGCCAAATCACATATATTAAGAGATGTGTAATAATGAATACACTTATTTTCTTGTGTGATGCCTGAATCAATAAATTTGAAAGTGTTTAATTACAATGTACATAATTCCTCCTGGTGTATGGGGAAAGACACGAGGAATTCAAGAAATTTGGCTGAAAGTTTTCCCAGTAGGCGATGAAGGAATGCAGAGTTTGACTCCTCCCTTGTCCACTGTCCTGCCTGTTGCATTGCCTGGTAATTAGTAACAGCCCTCCAAGCACCCATGCACTTACAGGAGGGGTAAGATTTGCTCCTTGTATTAGCATGGACATTTTTTTTGCGTTTAATGGCATTGGTGAAAAAGTCTCTTACGTGGTCTCCATCCGTGGATCTTGATGACTTTTTATTGGTTTATGATGCTGGACTTTACCTTAAATGCATAAGACAAGGCGATGAACTTCTGCTTCTTCATCTCTTTTTTTTCTGTCTGCTCAAGGCACTCTCACTGCTGGAGCCAGGTGTGTGCCAGAGAATTAAGAATGCCTCTGAAGAGGTGTGTTTTGGACTCTTATCTGCTAGGAGGCACAGCAGACTTGAACAAAAGCTGAAAAAACATGTGAAAACACCTGGAGAATCAGTCTTTAAACAGAACTTGTTTTAATGGTTGTAGGATTAGCATAACCCTGTGACACTGTATGAAATAAATTCACAAGTGCTTTGCTACACCCATGTCCTCAGAAGAGTATAATACTAGAAGCAGTATTGCTTCTAAGGAAAGTTGACAGGCATTGGTCTGCAGTGTAGGAAGTATTGAGGGATCCAGTGATGCTGGTGAACTGTTAGGTGTGTAAGGTTATTCTGAGAAGGTGGGTGCTGATGGAAGCATCACTTCTGGATCCAGGTCATGTCAGCAAATATTGTTGCTGACCTTTCGTGGGTTTCTGCTGAGAACCTGAGACAATAACTGGGCAGACCCATTTCCAGCAGCTTGCTTCGATCTCATAGCAGTTTCTTTGAGTGGGTTCCTAGGTCATTCTCAGCTCCCCAGTAAAAATGTCTGAGCCCTTTGTATCATAACCTCAGTCAAGTGTCAACAGCAATGAAGTTTCAGTGTCCTCCCTACAAGGGAACCAGACTCAAGGGACCACATTGAGAAGGAGGCTTGCTACATCTAAAGTCAAATGATTGGAAAACATTCTTTATTTTTTGATCAGTGTATCATATCTCAAGATCTGAATCAGTCTTCTGATTCTTGATTAGTGGTCTTTATTTAAAAAGAAAGACTTCTCAAGCAGGTAGAAGTTCTACCCTGTGGTACTTGTGTTACACCCTGAGGTACTAGCTAAGACCTACTAAATCATTGCTGCTGCCAAATAATAGAAACAGAGGTAATTTTATGAAGAGTGATCGGGAAAGATCCTTGTAGTCATATACTTAAGATTAAAAATAGGAAAAAGTTATTGTCCATATTTTGAGTAGTTAATTCCCCAAAAGCCACCTCTTTCTGCTGCCCAGGAAACAAATAAACAAAACAGCTCCAAAAATAACTGAAGCTTTTCTAAGTCTGTTTGAGAATGTGAAAATGAAAGTGTTGCATAATATTTTGTTTGTTAAGTAGTGAGAATTACATTGGCGGGGGTCAGAATATAGCCTGTGCTGTATTCAGTGTGGCAGAATCTGAAATAGAACAAGAACGTGATTGAACTAATGAATTCTTTCTTTCCTTAAAAGGAGAGACCCATTAATAGCTTTCATTATATTTGTGTGTATGCCTTTGATTGACAATATTAAACTGATTATTTGGAATATGAGTAGGTACCATGCAGCATAACAAATGCAGATCTTTTTTTTCCTGACATACACAATTAACACATGTCTTCCATAGCTTCTTTATTTCTTTGGTTTTTTGCTGTTTCAGTACTACTAAATGTGTAGGTTACTTTAAACGGACTTGGTAAATTTTTTGATGTCTTCAGAACTGAAATATCTGGATATTTCAGAGGGAAAGTACTTACTGTTTCTTTTGCTCCTACTTTAGTTGGTAAAAGCTCTTCAAGTTTCTTAAGGCCTTTTTGCCTAGCGTAGCAACAACAACAGAAATAATTTTTCTATCATCTAATGGCAGTGAATCTCATGAGCATGTCTTGGTAGCAGAATATGCTCCTTGAAAGGGTGATAGCTTTAGCTGAAGGGCTTTATTATGAGGCCTTAAATTGTGGTTGATCCTGTACCTGTGAGAAACTAACTTTTTTAGTAGAACCTTTGGAAGAATGAGGGAGCAGGAAGGAAAGGAGGACATCTGAATGTGGTGTGTACATCCGTCTGGGATGTTCATAGTCAAGATCTGATGGATGCTTTAGTGGTATATGGATTTGTACTGACAACAAGCTGATGACGTATGTATGCTTTTTAAGTCAGTAAATATACTTGACTGATTGTGCTTGCATAGGTAATTATTCCCTTTAGACCTGAATTCTTGAACCAAGATACTTGTTTTTTGGAGTTGTATGTTAGTGGTACTAAAGATTACTCTTCAATCTACAGGGAATATTATCACCTGTTTTAACTGTTTTGTTTTAAGTGGCTTTGGGATAGAGTTCTTGTATGTTTGTACTTAAGTTAGAAAGCTTCTAATTCATATTTCCATATCCTTTTATCTATTAATGAACTTTCTCTCATACATCTTTCTTTGGCATAAAGTCCTCTAACTGAAAAGAAAAAAACTCGCAGTTGAGCACTTGAGCAGTACCTTAAGCTAGATACCAAAAAGAAAAGTGAACAAAATCCGTTTAATTTGGAATTTTGTGAAGGAAACCTATGATCTTACTTAAAGTCTTTCTGAAAAGTAACTTACAGGAGAGACGAGTTACATAAGAGGCAATATTTCTGAAGAGAGGAGCTGTTAGAGGTGTAGGAGGCAATACAGAGAATCAGCAGCAGAATTATTTGTATCCTTTTAGGTAATACGTTTTCATTTAATATCCAGCTGTTGATAAAGAATGAGCAGACACTTTCCATCTTAGGTAAGAAGAGAGTTTTTAAATTAAAAGATGTTCTTGTCCTTGGCTTTTGTTGAAGGGGGAAAAAAATAAAAAAAGGATAGTAATTTATATACAAGGCTGCATAGAAAGTGCCCTCTCATTCAGTCAACTTTTGAATGCTGTGCTGTTTAGCTTGTGAAGTGCATATGTGCTGTAAATTGTGTGATTAATTAGTGTCAGAGGGTGAGATACAAAGTATTTGGATATTTAGTTACATTTGACTTTTTTTTAGTTATGCTTTTGACCAACCCAGAAATTGAAATCAGCTATAGAACAGGTACACACCAGATTCCCTATTAGGGGAATTCCCTGTGAAGTGATTTGATAAAGATTAGCTCTGTTACTATTACAATATACCAGTGATGTCCTGGATCTAGCAGTGATTATGTCTGCTGGCAAACTTCTTGACAGACTTAGGTATACAGTGATAGCCAAATATTTAAGGGATGGTACTGATTGTTAGCAGTTTACTTTAAAGTAGCAGCCTAGAGTGAAAGATGATATACACCAAACTGACACTTTTCTGGACAGAGCATCTGAAGTGTACTGAAACAAGATGTTTCCTTATTTGTCATAAAGAAATAGTAACTTGGTTGTAGAACTGTACAGTACACTTTTGGAGATGAGAATCTAGATTTTAAGTTTCTCTGACGTTTCTAGTGGCTGAGTTGTGGAGTATAAAGAAATGCTGACTTTTCTCAGCAGTAGTGGGTAATGGATACCTGAACATTAGTAAAGGCACCTACAACAATACGAGATAAAGTGGAAACTGCATGTGTGTCCACTCTTGCTGTACATTGACAAGTAATGAAATACTTACCAATTTGAAATATTACACCAGATAAAGGATTTTATTTTTATCATTTTTTTTTCCTCATTTACTCATCATTTTCCCTGCTAGAAAAATGAGAGGGATTTACTCATAAGTAACATTGTCTGAGAAATATTTTCATGATGATGATGATGATGTAATAATAATGTTACTGAAGAGCTGAGCTAGAAAGCTGTGAATTTTAATTTTTATAGGACCTTTTTAACACTTTATAATTTGTGTTCTTAGTCTAAAACGTGGGTTTTCTTTTAATAATGCATAACAAAAGCTTTATCAACAAAGAATAATGTTTGCTGCAGTTGTATATGCCAGTTGGATATGAATATCTCCTATAAACATTAGTAAGGCTTCTTTAATAAGGCTTTGAGATATCATCCCAATTGTCACACACAGCTTCTGAAAGTTATCTTATTCATTGCCTGTTCTATAGTCATAGTGAGGTCTCAGCCAAAATGAAGGGCCCCATTGTGGCTGCAGTGTATGGACAAATAGTAAGAGAATACTGAAAAGGCTGCAATCTAAACAGGCAGGGCAGACAAAGAGCATATTATCCTGATTTTAGAGATGGGATACTGAGGCACAGAAAAATCTAATCAGGATCATGGAAGAATGTTGTTCAGGGGCCAGGAATTAAGCCAGCTCTCTAGTCCAGTCCTACTACCTTAAACCAGAGTTGCTCTTCTGCAGAAGATAATACAGCTTTGCAGGCTAGCATGTAGGTGCCAGTTGTGTCTTGCAAAGTGTTTATGAAAAAACAGCAGCTGGAGGATTAAAGTCTGTCTTATGGCACTCTGCATAGAAGAAGCAGTAGTGAAGAGCTTTTTCAGACATCGGATTTTTCTTCTGAGGACTGTTTGACTGCATAGATAACAATTTTTTGTGTGTACTGACAAGAAAATGAAATAAGAAAGCATGCAATCCTTGTAGCGTTTCATTGCTAGCACTTCAAATTACAGACTTACTGAAATAAGATCTTATTTAGAGATCTTATTTAATAAGATCTTATTTATACGTTAATTGTATTTTAAAGTTTTTTGGTGCTTTTCTCCATTCAATAGTCCCTAATATGGCTATATTAAAAATTTTTCAAAACATGTAATATTTGATCAATTAACACAAGATCATTTAAGCTGGTTTGGGTTGGAATGAACCTTAAGAATCATCTAGCTCCAATTTCCCTGCATGAGCAGGGACACCTTCCACTAAACCAGGTTGCTGAAGGCCCCATCCAACCTGGCCTTGAATGGGGCATCCACAGCTTCCCTGGGCCACCTGTTCCAGTGCCTCACCACGCCCACATTAAAAAATGTCTTCCTAATGTCTAATCTAAATCTGCCCTCTTACAGTTTAGTCATTACCCCCTGTCATATTGCTACATGCCCTTGTAGAAAGTCTCTCCCCAGCTTTCTTGTAGGCCCTCTTTGGGTACTTGTAGGCTGCTATAACATTTCCCCAGAGCCTTTTCTTCTCCTGGCTGAACAACCTCAGCTCTCAGCTTGTCTTCATAGGAGAGGTGCTCCAGCCCTCTGATCACTCTGCAGGTTACAGACCTGGAAAGCCTTTTATCCACTCCCTCAAATGCTATTTACCTTGTTGACTGGATTGGTGGCAGTCTTGGAAATGACCTGCTTATGGATGGAAGCCATAACTAGAGGCCTTCATCAGAGATAAAAGGGAAGAAGTCTCCTTCCTCATTAGCACTCTTAGCTAAACTCTTAGTGCCACTCATATATAAAGGTTTTATCTATGGCAGGATTATTTGAATGATCCGTCTTTCAAGCAAAATATTCCCTTGTTGTTACCCATGAAGTGTTTCACCTTTTGGCTCTAGAGAGACTCATATATTTGAAATTTCAGGACTCTTACGACTTGCAGAGGTTCTTTTCTGAAACCAATCAATGTCTCAGACTCCCACAAGGGTTCCTCACTCCACTAATGAAAGTCAGCAGTGCCGAGCTACTGACCTTCAGCAGTCATCAGCTGTTGTAGTGCCAAAGCTGAGAAGGGGTCCCATGTACCTATAAATTGCCTGAGTACTTCTGTAGCTTCAAAATACAGAAATACTGAAGAAAAAAATAAAAAAGACTCCATACATTTAAATCAGCATTTGGTATCTCCAGATTTTCACCTCACTGCTTTTGCAGGACCAGTATGTTCATGTTGTCCCCTTGCCTCTTAAATGTGTTTGGCTTCAGAAAGCTTTACCATTTTACAGCAGAAAATCAGAAGCTGAAACACTCCATGTTTTCCATGAGTTATCGTAGTTAACTCACAGACCTGACATCTCTTCCTGTGTCAAAGTGCCAGCTCTCCCAGGGGAGAAGTTGGCAGAGTCCACCTTCTGTAGAAGTCTCTGAGAAAGGATGGATGTGGTGCAACCTTCTAGCTATTGCTAAAGGTCAAGCATCTAATTGAGGAGAACCATACATCAGTCTGAGCTAAAATTTAGTACTGTCATTGATGAAGGATACTGCTTATGCTGGCAAGTCTCATTTGCAGCAAGGTTTTACTTGGTCCACATCCAAGGAAGAAAGAATTGTTCTGTTTCTATGTAGTGGTTCATGGAGTCTCTCTAATCAAGGTGCACAACACTTGCTTTGCATTATGAGGGATATGAAGATGTTTTCCTACTGTTCCTCCCCTTACGCCTGCCTCTGGGAAGTTGAGAAATCAGAAGTCTAATGTGGAGATTGATAGTGCTCCTGCAGATCTGTATCCTTTCTATGCACACCTGTGTGCAGCCACACTCACTCTTCGAGGCTTTTGATAGTTACACATGTGGGCATCTAAGAGAAATCCACTGTAGGTTAAGAAGATCTGGGCAGGATTTCTTTGCCATGCTCTCCATGTGCAGCAGTCTGGGGATGGTTGTGCTGTGTGTTCTACAAATGGGACATCACCTCTCCTGGATACCTCGTGCATTGCCTGGATCCTTGTAGATGTATCTTCTAATGTTTCCTTGCACTCAGTAATTTAATTTTTGCTGTCATTTAATAATGCTGTTGCTGTCCTGAAGATTTCCAGACATAAGTGAGATGAAATTTGTAAGATGAAACCATCCAAACAGACCTCAGTGTTACACGACCCTCTCTTAGTGTGCACTGGTTTCTTAGTAGTATTACCTGCACCCTTCAAGTCAGAAATGAGGAGGCTCTTTAACTGAACAACAGGCGGGAAAGCCTCCATGTTCAGGCAAAAGCTAGTCTACTTAGTTACTGAAAATAACTGAAAAGTTAAATTGTGAAATGGGAACCTGATTTAAAAGATTCTGAAGTGTTAGAAACATAAGGAATTATGTAAAGGGAGATGATGATACACTTCTGAATGTTTTTATACAGTATAAATTAATTTGTTTACTGCTATCTTTAACTAAAAGACAAATAGCTTTATTTTTGGAGCCAAGTATCTTCCTTTACTATTGCACAGATACCTGTGTGAGATTTCAGAGCAAGCTAGAGGGACACCCCTGCTCCACAGTGGTTTTAATTGGTCCTGGTCCTCCTACTCCAGTTCTGGGCTCTGCATTTCCTTTCTTTTCCTCATGCTAGTGGTAGTGTTCATCAGGTTCTACATTGGGACAGCTTAGGGAATTAGGCTGTCAGAAAACCTGTCCCTATTTTGTTTTCTATTTTGCTTAGTCCTTCTTCTGTTTCAGAATTGTCTTTCATTTGACACCATGTGTAATCAGTTAATTGGTAGTAAAAGCACAAAGGAGGGGCAAGAATACGAAGTTTGGAGTCCCAAAAGGACTTTTTTGGGGTGGTTTTGTTGATTTTTTTTTTTAATTTTATTTTTTGTAGTACCCCATGAAAAATAGTAATGTCAGTGATGTGTAGACATTATAGTCCCTTCCAAACAGACTGTTATTACAACAGGTATGTAGATACTGTTAATCCACAATATTTGTTTAGATTAGTTATTGGTTATGAACTCCATGGTTGATTGGTTTGTTTCGGGTTTTTGGGTTTTTTGGGGTTTTTTTTGTCTTTGGGAACGGAAGGCACTGCTTCCATCTTCAATACAGTTTCAAAATGCCTAGATAAGGAAGTGCTGTACAAAATCTTTCCAAGTCATCAGGGCTTGTATTTCCTGCATAAACTGTAATTAATGAAAAATTCCCAGCATTCTTTAAGATTGCCAGCATCCTCATGATTATCCTAACCTGGGAGGCAGCATACCATTCGAAGTTACTGGTTTGGTTGAAAGTTGTCATCACCTTGACTGTTTTTGTTAATTTTACTTGCTGATTTTTCCCTGCATTTTTTCTCTCTTCCTCCTTCTTGTGTTTCATTTATTATTGCTGCAGAAAAGTCCAGTATGTCTATTTTCTTCTCATTAATCACTTGTTTTTTAGCATGCAGAACCTCAGGTTTCTTGTATTAACACCCAAAGGACATCAGTCAGGATTTATGACAATTATGTTTGGCCCTGTGTTAGTTATGGCCTGAATATTTACTCTTTTCTCTGTTTCATGGTTACTTCAGCCTCAACCTGCATTTTTCCATCAGAAAAGAAATGAACTTGAACATTGCTTTGTGGTACTGACCCTGAAGTTAGACACAGTATGAGCATGGGCTTGAGGTAAATGATATCCAGTGATCTCTTTCAACTTAAATTATTCTGTGATTAATTGCAGCTGTGACTCTGGTATTTTCAGAGGTAAAATGCCTCATAACTACCCAGCTAACTAATTACTGAAGCAGATTACTGGGGTTTTTTTGCATAAAAAAGGAAAAATAAAGGAAAACCAGACTTCAGGGATAGTAGAGCTAATGTTAAATGGAAAGAGGATGACATTTATTTCTACGACTGACCTGTCCATGTAAGCGTGTTTAACTGCTGAGTGATACCCAGAAGATGTCTTTCTAGTACCTCAGTTTCAATTTTCAATTCATCATTCAAATTACTTATTTTTTTATGTAATCAAAATGTAAAATAATCTAATGAACTGAAAGATTTTGTGTATTCATCTATTTTTTTAATGAAGGAAGAATTTGCACTTGTTCTTGGAACAAGTGGGAAATATTCAGCACATTTCTACACACAAAGTTAAAAAATCTGTATCTCCTGGAGTGGGAGAAAAAACATGGGTTTTGTTTTGTTCATTGGCTTTTTTTCCACAGCATTTTTTTTAAGCTTTTCATGTTAGTTTTAAACCAGTGTGTCATTAACAGTCTTTTTTTCTCCCCTCCTCTCTCCCGTTCTCTCACTTTAAACATAAACATCACTACTACTTTTTAAAGCAGACTTTATATTTAGTAGAGCAAGTGATACATAAGGCAATGTTTAAAATGTGTATAATTTACAGCAAAAGATTGTCATTAAATAATTAATTTCTTCTGCAATATTATCAGGTCTTACTGTTCAACAACCTTAATTCTGCAGTGGAAGAATGTTTTAGATTATTTCTAACTTGTGTTTTATTACCCAGGTGGATGTAAATTATTATGAATTGTATAATGATAGACAAGGAACTTCATATAAGTCATCTGGCTTTGATTGTTACTAAAAATAATTCCTTTGTGAGTGTTATTGGAGAAGATAAAAAGTCGTATCTGACACCTGCATTTTTGTGCCACAGTCTGCAGAAAGTTTTTAATGCACATTTTACCAAGCTGATGTCTTACAAAACTGTCATATGGCTACAGCTGCCTTTTTATTTGCAAATATTAGTAATCATAGAATGCCATATTGGAAAGGATCTCAAGGTTCATCTGGTCCAACCTTCCTAGGTAAAAACATGGTTTATATGAGATGGCCCAGCACCCTCTCGAGCTGAATCTTAAACATGTCCAGTGATGGGAAATTCACCACTTCCCTGGGAAGATTATTCCAATATCCGACTGCTGTCAGAGAGAAAAATTTTCTTCTGGTGTCCAGTTGAGATCTCCCTAAGAGTACCTTGCAATGGGCACTGCACCCATAAAAACTATGGTCAGAATTTATAGTTATTTTTTAAAGCACCATAGCAAAATATACACAAAGTAATATTTGTTTTGTTTTTTAATGTAGAAGAGTCCTGTTTCCTACAGTCAGCATTCAGTGTCTCTGTTTTCCACCTATCTTGCATATTTTTCATGTGACATGGGACAGTCTCACATCCTGTTAATTGAATAGCTCATTTTCAAGCAAGGCTTTTGTCAGTGTACAGTGTCAACAGACACAGCTGGCCAAAAGATTTCATTTTGAGCTGAACGATGGTTCAGTTCTACAGAGAGTGGGGTATGTATAGAGAGTACTTCCACCAAGTATGCAGGCACTGGAAAATAGGTTCTCTCTTCTGTGTTGCCATCAAGACCCTACTTCAAATCATCTGAAAGCATCTTCCACTAAAATGAGGTTAACTGTGAAAGGGGGCTGTGGGCTGCTGTTTCTTACCAGAAGGTCTGGGCAGTCTTTCTGTCTCAGTCGTGTAGCTGTCTGTGTTCAGAGACAGGGAGCAGGCAGATGGCAGCCTGTGATGGAGATTGCCATGGGAGTTTGGGGTGAGTACTGCAGGCCTTGGTCACTTGGTTTGTCTTTAAGAGGGCTGTGTTTGTGTGTGTGTGTGTGTGTGTGTGTGCAAGCTTTGGTAGAAAATAAAGACTATTCACAATCACTCTTCTGTTCCTCCCTGGGGTTTTTTGTACTTAAATAATTATTTTATTACTGTCTGATAGGCATTCACCTTACTGATTATTTACTTCAAAATTAAAATTTTCTTCTTCAAAATTAATCTTTCCTGAAAAGCTTATCACCATTGCTGCCAACTAAGCAGGCAGGGGCGTGTGATTGTTGTCTTTAGAAGATGATTTTTTGTTTGGAGAGACTGTTGTCTCTTTTGATGTATGTGTATATTGTCTAGATCGTCAGATGGATGTAATCTGATCTAAGAATGGTACCAGTGTCCAGAATAGTCCCTTTTAGTAGGACCTGGCAGCATTGAACTATTCTTATTTAAAAAAAGAGAACATATATAAAAAGATACATAGTTGTTTATATTTTCTGCTTTCTTTTGCATGTCAGACTTTCCTGCCTTCTTGTTAATTGTCTGACCTGGATTGCATTTGTATTATTATGCTTAGTTTAGTGTGTGTCCAGTTAGAATTTCTGGTGAGACAGTATTAATACTTCTTACAGTTTTAATAAAAAACCTAATTTATATATGCTCTGTGTGTGCTTACAAATCATTGATCTAATAATGAAAACTGATTTGTGCCAATCTTATTAACATTGATGAACTAATAGAGTTAGTTGAACCTGTTTGGACAGGATGAGTTTTCCCTTCTTACAAATTCCTTCAGCGAGATTTTTAAGGAAACCAGTCTGAAAAATAATGTTTAATTTTTTTTTTTTTTTACTATTCTGATTCAATATTCACAATTTATTTGTGTAGCATGATTTGCCATTTCTGATTCTGTCGTGTTGTGTCCTTTAGATTCTTGGGTTAATCTGGTTGGGCTTTTGACAGGTAGCTAATAATTTCAGTTCATATTGGAAATCTCACTTCTGTGATAGACACTTACACCTCCAAGGTGCTATTGGTAGGTCTCTGCAAAATTAAAAACCTTCCAAAGCACTGCCTCAGGATATCACTTACTCTGCATCTGTGCGTTGTTCTGATGATGTGTTTCTCGGCAGCGTTTCTGCTGCATTTGCCTACATGTCTGTGCAGTTTCTTTACATCTCAACTTCTGCCACCTCAGTGTCATAAAAACTCAGATGTGCTGTTTACCTGATAGGTGCAATGCTGTATGCCAGAGTTGTGCAGCAAGCTTGCAGGTACCAGAACATTTTCTTATTGTTCTGCCCCCTTGACAGTGTCTGGTGAAAACAGATGATTTTATGATCCTGTGAACTAACCTGCTTTCTTACACCATCTGTGTCCTTGGATAGATTTCTCCCGGATTCTCTAGTACATTTCCATAATACCTCATGTGTTTTTGTAAGATACTCTGCTGCAGTCAGACTTCACAAAAACTTAAAGTCAGACCCACACGGACTTCATACAGCTCAGAGCTGAGATTATTTTAGAACCTAGTACACAGAGCTGTGAACCTTAAATAGACTTAAGGAAGCTAAAATGGAAAAAACATTTTAACTTTTGTATTTGTAAAGGGCAAAGTATGTATGTTTTTATAACAAGATTGTCACCAGACCATTCAAGCAACAGAAAAAAAATATTTTAAATTGTTGAGATGTTTTGGAAGTATTTCTATCATTAGATGCATGTTTTAAGATTTTGTGACAAATTATACCTGGGAGAAACACTCCTTTCTGTGGAGTTTACAATGCTGTTAGTGGAAATCTGTAAATTCTGGTCAAAAATACCCGTGACTAAGACTTGCCAATGTAAAGGGATTTTTTTTAACATCACTAACTTACCACATTAAAATAAAAAGTAAAAGAACAAGCCAGGCACAGTATCTGCTTAGAGGTTTGTGTGTTTATTTTAGTAGTAGGGAGGATTTAATGTAATCCCACTGTGCAGTTTTGGCTTCATCAGTGTTTTGGGTTAGTGCAGCATGGTTTTGGTAGCGACAATCAGTATTAACACTAACTACACCAAGAAATTCCCAAAGGAGCTTATACCTCACCACTGCCATTCTTTTAAATTTGAATGTGTAAGTGCATGTGTCTGGCTTTAATGCATTTAAAGGCTTGGTTAGTCTAAGAATAGTATTGCAAAGGGGACTTGTTTCGTTAACTTTTGACTGGATTTCACAGCCTGGTTCGAACAGTGACATTGAGAGAGGCTTTTGGTTTCCATGGGGTAAAGGAGCAATTCACATTGGATCGGACTCTGAATTACTTTCTTGGTATTGTGCCCAAGGATGCTTGAATGAGCCTGTTTGGATCTACTTATGATACTGTCTGAATTACCATGCAAGTGTCGCCCTCTTCCTCTCTGGGGCTTTGGGGGACTGAAGAGCCAAGTACTGACATCATAAGCAGTGGTGTTACTCACACAGTGGTAGAGGCCAGAGCAGAATCACTTGTAAAAATAGTTATAGGGCCACAATATTTGCTTTGGTTAAGAGCTAATGTAATAAGTTGCCTGCTTGGTCATTTTTTGAAAGAAAACACTATTTTGAAATAAAAATGCCACTTATCGGAGAAGCAAGATTTAGTCATTGATGTTTATCAAAACAGCTACAGTTGGACATGTTTCTCTTCACTGAGAGTCTTCTCATTTTTCCTCCTGTTGCACCAGGTTGATATTTCAGTCTAAGTCAGAAGCCGCATTTGCAAGTTCTGTAACAGGTTTCAGACACTGCTGAGTAACACTGGAATCCCATTTTACGACATCTTAAAAAAAGACATCCCTGCACTGTTCTGAGAGGAAGTGCAGTCTGTGCGGCTGATACTTGGCATGGGGTTACTAATGCAGCAACACCTTTCTTAACAGCGTTGGGCGTGGTGACATGATCACACCAACGTGCATGAAATTGACTGTGTTTCTGCACTCTAAGCCGAGCTGTGGTGGATGACTACGTGTTCTTAAGTTATAGCAATGCAGAGAGAAACAAGTTACCTCACTTGTAATGTCAGAGCTCTGAGGCCCTCAGTAGTAATTTAAGCCCATTTTACTCTGAGTCTGTAATGGCTTAAGAATGCGTGTGCTGCATTTTGTGTTTCAGCTGAGAGGGACAGGTGCCTGTCATCGTCTGACTGTACCCATCTTTTGATTTCATTAAATTCCTCATGCTATTACTGAGAAATACTTCATTAGCCATTTTTGTCTCTTACCGGAGTTTTTGCTGGGGAAACAAGCAGTGGGGTGTTTAAACTAGGAGGGACTTTTGCACAGACTCGGAAATTCCATGTCATGACATCTGGTTCAAAACAGAGATGACATTCCTGACTGTATTTTAAGCTGTAGGATCCTTGACCTTAGTTACTATAACTAGCTTTTAAGTAGGAGACTTTCTCTAGCCATCTGTAGTCATGCTTGGAATACTGTAACATGGAGCATAACCCATGCATATGTTTTCTAGAAGGATCTTTAGCCAAAAATTTTAAGACATGCTCTTTCACTGTTTCAACAGTTGACCCGTACAGAAATGCTTATTCCACTTCTTGGTGGAGAGTGTTAAGACAAAGATATTGTTGCCTTTGTCCTGTCTCGGACTGGGAGATGATACTGCAGTATTAGTATAGAACACTGAAACCCAGGAAAGGAAAAAAAATCTCTTTAACATAGTAAAAACCTCATATGGAGCGGTGTATAATTTGCATTGTATAAATTAATATAACAGTAGTGGCCCTGCAGTATTTTCAATTTCTTTTCTTAATATATATTTAAAGCATACTTTCTAATTCTTGTATATATTTTTAACTTTCCCACAGATATGCACTTATTTGGCCATTATCCAGCTCATGATGATTTCTATCTTGTAGTGTGCAATATCTGCAATCAGGTAGTCAAGCCACAGGTTTTCCAGTCACACTGCGGTAAGTGAATGTTTTCTTTCCTGAATTACAGTGCCAAACTGGAGTGTGGTTCTTTTAAGAATCATTGCATACAATCATGGAAGAGGCGTTGCAGATACGCTTTTCTGGTTATCTTGTGTTCTTCCCACAGAAAATACTAGCAATGCATATTTCCTGTAGAGAAAGTTAAATTAGCTGTTCTAGAAGCTGGGCTTTTCAAGTTCAACTTGCTATATTAAATTAACCCATTACAACAAATAAATCCTGTTGGTTAGATACTAGCTAGTCTGAAACTATTATGACCTAACGTTGAATTGTCTTTTATCAAAGCTGCAAAGTGAGGGTTGTGATACTGATCTACATTAACTAGAAGTTGGATGGTATGGATTGTCTTCTGATGCGTAGATGTATGTAGGATTTATTTTTATGTTTAGGGTTTAATTTTTTACATAGCTAGCATGTCAAGTGACATTATATTAAGATTTTCTTGAAAAATGTTCATCTGAGAAGATGCAGAAATGTGCAGATATTTCTCAATTAATATGACAACAGCAAGATGACAATTTTTATGTTGATTATTTGTAAGCAGAACTACTTTAGTTAGACATTTTTGCTATTGATTAACAAACTACATTCCCATATTATCTGAAAACTTCATCGCAAGGTCTTGTTTATTTATTACTCATCCAGTGGTTTATTTGTTATTTATCTAGTCACTTGTTTCTGAAGTGGTGGTTGTTTTTTTAAAAGGATTGCAAAGTAGGACTAGAACAGTTAGCTTTGCATGAGGTTTAATAGAATTCACTTTGATCAAAGTAATTTAAATATGATTGCTTAGTAATGAAAAGTAACTGGTACTGAGAATGGAATGAAATACATTAAGAAAAGAAAAAAAACAATCCCAGCAAGATTTTTCTTGTCTACATACAACAAATAAACATCACAACTCATGTGCCCCTTTCAGCCTTGTTTACAGCAAAGCAAGTCCCTGTGAGGGTGACAGAGCACTGAACAGGCTGCCCAGTGAGGTTGTGGAGCCTCCTTCACTGGAGACATTCAGAACCCACCTGGATGTGTTTCTGGGTGTCCTACACTAGGTTGTCCTGCTTTGCAGGGGGGTTGGACTTGGTGATCTCTTGAGGTCCTTCCAACCCCCAGAGCCCTGTGATTTCTGTGAAGTCAATAAGAAGGAAAAGTAAGTGGGCTGAACAGAAAACATAAAGAGTTTATCTACTTTTGAAGATACATTAACAGATTATCTTGAGTCTTTATGGATGGACTGCTAACAAATGACCAGGAGCAGCTCCATTCATGTTTAAAGGCAGTTGTATGTTAATAGTAGAATATAGCATTTATATTCAGTGAATAGGGAAAGATATGAAAGCATTAGTGTAGTGGGAGAAGGACTTAGTAATTTAATGTTAGGGGCAGCTGATGATTTCAGTGTTTTAACAAGCCACCCTACTATTTTTTGTCTTGTTTTGTTTTCAAAATTTTTTTCTTGCTCTTAAGTTATATGAGGATTCTTCCTGTCCAGCTTCAGATATCTTTTGTTTCTTTCAGTGACAGAAAAGCTTCTCCATATAACGTCATAGGTACAGTGAATACTCAAAACATTAAACTGGTGCATTAATGAAAGGTCCACTACAGGACAGAACACTCTGTGTAACACCTTGCTGTAGTCTTCCATAGTGGTGCTGTTTCCTTGACATGACCTTCTGGTTTGGAGAGCAGTATGAGGAGTGGTCCTTTTTTCATGTACAAGGCATATATAGAATCATGTTTCTTCAAGATCAGAGTAAAATATTCTATGTTAGAAGAAGCTTCTTGAGATTGTGGAAGTAACAAGTTACCATCAATGTTAATGATGTAAACTGCAAAGATCCTCTGAACTACTGTCCTTTTTCTCTTTTCTCTATTACTCCATTATTTACACAGTTCCTTTTGCTTCATCTTCATTATAGCAATCATGTTACTCTGAACAACTGAGCATTCAATTCTGAAATACTTAACTAAGGTCAATGAAGACTTTTAAAAAAAATTTAAAATATAGTATTAAAAGAAATGAGAATACTGAAAATAATTGACCAAAAGTGTTACCTCTTGACAATTGTACTTAATATAGTGAGATTTGTTTCAGAAAGCATGTACTGAAATATTGCTGAAAGGCCTTTGGGAGAGCTTTAAATGTATAGGTAGAATATTGTGTTTTAAAAAAGAAGCAGAAAAGATGATGCACTAAAACCATATATAAGAAGTTTTAGCAGAGACAATGTTTCTTCAACTAAGTAGGAATTACTGTAGAATAGCTAGCTAATAATATATTTTTAATAATTAGTATGTTAAAAATACTACATGTTTAGAAGTGACGTGATCTAAAGATCTAAAGAAGAGCTACACATGGATCTCATAAATTGATTTCTGTGTGCATTATCTGTTGACAAAATGGTAAAAATCTTGTTTTAGAAAACAGGTTAACCATGAGCTGCTTGTGGCTGAAAAATCTTTCAACGGATATGTTAAGATATCAGTGGTCTATTGAGAAGGATCTTGAGAAGGCTTTCTTTGAGATATTGGTTCAGTCTGCACTTTTTTTTTCAGTGATAAGTGAATATTTAACTTTCAGGTTTCTTTAGTTTTGTCACCTGTTGGACACAGCTTGGTGGCACAGGTTTTGTTTAATTAGTTAGGTCATGTAGCAGCATACCTGTAAATTCAGTGATCCTGAATCAGAAGCCTGTCAGTAGACTTTGAGGTATTTTAAACTGCCATATTTACTGTAAAATAATGCATTTTACATGTCTTGATTTTTAGCTTTGAAGTTGTAACAAAGACAGTGGAGTAAGAGAGCAGTAGAAGCCACTACTGGGTTTTTGGCACTTGAAGGCTCCATGTCCTGTGGAGTCTTTATTGCTACTGACAAGGACTTGTAGCGATCTATCCCAGAATCTCCCACAAAATATGGTTTGTTACTAATATCCCCAGTAAGATTCAGTCCATGTTCCCTCAGTAAGAATTTTGATCCGTGCCAGACACATGCTTTCTGTTTCTAGGTCCCTTGCATTGTAATGTGAAGGTCTAAGCTTTGGAGCATCATGGTTTAGTTTAGCAAATATTCACTTCTCTTGAGCCCTTGCTGTCTTTTGCCTTTCTGCAGAGCATAAGAAGATCCACTCTTTCATTTGTCTCTAGTTTCAGACATGTGGCAAACCATCCTTGATGGCAGTGGGAAGTTGTGAAGATTACAGAGGCAGATGTTGTTATTTAACTTTCAGGGATTTGATTCCTGGAATATCAGGCAGAATAAGAGAAAAATCAATTTGTGGTTCAGGCTTTTTAATAGAAGGCAATGCATCATACAACCTTAGACTAGTAGGAATCTGGAAGTGAAAATCAGATCTGGCTAGCCAGAAAGCTGGCTTGCTGAACTTGAGAGTCTTTGTAATAAACACAGCATAAAGGTCAGTGTTACAAAGAAGTGGATCTGATCTAGCTGTTAAGTCAGACAAATACTGAATTGTTTTTAAGAACAGTTTCACTTCCTTATATCTGTGCAATAAACATTTATATCCATTTGTGAGAATTAAATAATTCATAGACATGGCATAAGCCAAAGTGACAGAGACTTGCTGATATAAGCTGCTGGATAAACTATATAAATCAAATAATTTCTTGGGGTCATTCAGTATTATTGTGAACTTATAAAATAGTATATCAGAAATAGGGTTGCAATGCTATTGTGTGCTTCTCAAGACAGTTCTTTTGAGTAACTTATTGCAGTGGTACAATATCTTAGATTATTTTTATTATGTGAACATGTAGTTGTATTTATTTTTCCCTAAAGTAGTTTTAAATGAGAAGTCAGTCTGGTAATATAGCTTGTAGCATTTCTAAGTGCACTTGGCACATGAGCAATTTTAGTTTTGAGACTTTATTCTAAAAGGCTCAGAGAAGACATAAGGCACTCCTTGGGACACCAATAGTGTTTCTGTATGTTTCAATATCCCTGTGGTACCATCATGTTCTTGCTGTCTGGCATTTTCGCTCCAATCTGGGAGATTTTTAGGAGGCAGCCTATGCTGAACTGTGTCCATACAACTTGTGTTAACTCTTGATTCTGTGACAGTCTGCCTGTTACTTGTTAAGCTGGGACCTGTACTGTTTCCCAGGAGCTGTTTCTATTTTCCTTTCGCCCCAGAAAGAGTAAAGCTTCATATTCTTAGACTGTATTTTCCTTTACTAGACTGAAGAGCATCAGATAGAGTTCTAGTCATTTAAAAAAAAATTTCTTGCCATACAAGACTTTTTTTTTTTTTTTCCTGTCAAAAGGAAAATCTCTCTGGCACAGTGAAGAACAAGCAGAGTATATACAGAGAGCTTGTCAAAATATCTTGGCTTTTCCGTTGAATATGAGAAAACAAATTAATGATGAGAAGATGTTAAAAGTAAGGTTGGGGGGAAGAGGTGAATTAGAAAATCTAAATGATGCAGCTTGGTTAAACAGTAACTGAAGTGTAATCATCAAAGATAATTTCCAAGCATACTCCAGAACAGTTTCCAAAACTGTGGAGGGTATCTAAATGAACTGAATAGTTAAATTGCTATTTGAAGAAGTCTTAGCATAAAAAATAGAACAATATTTCTTCATCAAAGGGAAATGACCATGCAGATATCTTCTTTTGCTAATTACTTTATTAGAGATGTGTTCCACTCTATCCTGTCTTTCTCTAAAGTTACTCTATCAGGCTTCTAATTAAGAAGTAGAAATTCTTATTCTTTAAAAAAAAAAAAAAAAAAGAAGAAAAAATCTGTCCTTGATTTTCATAACCTCTGAGTTATAAATCCTTGGGTTGACATCCTCATGTCCTCATGGAAGTTGCAAATGGGTATTTCCTTTTTTCCTTTGTTTGGCTGTATAAGCATCATTTAAAAGAAAGACAATTGAGAAAGTTATAAAGCACTGAAGAATATAAATATTTTCCCCTTCCATATCATAATTATTTTCTTGGGAGAGGTAATATATTTTGAATTACTCAGTCTAGCTACTTTACACTGTAGTAGTTAAGCATTAGAATTTAATGAACCACGATTAAAGACAAGAAGGCTGAGCTTACACTATGAAAAAGGATGATTGGCTTTCTTAACATGAGCTGGAACATTACTAGCTGGCAGCTTTTTTTGCATAAGGATTTTGATATGGCTATCACTGTCATATTTGATGGAATATTCACAGTTGTGATAAGCTTTTCAATTATTTAGTGCCTAGTTTTTTATTAAATACAGCTGTTTGGGGTTTTATCCATTACATTTGACCTTTTATCAAGGGGAGCACTCTTATTCCCTTCAAAGACAATGGCATTTTTAGTAATCCTCTCTTAGTTCCTGTGATTTTCTTTTTTTCACAGCCTTGTCAAAACTTGTTATGTGATATCATTATTGATTTAATAACTTTCTGGTTGTCACATGGTAAGGTTTCACTGGATAAAACAATTAAAATAATGAAAATTACTCTCATCCCTCCTGCTTTTTTTTAAATATGGAAATTGTAGTAGCTACACTGATAAGAATCTCAGTTTTTCTTTTGGTTTGGTTGGGGGGAAAAGGAATTGAATGGTTTTTTGTAACTTTATACTAAGGACACTCTGATTTTTGCCTGTAATTTTGATTTTCATTACTTCAAATTGGAAACCCTTAGTAGGTGAAAGCATACAAAAATTTGCTCAAGCTTTACAGTCTTCCTATCAGAAGTCTTGATCTCAAGGCCAAAGTACAGACAGTGGCATAACCCTCTGTCTCCTGTCTGCAATAAAAATTTAAGCTGTAGTTCCCACAATGGTTCACACAGGATGTGTGTGTCATGTCCCCATCATTGCCATCGTGTCCATCATGCAGGATGAGTCTGTCATGGTCACCTCATAGTGAGTTCTCCAAGCCCAGTGTAATGGAAGTTGCTGTGAAGCTGTGAACCAAGTGTCATTCCGGTACAACTTAAACAGTGTATCACTGATAGACAACCCAAATAGAGTGGCTGTTACCCTTGAAAAGGCAAAACTAAGCCAGCACTGCTTTGAATTTATTTTTTTCTCTACATATTCTCAGAGTGCTTTATTTTTAGATTATCAGCAATCCTTGAGACTGACTACCAGAGTGCAAAATGTCTTTGTTTACTCCTTGGAGAGACCAGCTCTGTATCCCGATAGATTCTGGCCAGATTCAGAAGAGCACTTAGATGCATAAAATATAATCAATTGACATTTTAATACTTAATTCAAATGAAGCAATAAATAAAAATCCTTCTTAGCTGCTGAAGTGTTGGGCACCTCAGTATTGGCTACTGTGCTCATCCAGGATTGCAGACTGCTTTGTTTTTTCATATGTACCCTGGAGAGAGGTCAGTGGCACAGTGAGGAGAGCAGGTTCATCCAAGAAAAAACAAACAAACAAACAGACAAACAAACAAAAAATCCTGACTTCTCTGTAACTGCGAGTCACGACCATCAGGCAGCTATAATCCTGACTAAAACAGACCAGTGCATGATTTCTGCAATGAAGATGTATCAGATGTAGAGAGTAACACCCAGATCCAAGGGACAGAAATGAGGAGAACAAAAAAACGTGTAGTTGATGCTCAGAGCAGCAGCAAATGTAACGTCTTCAAATTGCATCTTGCTGAGATCTGTTTGAGGCTGGAAGGAGTTTGTTGCATTTTCTTTTCTTCATCTAGCACGTGAATTAAAAGTGGAGCTGTGCTCAGATCTGCTGAGCTACTTGCTTGGAAAGAAGTAGCACAATATTTGATAGGGTTGACTTTTTTTTCTGTGTTTTCTACTATACCCCACTGCCTGAACTGCTTTATTCTTTGTTATTACTAATTCATCATCAGTGACAGAGCTTAAACAGAGAAATTCAAGTATAGAAAAGGTAAGATAGAAAGAGGGTGATGATGTCAATGAGTAGTGTAAGCAGGAAGCAGACAACTTTCCACAGATAACTGTACTTCAGAAATTTAACCTAGACTGATGTGTCAATACTTGAAAATTCATTCTTTTAAAAGATTTTTTTTGGATGAGACAGCAGGAACGTTTTGGCAGCATTGAACTTCAAAGGATTGTGCATTGGGGAGCAATGAGTATTCAACAGAAGAAAACATTCCACAGAGAATAGAATGCTACATAGGTATCAAGTTATTACTAAGCATAGTAACCTTCTCCCCCACCTTACCCGTTTCTGGACCTATGTATGAAACGGAAAAGTCTGGAAGTAAAACATGGATAACTGTCTTTTCACTATTTTCTTCCATTAAGTTATGCTTTTACAGTGCCTTGACTGCACTGTAGTTTTACAATTCTGGTCTTAAATTGACATAGGAAGTAGATTGGAAGGGTAATAATGACACTGGGCTTTCCAGAGCACTAGAAGTGTAGTGTTCTAATTTACACATAATGTCTACCATTATAGATGAGCTTGTCTCTTTTGTGTAATGTATTCATTGATAGTATTTGGTTAGTGAACCCTTTTATTTATGTTTTTTAAATTCGTATAAATTGAGGTAAATGATGCAGTACATACTTGAACTGGGTCACGTTGTTATGGCATTAGTGGGAGATACATACCACTTGTAATTTCTTTTAGTCAAGATTTTAATAGAGATACAGTTTTAAATAGTAACCAATAAGGGTTTCTTTTAAGGAGTGTCCATTAATAGAACTCAGCTGTTGAGCTGAGTTGTCTCTAGCATCAGGTCGAATGTAGCATTAGGCTTAAGTTTAATCTCTTACAAACTATAATTTACAGTGCTGCTTTTAGTGCATCATTCTTCCAGCTGGTTCACTGGTGGAAGGAGGGATGGGGGTTGTCATAATGGGAGAGTGAGGAAAGGTAGAGTAAAAAGTTTCCACTGTAGTATGTAAAATTCTGTCAAAATTAAAAACAGGAGTATTTGTCTTGGAGTTTTCTGTAGCAGGTTTTACTTGGTCTGATTAAGGTGGATATTTTCCATCTTAGAGAAGGATTTTTTTAATAAAAAAAATTTTAAAAAATAATTTATTCCATTCCTAGATAAAGTCCAAAACAAAATTGAGAGCTTTTTGAATTGTTAGGAAGTGCTCTGGTGAGTAAAAGATAAGCAAGAACAAATCCTTTTTTATATCAAATTGTGGTATCATTTAAAGAAAGGAAATTTGAAGTAGAATCTGAATTTACCAAAGGCCCAAGTAAGAATTCATTGTTTCTTTACTGTATTAAAAGTATGTGTCAAAGTGCAAGTCTCTTCTCTCCCTTGTCTCTTTGTTTATCCTGCATGTGATCAGACAAGGAAGATGTGGTGGGGTTTTTGAGGGTGGGGTGTAGAGTCTTTTGGCATTAGTGTTTCACTCTACATGTGTCACAGAAGGTAATTAATGTTCAGATTAGTCACTACCGAATATTATAAGTTCCATTTCAAGTCTGTAGAAGTCTTGTCTACCTATATGCCTGCCTGTTGACTGTGACTTGACTTTCAGCAGCTGTCTAAACATTTTGGGTCTAGTTATTTTTTGGTCAGCCATTTCTACTATGTTATCATGTAGCCAGTTTTTTGCAAAGCTTTTTACACATTTAAGAGGTTCTTACTCTCCTTGTACTGTAATTTTTACTGTAAGATGGCTTATGAAGTTGATTCTTGTCTATTGGCTATTGGCTTTTCCCAAAAGAAAAAGCAGCAGATTTTGGGTATTGCCTTCTCTAGCAGCTATGTCTCCTCTGCCGTGAGTTGTGGTTGCTGAGCCTGCATGTGAGGTGGCAGGTGGGGCTGGGAGTACAGCTCATCTGGTGTGTTCAGGACTTCCTTCAGAGCTGGATAACCAGGCCTGGGAGAAGGTTGGATGACCCAAGAATATAGCTCTGGCCCTCACAGCTGCCAGGATTAGACTACCTTGTTATGGCCAATGGTGAGTGGAAAGAAAACTGGAATAGCAGTTTGTTACTTTCCAGAAGTAGTACTTCTGATAGTCTGAAATACTGCTTTCCAACAATTTTTCTGTTGCCTTTTTAACACACACAGGCCAGAGGAGAAGACCATAGTCCCTTGATATGCAGGAGGATGATAGGATAGAGACGTCTGTCCTTTTTAGTAGAGATACAATGAAATAAATACCAATCTGAAGCTTAGAAGCTTTATATTTTTCTTCAAGTTCAAAGTACTTAAAAATGCCTTTCATAAGGAAGTAATTTTTGTTTGGTGTTTAGAGAAGCCCTTATTTTTTAGTAGAGGGAAATCTCAGCTGTAATTAGCTACCTAGTACAGGGCTTCAAATCTACTTTAGATACTTTTACCACAATTTTCAGTAGTAATATCTATCCCAAGTTTTGTATACCTTATACATTTTTTAAGTATTTCCTCTTGTTTACTTTAATGTGATATTTTTCCTCTAGTATGCAATCATGTTTGTCACAGCTCCACGTTTAAAATCTAGTGAGTTCTGTTTATTTCATTGTGATAGGAGTATACAACCTCTTGGTACCTGACTAATGCCAAATCTGTTCAAAACATTTTATCTGCCTGTGTAAAATACTGTGCTTAAAATTCTCATCATTTCAAGTACAACTGAAGCTCCATGTTTTTTCCCATTTCACAGGCCTGTGGTGATTTGTATAATGATCTTAATGGCTTAGTGCTGTAGTGATGTAATAATTGTCATATTAAAATAGAAAATATTGAATTAGGCCTTGTTCTAAGATATATTTTATTATTACAGGTAGCTTAGATGCACTTTAGGCTTCTGTTTTCAAAGAAAATTTTTTGCATTTATCAGTATGGGTTAATGAAATTATATTCTACAAGATAAAATGAAAGAATTACTTAAAATACATTAGGTAAATGATGATGGGGAACTTGTTCACCTTACTGGAATACTTGATTTAGCTTCCTCCACCAAGATCTACCTATTGTTAAGATGCCTACATAAAATTTAGGAATCTTGGCTTGTTAGGTGTTTATGGATCTGAGACTAGTGATGCTGTTAAACATGAACATTTTCTTTGACTAATGTTCTGAGAATTAGCAGAATTTTTTCCTTCCTTTTTTTTGACAGGCTTCTTGTTTCTGTTAAATAATCGGCTCTGCAACTAGTGAAGTATAAGTAATACCATACTCACATAAAATATCAAGCATTGCAAATGAGAAATGTATTTAAGGCAAGCATTAATGTATCATTACTTGATACACCTGCTTTCAGTTTATTCCCTGTCTTGTATGAGGTATTCTTTTCATGAGTATATTATCAATGTTGTGCTATACTGTTTGTGTAACTAGAGACTTTATTTTTGAAATCTAGTTCTAGATTTGAGATTGCTGATTGAATTGTTTAAGATTGTTTAATCTTTTGATTCAGTTTATTAGGAGAAGGATTGGCAGAGAGGAGTCTCAATTTTGGGGCTCCTTTTACCCCACAGTGTTGAAGCAGGAATACATCTGTGCAAGCTGAAACATGTACCAGTAGTTGGCCAGCAATATTGAAAAGGTCTGCATTGATTGTAGGCACTCCAGATTGCTTTGGGGTGTGCTTGATGGTGATAGGATTGCATGAACTGTGGAGATGGGTGCATCCTCGCGTGTACTGTAAGATCACTCAAACTTGTGGTAATGTTGTGCATGTCCGAAAGAGTCTGAAAGCAAGTATTTTTTATTCTGTGACTCTAGGTAGATGAAAACCATAGGATATAAGTAAAAATAATGCTTTTGAATTTAGATAGGACAACAAAGGATTAGTTTGCTGTTTAAATAAATCTCTGTGCCACTGTCTAATTGCCAGATATGTTTAGTGGGAATTATTATTTACTGCTGAAATAAGCGGTAGAGCTTTACAGCATTTTTGCATGAACAGGAAAGTCATAGTCTGGACCAGACAGTTAAGGCTGTGGAGAAGAGCACAGTGCAGAAGTGGACATTTAGTAAGGTAACTATAGAAATGGTGCAGCAAAAAAAATTTTTTTGCTAGGAAAAAAAGGATGTTGTTCATCATTGTGCTGCTACACAATTCACAATTATTTTTGACCCAGTGTTTTTTTGGAACTAAACAGAAGCATGAGAGTTATGGGGTCCTATGGGAAGGATTTTCAAAACTTAGCTCTACTCTGTGTGAAGAAATACCTCTTTTTTTGTTTGTTTTTGAGCCAGCAACAATCAATCATTTCCGGTCCATCTTCATAATAAATATGCATCATAACCCTCCTCTGTCGTCACTCATCCAGTTTGACAAGTACAGATCTGTCTAATTGTCACTCTTGTACAGACTCTCCATGCCTTCGCTGTGTGTTCTTATATGTTGCTCAACTCTTCTAAGCATTTTTTGAAGGGAGAGGAGTGGTATGATGTGCTAACATTTGGTTTGCGTTTGTGACCACTGCAGATCATTGAGATGATAATTTCATAGAACTGTTACAAGACCAGTGTACATGCAATACTGTGTAATAATAATTTAGAGATCATTGTTTTGTATGTAAAGGTAAGATTATTTTCTTCTTTCATGTCTTTCACTTTATATTTCTCTACACAGAATTTCATTTACTGTTTTATTACACTGTTCAGTAATGTCAGGTCTTTCTGCAATCTGTTGATTTTTGTCTTTAGTACTCTTGGTAGTTATATATGGAAGATCTTTTTCTTTCACTAACCACCTTCTATTTTGGATCATTTCTGAATATGTTGAACGGTTCAGGCCATAATGCAGGATCTTGCTGCATGCCATTTGCTGAAATTCTCTCCTTGAGGAAAGAATTTTTACCCCATTTTTACCCTCTTTCCCAGGCCCTAGTTTTTCAGCCTTTGAGTGGGGAATGAAACCCTTCTTACTGTCTCACAGCAGTTATCTTTCCTTTAGGAAATGTAAATACCTGGCCTCGTTTTACGTGGAAATTTGAGCACACTGTGTAAATTGGATTGCTTGTCCAAATCTCCCTTTGTGCCTTCCAGGATATTTATGACTCAAAACAGTCTTTCTCATAACTACACTGACTTTTCCCCAATATATATATATACACACCCAGCCATATGCAGACTAACTTGGTTCCTTATATTACACTCTCTACCCCTCTGGCTTGGATACCCTATAGTCTTCCTACTCTCTATTTGTTTGCACTCCCCTAGGTGTTGATGTTGCCTTCTGATCTTCAGGTACAAGGTGGTGTTCAGGGGGCTTTGCATGCTTCTTGGTAGCTCTTAATCTGCATGCATGGCTTCTAGGTAGCTCCTGGATGAATTCAGATGGTGTGGCTCTACCAAGCCACTTTGCAGCCTCCTCTGCCACTGCTTCAGCTGGAGACAGGATCTCCAAGTCCTTTGGAGCTTCTGGACCTTGAAATCATGTTTGCCAGGACTAGAAAAGAAGCAAATTTGTATTTGTACATATGTGCCTATGCGTGCATGCGCATTTCTGTATTTATACATCTGTGCTAACTGATCAATCCATTGCACCCCAAATGCATCTATAGCCTTAATTCTAGAATAACTACTAGGGAGTGGTTTATTACCACTTTCTGGGTAGATGCGTTTGGGAAAAAATGGGATTTCGGGTTTTTATCTTACTGAAGAAGAAAACACACTGTTTTTTCACAATAGAAAAGTGGCTTGCATTTAACTTATTTTTCTCTCATTTTCTTACCAAATTAAATTTTGTGCCTATAGAAGTAAAGTGTTGCATTTGTCCTGAAGTAAAATCTTTCTTGCATGAGATTGAAGAAAAAAACAAAGGAAATGAAAGTCCAGGTCTGCAAAATTACTTTTAATCCTTTAGCCACTTTTAATCCTTCAGCCTTTAGGGTGAAGATTAGAACACTTAATGTGAAATGTGGGACATCCTATTTACCCTTTTCTTCTCCAATCTGAAGGGAACTGGATGAAGAGCACCTTAAGCAGGCTACCTTAAGTGTCAATGTCTGCTTACAATCACTCACATGGATTGTGTTCCATAAGAAGTTCTGATGGAAATTGGGGTATCTCATCTGCCAGGGAGCAGTGGAAAAACTCTGCCTGCGTGGCTTTGCTTCTCCAATTGTATTTTATATGGAAAAGAAATGGGAAGGACAGAGGCTCAGAATTACCTGCAGGCCGAGGGACTGTTTGTCTCTGCTACTGGAAGACAAACATTTAAGTCCACACTGATTTCCTCTCTCCTGTTGATGTTTTTATTTTGTATAATAATATATATATTTCTAATTTTTTTATATTTTAATTTTATTTTTATATATATTTTGTATAATAATTTGTTTTATTTTGTGTAATGTCATTAAATAGCTGTTGAACAGAGTAAGAGAGAGTTAATCCCTAACTTTGACAATTAAGTTAGTCACTTGAGATCTAATCTGTGGTTCAAGAAATGTATTTATAAAAGGTTGAAATAATTTCAGCAGAAGAGAAGCAGAGCAAACCCTCACAATACTCTGTTTTTTGAAGTGAGAGCCCTGATCTGCAGAGGGGAAGATTTGGGTTCAGCTTGATTACAGAAAGATGAGTGCTTTAACTGGGGAATTAGTCATCTAACTGGCACTCACCATCTTTCTCTTGGTTAGAGACTTAGCACTTAAATAGCTTTTTAATTAAAAAACACTTAGAAATATTTAGTATTTTATCAGTCAGAATTTTATAAACAATTCCACTGTCTGAACCAAGCCAAAGTAGCTGGTCCAATAGAGAAATAAAGCCAGTAACAGGATTGTGAGAGAATCACAAGTTGACACTTTATGGGGAAAAAAAGCCATAATAGTATCAGTTCCTGTGTTTGTTGGATCAGTGGTAACTACTGGTGTGACCTGAATATAGAGTCATTTTGAGGAAGGTCAGGCTGCTCAGTCAGCAGTTACCAGCAGTGGGATGGTTGATAAAGCCTGAGCATTCCCTTATGATTTGTCCACCTGATTGCTGCACATCTCGTGGCCAGTCGGTCTGGCATCTGTGGAAAGCTATGGGCTATATCTGCATTGAGATAAATATTCCCTAACACCTAGCATGATAATTCCATAGGTGCTCTATAGCATTTGCCCTGTCAAGTTCAGGGTTTTTTTTCTTGCAGAGGTAAAAGGGGAAAAAAAAAAAAAACAAAAAACCCAACAAACTGAAACAAACAAAAACCACAACTCCTCAACCTTTTATATTGTCCCCAAGAGCAGAAGGAGGATATGCATAAAGACATGAACAGTCATGAAAACTTCATCTAGTGTTTGTCAAACTTGGGAAGATCTGGAAGGTGCCTGAGTGTCCTCTCTTCCATGGCACAGATCTCTACACCTCCATAAGCCTTATCTGGCAGACTGGGAATACATCAGATCAAAATTAGCCTGTGTTTTCATTTGAAAAGGGGCAAGAATGAAAGATCAACAGCTGTGCTGCAGTGAGGTAAACACTTAGTAGGGTTCAGGGTTTATTTTAAGGGAACCAGGAAGAATGGCAGGTTGGGATACTTTCATATCCAGTCCATGTTATGATCAGAGCTTTTACCCTAGCTTATTTTTACAAATTAGAGGAACAAAACCACAAATACTGGACTATCATGTCTCACAGACATTAGTAGTTTTGAGATCAGTACAACACCTATTCAGTCATTGCCCAGTTTTTGAATTTTTGGAAACAGTTGAAAAGATGTTATCATACAGTTATCACGGGTGAAGTGAAGATGCTGCAGGTGCACACTCTGAGGTCATTCCTGTTCACTTTGTGCCAGTTCTGTCCATGTGCTTTCCTGCCTTCCCATGGGCATTCTCTCTTAGAACTTGGAGTGACGGGTTTTAGAGGGGCATAAGGGAGCAAAGCTGCATTGTTGCTTTTGCCCTGATTTGAGGATGCACAGTCATCTTGAGCCTTAAGTGGCTTGTTTGCTTTTTGTGTGATGCAAAGTCAAAATATAAAGCCTGATTTTGGAAACGCTGTCAGGGAAAGGTGAAGTGCCCTTCTTCCTGTGTTTCTGAGATCTGTGTCAGTGCAACCTGGCACAGTTGGCTTCAGTCTCTTCTGCTTTGCTTTTTCTTGCAGAGAGGGATTCGAGTTACTCAGCCCCTGTGCTAGGACAGTTTTATTTCCAGTTGCTGATCATGTGAGACAGTTACATGCAGGAATTACAAAGCTGCTGCCAGCATTTGCATCAGAAGGTCTGTTAAAGCAGACAGCTTGGGTTTGGTTTTAACTTGCTTATATAGATGTGACAGTTCTAGCTAGATAGCATCACAGAGATGAAACGAAGTTTAAATAGATGATACCTAAAGCTTTAAGTATGTTTTCAGAAGAAGGCTATAGAAAGCAACGTATTCCAGTGCAATCACCTGGCTTAATGCAAGATTTTGGTTTAACCATTAGTTATTAGTTATTAATTGAGATTCTGCTCCATAGTTTCATTTTATTAAACAGAAATATATTAAGTTGTTAAGCTATCTTAGTTTAATGCCGTCTCATTTGAACTGTCTTGCTTTATCTTTAAAATTTGATGTTTAATGTTATGTTGAATTGATTTTGTTACTTTTTTTCTTTTTTTTTTTTTCCCAAAATATACATGTTACATGGAAAAGAAAACACAAGGTGATTATTTTCTTTAATGCTTAAGGAAAGTTAGAATATCTGTTGAAAAGTTCTGATTAATGGCAAGACAATATATGTATGCTAGTTGACTCTCTGAAATTAGAGTTGCATAATATCAACTGTTAAGCAAGTAAAATAGGTGATGCTTTTACGTATTTATGGTATACAAACCTGTCATCTCTGCTGATGTATCATATCACACCTTTACTTTGCAGCCTTCTCTTCTTTAGCTTTGGCAAAGGCAGCTGTATTTGATTCACATCTACCCAAAGTGGATTTTGAGAGGTCCACTACTTCTTTCATTTTTTGAAACCTCTTTTATGAAAATCTTTTGTGAATCTTGAAAAAGTATGACAGCCTCCTTATTTTCAATTAAAATAATCATCTGAATCTTGTGTTTGTTTGTATAAGAGCCAGCTACCTGAAGATCAGGCCCAGGCATTTTATGTTGGTGAAGGAAATAAATACATAAACTGTGGCTTAACTCAGCTTTGTGAAGTGTATATTTGGAGTTGCATTGGATGGCAAGGTAGCATTTTCTTTGTGGTCATCTTATATTTCTCTTGTAAATTTTAGAGCAGCCATTTTGTGTTCTTCTGTGGGTGTATGGCACCTGCTTAAAAAAGTGAAGGTATAAAGTGTAAGTTATAAGCTATTTCATCACATGTAATCTTACTGGACAGTCCAGACAGTAAAGATCTGAAGGTGCTCATTCAAATGCATCTTCTATCTCCTCTAAAACTGGGTGCAATATCAGTATGGCTTCTTTTTTAATATACATGTCTGTGAAGCTGGTAGAATTGATGTGTGGTTCATTGCCATAATAAAGCCTACTAAGTAAGCATGGGAAGTTGTGACACAGGAAGGGGCAGGCCCTTACTTCATTCAAAGAGGAAGCTGCTTTCTCCTCAGAGTTTGTGTTGCAAATCATGCTGGGCTTTGAAAGGCTCTATTTCACACCGCTTGGCCCTGCTTTTTCTTTTTTTCTTTTGAGCTATGATTCTTTTTCTCTACGCAGTTCACATGAGGTGTTTACGCTGGATGAGACAGTATCAGTAGTGACCTAAGCTGATTTTAATGGTTAAGCTTTGCCATTCTCATTTTTCTGTTATGCTTTGCTTTAAAGATCAGCTGAACAACACATATCAATCCCAGTTGTTTTTAAAGTATTCCATTTAACAGCTAATTTGTGGAAGGCTGGTTGGTTTTTAAATAATTGAACCCTGCAAGTTGAAGGAAAACACATGCACGTTACATTATGCAGATGTAGCTGGCTTCTTTGAGATCCCCTTGGTTAGCAACATGTATACTGGCCTTCTTTGGGAGAAATTATTTTAGGGCTCTGAGTCTGCAGAGGTTCTGCCAAGAACATGTAAGTTTCCTAAAATTTCATGCAGTTCAGTGGCCCCCAGTGCTGAGCTAGTGCCATTCCTTGCATGCTCAGAGGATAAAGTGTGGTCCACATAATGTTAGCTGATGCTGCCTTTCGTGCCCTTACACACTGTAGCAGATGTATTAAGTGTTTGATTCAGAGCACCCAAAGATATTTCTGGACATTTTGAAACATTGTCAACTTTTGTTGTTTAAAATCTCCAGTATACCTATTTACAAAAATTAAACTCTTTTTTTATTAACATCAAAGTTTAATTAGATTATGTAGAAATATGCATAAGTAGTGTCTCTGGGAGAAGCTGTAGTAATTAATAACTTGAAGAATTGCAGCTGTGCTGAGTATAGTATAGGAGGCTGTGCTGTGGCTTAGCATACTTTTTGTTTAGTTGATTTTTCTGTAAAATGTAAGGATGTTGAATTTTTAAGAATCAGTATTATTACAAAAATTAAGATTTTACCATGTGAGCTTTGCACATATTATCATGCATTACGGATAGGGAGACCTAGGCTTACCTGTCTTAGGTGGTGACAGTATAGACATCTGTCTGTGAGATAGTCATTCAGTATTAGCTTTATGGAAGTGACAGCAAAGGGAATTTTCATATAATTACTCTGACATTTAGCAGCTTATTATCTGCTTTACCAGCCCTAAAAGTGTTCATTGGTATGTATTGCCCCCACACACACTGAGGGGACTCAGCTGGCCGAGCAGCTCCTCTCCCCATTAGTCATCATTCCCTTCCTTAGCACTGTGTACATGAAAGGAATTCTTTAAAGCAGTTGCTCATAGCTCATTTTTTGAAGATTATATCATAATACATCGTTGCAGCAGTACCTTCTTGTAAGCATGAACCAAACATTGGTCATACAATAAAAAATACATTGCAAGTAAATCACTATTGATATTTCCTTTAATCTGGTTTCAAAATTGATTGACCTTAGCCATTCAAACACAGCTTCCATTCACATGTTTGGAAAGCATTTGAAGGGATATGAATGGTAATTTTCCCAGTTTTTCTGGAACTAAACATATTTAAGTTCCAGCAATGTCTGGAGCTGCCTGCCTATTAAAATAACTTACATTCCTAGAAACACTGAATTTCACTAGTGGCAAAAATTACTAAACAGATTCAAAATCTAACCCATGCTGTTACTTAAAAATATGTTTTGTCTTGGTTGATGTTAATCAAAAGTAAAATATTTACTACGGTGATGATTAGTACTGTTTTTATTAAAGTGGATTAGCCATTTACAGAGAAGTTCTCATATTGTGGCAGTTTGCTTTTTCAAATTTTGATTGCAATCTGTTTATTCTTACATTATCAAAAGCCTTTCTGTTGTCTGTTGCTTTAGTGATCTCTTCTTAATGAGTGGAATATTCATATACTGTTGCAATAAATGCCGTGACTGCTTTGCTTATCTGCAAATGAACATTTACATCTTCATGTCTAACAGTGTTATACTGTCATTCATACAAGATTTTTGTTTTGATGGGTAACCTAGGTCCGATTGGTTTCATGCTGACTTTCTGATTTTAGTGTAGTGAAACTTTGGTTTAATATAGAACTTAGTTTGAGTATAGTAAGGGGGTTTTATTTGTCAATTTAACCTAAAAAAAACCCACCTTTTAATTAACTAAAAGAAAATAAACAGTGTAACTGTTGCATTTCCAGTTCATCTTTTATTTGAAAACTTTGAGGTAGATAAAAAATGCAAAATACTTTTATTTTTAAGCTTGGGCTCTGGAGAATTTTCAGTGTGATTAATTTTTTGTAATAAATGTATTGGTCTCACAAGTAAGATACTAATATTATGACAGCACTGAGTCCAAGGTCTAGCAAGGTACCTTCTCTATGAGGTGTTACAACAAATTCTCTGTGCCTCTGCATTACTTTTCTGATAGTCTTTTCATAGGTATATAAAAGTCACTGATGAACCAGGTCAGTAGTGTCCAAGAGGCTCAGCAGGTCTGAGTTATAACATGGTTATAAATAGGGCAGTGGTCAGTGATGTTTTGTGGAAATAAACTGTTCAGCCCTGATGGTAAGATCTTCATAGATTAGAAGACATCAGTACAGTGTTGGAGGCTGGGAGATGAGCCTCAGGACACAAGGTGCAGCCATTCTCTTTTCTGTGGAGGACTGATCACTAAGAGACAGCCACAGTCCTTGTAAAATAAGCAAGAACCTGTTTCAACAGCAGCAAAGCCTTTAGCAGGCTTTAAAATGTTATAATCTCTCCTGGAAGTTTTCTCTGTTGGTGACATCAGTGCCCTTTTTACAGCTCTGTTGGTTGTCCCTGTGCCGGGTTGTTGTGTGTTGGGCATCCAATAGACATCTGCATGGATCTGAGTGGCACACTCCTGCTCCTCTCATCTCGCCCTTCCTATCCAAGTGTCCTGCTACACCAGTTCTGGGATCCTCTTCCTTAGCTGCAGTGCTTCTGCTGCTCATCTTGCCCTCTAATGACACTATTCAACTTGCTGTTGAATTAATGAGAAAGCTATTAACTTCGATTTATTTGTAGTTTTACACCCTTTCCCTGGTTAGTTTTCTGCTGGTTTAGCAAGCTAGGATTCCCCATCAGGGCAACAGGTGAATGCCAGGGACAGTGCAAGGAAAAAGTGGGGAGAATGCATAGATCAGAGTAGCACTGACAGAAGAACAGTAGCAGCAAGTAATTATTAAGTTGGCTCTGTCTGTCTTATCTAAAATACAATCTTAAAAGTATATCTTTTGAAAAGGACACCTGACCTTGATGATGAAAGGTTTGTTTGAATTAATCTTGAAGTGTTATTTTTCTGGGCTATGCCTGTTTGGATTTCAGTATTTTTTTGGTAGTTGACATCTGTAGGCTGTGATGTATCTAAGAATTGGTGGCAGTGTGACATTCCTTCTCCCAAAAAGGCATGCTCATCTCTAGAAGGAATTTGCAGCCCTAAAGAGAGGGGTGAGGTAGAGAGTAAATTTTATAGTGTGGAGTTATCCTGTTAGTTTAGAAGGACAACTCTAAATCTCCACATATTACAGTTTTTCAGAGGCCAGGGATCAGAACAAAATAAGGAAATTTTTATGTTTAAAACATTTTTCAAATATTTTTTAATCTTGAAAGCAGAATTTTATACTGTATAAGGAAAAAAATCTTGAAGTCTGAGGTGGTACATGTAGTCACAGAGCAAACAATGGAAAAAAATCTGTGATGTGTGATTTAGGAATTAAAAATGTAGTAGCAAAACCTATATTCCTTCCATGCATGCAGAGGACATTAAAATGTGTTTTCTGAGTGTACTTTTGTCTATTCGGATAAATCAGCTCTGGACTATTTTTCATAAGTCAATGTTGAGGTATATGTCAGCATGCCATTAAAGACTGTTTTGATGGTTTCAATCAACTTCTATGCAATCTGCAGTAAATTTCTGTAGTACTGTCAAAATGTGCATACCCACAGGACATGAAAATTAAGTTAATTTAATTTAAATCTAAATCACTGATTCTGATGCGAGACTAAGAAATAAAACTTTTATTATTAGTTGAATTAAGTCAGTAAGAGATAGCAGCTAATAATACCTGGGATTGTGGAATCTCACAGCTAAGCAGTCAGGGTGCTTGTGAAGATGTAAGCAGCATAGTGAACACTGAACAACAAATTTGGTTGTTTGCTCTTAAGTGGTTAAAGGATATGTTTGAGGCCTTTTCTCCTTAACACCTTATGGAAGCAATACTTGTATGAGTGCAAAAATAATAAATGTAGGAAACCACCAAAATGTACAGCAGCATTGCTTCTGTAAGAAACACTATTTTTATCTATTTTACTTGCACATTGATTATCTCTATGTATCATTTAACATGTAACTATTCTTTAAAAATACTCAATACTAGAGCAATGGAAAAGGTTGTATGAGAGAAGTACTGAAAGATCTGTTGTCTCCATGAGCTTGCTTGAAGAATTGCAAGTTTAAGTGTTGGAGGAGGAACATTTGTTCCTTGCTGGGTTCATTTCATCAGTTTTCCTAGCAGCACGTAAACACAATGCTCCATGTGTAGTGGTAGTGCTGAGATCCATGGCACTGGTGAGGTTCCCAAGTGTTTGATATCATCATTTATAAGCAATTGAGAACAGCCTGTTTTTTATGTAATTGTACAATATTAACTCTAGCTATGTTTTAGAAAGACAGTGTATGTACAGAGTGTACCACTTCCTAGTACTTCAGCTAGCTTAGATAATTTAGGTTAGAAGTTATACAAGAAAACTGTGTTCAACTCAAAATGGAAACAAAATTTTGTTCATAATTTTTTTGTTACAATACTTTTATATAAGGGAAACTTTTGTCTCAGGAAAGCCTCTGGATCAGGACCAAGGAAGATAAATCCTATACTAGTAATGAAATAAGCACTTTCTCAAATTATGACCTTTAACCCAAGAAAGCAGATGCTAGATTGTCTTTTCTGCTGTTACAGTATCTGGAGCTATTTTGAAAATGTCACTTGAATGCATAGTGACATCTAAATGGGCAACACCTTCCTGGCCTGGGTGAAGAATGAAAAGGGGAAGAACTGTGTTTGCCATACATCTCTGTATGGAAAGGATGGAGCAAATCTCATGCAAAGACCAAAACACACTTGAGTGGCTGTTCCTTGCCTGAAATGTGGAAAAATCTCAGATGCATGGATATAGCAACCAGAAAGAAAACTGAGTATTCCAGGCCTTCCAATATTTCTTAAGAATAAGAGTCTAATTTATGGACTCAGGAGTGAACTGTGCAAGATTAAGGCACTCCTCAGATAAGCCTGCATTCATCACTTTTAATTTCCAAGTCATTAAGGAAGAAGCCAGAATAAATACTAAAGCCTTTCTGAAGAAGCTGCTCTGAAAATTTGGAGTTGTTGAGGCATCCATCTGATCTGTAGGGTATTGTAAGCACGACTGAGTGTCTGTCAAGCACCACTTGTTAGTTGGGGCTTTGTGTTTTGCCACAGTACAACAGTAGTTGTTTAATTTGTTTAGGAAGGTCTATGATGCCTTAAGAGTAGAAGGAGTGTTTTATAGGCCACAAACACCACTTCATAGAGTGTGCTTCTGAAAATGGATCAGGTGTATCATCTGTTGGCATTGTTGAGTCAGGATACTTGGAACTCATAGAAATTCATGTCTCTTGTTTTCTGCTAAGTATCATTTAGATAAGATACCTGTTGGCAATTTTTACCAGCTGTCTGCAGAAACAATCAGCTAGAGTTTTAGGGATCCTTCTGAAATAATCTCTGCAGGCAAAATCAGTTCAATTTTCACTTTTCCCAAGTGCTCTGACTTAACACCCCTCTTTTGTCCTTTGGTACTGAAATATCCATTTCACTGAAACTTAAGAAATGGGAGTTGGGGCTCAGAGTGAAATTAATATACAGTTACAGAAAAACCTGAAGCACTTCATACAACTGCCACTCAAAAATTTTTGCTGGTGTTTTGCTTTTCTGTTGGGTTAAATTTTTTGCCTGTTCTGTTGTTTTTGCTGGTGCTGAAATGCTGAAACTGTAGCCTAGTTTCTAGGTGGGAAGAAAACCCTGCATGTTTCCACTACCTTGTGGCACGAGGAAACAAAATTAAATTTGGCACTATTTTAGGCCCTCAGGTTTAGCAGGAAACATGTATACTCGCAACAAATTGAACTCTTGCTTCTGAATTTTGAAGTTTTAGTCCCACAACACATTTCATACCAGGCAGTAGTAAGAAATGTTCCCAAGTTTAAGTAGCTTATATGTGCAATCTGCCTGATAGTGACAGTGTCCATCAGAAAAGCACTTAATATTTAGATTTGGGGCCTCTTACTGAAAATTCTATGGGAATATTCTTCTGATGTACAATACAAAAAAGTTGCTATGAAGTGCTGGCATATTGGCAGGTTTCAATAGGATAAACTTGCCTCCATCAGTCCAAAACTAACTGCAGAAATGAGATGTTTTCAAGATGTTTCTTAAATCCATCATCATGATCCTAACATTGCACTGACATCAGGCAAGCTAAGGTCTATATCCAGGTATTGGTAGATAGGGAGTCTCCTTAATGCTTTTATGCAGCACTGCTATCACCAGAGTCATGTGTATAGCCTGAAGAAAGCAGGTTTCTTAGCCACCTAGTTAAAGCCTGCAGGATGAGCAGTGGTCCTTTATCTAAAAATATCAAGGTTTTTCCCCATATTACCTCCTCTGTGTGACTGAGTGCAGAGTTTGTTTGCATTAGCACAAAATGTTTGTTAGTGTCATATATTGTATAAGGAAAACCATTTACAAGAAATTAATTTATAAGGTGAATCTCTGTGGTCTTCATCTCAACTGTAGCAGTTCTTTTATATTTAAATAAGTGTCTTGATATTGTTAATAACCTCCTCTGCTTGGATTGAAAATTCAAGCATTGGTTATCACTTCCTGAAACATTTGGTTCAGGCAATCTATTGATGGATCACTTGAGACCCCTAATAATAAGCTACAGAAAAATGACAGTATCTTGATTGATCTTAAACAGAAGCTGTCATTAGCCTTGCTCTTCATCAGGTGGATTTTTATTTTCAGATAGGGAAGGGATCAGTTTGAATTTACTTTTGCTAGGTTCTTTGCATAGTTAACTATGGATCCCCCCCTCCAATTCTGGTGCATTGTTTTCTTTCAACACGGGAGTCAGCCTTTCCTTAACGTTACCCTGTGTTCTATTTTAAACAGTCAGACCAACTCAGTGACTTACTGGCCATTCAGGATCTGTGTTTTGACCTTTATCACACACTCACATGAGGCAGCCATCACCACTCACTTTGCAGCAGCCTTGCAGTCCTGTGGATTCCCAGGATTATGTGTTACAGCATGCTTTGACAGCTGCTCAATGGGCATGAACCCGAGACCTATAAGAGGTTCAGCAGTGTCTAACATCCCAGCCATGAAATGATGGAGGTATGCAATGCAACACATAGTTTCTTTCGGTCCTCAGTTTCTCAATTTTGCTGGAGCTCTTTATGAGCAATTTTTTTCAAGACTCTTTTTTTCCCAGTCAGTTTTAAACTTTTTACTTAACTATTTGTCTTATAATTTATTTACATGTTGATATTACTTACCTATTATTTCCATACTTATTACTTGTTTCTCTTCTGCTTATTTTTCCTTCCAATGCAAGAAGCATTCAGGATTATTTTGCTTAGATAGGCTTGTGCCCCAAACATATGTATTTTATTTCTTTCTTCAAGAACCATGCTTGGATTACATTTAAAAAAACCCCACAAGCCAAGAGGTGTGCACCTTCAGAGGTCTTTTGGCTAAATTTCTGAGCTCCAGTTTGGGTCCTGTGCATCAGGATGTCTTGAGTCCAGTTCTGTCTCAAGGCCTATCAAAACTACTGTGAGAAGGACCTGCAGGGCCTGCTGAAGAACTTACTTATTGTGACTAATCTTTGACAGTGCTGGTTCTGTGTTTTCACACTCTCCATCCGCTTTCTCTCTTCTTCCAAGGCCTCAGGCAGATGATTCTGTGATTAACAAAGAAACTTGAATAAATTGGGGCCATTAGTGCTCCTGCCCCACTGGGATCTCTGCAGAGTCAGGGAGGGTGCACAGCCAGGGAATGCAGCACTCCAGAGAACATATTTCAGATTAATTTCCTGGGGGACAACCCTCCGTGCATGTGTGCAAATATGTAGCATTTAATCCTAAGACATTTCTAAGTACCTTATGATGTGAGCTTGCATTTGCCAGTGTGTTTCACGTTAGATGCAGCTGTGAGAATAAATTTGAAGTGAGAATAAAACTGGAATCCCATGCTGCTCTGCTGAAAATGTGTTTGGTTGGGTTTGGAGAACCCAGCTACTAGAGGAGTTGCACTCTATAGTGGACAGCCAAGGGGCTGTCCTTTTAAATACGGTTGAAGCAGATTACTTGTAGTGGCATTGGGTAAGCTTTAAACATACTTCCTTTCCAGATCTTGAGAGTTATCCTGAAAGAAGTATTTCAGGTTAATGGGCAACCTGCTGTTTCCTGCACCAGTGGGCTGGCTGGGTTTGGCAGGGGGATGCTATGACGCGCACAGCTGTGCCACAGCAAAGCTCAGCTCGTTGGTGTAGCCTTTTATTTCTGGTGGTGACGCCATAGCTCTGATATCTGTGTACTTGTGAGTTCTTCAGAGTACTTGTAAAAAGAAGAATAGTTGATAAATAATTTAGTGTTTATCCAGGAGCTGGCTGTAACAGGATCTTAATTCTGGGTCCACTTGGACATCTCAGTGTCAAACAAGTTAGATCCTTAGAAGCTTAATTTTGATTTACTGCTTGCTGAATTTTGATTTACTGCTGGCCGAATTTTGATTTACTGCTTGCCATGCATTACTCTGCACAGTTCAGCAAGTGCTAGAGCCTGGGAGAGGTGGGCAGAGTGTCACCGGGCTGGAAGTGGAGGAAGCTTCAGTACTGCTGAAGGACTTGATTCCTGTAAGTCTTCCTAAAAAGAAGCAGTCTGACAACTTTTCAGAAGAATTGATAAATGAAACAGGGTTTTCATAATGAAATTTTTGCATCTACTGTGCCAGTCCTGAGCTTTTTGCTTGTTTGGTTGGTTTCGGTTTGGGTTTTTATTTTTATTTTGGGTTTTCCCGCCCGTTGCGTTCAGTAAGGAGGATTAAAAAAAAAAAAAAAAAAAAAAAAAGAGAGAGAGAGAGAAAGATCAGTGCTCCCCCCCCCCCGCATCCTCGGAGCAGGCGTCAGTAAATATCTCTCTTGTTTACGGAGCAGCGGGCCCGGGAGGGGGAGCTCCCGGCCCTGCTCCCTGCCACCTCCCGGCCCTGCTCCCTGCCACCTCACTGTCCTCTCCCTGCCACCTGCCTGCCACCTCCCTGCCTCTTCCGTCCCTCTCCACGGCTCTCCGTGGGGGCAGCTGTCAGCACACCGGGGGAAGGTGCCTCCGATGGGGTTTTGCAGCGGGGTCTGAATGCGAGCCTGGGTCTGCCACAGGCCCTGCGTTGGTTTGTTGCCGAGAAGTGTGAGAAACCTCTTGTAGGAGCCGCAGGAGGCTATAGGACACAGTTGTTGCTGGAGAGAAATACCCCCAGATTTAGACACGGGTGTGATGCGGAGGGAGGTGGCACCTTAGCTACAGCTCGTCAGCAACGCCTTGGTCTCCAAGGGAGCCGAGACGCTGAAGGGTGCAGGGCGCCCTGGCAGCTCCCGCCCCGCTGCAGGAGGCGTCCCCGGGGCTGAGGCGGGTGCAAGGAGGCCAGAGCCTGCCTGACTGTCTGGGACAGTGCTTGTCGTGGACTGAGGACCTTTTAAACCTGGCCTAATGGTTTATATTAATGTAAGTGAGCAAATCAGAAGTAGATATGTGAAAAGAGAGGAGTAGTCCATTACTTTAGCATAGAAGGACAAAATACATTTAATGAGGAGTGTTGGAGACAGATCAGGAAGTGTCAATACTGAAACTTCAAGCGTAACCAGAACTTTGACCCTCGTTTATCTATAATGTTTGTGTTTTTTTCCCATCTGTATCAGCATGCTGTTGTGCAAATACGGTAACCTGTGTTGCTTACAGTCTTGGGATCTGATGTAGTCTGTGATTTTTATTTTTATCTGAACAAATCTACTCAAACTACTGCAAAGATTTTTAACCTGTGAGCAGACACTAAGGTCCATTTTGAGATGCTTCAGAAAGGTTAAAGGAAAACAGAAGCAGGTAACTAGGAAATTAGACCCATGTATGCAAAGAAGTTATTGTGACTGCTTCCTTATGCAGAGTAGGTATTTGTGTATTTTGTTGCTTGCTCTGCCACACATATTTCACATGTGACAATGTGCTAAAAAAAATAGTGCAAACTGTGTCAGGTTACATTGGTAATAGGTAGTGTTTCAGAAATAGGTAGTTCATAGGACTGTTTTGGAGTTTTTTATTTGACTAATAACATGACAGTGGTACCAAAGCAGTTTAAACAAAATGTGCCACTATAGTGGGGAACTGCTGACTCTTTAATTAGCAGCTGTTGACTTTTTTATGGACTCCTTTAAGTATTAGATGTTTTTAAATTAGACAATTTAAAAAAAAATTAGATTGTTTTTAAAATCAAGAACAACGGAAATGCTAAGCATTTGCTTTTGGAAGTTTTGATATGGTTCTAGATGTCTTAGTTTGCATTTAAAGGAATTGAGTATTACATTCTTTAATGATTAATATTATTTTTCTCAGTGTGGAATTCTTGGAAAGAGAGGGGATTACATGCAAGCCTTAAGGGATGCATAGCATCCGGTTTAATGTCAGCATTACTGCTTTACTTCTGCTGTGCTGCAGTATAAATTACATCTGAATTACTTGTTGTGTGCATGGATTACAGCCTCCTTCTATTTGTACCAATGAACTTAGGAGAAAAAGTTCTGTGTCCATTACATTATTTTTAAACTACTCTAGCTATGAAATCTAAGTGACATTAGAAAACTTTAATAAAGTTTTCAGGAGAAAAAAGAAAATCTACTTGTTTACCTGAGACCAGTGTCATTTGATGGAGGTGGTGTCTCTGAATCTGTGAAATACTATGGCTGTTTACTTTGATTTCTGTAAAGCTAGAAGTGCCCTGAAGTGTCTGACCAATATTGCTTTATATTTAATTAAAATAGAAAATCAGCATAGAAATATTTGTGTCAGACTTGCTATGTAACAGATTTTGACAGGTAATTGTGAAGAGGAAAACAGAAGTCATAAAAAAGTTGTCTGTATCACTACAGTATTTAATGATTTTCCAGTTAGCCAGGAAAAGGAGGGGGGAAAGGAGGGAAAGGCATGTAAGATTTGTGGCTGGTAAATTGGCATAAAATTATTTAAAAGAAAGAAGTCTCTGATAAAGGATGAATTAAGATTGCTTGCAAAGGCAGGTTCAGCAAGGCTGTTCTAATTACTGAATCTATGAGACTACAGTGGGGGGCAGCAACACGGAGGGTACTTGCAGGATGAGAGCAGCCTATTCTAGTTGCTGGAAGACTCAGAGTTGTGTTATACAGAACGTCTGGTCTCTATTCCTACACCGTAATGCAGCTGTTTATTAATACTATGCTGAAGCCAAAACAGGAATGTTTTGAAAGAGTGAAAGCATAGAAATAGCAATTGCATCTCTTTGATCCGTGGTATGACTGCAGCTGTGACAGGTAAGGCCTGATGCCAGCCACTAGGCTTTGCTATGGAGCCTTCAGGTCATAAATTTTAACTGTCTTTTTCTAAGTGCCACCTCTGAAGCTCTCTGAAAGTATTTCTTAGGCTGTTGCTAAACAAGTTCCTGGTTAGAACTGTTAACTTGGGGTGGGGGGAGCAGCAATGGAGCAGAAAGTTTATGTAAGTGCAGTTCACATGTGTGTGCTTGACAGGTATGAAGCCAATTTATCTGGAAGTTACAAGCTGACATTTGCTGTGGCAGTAGCCCCCAGGAAGGGGAAATACCTTGGGTGTCTTTCCTCAAACCTTACAGCAACTGAGGCTTTCAGCAGGGCTGTGAGGTAGTGCAGTGGGTCTTGCATTTATGGTATTTCCTAGTCAGATATGGCTTAGGGGGGTGGAGAGGAGTGTTGACCTTATCTTGTTACAGTAAATAAGAAGTGAAAACTTTAAACCTTCCTTATATATGAATTGTTGAATGTTTACCAGTCTTAATACCATACACCAGACCTGCAAATACTGTACAGTAGGATATACATTTTCTGGTTTTGTTGCCTGAATATTACACCTTCCAAAATATGTTTGTCCCTAATACTAATAATAAACTTCATGTTCTAAGGTAAAACAGCACAGGAAGACAATAAAACTTGTTTAACTTTCACTGCTATCACCTTTTAGGCAGTAGGCATTCAGGGATCTGAAATGTAGGAGAAATAATACATAAAACTGCAAGAGTACTCTGACATCTATCATCATGAATTTTGGTTTTGAACATTGTTTTTCTTGAATTACTTGGTTTTCAGACCTTAAGCAACCTGGAAAGTCAAGGCATTTGGGACAAGGAAGAAGGAAAGGAGAGGTAATAAGGCTGTAGATTTAGGACCTGCAGATTTCCGCAGCGGTTACAGGGATGTTCTGGTGGGATAGGTAACCCTCTACTTCATTCTACTGTAGGACCCACTTTGTCTTGCTGTCATTTGAAAACAATGGAGCAGTTCTCTGCTACAGGTTTTGCTCTTCAGTGTAAATAAACCTTTTTCTCTCAGTATTTAGGTACAGTGGGCAAATGCTAGAGGGATAGCTAAGGTTAATTTTGGTTCACTTTTTAGCCATTGCTGGTTAAATCTGCTGTACTGTCTAGCTACTAACTGGCAGACTCAGCAAAAAGCTTTAGAAAAGACTTGCTCTGTGATCCATTTGCCAAATACAGAGTTTAGTTCCTCCTCTGTAATCAAGCTGGAGTCAGCTGATTATAGCTGAGATTTTTCATGCCAGGATCCTGCTTGTTGTCCTTTCCTTGCCTCTTTGGTTAAGTGATGTCCATAGCTGGAAAAAAAATAAACTCATTCTCAAACTCCTCCGGTTTAGAACTATCTCTTGTTATCTCTGAACTGTAGGATTTCTTTCACCTCTAGCAGCATCAATGTAATGAGGAGGGACAACTTCCAGAAGAGTCTAAACAGCATAAAGTCTCTTCTGGAGTTTGCTGTCTTCTGACAGATGGAGAAAGGTTTCAGCCCTTCAGCATGATCACAGATAGTCTGGTTCAGAGGAAGCAATTGACAGGTAGGAAATAAAGTGTTGGATTATTTCCATTTCCTTCTCTGTCTACTTTTTTGTTTCCCTTTCTATTACACTTTTGGCATTGTGTCCAGGAAAACAGCTTCAAGCTGGATTGATGTTGTCTCTTGTTATGCTTTTCACACAGTTAAAAAAGCACTTGTGCTTAAAATTTCCCCATATTTCGAATATCGAAATAGCTTTATTGTAAACCATGATCTCACAACTCCGTTCCTCTGCAGAAGCCATCCCCAGCTCTATTTGGACTTATTAGTGTTCACCATGCCTGGCTCCTGCATTGTTGAAAGTATCTTGTGTTTGTCTGCACTGAGCTCCCCAGCTCCCTGGCAGAGGATGCAGCCCTGACACAGCATGGCAGGAATGCACGCAGCCAGCTCGGGCTTGATGCTCTGCCTGAGGTACTGCAGCTTCTTGGGACCCAGAGCACGGGGGTAATGCTACAAGGCAGTGCCTTCACAGGGCATCCTTGTCATTTTCCCCAGTGCCCTTGCTTTTGGAAATGCCATACAGTGATAACTGAAGTGCCTCACTTTAGATGAAAAAAAAAAAAATCCCAAACAAAAAACCCAGCAAACAAAAACTTCAGTCTTATGCAGAATAAAAGTTGTGTCATTTCTGGACCCACACTATCCCTAGAAGTATAAGAACATTTGCACCAAGCTGCATCTAGGCTAATGAGCCCAGCTGGCACTGGTTTGTTTCTACATCTCTGGCACAGATAATCTGACCATGGGTAATTGAGTGTTTATAAATAACCCACTCTGAAAATGTTAAAATTGTTTTATCTTCTTCCTGTTAGCATTTCTTGGCTGAACAAAGGTTACCCTCATCTCTTGACAAACAGATGTACTATCTGTTCTTCCCACCTGAACTGACATATTATATCAAGCATGGATGAAGCCAGGTTCTAGCACTATAAAAAGCCATCAAAGCTCTAGTAGAAAAAAATTATCTCTAATATGTTTTACCTATGCTTCCATTGACTCAAGTGGTTTAAATAAAAATGACTGATATATGTCAAACTTCTGAGAACTTGGAAAGATGTTTATTGCAGGCTTGTTCTCAGAGACCTCATGTGGCAAATATTTAAGTTAAATGCCTTCAGGTAAAACTGATTCCTTTATGTGGACTTCTAATTTCTAGTTGAACTTCTAGTGATCTTGTTTTGTTTTCTTACTGTCCATGTTAAAACTCGCAAGAGCTGTTCTGAGTTGGGCTGTGCCTTGTTTTAATGAAAAGGTTTTTTCTCAATGAGCTTTTGTAAGTAATTATAGAAGGCATGTAGAGCACCTCTCTGTGCTGAAAAATATCCCATGCCTTCAGCTGGTGAGCATCTATAAATTTATTTTTTCATAAAATAAAGTTTGGGTGTACTTTTGAGAAGATGCATAGGAAGTTGCAACCACCTGCACTGAGTAACAAGTTGTTCTCAGCATCAGAAATTACTGGAGGGAAAGCTGAATTGCACAGCTGTGGGATTGCAGCTGTGCTGCACTGTGAAGCTCATGCACCTTTGTAGATAGTTGTAATATTTCCTTTCCCTTGTGTCATTCCTGTCACAGTAATACAGGACAGACAATATGAGTGGGTGAATGAACTTAGAATGCCTTTAATTCCTTTCTTCACACAGCATAGGAAACATGGACCATGCTTCAACAAATTTTAAAGTCTCAACCTGTTATTGATTGAAATAGTAGCTTGACATAGCTGATTAAAGGCCTATTAGAAAGAAATATTTTATATAGGTAGAAGAGACATTTAAAATTGTAGAAATACAATACTGTCTCCCATTCAGGGCATTGGTGGGAATGCTGTTAGTATTATAAACAATTAAATAGCTCATCCAAAACAACTAAGTTGTAATACATGAAGAGTGTTGCAGTAAAGACTGGTAAAGGGGTGTATCCACAGGTGGAATGTGAAACACTTGTCACTTGGACTCTCAGGCTGATTTGAGTCTACGTCATTCATGTGTGGTTCACTCTGGAGTTTGTTTAGTTTGCACAGTTAAAAGTCATAAATGGTGCAAGTTAAAGTGCAAGCTGCCATTTTAGATCTTAAGATGAATGTAAATATAGAACCAAAGAGATTTTTAAGAAAGAAGGCAAAAATGCCCTACAAACCTACTTCTGTATTTGGATATGTCTTTCAGTGATGTCTCTTCAGTTTTGTTCTGTAAAAGGTTGAGTTTGGTTTCTTGTTTTTAAGAGCTATTGTATATACCAAGGGAAACATGAACAGGTGACCTCTTCAGGAATTATTTTGCACATTCACTTTGGAAGCTGTCTGCTAGAGGGTTATTACTTGGGGATATTCCTGGAGCATTCTAAATTATAAGATTTATTATGTATGGCAAATAGTGCATCTGAAAAATGACTGAGCTGATTTATCTAAAACATTGGGAAAGAGGAAATATTTTGCACTGACAGTTCTGCTCCTTCTGTAGCAGGGTTTGATAAAGTGAATTAAAATTTAAATATAAGATTGTTCTATTTTCAAAACAAAGAAATGTCCTTTTTGTTAGCTGGATTTTCAAAAGATGTCAGAATATTCCAAGGTGATTAATTTGAAGCCTGGGAATAACCATGAGGAGTGACAAACGTAAAAGCAAGTAAAAAAATTAATATATAAATTTTAACATGAGTTTCTGAAAATTTTATAATTATTATAATAATGATAGTAATAATGCTTTTAAACATTATACCAATTTTGTCTAAGAATTTTTAACTCTTTGCCAATTTAGATTTAAGAAGTTTCAGCAGTCTTGTGAGAATCAATAGCTGTGAAGAGACATTAATGAATGTGCCCTCAGAGAACACTATTCCATGTGGCAGTAGCACTCTTGTGCTGAGAGTTGTCACACATGTACCTACAGTCCAGACAGAGCTTATCCTGTCTTGCCAGGATACAAAGAACTGCAGAACCAGGATGCAATGATGCAGGTGCTCAGGGTAACTGAGATGGAGCAAATTTAGGGATCCAAACCCTCTGAGTTTTAGGAAAATGTTTTTTTAAAGTTTTTTTTAGGAAATACATTGTTTCACCAGATGCCGGGTTTGGATCCCAAACAATAGTCAGAGCTCAAAAATCCAGAAGGTTTAAACTATAGATGATATACAAGCCCTGTAAAGCTATTGCTCTGGGCTTATTCCTGTAAAGTTACTGGGTTTGTACAAGTTTTACTTAAGAACGATAAGAGGATCTAGTGATGTGCTATCTTGATATTAAATAAAACCTGGCATGATAATATGCACAAGAGCGGATCAAGAGCCTTAGCCTCCTAAAATCAATAATTTGTTTTCATGGAGTTGTTTTGGTCTTTTGGTTTTTTTGTTGGTTTTTTTTTTTTTTTTTTGCAAAACCACCTCAGTAGTCCCATCTCACTCATCTATGGCTTTTATCTGTGTAAAGAAATGCTGTTACATCCTTCTTGATTAAATAAAGCATTAAAACTGTAAGTTTTATGGTCAAAGACAGAAGAGATCCAACGATTTCCTAAAACAATAATGTACATAAATTGCCTTTTTTGTTATTGTTTTGTTAAGGGTAAATGTGAAGATAAAGATACAACGAAATATTTTGCCTGATAAGTATAAGTAAATAAATAACAGAATGTAGCATCTGATGACCTTGAGTGCCAAAGATCTGCCTGAGGCCTGAGGAAACAGGTCTGTTACACAATACAAAGTGTGACAGGATGGCAGTACTAAATTTTCCTCTATTTGAAATAGTGTATCTGAAGTAAAATTATTTAAGTCAGATGTTTAAAGGAATGAGCAGGTGAGTTACTTTTAAATTTGTATATTTAGTGAAATACAGTGTTGTTCCTCTTGTTTATATTAATATATAATTGTATAAAAATATATATTTATATATGTAAACCTAAATATTTTTATAAATATCAAACGTAAAGGTGCTGTTTTCTTACTTCCAACAAATAGCCAAATAAAAGATTTCTCTTCACATATAAGGTCATCCACAGAATTCTGATTTGGGAGTGGTGCTCACCTATTTTTCAAGGAAAAATCTGTCTTGATTGCCAGAAATAGTTTAATGCTTTTAGCCCAAAGTGTAGGGCTGACAATACATTTTCTTGCTCTTAAAACAACAGTGGTGGAAATAGCATTACCACTGCTCAATGGGTTACAAGATATCTGCAAAAAGTTGACAAGGGCTGTCCTTGTGGAGTAAGCACCAGACACAAAGTGTGAGGTGGCTTTTACCCTTTTACCTCAAGCACTTCCAGACTCATCAGGAAGTCTCATTAGTTGCATGTTGGACTACCAGAGCATCTCCTCCAGCAGAATGGGAAAATTCCATCTGTAAACTCTCCTTGCATTTCTCTAGTAGAGTGTTGCTCAACAGAAGTGTGTACCCAGATTTCTGTTATTTAACTTTTGTCTGTGGATTTTTTGTTTTGCTGAGCTGAGATACATGTAAGACTTGCAGCAGAGAATTGTCAGTTTTTTCTGCACTAGCAGTGTGTCAGGTGGCAATTGCTGATTACACATGTGGAACTGTGTCATTACAAGAAGCAATGAATTCCTACTTAAATCTACAATTCTTTTTTTAATCAAGTTAATACCCTAAATTATTAATATCCAATTTTAAAACTGAAGAAGCAGGCTTTGGTACCGAAGTTAAATCTAGGTCTTCCAGCTCATTGATATGAAGACTGACATTGTCACCAGGGCAAGATATTCACTCCTCCATTGTTTTCCTGTCTCTTACACATCAGTGATGCCTTTGAGCTTTGTCTTTAGATCTCAGAATCCTTGGGAAAGAAGCAGACAAGTGCCCAGCAGTTTCATTTTACATTTACTCTCATTAATCACACTATTTGAAGAATTTTTTTGTTGTGCTGGAGTTCTGTTTGACTTTTTTTTTTTTAACATTCTTTCTACTGAAGAGGAATGGGAGTGCCCTGGGAAATGCTGATATATTTGGCCATTTTTAAGAGATTTGGCCACTTAAGGGTAATGATATTCTGGAGATTATTCCTCCTGTTTCCTGTAACTATGCTAGCAAATGCCATTATCCCATAAATAAAAAAAAAATTCAGGAAAGCAGCAGGTTGGCCCTACTGTGTTAAACACAAACACCCTCCTTTTTTCCTGAATCAAGAATGAAAAAATGCAGTGCCTTCCTCTAAATACACACTTGTTTCTTCTGCTGGTTTTAAGTTTGCACTTCAGTTCACTTCTGCATTTACTTGACTTGTATCAACAGCTACAGAAAAAACAAAACAAAACAAAACAAACCCCAAAACCCTGCAGCCGTTTTCAGTGCTTGTTGTTCTTGGCTCTGGATCAGTTCTGGTGTCCAACTGGTAGGACCTGAACCTTGGTGCTTAACAAGTGCCTGTAGTCAAAACAGTTGGTGTGTGCGAGCGCTGATCTGGTATTTGCTGCAGGAGGTCATCTGCCTGATTTTTTACCGTGTGCAGAATACCTAATCACGTTGCTGTGTTTCTCTGACGGCATCTGTGGCAATGTGAATCGTTTCACATTCCAAAAGTACATGTTTACAGTCGTCGTAGAATCAGATTAAGTTGGCAGCCTGCTCCTCTCTGTAAGTGGCTCAGTTTACATTTCTTCTTCTAGCAGGATGTTTTGCATAATTTTGCTGATCCTACTCACTTGTAGACTTTGTGAAATGGAGAATCGTTTTAGTGGGTTTATGTCAGAAAGCAAAGCTTGTGTTTATTGTAAATAAACACCAGCAGAACAGTGGTTATTTTAGCACTTGATAATTTCCCAGTTATGTCATTTGACCTGGAATGAAGCTTGCGATTGTTGAGCTGTGTTTTATGCAGCGGATCAGTCCGGGGGTTTGAGCTGGCAGTTTATTTCCTTTGTCAGTTTGCAAGAAGTATCAAAATGAAACCGACTGTGCTGTTTCCTTTCCAGTGCGCAGCACAAGAAGGGTGGAACAGTTTGCGGATATTATTTCCAAACTTTTTCAGCTGGACTTGGAATAGTGTTTTGTCAGAAAGCTGGTAAAGTTATCCTTTGGTCTTGCAACACTATGCTGTAGATTGCTAGCATCAAATCCGAGTTTATTTTTGCTAGGTTTTGTTAGTGTTGTTTCAGACTGTGGCTGCAAAATGAAAGTGCTTACAAGGTGTTTATGAACTCTTGTTATGAACCAGCTGCCAGTTCCTGCAGGATGACACATTTCTGCAAGCAGTCTAGTTCAGTTTTCTGGTAGCTGGCTGTCGCTTTTCGGGCATGCGTGGGGTTTTTTTCTGGCTTTGTTTTATTAGAATAAATGCCAAGTACATATGCAAACTTTGAACTGGGATCAGTACAAGGTGGCAGTTTTCACTTACTATTTACTGAAAATGTAAGTATACGTGTCTCAGCTTTGCACAACGAAGGGCTGTGCAACAAAACACCTCAGGATATACTGAAAACAGGAAAACTGTAATTTGTGCATAGGTGGTGTATGGAGTTACCATAAGTAAGATCATCAATCAGGCTGGGATACGTTACTTGAAACAGAGTCACATAGTGGATGAGATACTAAATTTTGTTACCATTGATTAAATATTGAAAATGGGGAATAACAAACAATATTCATGCTGTGTTAGGGGCAGTCAGATAAATTAATTTGTTCTATTTTAAGTAAAAGGGCTATGAACTCAAAGGTTGTGGTGAATACAAGCATGAAAGGAGCTTAATTATTCTGTACTGTTTACAAACAGCAAATAACTTCATTACCTGTCTGGGGTTTAGCTATTATACTTTGTTTGTTTTTACCAAGTGTAATGCCAAGCTGTAATCCCTAACACTACGTCTCTGAATTATTCGTGGGTCAACCTAAAATTAATTTTTGCTTTAGGCCTCTTGCACAAAGGAAGTCAGGTCATGATATAAAGAGAGTAATGTTTCAAAATGACTGGTGCTGACAAAGTTCTAATATCTCTCTTCTGACAGTGTTTGAGGGATTTTTTTGTTCTTGTTCAACTACTTGCAAAAAACACTGAAAGACCTAAGGCATAGCTGTCTGTGCACTCAAACTGTGCATGACTTTTTTCCTTTGCAATCTTCTGCATCTCACTGATGGACAAGGCACTAACTGGGCAAAAACTGTTCCTTTGATTTGCTCAGTTTTGAGTAGTACGTGTTGGGTAAGAATAGGTGGGATATACTAAGAAGTGGGAAGGTTTGTAGGCATAATTAGAGGTAATCTGCAGTTTTCGCATCATGTATAGATCTTTTGGGTACAAAAGTACTACAGTCCACCTGGAAACATATGGTTGGTGTATTTTACTGGCAGCATATTTTCAGATGTATTGTTTGTAAGGTTTGCTGAGAGCTAAGTGAGTGCTTGATCTTGTGTGAGAAAGTTGAAGGAAAAATTTGAGAAGAGTCTCTACTCAGAATGTGGTTTTGCCTCTTTTGTTTCCCACACACTGTGCTTGTGACTCTGGAGCTCATGCTGCCTCTATTGCTTTGCTTTTTTGCTTATGATTAGAAGGAGAAGTGGCGTTTCCTGCAAAACAGCTGCTAGTATTCCCTGGTGACCAGTCAGAGAGGATCCAGTGGAATTACAGATTCAAAGACAGACCTAGAGGACTTTGGCAGCTGTAGCAGAGGGTTTGGGGAAAGGTAGGGAGTTGTGTTGTGTAGGATGCAGGAAGGAGGATTACAAATGTAGTACAAGGGCATGGGAGCGAAGCTGTGGAGGTTCAGGGACTGTTAAGTCTTCAAGAGCATAAGAACTTCACATCTACAAACAATTCAGGTTTAGCTGAGAAAGTTGGACTATATCCATGTTTCCATAGGACATGGAGAATCTCCTGGAATAAATAGTTCACAATGCTCTTGATGCAGAGTTCGCAATGAGCGTTAGGTGGATATGCGGCACTGGGCTTTTAGACTCTTGCCACTAACTAGGAAAAGTAACAGATATTGATCAGAAATTGTTTTTTAGAAATTGCAGTTAATTCAGTGAGAGAGTATTAAACTTTACATGAAGATTAATGTCATTAATACATTAACTGACAGCAGAAGTCACATGTTACTTGTCACTTGCTGCAGTGGCTGCCCTGAGACAGCTGAGGTTGCAGAAGGATTAAAGTAATAAAGAGGATTGTAACTTTGTGTTCTCTCTGCTGCTGGATTTGACAGCAACTGGTATTTAGAACAAAACAGAGTATGTGTTTTTGTTTATGTGGGGTGTAAACACGCATTTGGAACTACTTAAATTAATTGAAATAGTTCTCTTTCTTGAGCACACATTCATAGCTTTGCCGGCTTCTGCAGAACTGAAATGCATGGAGAGCTTAGGTTAGGATCTCACAAGGGAGAACTGGTTTACTTGTTGCCTTGCAGGATTTTTTCATCTTAAGGAAACAAATATTTTCATTTTCCTTTAGGTTCATTTATGTCCAGGGACTATGCCACTGCTGTATATAAGCAGGGATAGCCATGTCCATAGTTGCACATGTAGGAGTTTACCTGCCCCGCTACATCTAATCTGTCTACACATGAACTGCAAATAAGTGTGGACTTTTTTATTACAGTTTGTTGTCTCCTGAATGTGTTAGCATGTGATATCTGATTCTGTAACAGCTTCTTAAATATAAATTTATTTTAGTCACATGTTAATTTATTACATAGGCTATGTAGTAATGTGTGTAATTCTTTGTTTATATGTAAAATATGAATAGGCATATAGGTAGAAAAGTTAAAAAAACAGATGTGACCAAGAAATTCAGTTTTATAGAGAAGCAACACCACTCTGGTTTGAGCAGTTGATTTTGGCAGCTGACAGAATTGTCATATATCCCCATTATTTCTCTTTGAAACTTCTTACCCGTGTCTGATGCTGACTCACTACCACATACGTAGTAAGGAAGGAGGAAGCAAGAGGCAAGCTGATAGTTCTTGAGAAGGCTTATATCAATATTTAGTTATGATTTATGCCCCCCACCATCAAGATTTGTTTATGAGGTTTCACACCTTCAACAAGTCCAGCCTCTGTGGCCATGCTTGCCCAGGTCAAACAGGGATTTTCTGCCCCTTTGGGGATTGTTGCTCCTCCATCTCTCCACAGGACCTACCTGCAAGGTGTTGCTGCCACCATCTCCTGCTGACACTAAAGTGACATTCACTTGTGTGAGTCAACGTGTAGATTTCACCTGTCCAGGCAGTGCCCAAGAACACTTGACAGTTGTGTGGCACTGACTCTTTACTTTCTTCCTCCTCTATGACTTCACAGTGGTCATAATTTCCGTTTTGCTTCTAGGAAATTTCAAGAGAAGCTGGGTAATGCTGATAATTCTCAAATGTGTATCGAAGTCTGTCTAAAACATGGAAGACTTTCTGTAGCCATGGTTTGGGGGAAGAGGAGAGTGTGAGGAGGTAAAGGGAATAACAAGAACGACCACCAGTTTGACACACTCAGATAAAATAATTGTCATCTTTTCCTTCCCTATCTTTTAAGTTAATATTTATTTAAAATAGCGGGATGCACTTTATGATACTGTCATATCACTACAGTGCTTCTTCCACCATTTTGTTTTATAGTAAAAAATGCAAAGTTAATGTAAATTGAGAAAGTTTTATAGGGAAAAGCACCAAACATTTAGCTTGACTGAAAATCCAGTATAAAGAGACTGTTAAAAAATAACTTGCTGTGGTATGTGATGCTTAGATGGCTTTCAAATGTAATTCTAGATGGTCAATATCTTGAATGTCTGTCTTTCTGGAAGATAAATGTGCTACTTTGTTATTAAAATTAAATTTCCAAATGTATACACAGGAATGATATCACAGACACGGTTTACAAAAAGTGGTCAATCTTAAGAAAATCAGTAGCTGTGGTGAAGAGTGGAGTAATTAATCCTGAATTTATATAATTTGTGTATGGAAATTGGGTTGGGTTTTTTCCCAAGTTTCACTTTTTACAATATACAGCTTGGTTTTGTTGGTTACATAGCAGTTCCTTTTCATGAGCCCTCAAATAATTAATGGGAAAGTTGCAAATTTTCATTAATTTAAATTGAAGTAGTAGTTGCTGAGAAGGTCGGTGAATCTTGAAACAGTAACTGTTATTTAACAAAATAAATACTCTCTGAATGGAACGCTGCATTTCGGAGGCAGATGCTGAGCTTACATGGTTGTTGCCACCATTGTGAGGTGAAATGAATGTGAATTACCTGCACCCTGCAAAGGACTTTTAAAGGCAGAGGCTGCACGCTGAGCTGTGTGATGGGGTGAAAACTATCAAATGACAGTGGCATTTGGGGTGTGAGAGAAGATATTTTTTGCATGTAAAAGAATTATTACTGTTTTCTTCAGTTTCAAGAGAATTTTTGAAGGGAATTGCAGCATTTATAATTAAAACTGTGAATATAAGGATGTGGAAGGGCTTGATCTTTAATAGAAAAGGCCTGTATTTAGTCATTGGTGATTCAAAAGAAACAGTTTGGAATATTCTTCTAAAAATTTTAAGCATTTATCTTTTGTTCTTGAGGTATCTGCCTATTGCGAATTAATCATGGCTGAATCCGTCTGCTACTGGCAAGTTTTTACTTGTGAGAATGCCAGACAAATTGTCATGTTTTGATTCTCTGTGGGAAAATTTTTCTTAGTTATCCTTGAAATATCAAACTAGTGAGCACAAGGCTGATGATGTAAACACAAAGCCTTCCCTTGCAGCAGGAGGTCACTGGTGCTTCCTTAACCTGCTGTTGGCTGACACGGCGGCCAGTGCTGTGCAAGTACAGTAGTACCCGCTTGGATTTTTCAAGTTAAATGCTTTAGATGAGGAAAAATTGCTGCATGTTGAAGGAAAAACTTCAGCTTGTCCAGTTCTTGGTCTGTAATTCCATTCTGCTTGCTGCATTTGATCACAGTGTTAGCAGTGGGGGTTCTGGGCTGATCCCTGCCGTGGGGGCTCACGGTGCCTGGTGCTGGCACACCGGAGTCTGTGCTGCTGCTGGGATGGAAAATTCCTCTCACCCCATCCTGCCCGTGCCACCCGCTGCCTCTGGCTGGAGGACACCAGGGTGAAGGGGACAGGGAAAGGGTGTTGCCACAAATGGGGGCACAGGCCTGGTAAAGACAGCTCCTGTCTCTCTCTATTTTGTCATTGGGCTTAGGTTCACAGCACCAACCAAGCCCCTTGTTTGCAGCACACTGTGATCCAGCACTGTGTTGGATCCAAGCACTAGCACTTCCCCCTGGAAAAATACATAGTTTGTAAAAGAATGGCCAAGTATGTCCTTAAAATATTTTTTTCAACAATATCAGGGGTAGGACATTTAGATTTTAAAAAATAATAATAATCACACCCAAGCAATTTTGCTGACGTCTGTCTGTCCTGAAGCTTGTTCTTCTGTTGCAGGGTCAGCATGGCCTTGCTTTTTTGCAGTGAGCATGAAGAGTGTTTACAAGGATCTGATATCTAGATACAGTGTCTGTAGCTGATACATAAGCTTCCTGCTTCTTTGTACTTGCCTCTTTTTCTTTGTGGAAGAAAATTAAGGTTTTACCTTGATTGAAACAAGGTAGCCATAAAGTAAACTGTCTAATAATCGGATCACATGAATTCATCCTAATTATTACAGAAGCAATATGTCTGCAGCAGAGTATTTCACCAAATCACCTGAGTTGTTGTTACATGCTCTCCCCTTTCTGCTTTATGTGGCAGAGCTGGGACACCTTGTGTACCCCCCACACAGATATTGATGGTTGCTTATTGCTTAGAAAATGGTTTCAGATTTCTTGGTGAAATTTTCTGCTAGATTATCAGCATTTATTTTACTATTTTATCCATTTTTCAGAGTGCTTCACAGAATCAGTTTTGTTTAATTATCATTTGGCTTGATTATATTCACAACAGTAATGGACTGGTGTTCTTCAGAATGATTAAATCATTGTAATTGGCATAGAAAGGAACAATAGCTTCTTCCTGGACTTCTTTTAGCCTATGTAATGCTGTAAAGTTTATTATTTTTCCATTACAGAACGAAGACACGGTTCAATGTGTAAACCTTCCCCTTCTCCAGCTTCTCCAGCCTGCAATTCCAGGACATCCCTAGTGCAGATGAAACCGAAATCCTGTATCAGTGGCCATAACCCTGTCAGCAGCAGCTCAAAGCCATTCAAAACGCCCAAAGACAATCTACTTACCTCCAGTAGCAAACAGCACACAGTCTTTCCTTCAAAAGTATCACGGGATAAACCATGGTAAGTACCAGAAAATAGCTACCGAAGATGTTGCTCTGCAAAAAGTAATGAGTATCCCTATGTGTATTTCACAGTCATAAAAAAAAAAAGTCTGTAGTCTCATCCTTATCTAACTTTACAGTTTAAGACGCTACATTTCCTAAGGGAGGAAACTGGGATGGTTTTAACATTAAAAAATATTTAGGAGGAGGAAAAAGGACTGGACTACTTTTCTGATGTTCCATCAAATGTCCGCTTTTCTAAACTGCATATAGCAGGTGAGGTGTTGACCAAGTTTGCTGTCTTTAAGGTCCATCTTTCAGTACGGCATCAGCCCTTAAACTAATGCTTTTGAACAGCAGGACACTTTTTGCAGAGTTCTTAATAGTAGCTTAACTGATATTCATGAAAACTTACTGCTTCTCGTCCTTTATCTTCAACAGCAGCTGCTGTTGGAGTTCGTTCTGTATTTTCATCATGTTTGATGCCTCATAAGAAGATGGAAGAAAATTCTGGCTGCTAAAATCACTATTTGGGGACATCTTACCTCATTGTATTGTGATATATATATACACACACACACACACACACACACATTCAGGCTTTGAGACTGCCATGCCCATCCTCCTGTGACTGTGATGATAGCAGAGTTGCAAAAATGGAATTGAAAGCAGAATTGGGTCACTATTTTATCCATAAGAAACTATTTCAACTTTAGTCATCTACAGAAAAGATGCTTTGTGATTAAGTCACTAGGCTGGTGACTCAAGACCTGGGTTCAGTTCCTGGTTCTGCAGAGTCTACTGTTACACATTTGTTGTCTCTGCCTCTGTTCTGTGTCTGTAAACATGAGATAGTAAGACTTCCTTTTTCTCAAGTTTTATCTACTAACTGTCTGACTATCCTTCCCTTTTATATGTAATACCTAGCATAAGAAAGTCATTATTTAGGTAGAGTTTATGGACACAGTTGCCTTAAAGCAGTAAATAATATAATACAAACCAGTCACTTGTGAGACACTCATAAACTCAAATTATGTTAAATTAATAGATTTTGGTTTTTACCTGAAACATGCAAGTGGTATGATTTCAAAGACAGCAGCTTCTGTCTAGCTGTGGAATTTACCTTGCACTGGAAAAAATATGATCAAACCATCTTTGCAAGCATGATGAGCGTTGTGCACAATTATGGTATATAATTCTGAAAATAGATAATCCAGATATTTAGATTATATGCATACATGCACACAGGTAAGATAGAAGTTATTCTAGTGAAGGTATAAGTTCCACATTAACTCTAAAAAAAATTATATTCTGGAGTAAGTGACATTTTCTTCTGAATGTTGAAGGGAATTATTTTTTTAAGTCTAATTAAAAAAAATTAGAAAGGAACTTTAGAGTATTAGTACTGTTGACAATGAACCTGTTTCTCATGCTACTGTTACTGACAACAACTTAGATATCCACATTTCAGTGTACTAACTGAATCTGTAAACCATATCCTCCCTTCTGGCAACAGATGGCATTTCGTCAGTCAGTAAAAGCTGGAAGGGAACAAACTAACTGAGCATTTCTACAAACCCTTTTCCCTTTATTGGGAACATCCCAAACATTTACTGAAGATTAACAAGGTAGATTTAGGCATAAAGCTGTTGTACTGCTCTGTTAGTACTTTGGCAATGAATATGTCAGTGGTTGTACCTGCAAATTATCCAACTCTTGCAGTTGCTGGGAGATAATACTGTGGTTTTGTTTACCAGTGGGGAAAAATGAGGCATATAGTAAAGACAGTGTAATCATCACATAACAAATCACAGTCTGAAGTGGAAATCAATGAAATTGTCTTTCAAAATTTGTTGTTAAGTGCCTTATATTACAAGACTTGTTAAAGAATAAACTCAGTCTGATAATCATCACAGGTTATACAGAACTGAAAGATGCTATGGAAGAAAGTGTTTGGTTCTATTCCATCAGTGGATTATAATTTTTATTTAGAATTCTAGAAAATAGTCAGCAGGTTTAATTTTCTTAAATGATAAATTATTCATAACATTTATTCTTTTTAGGATAAGATTATATCTTCCATTCAGCTGCCTGCACACACCATAGAATTTCACAAACTTATCTTTTAGAAAGAAATACTCAATTTACACCAATACATTTGTCTCAAAAATGCAAATAAGATTCAGGATTTATTGGAGTGTGTTGTAGTTTGTCATTGCCAGAAGTTTCCAGTTATTCAGTGCTTTTGTCTGTTACATGGAAGTCCTGTGCCCCAAATATTTACTTGATGTAGTTCATAGTAGTTCATTTACTTGATGTAGTTCATAGATAACAGTTTTAGACAGTTATCAAATCAGCTTAATTCAGAAATTGCATCAATTGTAATGATTGATTTCCAGACCTCAGATAATATTTTTTGTGCTTGCCTGATTCATCCATACAGCATCTCTTTTAAATTTTGGCTGTTGGAAGTACAGGAGTATTTCAGCAATGGCCTCTGCAGCAGCATCACCCAGTATATCTATTGTCAGGCCTGGCTCTGTGTAAACCCAACACCTCGTAGTTTAATTCATTGTATTTTTGGTTGAATCATCATCTTAAGACCAAGTAGCTCTTTTTCACATACTGTCTTGTTCTAAGATGTGCTGCAGAGGCTTAGGTTGTTCTCAGCAAATGTTTTAAATGATCAGATGGAAAAGATCTGGAACTGTTTCATCATTTGTAGCCTCTCTTTGAATGCTCTCCTTCTTTTACTTGGAATATGAAGGATTATTGTGAATACATCACCCACAAATACCTGTCAGCTCTGATTTGTTTCCCCTGTGTATCTCTCTAACAGCATTGCTATTAATACAGCAGTGCTTAGAGACTGGAGCAGTGCTGGAGCACCACTGTGATGTGCACAAGATAATTGTAAACTATAGTTTTCTGAAGCTTGCAGTTGAGGTGGTAAGAAGTATAAAGGGTAAATAACAGGGTGGGAAGCAAAAAAAGACCATGACGATTGGTAGTAATAGCAATAATACTGATCTAGTTATTATAATTAGTAAGAACAGCCCAGATCCTTAGCCTGTATAAAAGGCATTCCTGCAGTTGGAACTCTGTTCCTACCCCTGCTGACCTGCCCAAAGGAAGCCGCTTCACTTGTCATGCCCCAGCACAGCTTCTGAGCACTGCCTTGGAGTATTTCGGTGCTGTGGTGCTACAGGGTGTTCATTTCCACCCATCTGCAATCCTGAGGCAGTGTAAAATTGGGATGAAGTGTTAAAGCTAGCCCTGGGATACAAGCCGAAGCAAGTCTCTTTGGCCTCCCTCCACGGGGATTAGCCATTGCCTGCTAGAAGTTCTGAAAATGAAGAAAATAAGACAGAAATTACATGGTTGTCAACAGCATGTAGCAAACTGACACTCTTTCTGTAAACAGAAACACAATCACGAAGGTATTTGTGATCCCATTACTTGATTACCTGTGGGTAATAATTTAATATTTATGTCACCTTTCAAAGGATCTTTTTCATCAGCTCATAGTCTTTATTTCTCTGTGTTAAGAAACACAATGCTTCATACTGAGGTTGAGAAAGTGAAGCTAGTCAAGATTTAAAAATATTCCAAATGCAATATGGAATTGGGAACAAAATTCATCAGAGTTAATTTGGACCATATATTCTAACACTAAATCACAAAAACTTTTTTATATTGTAAAGGTGACCAAGCAATGTAGAATACAGCTAAGTTTTATGGCTTAAAATGTTTGTGAATTTCTTTGGTAACAAATTTTAAAATAATTGAATGGGTGGAAGAGGTTGTAGAATTAATATAATTATAATATAGTTATGAATGACCAAAAGAAAACCACAGCAGAATTACATAACAACGAAGAAACATAATTTTAAAAACCCTAAGGAAAGGAAAGTGGAGGTAATAAGGAGCTCCATGCATGGGAGTGTTGCAACACACCACAAGTGTTTTTTTTCTTGTTGGGAATGACAATCACAAGCAATGGCTTGGAATTAAAAGAATTTGCCACAAGACAGTGAGGAAGGAAGGAGATTCTCACTGTGGGATTTTACAGCAGATTCTGCTGAAGGTTTAGTTAGAATAAAATAGGATAGGTAGGACAGAATAGAAGCATTTCAGCTGGAGGGGAGCTACAGTGACCATCTTGTCAAACTGGCTGACCAAGAACATGCAAAAACAGAAGGAAATATGCTATCTTGTCTGAAAAAGAGAATGAGTTTTTGAGGCCTGTCATGGTCAAGTGCTTTATGTAGCCCTCAGAAATTTTTGTAGCCATTTTCTGGTTCCCTTCTATGTCATCAGCTTTGGTATTGAACCACTGGTCAGCAACACTGAAAGCCATATTCAGCTATAGTCCAGTATCAATATAAAGAAGGATATATGAAAACTGAATTTGCTCCTTTACCTTATTTGCCATATCCCATTTTTAATATAAGCACAATAATACAATAAAAATTTATAGAGCTTATCAATGGAGACCATCAAATATTTTTGTCACTATTTTCCAGTTGTTTCCTTTTATTTCACCGTGGACTGAATATCTTCTTATTTCATGTATACATTTGCTGGTATTAAAATCATTTCTTTAGTTAATGAACCTTATCAAACACTCTGTGCTATTTTTAATAACTGCCTTTGTTTCTTAATTACTTAGTTTCCCTCAGTTCTGATTCCATCAGTAAATGTTACCACCAGTAACCTTACATGAGTTTCTAAAGACCAGTTAAATTTTCAGTCACATCAGACTTGGTAATGATGGCTAAAAAAATCCCCCTAGCAAGCACCTTTATTGAATTATTATTTTTTTTAAAAAACTAGCTTTTAATTTTATGTTGTTCAACATGTGCTTTTAAACTGTTCTTATTTGTGTTTTATAATGCCCTGCAAAAGTTGGAACATTGTCAGTGATCTTTGTCTGCTTAACTGGTCATCCAAAAGTGAAACCAGATTTCTTTGCCAAGATATGAATTTCAGCAAAACCATATGAAATAGTCATTTATCAGTTTATTTTAAGAGCTTTTCTGTTACTTTTTACAAGACTCTCTGGTTTGGGGTTTCAATATGGATGCAACACCAGCACTTCTGCAAGTTGCCAAATATTCCAAAGTCAATTAGAAATTAATATGCTGAGACCAAATATCTCTCCAGCTCTTTTGGAACCCAGGACCGTATTATCCTGCTTCCCTTATACTAAAAAAAAAATTACTATTTTTCAGTTGGCACTTTACATTTTCTGAGGTGTAATAATTTTATCTGATTGGAAAACACTATCATGCTTCCTTCTTCGTATAGTAGAAATACTGAACATTTCTGTCATTTTTGCATCACTAGTAACTATTTTACTGTGTTTTAGGTAGATATTGCTACTATTAATAGAATTTCTTTTCTAAAAAAAAAAAAAAAAGGTAAATTTGCCCTCACCAAATGTAGATTTTTCTCACCTTTCTTTGGCTTCCATTTTTCTCAGTTTTATTATGTGCCCTTCCTTGTTTTTTATGTTTGTTGCATGTTGCTTTTCTCACCCTCCCTTTAAGCAGCTGTCTTTACTAAACCTAAACAGACTCTTCATTAGAAAAATCCTTTTAAAAATATAGTAAATAAGGTATTAAGGAACTTTAAAAATTTTCCTAACAAACTTTAAAAGAAATCCTAAACGTCTTTTTTTAAAAAATGAATTTTCACTTCAGAAACTCAGCTTAGGAAAATAATTCTCTGCAACTATAGCATAGAAATATTTGTGATTTATTTCCCTTTTGAGTCCTTAGCAGTTGATCACGGTCACTGGTCCTGTGTAGCTTCCAAATTTCTGTTTGGTTATTGATTCATCTCTGTGTTAAGATAAATCTAGAATTCCTTAATGCTGAATGCAGTACCTGCTCATTTTTTTTTTTTTTTTTTCTTAATATGCATATAAATTACAATCTCTAACTTCTGAGATATCCAATAGTTTATTGTAGACTGCCAGGAGTCCTGTAGAATGTGTCTTCAAATATTGGAGTTTTTTTCTATTTTCTTCTACACTGCAATTAAGTGCATAATGAAGGTTGATGTGTTGATCTGTAACAAAACAGTGAAAATGTTTCCTCCCCTGGGCTTTTTTGTTATCACAGTGATTCATCCATATATGCCCTAAGATTTGAGATCCTGAACACTGCAAAATAGAGAAACTTTTTACTTTTTTAAGATCTGTTAACTATATTTTACTACTAGACCAGATAATACTCTTGACCCTTTCACTGTGTATCAGTACTTAGAATTTACATGTTAGAAATGGGGCATGAAGATTTGATCTTATTTTCTTATATAGCTTTTGGATAATAAAAACTACTTCATCGAGAGTAAAAAAAAAAGAATCTATTTTCAGAAGATATAATTGCCATCTGTTTAAATGAAAAAAATAAAATTCTCACCCTGAGATGTTATAGTTTGTATCTGTCACTTAACTAAATAAATTCAGACCAGTTTAAAAAAGTAGGTGATCAAATCCTCTCTTTCATAGCTGCATGTTTACATTATCATTGAAATATTTAATGCAGTTCTGGTTTTGTGAGTGAGTTAATTTTTTTCTGCTTGGTTACTGGCCAGCACTCTACACTTTCCTGCCATCAAATCTGTGTCCTGACTGCTGTATTCATGGTACCACAGCATATGGAAGTTTCATATAGTTTAATTGCAGCTTTAGAGTACATCATCTTTCTAGTTTTATATATGTATTATTTATATCAATGTTCATACATTTTTCTACATTAAAATACCCTTAGACAAGGATGAATGACTTTCCCTTACGGTCAGCCCACTCCAGCCACTCACTGCACTTTCTGCTTATCAGCCATGGAGTGACAGAGTAGCCCAGAAGTTCAGGCTTGGAGTCATTTTGGACCCTGCTTCCCATGTTCCCTGAGGCTGTCTCAGGGGAATGCCTTCTCAAAATCATATTTTTCTGAAGGCAAAGCCTCCACACCTGCTAACCATTCTTCCACAGGAAAAATGTAGTGAAAGTGCCATTTTTCACATGCCATTTTTCAACACAAAAGACTGAAATTATGTGAGACTTAGGAATGGAAGGAAGCCCTGAGCTTTATGATGATGTGCAGATGGCCAAATGTTGCCCATCTTGGAACATTAACAGCAGTGTGGTCTCTGGCACAAAAACTCTGCTTACCTGAGCTGCAGCATGCCAGAGTACTTCAGAATACATACTGATCTAGCAGAGTTGTGTATTTAACAAGTAGCACATGAGTATTGCACCAGTAGAACCTCTGCACTACCTTGCAAAATTACAGCAGTGATGTTGCAAGCAGGTTGTTCTTTGAGTACAGTTTGCTAAGGAGTAATTTCTCACTCTTCATAAATATTCATTTACCTTTTATTTATTTATTTATAAATACTCATTTTACCTTTTAAAATATTTCATTTTACCTTTAGGTCAGATGTAATAGATTAAAGGATACCCAAGTTGTAAGATTTTTTTCTGTATGGGACAACCTACTAGGTTGCCACCTTTGTACTGGAGATTAAAATTATGAAGGTTAACTTAGTTCTGTGATTCAGAAAGGGAAAGATAGGAATACTGCTAAGGAGACTCTCATGCTTCTACATGAGGAATTTTTTTTCCCTTTTAAATACCACTATTGCATCTTTATTTAAGAAAACCATGCTTCTTTTGTTTGGTCATTGTGGCATGGCAGTCTGAAAATTGTCATTTTTGCTTTATCTGTGTGTGAATTTATTTACCAGGCAGGTAGTCAACCATTTGGCAAAAGGAACTCCTCAAGCAGTGTGTGGGAAGGACAGAGTAAGTGAGATGTTTTCACTTGCAGCCTCCAATGAGGCCTGGGCTTAAAGCTCTGAAAATTTAGGTTTTCTAAATAATATTTTCTCTCTGGGTTTGTTTCAGTAAGGAGGGATATATATTGTATATTCATTGGTAGTCAGGGGACATACAGTTTTGGAATTGTTGTGTAAGTAAAAACCAGCTATTGCTGCTGGATACTTCCTCATCAGGTGGGAATCGGAAGTGTTAAAACAACATAGGGATTGAAAGTCACTTCTTTCAATCTTTTTTTGCTGCCAAATTGATAAGATAAAATTTTTTAGTATCACAAATACGCTGTGTCAGTAGCTAAGTTAGGAAGAATTAGATACTGCAAACTTTATTCTATAAAAGTAAGCTAATAACTACATTGGGAATTTTTATTTTTAAGTTCACCAGATTTTATTAAAAATACACTTTAGTAATGTGCAATTCACCAAGGACTTTAATACTTTAAAAGAGACAACTGTTAAAATCCCTTTTTTCCTTGTTTCCAGAACATGTATGTCATTCACACACTTCTGAGCATCTGAATTATTTTTGTCTTTGTTTAAAAATATTAACATGGCTGCAAACCATTTCCTTATGCTGAGGGTATACAGCATACACGTGTCTGACATGAGCTTGTGTTAAAGGCATGAGACCATATATGCAAGGGGGTATGTTTTGCAAAGGACCAAAGAAATACTTTGTTTATGAATAGCAGGGAATTGGATCTTAGGAAAAAAACAAGAAACAAACAAAAAAACACCACACAAAGGTTCATTTTCATAATTCTCTATATTGCCAGGCTTTGAGATACCTGGTTTTGTAAACCTATGAGGGAGCAAGAATAGCCAATAATATATTTCATTTTAGTCTGGTCTGAGGATACGATGTCACTTGCATTGAAACTTTTTATCTGTGTAAGGGGATTAAGTAGCTGTTTAATTTTGGGACAGAAAATACAACTTGAGGATTTCCTTTGATTTTGCAGTGTTCCTGTTCCAGTAGTCAGCCTAGAGAAAATTCCTAACCTAGTGAAGGCAGATGGTGCCAACGTTAAAATGAATTCTGCAACCACTACCACCATCACCTCCTCCTCAGCCTCTGCATCTACCGTACCTGCTCCAACTTTGGTTAAATCTGGTTTGACATCCAAGTCAGTGCCACCGTCACCAGAAAAGATTCTGAATGGCAAAGGAATTATAGCTCCATCAATAGACAAGAAACACCAAAATGGCACTAAAAGCAGTAACAAGCCTTACAAAAGACTTTCAGGTGAGTGATGATGTAATTCGCCTTTTGAGGTAGTTCATCATTCTTCAGTAATATCTCTATATCTCAGAAATAACATGCTTATAAAATGCTCTATCCTGATTTTGGTTTGATTTTTTTTTTTTTTTTTTTACTGTAAGATGCCAGTTTGCATATCTGAAAAAGAAAGCTTTCACACTCTTAGCATGTGTAAAGTATTTTCAAAGTACACATTCTGTTCAGCTTTAAATTAGACTATTTAATGCATTTCTCAACTGGTCAACAGGACAGATACAAATTTTTAAGGAAGCAAATTCATTAAAACAGAAAAGGAGAAGGGCTTCCTCAATCCATGATGCAATTCGGGTCTGTTTATAACAAAAGAAAATGTGTTGTGGTTGCATTACTTTAGTACAGACATGATCAAGTTGAGGTTTAAGATTATCTGCCAAGTCAGGATTTTTCAAATGGTCTTCTTTCTTGATTTTAAGTACTAGAAAATTCTAAGAAGATATGAGAAGAGCTGGGGAAGCCTTGTAAGTCATTAATCCCCTCCATCCCTCTCCTCTGGCACCTCACATGAGTGAAGACCTTTGTAGCCTGAGAATCTCAGATCTTTCTCAGGGTGACAGGATGTCAGGACTGAGGGTGCAGTGCTAAATGTGGGACTGCCCTGGGTGGCCTTAGGCAGGGCATTTCCTGTGCAAATCTGGTACCAAAGCACAGAGCACCCCATTGTTGGGGAGGGCAGAGGTTCAGTTTAAAAAGTTGTCATCTATTTGGAGTGAGAATTGTTTTCTGTGGAGATTTCTGTGACCAGTGCCAGCTGTTGGGGAGTGAGTAGAGATTTTGCCCTCTAAAGCTAAAAATATATTTTTGTTCTGAATGAAAAGAAACAAAAGTGTTTTGAGGGATTTATTTATTTATTTATTTATTTATTTTTAAAAGCAAAAGTAACTGACCCGAGTTTACAGCTTCAGAAGCTGTGCAGGGTCTATTCATCAGCTGGCAGTACTTTGTGATTTGGGCAGGAACTTCTTGTGTGTGCTGAAAGGCTAATTTGGCTAATGGCAGCATGATCAGCATTAGGTCGTCACTTCTGCAGAAACCTAGTTCACATGATTTCTAAATGTGCACTGGTTATCAACCAAGTATAAGTTGTAGAAGATAAATGATTTCATTTCCAGTTAATGAGTGTGCCAAATTTTTTGACTGAATATCAGGTTTATGTTTTCATTTTCTCAAATTTGGCAGTTAGCCTGTGGTACCTTGGCTTGATTCCAGACCAGTGTGGGGTGTGGGGTATGGAATGATGCCATCACTTTAAAAGATTCAGTACATTGATTGCTTTCTTAACTAGTTAAAGGTGGCATCTAAGAAAACAAAAGCATTGTTTATTATAGCATTCCATGAAATGAAAAAAAATATGAAGAGAAAGTAGCTGGTTAGGCTTTTAAACCTTATATTTTACTTGTCAAGATCCATTTCATTATTCTAATACAAACTATATTTTGCAGTTAATTTAAAATATTGGCTTGTTTTAATGGTCTAGATCCTTAATTTAGCTAATCAATTATGAATTCCAAGTTGGGCAATCAAATCTGGTGCTTTTTGATATACTTGTGTTCTCCATATCACCACATATGACTGCAGGACTGTAGGTGATGCTCAGGTACCTTTTTCTGTGCAAGTGTTTGCTGAAATGTATTCATGAAGGAGAGTCGTTTCTGTAGGGCCTTCCTTCAGCTTGGTTGTGTTTTTTGTGGAGGTGACTCCATCATTATTCTGTCTTAAGCTGTCACTCCCAATGTCTTACAGGCTAGGGAACTTTTTATGGGTGCAGATTTCCAAGCAAGGCTGGCACTCTGCACAGGGCTGTTTGAGCTCTCTGGTAAACATCAGTATACTTCTATATGGTTAGCAAATCCACAGAATTGATACTCTTTTTTTTTTTTAAAGCTCTTGTGTAATTGTGAGATTTGGAATCCACTCTGTCTTGCTTCTACTGCCTCATGTATTGATGTAGCAAGGCAGTAATTTAGTGACGATGCAAAGAAAACTCCTGAGAGCACTGCAGATGAATGGCTTGCAGATTGTGTGTCACTATGATGGATTCCTCTCCATTATTAAACAGAACTGTGCAAAGGCTGAGAAAGATTTCGGAAGGTCAATGAGATTATTATTTTAGATACCATGTAAATTTCATTCATTTCACACTAAAATAATGGCTCAGAAATTTAGGTTTTCTTCCATCACCTGCTGTAGAACTGCACTGCTGTTAATTTGTCAAGCTCTTGAAATTGGTCTGGCTAGTTTACATCTGTTTTCTTTCCTTTTTGGTTACCTCCAATATTTCTCATGCTCTTTCCCTGACTGTGACTGACATTTGTCTTTTGCTTTGCTGAGTGCTAGTGGTTGTTTGCATGATAAATGAACCTGCCCAGTTTTCAGGACCACTGTTGTTGGTAAGAGAGGAAACAGCTTGTGGAACCACAGAAGATAGCCTCTACCTTCCCAGCATAAGTGGATCCGTGCTCCCTGGTAGCAAACACAAAAAAGAAAACAAAAACCCATATGTCCAGTTTACACCAAGAATATCTGTTGTGTTGCCAGTGGGAGCTTGAGTTAATTCAGTTTGGGCTCTTGCAGTGAGGTTATAATGAATGGTTATAATGAATTTACTCCCTTCACCGAACGTGAGGAAATGGGGACTGTTCTGGTGAAAGAGCTTCCTCAAGCTCTGTCTGTGCATTAGAGTCTAGGGGTTCTTGCACTACCTGTTTCCTCGTACAGAGGTAGTCAGAAGCTGAATTTTGTTATTGCTAAGAAGGGGATAACCTTAATTTCATGTGTTGCCCAAACCAGGCACATCTGAAGCTGGCAATTAGATGTCCATGATACCTCTGGAACAGCCACACACACTTGAGACAGAATTGTTTTCCTGATTGCTTAGCATTTCCTGTTTCTCAGGGAAGACATGCTGTTTCCTTGCTTGGTAGATAGCAGAAGCTTTCATTTTTTCTAAGTATAATTCATTCTGTTGATTTTTACCTCTATATGGTTTCCGAAAAACTGGATTTGCTGTAACCAGTCCTGCAAGTCTTTCATGGCTGAGACACTTAAGAAGTAGCAATCTGATTGCTCCCAAAGGAAGAACTACTGAAGTATTTCCCTGTGTGTCCAAAACAGTCCTTGCCTGGTGACTTTCAGAAGACATTCCATAGCCTCATGATTACCATTAGTATTTTTTATTTAAAAACATATTCATAAGTCCATATAGTCTATTCAGTTTGGTTTTCAATTTGCATTGAAGGTGAGTGATTCAGGAAACTGTGATAGGAATATCATACACTCAACAAAAGAAAATACCAACCCAGTAATTAACTCCTTTAATTCGTGAACATGCATTTTAATTCATTAACTGAGGAAAAAAAAAGTTTATCATGTTTAGTCATACACAGCTTCTTTTCTGCTTCCGTTGTGACATAAAGGCCACAGAAATTACAACTACATGTAGCAGCCTCCATTCCCTTTGTAGATTTCACCAAAAAAGCAGTGTCAGTTGTTTTTTTCCAAGCTCACTTGCTGGTGTGTCTCTGATGATAGGTTAATAAGATATCACCCTTTAGTGTTTGCATTATAATTTCTAAGTCCATACAGCAGAATATATAAAAATTGTAGTATTTGGGATATCTGGATGACAGATGCCACCTGAAGTAGGCTGCTTGGCCTCACGTTTCTTCTTCCAGCTGCTTTACTACCTGCAGTGCTGCCATAACATTGTCACATAGCTGTAAATTGCTGTCTTCATCTTAGCTCTGATTTGTTTGTTTATAAAGAATTTTTAGATCCTCAGATTAGATGCTGTATTTGAGTACAGGATGTTTATGATATCTGAATGTAACACCAGTGTATAGTTAAAATAGGCTTGGGCAAGTAGTTTATATTCCACAAACAAAAGCAAACCAGTCTGCCAATTAAAACATATTATTTCAAAGTATATAAAGATAATGGTAGATATTTTTTAGCACCATAAATTAAAAAATATATGTCCACAGTTTTGTTATAGCTCTGTAGTGCAAATCCAAAAGTTATATTAACATAACCTAAAGGAGGTGATGGTATCCATGGTATATAAATACTAAAATATTAATGAAGAAGAAATTTGCAAGTGCAGCATGTTAAATATTAATGCACTTTTAATGTTAATCATGAGTAGAACTCACGTAAAAGCCTTTTTTTCATAATCTCTGCCAACTTTAAACTCCATGCCTTCCTTCACTTAGGAAAATAAGAATTAACATACGTATTATTTTTTTCACAGATTTAAGGGACAGATTTAGATAAACTTTGTTTTTAAAATGCCGTTAGTAACCTTGCATTTACTTTTCAGGCACCATGGGTTTATTTTTCAAAGTTTCTGAGTATGTCAAAGAAATGTTCTTTGAAGCACTTGTGATACTCAGTCTGCTCATGTCTCAGCCAAGCCCAGCAGCTGGATTCCCCAGTGCACCCAGAGCTGAACCCCTGGGTTTTTGGCTTGGGCCCGTGTTTGGGCCACTCTGAGCACAGCTCTGTACACAGACTTATTTCAGTGAGATCTGTGATTGAAGTCCTGCTCTAAATAGTTTGAAACATGTAAGGACAAAAAATGCACACCTGGGAGTAATGCATTTTGCATTATCATGAGTTGCTGAGGTTGGGGACAGTAGTTCAGGATGAACCTATCTCAGTCAAGTAGTATCTGGCAAAAATTAAAAGTACTCTGGTTGAAATTTCTAATCTATTTTTTTTTTCCTTTTTCTCCCCACCCATCCCCCCATCAAACAGAAAGAGAATTTGACCCAAATAAACACTGTGGAGTACTGGATCCTGAAACAAAGAAACCTTGCACAAGATCGCTCACCTGCAAGGTATTTTTCTTAGAAGATAAAATATCAGATGCTTTGTTATAGTTTAAATCCTGCCACAGTAGTTTGAAAGGTCATACCTGCTCCTGTCTTACAGACAATGGGTATGGTATTCAGACTCTGTCTTCAGGTAATTCTTTTGAGTAATTCTGTTTCTTTGAATCAGAGCATCTGCATTATTCCACTTATATTTCTAAAAGGGTTTTTTCTTGTCATTTTGTTATGCAAAAAGCATTAATGTTTCATGTAGAAGCACCAGCATTACTTTAAATGCACCTTTTTTGGTTTATGTGTGCAAAAATGTTGAAACACAGTTAATTGTTAGGAAAAGAACTAACGTGACTTTTGTATAATAAATTGCTTGGGGACTGCCCTTGTGATAGTAATAAGTCTCACTTCAAAAAGTAGCAGCAACCTAAGACATTTATAATGACATTTGTACGTGTGTGTGCTGCTTGTCTGTAGAGATGATCTGGTAAATTCATTTAAAACTGTATTTGCATTTTTCAATGACATCAGTTTTTCATAGTAAGTTAAGAGCTACAATGACATTATTTCTTAATATTTTAAAATTATTGGAATTCTATTTTCCTTTTGGAAAAGGTAAGTCAATAGACTCTATTATATGAAAACTGTTGCAAAAAGTAATTTTAGCCTCCATGTTGGCATTTCTTAAGAATGACTTTGTAAGGTATCAAAGATAATGTGGAATAACAGCTTTATTTCCATAACTGTGGCTAAAGTTGTTTGAAGTAGATTGATCTTTTAGAGTTTTGGTGTATCGGAAGTATAGAGGACTCATAAACAATGTCATGCACACACAAATGCTTTTTAACCACCCTATTTTTAGACTCATTCACTTAATCATCGACGAGCAGTTCCAGGCCGTAAAAAACAGTTTGACATCCTTCTAGCTGAACACAAAGCTCGATCCAGGGAAAAAGAAGTTGCAAAAGACAAAGAGCATCCACCATCTGCAAGGGAAAGCTATCAGAGCCAGCCCACACCAGCACAAGACTCTCTGTCAGGATCTTCAGTGAGCTCTGGGCAAGAATCTAAAGTAACGTCTCCTGCAAAATCTAGACCACCAAATTCTGTACTTCCAAGGTAACCCATTCCTCAGTGTGGACTCTTGCATTCTGAAGGTGCTATAAGAAATGTCATAGTCTTTCATCTAGCTTATTTTATAATTATTTGGTATTTCTTTAGGCTGTTGCATGTTATTAATGTAAAACTTAGTAATGTAAGAGTTTCTCTTAGCAGCAGAGAATCAATTACCTTTATATGAATCTGCACTTGTTCATGGTAGCCTGTGATGTGATTGGGAAAGGGGCTGAGGAGTGGTGTCCACCTTCTGATTAGAATCTCAGACAAACTGCATTTTTTTTGCTAAAATGGTCAGTAATAATTAGGAAAGTTTACATTTGAGTCATTCTGACACTTTGGGGAGTAGAAGTCTATTTATATTAACCAGAGTAGGTACCAGTGGTGAAATTCTTCACATTTATGTAGAATTTTTCAGTGCAAATTCTTCACCAGTTACAATGGAATATCTTGTAAAGCAGTTGTAATTTAGTGTAAATTACAATATAAGAAGGTAGTTATTAAAAATATTTCAATTCAAATTATAATAACTATATATATTATAATCATTATATATTATAATTACAATTATTTCAAATTCAAATTATAATCTCAAATGAGATTTATTAATTTTTTTTTTACGAGTTTTGGCTGGAGCAGATAGAGCTAAACTAGTTGAGTTTGTTTGTATTTATTTGGTTTTGTATTTCTCTTCTTTGTAGAAGCCTTGATCAGGATTCAGTGCCCTTTTTGGGCTTTTGTGCTAAGATAGTCCCTATTTCAAAGCCAGGTTTTTTTGTATTTGCTATCTCAGCTCACAGAGACAGCCATTTCCAGTGTTTTCCCTGTGTTCATCAAGCCGTAATGAAATTTTATTCATACAGTGGCAGAGGTGGGTCTTACCGGGCTTGAGTGAAAGGACAATGAAAGAATGCCTGTAAATAAATAAAGTGGTGTGAAGCCTGCACGTTTCTTGTAAAATGAGTGACCTTACACAGTCCATGCATAGAGAGGAGGGAGCACACAGTCACAGGGAGACATTGATTTTAGTAAGTATTATAGCCAAAGAAACGAAACCGGAATGTCATTCAGGGAGAGTCCACTGAAGAAACTGCAAAGGTAGAGGTACATGAGGAGGAGGATTTTAGCAGTCATATGTTACGTTTCTACAATCTACCTCTGTTTCTGCTGGAGTGCCTCTGTTCTGTTGTCCTGTGTTTTTGCAGGCAGCTGTGCCAGAGGGAAGCCTTGCTCCCTCTCTGCAGGGAGCCAGCAAGCCTGCAGCTTTGCTGCTGGAAGAGGTTATGTGAGCGCTCCTTGCTCTGCTGAGCTCTGCTGCTGCCTTCACTGAAGGTGCCTGGGCTTGACCTGGCTGACTTTTCCTGAAGGTTAAGGAGCACTTTCACAATCTGTCCCTCACAACAGCAGCTGCAGCCAATATTTGTAGCCAATGGACAGTGCTGAGCAATCCCTGCTCAGTTCAGAAGAGGGCACCTGCTTGCAGTCTTAATGACTGGTGTGTCCTGATAGCATAAATTCATGAGACTGAACAAAATCTGAAAATCATCATCAGCACAGACATATCCTTCAGCCTTAGAGATCCACATAAATGCTTGGCTGTAAAGACAGCTATTGAGTTTCCTTTTCACCTCCCACTTATAATCTGATTTGTTTCCAAGCTTCTTTTGGAAGGCAAGGCAGCATCATACCCTGTGCCCTGTGATGCAAAGGCTTTCCCACTTTGTTTTACTGAATTTTAGACAAAGGTAAAGAAAACCTATATGCTGCAAGAGGTCCTCCCAGTTACTTCATTTGTTAACCTAGCTGTAGAGGGTCAGCTAAACATTTATTATTGTATTTAGTAGACTAATTTCAGTAGTATTTTTGTATGAAATAGAATTTCCTAACTGGACCCTTGGGATCAAGTAGAGTAATGGTGCTGTGTAAGAAACACATCTGATTTTTGTTTGCTTTTTTTATATGATTTGCCTCTCAAGATCTTAAATAAATCTCCTGGCAAATACTAAATCCCAGGCTATACAAAGGTGCTTCTGCTAACATTAACTTGATGATAACCCATGATATATTTGACAAAACCAAATTTCATCTATTCTGTATATTTCTGTCTTTCTTTATATGATAATTTCTGGTATAATTTACTTTGACAGTGGGTAGGTTTGGAGAACCTTTGAACACTCATAATTTAAATGTATATTCTCCTTCTAGACCGTCATCTGCAAATAGCATAAACAGCAACAGTTCTTCAAACCACAGTGGGTTTGTACCAGAACTGCCACTGCCTTCCATGGGAGGAGATTTAACAGGCAGATTGTCCAGTGATGAAGGAGAAGCGGATGGAGCTGAAGAATCTGAGAAATTAGACTGTCATTTTTCTGGACACCATCCCAGACCTCTTGGGGTATGTGTCTGTGTCTGGTCTGCCTTGCTGTTATTCTTACATAATTAGGGGAGAAGAAAGAAGGTTTTTTGTAAAAATATAAGAAATGAGGACCTTACATTGTGAGAACTGTATTCTAAAGCAAACAATGGTAACTCAGGTGTAACTCTGCTGAACTGAGAAAAGTTTTAAATGTGACATGAACAAATAATCTCTTTGTTGTCATAGTTCTTATAAAATTGTACCTTGCATTTGGTTATAGTTCTGGAAATCTGAAGGCAGCAAAGGGCTGTTACAGTGCTTTGTCGATTTTTGTAGACTGGTTTGGAGCAGTAATTAAATATAATTTATGTGAGTGTGGACTTAGAAGTTATTGCTTCATTCATCTAAAAATGGAAAGTCTAGAGCATGGCAGAGCCCATCTGCTCTGGCAGCAGCATAAGTATGTGCTTCTCTGGCACTGTTTGCATCTTTCTCCTGTGATGGTGAGAAATTTCATTGTAAGTAGTAAGAGCTGCCTTGTGGCTTTATCTCTGCAGTGTGAATTTGTTTACACTGTACAAACCAAGAAGTTATGGGAGAACTCTTGAACTTCTAAGCAGTTGTTTCTCATAAAAATTTAGCCAAGGAATAAAATCAATGAAGTCTTTGCTTATGTGTTTTCCGTGTGATTTGCAGAATAAAACGAACACTGTGGGAACTGTAGCATTGTCTGTATTCCCTAGAGCAAAGAAAAACTTGTTACTGTCTGACACCAGGAAAAAGTATGAGCTGAACATAAAATGACTGTCAGATGAAATTCTTTAGTTATTACAGCCCATAGAATATTATGACATGCTGTAACCTCCTGCTTCCTTGGTATTTGTGTTTTTCCCTCTTTTTGATGGCTGCTTCTTTATGAATTAAGAACTAAAGGCTTACTGCATGTCTGTCCATACAGTTTAAAAAACTAATCAAAGAGCAGGTACCTTCAGTGAGACATGGCTATCAATAGTCCTTTTGGTTTAGGATCCAAGTTGTTTCAAGGCAAATCCCACTGACTCATCTGTTCTTTGAAATTTTCCCATCTCTCAACTGATGCAGTTGCTGACAGTGAGCTGTTCTGAGCCCATACCAGTGTGAAGTCAGAAAAGATGCTGTAAATCGCCTTCAGCACAGTTCATGCTAACTTGCTAAATTTCATATTGGGCTCTTTGGTTTATGCAGTCCCCCTTCCAGTTAGGTGGTAGTAACAGGGACAAGGAAGTAGCTTCTTAAACTACCTCTTAGCAGAAACTGATCTGTGTCACTGGGAGGTGAGGCTGGTTTATCAACTTAGTTGGTGGTTTTAAGTAACCTCTTTAACCTTGTCGTGAAGCAGACAAGATAAACAGTTACAGTCACCACTTGCTGTCCATTAAGCTGAAAGGTATGTTAAATAGATGCTTTTCTACTGCATCAGTAGCTTCTGTTCTCAGCCAGAATTTGTGTGACTTGGTCCCTGCATGACAGAGGGTTGTCTTGTTTTCTGAGGATGATTTTAAACAGGTTTCTCTGCACTAATAGGTGTTGCAGCATTTCTCTATGTCATGTGAGATCAGTAAGACTGAAGTATAAAAAGGGCAGATTCCTAATCATGCCATTTCTGTGTAGTAGGACTTTGAAGAAAGATCTCCAGAGGAAGTGGTGTAAATACTCTTGAGCTCTGCAGAATTCTCAAAATATTTGCTGCTCTTCTAGATGATTTTCATACACCAGAGAGAGTGTATCCAATGCTCGGTTGTCATGCAGGTGCCATGGATTTTTTAACCGAAATGTCACTGGTTTGTTTGTCCATATAATATATTTTAAAGATGCTCCAATTGCACCTTTCTCCTCTTCAATTATATTTTGATTCCTGCTACACAATTATGAGATTTAATGTGTATAGAACAGTGTAAATGTCTTTCCAAAGCGTAAGAGTATTATTAGCCAGAACTGCTTCATTACTGGTGCCTTAACATTTATATTGTTTCTGTGTCACAAATATCACATTGCCTGATAGTAAGCTGACTTGTTAGTGAAGTATGAAGTATACCTTACACTAAGCTGAAACATTGTACACATTTTGTATACGTGCAAAAAGTATTTATGCAGTAGATTGTGAAAAACACTTTTTAACTGTGTTTTAAATGCATGATACAAATGACAAAGGTGTTCCTGGACCTGTAAGTGTTAAATATTTTAGGATGTAGTAATATTTTTTGATAAAAAACATTGCAATATCCTTTCTTTCAGTTTTGTTCATATGGTAGTCGCTTAATGGGAAGAGGGTACTATGTCTTTGACAGAAGATGGGACCACTTTCGATTCGCACTAAACTCCATGGTGGAGAAACACTTGAACTCACAGATGTGGAAGTAAGTGGGATTTCTGCACTTGGTGGTTAGTTGAACGTTTTTAATTCTGTAAAACTTCTAAATTAAACACTCCATGGGAAGCCTATGTAAAATTGTCTGTGTTAAGACATTGCAGTAATATGAGTACAAATGTTGTCTTCTCTGTTAAAGAATTGCAGCACAACAGAGCAATCTCCTAAATTGTAAATTTCTGTCAGATTCAGTACTTCTTCAATCCCTCTGAATCTGAAGAGGAGTAATTCGGTAGTTCTGTTAACATTACTTGAGAGCATTAAAGCTTGGTGTTTTCTGGATTTGGAGGTACGTTTTGATATCACATAAATTTATATCACACAGGTTAGATTTTGCCTAGATGTTTAAACCTGTGTCATGCATCCATGTCGCCAGTTCAGACTTTGCTCTGTAGGACTTGTCAGATAACAAACTTAGTACTCATTTGCCTGTGCTTGAGATGAAACATGGGAGTTCTTTTAGTCCATGGTGCCCTTGCTGGCTTTGATGTCTTAAAATATTGATTGTTACTCACTATTGAAGCACCTCTATATTACATATACGGGTTCCAAGCACTGTAGGCTTTGGCTACACAGATACATTAAAATAGATGGCACTTCCAAAAAAGCTTCTGATTCTTTTTGAAAAAAAATATACTTGAAAAGCTCATGGCATCTGCAGGCAGGATTGAGTTTTTCAGGGGTATTCTACTACAGAATATGCATTCTTCCAATGTAATGACACTAAAGCACAGTGTTTCATGTCACTGTTTATTATCAGGACTGTGTTATATTCATTGGATGCCAGCCATTAGATAAACAAGGTTTGATATTTATTTAAATATATTTTTGAAACACTAAAGCTTGGCTTGTCTGACTAACCTGGTAACTTGATAACAGTGCTACTGTGCTGGGAGACATAGTTTGGAAATGGTTGGGTTTGCTGTAAAAGGGCCAGTTTCGTATCTTTTTAGAAGACAGATCGTGCTTGATCTGCAAGGGGTTCCTCTCTTCTACTTTGTAAATTTGGCTGTTAACTAGTGTCAGTCACCTTCCATGAATAAAACTAATTTGTATTCCTTAGGAAGGAAATTAAAACTTTTTACCTATTGACTTTGTTTGCCTGGTGAAAAGACACTTGGGCATATGAGAAAATGTTTCACTAGTACCACTACCATCATGGAAAAAAAAATCTTTATAGTAGCTACATGATAGAAGAAATAAACAGGCCTTCATCCTGCTCCCACTAAATCCAACTGTAAATGTTTTCCCAAATTCTAGCTGTTTATGTAATGTCTAATATTTTAATGAATTCCATCTGTACTTACTTGTCTGTATAACACAGGAAGCTCACAGTGCTTAACCCCTACTGTATTCTTCTATTGTCCTCAACCCTCCTCTGGACTTATCTTTCCCTGTCTTCCCCAAGCAGGGGTATGTGTAAAGCTGTGATTTTGTAGCCAGCACTAGCCCAGCTCTGTAGCTGTGGCTAACGGTACAGGGGTGCAAGGCCTTGCTTTGAGAATGAGAATGACATTTACAAAGTACTTTTTATCCCTAGTTCTCAGAATACTTTACAAAGGTGGGTAAGAATCTTGGCTCTTCTTTAAAAATAAACTGAGGAATGGATCTGATAAACAGCTTTGTTGGCATAGCAAGTCACAGGCAGTAGGACTTCCTCGTTTCTGGCTGCATGGACTGTATGTAATCCCTTATGTAACAGTGCCATAAACAGTGTTCTGTCTGACAGTCTCCATAGGAAGAGTACCAAGAGAGAACACTTGCAATTAGGATTTGATTTATGATAGAGCAGCACACCCAGTGCTGCTCTTTTATCATACTTACTTCGAGGGCAAGAGTAGGCCTTTAAAAACTGAAAAGGTATCAGTAGTGAGGATAACAAGGGCAGAGTTATGGTGATGTACAGGTTCTTAACAAGGAGAATAAGATTAAGCTGTGAATTAAATTTTAGTCTAGCTAATAAGAAAAGCTCACATTATGATTTTCCAAGAGACATTATGAAACTCTGATTCTTTGGTAACATGGGTCTAGATAAATAATAGAAGGTGGTGACTGAATTGAAAGACATTTTAATACATTCTACTGTAATATACACATTACTAAGTTTTATTCTTAAAATACTATTCAACCAGTTACAAAGCTTATCAGGCATTGTTCAATATTTTGTCATTTTTTCAGTGTCAGTAAAATTAATCAATAACCAGCTCACAAATGAGCTGTTTGGAATAGCACTGCATTGGGAAAGGGATTGAGCTTTCCTCCTTCTTCTCTTCGAGCTCATTGCTTCACAAGCCCCCAAACTGTCTCATTTACTGCCCTCATCAAATCTAATCTATGAGCATAGATTAAAACTGAAACTGTCCCACAACTTGAAATTTAAGGCAAAACATAAGCAATGACTGAAACATGGTGACTAGAATGTTTATAGATACCACCATCAGGCATTTTATGTGCACTTTTTAATCGTTTGGTAAGTTAGAGGGAAACAAGAAATCAAACTTGTAATAAAGTGATTAAATTGTAACAGTATGCACTTAATTGCTGCATGGGGCATTTGTGCTGCAGGGGAGCTTGATTCTGGTTTAATGTGTGACACCAGTTTAGGGCCCATGAGCCGTGACAGAATTTTATTTGGAAAATTGTGCTGCATGGTTCTTTACCCAGTCGTATTGGGTTAGACCTCTGCTACCTTCACAGATTTCATGTGCCTCAGTTCAAAATTAATTTTTAGGAAAATATACTTCATGATGCAGCTTTCGCAAATCTTTACAATATTAAAACACATGTGCTTTGGATTTTGTTGTTCTGTATTAATTCCCAAAGAACTCTCATAGTGGAACTGTAAGTTTAAGAAAAGGGGTGGCAAATCAGAAATAAAAGCATTTTTAAGCTGTTGTAGAATGCAGAGCTGCTTTTGAACTGTGAATTTTAAAATATATGTGATTGGTAGAATAAGAATCAAAATCTGAATGAACCAGCTCTGCCTTTTTTAGTAAGTTGTTACTTCCCAGAAATCATTTCCTATCTGCATTGTTCAGATGGAATACTTATGCATCTTTCTTTTTTTTTTCTTTTTTCTTCTTTTTTTCTATTTAGGAAAATTCCTCCTGCAGCAGACAGTCCCATGCCTTCTCCAGCAGCACATGTCTCCACTCCTTTTCCAGCATCAGTCTTGCAGCCGTTCAGCAGCCCCAGTGCGGTGTATATTCCTTCAACACCTATCAGCTCAAGAATGACTTCTTCTTACATAATGACATCAGCCATGTTATCAAATGCAGCCTTTGTGACAACGTCAGATACGAATTCCATTATGTCACACACCACAGCCTTTCCTCACGTGGCTGCAAGCCTAAGCATCATGGACTCAACTTTTAAGACGCCATCAGCTGTGTCACCAGTGCCAGCAGTCATCCCTTCCCCGTCCCACAAGCCATCCAAAACAAAAACCAGCAAATCCTCAAAAGTGAAAGACCTGTCATCTCGGAGTGATGAGTCTTCAAGTAACAAAAAGAAAAAGCCGCAGTCGTCGTCATCATCCTCATTATCTTTGCAGACATCTTCCTCATCTTCATTTTCAGGGTCCCACAAAAAGAACTGTGTCCTGAACCCCAGTTCAACTTTGAACTCCTATCAGGCTACATCTTCCTATAACAGTATGTCTGTGCACAATACAAATAATGGAACAAGCCCACTCAGTGCCAAATCGGAGCCCTCAGGACGGACTTCATTATCAAGTAGTTCTACAGACTCGGTGAAACACATGAGCATGGTAGTAAGCAGTATTGACTCTTCTAATCTGTCTGTATCTTCTCTTGTGCACCACTCAGGGGACCACTCCCTGGGAGCACACAATGCAGTGTCTTCTCTTCCCCTTTCGTTCGACAAATCAGAAGGAAAAAAACGTAAAAACTCTAGTTCTAGTAGCAAAGCCTGTAAAATCACTAAAATGCCTGGTATGAATAGTGTTCATAGAAAAAGCACTGCCAACCTTATTTCTGCGGTGCCAGATCCTACAAGCAGCTCCATCTCTCGGCAGGTAAGGGACTCTTCCAGTTATTTTTTTGCAGGTCATGTCTGATTTACTTGAAATATTTCATGCATGCTGAAAAGAAAATACAGCTTGTTTTCTAGCATATTTGGGTTTCTTTTCTATCAATCAGAGAAAGATGCTCTGAGAGTCTAAAAAAAGTGTATCTACTTTCATAAAATATTCTTATGAGATTTTTTTATTCTACTAATAAAGTAACCATTGAATCTCAAAGTAAAATTGAATGTCCAAAATAGATAAATATATTTTTTAATCATTTTTTAATCTTAATTCTCAGATCTCTGAAATTAATTGTGTCACTAAAACAGGAGGATGAGTCAGCATTTCTGTTTGTTTCTTTTCCTAAACTTGTTGCTGATTCATTTTTTTAATATTATGCAAGTCTACTAATTTTTTATATATAAAACATTTGCATCTACCTTTTCCCCAGGGAGAAGCCAGGCTTCAGATGCTGTTTCCTGTTTGAAACTGGAAAAATTAAGAAATTATCTTAATCAGCTGACCTTTAGTGTACATTTGGTTGTCTTGTTTATTGTGCCTCTTCAGAATATGAAAGTCAGTGCAGCAGATAAGGTTACACACTCTTGCTACTTGGTCACTAGCACTGTAGCTTGACTTCTCTTTCAGTGTTGCTATAAAAGGACAAAACTATTCACCAACTAAAATCTGGTGAAAAAGATGACAAAATGATCTTTATAATGATCTACTGTTTCATCCTCCTCTTACGTCTAGTGCTGTGCAGTGCACAGAAAACAAAGCTTAGCCCTGGCATCTGGAAGACAAAACCACAGAAAATAGAATACTGCAGAAAATCCAAAGAAGGTAGCTTAGGAGAATTTTTCTTTATGAAACATTCCATAAAATGGAATTTGAAAATTGAGAGGGGAAGATCTTGGGCAAGGCTATCATTGGTAATAGCAGACAGAAATGGGAGCAAAAGAAGTGAATAAATGATCTCTAAAACTGGCATAGCAAACAGAATGAGGGTCTCAACGAATGGCTTAGCAGGTGTATTTTCTCTCCTACTTCCAGCAGAGGTGGAAATGAGATTGTTTGGCTTTTGAAAATGGGTAGTGGCATTGTCTTTCTATTTTAAGCCTTTTAACTGTGTCCTGCAATCAGAACTATTGTTTAAGTCACACAAGTCAGTGGAGAATGCTGTAAATTCTCCGCTCTGTCACATATCTTATTTTTAAATATATGTGTGCCCAAAAAGATTAAATTGCCCTGAAATATACAATCTCAAATGGGAAGAAAAAGTGCAAATTGTTACTTTGGTACAAACATCCCTAGTAGGAAATGAACTGTAGTATTCTCTTTTCAGGGTATGTGTACTGTTACTGTAGCTAGTGGACTTTGAGACAGTCTTAGAAAGAGATGCAAGAGGTTCTGAGTTAAAATTTTGATCCCCTGTGCAATCAAATCTGTTCCTGTGGAACATTGCTCTTCAGCATGTTGCACAGTAATGGAAGTAAATAAACGGTAAAGAATCAGAGGTCTTTTCTGAATATTTCTAAATATGTAGTTCACACTATTTTTTTTCCTTGAATAAAATTTTAAATACCTGTAATGAGTGAAATGGTATACAGAGTTTTTAAACATAATATCTATATACACATATAGATATACACAAATAGATATACATGCATATATGTGAATATATGTATGTAAAAACTGGTAACACTTTCCTTTTATACTTCTGGTCTTTTTAGCTAGAGTAGTCAAAAACAGGAGGTAAAGTGGAGATGACTGTATTTCAGGTGACTGGCTGGCAGCTAATTGTGACAAGAATACTGAATTGTATGCAGTAACGAACATCTACTGTTTTTTAATGCTATAAATAAATGAGGTCTGTACCCACTTAAGCATACAAGTCAAATAATGTTACTCTACAAGTTAGTATTAAAATTCTGGAGAATGCAGTAGTTGAAATCCCTTTTTAGCTCTGCTGTTTTAACTTGAATTGTTCTAGAAATGCAGTCACAGTCGAAATTCCACAAAAAAAAGAAAATCAGCATTATTTAAAATCTTGCTCCTGTTCCTTGATGTAATTGGACAAATTAAATTAAGAGAATAAGAACATAGAAAAAAGCTGCACTGACCTGTGAATAGGATCAGGTTGCTGTGGTTTGTGTTTGGTTTTTTTTCTAGTTGAATCCAGGCTTGGGCTGGATAGATAGTAACTGGAAGTGTTAACCATTGGCTTTTAAAGTATACTTCATTTTTAAAAGAAAAAAAAAAAAAGAGTCTTGAATGCTGGCCTTATCCTAACTGTTTTGAAATGGTATTCCCATCATTAAAGACCCAACATAACTGGGAATCTTCCTTCCACTGGAGTGTTGTAACTGTTCAGTCCCTGTATTAATTACCCTTCTCTTCTGGAGTGCTGCCTTTCCAGCTCTGAATGAAGCCAGGACAATAAAGCAGCTCAAAGCTGACCACAGTGCTGTGAGCTGTGCTGCTCACATGGAATTGTAGAATCAGTCTGGTAGCTATAGGAGCACTGTATGAATGAAAGCCTGAAGAGGTGTAGTGTTCCCTCTCATGATTCTAGGATCTCAACAAACCCATTTCCTGGTGGACGTTTTCTCATTTAAAAGATGGACATGTATTTTATTATGGAAGGGATTTATGAATATTATAATGGAGAATATAGAGCATACAGTTTTACAGGCATGTAATGATGTTCTGAATGGCTAGAAAAGATTTTACACTGTTGTGTATCCTTAGTTAAAATTTGTGTATTGAAGAAAAGCACAGTACTGCCTGGAGAACAGCTGTGGCATGCAAAACAAGTTAAAGGCAACAGGACAGGCAGAGGCCTGCCCTCTTCATCTTTGTGCACCATGGGAGATGCCTTCAGAACTGGCTGTAAAAAAAACCAAAAGCTTTAAAACATTTCTTTTGGATGGATAGAGAATAGATAACACTCTTTTAAACAGTCACTGTGTGAGAAAGGGCAGTTATGGAGAGGAAGACAGAGGCTCTTTCTCTGTAGACATGAAATGGCAAAGTAACAGATGATGGGAAGGAGAAAACTGTGATGCTGGTGAAAACCCTGCCAGTCAATCCTACAGTCCCAACTATTCAGACCAAAACTTGCAACCACATTTCTCACTGCATAGAAAACAGGGCCTTGCTGCCTCAGATTATTAAAGTTGATGTTACTTGAAGTCCATTGGCCTTGTGAATAACTATTCAGACTTCAATCACTTGCCATTTGTTGGCAGGTGTCCTCAGCCTTGCAATCCCTGAGGAACTACTCCTGTGACTCAACAGTTGTCTCCCATTTGTATTGAAACAAATATCTACAATATGTTTATGGATTGGTTTAGAAAAACCTAAGAGAGACTCCTCTTGCAGAGTGCCGTAATCCAGCACTGAAATGCACAGACTCAATATTGCAGTATTTTAACTCAGTATTTTTAAAACGTAACTATAAATAACTTGGCACTCATTCCCTAAGAAATTATCTGGTGCAGTAAATTAATGCAATTGCAAATTTAAACCTCTAGAGTTTGGTATTCCGGTTATTATTTGCTTTATTGAGCAATAATAAATGAGGATTCTATCTAGAAGAAAAGAGAGTAACTTAGGGCATTCTGTGGTGCTTGGCTATTTGCTTTATACTCCCCAGTGGGTAAGGGGAGGAGTCTGTGACTTTGAGCACTCTGCCGTCTCAGTTGCTGCCTACCTGCACTAAGTGACTCCAGTTACTACAGAAAGCAGTATTTTGGTCTAGAGAGGTGGGGTCTTACAACCTATATTCCCCCAGGATATCTGTTTCCTATGTTGTTTTCTCATCTGTAGTAGTATTTATGTGCCTTTTAAGAGTTTATTTAAAATATACTGGCTCTGAGAGATAATTATGATTCTACCTGAAGAAGTGTATCTATTGTTATAGCAAATACCTGTGTTGCAAATGCAAAGCAATTAGTGCCACTTTACAAAGGAAAGGGAAGGCCATTACCAGTATCTGCATTCAATTGAAAATACGCCTCTCACTACTGCTCAATTAATGTCTTTCAGATTGGAAAAAATAGCAGTGTAGCTTTGTCACAATCCAGTCCTTCGAGTACATCAAACCCTGTACACAACAGACAAGTAAGTTGCTTTGAAAAAAGTGTACTTAAGTAGTCTGCAAGCAGTTTTGAAAGGTTTTGTACTGTGAAACCTTAAAATACCATTTCACTATGAATACAATTCTTTATAGAAGCAGTCTTTTAGTGACTTGACACTAGATTTCTTCTCTTACTTTTTTTTTTCCAGCTATTTTCCCCTCTGAGATTTATGAGTTTGAATAACAAGTTTTCTGCTTGTTTTTCACCACCGATAGTATGCCCCAGGGTGGCTTATGTGCTGCTCACTGGCTGTTACTTTGATGATCCAAACTAGGCAGAAGGAGAAACTGTCTGTGCAGGATCCACCTAAATTGATGTGGTTTTTATAACCGACTTCCCCTGCTGAGTGAGGTGGCACAGCCAAGTCCCCGTGCTGGCACAGCAGGGACAGCATTTAAAAATAGGCCAAAAGTGAAAGCAGCAAAGGGAGAGCAGGAACAGGACAGAGAAGAAAGGGCACTTGACTATTCAGAGAAACTAATCTGAAAGCACAACTAAGCCAAGCATAATCTGAATCCTTAGACTGTGAGAAATCCTCACACTCCCACCATACCTGTTTATCACACAGACTCCTAATCAAATAATTATAATAATTCTATAACTTGGCTTTTCTGCAAGGAGGGGTGCTTAACCTGTGATCCAGCCCTCATCTATCTGGAGGACTGATAGGGTAGATTGTTTTTTTAATATGGCCCTTTCTGTTTGATTCTCCAAGTTGAGTAGTTTGGCAAGACTTCATTATCAAGATCTGTGTAAGGAAAGGTTTCCCATGTCAGCAAAATGTAGTCACAAGTAAACAAAAATCCCAGAGGATTTTTCTGTACAACCAGTCAGTATGTTAGAATTCTGTTATGTATTCTGACTAAATTATACAAGAGTAGTTATTATAAATGGTTGTGCTTCTTGGTTTCTGCTGTATAGACACAGAAAGAGAAGACTATGCTTCTAGTAATGAAAACCCACAACTGTAGCCCAATAAAAATATTGTGAACCACATCTTGAGCTTTACTACAAACAGTAAATTCTTTAAGTTTTTTTTTTCCTCTTGGGGCTGAATGCAAAGCAGTATCTGTATGGGAGAACTACCCTGAAGGGAAAAAAAGTGGAAAGTTTCTTCATACTTCTAGTGTTTGGCATTTTGCTTTGTGACAGTCATGCAACTGCCAGTAACAAATATGGGATGAAGCTGTTCTGCAGTATAAGACTGTTTTAGCTTTAACCTCCTGCTCCTGTGTTGGTATAAAATGCACAATACCCAAGGAGCAAAGTTTATTCAGATCTGTTGCCTAGATCCCATGGGGAAAACCTAACAGTACAAAACATAAATTTTGTGGCAGCTTTGTGTAAACAGAGGCTATTACTGAACTTTTCAGTTGCCTGTTTCCTTAACTTTATCAAAAATAGAAGTGCTTGCTTGTTTTAATGCCCACAGACTTTTTATTGTTAAAAATATGTCTCTGCCATGTTTGGTAGTTGAACGTGGGGCTTGAAATATAAATATATTACACAAAATTTTATAGTCTGTACATACAAATACAGAAAAAATCAATATATAATAAGTTTTATTAAACTTTGAAAAAAAAAACTTTTAACACAGAATTTCAGTATTTGAAACCATAGATAATGATTACCTATCTAATAAATGCATGTCACTGTCAAAATATATCTGAGCTGCTTTGTTGACAGCTTTTGTTTCCAATTTGGAAACTGAATAGTCTCTAAAGAAAATTTTCATCTTAGACCATACTATAATATTTCTTTATTAAAGTGTTACTAATGAGGTAACAATAAGTGGATCTGCAAGTATGTGCTGTGTCAGTAAAGATACACAACAGTGGGAACCTGAGCTCTCTGGTTTTTAATATTAATGTTGTTACAGTCATGATAATCAGGGAATCCAAATGAAGCAAGGTCTGTACACAGAGACAGTCTGCTATATGCTGTGGTATATAGTTGGAAAACACAGGCCAGTTTTTATCACTACAAGTCTTTCACCAGTGCAGTTTGAAGTAGAAGTGCAGCTGTCAAGGTGAATGGGTGTGTGGAGCAGTTCCTCTGGACTGCCTCCACTGTGCTGCTTTGTCAGGCAGCTTGGGGGGGGGTTCTCTGATGGTCCAGCGTGGGAGTTAGAAGGGAGAAGGTCCTTGTTTCTCAAGAGAAGAGAGAGAGGGGTCCTCAACTCCAGCTGGTGTTGAGTGACTGGGTGAGAATGAGGCAGTACAGCCAGCCTGGTTTGACTCTGTGATGATGACCTGCATGCAGTCCCACTGAGAAAGCCACCTTCCCTGCTCACCTCCAGAGGTGTCCAGGCAGAGCCGAGAGGACATGGGACACTGCTGTCAGAGTCAGCTGCCCCCAGTAGCTGGGTGTTTCCCATTATTGAGTTGTGAGATACAGGTGGTCATTTTGATTTCACACAATTGGCTTTCTCTATGTCATTTGCTGCATTTCTGACGTACACTGTACTCTCAGGTACTCCTGGGAGACTGCTGGATTGTGAGAGTAACTGTTTTGGGTCTGCCTGCTCTCTCTCATCAAATTTAACTCAGTCAGGCTTAACTCAGGTGAATTGTTCTCAGTTCATATCTAATTTTAATGTTGCTGCATCTGAGACCTGAACAGAAGCTTGTAGACATAAAAAATGTGCCTGCTTTTCCAACTATTGTTGCTTTAATTAAAAAAATGTTATTTTTCCCTGTAAGAACTACTAGTTTTTAGCAGACATTATTGGAATGGTACTTTTAGTCATATTATTTGTGCCTGTTAATACAAACTGTGTATTAAATGCTTGTTTTCTCCAGACTTTATCCTTGTTCTAGGTTTATAACTAATCAAGTGTTTTTGTCTTCATAGTGCTTTTAGGTACCTGAATGTGTTAACACTTCAAGACCTCAGTATGCGGTGGTTTTTAAATACTGAGTAACTAGATCATATTATTAAGGGAAGGTGACAACGTGTATGCTGTGTGGGGATTCCTTGTGCATGAAAACATGCTGTGTAGAGGAAAAGAATCTTCAGAGTTGTCGTCTAATTGCTGCTCTTTATTTGTAATGATACAGCAAGTTAATGAACATGAGATTCACCAAAGCCTACTAAAATCAGCCCGTCCCAAAAGGAAATACACTGTTTATCAAAAGCAGTTCCTTCTCTTAAAGGTCTAATGTAATCAATAAACAGGGAGGGAATTTAGTTCAGGAACTTGTTGAGTTCTGTCAGTCAGATGCTGATGTTATTAAAGTATTATATACTGAAAGACATTTTGTGATTTTGAACCTGGCTCTGGTTTCTCTTTTAGAAGACATCAAACCGGACTGGTAGAATAAGGACTCTTCCCTAACAAGGAAATGGAACCAGCCTATAATCTCTAGCTCTCAGCAGCCCTACTCCACAGGGTTTTTCTTTTCTATGACCTGCAGATGGATTTAACCTTTTATGAATTTGTGGTTTTAAAGAGAATTAAATTTACAGAAAACTGTAATAGTGATTTGTTTAGTTTTTCACTTGTATTTGCCACTGATCTGTGCGTTCTGCTTGGTTATGTTTCATGCCTTTCAAAGCTGTTAGCATTGCAATGCTCCCTTTGTTTCCTTATCAGAACACAGCGGACATTCCAAAAAAAAAAGAAAAAAAATCTAGATCATGATTTTAATTTAAGGATCTCCAAATTTTTTCATTAAATAAAAATTACAGTAATTCTGTATTTAAGCTTGTCCTATGGATAAAAATTGAGTGCATTTCTTAGTAATTTGAAAACAGCTAGGGCACTGCAACTTTAGGGGCTAATCCTGACTCATGTGCTGTGCCTACAGCATTTAATTAAATTTCAGTGGGAATTCTGAGTGTTCAGCCTCTTCCAGGATCAGGCTCTTAAGGAATCTGTTCTTCAGTCAATCCACAGAGGAGTTTTGCACCTAACTGTAATGTTACCAGGGGCTCAACATGTCAAATCCCATATACTGGTGGATTTTGAGACACTTAAGATCACAGCACTTGATAACTTCAGTAAACAGTTTGGGTTTGCAAAGAGGGGAGTTGAGCAGATTGGCTTGCATTAATAGAATTGCACTGACAGTGTTTCCTATAGGATTACTGAATAATTTTTTAATAAAATATAGATTTTATAATCAGGAAGCCAATACTAGGTACTGGAACAATAGTACAGAGGAGTTAATTTTTATTTCTACAGTGTTAAAAGTGCACTTATATGCTGGTTTATTTACATCTTGGGGAAAGGCGAGAGACTGCAAATAGGGAGATTATTACTACTTTCTTTTTTAAAAAAAGAAGGCTTAAGGCAAATTTTAAGACTAAAATGTTTAAGCAATTATAAACAAGGCTAGACCCTTTGAAAAAGTTTAGAAATATTCTTAAAATAAATTTTTATAGTGTTAATTTTGTAATAATTTATGTTTTGCTATACTTCAGAGCTAACTGACCAGTATAGTTTCAGAAACAGTATGAAACTTAGGAAAGTTTAAGCAATGTTTATATTTTTAAAATGTTCTTTGAATTATGTTTTTATTGTACATTTCTTCAGACTGAAAAATGTGTACATATCTTTGTTATTTTTGCACAATTTTTGTCTTGTTCAGTTTTAGGAGCAGTACTATGTTGATTTTTTTAATTTATTTTGAGTTATAAAACTGCAGGAGTTTAAAAATCTCAGTAACAGAGTCATCATCTGTAATCAATGAACTGCTATGTCAAGTTGTTGAGGGAAGAAAACAGTGGTTGTGAGATTCAGTGGTTGCTTCTGAGAAATAATGCTAATCAGTGACTGAAGGAGCAATGTAGTTGTAGGAAGCTTTAGCTCTTTCCATGCATCTTTTAATTGGAAAGTTGGTATATGGAGCCTATCCTTCAAATGCTGCTTATTTTTTTTTCAACTGGCTTAGATCTGACAGCATTTCAGGCAAGTTAAGCACCAAGTGAAATCCCACAGTGTTCTTTCATCATCAAAGAATCATTATTTAATTACCTGTATCAAAAATTCAGCCTGAAAAGTGAAATGGAAGTAAACATTTGGAAAAAATGGATACAAACTGGACCAGCCTATAATGCATTATTAGTGTAGCATTCACTCAGTAGTTCTTTTTCTTCCCCATTTGCCTAAAAATCTTGTGATTTGTTTCCAGCAATAGAGGCTCAGAAGCTTTGGTTGTTACACATACGCAATGCATAGGCCCGTCAGCCATAAAAAGCGACTTGGATAACTTGTATGCCTTCTTTTGTATTGATGTAACAATTGTAAATAGTGCTGATCGACCTTTGTAGAGAATAGTTTATACAGCATATTCTATTATTGCTGATTCTCAGTGAACTATTGTTTTAAAAAAAAAGAAGAAAAAAAGAAATTTTTCTATTTACACCTTATATTTTGTTATGCTGTTGACCCATGGCACTTTAACAAAACTCTGTGGGTTTTGCATAGCTGGTCAGTCATGGGATATATTAAATAACTGTTGTTGCACAGAAATGAATTTGCACCTGCTATATTGTGCTTTCCTACTACAGATTTTAGAACCTTTTCCAGAAGACTTTTGAAGAAAGCATGTCCAATCATTCTAAGAAAAAAAAATGCCATACTTGTACAGCCAATTTCTTTTCTACAATCCATATTTTGTAACACTAAGTATTTTCATTCTTTGTCCTGCACCTTTATGTACTAGCAGTATCAAATAGAATTCATTCCATGCTTGTGATAATTGTAAGCAGAATAAATGTCTAAAGTAGGTGTAAATAGTAAATTCTATGGCTTACAGTTTTAAAAAGGAAAAACAGAACAAACATGTATCTGATTGATACTGCCATGGTTCAACACCGGGCCTGGAGATATTCTCTAGTGAGCGATTGTATTTTTTGTTTTTTGCTTTATTATTATTATTTCTTTTTGTAACATGGCTTTGTAAATAAAATAATTTATATGTTTGTAAGAAACAAACGGGTTTTGTCATTATTTATCTTTGCAAAGCAAAAATGGTATGTATTGCAAAACTGCCCTGTTTCTTCCCAGAGGCTGAGATGCACCATGCTGATAACACCGAGAATTCGACAGGGAGCTCAAAAGCTCTGCCCAGCTCTCTCTACAGGGCTGACTTGCTCTGGGATTATTTTTAGCATTCATTTCTGAAATATTTCTGTATTTACATGTCAGGACACGTGTGACAATCAGCTACTGAGGTTTTTGCACTGATAAGTAATTTTTAAATTCCTGTGCTTAGCTGAATAAATTCTGTTACTCCTTATCAGTGCAAGAATTAACTCTGCTTGAGCTGCTAGATGGAGGAATTCTCACTTTAATGGGCAGTACAAATTTATAACCAGTCTCTTTATCATTGCTAATGATAAAAATGCAACTTTTATCTACACATTAAGATTCTTCTTCTGTGTATAGCTTGTTCCAGTTACAGATCAAATGAGACTAAAATGTTCATTGACTTGTCAGATTGGCACTGCAGAGAGAATTGCAGTTTTTTCTCACAGCAACCTCTTCTGCAATCCTAGGGATAATGAACATTTTTATGCTCCCTTTATGAATTATGTGGAAATTCAAGTCTTGGAGTTACTGTAGGGAAGACACTCAAAATTATGGTATGATCTTTTTTTAAAAGCAAGAAATTTGGACTGCAAGCTTGTTTTGTATGCATACGCTCAGAACTGGCAGAGGAGACAGAAAGCTGGCCGGCATTACAGGAAACAATCATAGAATAAGGAAAATTTTACCTTCTAGCTAAGCAGCTTTTTTGTATGTTCTGATGCAAGTGGTAAAAGCTAATCCTGATTTTCTTTACTGTTCACTCTATGCCTTGGTCTGAGCGTCTTGTATTTTGAATAACTTGGGGTTTATTTAAATCTTTCGGTTATCTTTCCTAGGACAGAAAAAGTGAACATCCCGAAGTAACAGTAGGTACTGAAGTTTCCATAGTGGTTCCTACATATGGCTGAAGAGTGACATTGTGCCTGTATGCACAATGCTTTGCTATTTCTAGCAATCATTAGAATTAAAGCTAAGAAAATGGAATATTAGAGCCACGAGTTACTAGTTGTTTGCCATCATTGCCAATGACCAGTAGAATTATTTTCCAAATATGACTTAGCCATTTTTTAGAGCTTGCAGGTTCATTAGAATGATTTACAAGCCATTCTCTATTTTGAGTGGGTTTCCCCCACTTTTTTTTTTTTTTTTTTTTTTTTTTTTTTTGGTTATGCAACAAGTATTTTACTTGTAGCAGCACTCTTTCTTTTATAATATAGCATAATTTAAATACCACCAGTTTCAGAGATAAGCAGATCACACTGTAACTTTTTTATTCATTGCACTCTAGTCTTTATGCTTCTGTTTTTACCACAGATAAGTTTATTTTAGAAAAAGTTGTTGGTGTCTGCAACTGGTATCTATTTTACTCTTTCAAAACTCTCAGAATTCACAATTGGAAGAAATGCCAAATACCGATTCCAGAACTATTGGGAGGAGATTCATACAACAGATTCAGACTTTGGAACACAAGAATGTTTCTTTCATGCAAATTTTTATGCTGTTTTGCTCCTTGAGTACCTTTTGAAACCTACAGCTCAAGACAAGTACAGACCTCCTTTAAAACATACTTTTCTAAGCATGACAAAGATAAAGCTGGTATTTAAGCAGCAGGTCCCTGTCTGCCCTTCGACTGCATCAATGGTGGATGTGTGCATACTCCCATGGACAGGGTTATTTTGTGTTTTGCTATTTATGACTGACTTGCAGAAATACTGATACCTACTTTGTGAGCTGCTGTCTCCATAGAAAGGAGAAGGGAAGCTTTAGAGAAGCTTCCTCTGCTTAGGGGAAGCTTGCCAGAAGCAATGGTTACATAAAATATAACAAAAGGAAGGCAAAGCATTAAAGAAGCTGCTGCTCAGCACATTCAAGGCATGTGACAGACTCAGGCACCTTTCCCAGCCCTTGCTGCTCCCATCTCTTCTCACAGCCCTAGACTTCAGTCTTCTAGAGCTCCCATTTGGAAGGACACATATATCTGCCAGTTCTCCTCAGCAAGACAAAAGCTTGTTCTGCAGCCAGCTCCATATGTGACCTGCAGTCCCCATTTCTCTTTGTTACAATGTGTAAGACTTGTGGCAGTCTATTTAGTTCTATGTAATTAGATAAAAAGGCTTCAGTTACTAATGATATTCTGCAAAAGGCTCAGCTTCTGTCATAACAAGTATTAAGTTTTTCAACCAAATTTAATTTTAAATAGCCAGGACACTTTGAACACATGAAAATAGGTTTAGTCCTTGAGTTCTTGATTAAAACTGAATTAGCAGCATCTCTAAAACAGAACCAGAAAGCTCAGATATTTGTCAAATCCTGTTTTTCTCTTACAACAGTCCATGTGAGCTGCTCACAAATTGTCCTAAACTATCATACTTTTCAGACTCATATATGCAGCTGATACTATCTATCATGATATGAACTGAGGATAATAATGTATTATTTAGACAATAAATACATTATTCACTATCTGAGCATTTTTTCAAGGAAATGTACTTTCTTAATGATGAGGGGGTTTTTTTATTTCTAGTTCTAAATCAAATTGAGGCTTGCTCTGCTTAGTGAATTTTGAAAAGAAAAGCACACTTCAACCTGTAATGTCTGTGTTTATTCTTAAAATTTCAGCCTTCAAGATACGTATTTCATACTGGTCATCTTTGCTGACCACTGAAGGACAGACCTCCTTTGCTGCATGCTGCATTCCCTGCCCTTAACAGTGACTTACCTCCCTTTCTATCCAGTCTGTCATTTGCTTCTTCCTTTCCAAGCAGCCTTCCTATCCTTAGGTTCTCATTTTCACAAAAATATTTGTCATGCCTTTATTTCTCCTCTGCTGTAGTCTGTAGAGGAGAGATATACTCCTCCATAGCAGATTGTACTTCTCTGCACTTCAGTCTACACTTTCTACCATTGCTCTTCTTTAGGAAAAACTTTGCAAAGGCTTTGCAAATGCAATAGAAAGGCAAAGAAAAGTCAATTGCAGGAATGGGTTCTATGATTTTTTTAGGAAAAAGAACATTCCACCACTGCCTGTTCAAAGGAAGGTAATGGTTATGAACCACCAGTTCCTATAGCCCTAACTAAAACTTGAAGCAGGTAGCATTATCAGTTTAAAATATTAAAGAATACAGCTGGAACATGACTGCATGATCTCTGCAATTTTGGATGCTCTCTGCCACTCTAAGAAAAAAAAGGTGAATTATATTAATGTCTTCTGATATTTTAGTTTTAGCAAAGAGTTTAATACAATGCTAGACTCTTTACAGGAATACAATTTTTTTTCTTTATTGTATGCTCATTTCTCATCTATTTTTATTTGATGGCAGGTGATTATGTCTTTGTAGATTTGTTTGTGGGACACTTCAATTTATTATCTTCTCCTTCACACATTGGGTAGAAAAAAAAAATTCTTTGATGTCCCTTCTCCATCTGCATAGGCTATGCTAAAGCTCTCAATAAGTGAAACGCACTTTTTGGGTAAAAAAAGTTTAACCTCTTAGCTGCTAATCATGGATTTTGCTCATACCAGCACCGAACACGCACGATCACGTCCCACTAGGTGGCATCTGAACATTTTGCTATCCACTCGGATTTACTGGGATTAACCAAAACCGCCTGTAGCGAAACCGTCCGGGTAGTGGACAGCGTTTGGGGAAAAGCAAAAAGGCGTAAACTGTTATTACCGCAAATGCAAGGGGATGTGGCTGAAGCTGAGAAGCCTTGCATAAGTGTTAAAAGCTATAGCCTGTATTTTGTTTTTCCCCATGAATTAATGCAACTGCTGTACATACTAGTAAACTGGCTTGCGGGCGATGAGTTTTCTGTTTCATTGCTAAGGCGCTGACAGGCAGGAAAACTTAACTTTAGTTTCCCGCTTGCTGCCCCTTGAAGCAGGGGCTGCGCAGTCAGTGGACTGTAAGCCATCCGGTTTCCTCCGCCGGAGGCTCCGAGCTGACTGACAGCCCCGCCAGCTCTGGCGACCTCTCCCTCCCGCCGAGCCCACGAGGCCGTTTCCGTGTTGCGTTGTCTTCCTTGGGGAGTCTCCTCACCTTCCTTCGCGGAACAGCAGCTCTGTGTCCCTCCCTGCCCACCGCCATCACCTGAGGCCGCCTCCCCCCGGTGACGGGTGACGGTTAACGGCCGTGCCGCGCGGCGGGGCGGGGCGGGTGGCGCGGTGTCCCGGCAGGACGCTATGGCGGCGGGCGAGCAGCAGTGCCGCGAGTACCTGCAGCGTCACCGTATCCCGCAGCTGCTCCACCGCCTCGCAGCTTTGGTGCTCTACCACCGCCCCGGTGCGGTACCGCGCCCCGCGGACAGGGCGGGGCAGGGCCGGGCGGGGCAGGGGAGGGCAGGGCAGGGGAGGGCAGGGCAGGGGAGCTGTAGCCACCCTGCGCCCGCATTGCCAGAAGTGGGCAGAGGGGGAAGGGAGGCTGCGGCTGAGGGTCCTGCGCTTGTGGGCAATTTAACTTCATTGCAGAAAGACCACGCGAGTTCCTGATCCAGGCGCTGGAAAAGGTGAAGGCTGGAAGACGAGCTGAGGGAGATTACCCTTACCTCATGGACGAGGACAACCTGGTGGCCATGTTCGGTTTGCTGGATGTTCTAGGCCAAGGCCACATAACGCCAGCGCAGTACAGAGAAGGTGCGTTTCACCTCAACACCACGGCACGGTGAGGTGTTTGTGTGTGTTTGCTCTGAATTAGTAAAGTAGTTTCAAAGCTACGCATATGTGTACCTTAGAAATATCCACACAGCTGCCAATACACAGCCCAGAACTTGGAAAGTTAAAAAAAAAAAATACATCTACTTCAGGTGCATGTGTTTAGCTTCTATTATCTCCATGTCACTTGAAGATGTGAATTTTTCCAAGACCTGCATAGGAAATTCTCTTTTCTTAACTTTAGCACTCAAAACTTTGGGACTGAGCACTGAAGATCTGCGGTTAGGAGATGATGTAAATATCACACTGGATGTATTCAAGGAAGAAGTGTAAGTTTATTTGAGATTGTTGGGGTTTTTTTCAGGGGAGGGTAAGCACAAGAGATATTTTACTGGGATCTAAGGGGTTGTTTTACAAAATTATAGAATTAGAGGACTTGCTGGTTTAAGCTTAACTCCTTTACTTTACACTGCAAGATCTAAAAATGTCAGCTGCTGCCTGACGGTGCTTGGCTTTCTGTAACCTGAACCAAACTTGGCATTTTCATCCACCTTCTCAGTTCCAGGATGCTCCCAAAGCAAAACTTTCAGATTACCTGCCCCTCGTGTCAGACACCAAATCACCAGGTACCCCAGCGGCTCAAATATTGATCTAGAAATGTGGAATAGCAAAGCTGTGCTCTTTATCTCTTGGTCAGAGATAAAAACATAGCTTGCATATAAAACAAGCTCAGTTATAATCTTTTCCCATGGTCAAGGTAGGATCCTAGGAAGCTTTTTTTTTTTTTGTAGTTTGCAATCACTGAAAGGTACCTGGAACAAATTATCATCATTTTTAGCTAACTAGAATTTTTTTTCTTTTTTCTGTCTTAGGAAGAAAAAGATGCTGGAGAGTTGGGCTGTGTAATAGTGTGAGCCGTGGTCTACTATCTATATTAAAAATAGGCATTTTGCTCAATTTTTCTGGTTTGTCAGCTGTGCATAGCTGACTTTAAGATGTATGCACTTACTCTCATTTTCCTCACGCTGTTTAAGCAATCTGCTGAAAAGGACAGATGACAAGAACTTCTTCATGGAAAACATTCAACAGGCACTGGAGGAACAGCTTTTGAGTATTGCTTTTCTTAATACAATTTTTAAAAGTAGACATCTCTCTTACACAAATAAAATATTGTTTTGGAGTTTCCTTCTTCAGTTTGTAGCTAGGTTACAGTAAGGGGTTGTTACTTGTTGGATCATTACCAGTGAATAAAATTAACTTCAAGAGGTAAGCTGTTTCTTAAGTTGATTTTGGGTTTGGCGTTTTGGGGCTTGTGTTAGTTTTTTGTAGGGAAGAGCATCTTCAGCAAATTATGACACATGTCCACAGTTGAAGAAAGGCAGCACTTCCAAGTAAAATGCTATTTTCAAACTTTAAAAATACATTAATTACTGTGTTGTAAGGAGAACTTTTTAAAAAATTAGGAGAGACTCTGGTACAGCAAAGAGCAAAAAATCTGAATTAGTCTGAATGAAGAAGCAAAGTGACACATGCCTTCTTTCTGTATTCTGTATATAAATACAGAACAGTCATTGCATGGGATTTAAAGATGTGAAACATCTGTGTTCAGGGCATAGGAAGAGCTGTCCATGTTGTACAGTGGTGTATTTGCAATGTAAATACTCTGAAATGCTTAGGATGATGTTATAGCCCACAACACTGACCAGGAAGCCATCTGAGACACAAACGCAGTTTTAGCTTCTAAATGAAATGGCAAAGTGGCTACAGAAAATACGATCTCATTAGTTCAAAACCAGGTGAGTAGCAGTCTGATTTTTTTTTAAACTGCATACAATAAAGCATTAAATTAAACAAGTCATCCAGCATACAGCAGTGAAAGAATAACCCCAGTATATTACAACATATTTGCTTTGCTTTGAAATAAGTAAGCTAGACAAAGTTACTAACCATCCCTGAAAAAGTCTTTATTTTCCTGTATTTGGCCAATTAGCTCTCAAATTGAGAAGAATCTCGACATCTTTTTGACTTAATTTATAAACTCCAAGTTCATTTAGTGCTGCTGTTGCAGATGGCTGGTTTGGCTTGAATGTTGTTTCCTTTTCTGAAGCTGACTGTAGTACATCCTTCAGAAGCAAGGCTGAGCCAATATTCAGGTTCAGGATAATGCAGGCTTCTTTAATGCTAGAGGAAAAAATTGTATGGATTAACATGGAACCACATGAGATACATTTTATTCTCTGCATACAGTGATTAAAAAAAAAATTGCTACAGACTTCTGAAAAGGATCAGAAGTATTCAACTGTATGTATTCAACAAGTATGGCTTACGTTTTACCCTAAGATAATTAGGATAATGATGGTAATTACGATTAATTCAGCATATTTTAAAAGCACAATTTAACAGATACTTGCTGGAACCTGAACATTTTCCCAAATATTATAATATCATATCAGGGAGCTGATACCCTGCCTTAGTCACATCGTTTTTCATCTAACTAGCTGTGTGGATATTATGCACTATTTGTTTCCTTTTACTCCAGAACACATGCCACAGCCTGTTGCTATCTGAGTACATGATGCAGAATCAAAATTTTCCTAGTTGTAAACACTGGAAGCAAAACACTGGTTCCATCTTTTAAATCTGGATCAAAACTAACTGTGAAAAAATCTTGATGATACATAAAACGTGTATTCTTCAGGACATTCACTTCTGAAATGCCAACAGATCAGACTACTTACTGCTTGAAGTAGTTTTCTGGTCTCTTGCAGTAGTGTGAAAATAGAGGGAACAGATTTCTACTCATGTCAAACTGGAGTTGTGCTGCTCCTCCTTCATTGAAATGATTTGCCATAATTACCTACAAATGCAAAGAGGTGCACATGCTGTTTAGGCCAGCCACTGGCATTGCTACAGTCACTGTAGCAATCTACACTGTATTACATAAGTCATGTTTTGTTGATACCTACTTCCTGATATATGTATATATCCACCTTCTCTGCAAGCATTTGCCAGAAAATTTTGAACAGTGAATAACAGAGCTGCTGTTCTAATTGTAGCAAGCGGTCTCGTAGGGTCAACAACATTGGGCAAGCTGTGCTTGATAAAGACATTACTGCTTGCTCTGCTTGAGATGGTAAAGATAACCACCTAAAAGAAATTATTATAATGGTCATTATAATGAATTTATTCATATTACAACATTTATTCATATTACAACAACTTTAGTTAAAATTTTCTAAAAAAAGTCTTGCCCCTTTACAATGAGTCAGAGAGTTCTTTACCATTTCACATCTAAAAGTAATCAGTATTATACTGTTTAAATTTCCTTTAATATTAAAATCAGGCTCTCGTTTTAAGTCTCTGAACATGCCATTCAGAGAAACCCCAACTAATACAATCTGTTGTATTCTTTTTATGAAGTACTTCAGAAGTTCTGCTCAGGAGCAAACATTCAAGAAGCTCTATGAGCCCATGAAGACAGACCAGTCATTACAGGCCATTTTGAACTAGAGTTAATAGTAGTCTGAAGAAAATAATTCCTGTCAAAATCAGAGGGATCCAGATTTCTTCCTAGGGTTTTTAGGATAACATGCCCACAAATTTTGGAACTACTTCTGAAAACAGCATCAAAACAGCGTTGAAATAAGTGTTAAGAGAATTTTCCAAAACTTGCTAACCTTCACCGTTCTTCCTCAGGAAAAGAATTTTGCCTGTTAGCTATTCATGCCTTTATTTGCCTCAATATTTAAAATGGGAAATAGTATCATAATATGAGAATAAAGTAGACAGAGAGAATCACCTCTCTTTTTTGTACAGCTTTGCAGCATCTTTGAATTCTCTGAAGACATGGTCTACTTGACGAGTCAGCATGTCATGTTTCAGGCGTTCCAGGAGGGTAATCATTTCATCGAAGACAGAACTCTCCATCGAAGCCAGCTGCCCCAGCTGCAGTTTACTGACAGTGTTACTTTCTGCCTGAACCTCTAATTCAGCCTGCTGGAGCTGCAAAAAGAACTACAGAAACAAATCAGACCTGAATATTAGAAAAAATAATCTTACCGTTTGAACTTTTTATTGGTACTTTAATAGGCCCAGTTCTAGGAAACACTCTGCTGACACATTTATAAACTTCACTTTTAAAGATTTTAAAACTACACTCTTATCTTCCCCCAGGGTCCTGATTTCATTAAAAAAACCTCCACAGCAGCTTAATCCTAGTGATGGAAATGATATAGGTTTCAGATACAATAGCAGATAGCTGATGAGAACAGATCTAGAGAAATACTGAAACAAAGAATCATAGATTGGTTTGGGTTGGAAGGGACCTTGAAGATCAGCTAGTTCCAACCCCCCCTGCGATGGGCAGGAACACCTCCCACTAGATCGAGTTGCCTGAAGCCCCATCCACTTCCAGCAATGGAGCATCCATAACTTCTCCATGCAACTTGTTCCAGTGTCTCACCATCTTCCTTGTGAAGAATTTCTTCCTAATGTCTAACCTAAATCTACCCTCTTCTAGCTTAAAATTGTTCCCCCTCATCCTAGCTGCTACTATATAAATTCCCAGTTATCAGTGAGCAGATTTTCTGAGCAACACCCAGTGTTGCAGTGCAGATACCCACGCTGAACCCATTTCAGCTAACCTGCCAGGGGAGTATTTCAAGCATCATGCATAGGCTACTGCACACACTTCAACATCAATGATCTTAAGCCAGCCCAGAAATCTCAAAAACTAACTATTTTTTTTCAATACAAAGCATGTGAAGAATACTACTTTTTTGTCTGTTTTGGTTATGCCATCCTCCAGGTTCTCTTTGCATTTCCCAAGAAATTTTATAATTAATAGAGCTTAGATCTCAAACAACAATCTGTCCTTATTTATTTTTTATTAATTCTGAATTTACATCTCATTCTATTTTTCCAGTAATTAATTCTTCTGAGTACACTTAAAACAGTTCTGAAAATAATTTGTTATGAAACAAAAAATAGTTAAAATGGACTTCAGGTGTTTAAGTGAAATACTTACTACATTGTCAGCCCAGTCTGCCAATACTGTTGCTATATAGTTAACAGCATTAAGGATTGCACAGTATCGGAATCCTAAAGAAGCTCTGCTCTCTTCCTTCATTACTTGAGTCAATCGTATTCTGAAATCATCAACTAACTCCTTCTGTAGGCCCAGGAACTGTAGTTTTCTGGAAGCTGTTGGAAGGTTCTTATACCTGTCTAGAAAGATATCAATAAGAGAGATTTTCCAACACTGAGAGAAAACTTTTCAAAAGGAAATATTACTGTTATCTTAGTATGCAACCTTATGCCGGTGAGAACATCCTAAAGTATTTAAAAGAGCTGACATACTTTTAACAATTTCAGGGAAAATGCAAAAGCTAAACACATAAACAAACAGTATTCTTCCCCCTCCTAATTCCACTAGCATTTTCTATTCTGATACTTAAAGAAATATGTGATATTCCACACCATCAAGTGGAATCCCTAAGGTTTACGCGTATAGAGTAGGATAAAATTGCTGAATGTGCAATTAAGCCTTCTGAAAAATTACTTGCCCATATGCTCTGTCCCAAGAAAGAAGATATCACTTAATAGCTTCTAAATTGTTGCAGAGTCAAAAAGAATAGCAAGATTTTTTTATTACTGCACTGTAACAAATTATCTCAACTCTGAATGAGTTTTAAGATGCTAAATATCAAAGGCCATTTTTAATTATTATTTCATAAATGTCACTAACTCAAGATTATTCATGCTTGAGTTAGTGCCCAAAATGCAAAATGAACAGGAAAGCTTTTATTAAATTGCAAAAATCACAACTTTGCAACATTACTTGATGACTATTGCAGACAACGGGGATTTAGTAAAAAAAATCTGTTAGATGAAACTTTTTTTATTATTCATTACAAACAAGAGTAATGCCCACAGATTAATAATTACCTGTTATAACTAGCAACAGAGTCATAAAAGTTTCAGCACAATCGGGGACTTTCAGTTCATCCACATCAGTGATATCTTTGTATTGTGATACCCAGGCAGCCTCTGATGAAAGCATAGAGTCCATTTTCTGAAGAGCAACTGAGATGCACAAAACTTGTAAATTGATTTATTTAAAAAAAAAAAATTTTAACAAAACACCCTCTAAAATACATAAGAATAAAGGCCTTATCTCAAGTAAGTTAAATTTTGTATTTTCAGGTTATAAAAACTACTGGTGACTAGGGCTTCATGCGAACCCAGCTTCAATATATCTGCATTTGCAGTGCTGTTAACAGCTATGTCAGGGTTGACTGGAGGGTTGGTTTGCTTTTTTAATAGTTGGCTTGCTCTTTCCAATATATTTCCTCTTCATTTCTCAATAGCTTTCCCCTATTTCAATTTAAAGTCCTTCCTATGCACACATATAACTTCTGCCTAAAAATAAGCCTACTGGATTTCATACAGTAGAAATCCACTGGATTTCTGCTCAAAAATAAGCTTAGGGGCAAAAGTCCTACAAACTAGAGACCTACTATTAGAGTCTAACCAATTTTTAGTCAAAATAATCACAGCATATAAAAATATGTCTGACACAGTAGTCCTGTCCAAGTGACTTATCCTATCTGAGGAGCCTAACTGTGTAAGTATACACATGCACTTTTTTTTCTGCTTGTGTAATATTCAACAAAAGGCCAACAAAATTCACTGGAAGTCTTACATTTTTTTTCCACTGTTAGCCACCTTTGGAAGCAGGATTCTTCTGACAGAATATGCATGCAACTTGGAAAGCTGCTGAGATAACCATGAACACCATATAACTCTCTCTCAAATAGAAGTACCTCATCCACAAGGTGACAAAAGAGTGCATCATCGTATAACAGGCATGGAATATCAGAAGCCAACTTCTCCAAAATCAGCATTACTAGAGCACGAGAGAATTCAAGCTTTTGAAAGACAAAAGTGAATCAAATGTCAAGATACAAAGCATTAACAAATACAAACATGTACATAACAAACTGCTACTAGGCTAAGTTGTCTTATCACATACCTGGTGGAACCAGTGGAAGTGGACTTACACATTCATATAAATAAAAACACGAAGTGCTTACCCCAGCATTCACTGAAGATCCTGCCTTGTCCAGTATTGGCTGGATTTTGTCATCAAGAAACTTTGCATGATTTCCAATCCACAAAAGTACTTGTGTTAAATACCACTCAGGCTTATTTAAAACAGAAAAGAAAACATTAAATGCACGCACACTACATTTATTCAAATGCTACTAATATTTCAAGACAAACTTCTAAAAATATCAGTCTCTTCCCCTGTATCTCCTTCCCCCTCTCCTCTCCTTGTGTAATCTCAGATTACACAAGTCTTTCACTGTTTTACTTAGCTTTGATTTTCACAAAAGCTGTATCAGAAAATATTTCTAGACTTGAACTGTCCTAAATGCAACAATTATTCTGTTTCTTCTCAAGCAAAAGCTTCATTATTTTTGTCTGCCCTATCTCTATGGCTTTCTCACTTGAGGTCCATTTTCTGTTTTGTGTACTTTCTCTCCTGTTCTTCTGTCTGGTCTTTATTTCTTGGTATAGCAAAAAAAGATGCATTCCTGAGAAAACTCTTCCTAGTGACTCCCTTCTTACTGGCCATCATTGGATACAGGCTCGATCCCACTATCTCCCTGGAAGTAGAAAATCTATCACCTTCTCATATCACATTCTAAGACCTGTAAATTTTTCCAGTTTCCACACCTAAAAAGATGGGCTATATTTTCTTATTAACACATCTTTCAGTGTTGCTGCAAATGGAAGCAGTTCCTCTTCTCCTCACTCCCAATAGCCAAGGAACCTCTTGTTGAACTGCACTCCCATTCTCCATTTTGTGTTTCCTTCTCATTTCTGTAATAATTTTCACTTGTCTACTGAATTTCATCACTTTTGGGGGTCTTTTTTGACACTCCTTCCCCACCTTGCCAAGATCATTGTGAACTCTGAGCTTGTCCTCTGAAATACTTGTAAATCCCTTGCAGGTTGATACTTATCAGGCGCTGTTGGAATATCTTTCTGATCTGAAGCTACATTACCAGTACACTTTTCTTCACAAGTTTTTTACAAAGTTGTTCACCTATTGTTGGCACATGAAGGTACAATGTCAAAAATCTAAGTCACAGCTTTGCACAGTCTTGGAACTCAAGTAATAAGGCACAGTGTAAAACCATTTGCAAGGAGACAGAGGAAATTAATCAAACTTCTGAAATTATGAGAGGCAGTCTACAACTGTAGTAAGGCTTTCTAAAGGATCTGAGCAAGGGAAGAAATATTGCCTAGCCCAGAGAAAATCCCTGTGACTCTGAAACATCTCCAAGTGCCACCTTGATGCCTGTCCATGTTTTTTTAGGCAGAAGAACTTCAGTTTTGAAGAATCTTAATTTAAGAAATAAAAGTTTCAAAGCTGCACAATTTAAATACAGCAATCTCATGCTTAAAGAACAATTGGAAAAAAAAATTAAACTGCTTTCTTTCGTACCTTGTTTAAAACATTGGTTTGTTTATTTCCAGTGAAATGATACTTGAATCTTTTCTGAAGAGGATTCAGCATGATCTGTATTGGAAGGATAATGGGTGGTGATGGGGGTAGAGAATACTTTTCAGGGAATTGTTTAGGCTTGGTTAAGAGTTCATCCCTAAGTTTGACTGTCAAGGACAAATTTAAGTGTTGAATTCTCACAGTATCTTAATTTCAATAAAATAGATTTGTAAAAATGAACATTTCTTAGTTCTACCTCATTAGCTGAAGGCAGTATTAGACAATCAGTACAATTCCTCAAATGTGAAGGATACTCAAAATATTTCAGTTTATATAATAATTAATACAACTCAGGCTACAAATGACTATTCATTCAGTGACAATTCAAGTCACTTAGATTCAGGAAGCTAATAAAAAAAAAAGTCCAAGAGACATGCTTACTTATATTTGTTAAAGGAGAATAAAAGACTCAAAGGAGAATAAAAGGAGATTAACCAATGCTATACTTGATTTTCTGTTTTCAGGTAACTTATTAAAGTAACCCAGTCTGCCACACCTAAATTGTTAGTAGCTCAGGGTTGTGTAGAGTGGTGTTGTATCTTCCTGCTTCATGATTTAAAAACAAAAAAAACCCTGCTTGGTTGAGCTTTATCTGTGCTTTATTTAATTCACAAATATTAACAGAATGAGCATCAGTGCCTTCTCATTAAACTCAAAGACAGAGGGAGCACTACTGCTGTGCAATGAACATCCTCTTGTAGTCTCCCCTTTTGCTAGTCTCCCTGCAAGAAGCATCTTTATCTTTCCCTCTTTTCTTTCTGGGATGGAACATATTAAAATTCTTAAGGCTGCTTTCAAATGAGACTATGAAAGGACAAGCATTAACTGTGCAAAATAAAATCTACATCTCCACTGTTTAACATGTGTAACCTTGCTGGAGCATGTAAGGCCTGACTCTGGTGAAAACCTGAACTGTCAGCTACAAGAGATCACTGGAGCTCCAATGTGTCCACTGCAACAAGGACAACTTTGGCCTCTGGCATTTTCGAAACAAACAAAAACCTAAGGTAATACAATATAACAAAAATTATCTTCTGTCTTTAAGGCAAACAAAATCTTAAATCTACTTGAGAATGTGCATCACAGGTATTTATTATTCTTATTAAAATACACCACAACTATTTAAAAGGATACGAGGTTTGCAGTTTCAGAAGCTGACAAAACAACATCTCCAAATTGTTGTATGTATCAGAAGCACTGGCTGGAGCAGTAAGGCCAAATGCCTGAGACTGTGGTGGCCCAACAAAAGGCCATCGGAGCTGGGTCAGCACCTCTTCAAAATCACTACAAGGCAGAGCAAGCACATCAGCACAAACCAACAACACCATGCACAGACGAGAGAGTGACAGTATGTCTCTTACCTTGACAATTTGTCCTTAAGAATTTTATGCCAGAATTTAACAGTGGATCTCACAAAAGCAAGCAGATGAGAACAAGATGAATCCTGAAGCTTAATATCCAGCTCTGCCATGAATGCCAGAGTACTGGCTGCTTCTGGAACATTGTCAGTAATCAAATATTGCTGGATGCTATCACTACAAAGTATAGGAAAAGTCAAAACCAAAACTTCGTTAAAGATATCAGAAATGAAGATAACATTTTCTCAAATCTAAGACATTTTAACGATGGGACAAGCTAGGTTACCAGTATCAGAACATATAGGGAGTACTCTAAAAATTTACCTTAACTCTTCAATTTGTGAAATCCATATAAGATAGGCCAGGTGTCGTTCAATCTCCTCGACCTGACTAATCAGTACATCAAGATCCTCCATCCATGGCTGAGCTTTCAGTAAGTGGCTATTGATTGAATCAGAGAGAAGAGTTTCTTCCTCTAGAAGCTGACTGATAGTCTTTTTAGAATCTTCAGCATTTTTTAGGGCATTCTGAATTCTTTTAGGGACTTCTGATGAAACTGTAAGTACCTACATTCACAGAGAAGTATCAAGTCTGACACAGAAACGTTGCATATATATACATAAAATACACTTAACTAGTTATACAACGTATTCATAAGAAAAACAAAACAAAATGTAAACATTCTTACCTGTTCTTCTAACTGCTTTTTATTTTCAGATAGTTTATCAATAAGGCTGTCTAGCTTCCTAAGAGAATTATAGTCATTTCCAACTTCTCGTTCCACAAATTCAGAAACATAGTAGGGGATATCACAATGATCTAGGTCTCTAGTGACTTCTTTCTTTCCAACAGCAACAGTTGCCATGTTTTATTTCTCTGCAATACCAATTATACAATTTCCAATTAGTGACTGCTAAGACAGCACAAACTACTGCTCCACTGAGGACATAATACACCTTGAAAAGCTGGGCAGTTCAAGTTAAACTGAAACTTAAGTAAGACATTCAGTAAATATACTGCTTTAAGTGAGATGATTTGCTGGCCCAAGTCTTAGATGAGATGTGACAAAACCTTGCTCACACATTCAACTGGTGATCTATCCTACATCAACTAGTGCAGAGAAATATGCCTGTTACTGTCTTCCTTCTTTTAAAGTATGAATTTTATTAAAAACAGTTCAATATATATGTAGTTTCTACATATGTGATACAGAAAACTTAACAAGAAATAGTGGGAAAATATTTCTGTAAAATATAAAGGAAGATAACAATGTTCCATTTTACCTTCTTATAACTTTGGATGCTCAAGAGACATCAATTAATGACTGATGTATTACTAGCAAAGCATCCACTCAGTTCTTGCAATAATTTGTAAAAACATCATTGAATCATTTATAAGAAATCCCACACTGTGTAACAGGAGAGGCACTTGCTGATCCACACATATTGCAGCATCCAGGAAAAAACAGACCTGAAAGTGAGAGAATGATCGTGTACAGTGATACAAAAGCCACAAAGATGGGTGCTTAGCAGCTTTTGCAGCTTTTTAGTATCACTTTCAAAACAGTATTTAAAAATTAAATGTATATACCTGCACTTTACCTGCTAGAAGCAAAAATAAAAATCCTACTAAGCAAACAACAGGAAAGAATAAGAAAACAGTGTAACTGATGAGCCAAAGTTGGAGAAGCAATAGAAAGCACCAGGAAGAATAACCGGAGAGATGATGGGTAAATGGGTAAATAAACCGGGGAGATGATGGGAAAAAAACTCGAATAGAGAAAACAGGGTAATAAAAAGCACCACGCTGTCTGCAGCAATGAAAATAACTGTACCAGAGCAGACTACTAATCAAGCGGTGCTCTTTACTAAAGGAAAGGATCAGGACACCAGAGGAGAGGAACAGGGCCCCGGGGAGCACCCACCTTCACCACAGGGCCAGGCCGTTTCAAGCAGGGTTATCAGACTGTGCGGGCCCCGGGACGGCTCTGGGCGAGGCCCAGGCCAGCCCCCCAGCCAGCCCTTCCCCGGCACCCGCAGCGCCGTGCTGGGTCCTCCTGACCCGGATCAGGGCTCTGCCCTCAGGCGCCGCTTTCCCTCACGGACAGGGAGCTGGGTGCGACGGACAGTGGGGTTCGCACAGATCCTCCGCGGCGAACCGGCCGGGTCTGGGCCGAGGCCCCGGAGCGCCCCAGGAGCAGCTCCGGTATCAGGTACCCGCTGCCCCGCGCCCCGCCCCCGCCACGTCACCGCCCCGCGGGGGAGGGTCACGTGGGAGCAGAGCCGGTGGGCGGGGCCGGCCGCGGCGCAGGCGCAGTTCCCCCTTTCCTCCCCTCCCCACCCCATTGCCAGCAGCGCGGGCAGCAGGGCGGCGCTCGCGGCCCGGCCCGGGGTAACCCCGGCCCAGAGGCGGTTCCGGGCAGGCGCTGGGGCAGGGGCTCGGAAGCGGTTCGGAAGGCGGGGCCCGCCTAGGAAGCGCAGCCCCCCTGGTTGAGGAGCCGACGTCCGCTCCTGAGGTACTGGTGGGCCGGCGCCTTCTGTTCGGTTCAGTTCAGCAACACCCGGGGGGCCGTGGGGCGCTCAGTTTGAAAATCCAGTGCCGTTTTAGAACAGCATTATCGTGACTTTTTTCTGCCAGAAGCCCCGCTGATCCCCTACCACCACTGGACAGATCAGATGGGTAAAGGACCTGGTTACTGATCCACACTCAAACGTTTAGTTTAATGATTTCCAGTACCTGCTCTTTGGGACAGGTATTAGTAAAGCTGGAAAATATGTGCAAGTATTTTCTCAGTGAAAAGACCAACTAATTAAAACAGCTGTACACTTTTACAGCACATACAAAGCCTTGCTAACAGAGCCCTACTAGCAACAAGTCCTGGGTCAATCCTGCAATACAAACGTTGATGGGTATCTTTATTTCGTTGTAACTCTTTATCCTACTCTGTCATTTCATGTATTTGAAGATACTTCAAGATGTGCTGTACTCATGAAAACATTCACAGTGCTTGCCAAAAAAATAGCAAGCTAAACATTCTTTCAGGTCTAAAATTATATGTTACAGCTCAAGCAACTTATTCATTCATTAACAGCATCAGTCACTAAGAACTGTATTAAATTACAAGCACCATCCTGCAGATGACTACTTAAATTAAATGATAGCACTGATAAAAACTTAAAAAAAATACAAATCTCTTGCTAACAACCTTTAAAGATTTGTACAGAACATCTAAATAGGAAAACACTTTCTGCATGTTAAAATCTCAGTAATCTTTGCAGCTCTTTCAGCGTAGCCAGGTAGTGTTCAGTTGTGTCTGGTTTTTTATGCTGGTGTCCATTTTCAAAACTTCTCGAATTGCCATGGTAGCGTAAGTGGATGGGGGAAGAGAGAATTCCATCTTTAGAGCCCTGAATTTACCATCTATCACAAGGGGTAAGAGAAGACAAAGGAAAAAAGAAGTTGTTAAGGGTGTAAGTAATGCTTATTCTGAATGCCATCTAAACTGGGTTAAAAGTTCCATGAGCAACTCGTTGAACCCATAAAACAAAGCAAGCACTACCACCATACTCCAATTTACAATCCACAGTGAAATTGCAGAAAAAACATTTTAACATTTTTCTCTCAGCAGGAAGTGGTGTTTTAGGGTTTTTTCTTCTAAGACAAAAATAAACTTTCATTTTCTGAAACAGAATTCCTAGTTTCTCTTCAGTTTTTGAGGAAAGTAGAGTCAAAAGACCACTAAATTCTGTTTAATATTTGAGCAGCACAAACAATACATGCTCAAGCATATAGGCAATTTGTAGCTTAATTCTACCTTCATGCATTTCACACTTACTGCTAAGCATTTAATAAATTTTACTGATGTTTATAAGAAAAGAAACAGTCTATATGGACTGCTGGCAACATTCATCATACTCTTTAGAAATAAGGGTCCTTATTTAGACACCTACCCTTGGATATCTTGAATACCATTACTTAAGAGTGTAGTTAAATGAAAGCTCTTCCTGTAAAGAGTTTTCAATATGTAGCAAATAAAGCAGCAGCAAGATCAAACTTGTATCTTGCAAACATAAGAAAAATGAGCTTACCTGTAGGAAGAACTGGTAATGGTTTTCCTTCCAGTTTATCCAAATCCGTAGGAAATAATGGGATTCTGGGATCGTCATAGGAAACGACCTCCCTTTATAATAAATATAGTAGATTTTTAAATTACTATTTTTCATTATTTTGAATGAAATTTGTGTTGTTGTTCTATCAAAATCTCTGTACTTGTTACAATAATACTATTTGATATTACTACACCAATTTGGCAGTTACAACTGAAATGAAATTGATTTTCCAAGAAAATAAAATAAGGCTTCAGTCTACATGTCTGTCCCATGGGTCAGCTGAATGGTCTTTGTATTTAGTCCAACACAAACCCTGCTCTCTATTTAAGAGTCATGTCCTTCATCTTCCTCCTTACCAGTTGACATTCTGAGGTCTAATGATAATCTTTCTGTAGGCTCCAGAAAGGGAATAATCTCTGATCTTATGCCTCATGTTGTTGATATCAAGATTGTCAGCTACAAGCATTTCCTTGTAGGCCTCACCAACTGCAAGAGAGGAGAATATTTAACAGGAGAGGGCATAGTGTGGCCAGTTGGAACAGCCCTTTGTCATGGATCATTTCTTCAGTTATATTTAGTAGTTTTCTAGATATGGGATAAATGTTACATAGAAATTTAAAATTACTTATTGCAAATGTTATTACTTGCAATGTTTGCTTCTACAACCTGATAGCAGAGACAGTAACCAAGAAGGAATCTTAGCAAATATTTCATCTGAAAACAGAATGTGACATGCTATATTGACAAGTCATTGACATCTCATTCATGCTCTCCAGTTACCTAAACAAGACTAATCTCAGCTATATGGAAAAAAAAAAATGAAAGGGGCCAGACCATCCATTGCTTTATCTCTGAAAAAGCATCAGAGTAACGTGAGCTAAGAGAGCCCTCCAAAGAAATGAGCCAGTAGGAAGCACAGTGCCAAGAGGAGGAGTAATTCTATCGGTCTCGAGTGACCAAGCAGCCTTTTCCAAGGAGAGCACTGCCTGCTCCACACCGAGAGGGGCATAGAGAAGGTGGCTTAACCAAAACTCACCTCCACCCCCACCTCATTGGCTAGCCACAGTCAATGGGCACCTCCTGATGCAGCAAGCATGGGTAGAGCCCTTCTTAAATCTTTGTTCACAAAGCCAAGCCATGATTATCACAATGGAAGGGGCTAACAATAAGGAATCAGAGCTCTGAAATAGTGTATTTTTTTTCCTGGTCATCAAGGCTGCATAGATACAATTTGCCTTTTAAGAACAATCTTGAAATCCACTTATCTTAGTACCTAATCTGAAAACATAACAGTCAGACTTACTTTTATGCTTTGGATAAATAACATCAAATCCAGGCAATGGCATCACTACATCATGAATAGTGTAGTTATCAATGTCTCCTTCTTCAATATGAACAGCTGTGGCTACAAGCAGGACAGAGAAATGAAAAGTTACCAGCACAGATGTCTGTGACAGTTAACAATAGCTAAATTTAAAATTAACCATTTGACTGAAACAAATCCACTTTGAGATGGATCAATACTGTGTTTTATCTCCACTGAGTAGACAGTATTTCCAAGAAAAAAAGTAACAGTCTTCATGGCTGTCACAGTTACAGGCGGAACCACAGCCTGGTTCCTGAGATTTTTAAAGCTAAACAAAGTAAGGACTGTGAGAGGAACAGTTCCCTAACCAGGTGTCAGGTATACATGGAGAAATACTATGGATATTCTCACCCCAGGGAAATACCAAAGCAAATCCAACTGAAACAAGTTTTAACTGAGTGGAGTCTTTGCTTTAGAAGGTACTAATGCAAACATTTTTTTACTGTAAGGGTGACAGAGCCCTGGAACAGGCTGCCCAGGGGGGTCGTGGAGTCTCCTTCACTGGAGACATTCAAAACCCGCTTGGACACGTTCCTGCACGATGTACTCTAGGTGGCCCTGCTCTGGCAGGGGGGGTTGGACTAGATGATCTTTCGAGGTCCCTTCTAACCCCTAGGATTCTAGGATTCTAGGATTCTATGATTCTGTGATGAAACAGAAACTTCCGTGGTTAAAACATTAATAATATCCTTCCATAGTTCTCCATAGCTCAACTAGGTTTGAGTTCATTCTTGAAAGCAATCAGTCCTTAATATTCTCTATTCCCTATCCAGCTACTTGGAAAAACAAGAAAACCAATAGCTGATGGCCAGTGTAATACCTAACTTCCAAGTCCTTGCAAAATTTGGCTAAAACTGGCCAATGGACTCAGAAATCACTGGGTCAAAATGGGTCAGAGGGTAAAGAAAACACATATGCAGTGTCACATAAACAGATACATGACTTATATTCCTAAGAATTTGAACTATACAGCACCACTAGCTTTTTGTTTGTCTGATTTTACCTCCTTTAAGTATGAGATCCCCTGGTACAGCTCTAAGCCCATACTCTTCTATTCTCTTGCTCACCATATTATTCCACACATAACTCTGGTAGCTATGGATATACATTAAACGATTATTCCTTGGTATCTAGAGGTAAAGAAAAACAAAACAAAACCAACATTATAAAGATACATTTGATGTATTTTTATTTTTCTTTCAGTCATAACCAAAAAGGCATATATTTGAAATGTTATCTTTTTCAGCAACAAAAGTAACACAATTTCTTGGTATACAAATTTTGGGGTCTGTTCATTACTTGGAAAAAGGGTATGTAAAGAAATAAAGCTTTTATGCATTTGAAATCTGCACAAAACCTTCCTGTGCTTAAATTAAAAAAAAAAAAAAAAAAAAAAAATATCTTTATCTTTTTTTTTTTTTCTTTCTTTCTTTAATTCACCAGCTCATAAAACATCTGGAGCTATTATAAAACTGAATTCATATTCAGGCTCCTGAAATCTTTACTGAACTTTGCAGATGTGAAAGCACAGTGTTATTCTAATTATCTTCTTCATGAAAAATAAATTATTCCTCAGCTCCTATAATGGGCCTGGTAGTTTGCTGGTGATGAGAAATTTTCTGCAAAGACTTAATCTTGATTACAGTACTTGAAAATGACAGTGAATCCACCACCTCTATGCCAAGCTGACTGCTTAGCATACTCAGTTTGACTTATACTTCTCTAAAGCAACAGAGAAACTCTTGATACTGAACTGTTGCACAAGTCTTAGATCTTTATTACACACAGCTATATTAAGTGTAACTGTATTGCTTTCAACATACCAGAGATATTGTTGTATAAATTGGAAAGATCACTATGCATACATTAATTAGAGATGTTGTCAGTTACCATGCAGCAGTACTTCAAGCAAAAAGTTAAGATTTTACACATAACCTTCTACTCAAACATCTACAAGTCTATTTCAAATTCAGCATGACACCATCAAAAGAGCGTGTATTCAAGTAAAAATTCCACAGCACTTTTACACTCACTATGCCAAATGCAGAGATTATGTTCTTCATTCCATACTTTAAGAGTCCACGTAGAAGCTGTCCTTCCACGCACCTTTTTACAGGTAGTTTCTTGAGGGCTGTTGCTGGATCTTTAGTCTTTGCCCATTCTTCTCTGCATTTTACCAAGTATCCCTTTTCAGCTAGAATGAGGATGTAAAATAAAAATTTATCTACATATGAAAAAGCATCCATCTCCCCTTTCATTAAAGTTTCAGTCACAGTAGATTAACACAACCACAGAATATCTGAGGTTGGAAAGCTCCATGTGGAGTCTGAGCAGACTCTGTGTGTAAGTGTTCAGGTCCCTTTTCACCCTCACTGCAAGAAGCTGCACAGCAAGGAAAGGGAAGCAAGAAGGCATAATCTGAAAGTTGCTTCTCCATTGCTACACTGGCAGAAGTTTAGCATGTGCAAAGCTGTCCTCAAAATCATCCTTTCCAGTTAAAAGAATTAAAATCTCAAAGTCTTTTTCCTGAACATATATTTCTTGGAGGAGGGGAGGCAGAACGATATGTATCATTTTTCAATCCTTACCTCCTGGTCGTGGTTTTAATATCAAATCCATTACTTCATTCCAATTGTTCTGTAGAATAGCTCTAAGATTTAAATAGGAAAGTGTATTACGGACTAAATATATTTTCAGAAGATTTAGCCAACTAGCCCAAAGAAAGAAATATTAGTGCTTAGACTTATGCAATATTAAAAGTAGTGGTATCATGCAAGATACCTGCTGAAGCAAGTCTAGAAACAAGTTCTTTCTTGAATCTAAAATTAAAAACTGGTACATGCAATATACTAGAAAAACACTCCCAAAAATACTGTACAAGTTACACAGAGATAAAAATTTTAAAAATTTTAAAAATAAAATAAAATAAAGGATGAAAACTGCACATACCTGCCAATTTGGTATGTAGGAACAGCTGTGGTTCCAAATCTCTGCATTCCATAGTAATTAATGAATCCAATTTCCCTGAGAGAATGCATTGCTTGCTCTATCTGGCCATCAGTTCCAGTTATGTTTCTAGCATTAAAAAAAAAAGTTATAGACAGATTACTAAGGGCTTATGCTATTTAATGATCCCCATAATATGAAGGCTCAACATCAACACTACCTAGCACATATCAAATTCAGACTTTTCTTCTTTTTTATAATAGAAGATGCACTGATATCTCTTACCTATTTACAGAGAAAAAAAAATTCTGTCTAAATACATACTAAAATATTACCTGAGAACAACTGTGAAATGGTTCCCTTGCAGTTCTCCTAATTTCAGTGGATGGTTCTTGTAACTGAAATTTCCTAATTTGAAGTTCATCAAACATTTATTCAAGTGAGCAAGTCTTTGTGCTGTGATTCTAAAAAGGAACAGACAACAGTGACCAATCTATGCTTCAAGAAGTAGGTAATCAAATAAATAGAGAAACACTGGCATTTTAAAACAAAAGGCAGTAAGTCCAGTTTCCCCAGTGTTAATTTTTACCTTTTCAAAGTATTTTAACGAAATACCTAAAAGAAAAGAACAGATAATTCTTAAGGCTACTCCTACATGAATATACATACTCATACTCATGTATACCGTGACAAAGACTGTTAGTACTTTCTTTCCACATCGATGTTACAGTATGAGCTCAAAAGAAAAGTATATTACAATATTGATGTATTCTGTACACCACTCTACTTTAATCTCATAACTACACCATGAATACTCCAGTTAGCACAGTTACGTATTAGCCACTGTGTAAGCTCAATGCAGATGAAGGAATATGAAACCAAATCTGTTACTCCATCTGTCATTTTGTTGCTGGTACTTTGGGAAGCATCCCCTGCTCCTTCCATCGCTGAGCTGCTCTTTGACGTTTCCACAAAGATTTATACCAGGATAAAGAAGTTTCCCAACAAGCACAGCCAGCACATGCAGCTCTGAGGGGGCTGATAAACAGTCAGTCTCCTGTCCCACACCATCCTTCTCTCCAGGGCTATGCAGGAGAGTTGGGTTCTGTGGAACTACTGAACATAAACCCCACACCAGTACACTCCCCCCAGTCAGTGCTTATAACACAGGGAAGCTCTTGGACACAACATTAAAGGTGATCATGTTAAAAGGAGCAGCACCAGGGAAGCTTGTTTAATGGTCATCACTTTGCAAATTGGCCCAGAAGCAACAATAATCTGGGGCTTCTCATGATTCTTAAATTAATTTCTTTTATATGTGAAACCATATGCACATGCAAACCACTGGGAGAAAAATATGAACAGTTAAGTAGTGAATGCTCTTAACAGGGTCATATTTCTGGCTCTCAAGCTTTACAACTCCTCACTTGTGGAGCATGGTTTTCAAAGAGTTGTAAACAGTAGTTCAGGCAGAATGTTCCACCTAGCTAAATATTGTAATATATGGCCCTGAGGCACGTATAATTGTCAGTTATGGATGTAACATTAATTTCAAGTGCCCAGAAACCATATAATCATCTTAGAATACGATAACAAATTTTTGTTTCTCTTAGTTGGTGACTTCTGAGAGTAGGTTAAGGCAGGAAAAATTCCTCATAATTTTTGCCCCTTCTGTCTACTCACAGATGAGCAAAGGCAGTGGTTAGCCTTCTGTGCAGCTCTTTGGAGAGTTCGGTGAGAAACAAAATAGGATTCCAGATGGACAAAGGGGGAAACAAAAGTCAGGAAGGAAATGGGATGTGATTTTCACTGTGCCATTCTCCACCTCTGCTCTTGCATGGGAGCCATGCAGCGTAAGAATATGGAGGCAAATTTGGCCCACTACGTGTACCCAGGCTGTGAGACAGAGCAGAACTGACTGAAAATAATAGCAATCACCATGGAATGAAAAAGAATTATAGCATCTTCCTGAATACATGGTGCTTTACATTCAAGCTGGCATAGTCTGCAAATACTCCAGGATACATTCACTTACCTAAGAACAGCGATCTCTTGAACTGTTATAGCCCTTTTATCTTTAGTTCCCATGTAGGAAAATATGTTTGGCTTCACTCTTAAAAACAACAGTAACAGATACTATGTATATTAAAATAGTGACAGATTGAACATAATTTACAGTATAATTACCTAGAATTACCAATCTCCTATATTAAAATTAGAAAATATACATATATTCCTCAGAGCTAGATTACAATTTGATATGTGTAACATTTTCTAATCTCATCTAGAATACATAAACCACATGGAAAGTTCTCTGCTTTAATTATACAGATTCACTTTTACCACAACTGTGCTTTCAGAGTATGTGCTTTGAACTAATTCTTTACATACATCCAACTCAAAGCACAAATGTACAGCCACCACTAATTTCAATTAAAAAAAATCACATTGATTTCTTAACTTCAACATGCTGTCTATTTGAATACCACACATAGCATGGATGCATGTTATTAAATTTATATTTGATCCCTTTTAGTTTAAAATTTGTTTAAAACTTTCCTTTCATTGAGAGGAAAATTTTATTTGCTTTTCACTTTGTCCTTTACAGTCTGTGTCACAAAGGGGGTATTTCCAGTTATATCAGCTCTAGGCACCAGAGGGTAGCAAGTTTGCCAACACACACATTTTTCCACCAAACTGTGCTCCTACCATTCTGTTCTTAAATATCAATACAGTAGTATACTGGCTAGAGTCTAGAATACAAACATTTACTTTTGGACAGGAAAGGTGAAGGAAAAAAGAGGGGAGAAGCAGGGAAGTTCCCCTACAAGTAGATTAGTGAATTGTCCCAGTTTTACAATAGTCCTCCCTCTGCAATTCATTGTGTTCACATCAAGCATTTGGCAAATCTTTTTGTTGCACTTGATGAGGTGAAAGGAAGGAAGGCTGTGTTGCCATGGAGAAATTAATATACACAAAACAGTAGTTTATCTGTTAACAGTTTAACTGCAACTGCTTAGGAACTGATCAGCATATTATCACAACAACATCCAATATGTTCATAACACAGTCATGTATTCACACACTGAGAAAAAACTGGCTTCTAATCCAGGTTATACCCAGTGAGGCTTTTAGCTGCCAAGCCTTTTTCAGCTTTAATTGTGGATCTTTTCTACTGAAATAGTAGGGTACAGTCTTAAATCTCTTGGGATCATTTTGCTCCAGTCTCACCTCTTTCTAAAACTTACAAGTTTCAAATTTGATATTCTAAAATAACTTTAAAAAACTCAAAATGCTACAATAGTAATCACTGGTGTTTTCCTTGCATTATTCTGAAGCATAACATTTCCAGTAATGTGAGACTTCCAGGGGGAGGACAGCAGGCTAGCCAGGCTGGCAGCAACAACAGCCTTACCTTAAAAATTTGGATAGGACATTAATGGCATCCATAGTATCCTTGTTCTCCTTGTACAGTACAAAGTGGCAGTAGTTTCCCCTAGATTTTGGCCAAGAGTGTTTCCTTGGATCTTTAAAGACAAAAGGTTAACATTTGTAAAATGTCATTTTTTAAAATTTAGTATCCTTGCCATGGCAGCTACATTTAAAACAACTACACAAGAGTCTATTTCTGCTAATATCCATCTGGTTTTGGTTTTGTAGTGAATTCTTGACAGAAGAAGTTGCAAATCACATTGAAAAAGACCTTCTCCCCTTTCACTGGGCTCTAAATTACTCTTTAATCAATACTGTCACCAAGAAAATCTTGAATTAAATTGTGACAGTTCCTTTGTCATGAAATTATATAAAAATATATCCTTGTAATTTAACTTGCATATTGCTGGAATAATTTCTCAAAAACATTAGCATTATACTGACTTTCAGCAACAAAAGCCACTCCATATTTCACCTAGTGCCTTCTATAATTAATAGATGAGGACCACTGAAGTCCTGTTCATGGGAAGACTACAATTAGTGTTTATAGTACTAATATGCACTTTTTTTCAGTAGGATTTTTTACATGTCATATGAAAGCATGGGTAGTGTTCTACAAAAGCCTAAAAAATGTACTTGCAAAAAATTACTTTAAGATGAAATTTTAAAAATTCACATAGGAGAGAAATAGCAACACTAACAAATAATTTAAAGTCAGATACTGTGCCTTTTTTAGAGAAGTACACAAGGAGAAATAACTTTTAGCTCCTCCAGACTTACATGTAATTTCCAATTCTGTACAATGTTTCCGTGTTTTCTGTACAGGGTATAAAATTGTCAATGTATTTGTCAAGCTTCTGTTGCACATAAAAGCCTCCAGAGATAAAACTTCACTTCTACAACCATCCACTGTTGATGGCATTACTGGGAATGAGGACTGGTCCTACACAGGATTAGCAACCAATTTTGAGGTGCTTTGTTCATCAATTCTTTATTTTAAAAGAACTAAACTAAGGATTTGTTTTGTTTTAAATAAGAAGTCTCATCTCTTGGTAGCCACAGAAAGGACACTCCTGTCATTGTACTAAATAAGTACAGAAAAAGCTACCTAAAAAACCTAGCCCTACATAAACACCGGGGTAGAAAATGCAGGAAGAAAGTTCTTGGGTAATTTTCATTCTTTCTGTTCACATCAGTTTAATACAGCTCAGATATCCCACACAGACAGTGAATGTTTCATTATCAGCAAACTTTCTGGTAAAAGATAATTATTCTGGCCTTTTTTTTTTTTTTTTTTTTTTTTGAGAAGCTGCCATCTATACACAGACTTTGGCAAAAACAAGTTGAACGCTAAAGTGTAAAATATTATACACACAGATTTAATCACTTCATGATCATGTAACACTTGCTTTGTACCCTCAGTTTCTAAGCAAAGTCCACCCTGTGAAGATTCCTAGGACCTAAACTGAGCAGTATGGCCCAAAGCCTGCCAGGAGACACCATGCTCCATGGGATCTCCCTTCTGAGCCACCACTGTTCTTAAACACAATTCATTAAACTCTGCATTCAGCTTGAAGTGCTAGGTCCTTCATGAGTAACTTGGTAATTAGAAGGGCATAAAGGAAGACAGAGTGGGATCCATAAGGAAAGTCTTATCCAGCTGCAATGACTGTTATATTTAACTCATCTTGTGAACAGCCATTTCAACTCCCTGCAAAAAGTGAGCCCTAATCTGGGCTAGACTAAAAAGGGCACTATAGACACCACAAATACCAATGGGCTCCTCATGCTTTGGGCATCACCACCATGTACCTACCCACCACACTGCTGGCCATGGCCATGCTGAGTACTGGGAAGCTGCAGCTGCAGTCCCAATGTTTAATCAATGCTCACCTAATACTTTGAAGTATTCAACTGTGCAGACTGACCAGAGGAACAGTTTGCAGTTCTTATTGCTGTGTTTCAGTCATGTTACATTCTTTACAGTAAAATCATACTTCCAAGCCCTTTTCCAAAGCCTTTTGCTGCAACTCAAGGGCTGGAAGCTCTTTTTTAATAACAGGATATATGATACATACTTTTGAAGTTGTGTAAACACAGACAGAGGTGTCTGAAATAAAAAGCTGAAGAGCAAAGACTTGGCTTTAAGAAATCAATGGAAAATTTACCATAGATGTCAAACAGTATTGTCACACCTGATTCACATTACTAGTGGCAGACTTTTTCTGCACCGAGTGACTATTGCCTATACTGCACTACGAAAAAGAGATAGCATAAGCCCAGTTCTTGGCTGTTTGAGGGATTTTTAAGCATTACTTATGTGCAGGGTTTTTTTTAAAAGAACTGTTACTTGTTTGGCCAGTCTTGTCATTACTAAGGAGGTCATAATGGTTGGCATTTCATTTTCTTAGCATGAAATGTCAACATCTCTTACCTGTTGTGGTTCTGACCTCTGTCCCAATGCATAGCATAAAGAGCACAAAAGAGTAGTGTTTAATTTTTAGACTGTCAAAGGGTTTTTAGAGGTGAACATGCAGGCTTATGGTTATGGGTTTGTTTATGCTTTAGGAAGCATCCAACAGTTAGGTGATGGATGACAGCAATTTGGACGGTTATGCAATGGAATCGTGCAGAGGCAAACAGTGAACATACGGAAAGCTTCAGTCGGAGATGCAACAAACTTCATTTGTGGACAGTGATGAGACAGCTATTTAGTGACAATTTAGTAAGCCACTAAGTTAAGTATTTTGGATGTAAATGTACTACAGAGACAAAGCAGCTCCTAATTTTACGTTTTAGGAAAGTATGTTTGGTAACCTTTTACATTACCAAAAAAACTAATCAGATATCTCAGCTATTATTCCAATAATCTACACTTCTGAAACGTTTCTTGCCTGGGGAACCTGCTCAGGACTAAGACATGTCAGTGACTATATAAACTCAAAATATAAATATAATCCTGACTAAAAAGAACTAGCACTTTAAAATCCTACATTCATAAAAGCCTTTACACACACCCACTGAAACTGCACACACCTCTATCAACATGCGCAGGTGTTTGTAACATCACAATTTAGAAATCCAAGTTTAAACAGATAATGGTCCTCTGCCTCACAGAACAGTGTTCCCAGTACCATCTTAATCCTAGAGACTCAAAGTCTTTTCAGCATATTTCAGATACTTAAATTCTTTTATACAGTGTCTCTTAAATCAGATTGCTTGACTGTAACAATGGTTAAAGAATAGATGCAGCAGCAGGAACAAGTAGAGGAAGAAACACTACAATCAACAGAGAAGAGAACTGGTTGAGGAGAATAGAGGAAAAAACACTACAAATCAACAGAGAAGAGAACTGGTTGAGGAGAATTTTGTGCTGGTAAGTATACATAATCCATGCATAAAGCATGCAAACATACAAATTTTCTGCACATGGTTAAACAAGACACATAAATCCATTATAAATGCATCAATAAAAGTACAACATTCCCTATATTCACTTACAACAAGCTGTAGAAAGTACTAACTAAATTGAAAGTGGAGATGGTGTTACTTCCAATTAATTTATTGGAAAATTTAAATAACCTTATCTCCTTATCCTATCTCCATCATTAAAAAGAAAGGGTTAAGTTTACATGATGTCATTTGTAGTAGGTTGAAATGACATAGGAATGGAATGAGTTTTACCAAACCTTAATACCTTTCATTTAATGTGCAATATTCTGCATGCAGACAATCCTCCCAACTTACAGTAGCAACAAATTTATGATAACATTAAAAAATGTAGAACACATGAATTTATCCTCAGTAACCAAAACATTATTTGGCAAGATTAAGGTGGATAGTACTTAATTTTGAAAATCCATCATTACTTTGATTATTCTGGAGTAGTAACTGTGATTTACAAATACAGCTTTGTGAAAATTTAATTACTCCCGGAAGCAGAAGTGTCTGTAAAGGTCATGGTAAATACATTATGCCTATGTGAAACAGTAACTAATAAAACGGAGGTGCTTGCTTCTATTCAACTCATGGAAAATTTTGTCAAGGACTTTTCAAGACAGTCCAGATTACACTGACTGTCAGCGTAGTGTGTGCATTTCAACTACAGCCTCTTCATTCCACACTGTACATTTACACATCCAGGTACACTCATGAAAGCCAAGTTCAAACAATACTGAAAATAAAGCCTCTATTTTGCCTATTCCCATGGAAATAGCAAAAGATACTTTCACTTCTATGAATGATTTGGGAAGAAAAACATGTAGAAATTTAAATCTGAGATACTCCTGTGTTCCAAGTCATTTTGGTTGTACCAGGAAAGCCAGGTTACACTAGGATGTACATTCCACTTGAAGTATTTGCTAATGATTTTTAGTTTGGGGATAATTTTAGCATTTGCTTTACACAACTGCTATGATACTGAAACTCACTTGCTAGGGCTTTTTTGCCAGCAGCATGATAAGCAATAATGTATTTTTTCCCATCTCGATCTTCTGTTTTAGTCTCCAGTCCAGGAAACAAGGACTTCACAGCCTGATGAATAACTGTTCTTTTTTCTTTGGTATCTTCAATTACCTGTGTTAATGCACAACACATGCAGAAAGCAAAAAAATTAACAGAAAAGGGGAGAGATTCTCCAAGTTAAATTTTGCATCCTTAAGGAGAATCTATCAAATCATAGTCAAATACTATAAAGGCGTATTTTTAAAAGTCTGGCCTACTCATTTGCATGGGTTTGAATAATAAAAAATAACTGCTATAACCCCCAGTCTCAACATTCACAAAAGTAAATTCAAGATTTATTCTCCTGTTCTGTGCCTAATAAAATTGCCCCTTATACTGAAAACTTTGAAAAAAAATGAAGTTTTTCTACATGCACTAAAGAAAATGGCTAGATAGATTACAAGAAAGCTGGAGGGGGACTTTTTAGAAGGGCATGGAGCAATAGGACAAGGGGTAATGGCTTTAAACTGGAAAAGGGTAGATTTAGGTTTGATATTAGGAAGCAATCCCTGTGAGGGTGGTAAGACACTGGCACAGGTTGCTCAGGGAAGAGCTGTGGTTCCCCTCCCCCTGTAGGTGTTCAAGGCCAGGCTGGGTGGGGCTTTGATCAGCCTGCTCTAGTGGGAGGTGTCCCTGCCCACAAAGAGGGCTTAGTACTAGGTGATCTTTAAGGTCCTTTCCAACCCAAGTCCATGACTATTTAATGTGTAAATGCTTATTTGAAGTTACCAGATTTAACCCTCCTCATCTCTGCATTCCAAATTTGGCTGAAGAGTTTTCTTCAAGTATATGGAATACTTGGATGTTTAAAAAAATATTTCTAATTTCATGCTGTACCTTATCTTTCTTGTTACAGAAGAGCATATTTATGTTTTTATTAAATCACTAAACACTAACCTAGAAAAAAATAGTCTTTCATGAGGATGGATGTTTTATTTAACCCTTCTTACATCATTATTCTGTAAAATAGTACTAGACAGAAAACCAAAATACTGGAAAAAAATTTAACTTCAAGGCTTATTTTTGAGTTCATGTGTATTTTCCCACCAAAACCAACATGACAACTCATGTGCATGACCTTGAGTGTTTCTGTAAGGCTTTACAGAATTGAGCCCTAAACTTGAAATATTATGGTATTACCTGCTGCATCATGTTCAAACTGTTCACATAAAGCACATTCCTTGCCCTCCCTCCCTCATCCTCCTGCACCCCACCTTTGTATAATCTATTAATTTTACCTCTATGGCAACACTAGCTTCCTTATTCTTAAGAAGCTGGAGCTCCTCTAAACGCTGCTTGTCTTCATCTGACAAAACTGTAAACGTTTCTTCTGAAGGGTCCTAATGCATATTGGGGGGGGGAAACAAACATCCAGTGACTATCATTAACAACTTTCAGCCTTCTATTGGTTTTGCTTAAATAGCATTGCCATTACCAAATCTTTACCTCAAAATTTACCTCATCATCCACTGGAACAGAAAAGTCATCTAAATGGCTCACACGTCCATCTTTGCCTATTTCATGGACAACGAAGTCCGAGTATCTGATAGGAAGAAACATACATTAAAATCATTATGAGAAACAAAAATAAGAATCCCACATCAAATAAAGTCCTTTCCCAAGTAGTTGTTCACTAACAGAATCCATGCAAGAATTCTGAATTTGCAGATTTCAATTCACATAAGAGAAACCATGAGAACCATGAGAAAGCTGTACCTATTCTTCTGTGGTTTTCCTCAGAAGGATACCACAAGAACACTGAAGAAAGTTTGGCATATCTCAGTACAGCAGACTTCTTTGCAGATAGCCAAACATATTCTGTATTTCTTCTGAGTAATTTTCTCACTAGCTTGCAGGCAGTAGTAATGCATACTCTCACTCCTAGTCATTACCTGCAATTAAGACTCTACTGCATCGCTACAAAGTGAACACAAACTCATTACCTCTGTCACTTCAAATAATGTGCAAAATAAGGTGCCTATTTGCCACTCTTAAAGGAAAACAGGACGAATTCAGCCCTGTTACATATACAAGAATAACAGAGAATATCTTTCAAATAAAGTTACTCTGCATACTCTTAACAGTGGCAACAAGTGTTGTCTGTATTGCAACTGCTAATGATTTTTAAGAAGCATTTGCTTGCAAAGGAAAAATAAGGAAAAAAAGAAATTATTAGTCACTGTATGTTGAAGGATGCATAAAACTTCACCATAGGAATGTTTGCACTGTACCTCTTGTTCACCATACCTCTGTGCAGCCATGAATAGTATTGGTAGAACTCCTTCCTGAGGAGTGTGTTATTTGTCCTCTCATTACCTGTAGCTGTCTAGACATGCTAGTGACTGGTACCATAAAAATGCCAGGAATAAATTAATGATAGGTATTTTAAACTAGGATCAAAGGAAAACCATTAGCCCACAAACATTTCTACCATCCGGCTACCTCTGACACCTCGGTTCAGCACCTTTATTTCCCAGAAAGAAGTTAAGCACAGAGTAACTCAGTAAAGCATTATGCTAGCTGCTTAATGCAGCATATGATGATTAAACACATGCATAATACATACTATCATTTTCTTATGTAAAATCATCTATCTATGGAGCCAATATTTTTCAAAGGGGACTTCTTGGTGTGTAAACAAAGCACCTTTAAATGGTCTGCTAAGTCAGGGCAACAATAATTCTCACTTCAGTGAGTTTTTGTATTTGCATTGGTTTATTTAAAAGTGTTATTTTAAAAACCTGTAAGTTTAATTTTTAAAAAGCAACTAAAGCCCAAACATCTTATTAAGTATATAATGTAAAATTCCACACTGAGTTATAAAATTCCCCTTATAAATGATATTACATGTAAATGATATTACAACTGATCAGACTATAATTTAAAGCCTAGTGGCCCCTCTGACAATATATGGGTTTAAAGACACTGGCACAAAAAGGTCAGGGAAAGAAAAGAATGACCAAAGGCAAGTGGTTTCAATTCCATCCTCCAGTGCACCTTGTATTGGCACTGAGAAGTGCTACAAAAGGCAGGCACATTGCAGAAGGTTTTATGCCCTATGCTGCTGTTAGAGAGTAAAACAAAAGCCAAAGACCACTGTAATAATGTATTTCTATCCATACACAGCTTTTCTTCAAAGCTCTACTTGGCAGTAATGAAGGGGGAAATAAAAACAAAAAAAACCCAACAAAAAACTAAACAAACATAAAAAACCCCACAACCAAACAAAAAATCTAGAAGAGCCCCAAATTAAACCTTTCTTTCAGTCACAGCACTTGAAAAAGAAAGTGAAAAAAAGACCTCCCAAGTGGCCACACATAATCCATCTGCATTCTGGAAGTTGGAAAAAAATGGAGAACAGCTGCTTAACACAAGGAATTTTACATACGTAACAAGAGAAAGAGTTACCTCTCTTTTAAGATTCCAGAAAACCCTTTATGAGAGCTAACAAACTTAGTTATGCCAACATCGCTTTCTGTCAGTCCATGCTTCATCATGTCTGCAAAGCTCTCTGGATCTCCATCTTCATCACTGTCTTCCAGTTCCTCATCTTCCTGTTCCTCATTTTCCTCATTGGGGATCATTTCATTTTTTGTGTCCTCAAGCAGAGATTTGTCAGGTTGTTCTGTTACAGTCTCAACACTCTGCCCAGAGTCATTCCCTGTCTTAGACTTCTCCAAGATCTTCTGCCTTTTAATTTCATCTGCATTTGCCACATCGTCCTCAGAGCGAGGGCGTTTCAAGGATACACTATTCATTTCTACAGTTTCCATGTTTAAGGCACAGTGTAGGACAAAAAGCCCTGAGGAGCAAGAAGAATGGCTTCTTTCCTGTCTGCTTAAAAGCAGTATCAAAACATAGTACCTTCACTCCGAGGACTCCATGCCCTGCAACAGTTCAGGAAAACCATGTAACTTTCTGCATTTTTAACTTACACATCAAGTAAAGATTTTGTATGACTAAAAACAGGATGTACTTGGGATGAGAGAAGGGAGATGTTAAGGGGACTTAATACTCATTCAGGGTAGAAGGCATGTTAGGTACAGAAAAGCAGGATTCAATACTATGCTGCCCATTTACCACCATCATCACTCTTGCCAATTCTTACCACAGCTGCATCCAGCCCTGTAACACAAGCTCTGCTGTAAACAGCAATTAGTGCCTAAGAAACTTTTTGTTCCCAAGCCTTCTGTGAAATATGCCTACTCTTGATTACTCCTTGTTCTGACATGATTCCATCTTGCAAGGACTGAGAGTGGATGGCTTGATTCCCCCAAACCTGAAGTATCAACTCTTCCCATTCTATCTTCATCTCTTCTAACACACACAGCCTCACACAGAACTCAAGGGAGGAGAAATTAAGACAAAAAAATAAGAGGGATGAGATAACAAAATCATTGTGTGAGCAAAACAAACAAAAACAAGAAAGTGAAATGATCTCTGAGAAGAACACAACTACTTACACTGGTGGAGCAGAGCTCTGACTCTCCCCTGGCAACCTGAGGCTGCTACCTTGGCATCAGCAGACTTAAAACCTTCAGATCTGAAAAACAGTGGAAAATAAACTCTGAAAAAAAAAAATCCTGACTATGAAACAGGTGTGAATGGGATGATCACAGAAACTGGCTGTCTCTGAACCCAGATATCAGTAATTATATAGGAGCAGACACAACTATTCATAGGGACATAACAGTAATTAATGTATTTGTAAAAGTATTACCAATCTAATGACATAACACAATATTGCTATTAAGCAATTCCTCTACAGCAAAGTCTATGTTGCTTATGAAAGGAGATCAGAGTTGCTATAACTAGGCAAGCACAAGACCTTTCTCCCAGTACCACTCAACTGTGGGATGGAGGATAAACCACAGGTTTTGGTAGAAGGGGGCTGCATGGCAAGAGGCCACCAACTGTCCTGTGATGGTCCTGGTCAGTTCCAGCTCGCTCCATAATTGACTAAACCCACTGCCTGCTAAAACTGCAGCTCCTTAAGTGAGCACATGGTACCTATGCTCCAGAAAGGGAAAGCTGATGGTGGCAGAAAATGCAATGGGAAGCACAGGAGGAGACACATGACAGCACCCTAAAAAAGACACGGAGGGAGATACAGGGATGGAGATATTGTTGAGGACACAGCTAGAGATGGACTTCTTGGAAGGAGGCTCTCCACACCAAAGCAGAGACACCCCTGAAAGGACTGCAGCCTGTGGCCCATGGAGATGCCCATGCCAGGGTACTGACATCCTTGGGGGCATTGTGGCCTGTGAAGGGGACCACATGGGAGCAAAAAAAATGAAAGAAGAAGCACTAGAAAGAAAGCTCCATGTGACAACCCCAGCATCCTACACTACCACTGTCTTGCCCAAAGGACAGCAGGGAGAAGCAGGGGACAAGTGGGGACAAGGAGGGGAGTTAAATGACAATAAATTAAATTGCCCAAGTCAAGTCAGTTTCACCCACAATAGCAGGCAAGTTTCTGAATATACAGGATTCGACTGTTACTAAAAATTAATCTAGTCACAGAGCAGTATTCATGCTGTATTATTTCCCCAGCCATGAGAAAGCATGTTTTATTTCATTAAAAAGGGGATTTTTTCAAAGGAAGACTCATTACGAACTCAGTAATCACCACATTCTCAGCTGTTAACTAACTGTTACCAGGTAGCTGTTAGCCACTGCTGATTTCACAGCCTGGACTTTCTGTTGTAGAGGTCATAAATTTAGGGTAAAGAAGCAGGAACAACTGCTTTAGAAACACCTGATGTGTTTTGCTTAAAAGAAGAAGTGAAAATACATGCTAGAGAAAATAAGGGACAGAAGGGAAATAAGGACTTATAAAAAAGTGTATGTGATGCATTAAAAGGGGAGCAACACAGAGAGAGAAAGCAGAACTGGCAAATCAATGTACCTGCAAGCAGAAAGCAGAAATTTCAGTTAGTCCTCAAATAAAAATAAAAGTACTCAAAATCCCACATTAAAAAAAAATCATAGCTAAGAGAAACAATTCACCAACATTTCCAGATTTTTTTTTCCATGTTCCCAAATTTATGGAGCCCATGTCATAAAGCACTGATGTGGAAAAGGCTTCTAGATGGCTTGTGAGGGTCCTCATACGACAAAAAAAGCTCCACTGGGTACAGTGAAATCCTCCAAGACACTTGTGAAAGGGGGGCAACAAGAAAATCTCATGTTTCTATATCAAAATTGTGATACCTAGTTTTGAATGATACTGTCACAAGAATTCCGCACTGGCCATAAACACTCCAAAGTTGTCAGATACGGCCTCTTCTCGCAGCAGAGGAATGACTCACATAACAACAAAGTACTACCCTGTGCCAAATGGTGGCCATTACCTAGGAGAATTTGTGCAGGGTAATTACTTGAAGGAGCAAGTAGAAGTGAGAGGGGCAGACGCTGTCTCACTTGCTCAGACTGCTAGCAAGAGACACTATTTTCTGACAGCTGCTCAACCATCTCGAGCCTTTTCCTAGTAAGCAGGTGTTTGCACAGAACGCCAAAATCTGCATAAACATCAACTCCGCAGCAATGTCAACACAGACCACGGTTTAGCAGTGTCTGACTTAACTACTACAAATAAAAGGCTTGATTCTCCTCAGCGAGAAAAGCTGAGTGATTACTTCTGGCGTGGTACCTGTCAGGCAGACACACAGACTGCTGGGGGCACTTGCGAGAATAAATAAATAAAACAGTAACCAGCGCACGCCAGGTTTCTCATGAGGCGAGACAGATCGGATTAAAAGGTGCCCGAAGAAGAGCGATGATACAGCCGCTCCCGAAAGCAATCCCGGCCGGCGGGGGCAGACGCGCGGGTGCACGGCGCGTCCCCGGCCACGCGGGCTGGGTACCGGACCCGGCTTGGAACCCCGCAGGGTTCGGGTCACGTCCGGCCGGAGGAGGAGCTGAAAGCACCGCGGCTACCGGGGCAGGGCGAGAGGGAGCCGCGGGACTGGGGCAGGGAAGAGGGCAGAAGGACTGCGCCGGGCTCCCGGCACCACGCGGCTGCCGCCCCCCCGCCAACGCACCCCCCGCGGGAGCTTCGGAGAGACCGGGGAAAGCCCGGCGCAAACGGGAGGGGAAAACTGCCCCGAGGCCGAGATCACCAGGCGCCGCCCGGGTTGGCAGCTGAACCCGGGAGCCGGTCCCGCCGCAGAGGCCGCGGCTGCCGCTCTCCTGCCGAGAAGCCCGGGGCGGCCGTTGCTGCCGGGGGAGGGCGCGCCTCCGCCCGCCGCCAGGCAGAAGCCGGGGAGGGGGTGCCACTTACCCGCACGCCAGCACAGGAGGACGGGCCGGGCGTGAGCGCCGCGGGAAAAGCAGCAGCAACGGGAGCGAGCGGCGTGGGCCCGCCCCAGCTCCGCGTGTGCGGAGGCGGCCTCCTGCCTGCGCCCGCCCCCGGCCGGCCCGGCCCAGCTCGGAGCTCTCCCGCCCGCCGCAGCCATTTGCCGGTGGCAGCGCCCCAGCGCCCGGGCTGACCCTGGCGGAGCCGCCGCTCTTAGGCAGGGCACTGAGCCGCGCCTTCCGCAGGGAAAGCGACGAAGAACCTCCGGCGGCTGGAACCCGCGGGGCGCCGGGCCTAAGGCGGGAGAAGAGAGGTGCCATTAACAGGGCGCCTTGGCAGCGCAGTCCTGTTAATTAAAGAGCTGCCACGGTGGGTGCGGCGGTGGCGGCTCGGGCCGCTTCCAGGGCCGGCAAGGTGGGGGCGGGAGGGGAGGAGGTGGTACCTCCCGAGGCTGCTCTTGAATAGGCTTCCGTCACCTGTCGCCTGTCGTGGCTTCGTTTGACAGGAAAAAAACAGTTTGAAACATCTAGAGAAAGACGACAAGACTTCCATAAGAACAGCAACTCTACATGGAGAAGTTGAACTTGTAAAGTACCGCTATAGCCAAAGCAGGGAGTGATGTATATGAGGTAGTGGTCTTCCTGAGCTCCCCTAACGTTTAAAACAGGTTGTGCTAATTGAACATTGATCCCGAGACACTTGTTGTGTTTGAGTACCGTTTGAAAATCTCTACCGTATGTATGTAAATCATGCTACCATTTTAAAACTAAGCAAAACCATGCTGGATCTGTACTATGAGCCTTCTCTGACATTGTCAGGATGTCATTTTCTACACTTCTTTCTGTTTTAAGCAGTAGTGCAAATAACAATTTTTGTTAACTTCAACACACGTGACTTCTCTTTAAGACCTTTTTGTGCCGCATCTTAGTGCTATCGAGCCTCGGACTTCCTCTTCGTCAGCTGTTACTGCCACTGTTTAGTTCCTTGTACTTCTCATTCTCTAGTTGTATTTTATTCATCACATTTGTATGTGTTGAGACTTAGCACTGCTATGCATGTACAGGTGACTTAGTTTCTCAGACTTCCAAGAGGGTAGGTAACTCAATGAAGTGCTCTGGTTTGGATTTTAAAAATCTCAGGTACACATGCATTGCTGTACAGTGAGCTTGTAAAAGGCCAGATCAAGGAAATGCATGTTGCAGGGTAGGAAGGAACAAAGATTTTTGTCTATCCTTAGTTCTGAGTAGAGATTGATCCATAGAGATTTATTTTATCAAGTGCTAGGGAATCAAAGCTTTGTCTTTATCACAGAGCCCTAGTTTAGTCCCTGTCCTCCTTTCACACTTGGAATTTAAGCTCTAGTAGAAACCAGTAGAGGTATCAGGACTAGGTTCAATGTGCTGCTGTGAACAGGTCAACAGAGGACTGGAAACAAAAGCAATAGACATTATCCATCAACAAGGCAGAGTATGGTTCTGCTGCAGACTATAGCATTGCTGAGGAATCCAGAGCTAGGATTACTTTCTCCAGCTTCAGGGCCATCTCAGTGGTAGGGGAAATACAAAAAGAGCACTGCATCATTTGAACATTGCTGCCACCTGACCAGTTACTGTAGCTGCAGTCTGTAGCTGTTGATAGTTCCTTTGCCTCTCCCAGGCAAAGACATATTATTTGGCTGCAGATATTTTTGGGGGGGATCCTTCAGTAAGATTTCTACCGTGCATTGCTCCAACCTTATTTCTCAGGTAACTTTTTGCTTCTTTCCTCTTGCACAGGAGATATTCCCTGAAATACTTGGTTTTCCTCTTCCAAATTCCTACATTAAGTACCTCTCTGTCCTCAAAATCCTCAGAATGTCAGTAATTAAGTAGCTGGTATGTTCCAACCTGTTTTTGAGATGATAATTACCCTGCTGTTAGTACTCCCTGTTGACTAAGTTCATCTACCACCCATTACCATCATCTTGGATTGAATAGAATTTGGAGTGGTATCAAGTGCCTCTTACAGTGAAGAACCATCATTTTGAAGGACCTGCAGGTGCTACCACAAGGTAAGTTGCTAATAAGAACATTACTATTCGTTTCTCAAGTTTTCTAATATATTCAGCAAAGTTTATTACACCTTTCTCAATACCAGTAAGCAATCTCTGACATATTAAAGAACTATTTGCCTATGTCTGAGAATGTACAGACAAGCCCCTTGAGACCATCATTCTCATGGTTCAGGGACTGAAAGGAGGGAATCTCTATTTCTGCTTTGAGATTAAAGTGAGCCATTTTTACAAGTAGAGATCATCAGTATTTAAAAGATGGCATGTTCAGTCACATTCTGTCATGGTCTACCCCTGACATGTTTTCCACGTGTAGGCTTGCAAAGGGCATGCAGTCCTCAACACTTTCTCTTTCCATTAGTCAAGTGCTCCTTTTATATACAGAAGTCTAGTGTAAAATGTAATAAGAAAATAATTATATGACTGTAACTTCAGCTTGATTTTTTCCTCTGTTTAGTTTAACAAATATACTCTATTATGAATGGTCTAATATACCTGTCAGGTGGTATCATTAAAATATTTTTGAATCTCAATTAAAATGTTGATATCAGTACATTCCTGTAGAAACTTTGAAAATCCAAAGGTATCAGGTTGAGCTGTTCCCACTCTGTTGAAAAAAACCTAATAAAATAGAGCAGCAGTGACTGCACTCACTCTTCCTCAGATTTATGCCTCCCAAGAGCACAGACAATCAAGCATATAAGTTGTAATTTTACACCTCTTTGCACCAGCTGCACTTAACTGATCTGATTTTACCTGTCACTAATAGCACCATAGAGAATTAAAATGAAAGAACTATTAAAAGCCTAATGTATTTTCATATGTAGGTTGTTTGCATTTCTCATACTTATTTTGAAGCCTTGCATGAAGCAAATAGTGGAGGTGATAATTCATTACCATGCAAAATCTAGAAGTGCAATATTAGGGAAAAAAGTGACATCTTTTGAGAGGTAGAGAGCTTAACACACAAGGTATGTAGTTTCAGTGTGGAGGCTCTTTGAAGTATGTCTAAAAAGAATCAGATAGTTTCCAAAATAATGGCAAAAAAAACAGTTTTCAGAGGACTCAAATTGTCTTGGCTTATAGTGCTTTATTAGGCCATCATCTTTAAGTTAATACTTCCCTTTTTCCCTTCCCCCACTCCTTTTTTAAAATTAAAAAATGCTTATTTTTCAAATTAGTCTCTTCAAATCCCTTGGTCAATTAGTCTGCAGTAGGAGAAAGGTGGAAAAGCATCTTATCTAGACAGATTATGAGAATTTTAGGCAGAGAGAACTGGGGGTTTTTGACCAAGTTTGTTCCTCTCTAAAAAATCAGTGATGTAAAGGTGATGTAAATCAGTGATGTAAACACATCATCAGCTACTGTGCTGTACAGGGTAATTTAAAATTAATAATATATGTGACTGCAGAAGATTAAGTAAAATCTTAACCATAGAATTGGGAGGTATCTTTTTATAGCTTTGGTTTGCTCTTAGAAGTTTGATGCAGGGATGCTGTAAAGCTTTGCAGCAGTGTAGACAAAACAGGATGCTATCGCCCACAGATGAAGTAACTTTGAGTGGCAGTGTTCAGGTTTTGCAAAGACAGTAAAGAGCAAGTGTTACAAGAAATAAGAGTCTGAGCTAGGGAATAGTTCTGTATTTCTGCCCGTACCTGCAATTATCTCAGAAGGCTTTTCACCTCCAGGGGCTTTACCTATCTGTGTATTTGGACTAGTGCTTCATTCATAGGAGGAGAAAAACAGCTGAGATAGGACACAGAGCCTCAAGTATGACCTGCCAGCAGGGTCATTCTTCATGTAGTTTGTGAATGATAAAGTCCAAACTTCAGGCAATCCTCCACTTTTCTATAACTCTTTCCTGCTGCCTGGAGATACTCATGATCCTTCATTCAGTTACGGAGTTCTCCAAATGAATTATCACTGGCAAAGGTAATCCCAGGGTCCTCCCAGCTACTTGACAAAAGGAGCACAGCTGACTTCAGGCTACTGTCTAGAAGGAGCACAGTAAACAGTCTTTCTTGATTTCAAATAGGAAATATGTAACAGAAACATACTCTACCAGAGTGCTCTGTCACAGCAGTGTGTTTAACTGGGCATTCACTGAGCTAGTGCCTTCGTACTGGGAGAACACAAATAAGCTTTCCTGTGCAGCTGAGCATGAGGACCAGAATCCTAAAAATATCCCAGCAGTTTGTTTGTTATATGGAGTGAGAGGTATTTGCCAGTTTTTAATCACTGCACTTAGTGACCAGCATGACAACATTTTTCTGTCAGGGAAATTATTTACAGGCAGTTGGAAGGCCTGTAAGAATGTCAGGAAACTCAGTGGCAAACTTGGAGTATGCCTTTTGGGGAAGCCAGTGTCTTAGGTACATGCTGTATCTTCTGAGAGTACCACATTCACTTTGGTTTTCAGTGTACAAAATTATCTTGTAATTATGAAACAAGTGCAGTGTTAGGGAGGATTGTGCTTTGTGTCTAAGCTTGGCTGTGGGCCATGGTGAAAGCTGTACAGTGTGGTGATATAGTGATTTTGTTGTGTCAATTTCCAATGTTGCTGATGAATAGGGGGGAAAGAAATCTTAAAAAGCTCTAAACCAAGGGATAAGGTATAATATTAATTTTGTATTTCTGCTGCCAGGTAGTCATGCAATCCAGGGAGTTACCACACAAGGTTTAAAATACTGAGAGAGGAATTCCAAATACTAATTTTAGTATCCAGATAACTTCAGAATCTGGACGCTAATAAAGCTTTTCACCACTATGAGATGTATGAGACTATTAATATAGTCTTGATTAAAACACATTTACTTCTCCAGAAAAGCACCCAAAACCTGTACTATTCATGTTACTCTGTTTCTGTGGAAACTGTGTTGGAGAGGGACAGGAAAAATAGGGAGTGGAGAATTGAAGTGGTTTTGGCAGAAGTCCGGTTGGACAGTCACAGTTTCATCTGGGTTAACTCAGACAAGCAAGCCCTCAGTGCTAAAGTCCACACAGTTCTCTTCCCTCTTCCCCTTAACATGTGGCATGGGAAGAGTCTGGTTCAACAGACACCATTCAAAAAGTGACTGATTAAGCATTTAACTGAATTATCCCCTGATTTTTACTCGTATTAAAGAGACGATATTTACAAATCTTTTATGCAGCAAGAAGTGTAGTCAATCAGTAATGTTAGTCAATAGCTATCTAAAGTGGTAGAGCAAGGGTTGCTCTGTGATGAGCCTTCTCTTGACAGACAGGTTGCGCAGTCACTTGTGGTATGAAAAGCACCACTGTATCCTTGAAAGGACACTTGCCTCTTCCAAGAATGAATAGACACCTTTTTATCAATCTGGGGCCTTCAAAGTGTGCAGGTGTTTGATTAATTGCTGTGAGAGACAGACAGCCTTGACTAATAAACTCAGCTCTTTATTTTGTTATCTCATAACTGGTTTCCTGACAGTCATATTGGTTTATCTCAGTCAGACACATTTCTTAAAAATATTTAATTTAACAAAAGAATACTTTGTGATTTTTTTTTTTTAATTGTTAATCAATATTTGCCTGCTGCCTGTGGGTGTGGGTCAGGGTCAGGGTAAAAATACTAACATGATATGGTTTTGATTGATGGACTTACTCTGTAGAACTAGAAGGTGGTGGTGAGGTCTGTTTCTACCACATACACACAGAATGTGACTGGACTGTGGTTGCAGTCTGGGGCTCCAGGTTGCAGATTCTGGGCATTTTCCTGTCTAGCCTCAGAATGCACATGCTGCCATAGAAGCCCAAATGGAAGTGACTTTATGTCAGATTTCAGTAGAGAGTTCTGAATTGCAGCAGGAAAAGAGGAAGGAACAGAAAAGGAACACTTCTTTTAGAAGAATTTCCTACAGGTAGAAGGTAAAGTGAAGGCTGAAACCCACAGGGACAAGAGCTGTGCATGTTCAGGCCTCACCAAAGGAGTAGTGAACACCAACTTCTTGCTCTGCTGCTTCTTCTGCTTCTTAGTAAGACATTAAAACCTCTTCAGAGTCTCTCTCTAATCTCTATTCATGGGAGTTAGCAGTCAAACATGGAGAGAGCTAACTGGAACAATTCAGGGAACCCTGCAGCCCTTTCCCTTTTTATGTCTGTAGTGTGTTGCACTGTGCATGAAAGAAGCAGGAAGGAGAAAAAAAGCAGAAAAGCAGGCAGTTGCTATCAGGCACTGGTGCTACCTTCATTCTTTTGTATATTAATGTTTCCATAAACGACTGAGTAGCAGTTCAACCTACCTTTGCAGTTCTGTTTGATTGGTAAGCCATTCTGCATTTTAGAAAAGTGCTTATTGTTTACAGTTGTTTTGGTTGCAGTCCTCTTTAGGTTATTCAGGCTTAAGAAATATCTGTTTGTTGAAGTGCTTATTGCTGTTCACCCACTTGTAATGAGTAGGAAGCTGAGGCCACAAAAAGACATGACTGATACAGTCAGAACTTGCCAGAAACACAATACATTGAAGCAACACTCCGTTAACCCAAGTTAGGTAGCACAGAAAAGTGATCACATTTATATCAATATATGCTTTAGGAGACAAATCAGTCTTTTATTCACTGAATAAAATTAATGAGGCACAAACCAGAAGGCATTAATCAGCAGCTATTTGGATCTACACGCCTTGCTATAATAGGGTCTGAAACTGCCCTTTGCAAACTGAGAAAATGTGAAAAGCTCTGTCCAGTGCAGTAGGAAGGTCCCATTTGAAAATCATGGTAGCCATGACATGTGAAAGACCTTCACAAAAACACAGTGGCTCACTGCTACACTGCAGTATCACCCAGCAGCCAAAGGTGGCCAATTTCCATTCCATGACTTTCCTACACACAACACACTCCCCTGTGGATAGATTGTTCTTTGCATAGGTCCATTAAGTTTTGGTGCAACTGTTTGTCATCACTGTTCAACAAATAATTCCACTCATCTACTTGGTGCTAGTTTGACCCGCTACAGAAATACAATTGAGGATAGAATGGCAATTACAAATGTAATTGTACAAATGCATTACATTTCAAATGCTTTCTTGCTGACAACCATTTAGTCTAATAGACCACAAATGCTTTTTCTGCATCTTGAAGCATCTGGCTGTACAGCTGTTCAATCACATACTCACTTAGGATACAGTTAGAGAGATGCCTCAAAAAAACCCAACATATTAAGTGTGTATTCCTACAAAACGCACTTATATAGTGTGTGGGCAGCAGCTGCATCCTTTGGCAGTAAAGAGTATTTGACATTCATGTGATACTGAGAAAAAAATGCCCTACAACACACTGCAGACAAATTTTTAGAAGATTCTAGTACAGGTAGGTTAAGACAACAGAACTGGCTCCAGGTAGTTCCAGGTAAACAGCTCTGAGTGTTGTACACAAGTTATAAGAGTTTATGTTCAAGATTTTTCATAACTTTTACAAAAGCTTTAGACAAGAAAAGGGCAAGTTGCATCAATACTACTCTGCTCAATAACTGCTTATTGGTAAAGGCATGTTCAGTTTTTCTCATCAAGGCTTGCCACATAAATACATATTCAACAGCAGACAGCTTGGCTGACTGCATGATTGCCATTGAAGCAATGGGCCTTAAGCAAAGTTGCAGCTAAGGCTAAAAACACATAATTTGCTTTAAAGAACAAGCTGATAAATTTTGATTTTCTATTGTAAGAATAGACAGTTCACATAACTGACATAGAGGCAGTTGTACTTTCTGAGATAGCAATACCCACAAAAAATCTGAATTTATTTGATTTCAAATATATTTGAGCACAATGGTAAAAATGTGAACAGAAAAAGAATGCAGTTCAACTAGCCCATGAAAGAATAAATCAGAAGTCTGAATTTGGTGCAGATGAGAAAGTATTACCTTAGAATCATAACCCTGCAATTTCTCTTTCATCCTTCAATCAGAATCAAGCTGTAAGGTTCAATGGCCATTTTAAAACCTCTTTTACATAAAAATAACAGTATGTTCTTCTCATAAATGTGATTACAACTGAAACAGTTTCTGAACATTCAAATTTGTGAAGCCAAAACTCTCTGCTTTCCATATAATTTTTTTTCAAGTTTGAAGAAGACATAGAAATACCAAGACTGTCCAGATTACCAAATCATTCAATACAAATCTCTTCTAATTCCACAGAGCAATATAATCCAGGACCATGGCACAGACTGGGATGGAGAGAAGCTCAGTGGAAAGGACCTGGGGGTCTTGGTGGACATTAAGCTCAACAGGAGTGAACAGTGTGCTGCAGCAGCAGAGAAACCCAATAGGATGCTGTGCTGCATCAACAAGGGCATTGCCTGCAGTCAAAGAAGCATAATCCCACTCTACTCAGCACTTGTCAGGCCACACCTGGAAGACTGTGCTCAGTTCTGGTACCCACTATGCAAAAAAGATGTGGACAGGCTGGAAAGGGTCCGGAGAAGGACCACAAAGATGATCAGAGGACTGGGAAGCCTGCCATATGAGGAAAGGCTGAGAGAATTTGGTTTGTTCAGTCTCAAGATGAGAGGGTGTCATGGTTTAACGCTGGGCTGGCAACTGAATGACAGATGCTCTGTATTAGAGCATTCTGATAAAGAAAGGAGAGAGAATAAGGAAGAGAGACTTAGGGATTGGAAACTAAACTACACAGCTTTAATGAAATGGTAATGATAAAAAGGAAAAATTATTAAATATATACAAATGTACAGAAAACCAATACCATGTTCCTCTCCCTTTCCCCAAGAATGCTCAGGTCACCACTGAGGCTGCAGAGCAGCCCTGGGAAAGTCCAGGCTGGACTCCTGGAGTCAGCAGCAGTCGAGAGCTGGAGGCTGGAACACATAGATTCAGGCTGGCATGGACCAGGACCACAAACAGACAAGCAGATGGAATCTTCCCAGGATGCCAAAGAAAGCAGGAAGGGGCAAAAAAGGGCCAATGGAAGGGCAAAAGGTGAGGGCAAAAGGCTTGACCCTTGCAATCCCTCAAATTCATACCGAGTATGATGCATATGGGATGGAATACTCCATTTGGTCAATTTTGGTCAGCTGTCTTGTCTGCTCCTCCCTAAATGAGGGTTGCAGGTGTGACCCCTTGACTCCCTTTCTCTCTTTCCAGGGCGTAAGATGTTCCTCACAACTGAGCAGTGGCCTTGGCTCTGCACACCATTCTCTACCCATAATATAATCAAGTGTTATCAGTCCTAGAAGCAGACATTGACTGAGAAACTTGCTGTTAATTTCAGCAAGTACAGCTACTTAGAAGAGACTTGGCTGAAAGCAAAATTACAAGCCAGAAAAATAATTCTATAGTGTCCAAACCAGGACAAAGGGCTTAGAGAAGACCTCATCACCGTGTTCCAGTATTTGAAGGGCAGCTACAAACAAGATGGAGACTCCCTTTTTACAAGAAGTCACATGGACAAGATGATGGTTAAATAGCATGAGTTACTCCTAGGGAGATTCTGATTGCACCCAAGAAGAAAATGTTTCACAGTGAGAACAGTCAGCCACCTGGAATGATTTCCCAAGTGGTGGATTCTGTAGCACTGAACATCTGTAAGATTCAGCTGGACAGGGTGCAGGGTCATCTCTTCTAAACTGTGATCATACCTAGATAGTTTGGTTTAGATGATCTTTGAGGTCCCTTCCAACCTGGCATTCTGTGATTCTATGATAACATTTTCCTAGGTGCAAGACTTTACACTTGTCCCTGTTGAACTTCAAAAGATTCTTCTCAGTTCACTCTTCCAGTCTGTCCAGGACTTCCTGGAGGGTGGCTCTACATGATCCTAGATGCCACCTTTGCCCTCTGCCCTTTTTCTGCCTGGGCCACATTAGGAGACTGGGTTGGCTCATTGGTGAGGATGCAGCAGCTCTGGCCAAATAGAGAAGAAGGCTCCTGAGCTCTCCTTTCCCTTCTATCAATGGAGACTTTAAAAGTGTCTATTCTTAGTATTCTCATAGTTACCTTGAGACTTCTAAGCTTCTGACAGCTTCATTTGAAAGTGGACAATTAATTAAAAATTCAGATGGGGCCCAACCCTTTATACCAACCTTGTTTTCTTACAAAACATGACAAGAAAATATTAATACAAATTCTATAAAAATTAAAACAGGAGTAAAATTGCAATTAAAGTAGCTTTAGGGATGATTTACTGAGATACTTCAATTAGTTTAGAATATTCGATTGCTTGCACTCAGTACAAATAAGTAATTTTCCACTTCAGAAAAAAAGTTTAAGATTATAATTTAGAAAGAGGTTAAATGTGATATGTGATGAATAAGTTATTAAGAGTTTTAGCGTTAAGAAACTAAATAAAAAATTCTAACATTTGCAAATCTGCTGCTGCTAACATTTTTGGCATTTTAAAATGACTGTGTTGCAAGCTTTAGTACTTATGCAGGGGAAAGCTATTTGACATATATTTCTGTTTAGAATCAACACGTTTGTCCCTACAAAAGGATAATTTTCTAGTTAAATTAAATTACATTGAGTTAAATTACATTAAATTAAATACACTAATTGAACAAAAACTATGTCTGTGGTTAAATGAGTGTCCTGTCTTCATTAATAGATGTCTTTGTTTTACTGCATATTACAAAAGAAATGAAACACAATAACAAATGTGGAACTTTTGCAATAGCTGTTTTGTAAAGTTTTCAGACATTGTAAACAGAAATTGAGGGACAGAGTGCCACAATGTCATTAATTAAATTAATCCTTCCTTAGAGCACAAAACGTAGTAAAAAATAGAGAGATTTTAAAATTCTAAGTGCTTAAATATATGGAATTAATTGTTGCTCTCTACAAGTAGGAATTATTCCTTTAGACAGAGGTTAAGTCTAGAAAGCCCACAGAAAAGTAGCTCTTAAGAAACAGGAAATTAATGATATGCTACTTTAAGGAAAACAGGGAAAGAATCAGAACTTTCTGTTCTTTTACTGTCTTCTGGGGGGACATGTTAAGCAGTGATTAAATTCAGAAAAAAAAAAAGATGTTTTATATACACTGTATTCAGGAAACTCATTATCAGTCTAAAACAGTCTAAGCTCTCTCAATTCCTGTCTGAACTGCAGAAGTGTTGTGCTGCACAGTATGCCCTAACCCTGGTCCCTTAGTTCCTCCAGATAGGAAACCAGATGTTTTCTGTCCTCATGCCTTATTTTTATTCCACCCATCAAAATGAGGTGGAGGAGGTCATGTGTGGATGGATTTCATTTCAATGTAATTCTCAGAAATAGCTGGGGATTCTGCGTACTGAATTTCAGGTTGACTCAGTGATCTACTGGCAAATGCCAGTGAGACTGCAGTGGATGACTATGTGACAGACTATTATTTAGGGTCTAAGATCACAGAAATAGTTCTCAGCTCTACAGATCCTGTGTAACTACAGATTGTATTAACAGATTTAAGCTAACTTTACCTAGTTACCTTGCATTTAGCAGTGCATTTATAACCTTGCTAATCTTCTAGGTTATTAATGCCATAATTTAGTGCAGAGTAATCACAGGACACCAATATCAGGTCGTTGCTATAGTACCTAAACTGGCTTATTTAAAGTTAGCACAGACCTGCTTATTCAAACTGCATCTGTCTCTTTGTCTCCAGTGGGCATTAAAAAAAAAATCATGAAAGCATCTTGGATCTTGACAACAAAAAAAGTAAAATCATTAGGCTATGATGAAAAGCTGAACCATTTCTTCTCAGAAAGTGGAAAAGTTAGGAGTTATACAAGGTCACTGATATCCAGAAATAGAACAGGAGGGAAAACATGGCTTATACTTTTACACCTTCCCATCTCTTCCTGAAAAAGTCATATTAAGAAATGTCCTTGAAGTCCTCTGAGTCTAGCCTTACCTGCATAGCTTAGGGGATAAATTGAAGTCATGTTTTGCTTACTTGGCATCCATCCCACCTATTTTGCTGTGTGAATGTAGATTACGGAGTGTGTACTGTGATATTCTGGGGGTCTGCACAATTCAATACAATTTCTATTTTAATCTGTCTACTTACTGATTTTCAATTTACCTCCTAAGTATGAGGGAACATATAGCATATTAAATCTCTGTTTTCACTTGACTTTCTCAATTTCTGTACAGTTATTTTAATCAAGTAATTTGAAAAGAGATTCTCTGGGACAGCTGTGTTACAGCATGCTGTGAGCTACCTGGGGACTTGCACAACCTTCTAGCAGTCCTCTGGGGTGTGCACAACAAAGAAGATAATTCTGGGTAGTACACTCTTACCAGCAGCGATTGCTATTTGCAAATTTAAGGGGGAAAGGATCAAGCAGGGAATAATTAAATGCCAGAAAAAGAAAATTAAAAACCTCAGATGCATCTACAGGTATAATCACACTGGACAGCTTTTTGAGGCAGATCTTTTTGTCTCAGGTTTTATACTGGGGCAAAAAGGGCCATACTGTAGAAAATTCCCTCAGCAGAGGTAGTGAAGTGGTAACCTAGATATGGAGGAGACCCCAAAAACAAGCAAATGGACAGAGACCATGGATTTATCAAAGGACAGACTGACACAGAAACAAAACTGATGACAGAGCCACCAGCTGAAAGCTTTGCTCTTTGCTATGGATAGAGTTACAGCACAACTGCAGTATAACCTGCTAGTGCATTAGTGTGGAGAAGAGCAGGAGGCATAGGACAACCCTTCCTTTGGTCAAGGGCAGGAGTTGCATCATTCCCTTGTCTCCTTTTTCTCCTTGTGCCCCTTATTCTAGTGGGTATGTGCACATTATCAGCCAATATAAATTCCAAATGAGGATAATGTACTTATGGAATAAATTATTTACTCTACCTATCTACTCAACTAGCAACTATTTAATTTATTCAAAACTGGGATTAAAGGCTTAGTGAAAACCAAGAGCCTATCTTTTTATCTGTGCCTACTGAATTCTGTGTGTGTTATACAGGTACTAGCACTGAAGCACTGTCCCAAGTAGTGTCCATGGCAAGTTCATTTGTATTAAGTGAAGAAATAATTCTGTGCTTGCAGTGCTTGTTCTCTTATCACTTTTAATTCACAGTGTGCTTTCCAGAGAAAAAGATAAGAATCAGATTTCTGTTTAGCTAGCCCTGGCATCCTAATTCAGTATCCGTCTAATGTTCAGCTGTATATTTTCCCTGTTACTGCTTGATGAATCTTACAGAGGGGTTATGAGCAAATCACAGTGGTCAGTGGCATTGTTGGAGAGAGCTGATGTCCTGTGTCTGTTCTGCAGCTCATTGGCTCTCTCCATTCAGTGGTTTGCTACTAGGTCACCAGATTATAACAGATGTTGGGAAAAATTGTTTCTCATTCCAGTCTGGGACCTCCAACTGATTAATTTATTCTCATGGCACTGCTGGTTCAAACTGTAACTGATAAACATCCCTTTTATCTGACAGTCCTAGTCCTTCAGCAAAGGCCTCCTAACCATCACAAATTCTGTGTAAGAATGCATTAATATGAAATACTACAGGCTCTGTAGACTGGCAGCATGGGATGTAACTGTTTCTATGCAGAAAATAGAGATGAGATAAAATGAAAGTAGAGTAAGCACATAAAATATTTATTTAAAGGTTAGTATGATATAAAATGTTAAAGAGTGTTTTTTTTTTTCTCTCTCTGCTGACAAAATCAGTCACATATTTGGTGAAAAGGGCCCTGGATCAGCAAAGACTAAAAATAACCAAACATACACCCAATCCAACACAGAATCAATGATAACCTGCTGCAAATAAGCCTTGGACAGAGGCCTAATGTACATCTGGACTTCTTCTGAAGGAGGAGCTGGAAAAAAGGAAGAAGTGGTTGGCAATAATTTAGAGAACAACTGAAAAGTTAGAATACAGAAGTTACAAAATCAAATTTAGTTTCTCAAGTTGCTCTTTCCCCTTATGTCCAATAATAATATGTCCAATAATCATATATCCAATAATGTCCAATAATCATATGTCCAATAAGCTGTCCCCACACCTTTACCAAGCTGTATGTGTTACACAGGGAACACATACTTTATACCATCAGGCTCTTCAACTATTTAAGGTATTCCAGATTTTTAAGGGTAATAGCCAACTATAAACTCCTTAAATAGAAAACCCCCTGGACAGATGTACTTCTTTTACATGACGACCAAGCTGGCTACGGAGAAAAGGAGAACAGCGTGCTGGCAATGTAGATTTCCCTCTTTCCATTGTTCCCATGAATGTAAACAACATAGAGCATATGAGTAAACAAGTAAGATTTGGGTGTATCCTACCATCAACAAATAAGATGTGCTCTTTGTTACCATCTTACAATTCGTTCTTGACATTCTGCTTTTTCTCCTGTTTTCTGTAATTGTATTCTACTTTAAGAATAATGCATAAATTAGAACACAGGAGGAAATTTCAGGGAATGGAATAACATGCCTCTTGTAACTCATGCTTGAATTGAATAAAAGGCTGTAATTTCAAAACGGGTTAAAGTCAGGTATTTGGTCAAAGAAGAAATCATTGTCCTACAGTGGATTTCTTACTTGGTAGGAAGTGAAATAGCCATAATCTTTTAGTTTTGTGCTTAATCCCCCTCTGTATCAAGGCAGCCCAGCTAGTAAAGTACTGAGTGCTCTGGAAGGTAGGCAAAATTCCTGATACTTCAACAGATGGGACATATTGTCTGAATGCAGTTTTACAGTGTCATGATTTTAAAGGTCCAGCTTCAGTAAATGTTGCAATGAAGACATACTCTTTGGTGACAACATTTACACTCTTAATGTTTATTATAATATTTTGCAGCTCTGAAGGCAAAAACATGTGGATATTTCCTACCGCAGACATTTGTGTTACTAAAATGAATGGCAAAGTGGGTGTAAAACATGATTAAATCAAACCCAAAAAATCAAGCCCACTGAATTAATTACTGAGAAACAGTGCACAATGCCAAAATGCAGTGGACTAATTCTCTGTGCTTTGAATGAACATAGCTGACTGTTTATAGTATTTTCACTGTTATTTGATGTCACACATCTCATAGTAGGAGCACAGGGAATTTCACATGCCTTGAGGTGGATAATCAGTCTTTATTCAATTCTTTGAAAGTAACAAAGACCATTTATGAATGTTCTTTGTGAAGGCTGGAAAGAAATACTGGTTAAGCCAAGCCAGTTCTCCTTTTATTTTAATGATTAGCTCTAACATTTTCTTCTTTAAAAAATTAATTTTTCTGGTTTACTTAGTATAGATATGGTATAGATGTATCCAGATAGAAGGAAACTGAATGTCTAGTTCATGTGTTATGAGCCAGGTAGGTAACGCCTATGACTATTGAAGCTGGCTGACGTTTCACTTTGTAAGATCCAGTTACTGTTAACTTCATAAAATTTTAATCATATGGGATGAGGTATCTCATGCTGAGTAGTGAAATAATTAATACTTTAAAAAGAATATTGTTTTGACTATACTAAAAGAATGCTCTTGGAAATGACCCTCTAGCACAGTAGCTCCTTGGCTCCAGGATGTAGTTGAGACTACTTAGGCAAAAGTGGCACTGTTCTGTGTCTTAATGGTAGACAATAGTTTACTGATAACTGTGGCTGCTAATGAAGGTTGCCTGTATAACTGAGCCACCACTTCCTACAAAACAACAAGCTGACGAGCCGCTGACGAGATGAAGTTCTTGAACTGTACCCAGACAAACCAGTCTGGCCAGTACTTCTTTACTGGCCATTCCACCAACAGAAGTTTACTTCAGAATGCATTGTAATCAGAAAGTTTTTAAAGGAACACTGGTCCTTGGTGAGATGCAGTACTGTAAGGGCTGTTAATTTCCCACAAAGGTGTTGGCAAGGGTGTTGTAGCGATGTCACACTGAAGGATGGGTGAAGAATCCTGAGGCACTACTGACATAACATGGCATCATCCTACTAGTCAGCTGGTGTCTGATTTTTCTGAAGGGTGTGAAAACATCTTGTATCAAGTAAAAGTACAGGGGTCGTTTGGGAGAAGAAAGCAAATTTATGCTTTAAGAGAAAATAAGTCAATTGCATCTTTTTACATGAAGCTTGAGCTTACAGTTTATCCCTTGTTTTTCCCATTGTGACTATTGTTTATGTTGTGCAAGCCAAGAGGGTAAGTCCTGCCCCTGATTTCTGATGGATTCTTATCTCACTGGTTGGCAATCTTCACCTTCAAATAGGAAGATGATTTCATATCAAAGATGCGTCTTTGCAATCCCTTTGAAAATCTTCTAAAAATTGATCAAACTATGAGACTTTATGAAACAACATTTTGCACATGTTGCACAGAGACATGTGAGAGTTTAATAATTCAGTCTCAAAATATTCCATGCTCATTTAGCAGGTAAATCTCTCACATGCATGACCAGACTGCATGGCTGGCATTCAGAAAGAAACAGTAGGCATGAGTCCAAACCACTGCTGCATCATTGCAGTAGAACTTTCCCTATAATTGCTTGTGTTGTTATCGCTGCTGCTGAACCTTCCTTGTAATTGCTTGTGTTGTGTTTGATAAGGAAACTGAGAGCTGTCACTAATCTTTCAGTGATCCTCTCTTGCCTTGCTAACCTTTAATCAGCATGAAGGAAGAAACCATCCAATTTAAACAGAGAAAAAAAAGGCAGTAGATTAGAAAAAGGAGATGAGGGAGGCTGAAACAAGACGGGCAAGTTGGATAAAGAACTGGGAACCAGAAGGAGAGAAGGCTAATAAAGAAATTTATAAAAAGGACCCAGGGAACAGGACAAGTTTAACTGAAAGGGTGTTTTGGAGCCTGCTGGAAGTAATGGGAGAAGCTAGAATGAGTCTCTCTGGAAACCTGGATACTTCAACAGTAGAAGAAACATTACCATTAAATCATTGCTACAGTTTGATTAAATCTTATTTCAGATTAACTTATTTCTGAGTTAAGTCATGCCAGTGCATGCCCTATTTTACACTACGTACAATACGTATCTGGGTTGATACAGCTATTTCTGGGCATAGGCAAGTCTTTAATTTCATGTCAAACTCGAGTTAAACTGGTGTGCTTTGCCTTTCTTTTTTTAATCTTTCTCCTTTTATTAGTACTTCTACTTAATAACAAAGAATTCTCATCAATGCTTACTCTTTGCAGCTTGCATACACTGTACCATTTTACAGATGAAGAAAATGACTCAGGTCTCTCATGTAATCTGTTCTAGGAAGAGCACAATGAATTGGTGAATGAGCCAGAAATCAAAATTCAGGAACTTCTTAGCTCCTGTTTTTTCTGGAAAACTCTACTCATGCTTCCTGCTATTTTTTCTCTAGTTACACTACTGAGATAACAACTTGTATTGTTTCTTATGTGCACTGCTCCTATTAATGTTAACTGGTTATAGTCAAGCAGTGAAGAGCCAACAGTCCTCCTGATTTAAAACAAACACAGCTTCTTAGTTACTGTTGCTTAACACTTCCTATCTGTAAGTTTGTTGTCTGTGTTGCTCAAAACCAAGCTGAGAATTGTCCTCTTTGCTTTGTTTAGATACTAGAGAGAAAGAACGGGGGGAAAAGCTCATGTTTGTAGCCAGAAAATTCTTTAAGTGAACAAAAGAAGGACAGATTCATTGTATGCCTACTCAAGTGTATCATACTTAAAGACATGCGGAATGGGGGTGGCAACTGAAGGAACAAGAGACAACCATGAAAGGCGAGAGGATGAGAAGGATGGACTTGCATATTAATAAGAATGAGCCTTTAATTGGGAATTTCCTTTCTCTTCGTTTTTCTTTTTCCTTTTCCACCACCTATCTTTTTTTTCCTTCTCCCTCTGCCTTTAATGTTATTTCTCATTTGCTCCATTCAGTGCAAGAGCAGCATGAAATTGGCTCATATCCTGATTTCTGAGAAAGTGCAGTTCAGCAAACTTGCTGCCACAGTGAGAAAAGCAGCACTGGAGAGAACTGGTACAGAAATCAGGGCAAAAGCTTCCAACATCCCTCTGCTGCAATAAGACTTGAGAATTTTTCTCAGAAAGATGACAATATCATGTTTGCAGGATTGCTGCTGTATAACTCATAATTCTGTACAAATGTATTCCCTTACTGCATTCATACATTCTGGTAATAAAGTTAGTGTCTTCTTGTGTAAGTGGGATATTTCAAAGCTAGGTGAAAATAAACCAAATCAAACATCATTGGGGTGTAAGGTGACTGGTCAAATGATATTATAAACGATTTGATATTTTCTCCTTCTTCCCCTGGCTGTTTGACATAAGATCATCTAAATCTGCTGTTGCTCCTCCTTTCTGGGCAAATCATGTCACTGAAATCTCACAGCACCCTTCCCCAGAGTGAGTGAGTTCTGTGATAATCTTTGTAATAAACCAGACACCTGTTCCAGTATTATGTTCACAGAAACATTAATTCTGACCCAGTCCACTGTTCTTTATTTATCTTGTATACTGATTTTACAAATACCTTATTTTGCTATCTATTCTGTATTCTCTCTTACCGTGTAATTTTGAAAAATGGAGGTTACACACAATAAGAAATTGAAATAAGGATAGAAAATTTCACTGGAGTGGATTCAAAAAAACATAATCCATTCTTAAAAATCATATAACTTGAAATATTTCTGTTATTTTTTTTGAATTTTCACTTACTGTTTGTGTTCTCAGGAAGGCAGTTACACTCTCAAGAATCTGAGAAATAAGGTGCTTTTTTGTTTGTGTTTTTGAGGTTTTTTGCCTTGTTTGTTTTCTTTCTTTCTGAAATACTTCTAGCCTCTAATGACCTTTTACTGTCCAGTTAGTTAATTGCAATAGTGGTCCTCTCTCTCTATATATATATATACATACATACAGAGTCTCAGTGATTTTTTTTTTTTCTTTTCTGCATGGGCATCCTCTGAGGTGCAGGGGTGGTGGTGAATGAAACCACAACAAACAAACAAACAAACAAACAAAAAACAAAACCAGGAAAAATACAGTCCCAAAATATGTGTCCATTGGATGGAAAGAAATGGAGTGTGTAGTATACATCCATTTGGTCCTAGCATAATTCCCTCTCTGTCACTAGCAGATTGCTGGCTCACCCTGATTATGTTGCTGACATTATGCTCATGAGGGAAATTCCTTCCTGACTCCAGATTTGGCAAATTTATAATACCATTGATGTAAGCAAAGCTCACTGCACTTATTTAAGACCCAATTGTGCAATCACTTCTACAGATAAACCTCCCATTGAAGTAAATAGAATTGTATTCCAGGAGCTGAAAAGATGATTTGGACCCTGATAAGGTTTCTGCTCTGTACCCATGGCTGTGAAGTAACTTTAAGCTAGCACTGCCCTAACAAAGGAAAAAAGCAGTCTCACCATTTTCTCTATTATTGGCTGCTTGTTCCTACCGTTCTCTGTACAGGCACAAGGATTCTTGCAGAAGCAAAATATAACCAATGAGGTTAAAATTAGCCTGGAGAGAAATGGATTGAACTATTATTAATTTTCATGCATGTAACCTTTCTCAGCAAAATGCTGAGAAACAGAATGCCTTCAAAATTTGAGTACAGCATTTTGTTACCTGACTTAGCCCACTGAACTATCACTAAAAGACTAACTACAACATGGGAGACTTGTAACATACATTGCATATTACCTGCATAGGATTTTATACTGGAAATGTTTTATTCCTGTGTTCTTTTATGATGGAGAGTGGGACACAGATAATGTTTTGATTTAGAAACAAGGCTGCAGTGCCTCATAAGACCTGTAGTTAGGAACTTCATCATCCTTTTTGTGTTTACAAGGCTCTCTAGTCAATAAATAATACAATAAAAGTATTATACCTGGTAATACCTTCTCTGTGAGCTGTCTAGATTTATCCTTCTGTTCTTGTCCTGCTTCCAAGCTGAACTGACCATAACTAAGGATTCGATTTTCTGTCTAGCTGAAATCTCAATGATCCAATTACTTAAGACCAGTGATTACTCCTGGCTCCCTTCACTCTTATTAATACCTTGACTGCAGCTGCTTTTAGATCTTCATCCCTATAGATTCTCTGTCTTGCTATTTGGGTGAGTTTTGCCTCAAAAGTTAATCTTTGTCCCCTGTTATCTTTCATTTTTTTTCAAACTCCAGGCCCATGTGAAGGTAAGCCAGACAAGCCTCACACTCATGCTGGAGTTTTTTTGTATGACCAAGATCATCTTCTGCGCTAGGTATAGGCTACAGACAACAGAAAAAATCACTCATAATCAGTCAAAAAATAAGCCCTGCTATGCAGAGCATAAGTAAGGAAATTTTCAACAGGTTATTACTAGGCCAAACGTGAATGGAGTCTGGTATCATGGGCAACAAGGCACTCAGCAAGAAAACAAAAAAAATGGTAAGAGCTGTCCATCATGAGAATCATATAACTTAGTGAGGATCAGAATTAAGGAAATCTAATTTCCCTGGATTTGTGTCATGAAGTTAATTGCTTCTGGCATCTAACCCCACACAGCCCTTTAGACAAGCTGAAGCTGATCTCGCCCCGGCTGCTGCCAAGGAGCAGCAGATCGCCACCTCCACCCCCTCCAGTGTCCTCCTCCCCTTCTCACAGTTCCAGCTCTGCGCGGCACTGTGGCTCCGGACCACAAACCACGACGCCTGGGGAGGGAAGCGGGGTTCGGCAGTACTCCTCACACAGCCCACCCCGGGCAGCCCCGTGACGGATACGGACCTGGAGAAGGGGCAGCGGCCGGTCAGAGAGCAAAGCTCGCCCCTCCGCCAGCTGTATAATCGGGCACTGAGAAGCCAAGCCCGGCCCGCTCCGGTCCGGGCGCTGGGGGGACACTCCGCGCCTCAGGTGCCACCTGCCACCGCCCCCGCCCCGTCCCCGCCTTTCCGGCCTCGGCCCCGCGGCAGAGCCCGCGCCTGCGCAGTTGCCGGCGGCAGCGCGGGGCGGGCGGCGCGCGGGGTGGCGGTGCCGCTGGCCGGTGCCCGGCGCGCGGTGGGGACGGGCGGGCGGCGGTGCTGGTACCGGTGCCGGGCGAGGCGGGGAGCAGCGCGGTACGGTGCCTTGTGGTGCGCCGGCTGAGGAGCGCGCAGGGCGGGGCGATGAACTCCCGCAAAGGTACCGTGATGTGCTGGGCGGTGGGGGGGAGCGAGGGAGCTGCGTGGTCGCCGCTCACTCCGGCTCCCGGCTGTTCTCTTCTTCCCGGTAGTGCTGGCCCTGCAGGCCCGCAGGCGGCGGCCCAAGCAGTCCGCAGCAGCCGGCAGGAGGGACAAGCACCCGCCGCACCACAAAAAGTGAGTATGGGGATCCCCGACCCGCCGGGACGGAGCCTCCCCCCCTGGAACAGCTTCGTTGTCTATCGCGCCCTTACTCTTTCCCCCCGCCGTCCCCTAGCTCCTGTTAGGGCAGTCCCGCGGCCCGGCCCCATCGCTTGCATTCCCGGGGAAGCGCTCCTGCCGCAGCCGGGACAGGCGGCAGGTCCCCCGCCATGGCGCAGCCCCCGCACCGGACCGCACCGTACCGGGCCCTCCCGCGGCGGCTGTCGCACGTCCCCCTGAGGACCGTCCCCGGGCTCAGCCTCCTTCGGGCAGGGCCTCCTCCCCGATGGAAACCGGCGGCGGACACGCCGTCCTCGCCCCGGGTCCATCACTGTGTCCCCGCCTGTGAGAAACCCCTGTTCCTCGGGGATCGGCACAGGCTGGGGCTTTCCAGCCCTCGTGTCCTTTTTGAATCACCCTCCAAAGCTCTCATCTTCATGGTCATCTTCCTCTCCGTGTAATTTTTTGTTCCGTGCTTTCTTTCTGTCGGCATTGTCCCATCCACAGGCAGTCATTTTTCTTATCCTTAATACACCCATCCTGCTCTCTGCCTCCTGCTCGGTACTGTCAGGTAATTTCCTATTCCCAGATTTGCCTAATTGCCAGCAATGCCAATATCAGTCATCTTTTTTTTTTTTTAACTCTCTGTGGGTCTTGCAGAAACAGCAGAAGTCACAGAGGTTTTTTTTTTCATTTTATTTTTTATTTTTTTTCTCTCTCCTGACTTCTGCTAACCATTCATGGTTTTGTAACTGTCCAGTTCATATTTTTATAATTCTCGTGTTACCTGTTTTCAGTGAACCACATGGGAATGTTCTTCCATCTCTTTAGTGTTCCCACTTAAACTTCTTTTTCCTAGGATAGTGTGGCTTTGATCTTCTCCCTGTTTTATTTTTTTCTCCTTGTAGAATTGTGTGCTTCTTTCACTTTTCCTGTGTTTTGTTCAGTGAGACTTTATTATTGGTGACTCATTAAGTCGCCAATAAGACTTCTGTCTTTACTTTTGTTGCTTGGGGATCCAGTCTATCCAATGTGTTCTGATAGGGAAACTTATGTCCTGGTGTTCCTCAGCTGCCTCTCCTCCTAGCCAGCCTCTAGAACTGGGAAGCAGGGTATGGTGGATGGATGGATATATATATGTGTGTGTGATAGCATAAAGATATTGCTGTGTGCTATGGTAAATGACTCGAGGGACAAGGTCTTTTTTTTATTATTATTTCTGTAGAAAGAAATAATAATACATCCCTGAACCTGGAGGTTTGGGGAGGTGCTGGTTTGTTTTTGGGGTTTTTTTATGATGATGAATGGGCTTTTCTCCCCTTTGAGATGGATAAAAATAATGTAGAATGAAATACTGGTGTCATAATTGTTGGGCAGATAACTTGTGTTCACATCCTGTTCTGCTGCTGCTGTTTCCTCTCGCTTTCTATGAAAGCAGCATTGTGCTTTTGGTTGTGTGAATTTGGAGCTATTGCAATGGAAACAAAGTTTATGCTCAAGATACTTGGTCTTACTTGATTGGTTCTCTTGTTTGAAAAAAACTTTTGGAAAGTCAGTTTGTAACATTACATGGATTTGTTTTGCCACTGTGAGAACAGAGCTTAAAATTTATTGTGTCATTAGGTTGAGAATTTTTTTTGCAGCTTTCAGTTAAGTCGTAACCACAAAGTTTTTAATGAACTATTCTACTTAGAAGATAATGCTTAATGAACTTCTGAGTGGAGCTACCTTGGGATGTCTTGCTGAATGAATTTGTCAAGTTTGCTTTCACAGGGACTTAGTGCAGAACTGGTGCTCTTTGTGTTTTCTGAAGAAACTGGCTACTGTTAAGTCAGGGTGCAAAGTCAGGAGCTGGCCATTTGCCATACTGAGTTGGCATTTTCAGATGTAATGGCCCAATCTGTTGAGTTGCCTCAGGAAACAGTGGTTTTGCTATGGTAGACAACAGAGCCATAATTTATTTTCTACTCAGTATGTGTTCTTTTCTCCTCAAACCACTTTTATGCTGTGGAGAACTGCTACTCTGTTTTATACCACTTTATATAAGGGAAACTCCTTTCAAATTTTTAAGTCTCTTTGCATATGTCTGAATAGTTAAGACTCCCAAAGTAAGGACAGCATTGCACATTATTTCAGAAGACAATCTCAGAAGAAAATATTGGTTTTGTGTTCTTCCTAGCCTTGCTTTAAATTCAACTGCTACAGCATATATTAGTGTACTAGAGCCATACAGGATCTGTGATGCACATCAAATGCACAGTAGCTGCAAATAAAAAGGTTGATTTGAGGGGAGGAGATTCTATACCATAAGATCTCTGTAGTGAATGTGTTCATTCCACGGAAACTGTGACTTGATTTTGAATCCAAAGCTCTTTTGTCTTTTAATCTGTGATTCTTAGGAAGACTCTTGTCTGCCAGGTCATAGCTTTGTAGAGCAACTTCAGTTGTTGCTGGTAACAATGTGCTTCAAAGGAACTGCAGGATTCCTCTCCTAGAATTGTCTGGGAGAGTTATATCTCACTGTAGCTTACTTGTAGACTTCTGTTTGAAGAATATTATGATGATGACACAACAAGGAAAAATTACAGTGCTCTTTAACACTGAATAGCTTTTTGTCTGTTATGACCTTAATTGCCATGGAAGGCTTCGAGATCAGTCCTTTAACTGCTCGGTGTTGACCCCTTAAGTCAACAATAAAAACTGATGGAGGTGAATCCATTTTTTTTTTTAATGTAATAGAGTGGAAAATAAGAAAGTAGAAGTGGCTCATGTTCTGAAGAGAAAACACTTTGTCTGGAATCAAGACTACATCTAAAATTGCATATAGGAGTAAAATCTACTTGATATAGCCTTGCTTCAAATTTGATCCTCCAGCCTGCAGAAAAAGAATAACTCACTATTTCAAGATAACAGCACTTGATTTTGGTTATAGTCAATGGACTTGCATGCAGTGTGAACAAACTGCTTATAGATTTTTTTAGTTGGTCAACAGATTAATCAAAATGTTTAATTAAGGTCATCTGTGAATTATTTCTCCTTAAAGTGGAGATCTGCATTGAAATAGGTCTCTCAAATACCATTATTGACAGATGTCCAAGTCTGTGTTCAAAAATGAACTTGCTTACAGATAGAAAGCTGATCCTTTACTCGGTGCTAAGAGAACCCAGTTATATAAAAGATGGCCTCTCTGCTATGTCTGCCTTTTGCATGCAGCAGAATGGTGGACTATATTCAGACCAGCATTGGCTTCAACTGGAACTAACTACTATCTTGGAATTTTTTTTTGTTTTTTTTGCTTGACTTTCTAAGTGAATATGAGAAACAGCATAGGAATACCCAGTTAGAGATTTGACATCTGTAATATGTTTACTGTAAATTTTTATCCAAGGTTTAAGGATAGAGTTCTGTATGTGAAAAAAGATCTACATTAGTATGTGTTGAATACTTCAATACAAATTAATAAAAACAGATGTCAACAGTGACTTGAAAATTCAATTTTCTTGTAGAGTAGGCTTTTTGGTTGTGTCTTAAAGCAGTATTTTAGAACAGGTGATGGAGGCAGAGTGATAGTGCTTTGTAGTGGTGAAGGGTATGTGTGTTAGGTAACATGGAAAGTGATGAATTTCTCTACTTTGCACTTCCAGATGACTAACTTCTTGGACCCACAGGTATTGTACAGCTATCAAGGTTTTGGATATATGACATTACTATGGAATCTTAACTGTCTGAAAATCATACACTGCTTTTGTTTGCCAGTATTATAAAACACTTTGCCACAATGTTTTTCAGCCTTGTTCAGTGCCATTTTGAGAAAAATATAAATATCTATCTTGCACAGTATTAGTGACTTTTGTTAGCTTCATTTGTTTTTTGCTTGCAGATGTTTTGCTAATGCTTCCCAAGCTGTGTTATTAGCTGTTTTGCAAGGGTAAGACTGGAAGTACCTATATGTGAAATAGGCTCTTTTTAACCACCAGTGGTCTGAGGGCACAGTAAGTGGATATCCTAGAGTGAATCCATAGCCTAGGGTGCATCAGGTTAAGTTCTCTCAGTGTGGTTTTATGTATTTACTCAAAATATGTTGTTGATGATAGGAATTGCTCCCCCTGCCTTCTTTGTTAATAGCTTTTCATCTTCTTGCTAACAATATTTTAATTGGAGCTTTATCTTCCTATTTCTGTAATATTTTGAGATTTCACTGAGCTACTCATACTGCAGGGCTGTAACTTAACACTTTGGTTGTTTACCCACTTAGTGTATTTAGGCTTCAGGTGCTTAACACTGTACCTTCTTAAAGATTACAATATATAGAAAGATTCAGGTAAAGGTATCAAAGTTGATTTCATTTATCTAAATAGAATACTAATAATATTTTTAAGGAAGTAAATAATTGCATGTATTGAGGTTACAGAAATGCAAATTAAAAGTGTTGTGACATGTTTGATCTTGGATGTCTGAGCCAGTCCAATGTTTGCCTTTGTAATATGATGATGAAACACATATCAAAGACTTTTTGTGGGGTCCGATGGAATTCAGAGTAAATTTCAGTGTGAAGCAGCGTGCATTTTACATTTTCATCATTTGGAGGAGAACTGCTGGTCCTGTTAAGGAACAGACAGAAGACATTTCTTTTATTACTTTATTATTACAAGACTAGAGTTCTATATTTGAAGTATGATTTTTGTTTTAAATTCTGTTCATGTTTTTCAAAGAATGCAACCTGTAAGGATTGTTGTTTTTATGGAGAAAACTAGTGGTGAAGGTTGGTGTCAACTACCTCTGTGTTTATTAGTGAACTGCAGGGCAGTAGTGGAAACTGCATATGCTTCTTGTAAGAATGCCTGTACTTCAAGTGGGTTCACTGATTGCTGATCTGTTTGTAATCTTAATAAGTGTAATAAAAGTAAATCTATACTGAAAACCATTTCCATTTGATCTCTGGCTATGCTTGCATAAGACAATGAGGTTCTGATAGCAAGCCTTATCTAGCTTCCTTTTCCTGTCATCTTATGTGAAAATGATACTACATTTGCTACTAAACACACAAACATGCATATTTATATATGATAATGTATATAGAAGTTAAAATTAAAATAAATTTTTGTTGAAGCCTGGGTCTAGGTATGGATGAAGAAGATTAGAAATTTTTTGTCCAGGAAATTATGAAAGTGTTTCAATGCTTCCCTAAGTGTATTTGTTATGCTTAGATGAAATAATACTTTTTTAATTGTGAAAACAAAGTTGTTTTTCTCAAAAGCAACATATCCTAGGTAGTTGCTGTGCACATGGGTGTTGGCTGAGCAGGTTCTGTTCACTGATCAAAGGCTTCAGGTACACTTCCCATGAGACATTGTCCGTGAACTCTGACAGTTTGAGGTGGTTTTGCATCTTCAGTTGTAATGCAAGCCAGGTTGTTGGTTGATTATTTTTGTACTTTTTGTTCCTGGGAAGATTTACTGAAGAATGTTAGAGAAGCTAATATTTTTGTTTTAAAAGCTTTTAAAGAGGAGGACTAGGAAAGATTCAGAAGGATAGTACCCAAAGTTATTCTAGTGTTTATCAACAGATAAATACTATTGATCTCAGCCTTCGTATGTCTGATGTGGTAACTCTCGCTTCCTGGTTTTCCTATCAACACGTCCTTTTTAAAGATCCCTACCCTTGTGTTCTCATTTTTCACTTTTAATCTGCTAACAATTATAGCACATTGTAAGAGGGAAGGTTCTGTTTAAAGTTGGCAGAGCCTTGGTGGTACTCTTCCTCCTGTGAGAGAAACCTCCTTTCCACCCCAGTGATGTGTCTTTTAGGATGAGCTCTGCTTTTGGAAACTGTTGTGTTTGAATAGATCCCTGACAGCTTGCAGAAGTTGTGACTAGAAAGATAAGGACAGTGTAATAAAGCACACATTACAGGGTGGAATTGCAGCAGTGTGTAGCAGTTTGAGCTAACAATAGAAAAAGTTAAAACAACAAAAACAACAACAAAAGTTTTTGTAAATGACAAAAGAGAATATGAACAAGTTTTTTTGGCTGAGTTTCAAACTGAACCTCTGTGAAGGTAGTAACATTTTTGTAAGTTATATATAGTGTTTTTCATTTAGCCTACACATTTGGAAATGCTGTGATAGAAACAGTGTGTGTGTCTAAATTGCACATATTCTGGTTTTGTCCAGCAAAGCAGCTGGCAGAGTTCTAACTTCGATATCGAAGTCCTTCACAATGAAGTAGTGTTCTGATGGGGAATCTCTAAGTGTTAATGCTAAAGGAATCTTATCTTGAACTTGTTGGTTTAAGACAAACCACAGAATAGAATCCAGTGAAACAATGCTTCTTGACAGTATTGGTGCTTTACTTACTATTTTTTCCTCAGCTGGAGTTAGCTGATTAAATGTCAATAATTTGAATGCAAGAGACTAAAGGAGTCAAGGGCTTCAATAGCCTTGAGCTATTGTCAATGCTTGGTTTGCAGTTTTCTAACATAGAAGAGAGAATTCCATAGTTAAAGGTCATTTATATTTTCCAATCCGTGAGGAAAAAAATTAATGTATCTATTCTTGTTTCAACACTAAAGGTCAGAGCTGTCTAAGTACAATAGCTGTACCTTAAATCCTGGTATTAAAATATAATATTTATCAATTTTTCAAACTGTACTAAAATTATTCTGTTCTTTTACTCATGCTTCTAGAGAAAATGCTCACTTGAGACATCTCTTTTCTTCCTTTGCCCTGATCTGTTCTATGCTCCCCTCTCAGCTCAGTAATTTTTTGGTTTAGTAGTTGTCTCCCATTCACTCCTTTCCTTCTATTCCTCTCCTATATGTCACATTATTCCTTCTTGATAGACTGAGACATATGTGTGTATAAAATAATTGTAAAGAGATTCTTAGTTGCATGGAGCCTGGAGCTGGGTATGATGGAAGTGCTGTTCCTGAAATGTTGCTGTAAGGGGAGCAAATCCATGATTGAGCTGAATCTTCAAGAGAGAAAGTACAGTCAGTACAACAGGGTGACTCCTCCCTGTTCCAGAGTGCTTAGGAAAGAAACAGCTTCAAATTCCTTTCCAGGACCTTCAGAGGGTTGGGCTTCTATTGGGGTTTGTTCTGCTGCTATGGGTAGGTACATGGGCTGGCCCTGTTCTGTTGTGCTCTGTGAGACCAGAAGTGGGAAGTGGATTGAAGCAGCTGGTTTCATCCCTGTCTCCTGCTGGAGTCTGAGTACCCAGTGGTCACTTCTCATTACTTTTTGTGAGGGGCAGTCAGGCAATTTGACGTCATACAAAAACCTGTAAAAACAAACAGCAGAACAGTGAATCCTAGAAAAAAAAAACAACAAACAAGGCAGAAGTTACTAAAATCAAAGTAGAAAGTAATTTAGATAATGGCAGTGAAGTGCAGCTAAGATTGTAGTTAAGTAAGGTATATAGAGTTTATTTAAACCAGATTTTAAACGGCTATTTTAATATTTAAAAATTAACAAAACATTTTAAAAAAAAATGTACTCCCATATAAATTGCAGATTGTATTTGTGGTTGTGTTAGATCATCTCAAAAAAAAGATTATATAGAACAAGAAGGTTCAAAGATGGTGGTAAAAGTGACTGAGAATACTAGAGAGCTTCATTTATGACTAGTGCTTTTCAGATACATAAAGTTGATTAAGGAGCATGTTGACATTCCTGAAAAATCATCTGTGGTATAGAAGGAGAATTAATAACTTGCATTTTTTCATTATAGCAGCAAAAGAATTATTTAAATGCAAAAAAAGATAGTTCTTTTTGTACTATATAAACAGCAGTTTGGCTTTGTAATTTGTTGGAGAGACCAAATGACAGACAGGTCTAAGAAGGATAAGACTGGACACTAAAACCATCAGTAGCTTTTAAGTATATTGCTGTCAGTGCCTGTATTTGCTGAAGCCCAGTCATGTAAGTTTGTCCTAATAAAAAGTGATTGACTTGTGTACTTATCTCTGACCTTGTTTCTGTCACCTGGTGATGGAATAGTGGCCTGGGCATGTATTTTGATTTAAATTAGCATGGCAGCTCTTAGATTTTTGAGGCCATTTCCGTAGATCACTTTCACTATCTGATAGTATGCATGAGCCTGACGGAATCTGTGAGTCTGGAACCAAATGGGCCGTGAGTGATCTCTGATGTGTGCACTCCTGTGCCTGCTGAAACTGGAGTTAGCTACTAAGTCTGAGTCTACAGTGACTCAGTAGAGGTGTGCATTTGAGAAGAGCTTTCATAAATGAGTGGAGAGGAATGCCAAGGAGTGTAAAATGCTGAGGGAATGGGTGTGCCTGGAATGCTACTTCTCCTGTAGAGTTTGATGCCATCTGCAGGTCTGAGTTTGCCAAACTCAACCTTGGATTGAAAGTTGTGAATCTAAGAATTTGGGTTACTTCTCCTATTTGTATGAACAACTAGCTTTGTTTTAGAGCTTCAGTCCTCACGTTTATGTAGTAGCTCAATAATTTACTAACCTGTGAAGCAAGAGTTAGATGCCTAAGGAACTTCAGGCCTGTTATTTCAACTTGCCATTTGCCACAAGTGACAAATCACAGGATTAAAGGCTGTGCCAGGCTTCGTTGAGGGGTGGTGAGTAGCTTTATATCTCTTCTGCAGAGTAATCAAGAGCAACAGATTGATGGAGATGCAAGACAAGTGATTAAAAGGGAACTGTTGCTATCAGGTGTCACTAATACCTGGGTATCAGCTACTAGTTGACAGTAGCCAAGTAACTCTGAGCTACAAAACAAATGTGGTGATTCCCACAAAAGAGGTTGTTTGGGTGATTACAGTGAGTTTTCTTTTTAGTATAGCAGTCACAATTCAGTGTTTTTATGAAAAGGAGAGCCCTGATGAGGTCAAGGGCTTAAACTTTCTTTCAGGTTTTCATTTCTGCTGACACAAGGTGTATTATTACAGATCCCTGTAGCCAGAATTTGTTCCCATGTTCCCAGGTGAATGTTTTAAAATTTTATCAGTGCCAGGGAAACTTGGAAAAGACCAGAAGCTTCATTATTGGCTATTGATAGAAGCTATTGTTAGTTCTACCTCAAAAGAGTAGGAGTCATGTTTTCCTGATACTATTATCTGAAAAAAAAAATTACTTTTGTTTTCTGTGGTTTGTTTAGTTTTTTGTTTTGTTTTATTTTAAGGTAAGTCTGTAACAGTGTTACAGCACATGTTGTTGTCCAAGTCTCATGAGAGTGGTCCTTGACCATCAGGTGCTAATAGATTATTTCCTCTGGTGTTTGTAATTTTTTTAAAAATTTTTTTGTTGGTTTCGTTTTTTTGGGTTTGTTTTGGGGTTTTTTTTGTTTTGTTTTGTTTCCTTGAAAATTTTGCTATATAGCAACTTGTAAGTCTTTTATTATATCAACAGTGATGAGAAAATGACACGCAGTGATTTTGGTAGCTGCTGCCAGCACTGTGCTGTGTATAGAGTCACTCTTTACTCAGGGAGTAGCAGTCCTGGGAACTGGGAGCTTTGTGATGAACTCAGTATGGCTCCTGTGGGCAGACATAATCTGGGCACACCTGCCAGTCTTGGCTCGTGGAGAGCTGGATATGAAAGCACAGTATGTGAATATGGAATAATCTTCACATGAGAGAGTTATAAGGAACTAGGTTGAGGTTGCCACCATATTTTAGACCACCAGGTCACTACTTTGGTCTTTAGTATGGATCAGCTAATTTTAAGTATTACATTCTCACTGCTAATCCATCCAAGTTGTTCAGTAAATCCAATGTCTAGAATCTAGATCAAAAGTATTCAATAAACAATCTGTATTTTCCCCTAGTTGTCTAAAGTAAGCATTGTTAAGAATTGATTAGTGTATCTAAAAATGTTGCAACAAAGTTGTCAAACTTTATGCATCTTCTATAGGAAATGTGCTGCAGAGAATCAGATTATATCTTCTGTTTTTATAATTGAGAAATAGAATAACTGTATTAACTAATGTTTATGTTTAAGCCAGAAAAATTATTTTTGTAATGAGAATATTTATCTTGGGACTAGAGATGGTCTTTTAAAATGATCAATTTCATCTAATTTTGTGTTTCTAAAATGCCTCTCACTAGCTTGTGTCTTACAGGGTGCCATATCATGTCCTAATTGGAGCATTACAAAATCTTGAGATAAAGTGCAAGTAGTCCAGACTCCCTTCTCCTCCATTTATGCCTCCTTTGCCATAGCTGCAAGTTTCAGCTCCTACCCTGTGCTTTGCCATGCTGGTTAAAACAGAGTATTTTTAATAGCTGCAATTAAAAGGAATGCTGAATTAAGCCACAACTGAGTATGTATATTTAAGCAAAAACAATTACAGATTTATTCTGAGAGTTTTGATGTTTTCATTATAGCTTTTTCCACATAGCGGGGAATTTGCATTGTAGATCACTGGTGAATGTAGTTTGGATAGGAGAATTGGGAATGATCAATGGATTAAATTTATTTTTAGGCAAAATATCCACCCAAATCCTTTGCTTTAATTTTCATTTTTTGTTTGATATAAATATTCTGTTATGGAAAACTTCATCTGTCCCAGGAGGGTTCATAGGAGAGCACGTGACAACCTAAGACTAATTAGATGCAATGATAAGTCTAGCTTTAAGGCACATACTGCTGACCAGTGTGACCATTCTCATTGCATCACATCTGAATCAAAGTATCTGGTGTATCTGCATGGTTGTGCTATGTCCTTTTCGACTTAAAAACATTTAATTCACATTTTAGGTAAATATGTTAAGCAGTAAAGTTACCTTAAAAATAAAAGCATGGAAAAGGTAAAAAAAAAGGCCTCTCATGACTTTTGTAACACTGAAAACTTAAATAATGGCAAAAAAATTGTTTTCTTTCGAATTGTGAGATTTCTAGATTTCAAAAACCACTTTGTGGTTCTTCAAGAAGTGGTGAGAGAAATCTCACTTCATTTTTCTGGAGGATGATACATTTAAGTGGAAGACTGACTTGAATTTTTAAATTTTTCATGTTGATAATCTCTCTTTTAAATATGTGATTAATAATGACAAAAATTAAGTGGAAATAATGCAAGAGGTAGCAAATACTTAAACAGGCAAACCAGACCAAATGGGATCTCTGAGAGTTGTTCCTTAGCATCAAGACATGATGGAGAAAATGCAGAGAACTTGCTTGTCCTGCTAGTTTATTCAGAGTGTTTTAAGACATAGTGTTGTCCACATGCAAGGGCAATGGAACTGAACATGTGCCAACTTCCTCCTAATTACAGTTCATAGCCTGAGGTATTGAGTTGAATTGAAACTGCACATTGTTTAAATTAGTGTGTTACACTCTGAACTGTGGTGCAGCAGGCACTGGCATCTTTGATTTAGCAATGACTGCTGGAAAGCAGCATCTTCACGCAGTTTCCCAGAATATAATTTAATTTCCAGTTTTATTAGCAATAGAAAGCAGTAAAGCCCAGATTTGCTGCCAATAAATGTATACCTGGAATATCAACATGAAAAGTGAGCACGTAATGACACTTCCACACTGAAGCAGATATGTGAATATAGTGAGAGGTATTTGGAAGAGTAAAGAGAAAACAGGGCAGAGGCTGAGAAGGAGGATCCTTACTTCAGCAGAAAAGGGAAAGTGATTTACAGCATAGGGTTTTGCTGATGGGGAAAAAATGTGTATGCACTCCAGCTGGTGTGAGCATACCCCTGAAATGCTCAAATAAGTCTGTGAAATTTGGAAACTAGGACTTAGATGAAGCAAGTGTATGTGTATGTAGCTCTAAATAAAATTTTGTGCTGTTTCTTGGTCTAGTAACCCATGATTTGACTGTCTAATTAAGAGAACGGTAAGTTAGCTTTATTCTGAATCTAGCTTTGTTGATCTAGGCTGGGAGGGAAGGAATCCAGTAATTATTCTGACTATATTTTCTCAGCCTGAAGTTGTCTTCTGCTTATTTCCCATGTTTCCAGCATGATACCCACCAGCTGCTGAGGGACTGTACTTGTGTGCCTGTGTGTGGCCTGTGGGACCTGTGTGTGTCTTCTCAGGCTAAATAGTTACTTATAAGTCCATGTGTATTGCTCTCTTTCCAAATCTTAGGGTGTCTTCCCACTGCTTTGTTGCATGCAAGTTCCAGGTAGGTTGCCTGATTTTGTTGCACTCAAACTTTTATTGTAAAACAAGAAATGATCATTGTTTGTGGAGTCAAGAATTTGCAGCTAGTCTAGTGAAAGTCTTAATGGTCCAATCAAAGAATTATTGGTAGTTGAGTTACAGGATACTAGGGCTTGTTTCAAATTGCATAGAATCAACAGGATAAATTCACAAACTTTGTAGTATTTGTTACTGCAGAGCTATGCCTACCTTTCTAAAGGGTGGGTTCATATGGGAGAAGGGAGGAATATGGGAGGTGATCCTTGAGTGCCTTGTGGGAAGTCAGTGAAGTTGATCTTAGTGGTTCTTTTCATTCTGAAATCCACTTGGGTAATTTTTATGTTTCTACAAGTTGTTCTTTCTATGCTGCCGTCTAAGTCTGTTTTACAATCCAAGCCAATCCATCCAGATTTACTATATAGTGATCTATTTTGCATACATTTAATAACTGTTCTATGTTTTTCCTTGTAAGCACCTAGGCACAGCTCCCAGGCTGCAGTACTACAGCCATCAATGGACCATTGGTGAGGAGTTTGTAGACCCTTGACCTCTATCATCCTATGACTTTCTAGTCCTCTGCAGTTGTTCCATGTCTTTACCTCTTTATGCTGGTTTTTATTGCAGCATATTAAATAGCTCAGGTTACACAAAGTCATTATTATTGCTCTAGAGTTCCAGATATGCATATAACAACAGGTGCTACGCCACACAACTGCAAAGCGAAGTGAAGGCTAAAACAAAGTAACAGTCAATTGATCAGTTGACCATTGCTGTTGAATGCCAAAACAAATTTCCAAGCAGGCCAAGACGTGTTCAGACAGAACCCAGTAAGTCCTAAGGCTTGTGTTATGAGCTTAATACAAAGCCTGTGGCCCATTACAAACAACAGCAACACCATATTTGTGGGCCACACAGTCTTGCTTTGTGTAGTCTGTGGTGAGGAGCAATCACTTCTCTTCATTCAGGTAACCTGGATGCAAATACACTGAATTCATAAAATTGCTGCCATGCTCTGTACCTTGATGCTGCTGTTCAGGTGATTTCAAAGCTTGGAAGAGGTAGCTATGAAGTGTCAAGGCATAAATTTAGTGCTGATCTGGTGATGCCTAAATGAAATGGCATACTGGACTTTCTTCCAGGAAAATGGATGAACTTTGGATTCAAAAGATGGCACAGCAGATCTGAAGGAATATTTGCAAGTATCTTGTAAGCAGAGATTGTATCAGTGAAAGGGGCTCTTTCTGTACGTATGAAAAATTCTATGGGGATTAGCTTTGAGTTAAAATTCAAATACAGCCTGCTTGGTATTTACAGAAGGTCTTTAAATATTCTATTACCATTTTAAAACTTCTGTGCTGGGAGTTGCAGTAGTAAATAGTGAGAAAATCCTGGCTAGTGGGGAAGTTCTTATTTGCAAGTTTGCTTTGTAAAGGCCTGTTAAGGTTGAATCTTCTTAAAGTAGTACCTTAGTACTGGTGGTTTGCAGAGTAGATTTTTGGTTTATTTGCATTTAATATGTAGTTTTTCAACATTTCATTAGAAAGCTGTTACTTCTCTCAAAAGAACCTTTTTACCTGCTAGCATGAAAGGAACCCTACAGCCTTTTATGTGTAAGTGAACAAAACTATGTAGCATTGTGTATTGATTTGACATTTTAGCTAAAACAGTTGAAAGGGCTTGAATGCATTTTCAGAGTAGTATCTTCATGCCTAATAGAAGTGCTCTATGTTCTACCTTTGTCGAAGGGGTAAGAGGGTTTTTGTGAAGGGGATTGCCAGGCTAATTGACAGGGCTTTGGACTAAATGGGAAATGGGAGGAGAATAATATCAGCAGGACTTCACAGGACAAACAGTGGGATGACACATCAGGGTTGGTAGGATGTGGGGCTAATATGAGCCCTCTGCCCATTGTCCTGAAGCATGGTGTGGATAGAGCAGCACAGTCAAAATCTGACAGAGATAAGCCAGTGGCTTCTGAGGTAATAGCAGTCAACGGGGAAGCATAAGGGAAACACCTTAAGAGGATTAAAAAGCATCTTTCTGGAATGGTGACATGGCTGACTACCCAGCTGAAGTTCCTCTTCACAAGCACATGCAGCATAGGCAACAAACAGGAAGAGTTGGAAGCTACTATGCTACTGGAAGGCTACACCATAGTGGCTATTACTGAAGCCTGGTGGGACAAATCCTGCAACTGGAGTGTGGCTATTGGTGGATAAAAGCTATTCAGAAGGGAAGGAGGGGTGGAGGTGTTGCCCTCTCTGCCAAGAAATGGATAGAACGCAAGGAGATGCCCCTAAAGAATATCCATGAGCAAGCTGAAAACTTATGGGTAGGAATTAGAGATGAAGGCAACAAGGAGAACCTTGTGGTTGGAGTCTACCACAGGCCTCCTGATCAAGAGCAACGTACTGATGAAGCATTCCTACTCCAGCTACAGAAGGTATCATGCACACAGGCTTTTGTTCTGATGGGGGACTTCAACCACCCTGACAGTTGTTGGGAAAGTAAACAGCAAGCTGTGAGCAATCCAGGAGGCACCTGGAGTTGCTGATTGATGATAATTGATGGTAATTTTCTCTGACAAGAAATAGACCTATTGGTCATCAGTGTAGGTGATCTAATTGGGGATCTCGAGACTGGAGACATCCTGAGCTGCAGTGACCATGTGATTCCCAGTGGAGTTCACAGTGCTAAGGGTCATGAGTCAGTCAAGGAGCACAGTCAGGACCCTGAATTTCAGAAAAGCTAACTTCTAGCTCTTCAAGGAATTACTCAACAGGACACTCTGGGAAATGGTCCCCAGGGACAAGGGAGCAGAACAGAGCTGGCAGATTTTCAGGGACACTGTCCAAAGAATACAAGAGATCTCGATCCCCAGGTGTAAGAATCTAGTAATGAAGTAGGTCATAAACGTGTCAGAAAATAATGGGGAGATGTTTTGAGTGTTTTAGAGTTATGAACATGTTACAAGCACAAGACCTTCTAGTCTATGTATCTCTTCAAGGCTCATAAAAAAGAATTATTTTTTCTTTCAAGACTGTGACTTCATTAGCATTTTGATATGAAATGTGTTTTAAAAAAAAGGGGGAGCAGTAGTAATAAGCAGTCTTGGTATTATACATATTTACACACATGTCTATTTGTTAGTAGTGCTATAGTTGTACCTTTTAAAGAAGTGTTATAGCAGGTAATACAGAAAAAGCAAAGTGAACACAGCAGATAATTCAGTGCTGTTCCATATTTCAGTGCTGCATAGGGAGAGAAGCTGTATTAAAAATTTTGGTCCCGTTTACACTTATATACAACATCATCTGTATCTCACCAGCATGATAGCCTTGGCCCTCTTTTGTGTGCTGTGGATACTCCTCTCTAGCCTCCACCACAAGTCCCAGATGTTTTTACTTCACTTCTCGCGGCTGCTAAAGAGTCTTGGTGCCTCTGCACTCTCCTCTCCTTTAGTGGGCACTCTTCAACAAGAGAACTGTTCCTTGTCCCTGGAGCCTACCTGTGCTATGCTGAACCTCCCTTGCTGAAATTGATGGCCACCTGGAAGAGGATCTGAACTTTTCCTGGGGCTGCTGCCCATCTTTCTGTAATGTGCTAGTGGGCCAAGAGGTGCAGTAGGTGTCATGACTCACGTGGAGTTTGGTCTGGGCTGGTTGACCCAGAACCAAAGGTTTACCAACAGAACTTCAACAGCTAGCCAAGCCAGAAGGGAAAAAGAAAGAGCTGGACCACTATGACTTCCCCTCTGTGTGGTACTAATAGTTGGCTTTTTTCTTCCCAGCTGCCATAAAACTTGTTGAATCTTAATAGAACTGTGGCCTCCATCCACTTTTTGAAGTGTTAGAACTGGCAATATGATTTAAAAAAAGAAACAAACATAAAATAAAGGTTGGGTAGACACATGAAAATTACGTAAGTTCTGGTTTTTAAATGTCAAGTGAAAATGAGATGTGAGTTATACTTGTTTTCTAGAATAAAAAGTAGATTTAAAAGCAATTACTGTTTGAAAAGAACTGTATTTGTTCAAATTTGGTAATTTTTGTCCATATGTGTTTTGTTTCCAAGAATACTAAACTACTACCACTGAACTGTTTAGAAACAATTGCCAATTTAATTTTTGCATTAAAATGTATTTGATATGTTCTTTTGTGTATTAGAAATAGGTACGTAGAAGCAGAAGGGATTAAAGTGATATACAGTCTTGCTAATCAGCTGTTACTAATGCTGTATGATAAGTATCTGGGTCTCTGGGCTGTAATCTGAACAAAAAACAGGACTGCCAGTAACAGTAGGATTCTTTTGTGTAGACATTGGTTTGGATCAGAATGAAATAGTAATGGAAAAGCTGCATATCTTCTTATCTAGTTTGTCTTTTTTCTTCTCCACCTATGCTGAACTTGTTAGCAGAATAATTTTGAAAGTTTTCCCTTGTATTATGTAAAATAGGACTTGTTCTGCATTTTATTTCCTGTGTTTAGGGTATCTAGATCATCTTGCCATTAAACATATAACAGCAAACATATGGTAAACCAAAGGCCAGATGGGAAATAGACTTCTCTTACCTGCTTTGTATTCAAGAAAATGAAAGAAAAAGGCTTTAAAAATAGACTTTCATAATGGTACTTTTTCTCTGAAATTACGTGTTTGGAGAATTATTCAATATTGGATGATTACATAACATAAAATCATTTGATGATGCTGTTTTATTCAGCCCATAGAAATATTTTTGTTTTAATGACAACATACTGCCTTAGGCTTAATTGTATAAGTAGTCTTCAGCCATTTCCTTGGTTTGTGTGAAAAGCAGTATTATTGGTGAAAAAAATATTTGATGGGTTTTCTCAACACATGGTAGACTTGGGTGTTCTCATGTTTGCTTTTATGATTATTTAATATTGTTGAAACAAACCACTAGGTGGCAACATCAATTAAAAAATTTTTCAGTAAGTGGAATTAAAGTTGTTGGCTAGAGTGGGACACTAAACAGGTTTGATTAAATCTAAAACATTGAGCTCTCTTATACGTAAAATTGTACTGAACTATAGAGGTGGTGCTCAGAAAAAACACTTGGTGTGGGTGACTGGTGACTAGGGACAGCTAGGTCTATTTGCTTGAATTCAGAGGACATGTTCTTTTCACTTTCAGATGTTTGCAATATATATATTACAAATTTGAAAAGGTGAATTATCATACCAATCAATTATCTTGATGAAACTTGATTTAGTTGACAGAATTAACTAGAGTTGTATCAGTGCTACTTGAGAAACAAACCCTCCCTGGTGTGAATCTAAAACATTTTAAACCAGTTAATGTAAAATTAATGTGAATTTATTGATGGCTGTGGATGAACTTCAGAAATATCATCTGTGTCTGATACAAATAGAAACTTGTTAATGGATGTACTGATGATGCCTTTGGTGTAGGTGTCACAGGCTGTGCTTGTATGTGAGATAGAAGCCTGAATAGACTTGTTGTTAAATAGCTTGTGAGTGCAGTCTGCTTCCTGCACAGCTTGGCACCTACAGACACCATATCCTTATGCTGCAGGGCCTGTCATCAAAGGTATCTTGTGGTTTTATTTAGATATACATGTCCTTTTTCTGCACATTTATTGAAGATGCTGTTGCTAATGCCTCTGCTTAGGAACTGTTTAAATTTATATCACAATCCTGTTTGGGCTATTGCTTTAGGTACGTATACTGAAATTGCTGGCATGCCGTAACATCTCTACTGGAGTGCAGTTTCACTGGAGCTTCTGCCTTCTCCACCTTGCCTGCTCCATGTGCATTTTTGATACATTTATGAAGTGTGCTGTTCTCTTGTTAGATTTAACTGGAGTGTGGTAGCCTACCCATCTTCCTTAAATCTTCAGTGCTTTGGGGTTTACTCCCAATGTGTTGTGCTTGCACATATGTGTAAGTCACTAGCCCTGTGATTAGCTGTGGTTCTTGGATATTTCAGAGAAACTAGTGCTTTCTCTTGCTTCCCTAACATTTAGTCTTTATTTTGTTGGACTTCATAATAATTTTATCTGGCAAAAGCCAGATGAGCTGGTTTATCTTGGAGTGATTTATAGTTTGCCTTTCTCCATTCTTTTGTACCTTGCCTTTTGTGCAGTGTATTAGAACATTGCTGTGACTTTGCCTCGTAGTCCTTGTGTCATGCAATTTCTCCTAAACTATTTCTGGTGTGCATGAGACAGCAGAAGCATTCCCTTCAAGTGGAGTTGAAAAAGCTCAATTTAATGCTCTTTGTACCCTGTTGACTCTGTCATAGACCAGACTGGAGTAGTGAGTGGTGCTTCATGAAATAAATTACTATGCCCCTGTAGATTACTGTGTCTGTATGTGAGGTCTAAGCAAATAAGGATCTGCTTGTGTTTGACTTATGTTTGTTTTGGCTTTGTGTGTTTGTTTTGACAGATTTTTAAAAAGTCACTGTAACTTGAGTCTGTCTATGCACTACCTCTGTAAGTGTAGATAGCCTAATCTTGCCGTATTACAGTAGTCATTTAAACACTACTGGAACAAAAGGAAGAGATTTCCAAAAAGAAGTGGTGGTAAGGCCTGTCTGTGGAATCTGCTGCTATTAAGAGTGTATTAAGTTTAATAATTGATAGTTTATGTACTATACCCTCAGAGGATGTGTAGAAAGTACCTCACAGGTGTGGACTGTTTTGGTGTAAGGAGCAATAGAACTAAATGAATACTGCATCTGGGATAACTGAGCAGGGAATGTAAATATTAAAATTTACTCAGGAGGGAGACATGAGGCAAAGTTAGCTGGGAAATGCTGTTAAAGGTTTTTAAACTTTGTCCCGGAGTCCAATGCTGACTTTCTTGCTGTTTTTCCTCTTACTGGTATTCACTGTAGCATGTTCCTGTAGGTGAAGTATCCTGCTTATCTTTGAGGTGGTCTGTGTCAGTGCAAAGCAGACATTTCCCCGTGTTATATTAGGATGTATTTTCTGTCCTTGTGTCAATTTTGAATACTAGTGGTACTTCTTCAGCTAAAAAGGAACACTTGCAATTCTCGTAGCTATCCCTTTTCTCAGGGTGTATTGTAGCCAAAAATAATTCTATGTCATTTTGTTTAACAACTTTTCTTCTAGGTGTGGCCTGTACTTTGCCCAGTGGGTGTCTGTGCCCTTACAGCATTCTTACTCTCAATGCTTTGCTTTTGGTGATGGCATGGTGTCTGTGTTACCATAGGCTTACTGTGCCCAAGTTTTTAAAAATATTTCTCCTTTAACACTTTTCCAATACTTTTCTGTAATTTATGTGGCTCCCTTTTGTCTTCAGGCACCTCCTGGTTCTATGGGGACCAGGACAGACATGATACAAAGTGAACGTTCCCTGTGATTCAGTGTCCATCATGCCTTGCTTGTTCTGACTTTTTTTCTGATGTATGAACGGTCCTTTATTAGACTTTATTTTTTTTTCCTTCTAAGGGATCCCATTAAGACCGAGTTCTGAGTGCCATTGTTCCTGTAAAAGATGGGTCTTTTGTTACTGACTTCAGCTGGGTTAGTCACTAAGGAGGTCTATGATCATATTCATGTCTGGGAGAGCGTTCTTCTCTTTGGAAACAAGAATATTTGAATAGGTAAAAAAAAAACCAATAACAAAACAATAATAAACCAGTAGATGGACTGCTTCAACTCCCAGCCTCAGCAAATATCCTATCAGGATTTGTGCTTCATAGATAGCCCTGTGTTTTTGTCCAAGGCATATCAGAAAGCAGAAGGTTTTGAGGAGTGTCTGGGTTTTTTTTGTCTGCTTGACATGCTGCAAATGTTAGCTCAGTTAACGCCTTCTGTAATCTGATTTTTTTTCAGTCCTTTCCAGCTTAAAGCTTATAGACAGCACATACCAGTAATATTTTGATTTTCCCTTCTGCTTCTTGAACATTTAGTCATTTCTGTTGGTCTGCACTTGGTTTATGTTTCCCAGTGATACAGCAGAGCAGTACCTGGTTTTGTGCCTAACAATGCTACCCTGGGGAATAAGAACTGCAGTCTGCTTCTGTGGTGAGGAGATGGGAGCTTCTGAAGAGAAGATGACATTATGGAGGTCTTCTAAACCACTGAAAGTTGAATTCTTAAAGCTAATTGCTCCTATTCTTTAAAAATCACCAGAAGTGCTTAAAATAGGTTACTGCTTCTTCCTTTACCTTTTGCGCAGAAGGTGCTACCACAGCGTGTTTGTAGACCCTGGTAAATAAAAAGTCTCTGTGGTTTATCTGTGATCCAGTGGTTTCCTAAATGAGACATAACTGGCAGGGAGAAACGACTTGCAGTGGCACTGCAGAACAACAAGAAACTCAAAGTTGACAGTAAGGGTTCGTGGTGGTCTGAGAAAATCAGAGGGATGGCAGTGGTCTTGGCTCCAGAATCTCCAGAATACATAAGCTGCCTGTGTGGATTTCATTCTTAAGCACTCCATGCTTTTGAGAAACAGGCATACCAAAGCCTGGTTCTATTTTTGGTAGCTGCAATACAAAAGCATTCCTTTGTGTGTAGTAGAGCTATTTTCCTTACTTGTTTTTTCTTTGAAAAGAATAGCGAATGCAATGCAATTTGGCTGCAGGGAATAATATGACTCACTTAGTAAAAAATGAATAAAAATAAAAATAGCATTTCTAATATATTGCAGTTTTCTGCTGTATGTTTGTTGTCTCAAATTTTAATATGTAAATTATCCAAGTTTCCTAGGCTCAAGGTGTTGTTCTGAAAAAAACCTGTCACATGCTATGAAATACTGGTGTTGCCATTACATTAAAATTTCTTTCCATTTGTGTTCAAGTATTTGTTTGCAGGTTATATGTTGAATTTTTCTTTATTTCTACTGCAATAAAAGGTGAGTACTCTGTCAAACATGAATAAAGTTTGAAATACAGTGAGCTGTGTAAACGATAGGCAATGTCTACAGGGTTAAAGTAGAAATGTGAGCTCCCAAAATAGCCAGTTATCTGTATGCTGTGAGTAATTTGAACATAAAGACAACCTCAAATAGCAAAGGGAAGTCAGTTCCACCACCACCCAAAAAAAATTATTCTTTTAGTATTCTTTAGTATATTTCTTTAAATTAGAATTTGTTTCTGTTTAAAATTTCTACGAAAGTTTAAGAGTCCTGTGGGAGCAAGTGAGATGTTGCCCATCACTGGGAACCACAACTCACCTGAATGCTTGGGTTTTGACATATTTTCCTACTTCTGTTTGTGTTGCATGATTGATACAGTAAATAAAAAAACCCACTACTTAAAATGCTTCACAGAAGTGGATGCTTAGTAATTTATTGTCAGAATCACGGGGAGTATATAAAAAAAATGCAACTGTCCTTGAAACTGTCATGATATGGTACTCAGCATGACTTCTCTCAAGAACGAGAAACTAAAGTAATGTCCTACTCCGAAACCAATGAAGGATCCAACAAGATTTTCTTTGAAGGCTGTCCTTTTCTGCAATGAGGCTTTCCTTAAAAGAAGCTTTCTTTTTATTCTTTGGTATAGGAATGAGACCACACAAAAATAGTCAGTGAAGTAGAAGAGGTCTTGTTATTTCATGCTGTGGTATGTTTAAAATTCTATTCCCGTTTGCTTTAAGCAGTATCAGCTAATGACATTAATCTCCATGTTAGTTGAGGGCCTGATATGAGCTTTATGTGTCAATAAATCCCTTGATGTGCATATGAATCAGGCATAGACTGAAAATATGTATTTTTTTTTTAACTACTGAATACAGGTAGTGTTCCAAGAGAACTTCAAGATCTTCCAGGGACCTATCAGGCTTTGTAAGCAACTGCCTTTTTTTTAGGCTAGTCCTTAAACTGAATCAGAAAGAGATACAGGTCTGAAAGACAAACCTTCATGGAAATGTGTGGGCATTGCCTGCTGGGTGTGGTGTGTGGGACAGCCCTGGTTTGGGCTGGTGACTGTGTTTTTCCCTCCTGGGTCAGGAAGGTGTATCAGGCTCCAGTGAGACTTTAGTGCAGCCTTCCAGTACCTGAAGGGGCCTACAAGAAAGCTGGGGAGGGACTGCTTGTAATGACATGTAGTGACAGGACAAGGGGTAATGGCTTTAAACTGGAAGAAAGTAGATTTAGGTTAGGCATTAGGCAGAAATTCTTCCCTGTGAAGGTGGTGCAAGACTGGCACAGGTTGCCCAGGGATGTCTTGGATGCTCCCTTCCTGGAAGTGTTTAAGGCCACGTTGGATGGGGCTTTGAGCAACCTGGTGATTTGTGACTTGTGATTGCATTTGTGACTCACTGCTGAGCTATCACAGAATCATCAGCATTGGAAAAGGATCTCTAAGATCATAGAGTCCAACCATTAACCCTAAAAAAACCCCCAAACCAAACACCATGCCCACGAGGGAATGGGAAGTGACACATCAATACGTTTTTTTAAAATTTCTGGGGATGATGACTCCACCACCTCCCTGGGCAGTCCATTCCAGTGCCTGACTGCTCTTTTAGTAAATAAATTATTACTAATATCTAGTCTAAACCTCTCCAGACTCAACTTGAGACCATTTTCTCTAGTCCTATAGTTATTTACTTGGGAAAAGGGGCCAACACCCACCTCACTACTGTGGTGGATGTAGAAAACAAAGGTTATGGAAACTCTTATCACTGTATTTTTAAAACTAAACCCTAAGTCAAGTATTAATTATTCCTATCCTGCTTTATTTCTGGATTTGGATTATGAATTAGTCTAACTATCTTAACTTTGATCAGGACTATGAATTTGGCTTTATAGACATAATGTTTCTGGATTTCAACATGTACGTTTTGGTCTGCTGGGGTTATAATTTCAAGGAGATAACCATACATATCAATTTTATGCTGCTCTTTAACAACGCATAGAGGAACAGTGTGAGTGAAGCTAATATTGTGTTATTTAGATTTTTGAATACCTTTAGGATGAGGCCATTGCCTTAGATGTTGCATTTTTCATTTGCTCTGACATGAAAAGTGTGGAGTAGGCGGAAGTGATTGAAAGGCTCATATTCAGTTGTGTGACAAGAGCAATCAAAGTTCTAGTCTTACTATATCAGATGAAACCACAAAAAAAACCCCACCACACAATAGGACATAGCTTAATTTTAATACCAGAAGATCAGGGAAAGAAAGCTAATTTTACTTTAAATAAATTAGATCACTGAGGAGGCTGCTTGGGAATTATTTAAAAAAAAGTAATCATAGAAATTGGCATATTAAATTTTTCTGGGTCAGATTTAGGGAATCAATTTTTAAAACCAGGCATTAGGGCATTTATTCATGTTATTTGCAGAGACTTCCATGGAGGTATAAAACCAAAGCTACTATGAATATTTAGCTACTTATTTAGGCAATCATGAGGGGAAAAACTCTGACTTGTAAAGAAAGACCGCTGAGTATTTTATAGGAAGCTGAAACATACATAATTAAAATACTATCTCATGGTGGATTATTCCAATATAAGCCTACTTCTGAATTTGCTTCATTATTAGATTGTGATGCTGCTAGTAATGAACTGAAATCAACACCTTTGGTAATTTAATAAATCCAGTATAAGGAAATGAATATGGTTAAGTTTATAATTTCAATGTACTGATTTTTAGGTACTTGGAGAAATGAATGTGTTTGAATCAAGTGTTCTTGAATCATTATTTTAAGGGCATAGTAAATCAGACTGTTTTATTTTTTGTGAGACCTACATTTAATTTTATTTAGGAGACTTCATGTTGCTAATTTTTTGTTACTTGTAGCACATTGATATTTTAAATTTAACAAGATGTTTCTTCATAATAACTTGTGCTAGGTAAATTTAAAGGCCTTAACAAAGGTCACAAAGGTGTATAACCTCAAAGTCATGGAAGCTTTGGACTCTTGTTTTCAGCTTAAGTGACATGTCAGAGGTCAAAGAAAAGCATCTTTTAGGTAGGCAAAGGAAACCTTTCATTCCCATCTCAGATATCAGGTGGTGGGGATCTAAAAGCAAATTCTTTGTTCATGTTCATTTCATTTACAGTTATTAAATAAGTAAATGAAAGTTAAATACTGTCTTAGGCACTCAGAATATTTGTAGTCAGATTCTCCATCAGAGCAGGAATTGCTTTTAAGATCTAAACCAGATCAAAATTAAGTGGGTGGGTTTAACACTTGTGAGGTTTAAAACATGACAAATAGATGTTTTTATTCCCTGAAATGACACATCTGTGAACTATAGAGTTTCCAAAAGTAGAATTGTTTGTCGTACTAATTTGTGCACTGACAAATCTTTTATGTATCCTCTACTGTATGCATTTTAGAAATTATTTGCTCATTTTCCCTACTCTGGATATTTGTCTTAGAGATCACTAAAGATGTTGGAAGTTTTTCTATATAGTGATACCTTTATCTTAAATATATAGTTATAAACCTGGAGCCCTAATACGTCACAGGTGAAAGCAAGCTTTTCCAGTGCTTCAGTAGGAAAAAGAATTAGCTAACTATTATCCTATAAGTAAAGGGAAATTACTAATTCCTACAAGTATTCTCAAGATGTTTAAATTTAGAGGATTATTTTATTTTCAATATGTTTTCCAAGAGAAAAAAATTTATTTTGAGCCTCATTCAGTTTGTATCTGAAGGATTTCCCTAATGGGCTTGATTTCAGCTTTCAGAAGACAGGTCACTAGTATGAAAAAGACTCAATTGTACAAGGATTGCATGGTGTTACACATGCATCTGAATTTCCTTTGGCAAATGATGTTTCAGACCAGCTGCACTTTTACTTGCTCTTAGCTTCTTCCTGTTACTCTGCAAAGGCACAAAAATATTAAAACCAAAACCAGAAGAAACTGGTAACAGCTGTTAGTGATGCAAAGTCGTGTGCAATCTTAGAACTTCATCCTGTTTGCAGTTCAGTTACAAATTATTCACACCTCAACACTACTGGATGACATTTGCAAACTGGTATTGACTTGGCACTTCCTAAGCACAGTTATAGTGGTTTGGCCAGGGAACATTGGAGACTCATTGTTTTGTGTAGGGACTGTTCTTTCTTTTTCAGTCCTGACTGGCTTCTAGCTTTCTCAAAATCTGTATTGTTGTCTTAAAGAAACACGAAAAAACAATCATGTTGTCAGTTATGAGATGCATTAAGCTGATGTGTCCTGTGCATTGTGTATATGTTCTTTGTTTTACCTGTGAGGGTGATGGCTTTGTTTCACTTTTCTTCCTACACATAAATTTAATTTTGCAGGAGTTCAAACCTGATGTAATGATTTATCTTTTAGATTATGATAAGCTCAGTAATTGTTTTCTGTAAATAACACTGAACACTGTGGTAGCTCACCATCTGCCAGCTCTCCAACAGGGAAAAATACTTCACATTCTCCTAAATTACCCTCTTAGTAGGTTTTGTATTCTTTCATTTGCCTCCTCCTAGAAAGTAATTTTGAGAGCTCTGGAGGCCCCATTGGACATTTCTCACTCAAACTAATTCATGAACTCCCTCATCAGCAGCTCTCAATTTTGAGATGTGTCTTTCCTATATGGAAAAATACCTCAAGCACAAACCCAAGTCTGGGGATTGCTTGTGATGTCTTTCTTCAAAGAAAAGTATAATTCTTCTACATTATTATGTTCTCTGATTGTAAGGATTAAATGCACAGCAGCCCACTTATTTCTAGGTAATTACAATAGTTATTGCTTTGAAAGTGAATGCCCTTAAGTGTGGCTCTGCACGTTTTGATTGGTGATATACAAATATTAAAGTCTTTCCTTTTTAAACACTCTCCCATTTGGTTTCAGAAGTTAAATTTTTGCCTTTTTAGTTACCTATTTTATTTTAAATGGAATATAGATTAAATACAGTGTTCAATTAAAGAGGACATCGAAGAGTTAAGACATTCTAAGATCTGGGCACGTATGCAGACTTCATAAAGCTAGCAGAATCTACATAAACTTTTGATATAAATACTGCTGATATCCCTAAAACTTGGATGTCTCTGACAGCTGCACTTAAAACTGAGCAGTTTGAGTAATTTCATTCTGCATTATTTTTCTTAATTCTAGGTTTCGTTTCACATCACTTTTTTTAATTGACTCCCTTAATGCTAGAGAAGAAAGGAATATGAACTGTATTGTCCTCATCATAAGGAGAGCTGGAGATATCTGTGTTGGTGACTATTGAAATTTGAAGTCTTCAAGGACTCTTCTCAGCAGATAGTGCTTACGACAGTGATAATGCTAACAGATCATTACGCTCAATATAATTTGTCTTAATTTAAAATGGGGCATTCTGCTCAGGAATAAGAGAAGCAATTGATAGATACAGGTTTTGATCTTTGTTGTTTGTTAGCTATCATTTACAGAAAATCATTAAGTGTATGCCCTTTGATTTTTATGCAGACATACATAAAGCTGTTGTCTAACCTTTCTCTCATGAATTGCAAAGCCACATCCAGGTAGAAATTCTGTGCACTACGTTTGTCCTTTAAGTGGCACTTCAGGCCCTCTTAGGTAGAAAATAATTGTAGCATTGGATGTTGGAGAGTAGATTGAGAGTAAAAGCTGTAGTGGGCAAAGGCTACTTCGACTTCTCTGCTGTCATGAAGGAGTCAAGAGACCTGTGACCATCATTTGGAGAGCTAGTTGAGTAGGATCTGTTTGGGGTCAACTATAGTAAGGAAATGTTGACAGACTGTATGACATGGTTGATAATAGCAATTGGTGACACTGTAGTTACACGTTTAATGAAACAGAAATGTGTGAACCAACAAAGACTTTAAGATATAAACATATTGTAGCAGTCTCGCTATTGCTGCATAGTTAAGAGGTAAAAAGCATTAAATTAATGCACCAGTGTTTTAAAGGCTAAACAGCATTCTGAAATATAGCTAGTGACTCACTCTTGAGGCGTATAACTCAGTTAATACAGAATTCAATTGAGATCATACATAAAAATATACCCATATATAAATTTGTTTAAGAGATCAATGTAGTTTTGCTATCCTAATGACATAATAAGACAACTAAGAGGAAGATATTTTAAAATACATGGTTCTTGAAAACATAGTAATTTAATTCATATTTTCATATTCCTGCTCTTTGAGGCATTACAGAAAGATTACCAATCTTTTTTCCTTCAGACTTCAGTATTTTGCATAATATCCCATATGTTGAAGAACACTGTTCTGCTAAAGATACTGTCCTGCAGATCAAATTGTGTTAGACTACCAGTTCATTTTATATGAAGTTAGTATGGAATCATGAAGTCTATTAAAAAAAATAAAATAAAAAAAGGCAAGCACTAGAGTATTTGATATTGTGCTACCACTTAAGGTACAAAATGCAGAAGAGCATCTTAATTGAAGAAGGGAGCAATAAAATATAAATATATGCTAAAAAAAAGCTTCTCAACTGGGTAGGACCGATTTATGAAAAAAAAAAAAAAGAAAGTGTGCCTTATTCACCAACTTGATTCTGCAGTATAATCCCTTCAATTCCTTCCAAGAAGCATGTGGAATGTCTTGTATTTCTTATTTTGACCAAAATATCCTTTTAAAATCTGTTCATCAACATTCACTGTTGAGCTGATCCAGCTTATTTTTTTTATTATTATCTGTGCTTGCCCACTGTGTTCCTCCCTCATGTGCAAATCTGATTCCATTGTCTGTCTCTTCATATCTGTCAACACTGTAAGCCTTGCCCACTCATTCCTTATCTCCTGCAAATTCTCTGTTCTTCCTCCTGCAGTGTTCCTTTTCCTATAAATACCCTCTGTCACCAACATTTGTAGCTGCTGCACTCTTCTTTTTCAGGTTCCTGAATCTTTTCTGCCATTGTACCAATAAGGAGTTGAGAGGGTGATGGATATGACTGGCAGTTGCATAACTCTAATTATAAATGTTGTCTGTGTAGATGCATTTATAAATGCTTTTATCTCCCCATGGTATTCTCCTTATATTCTTAGTCTGTAAACACTTCATTCCAGGAAGCAGTGTTTTTATATGGAACAGTATGTTCTAACCCTCACTGAGGCTGATGTAATGTATACTCTCTATAGGAATTCTTCATTATTATGAGAGACGTTTTGGGTAGTATAAATAGGAGCCTCAGCATTTACTGTGAACTCTGTGGTTGATGAAAGTGTTGATTCTAGAATATGAAAACTGGAGTCTCAGGAGGCTTTAAGGTCTGTCACAAAGGAGATAAAGGTCTTTCTCCTGCTGAAGAAGATAGAAATTAAGACTTAGCATCAAAATGTATCTTGAAACAGTTTTAATATCATAACATGGGTATGTATTTGGACAATAATTCTTTGGACAATATTTCTTCGTAAAGGTACAAAAATACCTACACATGTGCAAAGGAATAAACCTACATAATTGTAACTGAAAGGCAAGATAAGTGCTCAAAAGGGAGACATCTGAGGATCACCCTGACAGGAGGCACTCTTCATGGTCACTGGAAATAAAATACATTTTGTATTTTGAATGAACTTTGCTACAATGCTGTGTCGATAAAATGCAAATGTATCCTGATAATTACTTGGCATTATCATAGTTTTTTAAATAATTGCATACTGTACAGCTGTCACTGACATGAGAGAAAAGCAGTGCTTCAACAGCATCATCAGTGCCAAGTATAGTCTACAGCATTTTGCTTACAAAGAGAGAGAATGCAGTATTATATATAGTCATTCTGCCTCAAGGAATGCTGAATGAAAAAGATGATTAATGATATTTTTTAAACAGTAATGCAAACTGTTAAGTAAGAGGGATTACTAGAGGGATTTAGTGTTAAGAGAGCACTGCAATAAAATATTGATTTCAGCCCTTTTCCCATTCTACCATACAATGAAAGTTTTCATTAAGGGTTAACATGTACTTGGTAAAATGAGTCTTACAGGACAGAATGTAGGTCAGTGATAAACATGTCCTCTTCTGTCAGAGTGCTGGTCCAGCTCTATTGATATAGCAAGGCTGGAATGGTTCTTCTTTTAGCATTGGAAACCTCTGATGAAACCTGCTGTGAAATCTTCAAACCTGGAAAACACTGACCTGACTGAGAGGGTCAGATAACTTGATGTGAATAATACTTAAACAGTAGCAATCTTTTAAGGTACCTTAGGGTAGATAACTGTGTGATTAAAAATGGCAAACACAACTATTCACCATTTTTGTTTTCACTAGTTTCTACATATTATTTATATAAATACTACATATAATTTTCAAATTCAGGAGGTTGCTGTTTTTTTTGAGCCAGGCACAGCAATGCCACAGTGTAACAGAGCTATTTGAGAAAGTGAACTCAGCTATCTGGAAAAAAATTGCTTTGTTTTTAATCCATATTTATGATTTCTCTCCATACTTCACTAAAGGCTTGATCTTCATCTTCAGTGTTCATATTCAGATTTTGGCAGAAGTGTGTCTCTGTACTGCTGTTGCTATGTAGTCTGTGCTTCATTTGATGAAAGCAAACATCCTTTAAAAATTCTTTTATTAATATTTCCACACAATATAAAGGAGATTAGCAAGTCTAAAACGTGTTTTCTCTGAGTACATTCTCTCTGAGTGGATCTCAAGAGTTTAATGTGCAGCTTATAACATAGTCTCTCTGGTGTACAAAAGTAGTTTGAGGATAAGACAAAAAAAAAAAAAAAAAAAAATCCTTGACATGACTGAAGAACATATGCTCTCAACTGAGTAAGGAAAGATGAGCAAAGTCCTGCTGCAGGGCTTAAACTGGAATTCTGACAAGTAACACCACATGTGAGTGATGCATGCATGAGTGATATATGCATGAACACATGCATGAGTGATACATGCAAATGACAGGTTTGCTTTTGGCATGCGTTAGCAGCTGATGTTGTGCAGGGGTTGTCTGTCCTGGCATGGCCCAAATACAGTTATGTTTCATAGTTTTGTACTTGTGTCAGTTTTAGCCTCACCAAAAACCCTTTAACTGGCAAAGAGGGCCAAAGTTTGGCTGTAAACTTTCAAACTTTTAAGGCAAAAATAGTGAAATTAGCAGCAGTCTGATTGTGGTGGGTGGTTCAAGGACAAAATGGAGGAGGAAGTTCTTCCTCAAAGCATAATGACAGAAGGGTGAGCTCTGTGTGACAAGAAGTATTGGGAAAACCTGTTGAAGCCCAAAGCTCTTGAGGAGAGGCCTTAAGAACAAAGACATAAAACTCCAAGCAGCTACAAGGAAACATGCCAATATTGCCCTGGCTTTCTAACAAAGTAATCAATAAAGGAAACCTTCCTGACAGTGGTAACGATGTGCTCTGCCCCAGGTGCTCGTACACACAGACTGTGCAAGTAGAGCTGAATGGCCAAGGCTGATACCTAATATTTACGTACTTCTGATGTATTGTAATCTGGTAATGACTAAGAGTCCTACACCTGTGTGAGCCCTCTGCTGTTTCAGGACTTTTTGCAAAACACTGATGTCCCTATCTCAAAATTTAAAAAAAAGAAAGGAAGTAGAGGGAAACAAATCATCTTCTAGTTGTCTGGAGCTTTTGGGGTTTTTTTGGGTTTTTTTGTGGCTGCTGTCGCTGAAGTGCACAAAGTAGTTGAACTATGGTTGTATTTTATATATTTATTTAAAAAATTTTATTAACATATCTCATACAACTATACTTGCTTAGACACCCAGTATTCCCATACCATTGTCTATACCATTCCTATACCAGGAGTGTAGCATAGAAATATTTATATTTAGGTTTGCTTTGGTATCAAACTGCATGTATTCAAGACATGAGCCTCCCTGGTGCCAACACTCCAATGACCTATGGTCAGCTGCTTTGAGGATCCTTAGGAGTTCTGACACTGTAGGATAATTGGCAGAATAAAATAATTTATACTTTATGACATGGATTAATAAAAGCTAGGTACAATTTAGGTAATATTTTCACTTTAATGATCACAGTCTTGTCTTGAATTTTAACTGTTTATTATCAGTTAACATAAAATATGTCAGTGGAACAAGCTAACATAGGAAGCATAGGAAGGCAGTTTTTTCCCTGTTTAAAAATAATGCTGATATCCTCAATGACCTCAATAGTTCCCTAGGGATTTGTACACTACAGATGCTGGGTTTCATAGCTTTTCCAGATAATTTTTAAGAGGATATTTGGACATAACCAAATGTAATGTAAAATAATTCCATTTACACTCATATACTACTTTTGGACTTGGGCTTTTCTTCATCTAATCACATTATGTGCTTTCTCAAGCAGACTATCAAAGGAACAAAATAATTGTAACAATTACCAGGGGATAAAGCAAATCTGAATATTTTATCACTTGCAGTCACTTTTCCTGTTGCTGTTTTTGTAAGTGAAAGTAAACCAGGGCAATGTTAAGTCTTGCTCTCTTTATTCTTGTTGGAGGAGTGGTTTGATGACTCATGTTAATTGGGAGATTTTCCAATTTTCACAATTGGGGGTGTATTTAAAAAAAAACCAAAACCCAAACAAGCTTATATCCCCAATCCTTTCATAAAATAAGCACAAAAAATAACAGCAAAAATAAACAATTTTTTAAAATTCCTATTTTAAAATATAAATTTTACTTTTTGTGTCCACGTAGTCATTCTGCTGCTTTATTCATGAGCAAGAGCTGAATTTCTAATGTAGAATGGTAGGTGCTACAGGGTCTCTACATCACTTTGGATTCTCATAAATTATGTGTAAATTGTACTCAGTATTATATTTTCCAGTATATAGGAACCTCCATAACATGGTTTTAAAGATAAGGAGATAAGGTGTTGGGTACAATTTCACAGACCCATCACTTTCTCAGGTGCTGTTGTCACTGCTCAGTTGCTTGTTGGAATAGAAGGAGCAGTGTAGGGATGGAAGTGATAACCTGCTTGCTGTGGTGTCCCTTTTTGGAGGGGGAAAGGAAGGGTACGTTATTTCCCAGTACATATTCTGGTGTATTATGCTATTATGTAGACAGTGCATTGAAAAACACACATCGATCTTACATAAATATTACAAATGTTCTTGCCTTCTTTCTCCTGAACAACCACACATCAGCTTGCTTAGGTTGGACACATTTGCTACATTCTGTTTTTTCCCTTGCAAGATTTAGTCCTTGTCTTTTTTTATTTGCTTTTCTTCCTACACTCTTCTGAGCTTTCTCATTCTTCTTTGTCTACTGTGTTCAGCTGTCTATTTCTGCCCTGGAAACATAACTTTTCTCCCTCTAAACATTCTTCTCCCTGAATTTTTTATTTCTTTTTCTCCTGCTTGATTTTATTCTCCTTCCAGTGCTTTCTGCTGGTTGTATTTTGCTCCCTGTGTCTCCCAACGATCTTTGTACTCTCTTTTCTTTGCCCTCATCTGGTTCTTTGTTAATATTTAAAGGTAAATTGGTGGTTCCTATGATTTAACAAATTAAGAGTTTTTAGAATCGACTTGGAAGCTTGGTTGTTCTTCTCTTGCTTATTAGTTTTTTCTTTCCTTTTTATGCATGTGCATAAGCATCTCATTATGCATACTAAGCAGCAGGAACAAATAAAGATTATATAAAAACGTTTATATTCTAGGCTTCCTAAAAGTAGGGTAAAGTAGTAGCAGCATTTAGAAATACATAGAATCTTTGATGTGTGTTTCCTTCACTGTAAGGGAGCCAGGGTGATCACTGGTAGACGTTGTCTGGGCTAGACTGGCAAGTCCTGTTGAAACTTGAATGAGCTGATTTTCGAGCACGTATCTTCTATAACTGTAAACTTAGATACTTGAGAGATTGGTTAAAATGATAGTGAAAGGGGAAGAGTATTGAGATAATTTAACTTCCAGTGCTCTTTCATGAGTTTTTCTTATTTAATGTAGTCTTCAATTTTTACATGTCTAGAAAAAGGGAAATGCTCTGAGGATGGATCTTCCTCTGAGATTTCAATGAAACCTTAAGTAGAAGGTAGAGGATTACCTGCTCATCTGCTTTTTCTTCCTGTTTTTTAAATTTTATTTTATTCTTTATTTTTAATATTTTGGTTTTGGGCTTTGTTTGTTTTGTTTTTTTTTTAATGTCTTTATGCCTATTTATTTTTTAAACAAAGTTTCCTTCAGTAGGGTTTTGATTTTATGAAATAGGTAATTGTCAATATTGCTGTTGTCAATATGCTCAACATTGTATATTGTTTAAATGTTGCTCTAACAGCTGCCAAAATTAGGAATATCTTGTTGAAAAACTCAATTTATAGTTGCTTCTTGCCAAGCAGTGAAAATGCTTTGCTCATGTATGCAGGAAAAGACTAATATGTATAGGATTTCTAACTTTATAGATTGAAGAAGAAATTGTCTGGGTATGGACAAGTGGCATCATTTGCTGACTCATGAGATGCTGTCCACCAGGGCTGAGACCTGGAAAGGTCCTGGTAGGATTAGAGGGGAGGAGAAGGGTGAGTGATGTACTTCTACACTTCAAACACAGTTGCTCAATAAAATCCTTTTCATATAATGTAGGGAGATGGGAGGTAAAGAAGGACCTTAACCAACTGCTGGATGATGTCACCACACATTTGCAGAATGGATGGTGATGACTTGGCACCTACATCTCGGTGTCTTCACTGCAGACAAAACTATTTGTAGCCATCTTTTAGACAAGGCAATACCAGGTTTCTCATGTGATCGGTGAATAAGTGACAGGGAATTCAGATGGAGAAGGGGAGAGGGTGTGAAAAGTAAAAAGGGTAGAGCTAAAAAAAAAAACCTGAAAGTCTTAACATTCAAGAGGTGGCCTTGCAGTCCAACAAAGCACACTCTGAATGTTTTATCAACAGTATCTGATTATGAAGTAATTTAAGTGAGACATTAATGAAGAAGGGGAAAAAAAAAGGAGATAAAAGTTGTTTTACCTATTGCAAGATCAGACCTTATGTCTGGACAGACCTCTGCTTCCATGATCGTGGCTATGGTTAACTCTCTTCTTTCCTATGGAAATATTTTGTCTCTAGCAGACAGATTTTTTTTTATAAGAAACATTTCATATGCTACTCCTTTCATCAAATCTGCAGTAAAAGCTTGTAGGTATTTTTCCGATTCCTTTCCAGTTATTTATTGTTGGTGCATGTGTATAATGTTGCCTTTTAAAAAAATTAACCATCCCATACCTTCAAAGAACAGAGCAAGAGCAATGCAAGGGGATATTTTGACATGTAGTTGCATGTGTGTATTGAATGTTTTATCTATAAAATTAAAAATAGTCCTGATGGAAGTCCTTTGGGACTAGAAGGCTTTCATAGCACTCCCTTAACTGGAAGCACCTCTTGTTTTTTTTCCATGTTTGTGAGTAAAGTATGTTCTTTTCCCATACATTCAATGATTAGATATTCAGTATGTATATGTATTATACTGTAATTACATCCAGACACTACAAAGACAAGCATTAAAAAAAAAAAAAAAAAAAAAAGGTATTTCTTTTTAAATAGAAAAATGCCTTTTAGTTGAGAATTTTGGCTGAGTGCCAAGTTACAGTGGGAGGGTGTTTAACATTTGTATCAGTGTAAATATATGTTTTCTCTGTTATTAATGTGTCCACTCTTACTAGGGAGAAGCTCAGTAAAAAATCCCCTGTGTCTTTTCACATTTCTGTGTAAATCCTGAGCACAGACAATTAGAAATTGAAAACGGTGTACATGAGAAACACATTTGAAATATAATTAGGAAGTTCCTCCTTTTGTGGGCACTGTGTGCATGTTTAAAATTTTCATCAGTACAATTTTATGTACAGTAATAATATTCACATTTATTTTTTCATAACTCTAGCTTTACAAAAAATACTGTTTCTGAAAGCTTGAACTAGATCAAGATGCAATTTAAAAGCAGGTACATCTATTTAGCTAACATACCATTTAAAAAAACCCCTAAAATCTGCCATAATAATGTAGAGTCATCCTTATCTTCAGATATGATTGTTACAGCTTTATTGTTGCTACTCGTTGCCTGTTGCATTAGACAATTTTTGCTTCCTGTGCAATATATTGGGTTTTTTTGCTTTCCTTGGCAATGGTTATGGTAGCAAGAGGGAAATCCATGTGCTAGAAGCAGCTGTGATTACAGTTATTGTGTGTGCATTTCAGGTGAATGGGAGTTGGTGTCTTCTGCCAGCTTCACCTTAGGGATAGCAAAGAGATTGTGCAGGTGCCATGATCCAAAGCTTTTTTATGCAAGAATTGTACAGTGTCCAAATGAAGGAACCATGAATTAAAACCAGAAGGAGTATTGGATGTTATTTGGTGAATGTGCCACAGCAGAGCTGACATCAGAATCTTGGTTTTGGCAGTTTTAATGGCTGCTGAGGACGTTCCTCCTGCCATCTTTCACAGCCACTTTCACTCCTTTGTGTAAGAACACTTCTTTCTCTGTTTTTCCTGTGCTCTCCTTGACTGTAAACAGTAAGGAACATCTTAATTCAAGTTTGCCAGAGACAATTCAGTAACCTCCCCAGTGTTTCTTGAAGGGGTAACACTTCGGGAAAGATGTGAAGCCATGTCCCACTGGAGCACAACTCACTGCTGAAGTTGAGAGGTTTTTGGCTTGCTTTGTGCTCTGGATGACATGTACTTTTTTTGATGGAGCTTTTTCTGAGAACTGCTTATCCTCTTACCAGGCCAGGAGAGTTGAGACAAGTCCTGTCTGTTGTTCTAGAGGAACAGTGCTGAAACAGTCCTCTTTACAGCTGAGAATTCAAGGGGTGTAGGAGCCTGATAATCTGCTGGATAAGAAATGTTGAAAACTTTCCAAGAATATTAGGAAAAGCCAGTTATGTAGGTACTGTGGTGATGACTACAATATAAAATTTTTGACAGAACATACTGAAAAACATCCTATGGATATCCTGTGTCAAAGTGTCTCCATTTAAAAATACTTCTACTGGGGATTTCTAACCATTAAATTTGTATCAAAAAGTAAAAACATAAAACTTTTTAGAACAATGAATGATTATAAAAAGAGAAAATCTAACCTGGAGTTTAAGGTTATAGAATGTATTTAATAATTATGACCCAGTTTAATCCTTTTGGGTAAAACATGTAGCTTCATCTCCTAGGAGAGGCAGAAATCAGAGTATGTGCAAGATTTTATGAGTCATTGATTTAGACTTTTGAAGGTAACATACACTTGAATAAGTCTGGATTAGTACAAAGATATTTTTTGTTAAGACTGGAATTTAATTTGTCATTCTGCAACAGCAGAGCAAGTTCTTTTTTTATTGAATTTTGAAGAAAAACATAACAAATGAGTGGAAAAATAGTAGATATTGAATAGTACTTAAGGCATTTAGGCAAATTGTTGACCTGAAGGAAAAGGATATTATCAGAAGAATCCTAACACAGTAATAATTATATACTAGATTGTAAAAGGAATAAATTAGAAATATTTCAGACTGGAAACCAGAAACTATCCATTCTGTCTCGTGACTTAAGACAGTGATGATACAAGAAGAGATGTAGTGTGAGAGGGTGAAAAAATGAACAGTCCATTATTATGCCAGAGGTTGAATTTCTTTCATCTTTGGCACAAAAGCAGACCTTGCATACTCAGCAAACCATTTGCCTCACTGTGGACAACGTTTGGGAAGTACAGCTAATCACTTATTGTGCTTTAAGTAGCAGAGTAATAACTTCTTAAATTACTCTGCCTCTAGCTACCTGGTGTACAACTATTCCCATGTGAAGATTTTTTTTTTGCGTAGGAATAGGAAGCAACTGGCAGCTGTTTTTAAAGGACAGGAGGATACACATTAATATACTTAGTGAATGCTTTGTTTGTTTGCTTTTTCTGTGTTTGGTTGTTTTATTTTGTTTTGTTTCATTTTTTTCCCTCTCTCCACAGAATGAATGAACTTGTAGGAATAAGCTTTCTGTTTCCCAGCAGCTGCAAGAAATTTTCTCAACTCTGTCCCTGTCTCTTCCAGAGAAAATGTTTCTCATGAAGGTTAAATACATATAAAGAATAAAGTTAATACAATTTAAATAATATAATTTTATTTTTAAAAATACATATAAATAATAAAGACATAAATAAATAGGAAATACTATCAACAGGTTACCAGGTGAAGTTGTGGTTGCCCCCTCTCTGGAAATATCTGAGGCCAGGCTGGATGGAGCTTTGAGCAGTCTGGTCTAGTGGGAGGTGTCCCTGCTTGTGGTAGAGGTGTTGGAATTAAATCATCTTTAAGGATCCTCCCAACCCAAACCATTCTATGATTCAATGATAACAAGCACAGTCATATTTGGGGTTAATAATGTTTTCTTACATGTGATACATTGGTATTTATTTGACAAGTTAGCTAAGCAATTTTTTTTTAATTACTTTGTTTTCAACCAAACACTGGGCAGGGTTGATTGTTGGGATGAGAGGGGGCGAGGAAGGGAAAAGCAAGAACTTGATGCTAGGCATGTATCTGATACAGCAGAATTACAAATATGAAGAATTCATCTTAATATCATCTTTGTGTTTCAGTAAGCACTTTATTAATGAATATTACAGCCTGGCAGAAGATCAAATGTCCCATTGTGTCAGTGAGACATAGCTAAAGTTATGTGAGTGACTTAAAAGGAATTCAAACGCATAGTTGTGTTTAACTGTAGTTCTGTTTTCCTGGGTTTATTAAACACCATTTTTGGAGTAATTTTTTTTTACTAATTGTATCATATCTCAGAGCTTTTCTTCTTAAATACCTAATGCTTCCTCAAATTAATCTACAAATTTCTTTTAAAAATTTCCATATATAAACACAAACAAGAAGCTCAAGAATTTGTCTGTATGAAAAATTCTTCAGTGATATTATGTGACTTAGGCTTTGTATTTATATATTTGGAAATTAAATATTTAAACAAGTAAAAGGCAAACTTGACTGTACAGTGGATGTTCTGAAGCTTCTGATTTACACCCTGACTTCTTCTGCAGTATGTGTTTCCTTCCTGCCATGCTTCATTCCTTTCTTTATTCTGTGCTTTTCTGTGTCTTCCTTATGGTGAACATGAAGTGAAATGAAGTTTTAAAATGCTAGTACTAGTGTTGCTGTTTTTTCCGGAATAACGTATCATTGTTTTGTAAGCTTTCAATGAGTGGGCTTCCATTTTCCTTTACAAAAAATAAGGCAATGGCTACTATTAAAGGTATATACTGTCTTTCAGATGGGCTTTGGCCTCGGTTTGTGTTAATGAGAACAGCTACCCAACTAGCAGTGTCATCTGGATGAAAGTTGTCTGCCTTTAAGAATTAGGGTAGATTTATCTCTAGGGTGCTAAAGGGGAGGGAGCAGCAGCCATTTTGAAGGAAGGTAGAATATTTTTTTTAAGTATTTTTAAACCTCGACCGAGGTATAGAAAACTCTATTTGGAAAGACAATGGTTGTATTACTATGAATATATGCTTTAGAACTACCTAAGCAGATGTTTTATCAGAAATGTGAAAAATCAGTGTTTCTGTATCCCTGAGATTGCTAGAAGATCAGATGCAACCTGCAATTTCTCAAAAAAAAGTATTGTTAACACTTTGTTAATCGGTATTGTTAACATTAATTCCACTCAACGTGCCTTTAAATACTGATAAATCTATCTTCTTCTTTATGCAATGGAAAATGAAGCACTTCTTTAAATCAGATTTTTCTCTTGATTTTTCTAAATATTTTTTTTTCAGACACATGAAGAGGTCCATAAAGTTACTATTTTTTTCTCACTTCAGAAGCTTGGTAACATCTGGAAGAATGATTTATTTTAGAGTAATTATACTTTCTGTGCTCCCATACTAGCCTGTTTAATATTCATGTATTGATCAAATTCAGGCTTGCTTTTTGTTTGTGTCATTTTGAAATCCCCAGTGCTAGAGCTTATGATTCTAGTGGTTCACTTTGTAGAACTATTTCTTTTTTAACCAGTCCATTATCTAAAAGAGATCAAGGAGGGGACCTCTGAACTTGAGTGTAAATCTTCCTAATTTCCTGTGATACCTGGTGCCTCATGAGGACAATTTTAGTTTATTGCCCTCTTTTATATGTTACATGTATAGCAACCATCCACAGCTCAAAATAGATGTGTCCATGTAGTATTAAGTTAGTAATACTGAAGTTCCTAAGGTATTTCACAGTTTCAAGGCTGAAAATTTACTTTGACTTGGAGACTTTGGTTAATTTGCTTTGCATAATATTTTTGGGTCTGTCTTTAGGATTTAGAAACATAGAATGTGTTGGGTTGGAAGGGACTGTACACTTGGGAAGCAGGATTGTGTATTTTAACAATAACACTGAAAGTATAGGCAGCTCAAACAGGGTGAGGGTTTTAACAGGCAAAATGTAGGATCTAAGCAGCTGAAACACTAATGCAACATAAAGAAGGAAAAGACAATAGGGACTGAACTAGATTGGATATTGGTGGGGAATGAGATGTTTAAAGATACTATAGAAGAAAGACTAATAGCATCTTGAGCTGTTGTCCTAGCATAAACATGCTGCACAGAAAATAGAAGAAAAGTCCTGAAGCTGCTAGTTTATGATCAGGCTAGATGAACAAAACATTTGGATAAGCCTGCTTATTCATTGAAACCTAAGTATATTTTTCTTGTATTTGTGTAGAATAATGTTGATTTTTAAAGGGGTGCATGGGCTTTTCTTATGGCAAGGGTTTATGGCTGAACAAGTTGAAGATAGAATGTTTAGCTGCTACTTTGTCTCTTCCCTCAGTCCCAAAAGGGAAAAATAAGCTGTGTTAGCAAATTCTGCAACGTGATTCCCAGTCCTGGATGAATTTAATACATGCACTGTCAGTTAAATATTTTAATCTTGGCTGATGATCATGATGTAGACCACCAAAATACTCTCCTTGCAATAGACAAAATTAGTTTTCAGAGTGAAATAATGACTTCTGTCGTTTGACTTCAAAATAGCGGTGACTGGTATCTACCCATATGTCATAGGGAACACTTTGTGCAGTGTTTTATACCTTGTCTGCACTTTTCCATCTGTGCTTAAGCAGCAACGAGGTGTTTTTGTTTTTTCTCCTTTGGTGTGGACAACTTTTTTTTTTCTAACAGGTAAAAACAAATAAATGACACTCCAGGCTAGACTTGCTGGCCTGTTCTTTTTTTCCAGATTATGTATGTATTCCTCAAAGATTCCCAATTTCCATATCAGTTTTTTTTTTCTTTCATGTAACTGACATAAAATAGCTTCTCTTCTTTGTGTTGTCTGAAGAGTTTCTTCCCCTATCCCTTCTGAAGTAGTTTGTTCTAGATTTGTTGTAGAAACTAGGTTTCTTGGAGCATTTGGAATGATGCTCTCCTACACATAAATTTTCAATTTAGCAACAGCCAGCATCTGTTTATATGGCTCTCCTCTGCATTTTCCCAAGCTTTTGGTCTTCTCTTTTTTAGCAGGGCAAGTATCTCCCTAAACGGAGATCCCTTCCCTCTTCTAGCTTCATCTGATGCCTTTTTCTTTGATCTAACCCACAACTCACACCAGGACATCTCAGAGACAAACAACTGGGCTGAAAAAAGTCTGAGCACAGATAAATAGTTAGTCTCTACTTTGTTTTTTTAAAAATAAAATATGTGATGATTATGAGGCCATTTTGGGCAGTGCAGAGCCATTCAGGCTTGTTTTTTGTTTTCATTCAATCACAGCTTGAATAGTACGGCTTTAGGGACTTAAGAGTATCTGCTTCACTCAGGGCTTGGATGAGAGCCAATTGTCTGCCACTTGATCTGTACACAATGTAAAATTACTTGAAATGGGCTGATAAAGTGCATGGAATGACTGAGGAGTTGGTAACAATGGCACTGTTGCCTATACTTGAATTAATTCTTATTTTGTAGCTTGTTTGGGCAGTCCAAAAATCTTTAATGGGAATATAAATGCTTGCTTGCTCAGCAGGGGTTCACTGTACATCTGTGTGACCAATACAGTTATCCAATTAACTCAAAAGTCATTGAAGGTGTTCTCTGAATCCATAGCAGGTGTTGGCTGTGAGAGCCCTGCATTTACCTCCTTGCCACAGCACTTGAGATCAACTAGAAGCTGAAGTGTTAGTTTTCTGTGTCAGGTTGGAGAGACATAAGTATAGAGGCCTTTAAGAGGAGTTGCTTGGTTGTAAATTTTTTTTTTTAATTTGGATTTTAACAAATATTACTGTAATTTGCATTCTTCTGGCCTTAGAAGACTGGTTGAGCAGGTGGCAGGTGCCACCATTTGGAGGTTTTTCTTTTTTATCTGCACTTGGGATGCAATTTGTGTGTTCTAATAATTTCTGTAAATGAGCCCAGAATTCTGGATATGGAATTTATAAATGAGCATAACAACCAAGTGATAACATTGCTGTGTCTGCAGCTGCTTGTATTTTATGGCCTAAGAGGCACTCGGTGTAAAACTCATCTGTCTTATTTTGCTGATGTTATTTCCATGATCAGTTTTCTATGAGGAGTGATAATGCTGGTATCAGCCTGGCCCTAGGGGTACAGTATGGATGTGTGAAGGTACAGATTTGCTTTTAATAATTAGTGGGGTGGGTCCGCTTGCAAAAGTATTAGATAGCAGGTAAATCCCAGATAAGAAAGTATTTAAAATTGACAGGAGAGAAGCAGAGAGGGAGAGAGAGAAAACCTCCAAAACCTTTAATGGTAGTTTTATCAACAGATGAAGTGGAACACTCATTAATGATGCTAGAATATTTTTTCTGTGAAATCTCATTTTATTTCAGTTCTTCCTATTACTATATTAAAAAAATATTTGTTGCCATTTTGTTTCCATAAGTGAAACTAAATTATGTGCTGGCATACCACCAGAGAAGAATGTCTTTGTGCATCTCTTAGAGCATCCAGGGACTTTGTTTGCAGTAGAGTAACTTCTATCTTTGATTTTATTTTTAACATCTTGTAGTGTGCTGTTAGCAATAAAGGAAAGTGTAATAATTTCTAGGCATCCACTGAAAAGCCTGTGTGAACGAGTGCATATGGAATGTATCAGCTGATCACTTTATTCCAAGCTCTGTGGATTTTGTTTTGCCATAAAATCCTACATTGTTAATATCTGTTTATATAGTCCAAAAGTGAGTGTAAATGACTGAGAGCTGCCTTCTAAATTTCTCCATGTACCAGGGGAAAAAAACCAGACTACTAAAGGATAAGCTTTCTCCACAAAGCTGCCCAAACCTTTAGTCCCTTCTATCCAACAACAATTTTTGTGGTGTAGTTTATAACTTTTATTACTGACATCACAAATGTGTTATCACAACCTGTAATGAAGTATCCTGTTCTTGTTGAACCATATTGGGTCAGGGTGTGGAGAGAATCCATGAGGAATTGGAAGTGTACCAATCCTTAAGAAAAAAAGGTACATACTTTCTTTTAACTAGTGTAATATAAAGTAGTCTGTACTCAGAGACTTGCCAATTTTTTTTTCTGAATTTTCTTAAAGGGAGTCCCTTTCAGAGAAAGGTTTTTGCAGTGTTCTGAAAACCTGGTTGAGTGCTGCAGTAGGTGTTGTTTTTCATCACACTGTGCTGCTGTTTTTTGGACTGTTTGATCTTTTGTGATGCCTTCATACAGTTTAAACATAGATGTGCTGGAAAAGATTGTGTTGTGATAGCCCTAATATTACAGGGTTAGCCTTCCTCCTCTTGTTTGAAATCTTTAAAATCCATAATAATATAATCAGTATATTTCATAATTTGTATGATCAAAACCAATGTGATAATGTTGCCCCAAAAGGTCTGTTTAAAAATAACAGTGTGATTGTATAGTTGAAAATTAAGAAGCATAGCTTGTAATCATGTCAGAATTTATTTATTGTAACATGAGTGGGTCTTTCAGTCATCAGGTAGATATTCAATATTTTCAGCTTTTAGCCACTGTTTGGTTCCGGGTCGGACTTAAAAGCTATTTTTCTAAGTCTCAGTAGCCTTTTTCAAGACTGCACTGACTGCAGTCTTGACTGATAATTTTGTGCACTAGGATGCTCACTGGTGTTTTATTGTAGGTTGTTGGGTTGGTTTTTAAGTGGAGGGGAAAAAAAAATGTACCCCAGGGATTATTTTGGTTGAGGCTGTCATCCCCTCAGCTGGAGAGCTGAGGCACAAAGGGAAAGATGCACATGGCCTAGACAAGAACTGCTATGGACTTTTGGTCATGAGATCCAAGAGACTCGATCAGTAAGCTTATTCTCCAGCACACTACAGCTCTGGAGCTGCGCAGAACCTGGGAAGTTTCCCAGCTGCAAGCCTGGACATTTCTGTGGCAGGTGAACTTTTGCCTGTGTTCAAAGGTGAGGTTGGGTGGGCAGAGAAGTCTCTTGGTAGCTGTGATCTGAGGAGCATCACCTGCTTGGGATGTACAGTGAAAAAGGAAGTTTTGTGTGGTCCTTGAAGTCACATAGTGGAGCCATTTGTGGACATATGAGCGTTTCAAAGACATGTCTTGAGAGCCCTGAGAAGCAGCTACTTTGGGTGTGAGAACTGAGATGCTTTTTGGACGTTTCTTTGGGAAGAACAAGTGGGATACTTGTTCTTCGTAGCCAGGTGACGGTCACTGGTATCTTGCAACCGGTCCACCAGAGCACAAGGATGTCAAACTCATTCAAGTAACGATTTTTTTAACTTAGGTTAAGAAAAAAAAAATAAAAATCCAGTTTCTCTCTTTTATCCTGTTTTCACAAATTCTGAGGCTTTATATCTGAAGTGTGTGTAAAGAAAGAAAAATGTCAAGTTGAAGCTCTCCCATGGTACAATGTTTAATCCTGAATAGTTGGAAGTGTGCATTAGTGGTAAACAAGGGGACAGCTTTAATGTTGCACAGGTCTTAGTGGTATTTCCATAGGTGGCACTATGGTCTCCAGGGAGGATAGGATCATAAAATGATGCTCACATTTTTCTTCGTGGTTTTTTCTTTTTTTTGTCACAAACCTCTTGACCCCCGAGTTCCTGATGGATGTGGGTTTTTTGGCAGTCTCCCTGTTGTGCTCGGACAGGATCCTGTGCGACAAGTGGCACAGGCAGCTCAGGGCTGTCCCCCACCCCCACCTCAGGCAGAGCTGTTTCGGGGTGTGCTGGCGGCGGCTCCCGGTACCGCAGCACGGAGGTGTTGGCCCGCCTGGGGCTGGCGGGTGTTTCCGCTGAGTCGTTACCGGTGCCGGAGTGGTCATTAAGAGGAACAAAATTAAGGAAAATGAAACGTTACTTTTCGATGTACATTTGGAGAAAAGTAGAGGCAGGACGTTAAAAATAAAACCCAGGTATGCGCAGCGCTTTCCACGCCTGATTTGTAGCCCGTGTAAGAAAGAACTGATTTAATACTTAATTCTTTGTGACAAAAATGATTCAGAGCCATATTTTTCAGGGCGTTTGATCCGAAGGTTTCCGAGGGTGTCCGATGCAGCTTAGATAACTAATCGGGAAGACCAACCGTGCCATAAACCCTTTGTTCCGATTTTTACCCCTCAGAAACTCACCTCCGCGCACCCCCTGGCAGCGGTGGCCGTGAGACCCGCTCGGTAACCGTGCCGGCTCCGGATGAGGGGAGCCGCCCCCCCCGCCCCGCCCGCGGAATGGTTCCTCCCGCCGCCGTGCCCAGTCATGTGCGCGGCGCGGGGCGGCCCCGCTGCCTCCCGCCTCGTCCCCTCAGAGCGCGGCTGGGCCGGCCCTCGCCTCCCCTCGCACAGGCACGGCGGCTCTGCGGCCTCCTTCCGAACAAAAGGGCTCAGGGAGATAGAAGCCTCTGGTAAAGAGGAGTTTGGAAAGCGAGGGCAGGCGGTCTCGGTTGTGAATATTTTCTGATTTTTCCAGAAATCAAGCAGAAGATTGAGCTGCTGATGTCAGTTAACTCTGAGAAGTCGTCCTCTTCAGAAAGGTACAGCTGCATCTCTTGCATGAGCGGGTCATGGTGTAGCATTGCCAAGCAGCGGCGCAGGGCTTTTTTCTTTTCCTTGTCAAGTTTGCTGGCATTGTTTACGTATTTGCATGCTGTTTATTGTACCGTATCCGTTCAATCTCTCTCTCCTTTTTTTTTTTTTTTTTTTTTGTTTGTTTGTTTTCTTTTTTGTTAAGTTTTGTGCGTTTTTGCAGAGATTTCTTTTTTTTTTTTTTTTCTTTTGCCTTTAATGAAGGCTCCTGGGCTGCAGCATGCAGATCATACCACAGCAGGCTGCTGGTTTGTGTGTGCTGGTGTTGCAGACCTCGCTGGCTCTGGCTGTCGTGCAAGCAGCATCTCGATGTCTAAATTCGGTGTTGAAGACCTCGCGTTTTCGTTGTGTTGCAGGAAACCGTTCCACGGTTGCGGAGGGTTCCTTGCAATTTAGATGCGTAGGAAATATAACTTGGTGAAGCGTTTCATGTACTGTTATGTGGAAAGGGAGTGTCCTTTGCAAAGTAGCTCAGGAATCGCAAATCCTCCAATTAGTCACATTCTGTAAGATAGATGTGATCCTTGTTCAAGTCTGTGCTAGGAAATGGAGCAGTCGCTGCATGCAGTAATGGTTCATGCCTGCAGGTAAGGACAAAATGACTCAGAAGTGTTTTTAAAGCAATTATTTTATCTGTCAGTCAGATTATTACAAATTCAAGTAGCTGTTTCGTTTTAAAGAAATATTTCAAGGACCAAATGCACATTAAGTTTTCTGATGTGAAATAACCTCTTGGTGATTATTGTTTTTTTAGATTTAAAATGATTCAGCCCTGCTCATTTCTGATTTTCTTCCAACTGAATTTCAGGAGGTTTTTTTTTTTTATTTTCAAAATGTCTTAAATCCAGGGCAACATAATACAGTTTTCCCAAAAATTATTTTCAGTAATCAGCCAAAAGTATTGGACTATCTAAATGGTCTATTTTGCCATTTTAATATTGGATGTTGGCAAAAAAAATAAATTCAAAATTCATTTCAAATTCTCGTTGTATATTTAGCTGAAATTATTACCTAAAGTACATTTATGAATGGCTTAGCATAGAAAGACATGATAATACACTGAAAGCTATCTTAAGAAAATATGCTGAAAGACATCTTTCAAAATGAATGAGTTCTGTGTGGCATGCATAGCTTTAAAAACCAAAAATTAGCTGATTAATTCGATTTATAAGTATATTTGTGTTCAGTATGTACAAGCAACCTGCATTGCTTTTCAGCAGCTGTAGTGTAACCAAATATCAGCAATGAGGGATACAGAAAATGGTGGGGGGTAATGGGTTGTTAAGTCACCTTTCCAAAATGGAGAAATATAAGAAAGGCTTTGAGATACATTTTATTTATTTATTTATTCAAAATTAAGACTTGTGAAAGAAAACGTTAATGTTTACTCGTTTATCTCTATCCCACCCTGATGCCTAAAATTTTAAAATCCAAGACTAAGAAAATGGTGGTGATAGCAGAGGGGAATGATGGTGTGAAAATAGTACAGGAAACAGGTGTTAACTTGATTTTTGGAAAGGCTTTTGTTGGTATTTCTGTGAGGGAATTGGGTATATAAAATGAAAATTTATTTTATCAAGATGATTGTCATACAGCAGTCTGATCAGTCTGTTTTTGAGCAAAACGTGCTCCTAGTTGAACTAATGGTCATCCTGTATGGATAGGTCCCTATAAAGAATCAGAACACAGAAATAGAAAAGATGCATTTGTCTGAGATCTATTGAAATGCCATTTATTAAAAAGATTTTATAGCAGCATATTGGGTTATCTTTCAATAAAGGTTAAAATGTGAATGTTTTATATGCATTTAGATTTCTTTTTAGGATATAAATATGTGGTACTGTTCACCTGGAGACTGATTTGACAAATAAGCTGCACAGTTTATGTGGTCAGTTACATGTGAAAACAACTTTGTGTATTAGTTGAGATTTATTTTTTTTTTGTAAATAACCACATTCTTTTCACCCATCTAAAAATAGACAAATTTTTTTTGTAAGCTGTTATGAAACAGTGCTGTCTATCCTATTAGCTGCCAGTTCCTTTCAAGGGCCTTTCAAAATTACTGTGTAAGATGTTTTTCATAAATAAAAGTGTAGTATTGAGTGTCTGAACTGCTAAACTGACCTCAGTCTGCTGTATAGTAAAAATTGCAGTGTGTGTACATACCATACAGGCATGCAAATATGCATGGTTTTGACAGACACAGAAAGGGAATTCATACTTGCTTATTTTTATATCAATTTTTACCCTTACTCCTAGTGGTCGAGCTTCTTGAGAAGCTTGAGTTCTCCATGTGGAAATGCCAGGTGGAAGATCTGAAAGAATCTATGTCTTGTTTCCTGATTTCCACACAAGCAGAGGCTGTTAGTGCTTGCATAGTGGAAGGGGAGGTGCGCGGTGCATTTACAAAAACTGATGGAATGGGAATAGAGAAATAATGAGGGAGAAGCCCATTACTTTCCTCTGTCTTGGATTGGTCTTTGTTTTTACAAGACAGTTTAGTGTTTGTAGGTTTTCCTTCTCACTTATCAAGTTCAACATGCTGTCCTATCCTAGAGGAAAAAATTCTGAGAAGAAATCTGGAATTTAATGGGTGGTTTGGCTGTTGTGGAAGCTCAGCACATTAGAAATCCTGCAGTGTTCTCTTAGGATAGTTGATTGTTAGGTTTTTAAGAGGCTTTTAGGAAATGTTAGCAAGAAAGCAAGATACCAGATCTTTTGTTTAGGATCCTCTGAGGAGTTACAAAGACATTGAAAGGTAAATTTATACAAACCTGTGATATTTTTCATAGTGATATTCTTTTTTTTTTCCCTCATACTCGCCCCCCCCCCCCCCCCCCAGAAAAACCGTAATTGTAGATGGAGGGGAATAAGGTTTCTGTGTTTTAGTGTATTGTAGGATATTTCATTGAGCAGACACAAACAGCATCAATAAGTCCTGATTTCTGAGTAGTTAATACTACCCCTTTATGTGGTAGCAGCCTGTGACAAAGTCCTCATTGCTTGTTGATAAGGTCACCAGGGTAACTACGAATGGGCTTGTGTGCACATGTACAGTTACAGTGGATCAGGTAACCTACTGTCACTTGTTACACTGAATTGATTTGTTTGGATGTCTGAGATTTAAGCCTACAGTATATTTTAAGTGGAAATGTTTTCTTAAGGCATGCTTACAATGGTTTCATTATCTAGTAAGTAGTAATTTAACCACTGTGTACCCTCATGTTCTTTATGTTTCAGTGGAGGCTGCATGAGGTTACTTGTTCCAGCCTTGCAAATGTCATTAGAAAGCAAGTAGCAGCAGCCAGATGGAGGAGGGTGGTCTGTCAAGAACCCTCCAAGAAAGCAAAAATACTTTCATTTCTCTTGTATGAGTTATGCATTCTTCCCATATAGTATAGTACAGTCAGTCTTTTGATCTGTGTAGATTTTCTTTTTTTCCTTTGTAAGGGCTTTGCAGAACTCCTCGCAAGTTTCTGTTTCTTTTTTGAGAAAAGTTGGTGGATTGCATTCTGCTCTTTAGACTGCAAACCTCATGTATGTAGTATTTTTCTTTTACAAAGAACTTGGTATTTTTTAGCTCTGATTTTGGATTCTAAATATGTCATCTTAGCAATGCAGTTTGACCACAGGATATTTACTGGTGAAGGTTATTGGCAAGATTGATAAGTCTGAAGTATTTGACCTACTCTTTTGCTGTCTTTCTGCAAAGGCTGCATGTGCATGTTTTTTGCAATGAATTTTGGCTTTTTTAAAAACAATTAACAGCCACTCATGAGCGGTCTTAAAGCAAGTAACTTATATGTGTAATTAAATTTTGAGTAGTTTTATAAACAAAAGGGAAGATACTTTCAAATGAGAGTAGTACAGCAAAATTTGTGTTATTCAATGTATACAGGTATTTGGGGAGGTGTGGTGCAGGCAGGGTTTAGGGACAACTGCTGTGCTGGGGTTTTTTTTTGTGTTTCTTATTTTTGTTTTTTGTTTGTTTGTTTTTAGCCTTGGGCTATGTATACCTTGCTCTTTTTGTAATTTATCTTTGCAGAACAAATTAATGTATTTCTGAATCCTTTTACATGGTTTCTTTGTTATGTCTTGCCAAGAATGCAGTCAGGGATAAAGGAAAGGAGGAAGAAATCTAAAATAAGAGGCACTGTGAAACAAGTTATGGTACTGAAGGATTCCTTCAGCTTAGGGTGCTGAAGGATTTTTTCAGGTTTAGGAACATATGTTTTTTGTGTGTGTGTGTGTTTTTATTTTCAAATTTAATTTAATTGTGGATGCACCACTTCTCCTAAGGCAGAGAAGTGTCACTTGGAATGAAGTACAGAAGTAAAACACACCTTTAAAAGTTAAAGGACCATCAGCTTACAACATTCAGTATGAGCTGACATTGCTGTGTGCCAGATATATGTTTTGTAATAATTATTAGATAATAGGGCATTGTAAGATTTTTCTAATGAACATTGAAACAGAAAATCATTATCAGAATGATGCAAGTATTTAATGAGTTCCACTAACTTTTAAACACATTTTAAAAATACCATCTTTAGCTGTCTTCCTGCTTTATTTTTTTAAAGAAGGGCAAATTTGTTTATTTTTTCAGTTCTATTTAAATAAATATAACAATGAACAGTGTATATTTCCACCTTTATTCCAAATGGCAAGCTAATTAGTTGTGCATCAAAGTATGAAGGAATTCATCCCATCTTAATGTGGGCCCTAAACTATTTGTCCAGGGACACATTTCATTACAGCATAAGACTGTTTTGTGACAGTGTATCTGTATATCTTAGACCAGATACTTAATTTTAGATTACTAAAATTTGACCAAAATAAATCCTTTGCTTCGTGTATTTTCGATACTAAAGGTTTCATGGGGTCATTGTTTTAGTGAAGTATGAAGTTGCTGTAGAGACAAGGAATGCTGCAACGTGTCTTGTTTTTTGCTTGTTTAGAAAAAAATAAATCAAAATAGCCTAAGTAGAAGAAGTCATTTGTGGAGCAGATTTTTCACTCAAGGTAATATTTTTAGAGGACACAGCAGTCTTTTTAGAGATGATAATGCCTGTGTCAGTTCATGAACAGGCTTTGAGAAGATTTAGAATTTGAATTGTATTTTATTTTTCAGTTAGACTTTATTTCAGTGTCTGGAATTTCTGCTATATGTAAGAAAATAATGCACTTTGATATTTAATCACAAGTGAAATCTATCTTTAATATCCCCACTCTTCTAGATGATCTTCTGTGCGCTGATTTTTTTTTTTTTTTTTAAATTATTTTATCCTTAAGAGCTTTTCATCATGAGTTATTTGTTAGATATTTTTTACAGCCAAGTTTCTCATACAGCTACTGAAAACACAAGTCTCAGGATTTGGCTCTTGTTGTTGGAACTAAGAAGAGATTTTTGGGAAAGGGAGAGACTAGATGCTGGGGGGTTGTGTGACGTTTTCCTATGTGAGAACTGTTAACTGGAAACCAGTTCAAGCAGTCAAACACAGTTAATGGTTTAAAAAAAAAAGTATGTAAAGAGTTTGAAAACTATGAGTTGAACAATATGCTTTCTGCAGTAAATGTGTATTCTAATTCTACCTCATGGTAATTTGTCAATGAAAAAGTAGTGGGTCATTTTAAACAAAGCCTTTTGTATTAAAATTTCAGTCTGCGTTATGACTTGAAATTTTTTGCCTCATCAGTAGCCTAATCATGACTTCAAAAAAATATCCACCCCAGGCCCCAAGACAGAGTGGATTCCTTTAACAGGAAAGTTACCTGTTAAAGCAGTGTGTACCTATGCCAGATGACTGCATTTCTGTTGTTGTTGTGCTGTGTTACAGCATTAATTCATTCGTAGCTTTCTGCATCTTCACCTCATATATTTTATATTATTACAAATAAGTAATAAAATATTGAGCTGTTCCTATAATTCTGTAAATTACTGTGATTTGATACGTATTTTCATTGATCTACGATTGATGTAGTTACCAAGAGATGCAAAGCAACAGGTGAAGCAAATATATGCTGATTTAAGAATTCAAATTCATTGCATATCTTTTGTATTACAAGAGTATTGTCAGGAAATTGTGGCATCTCTCAGCTTGTGAGTTGTTGTGAACCCTGCCATGCAGTTTGGAAGATATCCATTAGTATTTCCATTTGGATGAAAAATGTCTTTTCTGTCCAAAGGGTGTTGTGATCAGGTCTTTCATTCTGTCTTGTGGAATTTTATGCTCCTGAGCCAGTGGCTGCCCCAGGTGCTTCTGTCTTTACTTGAAGACTCACCCTTAGGCTTGGGTAAACTGGGATAAAATCCAATTGCCTTGAAAGTAAACTCATCTGGGACACCTACCAAACTTACTCTGCTGGCTGTGACTAGATAGGTAGTGAATTGATGTTTCCCTTTCTTTTGCTTCTCTCTTTTCTTCTCTTTTTATTCTTGGAAGGTCCAATTATGAAACAAAGATGTGCAGCTCCAGGCTCTGCCTCTTATATATGCTGCAAATGAAGGAGTGCCCGTTCTTTGCTGTGTTTGTCTTACACAGCTTTCCTTGTCTGAGTATAGCTTTAGGTCAGTCAGACTGGTTAATTGGTTTTCCTCTATGACTGCACAATGTTCAAGACTGGAACCACATCCCATGTAGATGTTTGTATGAAATTCTGGCCATTGTATTTAACAGAGTGTTGAGAAGGCACTTTAAATAACCTCTCTTGTATTGATAAACATGTCCTAATTCTAACTTTATCTTGTTGTTTGTGTTAAAGCAACAGGTGCTTGTAAATGTGCATTACTCTCATTTACTGAAAGATTGTATTTTCTTCTCTTGAAAGCTTGTGAAACATCTGTGTCCTACTGTTTTGCTGTTAATCTTGAAGACTTTTTTCAAAACCTGGAGCAGCATAATTCTGTGAAAAGAATGAGAATTTTTTGAAGCTGCTTCTTATTTGGAAAAATGTCATTGGAAGAAACTGAAACACTTGAAGAATTCAGTGCTTTGTTTCAATGAAGCAACTTCCTATGCCCCAAACCTACTGGGATGTTCAGAGCCTTCCTAAGAAGACGAGGGCTTCTCCGTACTTCTATTGCTTGTTAGTGCTGTGTATGGAGATAGAGTAGTGCATCTCTTCTTGGGGAGCAAAGAAGACTATATTAGTTCAGAAACTCTTCTTAAGCTATGCATTTTTTCTGTCTTGTCAAAGCTTAAATATTAGCAGTAGTTCTAGCAGAAACTGAGGGAACTGGTTTTGTCATTAGTACTGCTAAAAAAAGTCAATTTTATTTTCTTCGTAACCACTGTATTAGAATATCCAGCAGTGTTGTGGGTTTTTGGGGTTTTTTTGTGAAGGTGGAAAGGGGGTCTGAAATTTCTGTGGGTTTCAGTGGACAGCTGTTTTGTTATTCTGTATTCAGCATCAGGACCTGCAGATTCTCATCTGTCATCTTCAGCTGCTGTGGCCACTGTCCACAGAAGCTTTCAGTTCCCTGCCATGCCCAGATACCATAGACATATCCACGTCTGTTTATGCCATGCCGTGAACTGGAAAGGAAGACACTGGGAATTAGCTCTGCTCCTCATGAATCCTTCTGTAAAAGGATTACCTTTACCCATAGGAGACCACGTGTTCTGGTTTCCTCAGAGTGGTGCTTTGTCATCCCCAGTATGACAGTGTAAAGCCTTTCTGACATCTCCTGTTACATATGTGATAAGAGTCAGGAATTTCTACTGCTGGTTGGTGTTTTAGCTATGAGAGGTGTCTGCTTCCAAGAAGGCTGTCACACAGCTTTGGACTGGGCCTTCCCTACAAAAAAGATGATCAACCACAGTGATTCTGAAGTTGCTAGTATTTGAAGTTTCTCCTCAGGAAAATCTGTTGATAGCCTCCTCTAAGGCAAACTTACCAAATATGTTCCTGAAAGTTATTTTACATCTACTCGGTTTCATCTATATTTTTGCTTTTTTTGTCTTACTTTTCCATTAAAATGGTGAACAGTTGAATCTTGGCTTAGAAAAAAAGCACATAGGAAAGATCCAGTCAAGAGTCATTTCAAGTGTGTTTAGCACAGAGGAATTTCAAGGGCTATTAAAAGAGCCGGAAGACATCCAACTGAAGAGAATGGTGCCTGAGAATGCTAATACAGTTTTTTACTATAATTGAAATCCTCACTGGTTTACAAAATGCCTTTGCAACTCTGCATGGAGTGTGTTCTAGCAGATGCCAGGACAGCTTAAATAGGTACCTCAAACCTATTTGACTACCTCAAACTTGAACCTTGGGCAGATTCATCACTCCACTTTCAAAGTGTTACTGATAACTTTGCTAAAAAACTTGTTAAAGGTTTGTGTCCTTTTAGCTATGCCAGTTGTTAGAGGTAGCCAAATGTGGAAGGCTTTGGGTCCCAGGGGTCCTTTTTCTTGTCACAGCTAAATAGGTGAGAGCAAGACTGCTGCTCTCTGCAGTTCTGTGTCCCTAGGGTCTGCCAGTGATGAGCTCCCTGTTTATTCCCAGTAGGTGTGTGTGCATGCACACACGCTCACACACAGAAAATGCATACACAGCTGGCCACAGAAATCAAGAGACTCAAACCAGTGCTTTTATTGGCACCCATATAAACACACAAAGCACTCAAGCAAGAACTGCACAGACAGCCCAGTCCTGTTCCTCCTTTCCAGCATCTCAGGATGGAAGTCCCCTAGTTGCATTTTTAGAGAAACTCACAGACATGCTGTATGGGTTCCCTAGTAGCTGTTTTTCTGTAGTCTGTGTAGTTGCTGAAGCCTTGAGCCACTGATGTGCCCCAGACCCATGAGCCCCCAAGGTTTGCATTCTCACTCCAGTTGATGGCACTTAGACCTCTTACCTACCTGCTGGCCAGTCTAGTTTGATGTTGGCTTGAGTCCACACATACACACTTAAAATAGAAAGTGCATCCACAAAGAAGACAGAAATAGGGTTTAATGACAACACAGGGTATACGTTCATGATCAAGGGCAGGGCCCAGTCAGACAGCTGCACTGACCAGCCACCCAACAGTACTGATCCTGCCCCACTTATCCTTTTCTCCTGCTGTTTTCCCATACTTGTTTCTTCCTTATCTACCTTTATCCCTGTCTTTGTCTGCTTCTAGTGCCTTCTCCTTAACATTAGATCTGCCATATTCTCACTATCCCAAGATATTCTTCCTCCCAGAATCCCATAATAAGTCCTGTACCCTTAAGGTAGTAACCTTTATTTATTTTATTATAATACTTTATTTTATTATAATAAAATAATTTATTATGTAAACACTTTTCAAAGTGTTTCTGGTGAGAGAGTTTCCTCCTTGGCTCACCTTGATGTTTCACACTGGGGGAAATAGGGTCTAGCTGATGGTCTTGGGAGTAGCTGATTCATGTGCTCCCCTTTCACTGATTAGATTGTTAGGGTTACTCTGCCTATTGTTTTTCTGCTGATCCTTGCTGGATCTGTTTCTGTTATGATTAGCCTTTAATCATATAGCCTAACACTGGTACTCCAGGGGCCTAGGCAACCAGATCTTGGTCTGTCTGGATTTTTGGCAGTCTGACATCGGCATCTGAAAGATAGAGATCAGCTGAGGATACTAAACACACACTTCCTTTGCAGGAACACACTTCTCAGTCTCATGGAAATTTTATATCGTGAAGTTTTGTCTATGACACAAGTCCTGTTCAGCTTTCAGACCTGTATTTCTGGAGAGAAAATGTGAAGTATCTTCTCACAGTGTGTTGAATATCTACTCTGTGCTTTGAACTTAACACCTTCTGGAGATGTTAAGTTCATAGATCCAATGAAGGCAAAACTCATCCGTGACCAGAAGCAGACAGTGCTACTTACTCTGCTGAGCTTGTCCTCTGTGCTTGTTGCAGAAGCAATTCAAGGCAACACAGTACAGGCACACATAATATTAGTAAGGAGTTCTTCAGCATGAACTGACTCAGACTAGACATCCTGCCTCTATATGTTCTGGTCTGATAGTATCAGAATCAAAGAGTATTTCTTGGGCCAGTTTAAAAAATGGCAAACTCGGTCATATATATCCTTGTTTAGAAGGGCAGTAATGTCTACAAGGTGTACAGGAAGGCCAGTCCTTAATTTGATCTGCAAGCATCAGGTTTGCTCAGTTCCTTTGCAAGGTACATGAACAGGCAAAAAACACAGACCCACAACATGTATAGCCAATATTTGACTATCTGACATCTGTATTCAGAAAACCTGGCATATATTATTTCTACTGTAAGAGCCCAAGAGCTAGCTAATACTTCAGGCTTTGCCAAGTTGCTTCTGTCAGAAGAGAAATGAATTATGTGATTTGAGGATTGCAAGACTTCTCTGTGTGTGTGTGTAGGTGGAGTCCTGTTTATTTACAAAGAATGTAAACAGAGCTCTCTTTGCTTGAGCAGAGTAGAAACAAATACAACAAGCAGCTATTTTGCTGATGTTTTCAAGACTGCCTGCCTAGCAAGTACTGTACTAAAAAAATGCCAAGCCCCTAAAACTCAAAAAATAATACCCTAAAAATGGCACACAAATCTCCTGAGATCTTTACAGTTGTTTCCCTGCTTAAAACTCAGAGGCATGTGTAACTGTAGCAGTTTTTCCCAAGTCCTTTAATTTTGTAATTGTTATTTATACAATTCTTAGTTCTTCACACACTTTACAGTCTAACTAGTTTTGATGTGCAAGCACTTTGGACAGTGCTTTGTTTGTTTTTTTTTTTAGCAGCTGTGGTGTAAAAGACCTAATGTTCCTTTTTTACTCTAGACTAAAAGGAGGGTATTCATCCCAACCATCAGTTTTTATTGCAGAATACAGAATTCTTTAGAGAGCAGTTAGATCACAGACATTGTTTTTCTGGAATAACAATTATGTACCTAAAATAAAACTTTAAAAAATGTCTTTATGTGTTCCATAATACCTTTACTCACTTTCTGGACCCTGTAGTTTGTTCCCAGGTCACATTACATGTCGTCTGATGACTCCTGCCCTTTACTGCAAATAGCTCCAGTCTTGCCTTTCTTGAGAACAGATGTTAGCTTCTCCAGTATCTGTCTTCCCAGGCTTCCCCATGCCTTCACGGGACTTCTGTAGGGCAACAACGTTTAGATTTAGTCCATCTTGGATTTTTTTTTCTTTTTCTTACTTCTAAGTGATTGCTTTTCTTCTCTAGAAAGCCTTAGTCTAGGTTATCGCTTGATACTTCATCACCCTGCTCTATTGGTCTAACCCTGTATGAATCAGCAGGAACTGACATTCATGTTGTCTTCCTTAACTCCTGAAACCTTCTGAGACTCACGATTTCTTGACTCATTAAACTTCTTTTAAGACCCTGTTGTTTTGTCTACAGCGAGCTGTTCATGTGTGTACTGCCACCTGCAAAAAGTAACTTGAAATTTTGTTTCAGTGGAGTTTTACATGCAAATAATGTAACAGGAGGTTTATCCCTGAGCTTCCCCTTTACCTCGCACTGCGTCGTGATTCTTGTTGTCCCTCACAATTTAGGTGCCATCTGTTCACAGTACACCATCCTCTGTTTGCTTCTGCCTTTGATTATTTGCTGGTTATTTGAAAATCTATTTTGAAATATTGATACATTGAATTACGTGAAGTGAAAGTTACAGACCTAAAAATACAGTAGTAAAATATTTTTGATGTATGTTTTATAGTAATTTAGTTATCATCTTGCAATGGCTAGAGTTCACAATACTAGTAGGAGAAATAACAAGATTTATTATTATGTAGCAGAAAGAAGGTCCAATTATTTATGGAAGGGCAAAAATGTTAGAGGCTTAAGATATATTAAATATATTTAGCACTGATTAAACAGTAGCACTGTCTGCTGTTTAGCTTGACTTTAGCAAGACTTTTGGCACTTTTTTCTATGATGAACTGAGGAAGTCTGGGCTATCAAAGTTGACAGTGAAGTGGATTGAAATCTGGCTGAGCTGTTGGGCTTAAAGGGCTGTGGTCAGTGACACTAAGTCCAACTGGAGGTCTGTCACTAGTAGTGTACTCCAGCTGTGCTGTCATCCCTCACTGTGGCCTGTACTGTTCTGTTTAATATTTTCATTTATGACCTGGCTGAGGGACAGTTGCTGCATCCTCAGCAGTTTTGGACATGATACAAAACTAGAAGGAGTGATTAATGCACTAGAGGGTTGTGCTGCTACTCAGAAGGACCTTGACAGGCTGGAGAAATGAGCTTGCATAAACCTCCCAAAGTTCTGTGCAGGGCAGCGCCATGCCCTGCACCTGGGCAGGAATAATCCCAGACACCAGTGCAGGCTGGGGGCCCACCAGCTGGAAAGCAGCTTTGGAGGAACAAGCATGGTAAACAGCATGTTGAACATGAGCTGGCAAAGCATGAGACAAAGCATTGCCAGCAAGTCAGGGGAGGTGAGCCTTGCCCTCTGCTGAACCTTGGTGATAAACACAGGAGTTCTGTGTCCAGTGTTGGGCTCCCTGGTACAAGGGAGCTCTATGGAGAGATACTGGAGCAGGCACACTGAAGGGCCACAAAGCTGGTGAAGGTCTTGGAGCACCCATCATAGAAGCAAGGGCTGAGAGACACTTGGGGTGGTTCACCGTAGAAACAAGAAGGTTTGGGCAGATTTCACTTGTGTGAATATATATAAATACTTGATGGGTTGGTGTAAAGAAGACAGATTCTTCAGTGGTGCCCAGCGACCAGAGCGAAGGCAGAATCCACAAACTAAATCACTCTAGTGCACTCCATTTGGGTGTAAGAAAAACTTTTTATTGAACACTGGCACAGGTTGCCCAAAAGGACTGTAGAATCTCTGTCTTTGGAGACATTCTGATATGACCCTGAGCAGCCTGCTCAAGGTCACCCTGCTTTGAGCAGTCAGGTGGGACCAGGAAACCTCCAGAGGTACCTTCCAGCCTCAGCTGTTCTGTGACTGTGGGGAAGCAGTATTTGGACAAAGCTTGCTTCCTGAAATTCGGATAAAACTAGAACAGTAAAGACACATACTAGAGGTTTTTTTTGTTTCTTGTTTTTTTTTTAATTTTTTTTAATTTTTTAAAAAAAAATCCTTCTTACATCAGTAATTTTTTTTTCCTGACATATGTACTTAAATGGCAGTCCTGGGTCCAGTTTCATTTTTAGCTGGTCATAGTCATTTGTGTTGAATACACCAGTTTAATGTAATTTACATATGAGCACATAGCTTTCTTTGATACTGTTCTGCATTTCCTTATTTATTGTACATAAAGTCAAACCCTGTAAAAAAAGCCTGTCCAAAAAACATCTGTTTGGTCCAGTTCTCCCTCAGAAATTTGTTTCCCCTTCTACAGTAACTAGGGCTTCACTAGCTTTACAGTATTAATTCTTTGTCTTTTTCTTCCTGCTGTTTTTAGACTTTGCTGTTTAGTTGTTCTGCAGGCAGGGAAAGGATTTGGTCTCAGATCTATAGGCAGATGTTTTACAGTAGACTTAAGAGAAAAGTAATCAATAAGGGAGACAATTTTCTTAATCATTTGGCCTCAGAATTTCAGAAGTTCCAGCATCTTGATTTCTGATACTCCGAGTTATTCATAATTAATTATGCTTTTCAGCTATTAAACATTCAGCAGATTCTAAAATAAAATTTGGGTTGGGAGAGGGATTGTTTATTCATTTATTTATGGTAAATTCATATCCTTCATTGTGACAGAAAAATTATATTAATATTTGTTATATTAATTAATTATATTAATAATAGTTTATCTGCTTCAACACACATCACTAATATACTTGTCATACACCAAGTAATAAAGAAACTTTCCCCTTTTCTCAATCAATCTCAACTTTATTCATTGGTAACAACCATCATTTTAGTTTCTGTGGAAATTACTGTGAAGTAATAACTTGGCAAATGGAAAAATTTTCTTTATATAATTAAACACCTAGAAGGTTATTTTTATCTGTGATTTGTACCTTCTACCTTTGAAGTTGATACTAGCACATTCTAAGTAATAGAATGCAATCTATGGGTACTCAAAATTACTGAAAAAATAAGACACTTATTGAGTAGCTCATTTACAGGAGTTTTGCAATAGTACTTTTTAATAAAAACAGATGGATATAGAATAAATATTTAAAGTCTTCAAATTAAATTAGAACTTCTAATGTGAATAGAAGTGAGTAAAAACTAATTCTGAGTGTAATGAAGTTAACTGTCAGCATGGATTTGGTGCACAAGGATTTACTTATACATTGCACTACATTTATGTTAGGGTAGACACATAATAGTGAGCTTACAGCTGTTTTTACACTAATGCAAACCTTAGTGATTTATATTGTGCATACTGCAAGCATTTGATACTATAAACCAGAGTGTTCTCTTCTTCATATTTTAACCCCACTTGCATGTGTTTTCTTTGCCCTGGTGATTTGTTTCTTGCCTTGATAGGGCTGGAGGATCACAGGCTAAGTACATCAACTTAAATTGTAGCTTTTCAAGTAATGCTGGTAGCTGGCTGTATGACCTAGATACTGAAGAATCAGTAGGAAACCAAGAAAAAAAAAAGAACAGAAAGAAAGAAATCTTGGTAACTAAAAGTGGTGGTTGGTTTTGTTTTTTCTGAAGGAGGATTATTCAGAATTCTTAGAGAAAGATTTTCTTAATCAGTATGTCTGCAGACTTCATTCACAGATGACTTTGGGGGATTATGAAAAGTATTTCTTATTTTGATTGTAATAAAATTCTTATTGTTTAAAAATAGCACTGAGATGATAAACTAAAAATTATGTGCTGTAGCATGCCTTTTCTCCAAGGTTTTTTTTAAAGCCATATGTAAGTGGATCACTGAGTAGTTAAATTGATTGGAGGAGGGAAGGTAATGATATATCCATTATAAAATTTTATACTCTAGTCCTTTTTTTCATCAAGTCTTTCTGAGTTGGAAATAGAAGTTTTGTAATTTAAAATCTTAGTGAAGACTGAGAGTCTTAAAGTTTCTTTTTAGTTATTTTTTTTGTGCGTGTTTGTTCCTGTTACTAGCATTCAATCCTGTAATTTCATAGTAAGGCAAAAGTCTGCTTTCAGTTGCATTGTTATTTCATTGCATGTAATAGAAATTTCTAGAACTTCAGTGAAATACAGACCTGCTTTCTTATACCAGCTTGGAGGATTTAAGTTGCTGCTGTGCAGAGGTGTAGGTGATGTTAACGAAGTGTCAGTGGAGGTGATTTGTTCCTTCAGAGTGAATCAGGAACTGAATGGGAGGGTGGAAACTTGAGAGTTCGTAAGCCAGATTTTTAGTGTTGATTTCAAAATAGCAATCTTAAGAGGCAGTTACTAGAAATCATAAAATGCACTACTTATGTTAACCTTAAGAGGCAAAAAATGTTACAAAATACAGGGAAGAATAATACTTAAACTACTGTTATAAATTACTTTGTTAGTATCTCTGTACCTGGTTTTATAGGCTTCATCCTAGTTAAGTTTGGCAAATATATATAGATTGCTAATTACTTTTCCAGTGTTGCTTACGTAACTAGTTAATTTTTTTCAAAAATCTGTTGAATATACTGTGTTTTGCTTAGGTCATGTTGTGCATTGCTTAAGGTTCTTTTTTATATTGTTTTTTTGTTTCGAAACAGTCATAGTTGATTTCACATTGTTTTATTGGCATATTTCAGAACAGTCCAAGCTCATGTTGAACTGGAATCTGTAAATATAATAAAGATGATGGTGGTGTTATGATGTAATTGGGTTCCTTAATGACATAAACACAAGAGGGAAATATTCACAGGGCATGCAGACATCTCTGTGATGGTATGATTGTAATCTATCTGTTTAAAAGTTTTCTTACTAATTTTTAAATTTCTCTTAAAGATTGGGATTCTCATTGGTAAAGGTGCATGCATGTGTTTCTTCCGAACAAAGATGGCTTGTGGTAAAACAGGATGTGTATATACCCTGAAGAGAAGGATATACACCCTGATCCTGGTTTTTCCTTTTCAGAAGGAATGAGATTTCAGTTTTTGAGAAGTTATGTTTAATGTTTCCCATAAAGCTTAAGTGTAAAAGCACATGTAAATGGAGTAATCTTTGTTGTAATAAAAAATTGTTACACACTTAATTATTTCTTGCTTTTTTTAACAAAAGGCTGTGAATTTAAAAACTCATCTGGGCTTCTCCTGTGCTTGTTTGAAGTCAGTTTTAACACTTCAGAATTGTTTTGTTGACTTCTTACATTACAGTTTCCAGTGTTGTTACACCTGCAGTTTGCAAACATTAAAGGATGACCTAAAAGAAATTGATACTCACTGAGTCTGGTAAGACTCTGGTTTCAGTGAGGTGTGTTAATTTGTACCCACATTAATTGTAAGTACTTATCTCTGTCTTGTGCTCTTTTTCTAGCTTACTTTTACCTTGGTTGATGATTATAACATTCATGCCCTAGGAAAGCTTGATGTGTCTCCCTCTAAGACACATCACTGACTGTATTTGAATTGTCCTTAGTGTTTTAGGGAGAGCACAACAAGGAATTACTCTCCTTCAGGATCTGATTGTGCTGTGTCTGTAATGATGCCTATGACAGTCGAAGCAAAAGCTGACTGTGTTTGAGTACCAAATGTTGTATTCGTACTGCTTTAACTTTTAGGCCATTTTGTTCATTCTTGCAACCAGTGTAGTTTTTATTTCTCCATGTTTTGTATGAGGTCATGGATCAGAGGAGATCTAAGGAATGGTTATGATGATTGTTAACTATTTTTTACATACTTTGATCTAGATTGCTGTAGCTTGTACTTTTTTGGAATTTTTTGATGTTACAGTGAGAAATAGTAGTTGTTCTCAGGCTTTCAGCAGGTGCTTGCTGTGTGTGTCTCCATAACAATGTTTGGATTTTCAAAACTTCAAAACTTCATCTAGGATTCTCCTGTGCTTGTTCTAAGTCAGCCTTACCACTTCAGCATTGTTTTGTGGACTTTTTAAAATTGTAGTTCCCACTACTGTAGCTGCAGTTTGCAAACACTGAAGTATTCACTAAACAAAAATGTTGCTATTAGAATTTTAGGATTTAACAGAAATTCTGATGAAAAAGAGTATGTTGATCTTGATGAATGCTCATTTGTTTAATACAGTAAGAATATAGCATGCTATTCAGTGTATTTAGTGATGAAATGCCTAATAGAGTTTGTGCATAATTCCATTTGACTGAATTATTTAATAATCCTTCCAGTGTCTACCTGCTGTACAGGCAGGCATTTCTTTCATCTTAATGATTTTATAGTGAGATTTTCAGACTAGCATACTGCTTGGGTATTTTGGGTTTAGTGTACATTGAAGTAAAACAATAGTAAGAAAAATCAAGTAATCTTGGGTATATGGTTCCAGCTCAGAAATTACAAAGTCAGACACTACTTGAAGGTAAGTGTGGAAAAGATCTCCCCTGCAAAGCACAGGCTCTTTTGCTTGTATATCACTCAATTTACTCCAATCCAGAGGCATGAAAGTTGAGGCTTTTTTTTTTTTTTAGTATTGGATCCTAGGTGTCCAGTGGAAACAACATGAAAATGACTCTCTCCAAAAGTGGCTGGAATAGCTTTCTGTCGTTGCATTTTGACAGCTTCTATTTTTGCAGTCTCTCTTCAGTATTAATTTATCCAACATGTTTTTTATCATCTCCTTCACAGATCAACAGCAACAGTTAATCTGTGTGGTATAAGGCATTAAATTTCTTGTCTCAGGAGTTCTTACAGGAGTGGAACTGTTAGGATTTTCAAGCATTCTGCTTCTGTTTGATAGTTTTGAAAATACAGGCATTTACTGTTTTTAAAACTATATAAGGTGCAACAGTGCCATCACTGTTTGAGGCACATACTTGGGGACACATTGCATACTTGGGGAACAATAATTAATATCCTCTGATATTAATTATCAGAGGATAATCCCCACCCCCTTCAAGAACTAAAGTTGATGTTAACATTTGTGGTCACGTGTTGGCTATGGAACTCAAGGGATGTTTTAATTGGTGATTTAGTGTATCTGTAAGGTAGTTAGTAGCACAGCATTTTCACCTGTGAAGGTTCATGTACAGCACATGTTCTGTGATGCATTGCCCAATAATTTCCAAAAATGCTAAGGCAAGACATTGGCAGTTCTGTTAAAATTAATCTCAAGTGATGATGTGTTCATAGTATAGCATCCTCCTTAGTGTATCATGCATGGCAACAAATGGCTTTCTCAGGCTACAAAGGTGTTCTCATCTGTTACCAATAATGTCTCTTTTTAGACCAGTCTTGGAGTGGAAGAATCTTCTAACTAGTATCCCTAGTTCAGCTATAACAAAAAAGTTTTTTGCATTGAAAGGGGGAAAAATATACCCAAAATCTCCAGATCATTTTATATGTGTGTTTACCCATTTCTGTGATCTGGATACATCATCCAGGAGCTGGAGAGCTAAATGCCATCTAAGACTCATCTGGAAAATGAGAGCACTGTAACAACTGTTTCATATTCACTGTGCCCAAAACCTGCTACATTTTTTGTTGCAGAAAATGTATTTAAGTTTTAAAGGTAGAGCAGTACATAGCTAGGTCATTCTAGTATGGAAAGACATTTGATCTAAGTGTTAGTAACTCCAGAAGGTAAGGCTGCCTTGTTGATAATCCTGTTTGGGGGTAGGAAAAGAATATTTGCAATTCACTGAGCCTTTGACAAGGTGACTTAGGGAGAGTGATGACTCTCTCTGCAACAGTTTAATAGAACGGACCTGAGAAGTCTGAGTTCAGATATCAGTAACTAAAAATATTACATGATTCAGTTTCATTCTGAGAAGAAAGGCAACACCTGGCAAAGGAACCTGTTAATACAGTAAAACCTAAGAGCTTTCTACCTCTTGCAAACCACCTCAGCTCAAAATACAGCTAATAATTGTCTTTATAGAATAGTTTTCAGTCACTTGTTTTTTCTTAACATTATTAAAGTAAAAAAAAAAAAAAAAAGCTGTTCAAAAATTTGACTTTACAATGTAGAATGGCAAATTAGCAGGTCAGTAAGGCTTAATTAAGATGATGCTAAAACCTCCTTAAAATTCTAATGTTGTTTCAATTAATGCCATCTTTACTTCACCAACTGAGAGTTTAAGATCTATCTCTGCTATGAGAACAGGCTGAGAAGGTTGGAGTTGTTCAGCCTGGAGAAGTCTCTGGAGAGACCTTTTAGCAGCCTTCCAGTACCTGAGCTGGCCTACAGGAAAGCTGGGGAGGGACTTTGCACAAGGTCATGTAGTGGTAGGACAAGGGGTAATGGCTTTAAGCTGGAATAGGGTAGATTTAGGTTACACATTAGGAAGAAATTATTTAGTATAAAGGTGTTGAGGAACTGTCACAGGTTGCCCAGGGAAGTTGTGGATGCCCTCTCCTTGGAAGTGTTCAGGGCCAGATTGGATGGGACTTCGAGCAGCCTGGTCTGGTGGGAGGTGTCCCTGCCCATGCAGGAGGGATTGAACTAGATGATATTTAAGGTCCCTCCCAACCCAAACCATTCTATGACTCTGTGTGTCTGTGTGTGTGTGTGTGTGTATATATATATATATATATATGTACATATACTTGTTTCACTGTTGTTAAGGAGAAATGTTGTGAATCACCTAGGCTTGTTTTAGCCTCTGAGTTTTGTTCTTTGTGAGAAGCCCGTAATGAACCATGTGTATTTACCCTTAAAGTCATTTGTACTGTGTTATTGCATTGTTTTAAGGTGCTGTGTGAAAGTTCATGGTGGTGATACAATGATTTGAGAAGAAACATCCAGAGCACGGTTTCATAGTTGACTTAAGCCTACATTTAAAGTCTCATCCCCAGCACTTTCATCTGTGGTTCTCTCTGTGCAGGCACTGGTGTTTTTGTAGCAGTCAGCTGGACCAAAGTTTGATCAGCTGAAAATTTCCACAGAGGATGGAGGAGGTTTTTAGCTGGATTAGGGAGCTGCGTAGGGTAGTGGCATGAGCACAACTGCAGTCAGAAGTGCTTGGAAATAAACAGAAGGCAGCACATTGCCTCTCACTGGAAGCATCATTTGGATCATCCTGAGTCAGTTGTAAAGCTTCAACAACAGTTACTAAAGAGAGAATATAACTCAGAAGATACACTGAATACTAGCAAATCCAAGAACTCATTGCCGTTGAAATGACTGATCCATCTTCTGTGAGGTCTTGTTCACATCAACTCATCCCTGCATTTGCAGTCACTTTGGCTTCAGCTTGTTAAAACAACCTCCAAAAGAAGTGAATAAATGAGTGCTAGAGCCTGTGGAAAGAAGAGGGCAGGACTGACCCCATGACTCAGGGAGTGGAGCAAGACGGACTCTGCCACAGCAGTAGCGAGCTGTCGTGTTGACTCTGTACATAGGACTGAACCCCAGATCTACTCTCAGCCCCAGAAAGTGAAGAAATGGGGAGATTAGCTCCCTTCATCTGCTGGGCATGTTCATGCTGTTTATTCTGTGCCCTGTCTTGCATCAGTTGTATCACTCATGGCTCTTCTGTGCACTAATTTTACTTTGTGACACAGAAGCACTAACTAGTTTGATTTGCTTTGGGGATTTTTTCCTAGATTTAGCAGGAAAGGATTTTGCAGTTGGAGACAGGTGAAAAAAAAATTAGGGACTGAGGCGTCATTGTGTTGTAATGTCAGTACTGGTTTGTTTTGCATAGTAAAATGGAGGGATTGTTGAAAAAAAATCAGAAAAAGAACACCAAAAGGGAGATAATATTCATAAAAGTGTAGTAAATTTAAAATGAAGCTCATGGGGAAAGAACCTTTACATCTAATGGTGGGATCTAGTGCAATTGGAGAAGCACTGAATCCATGAAAGTTACAGCTCAGTGCTTTAATAGGACTTAAAAGAGGATTTAAGGAAATGTCATCAGTGGATAAAATACGTAGTGTCTGCCTGCCTTAAATATGGCACTCAGTGCCTGCTTGCCATCTCAGAAAGAATATAATAAATGATTGAGATAAGGGACATGGAATTTATAAGATTGTGAGGAACATGAGAAGAATAAAATATTTTTTCCAACGTTTCTTCCAATGGAGCAAGAAACTTGCAAGCAGTTTCAGAATAAATAAAAGGAAATTACTCTTCAGATGTGGGCAGTTAAGTGTGTGGAAGTCTTTGCCTCAAGATATTGATATTAAATTTTCTTCAGAGCAAGAGGTGACTGAACAAGTTTATAGAAAATAATTTCACTAGAGACTGATAAATACAAAGATCTTGTTTGTGGCCCAGGAAGTCTGTATGGCAAATTGTTGCAGACTGGGCCTGTGTTTGGCTGTTGTCACAAGTTAGATCAGTCCTGTACCCTTCCCAAGATGCTGACTTGAAACCACTGTCACAAATAGGGTAAAGGACTAGATGCAGCCTTGATTTTACTCAGTATGGCAGTTACTCTGCTGGCAGAATTTAAAATAGCTCCAAATACTGTGGATAGAAATCTTACATATGAGAAGATGGAGATGTGATGTGAAAGTGACCCAGGTAAATCTAGACTTTTTCTGAGTGGTAATGGACCACAGTTGGCACTGATAATTTTTGAACTCTTCAGTTAAGAAAAATATTTTTTGAAAACCAGAATTATGCAACTGTTAATGATTGTTTCTCTGCAGGTAGAAACATTGTTTCTCTGCAGTTGTGCTGTTCTGTATTAAAACTGATGAACTTCAGTTAAATCACATATATAGACATTGAGTGGTGTGATTTAATGGGAAGTTTTTAAAGAACTTGGTCGATGTAGATCACTGGATAAAGTCTCAAGTCTAGATAAGAAAAAATGAATGTTTGTGGATTTGGATGTGGTCAGTAATATGTAATAAAAATCACAATCTCTCTATACTTTGTCTAGCAAATAATTTTGTAATAGTAATTTATTGTGAAGGCCATTTTGAAATGATGAATTAAGTCATTGGAGACTTTGCAGGTGCTAAGCAAAAGGCCATAACTATTTTTCCCATAATTTATTATTTTGAACATGCCATGTACAGAATAACAAAGAAATATACTTGTATCTTATTTTTGAAATGTATACAGAAGTTATGAAGGTGTTCTGGACTATTTCCCTCCTACTCTCCAAAATGTTTGTGATACTCTCATCCAGCTTTTTACATCTCTTAAATAGAATTTCTGGTCTGGTATCCTCTATGTTTTGCTGAAGGATTTTTTTCATATGAGTCAGATGTGCATTAGTAGTTCTCACTGTTTTAATTAAAGTGGCAGTTGAATCTTTATCAAGGCAGACTGGGGTGGAGGGAACAAAACAGAATAAAACCTCACATCTTTCTTACCTTGATTCTTAAGTTAATCATCCAGAGTGTCTCTAAAGTCATAATCACATAATTCTTCTAACCACCTACAGAATCTTTTAACATAGATGGTAATTTAATATCTAAAGTAAGAACAAGCAAGAAAAGTAGATAGATTCCAAACTGAAAATGTACAGGTTTTCAAACTTTGTAAGGACCTTGTAAAAGGAAAGTTTGTAATCCTGCATCTTCCTGGTTTTAAAGTTTGGGTGTTTTTTGAACGGGAAATGGGGGGGTGTTGTTTGCTTGGTTTTTAGGTAATAGACTGATAGGCAGGTACAAGACAATGTTTGGTGACAGCATCAAGGTAATTACAGTATACATGAGATAGATGTGAGGTCATGGGGTTCACACAAAACTGAACAGTCCTTTTCAGTAATTACCTGTGTTTGTAGGTGCTTTTTGTATGTATGATATACATTTAACATGTATTTCTATAGAAATAGGAGTGGGATTACATGGAGAATCAGTGAAGTCATTACAGTATTTTAGAGTCATCCTTTGATGTCTGAAGAACCAAAGCATGAATTCCTTTTGGAAGAAGAATGCTAGTTCTTGGAAAATCTCAGTTCAGTTGTCTTCCTAATTTAAACAGTTAGTGAATTAACCTCAGGGCTTAGTTTTAGTATCTTATTTACTCTTTTGCTCCTGTTATGGTTGAGAAATTTCAGGCTACCATAGAGCCTGTTCCTACAGATACATGGGATCCATTTTTAATATAAATGGATTCAGCTGCTGCTTTCCCATTTTCCTAACTGATGTGTAAATTCCATTCTCTAGTGCTTACATATGGTAGCTGGCACCACATCCATCTTGTCATTTGTGTGTGCTCATGATATCTGTAGATTTCCCACCTTAGTTTCTACCTCTCTCACAGCTAACTGACTAGAGTCTTGTAAATTAACTTCAGTCTTCCTTCACCGTAGTACTGCCATACATTTTTTGATTGCACTCCCCAATTAATTTATTTACTGAAAGCTATGAGCCACAGTGATAATGTGTTTATCCAGAGCTTCAGCAGTATTTTAAAATGCTGAAAATCACTCATATAAAAATAAGTTACACTTCTCCCTTTTTGGTAGCAAAATGAGAAGACACTTTTATGAGGTTAGTCATGAATTTTGACACCATTCACATTAGTGACATCTATTTCTGTTTTCAATGGAAAATGCTGCTTATCTTTTTTGAAACTCTTCAAGGAGTTCCTCTAGAAGAGAAAGAATGAACTGAAGGAAATAAAAGGTTCCTTAAAATATTATTTACAGGTTTTTAGTACTCGTGACACTTCCTTTCTTAAAAAATAGTCATAATGCAAACCATTTTAGAGTCTGTAAAGGCAAAACCAGTCTCTCAAAAATTATGAAGTTTTACCTTTATTAATTCTTTCTTGAACCCAGTCTTGTTTAGAAATCTGGATTTAAAAGATGTTTAAATGAGACCTAGCATAGCTAAGTAAAAGAAGACCTCTGAGGCTGTGGAGAAACTGCTGTGCAAAGCTCCTCTGTTTGGCATGATTCTGAATTAGGGAATTGTGTGAATGCCAGCTGTGCCTCCTGCACTCTTTCTCCATGCTTAATAGATACATAATGTGCTTCCTTTTCTTCCATCTCTCTGGGAAAGGGAAGTCAAAATATAATACAAGTCCAAAAATCAGTTGTAATTAGAAACACAAAAATAAACATTAAGCAAGTCTTTGCTTTCCATGTCACTTCCATTTTTCTCGTCTGGATTTTTATAGATGTTAATGGTTCTTTAAAGTCTGCTAAGAATTAGAGTGCCCTTTCATGACTGTGTACGTGCAGCACATGCTGAGTATTACACCCACTTGTCAGCCTCATGTTTTTATTTTTTTAAAGCTGAATGACAGTTCATGAGCAGTGCTCAAGAGTAGGGTTGTACTTGGCCAGACAAATTTGTGATTTTGAAGGCGGGTGGATTCAGGGTACTGTATAAGTTGTGTAACTCTGAACTGCATTTTCTCCCTTCTGTCAGGAGGGAGAAAAAAATAATCATAAAATATTATTGAAGTCATTGTGATTCATTAGGCTCTTTTTTTTTTCTCCCACAAAATTCAAGGTTATTTTTGGCTGAGTTTTTACAGACTGTTCTGTAGTGCTTTACAAAGAGCCTCCTCTGTAAGTCAGCCCTTGACTGTCCTGCAAGGGGTGGTCTGTATTAACATGAACCCTTTTGAGTTTGTAGAGAGAAGAATATATTGGCAAGTGACTTAAGCCTCAGGCTTTGTTGGATATTAGTGTGCATTCAGTAACTTATTACATGTCTAGAAAATGCAGTGATCTTTTCTTATGAGCACGTTATTTTTTAAATCCAAGCTCAAAATGAAAATCTAAATTGGATGCCTTCACATTACGTTTGAGTAATTTTCTTCACACCATTAGCTTCTCTTCTTAATTTAAGAAGGGGGGGGAGAGAAGCAGCAGGTCCTTCAGAAGCCCTCTGCTTTTTTATGTTCAAAGGTGGCATTGCCAGTTTCCCACTAAAGCTCTGTGGTGGTGCTACCAAGGCTGACAGTATCTGCTGTGGTTTGACCTTACTGTGTGGGCAGAGCTATACTGAGAGGGCTTCAGAGTGTAGTGAGGTGAGCATCTCCTGTCTGTGCTTTTTGGTCTGTAGCTCAGGCAGGCTGTACCATCATACCAAGAGGTAGTTGTGTCTTCCTGTACTGAACATAGTGGTGTAGTTCTGGAGTGCCTGTCACCAAGGATGTGGTACCTAGTGAAGAATCAGAGATGAAGTCCCTGAGCCTTTATCTGATGTCTGTGTGTTTTGTGTATAGAAGGATCATTCTTAGAAGTACACCTGACTACTCAGTCTGTCTCCTGGGTACATACAGGGTTATCAAGAGGGTGATTTGTCTGAAATAACTTTGCGAACAGTTAATGCTACTGAAAACCTTATGCTTTTATCACACCAGATTAATTAGGAGAAGTGAACATGCATTTGGGCTCAGGGCTTTTTCGGCAGCTCTTACAAGAATGAACCTGTTGTTGGTTTTGGTTAAAACTCCAAGTCTGCTTGCTAGGCTGCTTTTTATTCCCAATATCAGGAATTGCTTGTTAAAACATTGTTTGTGTTCTTTGTAAGCCTTATTTCCTTGTATCTTTAGGTCTTTACAGCTTTAACACCACCATGGTGCCCTTGCCAGTGAAGCTAAGTCCTGTAACAAATGCCAGGTTTTGTGTTTTGAGGTTTGACTGTCCATTTAACATTTGCATAAGAATGATTTTTCATTCTACCATTCAGCATAACTTGTCCTGTTTCTACTATCTAACTTCTGCAGTGTTTCCAAAGTGTTGTAGATTAGGCTGAAAAAGAAGATGAAAGGTTAAGAGCTGTTTGTGTTACAAGTTAGATTTAAGTATTTTTGAAGTATGGCCTACCACAGCTTTTGAAGTTAAGTTGGCAGAAGAGCATGCCCACATCTATAAGCTTTTGGTGTGGATTTGACCCTGTATCCAGACATGTTTTGATTTAACTACAGTCCCTATCCTGGAAGGATTGAGGGCATGTTCTGCTGGTTTGAAATCAGACTTGCAAAACTGTCACTTGTCCTATTCATACAGCGTTACAGAAGTAGTTTTTTAAATTTACTGTCCTTTTTGCATGCTTAATTTAGGAGACTGGTTCTGCAAAACATGGCCTCCATTGGTTTGGACTGCTTATTGAGCTGTAAAAATGGGATCTACAGAGGATCTTTTTAAGGAAAGATTTTTTTAAAGTTGGCAGCTATTTTTAATTTTATTTATTTATTTTTTAGTATTCCTCCAAAGACCTATATTCCAAATTTTTTTTCAGTATTTTGATTTAAAGGGAAAATATGGAAGGCCATATATTCTGGTTTTGACCTTAAGTATTTAACTGTTTGTAGAGGAGTCTATCCAGTCTTTATAGTCACTTATGCAGCAATATACTTAATGACACAACTATAAAGTGTCTTTTTTGTTTCCATTACTGTGATTATTAGCTTGTATAATAGGAAACTACTAGTTCTGCCTAAGCTCATGCAAGTATACAGTAAAAATTCTGTGAAGTTTTAAATTTAGTAAATGTACATGGATCATTTGGGTGTGGTTCCTGATCTTTATTTGATCTTAGGCAGAGGAAGGAAGCAGACAGAAGAACTGTTAATATTTTTTTTTCATCCATAAGCTGAATAAAACCACTGTGTTTCTCATTCCTGCACATTTTAGGTAGGTTGCTTGGTAAATCTGGAGGGTTAGCAAAGGTTTTATCAGTTCAGTCTGTTCATTTTCGGAATTGATCCTTCCCATGAACGAATTACATCCATGAGTGAATTTCTTCCAGTCTCTATCAAAGAGCAGAGTAATTTAAGTTAAAAAAACCAATCAAACAACCAAAACAACCCAAAACCTGAACCATCAGAGCATTGTAGCAATTGTAGGGATTTCTCAAATCTATATCCATAAACCTTTTTTAGACAATCATCTGCTCAGTTATTTAGCCTTGCAGAACTGTCACAAGGTGAGAAAAAAAAAATCTAGAAACTCATTTTACATATGTTGCTACAGCAATATTCTGTTCTGCATTTTAAAAAAAACCAACAGTAAGACTTTGCAGGCTTTACCTCTTCCATTGTGTCTGCTGGGGCTTCTTCATTCCTCAGAATGGAGACAGTACAGCCTGCACTTGCCTTTCAGGTGGTAACTGATAGGAGAATGTGTTTACTTTGGGGTGTAGTCAAATGGAGCACTAAGAGTACACACATCCATGTTCTGATTTTTATTATTAATTAAATAAACTAAGAATTACCAAAATTACAGTAAGTAGAGTATAGGATGTAACATAGTGGCAACAAGCAAGTTATGTTTTCTGATATTTCATTTTTTCCAGAAGAACTGTTCTTGGACAAATATGCAGCTTTACCACTGCACTGGAGTTTTAATTTAGAAATAAAATCCTTCCTAAAATAGAAGCCACCGAAAATGAAAGCTTCGCATTCCCCTCACCTATCTTCAAGATATTTTTTGGGGTTTCTTAGAGGACATCTGCAATAATGTCTTGCACTATGATTCTTAAAGCCCTCTTCCCCAGCATTCGTGTGACCCTAAAATCCCAGATTGTTTCGTAAGAAGCAAATAATATTTTTTATTTCAATGAGAAGTTCATGTATGTTTTGGATTGCACATTAATTGCAATGCAAATTACTGCCATATTTCTTCAAAATTGGAGCAGCAGTTTTGCTCACATGGTTTTTGGTTCCTGAGAATTCCCTCAGCCTGAATAAAATTCCATTGCAAAATTTAAGGATGCTCGTGCCATTTACAAAATGTACAGTTATCTTTGGCTTTCACTGTATCTGACACAACTGTGCTAGAACTCTTCTTGAGCCTAAAAATTGTGTTGTGGCTGTGTATCAAATCTATATTTTGAGAAGGAAAGAAAAAACATAATTTGTGTTTTGAAGCATCTGTGTTGGTGTTGTATGTGTACTCCATTGCTTGTATATGTATTTTTTTGACATTTTTGTTTTATTACAGTACCCAGAGTGATACTGTGTTCTGAACCTTCTTTTATGGATTGTCGATGAAACTTTCAAGAACTGTGTTGTGCAAATTGCTTTTGCATAGGCCATTTTTGAGAAATAATAAAATTATAAAGGCTGGATCTCCTAAGCAGTCATTGTTGTGTTGAATGTGATAAAAATTGGAAAAGTTCAGGAAGTGTTTCCTAAAATAATTTATACCTGTTTAGAGTTCAGTAACTTCTCATTTCATAGGATCATAGAATTGCTGAGGCTGGAAAAGACCTTCAAGATCATTGAGTCCAACCTTGTCCTAACCCTGTTACCCTATTTCTGATGACCTACCACTAAACCATTTCCCCAAACACCACATCCAGGTGATGTTAAATAACATTCAGGGATAGAAACTCAACCACCTCCCTGGGGAGCTTGTTCCAGTGCTTGACAACCCTTTATGTAAAGAGGTTTTTCCTGATATCAAACCTAAATCTCCCCTGATGCAACTTGAGGCCATTTCCCTTTGTCCTGTCATCTGTCACCACTGGGAAGAGACCAGCTCCACTCTCACTGCAGCCTCCTTTCAGGTATTTATAAAGAGCAATAAGGTCTCTCCTCAGCCTCTGTTTCCCCAGACTAAACAGCCTCAATACCCTCGGTTGCTCCTCATAAGGGATGATTTCCAAACCCTTCATTGCTTTTGTTGCCCTTCTTTGGACTACTCCAACACCTCAGTGTCCTTTTTGTATTGAAGTGCCCAAAACTGAACACAGGACTCGAGGTGGGGCCTCACCAGTGCTGAGTACAGGGGCAGGATCACTTCCCTAGTCCAGCTGGTCACAGTTTCTGATACAAGCCAGGATGCCATTGGCCTTCTTGGCCACCTGGGCACACTGCTGGCTCATATTCAGCTGACTGACAACCAATACACCAGGGTGCTTTTCTGCCAGGCAGCTTTCCAGCCACTCTTCTCCAAGTCTGTAGTGTTGCCTGGTGCTGTTGTGACCAAAATTCAGGACCTGACACTTGGCCTTGTTTGAAGAACTTTGACCCTACCATGTGCTACTTTCTATTTTGATTTCTTTCTGATTTCCACGCTCTGGTGCAAATGCAAGGCGTGTCTGGTAAAGTGACATAGACATAAACATTGACCTCAGCAAAAATAAAGTTTTTGGCTTTATTATAAAGCCAATTTATATTGGCTGCTCTCATGAGGTTCTATCACAGTGCCTGTTGCACTCTCACTTCTGTCATTTCACTGAACTTAAAATAACTGTAAAATATATGAGTTAATGTCAAATTCACTGTTGCATTTAATTCTATGAGAATAATTTTCTATGTAATATAACTCCATTCAGCAAAACAAATATTTGTAACTTAACCATCCTATGCCCTATAAAAAGGGGAGGGAGTGCTTACTATCTACTCCTGCCACTTCCTTTGTTAGGAAGGTTGTGGTTTATTTTTATAATGTATAACATAAGTAAGAGTTAAACTCCTGCCATAAATAAAAGCCTGAAACAAATGACAAAAAGGAAGGGCAGAGGCTAAAATGTAGATCTTCGAATTTTTTGCCTGTCAACTGAGACAAAATATTTTCACTCCTTTTGCCGTAATCTCTGCTCTCCAACCAAATGCCTTCTGTGGACAAAGGCTATTGTAGCTTTAGTTCTCAGTCACAGTTCAAAACCTAGCAAGAAAACATATGCTAAGTCACATTTCTGATGTCTCTGTTTTCCTTTAATTGATCCAAATGCTTTTCTTAGCAGTTAGAAAATATACAGGAAATGTTGGAATGTGTCTTCCTGTTTATGTCTTAATGACTGTTTTCTGATCTCACTGGGATAGGTCAGCTCTAAGCTGTTTCTGGGGAGGCTGGAGTTGTCAGTCAGCAAAGCTTTGGCAGATGAACAGTAAATTTAGTTTTCCCCTCAATGTCCTTCTCCTAGATTAGGTTTGTATTTTACTCTGCAGATTCGAAAAAACCAAACAAAACACCCCACCAACACAAAGAAGACCCTCAACAAAACAAACCAAAAAAGCCACAGAGCTTAAAAAACACTTGATAATAACCATTTTGCTTTTGGTTGCTGAAGACCTTATTACTAGGTAGTATCTTTGGAGTCCATTTCAACTCCATGTAATTGAGCATGTTAACTCAACACAAGATGGTGTAGTGCTATTTCCAGCAGGACCTGACAGTAAGAAAAATAACTTTAAAACAAAGTCAGAGCAAACTGTTTGAGGTTTACTGTGAAATTGAAGTTCAAACTAATATTTTATATTTAAAAGCAGTTCTCGCTTAGGGATTTGTTCCTTTTACTTCTGTTGCATTTGTGTATTTATTACAGTGATCTTAGTCTTTTTCCCAGTTGATCTTAAAATTCCTCATCCTGTTCACAAATGTGTGGATTGTCCATAGGGAGTGGATGATAGATACACCTTTTGTGGAAGATACAGTTGAGACTGTTGTTGACTGTCAGACTTATTTGATACTCATAGTACTAGAGTTCTGATTTGCCTAAATGAGCAGCTGCCTTCAAGTTGCTATTGCTACATTATTAATTTTATAGATCTAATGACTAATAAAGATATTTTATTTTTTATTTAATGATAGAAATAGCTAAATTACAGACATCTCTGAGAATAGCAATTTGTCTCTACAGAAATAAGGGAAAATTACTTTTCTTCTGTTACTGCATTAGGTTTCAGCCTGCTGCTGTTTTGTAGGGTCTTTATTTCAGTAAATTCATATCGGTTGAAAGATACTAAATTATAACATTATGAAGGCCAGTTCTCCTAGGCATCACAGTAATTCAATGAAAATTAAATGTACTCACTATAAAATTCAATAAACATTTAAACATGGTGTCCTGATACAAACATATGGAAGACTCAACAAGTTTACAAATTGCCTGAAGCAACTACTATCTTCTCTCGACTGCATAGCCAAAATCTGCTTTAAGCTGGGAGCTGTCTGGCATGCACTGGGTGAGCTAATTCCAGTCTTTTGCATATAGATAACAATGAAGCCCGTGCAGTTGATTTGAAAATTATTCTCATTTACCTTTACCAGGGGCCACAATAATATTTTTAGTGTAGCTGTTTCTAGAGAAGCATTTTGCTGATCAAAATGGGATTTTTTAACATGTTCACTCAATTTTATTCATGTTCTGGGAGTGTAAATATTTAGCTATCTGACATTTAAATAGCCCTGTCTCTCAATGGTTACATTCTCCCCTACTGATAAGAAGCTAAATTATTTTAATAAATTTTAAAAATTTGTTAATATAGCACTTGTTGTTAATTTGTAATTAAGTACCTGTTTTTACTATTTACCTAACATGTGAATTGCCCCTTTTTTCAGTTATTGTAGAGGGGGTTGAAGTCAACTACGTTTCTAATAGTCTTCTCACCTTTCTAAATTAGGTAGGTACATTGTATTGTCCTGGGAAGTGGCTTTAGAATTGTAATGATGAACACTGATCTCCTAGTTTAGTCTGTAATATCTTGTGTTTTCATGCTGATAATTTCTTCCTCGATGTGACAATTGCATCTTCTTTAAGCTTGAATTTCTATGGTTGTGATACTACATTGAAGTAACATGTGTCAATAAGTTGTGTATGTTTTCTTAAGAGAGGTGACACCTTGGTAATATCTTGGAGCCAAACATAAAATTACCTTAAAGAACATCTCTTCTCTGCCTTATTTTGCAAAGTACATGTTTTATAGGGCTGCCTGATGTTAACTAAAGCAGAGGAAGAGTCTTTTGTATATGACTTCGGTAAATATTTTTAATCTCAGGTATCTTTAGAATTTTAAAATCTCACTAATTTAAATTTCATGACATACATAATTATTTTTATGTAAAATGATATTTTAGAAGGAAATGTCATTTCCTTTTAGAGCTACTGATTTATTACGTCTTTGAATAGGAGTAGATTACTCATACCATAATCATGCTCTCATTAGAAAATAATGAGGCAGTTCTGGGGAGTTGCAGTTATATGAGCTAGTCATAGAGCTAGGATATTAAAAACAAGAAAAAGCCTGCAATCAGAATTAGTTCTTTGTTTTCCAGACAGTACAGAGAAGTTTATTTTAGTTACAACAACCGTGGAAGTGTATGCATTTCTTTTTTTTTCCTTTTTATCTTTGTTCTTGGTCAAACTACAGTGAGCCTAGCTAAAGTGATACACATAAAAAACCAACAACTTTTCATATAAAATAATAAATAAAATAATAAAATGAATAAAATAATGGGTTCTGAAGTGATAATTATTTAGGGAAATAGGTGTTTCATGCAAATATCAGCTTTATGATTATAAAAAGCAAATACATGATTAGGAGAAAAGAAGGAGACAGTACAGGAAGAAAATAACATATTAAAATATAAGCCCATTATGCATCACCTGTGCAATACTGCATACAGAGGGTGCAGTGTGACAGGACTGGGAGGAGAGTGAAGGGGAAGATCTTGAATTATGGAGCATCTGCCCTGTGAGAGGAGACAAAATTGAGTAGGACTCTCCAAGGTTGAAAAGCAGGTGGCAGGAGGGGATATAGTAGTTGTCTATTAAATGGTGTGCTAGCAGGAGGGTAACTGCAGTATGACAATTTGCAGAAGCTTTTAGTACAAGAATCAAAGGATGCTAGTTGAGGCTAAGAGATGGCAGATGCAGAACAAATACAAAATGATGATAGTTTGGAAAAGGTGTTAGTATTCTCAGGAATTTCATACTGTAATATATGTTTGTTAGAATTTTCTATATCCTCATGGGGGAACTGGAAAGAGCTGTGGAAAAGAAGTATCAGCTAATAAATACACAGGAAACCCATGTAGTAGCCTCTAAAGTGCCATTTGTTGGAGACCAGGGGGCAGCTTGGGGGGGAGGAGGATCCTTGTGTACTTATCTTGCTCTTATGCTTTTCTTTGGATATTTGCATGTTTGTTGTGTGTGTTTTGCTTTTTTTCTGAATATTGCATACTGGTCTTTGTGGGTCTTTGATCTGTCCTAGAAGAGCCTTTCTAATATCATTAGAATAATATCAGGTCTTAGGTCTGCTCATTCTCCATAGGATTTCCACCTCAAAAAAGAGAATTTGTTCTAGTTAATGTTTGTGACTTAAAACATTTTATTTTGAAGAAAGGCTTATGTAGGTGAGAAGGAGTGTAAGACCTGACTCTAGTACTAGATTTTGGGTATTGGCTTACAGCATAGGAAAGACCTACAGATTCCTGCAATAAATATTATGTGTCAGATCATAAAATCATTTTGGTTGGAAAAAACCTCTAAGATCATCAGATACAACCATTAACTTGGCACTGCCAAGTCCACCTTTAAGTCAGGTCCATAACTATCATGCCTACATGTCTCTTCAATACCAGCAGGGGTGGTGATTCCTTCACATCCCTGGGCAGCCTGTTCCAGTGCCTTACAATCCTTTCAGTGAAGAAATTTTTCCTAATATCCTACCTAAGCCTTCCCTGGTGCAGCTTAAAGCCATTTCTTGTTGTTCTATCACTTGTTACTTGGGAGAAGATTCTCACCCCCACCTCTCTGCAGCCTCCTTTCAGGCTCTTGTGGAGGGGGGTGAGGTCTCCCCTCAGGCTCCTTGACTCAGTGCTGAACAGCTCCAGTTCCCTCAGCCACTCCACATCAGACTTGTGCCCTAGACCCCCCACCACCTTTGTTGCTTTGCTGTACCCCATGCAATTGCTTTTACCCATCAATGCAGCCTGTCCACGTCCCTCTGCAGATCTTTCTTACCCTCAAGCAGATCAACACTCCTGCCTAACCTGGTGTCATCTGCAGACTTCATGAGGGTGCACTTGATCCCAATGCACTTACCCAGATAATTGATAAAGATACTAAAGAGAACTGACCCCAACACTGAACCCCGGGGAATACCATTTGTGACCAGATCTTACATATAAGGTGTTGAACCTGGCTTTGAGAATCTTGCCCAGGCTGTCTACATGTGAAAAGTGTGAAGATTGAGAAATTCTTCCTGACAAAAGAAAATATTTTAAGACCAACAGTTCTTTTAAAAACATGTTACTTTGACAAATTGTTCAGAGGAAATCTAACAGAGGTGAGGGAAATCAGACTTAATTTTTATCTTCTATGTTGAAGAGTCTCCATACCATTTACCACCCTGTTAAACAGACTGGAATGGAATTCTCCATTTCGTCATTTTACAGTAAGCTGTCTAATAAAGTCGTTTTTATATTGAAAATATTTTTTTGCAATAATTAGTGGATTATTTGCCCTTTAGAAATTTTAATGTGTCTCCTGATCTCAAGCTGGGTGTTGAAAGCTGAGCAGTAGCATACGTTGTTTGTCCAGAGAGGTGGTAGAGTCTCCACCCTTAATAGATACTCGGAAAAAACCCATCTGGACATAGTCCTGGGCTCTGGGTGGCCTTACAGGAGGTGGCCAACAGGAGGGGTGGACCGGATGACCTCCAGAGGTCAGCCCTTCTGTGATTCAGTGAAGGCTGTGTGGGCATACACAGCTTGTATTCAGGAAAAACAAAAAACAAAACAAAACAAACCCTGCCAGAATTGGGGCAGGGAGGAAGAGAAGTCAGACATGCCACCCCTGTTGAAAGAAGGGGAATACTGAAGGTTAGGTTGGTCTTTTGCTTCAGAAATCTATTACAAGAAAGCCTATATAGTCTTCTATTATGGCTTTTTTGAGAGCAAGGTGAAGGGTTGTCTCGTAAATGCAAACACTGCTTCCTCTTAAGGGAACAAATTAAATTCCATTTTTTGGTAATACAATTCAAGAATATGTAATTTTGTTTACTTATGAAGCATGGAACTTGTTTGTATTTTTGGTGGAAAACAAAAGAGAAGAATATCACATTGCTGAATCTTACACCTATTTTCAATGCAGTGATTTTTAGACTAGTAATATAAATACACTTTGAATGTCTGATAAAAACAGTCTGTAAATTCTTCAGACAGTCTGCAGGACTCCAATGAATTCATAAAGATTGTATATATGTTCTCTGTTGCTTATTATATAAATATTACTTAAGCTTTCTTCTTGCTTAAATTGAACCTATATTGGCTAGAAATCAGGGCCAGTTTCCATGGAAACGTGGTGGCACTGGGAGAAAGGCTGATGCTGTGCTGTGGTTGGTATTTTTGTGCAAGGGAAGAGGTGCAGACATATTTTTAGATAGGAAATGTATTTTGAGGCATAAAACCAACAATTTTTATACATTTTTTAAAAAAGTAAATCTGTATTACAATGGAAGTTGAAACCTTTTGCTTGTTTGCAATAGAAAATTAAATTTTTATTTTTATCCAACATTACAGTACAGCACTGTTAAATATATACACAATTATTACTGCTATATTTGCACAGAAATAGCAAGGAGTCTTCTGTACTGAGGACAAAGGAAGTTTTGTACTGGGACAAAACAGGGACAAAATAGACTGAGTTTTGGCTTAGTCTCTTAGTCTTTTTAGTTGAGTTTTCACCTTCTGAACTCTTTTAAAATAATTTTCATTAGGGTCTTTGAGGACTTCCAACAGAATTTTTTTTCCCCTGGTAACTCTGTCCCTCTGGTTTTCTGTATTTTCTCTGAGTTTTCGGAAGACAGTTCTTGCTTGTTTTTTCTTTAAACCCTCTGTCACCTTTCACTGGTACTTTATTCCACTTTTTGTGTAGCCATAGGGGTAGGAAGAGCTCTGAGAGTTACTCTGTTTTTTATTTTCCCTCCTCTATTACTGAGAATGGTGAGGAAGACAGCCCTCTCATACCCTTTATTTGCTGAAGGCTGTCCAGTAGTTCTGCACAATTGCTCCACCCTGTATATTTTTCCTTGTCATTTGAGTATTAGGTGTCATCATTATCTGTTCAAGAAATGGTTGTAGGTGATGGACAGCTATGTAAAGGGAATTCAGAAATAATTGGAGTAATTATGGAAATTATTTTACAGACTGTCTTCCATGTACTTGTGAAGGTTGCTGATAGGGATAGGTTATCAGGTGATGTGTGGTGAGATGAAGAAAGCGAAGGTTGTGTTTCAGATAAACGAAAAAAGACTTTTTCTTTCACTTTCCTAGAAGTTATATTTCTGGAGAATTAAATCTATTCTGATGAGATCTTCAGGTAGTTACTCTCCATTGTTATTAATGAAAAAATAAGGGGTGAAGAAGGCATGACTTAAAGGTTATCAGGGAGCTTTCTAGAAATGCTACCTTTACTTTTAGGTACCAGGAATCATTAAGGAAATTAATTGCTAAAACCTTCAGTTTCTCCTTTGTCTTTGATGGCACCAAGGTGAAGCTTTGTGCATCTCTGGGTTTCTCTATGCCTCCTACACTGCAAAGTACTTGCTCTACCCCAGTGAAGTGGGATGTTCTGGTAAGTCAAAACCTTCTGAGAAGATGAACCTCACTGGAAGCAATATTCTTCAGAAGTGTGAAGGGCTCTGTTAATCTCAGTGATTCATCATCTTTCTTTCTCAGTCCTATCACTATACAGTTAATGTGTATCTGGTGTTGTCTGGCAGGAATTAATCAAATGTCTAAAGGGAACAGATTTATCCTAACGGGGACTGTTGTAGAAATCCAAGTAGATGAAATGTTCAGAGTGGAATATTAGCCTCTTCCCTATGTCTGGCACCTGCACTATCAATCAGGATTAAGCTTGAAGGCATTTTACAGCTGTCAGAGACGTGGGTGCCTTGTCATGCTCATGATTTAAAGATGTCTCACTTTATTGTGGAATATCTCCACCCCATCCTGCAATCAGCATGTGTTTCAACTACCATCTTTTCAGAGGTTTAGCAAATCAAAGCTCTAAATTATGTGGCACTGACTGCATGTACACATCTTTGTTCAGCAGAAAAACAGCTATGCCTCAGTAGTAACTGTACATAAGGTGAGGTGAGCCTGGTACACTTTCAGTTCTTCTCAGCTTCATCTCTTGAAACCCAGTGGGTAGCTCTGAGTTTCCTTCAGCTCTTTTCTATAAGGTATTGCTGATAGCCTACATAGCTTCTTGAATACTTCTCTGGGACTTGTCAGGTAGCTGAGACAATGCCAGAGTAGACTTCATCTGGCTTTGGCACAGACCAGTACATTACAAACTTATCCAGTGTCTGTTGGTTTTAGCACCAGTCAGATCAAAGCTTTACCATTGCCATAACACCTTTATTTTTCCATTTTCAGCAGCAGTAAACCGGAAACATTCCTTAGACCTCAGTTTCTGCTTGTAGTATGTCATGGATTTGAAGTCACAGTGTCACACTCTTTTACTGTCATTAGCACTCAGCACCAGAGTGTTTCTTACCTCTTCTGTGCCATGCCAGTTATCCTGGATATTTGACTTTTGAAATCTGGAATCAGAAAGTTCTTCAGTTTTTCAGGCGTCATCTAGAGATCATGTTCCTTGTCCTTTCCTGAGAAACTGAGATGTGGTTACTCATGGAAAAAATGGCAACTGGAGGTGGTAGCCTCTAGGTGGTAGTAACTGATGTCCACTTTCTGTTATAAAGTGGGTTCAAAATTTACCTTCACAAGATGAGCTTCCTTTCCTAAGGCGTACAGTTTGCTGACCTGATGAGAGAACCTTCAGTCAGAGCTCTCTTGTATCAAGGCATAGGATATAGAAAGGACTTGGTCTAGGAGGCAGATACAGTTGTAGCTGCTCTGAAAGGGCAAATGTTCATTTGGGATGCCATGACAGCTGGGATTCCTTGAGTGCTTTTCCACCACAGATGAGACTCTTTTGCTGTTAGAAATAGGTTTATAGCAGTGAGTCATCCAGCATCCATGCTGTGAGGTAAAGCACTCCAGGGCTGGGATAAATCAGATGGTGTGATAACCTTTTTTCTCAGACTTGCTGACACAAAATTAATTCAGAAAACCTCATTAGGAATTGTCACAGTATTTGGTATCCAGAACTGCATCATGCAAGAAGCTAGCTGAACCAGCTGGAAAGGGCTCAAAAATACTGAAGTGACTTCCTAACTCTTCTGAAATGGCTGCTGCTTGTTGAAGATCCATTCAGATGAAAAGACCTTCACTTGCAAGCTTCAAAAAAACATGGGGAGCTCCAAAATGGGCTCTCTAAGCAGCAAGACCTGACTGATGGTAATAAGGGGTTGAAAAGCATTTCCCTGTGAATGTTGAATAGGCAGCATGACACATGGAAGTATTTTACTGACCAAGGAATAATGGTCTCTGCACTGAAGGAACATGCGAAAGGAGAGGATGTTGTATGCAGCAGCTTTTGGAAACGTGTTGTGAAATTTGCATATAATAGATAAGATATGCCATGTTCTATGAGTTGGCTGGGGAGAGATCAGCTGTAAATTTTGCATTAAAAATATGCAGAATAAAGTGAAAAACTTTCCTGAGACGTAGACACTTTAGAAAAAAAAAGATCCCTTTTTTCTTGAGAAGTTACTGTTCTCTTCTAGATTAGTTGATTAAACAATTATCCACATAAGAAGTGTTTCCCTACGTCTCAACAATAGTAAGTGCTGCAATCTTTATAAAAGCAAAAATATCAAATAAAGGGTCATGAACTCCATGGTGTATTATCTGAGAAGATGTAGAAGGCCTCGTTGAGTCAGTCTTATTACAGTGTGAAAGTCCTCAGAGTAGAGATGAAAAAAAAACCATTCTCTTCTGGACTGCAATTCAGGGCTAAAAAGCAACCATGTTCTTTATTCCTCTTAGTTTCATATATCTCTATGATACTTTTACTCCAAAAACTGTCTCCCAGGTGCAGGAAAGCTCAGCAGATCCAAGCAGACAAGCAAAACACATGCCATGAGTGGCAGCTCATTTCTTGGTCCTGGCTTAGCCATGGTTAGTGTCCAGGCTTCAAAATTAAACTCTTTCTTGTGATAATACTAGATATAGGAGAATGGATGTTAAAATGTTGTGTGCCTTCAGGATAGGTGGAGGCCTCAAAATATTTGAGGCCATATTTTAAAATTTGGCATGTTTAAAACCCACTGCTCACTACTAACCTGTATTTGGGTGAGAAAGAGTTTTTGTGAAAATTACCTTTCTGTAATTCTGCCATATTCTCACTTTTGACTGGTACTGGACTTCCCAATATCCTTACTTTTTTATGTATTTCAGTTATGAAAACGGATGATTAAATTATGTGAACAAGTAGTATATATATAGAGAAACTCAGAGCACATGGTTCATACATTGTTCTTATGGCCATATATACCCCAAATGGAAGAACTTTGGTAATTTTTGAACACTGGCAAAATATTTTTGAATGATAGGTGTATTTGCAACTTACATCTAATATTTAAGCTAAAAAGGTTTTAGCTGCTTTGTTTAGCTTCTTTTTAATTATTTACTGGTCCTGCAGAGCAAGCATAGGTGCTTTCATAAAATGCTGTTAGGAGCTGTAAAGAAGTTTGTTAAAATTCTTGTGAAGTTATTTGGAGGTTTTGAGTTGTTACTGGCATTTGGAAGTTTGGGAGCGGAGTTGTGTGTTTTTAGAAGGGTTGAGATCAATGCTTCATTTTGAAAGAAAGTGTGTGGGTGAAAAGGAGTTAAGATATTTAATATAAAAGGTTCATGTAAAGCACTCATTCGGGCTTCTTGAAAGCAAGGTTAAGGAGGTGAAGTTTGGTTGTCAATAGAGTTCCAACTATGGCATTCAGAATTAATCACTGCAGTGATGCTTTGCGTTAGCTGAAGACACAGGGTTCCTACAATTGCTGACTTAGTGATGTAACTTTGTTCCTTCAGGCTTTTTTCCCCTGCCAATTATGCTCCTCAGTGTTTGACCCATCCAAAATGCTTGTCTGCTTACTCTTTTCTAATTGCTTATAGAATTGAGTTCCCAGACATAATCCAGTGCATGATGCATTTGCATCAGGATAAATGGGTCTTCCAAACATTAATTAGCATGGCGTTGAAAATGCTTTTTTGCACTGAGATGATTAGGTGAAGTCAAGATTACATTTTACCAGGGTGCTTTGAGGAGCGGAGGGAAGCAAGAGATACTCTGCTACTAACTGCATTTTATATTAAATGAAGGTTTACAATTTCACTGTTCCTATGCAATCTTTTCTACTAGGCTGCTAAATAGGTAAAAGGGGGTGTGAAAAATGTCAGTTGCTGATTTACTGCTGCCCCTTTTGCTTAAGAATATCACAGTTGCGTTTGTATGGTTTCTGACACATATAAATGAAATAAATGCTTCATTGTAGTATATGTATATTGTAGTTTATATTAATTCTAAGGAAGTCGTTGCCTTATACCCATGAACAAAGTCCATGTTTTGTAATCTAGTTATGAATTCGTATTTGAGTCCATCTTTTACTTCAGTGAGTCGTTGACTGACAGGGTTTTGATGCCAAATTAAGTTAAATACACTAAATTTTCCAAGGACAGATAAGGCTGTTGGAGAGCAGAAGGTGCTTCTTCTCCCTCCCTTTCAAAACGTGTGAATTTGTTGCTAATGGCAACTGTAAGATACTGAAGCAACAGCAGCACGTTTTCTGACTATATCTTATTAACAAAAAGACTAGAAACACTCTGAGCACGCCAGAGAGAAAGTCAGAAATTGAATACTACAACATAACACAAAAAAAAAAACCCAAACCAAAAAAAGTAATTTCCTTTTATACACTGATAAGTTATTCTGTTAATAATAATCAATCTCACAACTTAACCATAGTATGGGGAAAAATAGTCAGAGCAAATAGTGGGTGCTTTGTTACCCTGTGCCAGTGTTTCCCACCAGATCTTCCAGTGGGTCAGAAATGAAGGTGCATTATGCAGGGAGATGGAGGAAGGAGCTGTGCAGCATGAAAAAAGGACTCTTGTTTTAAGAGAGAGCAGAGAAGGGAAGGCTTCACATGTGATTTATGAGACTGACTTGTTTTTTAAGTAGGTTTTTATCGCAGCATTCAAATGTTATTCTTTATGTGACTTCAGGTGGAGGTTTCATTTTGACATGTTAGGATGCATGTATAAAAAACTCTGTTCTCTCATTCAGTACACATTCCATGGCATTACAACATCTGTGCTTCTCCTCTTTAGCTTTTAAGAATTTGTACTTTAAAAAAACAAACCAAAAACTTTCTTAGCTTTTACAACACTTTACTGGGGACTAGAAATATGGGTGAAGTGCAGGCTGCTTAGTGCTAGGTATTTTATTTATCTGATATTTTTTTTTAAACTGTTGACTTGGTTTTCTCTGCAAGTCCTTAATGGATGACTGGTCTGCAAAGTAGAACTCTGAAAGAAAAACAGTATTTGAGGAGGAAAACTTAATGCCTTGGCAGGACCAGTTAATATTGAGGCTTCCTGGATAAAGATCACTTCTGGTTTGCTGTCTTAAGAACCATTTTAACAGATTTGCACATGTTTGAGAATAAAAATTTATTTGGGGCTGGCTTTTTAGAGCTTGAAACCAATTACTTCTGGGAACTTGGTGTGACTCCATGTCAGAGAAGGCCAAAAAGAGCCACCCCTTGCAATGTGTACAAACCTGGCAGACTTCAGTGCTTTGTTTCACAGTTTTGATGTAATGGTAGGAGGCTGCTGGTTCCATCAGCTCTGCCCTTGGCAGCGTGCTCCTCCCACTTGCCTTGTCTTGGATGTGGCTGTGGAGTGGACCCAGTTCATGGATTTGTGGTCCACCATGGCTGTGTAATTCCTAGATCCAGCATTGAGGCAAAGGAGAAGCTCTGTATGAGGAACAGAAAAGGAGAAGGGTCTCTCTTGGCCCAGGACTGCTGCTAGGCTGGGGCAAGACTGCAGTAGTAGCCACTTGAAATTCTGTTTCTTTATAGTACTCGTTTTGAATGGAAAAAGGCAGAGTTCCTTGGCATTTTATGTTGCCTTTGAGTGTGCATTGAAGCCCAAGGTTGCCTCCAAAAAGCTAGCAAGCAAGATGAGAATGAAAAAAATATCTGTCTGCTGTTTGAGGTTACAGAAACTACTGTTACTCAGCCTGCACCATTCCAGGAGGGTTTTCCACAGGTGTTTCAATTGATGTTTGATGGTGTCTTCTGAAGAAATGTTAACAGTATCGGAAAAAATGATGATTTTTTTTGATAATTACAAGATGTAGAAACTGTTTCATGCTTGCAATCTGCCAGCATTCTCTTTTTATAAATGGATTTTCTAGAATTAGAAATTTTAGTATAGTTTTGCACTAGTATGAGAACGCAGACAGTGCTTTTCATGTAAAGTAAATCTGTCTCTGGAAGTTCACATGAACAATTTCTTGGAGTTTGTTAAAAAGTGTCTCCTTATGCTCTGTTGCCTTCTGGATATATTGACTTTGTTTCTGAAAACTGTAAGTTGACCTCTGGCATAATTAAAAATAATTAAATAATCATTAAATCACAAATAATTTGTCATTACTATTAAAATTTAAAATTATTCAGAATTATAACCAATTTAAAATCTTGAAATATCTAATGTTTTGTTCTTCGAGCAAGAACTTTGGGGTTGTTTTGATCTTCCTGGTTTTTTCCTGCTTGTTGTATGTGTATGGATTTATATAGAAAGCTTTCATTTGAGACTGCCACTGATTCAAAGAGCTCACTGTTAGAAGACACCTGTCTCATTAAGCTAAATTTGCATTTGGGAAAAGAAACAGGAAAGAGTTCAACTAGTAAAGCAGAAACCATTTGAACAGACAAGAAAGAGATAAAAATATCTGAGTCCTTAAGCAATTTAATAGCAGCTGAAGAGACTTGTGTGTAGAGATTTCAGACTTTAAGCTCTATAGCACCCGAGAGCCTTGACCAAAAGCATGAAAGATTTTGCCTTCTGGAGCTGGAGGTAAGCATAGCTGGAATTCTTTCCAGATGGACCTACACCCACTCGTAGATTTCTTCAAGCTCACATTTTGGTTCTAGGAGGTTTATAACACATTTCTTCTGATGTTTACCCTCCCCTTACCTCCTTTTTGGTCTCTTCAATTTTGAAATTCCCCTAAGAGCCTTTGGACAAGTCAGGAGGTTTTTAACATTGTTAGAATATAGTTTCTTCAAAAATTTATTTTATTAAATATACAAAGGAGTCATTTAACTTTCTTTTAATTACATTTTCAATTAGCAAAAAAGGTTTCTGTATGTGTGCCTCTGCAGGAGATTTTTGTTTTCCCCAAGACCAATGTACTTCTTAGCTTAATCCCACCAATTTCTGCCTGCCTCCCAATTTTTGTTTTTTATTTGACTCAGTCTGTTTTCCTTCTGGGAAAATGCTGGTAGGAGAATCAGGTAGAGGTTTAAGCTGCTGCCAGGGTAAAGTTCTGTTTACCTAAAAGGAGTCTTTAAGTTAATAAATTCAGTAGTTTACCATGCCTACAGTACAGTGTTCATTGAGAAGGTCCCCTGTTACATGCCTGTTCCCCATGGAACTATGTCAGGATTTCTTCAAGTAACCTTGTTGTGTAGCAGTCTTGCCTGCAATGCATTATTTTCATTACTGGATAATAACAATAAAACCATTTTTGCTTATGAGGGTTTTAGATAAAGAGACCTGTTTTGATTTTTAGTAATGGAAGTCATTAATTTGTTGAGGAAAAGAAAGGAATGTCTGAAGATAAAGTCTTCATGAGGTCAGATCCAATGCTCATCCATGTTCCCTCTGGCCAGGAGCAGTTGCTGGTGGAAGAGTGCAGGGTTGGGCCCTGGTATGCTGAATACTTTCCCAAATCAAACAGTCCCAGGCTAATGGACTTGATGAGTCAAGGGCAGTTTTATATTAGCTATCAGTTGATTTTTTTTCCATGACTTATTCTGAGCCCTATCTGAACTGAGCTATCTTCTCTTATTCGTAACATGTGAGGAAAAAAGGTGACTTTTTAACATGATGTTGAATGAGTAATTTTTTTTTTCTTTAGTTTTTTGTCAACTTGGCTCAGTTTGCATGGGGAGAGGCACTGAACATGGATTTCCTATTAGCTTCTCTGTGCCTCTCAAGATTTTGTAGATCTCCACTGTGTTTTCCTGGCTGAAGAATTCTGGTATGTTCAGATGCTTCCTATATGGAAGGCATTTCACGTTTTTAAATCACCCTTGCTGCTCTTGTTTTAACTTTTCCAGAATAGAAGGTTAGCAAACAACTCCACAGAATAACCAACAAAAAAAATGAACAGTTCTTCCTGAATGTTGCATGGTGTAATTTTTGCAGCATTTTCAGGTTTTAGTGTTATGGAGGTTGCTTTTACTGTTGGCTGTTCCCCAGTTGGAACATGGAGCAACATGTCCATGATGGAGAACAGTAAAATTAAGATGTCAGTTATTTTACATTTCTTGAAGTGAGCCATTGATTTTCTGTAAGACTCCAGGCAGCTTTTTGGTGTATTTTGCTGTGAGTTTTTTGTAGAGGAGAAATGTTTCAGATTTTCTGTTGCCTTTAGCTAAGCATTCCCACTAAGAGCAGGCTGAAAATAGGATATCATTATATCTTGTTTGGACCCTGCTGTATCTGTTAGTTGTTTGTAATGCTTCTTTCAATACCATTATAAGGTTTGTCATTGTAGCCTGTGGAGATGGTCAGTTCTCTGCATACCTACCAACAGAATAATTAGCCTAGAAATTTTGTGTCATCTTCTGTTAATTGTTTATGCACCACCTTGTTGTGGGGCAGGAGCTTGTGTGCTCTTGTGAGGTTGGGAGCTCTGCTGGTGGTGGCAGATGCCTCCAGTAGGGTCTCCCATGCTAGACAGGTGACAACTGAAGGGTCAGACAAAGTGTGTCCATGGGCAGGATGGGCTCAGTAGCCTTTAGGCAACCATCCTAGGAGAAGGACAACTCTAACTCCAAACCTGGGCAGATGGAGCTCGTTCAGCCCTGTAAGGCGATCCATCCAAGAGAAGGATACTCTAACTAAACCTATGTCCTGACATCACTGTCACTGACCAAGCTTGCTGGGCCCTGGCAGATGAACCTCAGGAGTAAAGGGTGGGGCCAGTTCCACGCACGCTGTGCCTCACCTGAAAAAGCCACAGCGCAGGCTCGAGGGATAAACCCACATTTGTGGGATAAAACCCCATGTGGGATGTACCCACATTTGCAAAGCCCCTGCAGCGATGGGAGGGACGGAATGGCACGGGAAAGGGGCACTGGAAGCTGCAGACCCAACCCTGCATGCAGGAGGCTCAGGACATCGGTCAAGACTGACCCAGGAGATGGCAGTCTGGTTCGGCAGCATCCTGAGGGACCAAGCAGCCTTTTTCAAGGAGAGCACTGCTTGCTCCACACGGAGAGGGGCCTAGAAAAGGTGGCCTGACCAAAGCTCACCTCCACCCCCACCTTATTGGCTAGCCACAGTCAATGGGCATCGTCTGATGCAGCAAGCATGGGTAGAGCCCTTCTTAATTCTTCGTTTGCAAAGCCAAGCCATGAATGAATGAATGAATGCTTGGATGGTGATGAATAGCCTAGTAGTGGTCGATTACAGAGGACCAACTGATAGCTTCAGAAAAAAGAAAGGCAGATTTAGTATATGCCTCTGCATGTGTGTGTTACCTAATGCATATCATTGCATACAACATTGTAGGAAATAAGGAAAAGTAATAACTTGAAATAATGCATCTGTTTAATTGCTTGTTATGTTATAATAGTTTTTGACATTTATATTTCTAAAAAGGAAATGAAATTTAGCATATATGCTTATTACTCACAGCTTTCTTAGTGACTGGATTCTTAATACCAAAGATGTTTTAAAGTCCACTTTAAAGAAAAAATAACTCACATTTTAACAAACCTCTGTACTGGAAAAATGAAATCTAAGCTGAAGTTTGCATTCATCACAAAGTATATATAAAGCTGAAAGTACATTGCAAACAAAGTTATTGTCCAAGCATTCATCATAGCTTATCTTTCCAGTTCAATAAAAGGGCTACTAAGAAACAGAAAAACTGGAGTTCTCTCTTTGACTGATGTCCTGCCTAGCACTGTGAAATTGTGTATTGGCAGAAGAGCAAGCATTGGAGGTGCCAGGATGAGTTATTCAAATTGTAGGCAGAAGTTAAGCAGCCAAGTCAAGTGTTAAAGACTTCATCTTCATGTATAACCCAGAAATGTAAAAGTGAACAAAAGCAAATAGCAATGCTAAGAATCTTTTGCTGAGAATCCTAAGCTGAAGGGGTTGGGGAAAAAAGGCAAATTAAGCCAATAATGCAAAACTAGCAGTCAGGCTCATGAAACTCAGCAACATTTCTGTCCTTTATTCTACTGTATGTACTAATATTTGATTGCTTCAAAAGAAGCAAGCAAAGCTAAAAGGAGAAATAAAGATCTTCCTTGGTTTAAATTATTGTTTTGTTATTTGCAGATAAAATCATAAATAACTCCATAAGGAAATAAAGTGATATCTAATGATATCTTTCCTTCCTGCCTGATGTCCACAAAGGACAATAAGAAAACACTCCTGAATACTGAAGACAACTAGGATTGGAGACAAGAAAAAACCCAACCTTTTCCAAAACCGAATATAGTACCTTGAGAAAGACTCAGAATCACTTCTGTTTCCCTTGATGTGTATTTCAAAATGAGCAACTAAATGTGTGGATCAGAATTCCAGAAATGCTTCCAATTCTCTTTACAGTATTATCTTCATCATGTGAAGAAATAGAGCAGGTAGTTGTCTTAATAAACAAAATTGTCACAGCTTTAATGGATTTATTGCATTCCCTTAACCTACCCTGATTTTGCTATATTTGTACCATGGTGTGTAACCAAAATAACAACATGGAAACTTGAGGGCAGAACAGAGTGACATGAAGGTACCATGAAAAAAAGGAGTCCAAGCACTGATGGATGTGCCTGTGTTACCTGGAACACTGCTTCCAGATGAAGTGTGGGGTATTCTACTATGCTTTTTTCATGCTCATGATCAGTATTGTTCATTTTTAAGTGTTCATAGGTATTGAGCTTTGTATCCAAAATGATGTTGTGCCCAGCAGATGAGAGGAACAGGTGGTGGAATCCCCATCCCTGGAAGTTTTTAAGGCCAGGCTGGACAGGGCTCTGAGCAACCTGATCTAGTGGGAGCTGTCCCTGCGTGTGGCAGGGGTGTTGGAGCTAGATGATCTTAAAAGTCCCTTCCAACCCTGAAAATTCTACAATTCTATGATTTCAAGGTTTGTAATGTAACTCCTTATACTATGATTTGTTTGATAAATGGTTTCTTCCAACATCAGACCATGCTTGGGGGTCATCATTGTGCTGACACGATGAAACCAAGATATTGGAGAGCCATAAATCTATTGTGTGGTAAGGTTATTGGTCAGAGAATGTTCTGTACCTTCCATTTGCTGTATTGGTTTCTGTTCCTCACAGTGTATGACATAGAGACATCTGTTGGGAACAGAAGAGGAAAGATAAAGGCAAACCCCTTTTTTAAGTAGATTTTTTTAAGTAGAAGCATGTGAAAACATTTTTACTATATATCCTACAAACTCTCCTCTCTCTTCTATTCAGTCCTAAGATTTGTGTGGTTAGAAATTACATGAATCTATTTATTTCATCATAGGTTTCTTATCATAAGTTGAACTACTAATAAAATAGTTCTAAATATTCTTTTTTAAAAAATCCCCTAATTTGCTGAACGAATTGAAGAATGTTACTATCTGAAAGGGGTTGCAGGCAGATAGATTTGGTATGCATGCAGCTTCCAGTGATGTCCTTTAAAGCAAAGGCACAATAGCAGCTGCTGTGCAGGCGGTGCATGTTGCCAGTGGAATGTATTTCTGACTGACTGTGTACTCTTCAACTCCAAAGGCTCTGTCTGTCTTGAACAATTGCAGTGTGTAAAAAGAAAAAGCAATGGGGCGAATTTTAAGGAGGAGGAGTACAGGAATGGGATAAATATAAATACAGTTTTTACTCATAATCAAGGGAATATGTGGATCTAAATTTTAGGAACTGCAAAATCAGAAAATTACAGATTTCCATTTTTTTTACTGTATGAATGACAAGATACTGTTAATGTGGTGTTCTTCAGATGGTTTAGATTTGAAGTAGATATAAATGCAAAGTTTAGTGGCTTTTGGTGTCACAAGTTACTTTGCAGATGTATTTTGCAAGTATATTGTTTGGCAAGTATATATATTTTTAATTGTGTAAAATAAATGGTATATTTTGTATTAAATCAAAAAAATAAAGTCAAGCTTCTTGGACAAGGTTTTCTTAATTATTTGACAAACAGGTATGCTTTAACCCTGGAATTCCTTTTTTATGTGTACTGAAAATACTCAGAATGTTGAAATGTAGTTTGTAGGTGTTTAGGATTACTAAGTACAGCCTTTTTCAGAATAGCATATAAAGTTGGTTTGGTGTTTGGTTTTTTGTTTTTTTTTTTGTTATTTCTAAATTGCAAGGCAGTCAGGAAAACACCTCTAGGTTGGCAGTGTGTTTGTTGTGTTTTTGTTTGGTTTTGATAGGTGAATATTATAAGGTGCAGTTTACGTTCTGTGAGTGCATCATAGGCTACTCAGGGTGATTATTTTTTTATCTCCTCTTACTTTGTAATATGTCTTCAGCTTTTTCCTTACTGATACAGCTTTCCACAGTCTTGCCAGGAGCTAGAGATCAGGAAAAGTCAATTAAGTGATGTGGTTCAGGTCAGGGTCTGAGCAAATTGTTTCAGCTAGCAGGCAGGAGCTTTTGAATGTCTTCATATTCTCTGAAAAACATTCCTTCTCAGTCATGCTTAAGAAGATAGGTCTAGCATCTTATTTGCTCACCAGCAGTTCTAAAAACTTATCTATTTGAATATATACTTTATTTATCTTTTGCAAACTGTTTGAGCAAGTAAATCCAAATACACTCAAGGCCTGCTTTTGGTATGACTGGGATGACTCTGTCCATGCTGCCCTAGGGTCCCACAGGTGCTGGGAAAGATGAGAGTGAAAACATACGTGAGATATGCCTAGTTTAAATTTCCTAAGGCATTTTTCCTTCCTTCTGAACCCTGTGAAGGTTGTCGTTACTAAATATATACTCTCTCTTTCATTTTCAGGCCAGAGCCTCAACAGAAAGCTCCCTCTGCACCTCCACCTCCACCCCCGCCCCCACCTCCACCCCTGCCGGAGCCCACCCCGCCAGAGCCAGAGGAGGAGATTTTAGGGTCTGATGATGAGGAGCAAGAGGATCCTGCAGACTACTGTAAAGGTGTGTGCAGTTCAGCAGTGTCAATGAGGGTAAACATGGTCATGAGAATCTTGACTCTGGCTCTTGGGAGGTTTTCAAAGACCTTGTCTTAAGTTATGGAAGTTATTTATGTGATAATTATGAACAATTGCTCATTTGAAGTTCAGATGTAAAACTATCTACAGCTTTACTTTTTCACTTAGCCAAACCTTATTTGTATACATTGCAATAATTATGCAAATGTTGTGTTCCTCTTTTCTTCCTGATGTCCTAGTTACAAGAATAAAGAGGAAACTTTTCTTGATTCATGTTAGTTGTAACAGAAATAAAAGCACCCAAACCAAACAACCCCTCCCACTCTGGAAAGGTTCTTAAATGCCTTGATGCTGTAACAACATCAACTATATTTATTTTTTCCCCTTCTCCTATCACTTTCACCAGCCTGAGATGTAACATGCTTCTTTTTCACATTTTTCCATTATTTGAGGCTCTCTGCATTTTCTTTTTTGTGATTTCCTTATTTTTTTAGTTGCTTCTATTAATTTTAAAATACTGTTAAATACATAAAACCATGTAATGTACACAGTGTTAATACTTGTCACTGCTACAGTTTCAGGTCTGTTCCTATTAGGATAAAATTTTTACTGTACTTGCGTAAAATATTATAAATAGCAGATCTATAAACTTTGGTTTATCTATTGTAGTAAATTTCAAGGGTATGAATTTACTTTATGAAACATCAAACTTCTATCTCTTCAGATTGATGGTTTTGAACAGCCAAAAGCAATGTTTACACATGGACTACAGCTAGTATTCTATATTCCTCATATCAAGAAATACTTTATGTGTCAAATATGATACAGTCTTCTTAAGCAGAAGTTTCTGTGTGAGCCTGGAGATGTGCTATTTTGAGAATCCCTTCTCCTAATCTGGAACAAGTTGTTTTATATTTTCAAATTTAAAAATTGATGATTTCATTTTGGTATAAGAGCTTTTATTAACATGTGATACTTCAAATGTTTAAGTGGCTCACAGATACCCGTAGTGAAACCAAAGAATAAACTCAAACTGAGAAGTGTTTTATTAGTTCATGTTTTTCTCTTTTGCATAACCTTACCTGTATTTACAGGATGGAATATAAATATTTAAAAAATGATCAGTTATTACTGGAGTGTCTCTTTTCTTCCTAATTTTTTCTCCAAAATGGCCATCTCCCAGGATTTTTGAGTGAGGCACAGAGCATACTTCATCCGTTCTCAACCTCAATGTGAAATTTCATAGGAGGTAATTTTGATGGAATATATAATTTCTTTTTAAAGTAACTTAAGCATTTTATCTGTTTAATGTACAGCCCATTGCCAGGGTATTTCTTTTTACTACCTTTATTTTTATTTTTAAGGATATGTTACTGTGTGCTGGGCTCATATCTTTGTAATAAAAAGAGGTGTTTAGTAAATAGTAATCATACTATTTAATCAGGAAACTGAAATAGTTTGAATTAGCACCTGATGTGATAGAGGCAACTAACAGCCATTGGTGTAAAGCAGACCAACCTCTGTTCTCTGGGGGCTTCCTTCAGGCCTGTTTAAGTCTATGAAATTACTTCTGTTAGTGTCATTGAATTTACATTAAATGCTTTTCAAGTCTTTGTGCAGCAGATGGAGTATCAAAAGTCCAACTATGTGATTTTTCAAGAGGTACTTAAACAATGAAGCTTTTTTTTTTTTTTCTGAAAAGCCTTGAAACACTTGGAGATTTTTTTCAAGAGCCTGTTGTGTCATGGATGTGATGGGAATTCTTTGCTTCTCTGATCATCTTCTTTGCCCCCTGGAGATGTCTCCCATTCATCCAGTCCACAAAGGGAATAATTCCCTATACAAACATAGAACGAGCTGGCTACAATTACCAATATATTCAGGAAACATTTAGGAATAATGATCTCATTTTTCTGACCATCTTTCTTGAGTGCATGTAGCTAGCTGTGAAGAGAGACTTTCTTTTTCTCTGTGTGCTGCAGTGAATAGCACAAGAGTCTTGGGTTTTTTTGTTATATTATCAGCAATGCCACTTATACATTGTATGTTTTCAAATGCCAATACTGTTTTTCTCAACCCACTGATTTTGCATAGATGCTTTCTTGTTACTACTATTAAGAAACACTTTCTGCACCATGAAGAACTTAAATAATTACATTCATCATAGTATGATAGCAGTTTTTAAAAGGCATTTAACTAAACATGTTGTTACCTGGTTTGACACAACTTGTAAAGGAATACATTGCTGAAATGATTATCGAGGAGTAACATGTACAGGAATGGTAAGTAATTATCTTCTAAACTGCTCCTATTGTGACTTAGTATGATAGAAAGTATCTTGTGAAGTGTATATACTTGGACAGTATGCTAGTGCTGTTGGTATCTGTAACATATGTTGCTGCATTGCTATAATTAGTTATGACAGTGCTGTCGGGACCAAAATATACTTTTACTTATATAGTATTGTTGTTCTTCCAGTATGTAGATTTTACTGAAATAATTTGCCAACCCTAAGTTCATTAACTTGACTTTGATGTCTTTGACTGATTTCCTCTGTAGGGTGTTCTCTCTTCTGTCTGTGATGGGAAAAAACTGTCCTGTGTTTTGGACTATTTTTGACCCTTCGAAGCACAGAAATTCCAGAAGCTGTCTGCAGAGGGGCAGACTTATAAGGCACTGCTAGGCCTGAGCTATTCTTAGAAACATATGTTAAGCAGTATTTAAATTTTTTGTAGTTGAGTGTTATGCTGTTAACATGTTAAAAAAAACACATATTTTGTTTAATGCAAAAAGAAATTACTTCTGGTCATTGTTTTGTACACTCAAAGGCCCACATTCACCCTTCTGGCAGTGCAGAAGGCTGCAAAGACTGAGAGTGATTTCTTACACATCTTGAAGCCATGTAGCTGATAAGGGATTGTTTAGTAGGATTAGATATTTAGGAAATCATAAAATGTTCCAGAAATTTTTGTATTGCTGAATTTTAAAATCAGTTTTGCTAACTGTAGGGAGTTGTAACTAGTTGTTAAATATGTTTTGTTTTTTCTAATTATATCTCTTTGCAAAAGTAATAATGATTATAGGGAGAATAACGTTTCATACTTCTCACAGTTTTCATGCAATTATATGAGACAAAACTCAGAAGAAATTATATTGTGATAGTGAATTGTGAGGAAGTGTTTTACGTAATTCTTGGTGTCAATTCAGCAGACTCGATTAATTTCAGAAATGCAAACTTCTTCACTAATGCAGAGGTAGAATTACTGTATGTTCTCTCAGCCTTCTGCTCACATCTGTCACCTCATCATCCTAGATAGTTTCATGGAAAATATTTACCAAAATGTGGTATTTTTTTCCCAATAGCTGTCTTAAAATACTGTATTTATTCAAATTTTTAAATATTTTCATTAGCTGTTACTGCAGGGATGGTTAAATAGACAACTAAATTAAAATTCAGGCTTGTTTTTAAAGTTTCTATTGGTACGGATTTGTATGTGAGTTTATTCTGCAAAATTTCTGTAATAATTACACTGCAATAGACATGGGCATCATTTGTAACTGATACTGTTTCTTTTCACAAATGAAGTGGACAGTGTAATAGTCAATACTTTCTCTCAGAAGTCCTTGCTCTTCCCACCCCTCTTTCCTGAAGTGTTCCAGAATTCCTCTGTTTTTATTTTGAAGAGTAAGGAGTTCTCACTTGGAAGTGTTGAGCATTCTTACCAAGACTGATAGAATTCACCAATGGAAATCATGGTATCTTTTTAGGTTGCTGAGCAAGTTGTTCTGGCAGCTTTTCAGGAACATTTCATTCCCAGTGGTGGAGGGAAGGGGAGGTCTTCTCTCAGGGAGGAGTCCCTAGAGTCCTGTAGTGCCCTGTACTGATTCTGAACTAGGGTGATCTTTTTCCTTTGCTCTTTTTTAACTGAAAGCATTGGTGCTTGTATACCTAATGGTTTGAGAAATTAAATATTGTATGTGATAATAAAATACAATTCTCATGGGTTAAAAGATTCTCATATCTGGGTCTTCATAGATTTATGTAAAATTTTCATGGGAGAGATGATGCTTCAACACCTTACCTGTGGGCTGGGGAAGCTGAGACTGCAGTCAGTGTGTCCATGCCACCTGTGCACACCAGACTCATTTCTGTGCCTGGTGATCCTGCCTGGGCCTCTGTGGTGCTGCAAACTGGGAAGTGTGTGGAGTTAGAGCTGTATAGCTGAGACTTGCACTGCCCATCTGAAATTGTGGTTGTCACTTAGTTCAGACCAGCCACTTCCAAGAAAAACACTTGTGAATGCTGCTCCCCTGGTGCTCTGGCCCGAGCTGACTGAGTCTGGGCAGCTGCAGCTGTGCCGGGTGGGTCAGGTTTTGGCAAAGGCTGCAGGCAAACCAAAGCTTGAACTTGCACCTTAACATACAAATATTAAAGCAGTGTGTGTTTTAGTTTCAGTTAGAGATGCCATCATCTACAGCAATATATTATTTAAGCGTTATCATTCTGTTAAATTTCTAATCTTTGTAGTTCTGTAGTGGAATTGTGTTAAATTAATGCACTCTGGAAGCATTTGAGAAGAGTTCACAAATAAACTCTTGAACATCTGTTAAGGCAAAAGATGCTATTAGCAAGGAAAGTATGTAAATATATCCATATTTGATGTTGCTGTTCCACAGTTAGAAAGGAGATAAAAGAGAAGTCCTTGATTTAAATCCAAGGAATTATATGGTAAGTTCACATTGTTGTCTTAACTGGGCACCCATTCTAACCAGATTTTCAGAGGATTTAAAACCAAGCATAGTAACTTCAACAAATTAGTCTGAACTCGTCCTTATTGTAACTGGAATAGGTAATAACTGAGGATCCTTCCAGAGGACAGGTGGACATAACATTGTGAAGGACCAGAAGGAGCTGAAGAGGTGATACCTTAACATCTGCTTCAAGTCTGCTGCTGGCGATGTTCTGAAGGGTTGCATGGTGCAGCTTTATTATTTGTTTGCAGTTAATGCAAAATTGTGGATAATACTATTCGTGTGTTAAGATCTGAACAATAATGGTCTTGTGCAATGACTGTCTTCCTTGGTTTGCCTGGGAGGAAGGATGCCTCTTAAAATATAGAGAACGTAAAAAGCTTCATTCACACTGTATAGAAACGTGAGCAACCTCCAACTTGCAAGTTAGGATTGCAGACTTCGGTAGTGAAAAACCAGTTCAGACAAATCCTGTAGCTGTTTGCTCTCTTTTCTTTCTCAGTGTTAAAACCTCAGACATGAGAAAAATTCATTGCTGCTATGGAACAGGAGCCAAGCAGAAGAGCATCAGTGAAGTCTGCATTGTTTTTAACATTTTCTCAGGAAGTATCTTATTGCTTCCTTTGTTAGTAGAAAGCAAATGGGAATTTAAACAATCTCTGCTGAGATGATACAATCATCCAAAATATGTTGGCTAGGGAAGCTTCAAAAAATATACAGAAATAATACAGATCTTTCCTGTACTCTCTGTGAAGTAGAAGATGAGCCTGGGGAAATTGAGTACAGATGGTAATATTGCCACAAATAAAAGCCATAAGAGAGAAGGGTGAATAAACTCTGCAGTAGTTATAGGACATGAGGTTTTTTCCCTGCAGGCCAAGTAAGACAGAATTTTTAACATTAAAGTAAAATCTTCTTTGTTTACCTATTTATAGTACAAGACAATTTGAAGAGAACAGTCTATTCTACAAGAATTACTTGAAAACCTGGAAGTTATTGTTTGTTTTCTGAATACTTTTTTTCTACTCATTTTTTTCATAAAAGGAGGCTATCATCCTGTGAAAATTGGTGATCTTTTCAATGGCCGATATCACGTTATTAGAAAGTTAGGATGGGGACACTTCTCTACAGTCTGGCTATGCTGGGATATGCAGTAAGAAAACTACTTATTTCCATTCACTTTTTGCTTAATATGTTACTTTTTTGATGGCAGTAGCTTTTATTTTACTTGTATGATAAATTTATGTAAATGTTTACTATCTTTTTATGCAGAAAGATATCTGCAGTCTTATTTTGCTCTTGGTAAATAATGAAGTTTCTAAAAGCTCTCAGAAATAAATGTAATTCTGTTTTTAGCAAATTAGCTTCGTTTATTGAATTTGCATGTTGTCTTGAACATGTGAGAGTAAGCTAATGTTTTATTTCAGTTGTATCTTCATTGAAAAAATACAATTATGCCCTGATCAAATGATAAAGTATGTAACCAAATACTTCCTCTAAAGACAATAGAACAAAATAGAACAGACTGTTAATTGAGTATTGTTAAAAGTTGTTTCTAAGTGTAATTTTGGTGTTTTCTTTTGGAATACAATAGGTTATGAAATATTCTATTTAAAGTTTCCCAACCTTCAAAGTATGTCTGTGTTAGCTCAGAAAATGTGTTGAAAATGGTTTTGTTCTTTTCAAGGGGGAAAAGGTTTGTTGCAATGAAAGTTGTAAAAAGTGCCCAGCATTATACAGAAACAGCCTTGGATGAAATAAAGTTGCTCAAATGTGTAAGTACTACTCATGCAATACAGTGCTCAATACTAATAATAGCAGTAATAATGAACTAAAAAAAATGTAACAGGCTATTGCTGTTTAATTTTTAATTTTTTTTTTTCAATAGATGACTTCCTACATGTTACCATGATTTTTTAGGTTCTAGAGTATTGTTTAACTTTATGTGGAAAGCTAAGTAATTAGTATTTTAAAGTGCATTTTTTCCTAAGAGGTCAGTGTTTACATTTGTTGTTTAGGTTCGTGAAAGTGACCCAAATGATCCCAACAAGGATATGGTTGTACAGCTAATTGATGACTTCAAAATTTCTGGAATGAATGGAATTCGTATCCTTTTGAAAACATGGCATCTTCATGAAAAATTATGTGCTGAGATAAATAAGCATTTAGTTCTGGCCTTTTTTCTAGTTCTTTGTACTTTAAATTTGAAAAGTAGGGACACAAAAGTATATGTAGGTGGAAGGAGTAGTCCAGTGTGTATTGTACTTACTAGAGTAAAAGTAGCTTAGCTTAGGAAAAAAAAAAAACCAAAACCAAAAAAACCACACACAAAAAAAGACTAGAACTGCAGTTATACTAAAAGATTTGTAATAACTGAGGCTTACAGAAAATACAGTTTTGGTCTAGACTAGTAAAGAGAGTGTCAGTGTCATGAAGAAACTGGTTTGTGTTTTCTTGTGGGAATTGTGAGGTCATGCAGAGTCTTTTGTTTATGTGACCCTCTTTTGGCCAGGTGTCAACCTCTTTTTGTGGCAAAAGTTTTAAAGCTTTAGCTACAAATGCTTCCATTAAAAAAAAAATTAATAAAGGACGAAGAAGAATATGACAATAGTATTCTTAGTGAAAATTTTGGGTCTATGAATATATTTGATTTTAGAGTTGAGCTAAATTGAGTTATCCTTGCTAATTATATTAGATATTTTAGCAGCTTATTATATTACTCTTCTTTTATTTACTGCTACAGCTGGTATTTATGTGTATGCTTGTTGTGTCTCGGAGCCTAATAACAGACCTAATTGTTTGTGGTGTTCTACTGCCAGACAAAGAGGCAGTTCCTGCTCTAGAGAGCTTAACACCAAGTTAATTTTGGAGATGCTTTCAGTCTTCAGCAGATCTTCACCAACTCTCATGCTCCAGCAGGGGTGTCTAGGAGGTGACTCAGTAAATGTGAATGCCCACTAGACAACATCCTTTCAAGGAGAAGTGTACATGAAGTTTTCATCCCATCCATCTGTCTCTTGACATTAACTGTTAAAGCCTTTGGGTCTCTGGTAAGTGAGTGAGTGTGGGACAAGTATTCTCACTTACAGAATGGAGTCTTAACTGCTTTCCCTTTGTCCCATTTTGGTTTGTTTCCTAGTTGCTTCAGTGCTCTGCAGGCACTGCAGAAAGCTGCTTAAATATAAGTGAAGCTACTACAGTTTGTTTTTTTCCTAGGTTGTGTAATCAAATTTAAATGAATTAAAATGAACTGTAGAGTTGCCAGTAGTTATTTCAACCTGAATGTAAACTGTGTTCAAGGAAATTTCTTGACAAAGTAAGTCAAGACCCTGGTTAGAATCATAGAATCATAGAATTGGCTGGGTTGGAAGGGACCTCAGAGATCATCGAGTGCAACCCTTTTACCACCGTTGCGGTTGCTAGACTATGGCACTGAGTGCCACATCCAGTCTCTTTTAAATAAGATTTCTTGGTTAGGATTTCTTAGTGTTGCTCTTATGAAACAAAAAATAGATTTTAATTTATGAGCTGAGGTGCTTATTAAGAAGTATCTAATAGATATCTCAATTTTCTGTGTTCACAAAAAATGCAGTACTTCAGGTCTTCTACTGCCAGCAGTACAACTGAAGAATCTTTAGAATTATTTTTAGAAATCAGAAGTGTTGCCTTACTGTTTTCATTGTAAAACAGTAACATGAAATAGGGAATAAGAAAATCTATGCATAGCTATACATAGAAATGACTGCTATCTGCTTAACAGCAGTTTTCTAATATCCTTCTTAGCAATAATCTAAGATTCATGTGTATGTATACTTCTGTATTAAAGGTGAGAGCCATTTCTGTGAAGAGTTAATTTCATCAGTGACAATACTTCGAAAGCATATCCAAACTATCTTTTTGAAATATAGCACTTAGCAAAGCCAAAAGAGGACATATTCTAGTGAAAAACGAGAATTCAGAAAGCTTTGTTTTATCAGGTTAAAACTGGATAGCTGGTACTGGTTTATTCTGTTTTCACTTTTATCTTCACATTGAAAATTCTGGCAGTATAGAAGTTGCTTTATTGTGCAGGGCAAATGTTTCTGCCTTACTGAGAAGTACATTTTTCAGAAAGGTACAGTAAACAAGATGGGCTGATACTGGACTCAAATTTAAAGTACAAGTGGAAGTCTGTCAAAGTCTTAGGCTCTAGTGAAAATATGATACCAGGTATCTCATGCTTTGAGTTTTCTTATGAACAGATTGTGCATCTGGAGTTGCATTGGGCAGTCATTGGTTGCATTGATTGTTTGAGCAACTTCTTTTTACCTTCTTCAGGAAAAATCTTAGGTGCATGTTCTTTTGGGAGGGAGCAGGTAGCTGTTTTTAATGTTTTGCTGCTATAAAAATGCCTTACTAGTGCTATGTTAGCATTACTGAGTTGAACAGGTTGAGAAAAACACAGTAAATTGAGAGTTTTTCCATTCTTTGCTGTTTCCAGCTTAATTTGGGCAAGTCACTAAATATCTGTTCCTTGACTGTAAATTAAAACAACATATGCTTCATTGAGGCTTGATTATTGGTTATGGGATACATTTAAAAGTCCAAGCAAGAGAGAAGAGAGGTGGGTGAGTCTTTGGGTGGGTAACATCACAAAATGTTGTGGAGCTTCCAGGCAAGTAAACTTGTCAAGAACCATGTGGCTCAGAGCTGGGAATGTGCAGAGCCATTGGCCTGCACTGGGTGTCTGAAATCAGTCGTCTTTTTCCTAGAAGCTGTAGCAAGGGGTTTACATAGGGGTTTTAATAATGTGTGTTATGCTGCACTAGAGTGGTAATATTTATTTACTTGTATATGTTAAAAAGATTGCCATTATGATCTTTAAAAGAAATAATAGATTTTCCAAAATTGGCACTTTGGTGTTTTCAGTGTAGCTTATTATGTCTGCTACACTGGATATTTATTAGAATTTGTTTATTTGAGTGTAGCAGGTTTTATAAATAAAGGATTCAGATAATCACACCATAAGAGGAATCTTTAGAGAGACAAGTGAAAAAATAATAAATAGTTATGGTAGGATCTTAGTCAAGAAAGACATTTTAGATACTTAAGCTGATTAATGTTGTTTGCTTTCACTTTTACTGCTCTGCTCTATTTCCTCCTGTTAGACTTTTCCCCACCTTCTTGGAAGAGCCTTCTGGGTGGGATTCATGTTTGGTTTTGCTAGAGGACTTTTTGGACATCTTTATCTGTCAGGATGTTGGTGCTGTAGGAAAAGCTATTCATTTCCCTTCACCCCTTTCTCTTTTGGTTACTGGCAAGGTTTAGCACTTCTGTAAGTGCAAGGAATAGCATGAGTGTGCATCAGAGTCTGCAGCAGCAATGGTCTGAAGGGCTGTGGGTGGCTGTCCTCAATTTCATTTCTGCATGCAGTAGTATCTTGCCTTTCTGAAACCCTGTGTTGCAGTTTCACTGTGTGGGCTAAGTTAATAAGCCCTGCAGAGCTAATGTGCTCTGCTCATCCTTTCTGATGGCTGTGCTCTTTACTAGTGACTTCTGTTCATTGGATGCTTCTGTGGTAAATTGACTGAGACTGTTTCCACTTCTGAACGGAACAGATTTTCATAATATTCTATGTAAACTTGGGGGTTTTTTTTGTGTGTGAGAGGGTGGTGAGACACTGGCACAGGTTGCCCAGTGAAGTTGTGGAAGTGTTCAAGGTCAGATTCAAGTGGACTTTGAGCAGCCACATCTAGTGTGAGGTGTCCCTGGCCATGCAGGGAGTTGGAGCTAGTTGATCTTTCAGGTCCCTTCCAACCCAAACCATTCTATGATTCTATTATATGGTTGGGAAAAGACTATTCACTGTCTCCTCTAACACATAGAATCATAGAAAGTTAGGGGTTGGAAGGGACTTGAAAGATCATCTAATCCAACCCCCCCTGACAGAGCAGGGTCATCTACAAGTCACATAGGAATGTGTCCAGGTGGGCTTTGAATGTCTCCAGGGAAGGAGACTCCACAACCTCCCTGGGCAGCCTGTTCCAGTGCCCTGTCACCCTTACAGTGAAAAATTCTTCCTAATATTTATATGGAACCACCCATTTATTTCTATGTATATCTGTTTCTCAATAGAAACATAACCTACCCAGGTATATTAAATATAGCATGTCTAATTTAGGAAGCCTCTGAACTGTAAATCACTAAGTTCCTGTGTCCTATTTTTTCATAATACTCTTCCCTGATCATCTTCTATTGGCCTGTTGGTGACCAGTACTAGATTCTGTGTGACACAGGAATGGTATTTTTTTCAGATTGCTTCTGAGGTCTTCATTTTCTTAGTTCCTGAGTTCTTTGGTGATTGCTCTAATTATTTGCTGTTAAAACTGTAAGTGGTAAGAGATACATTCTCTTACTACTTTGGTCTTTGTTGTCAAGTGATTCTTAATATAGGGTAATCAACAAGATGTTCAATACGGTTAATTTTCTAAAATTTTTATCCTCTGGTTAATTTTCTAAAATTTTTATCCTCTAAAGAGGGTGATGATTGCTTTAGCCAGAATAAAACAAGCATTTGTATTGAGCTCACTGACAAGTTTATTTGGAAATTATCCTTAATTAACCTTCAGATGTCTGTATGGTCTTCGAAGTACTTGGACATCATCTCCTAAAGTGGATAATCAAGTCCAATTATCAAGGCCTTCCAATCCGTTGTGTAAAAAGCATAATTCGACAGGTAAGCTTTGTTGATATTTCAATTAGGTTTTCCCACCATTTTGAAGGTTAGAATGATGATATTTCTATTGAACTCTTACTAATAAATATCTAAAATAATTATACTGGTAATCCCAGGGGGAAAGTTTTGCTAGAGCATCTTTCTGGATAGCCTACATTCCTCCATGTTCAGTATTTATTTTTGTATTGTTTTGGGTTTTTTTAAATTGAGTTTTCCCACTGATAAGGGAGTTTCCTGAGCTGATTTAGAAAATAAAAAGTTGAAGCAATGAGTATTTTTCATAAATGTAAGGATATTCATATTCGCTTGCAGGTTTGGCTGACACATGTTTCTCAATAAGTTCTTCTGGAAAATAAAGCATCAGAACAGTGGGAAAAGTATTATATAGCTGAACAAGAATTTGTATCTCTGAATAATAGGCTCTAAAGGAAAAACATGTTCTTTTATCAGTGATTGCATTTATCAACATTACCTCTATTTTATTAATAAGTGATCTGTAAAGTAGTTAAAAGTTAGTTTTTAATTATGTTTGTATGTTAACTGGTGAGTATCGACCTATCAACTCTTTAATCAGAATTAGTTAAATGACTGATTGATGCCATTGTTAGTACACAGGTGTAATTTTACATCCATTAATTTCTATACAACTAGGTGGCTCAGGTACTAGAAATAAGGAACAGTAGTGTTGCAGTGCCCCAGCCAGACTGAGCTGCCTGCTAAGAAATAAGAATGTGTGTAATTATGTTACACATGCATATAAATATCCTCTGTTCTCATGAAACATTATCATTTTTTTGTTTGGAATGTTTGCTCTTTGGTTGCACCTTGTCCTGGAGTTTGGACAAAACCTGAGAAATTATGATGTAATTCCTTGATAGATGGGGTTTAATGGCAAAGCCAGGTTTTAGGAGCTTGGTGCTGCAGTTCACTCTTAACTCAGAAACACTGCTTGTTGGCAGGAGAGCCTATAAGCCAGGCCACTGAATGGATCTGTGCTGAAAACAATCCCTTTCTAGAGGGAAGTTGAGAACTTCTTAACCCAGCTTCACAGCATCTTTGCTCTTGTAACCTAGGAGAAATTGAGCTTAAATGTTTGAGTCTTTGCTGTGGAGTTGGTCAGGGTCAGAGGGGAGACCAACAAGGGTGACATCATGGTATGAATCTGCTGCAGGCTGCCAATGTCAGAATTAGCTAAGAAAGTTTTTAAGGGGGACTTCTGAACACCTTGATGTCTGCTCTGGTGGGACACATACAGTAGAGGTGATTTCTAGAGTACATTGAGGACAGTTTCCCAGCATGGGGTAAGCTGAATCTCAGCCAGGAGACAGGTTGGAGATGCTGCTTGCTGCACTTGCTGAGAATAAAGAAGATGAAAATCTTAAGATTGATGGCAGACTTGTCACAAGGGTTCCAGGTAGACAAGCTGAACATGAGTCAGTGGTGGGCTCCTGTGATGACAAAAGATAACCATGTAGTAGGCCACATTAGCAAGAGCATAGGCAAAAGAGAAAGAGCTCTCTTTTAGCACTTCAGGACTATCTCTAGTTTTGGTTCCTAAGTGCTAGACATTGGCTTACTGAAGAGAGTCTGCTGGAAGGCCACCAAGAGAATGAGGGAGTTGTAGCTGATGTTGGATGAGAGGGAGAGTTTTTGGGAGAACTTGTGCTCAGAAAAGGCTGGTCAAGTGGGAGACTTTTGATGTCTTCAGCATGGGTATAAAGAATGGAGCCAGACTTCTTCTATTGATACACAGCAAAAGGACAAGAAGCAAAGTACACAAGTTAGAAAAGGAAATTTTGGTAGTGAGAGTGATCAGGAACTGGAACAGTTACTTAAAAAGAGGGAAAGGCTGTCTTTTTGATGTGGGAGATTCCAAATACACTTTCACATTAATTCCACTTCTACAGGTCTCAGAGGAACAGGTATTTTTTCTTCTAAATGTTTATGACTTTCAGTGTACTCTAGAATCTTTTTCTCTTGGCCTCAGAATTGCAGGCATTCAGTGGTAATTTTTAAGATGGGGGAGGAAAAAGACTATTATAATCTGTCTTTATGTTGCTGTTGCTGATGATGCCTTCTCTAAAATTTGAAGTCGCTTAACCCCACTGACCTACCTTTCCAGATAGATCAATCTTTCTTTAATGTTTCTTACTTTGAAACATACTGTATGTTCTTTCAGTTGCTTTGGCAAGTAGTCAAGCATATTTTGGGTCTGCAGGGAAAAAAAAAGCAGATTATCAAGAACACAACAGATTTTAGGTGTAGCATTGGCACTAATGTTCAGACCTGCTTGAGTGAATATACAGTTTTTATATAAGCATATAAAGAAAGCTTTTCAGAGAGGTTGCTGTTCTAGTCTAGCTCCGGAGCTGGGGAAAGCAGAGCCATGCAACTGAGGTGTTTCTAGAATACATTAGCTTGAGTGTAAATATCATATGCATGCTACTGCTGCTTCTCTCTTACCTGAGCTACCTTGTGTGCTAGTACCAGTTGTGACACTAGCTCATAGCTGGGTGGTTAACTTGTGTCTTTGTGTTCTCTTACTGTTATTTAGAGCCAACACATTTTGCTCTGAAAGTTAGCCATAGCTAGTTATGTCTTAAAGGATCCTGAGAGCAAGGAGTGTAGCGGGAGGAGCCATTCTTGTTCCTGAAGCTCGACGAGCTGCTGGTCTCTTCCAGGACTCCAGCCACCACACAGCACTTCCAGGGTAGAAGTGTAGCGGGAAGAGCCTTTCTTGCTCCAGAGGCTCAACGAGCTGCTGGCCTCTCCATGCCTCACACCAGAGTGAGCTGAGCGGTCTTCTGTGGGTGTGTGTCCCACCTTTATTGGCCCCCTGGTCTTGCTCATGCCCAATAGGGGCCTGTCCTAATCAGGCACAGGTGGACTCACACCCACTCTTTGGCAACTCAAGGCACCTGGTTTATCTTGTTTCTCTACAAAGGAGCTTGCTAATTTATTTATAAAGTACCTGGGATGACAGGATGTTCTGGGACCTGGAGTTCATGAGTCTGGAGGTCTGTTTCTTGCTGTAAAACATTCTCTAAAACACGAGAGGTATCTTTTAGGTGGGGTCAGTTAGATTTCTGTTTATTTTTTTCTTGCTTGCTGATATCTTCTACAATATTTATGTAGGTTATCATAGCAATAGCCTGGTTTATGCTGTTACATTGTTTTGTACTGAAGAATTTTAATAATTGACATCCACAGTTGATCATGCCTAGGTCTTACCTAAAATACCTTTAAAATCACACAAGCTATTGTATTCTAGTTCTGGTAAGAACGTGAGAGAATTTTTCATTGTGTAAAAATTCTGTTCTAATTTTTGTCCCAGAACGCATTTTTAAGACTTTGGATATGCAAGTTTAATATAAGCCAGCAGAATTTAGCTTGCAGAGAGTATGAAAGACAAGTAAAAAAATCCATGTGCCAAATGCAGATAGACAAATTCTTATGGCTTAGTCAGATAAAAAGATGAGTTACTATTGGAATTCTAAGGAAAACTATAGTTAGCATTTCATCTCAACAACACATTTTGTAATTTTTTTTTCATCAGTTGTATGATGGTTGTTCACAAACTGCATTTGTAGTATGTGGTTCTTGCAGTGGGTTTGGTTTTTTTTTTTTTTAATAACTATCTTTCAAAAAATGAACCAGTGAGTATCAACCTTTCTGACTGAACAGCTAAATCCCAGCTAAACAGCTTCAAAGGAAGATGCATCAAGAATTTTATACATGTGCAGATCAACTAAAGAGCACTTGGGATATTGAAGTCTGAGAGCAGGTTGCTGTCATCAGGGCTGTTTAGCCAGCTGGAATCTTACACATGAAAGTCTTGATACCTGGGTTTATGAACTAATTATGATCCTGTCAGGCTACATATGGACTACAGGCAATCAGTTGAACATCTCTGTGCTACTAATAATAGCTTGGTCTGAGTAATTAAAATAAACCTTTAAAAAATCCTTCTGCACTTAGGTACTTCAAGGTCTAGATTATCTACACAGCAAGTGCAAGATCATTCATACAGATATAAAGCCAGAAAACATTTTGATGTGTGTGGATGATGCCTATGTTCGTAGAATGGCTGCTGAAGCTACTGAGTGGCAGAAGGCTGGTGCTCCCCCTCCCTCTGGCTCAGCAGGTATGATAGTAAACTTAAATGATAGGTACTAAAATTCCATCAGTGAATTAGAGCTAATCATATTTTATTTAAAGAAAATTAACATTTAAAATAATTGCCCGTGTAAAATGCATGTCTAGTTAATTTTTAATCGTGCTCTGGAAACTATCAGGAAAATGCTTTCCTTTAGTTTTGCAAGTTCAAGTTTTCAGGGTCCCCAGATAACAGAAAAATACTTATTGATATAAACTTACTCTTCTCCCAACCCACAAGCTTTTAATGGCTGAGTTTTAGACACACTGGAGCCTCACACCTCTAGCATTGACAATAATTAACAATCTTGTCTAGATTATTTGCCTAGTTCTGTTACAAGTTCATCAGTGTCCTTGTGAAATTATCAGCATTCTCATCAGCTATAACTGTTTTCAGAATGCAATGAAAATGCTTAGAGTCCATAGTTTTCCAGCCTTGAAAATGGCATTTATTGTACCTAACTGAATTTGTGACAAGCCCTGCTCCCTAGCACTGGATGTGAAATGTGTCCTGTTGAACTTTCCAGAGGGTTTAGGTGGGAACTGTACGGTATGTTTAGGTCAGAGAAACCAAGGTAAAGAAGTTCACAGTGGTCAGTGAAAGCAAACAAGGATGAAATGTGGCTTTCCTCGTGATCTTTAATACCATGATTACTATTGTTTGCCAGTCCAGCATATTGGCTGAAAGCAGCAGAGAAATAATAACATTTAAATACCTTGTTAATATTGTCAGAAAATATATTACAGAGTAAAATCTCTGAGGTAAAGTAAAAAACCTGGTGTATCAGGAACAAATATTATTGTCAGAATCCATAAATATTTCACAGTATTATGTATGTTGAGATGCTAAAGCCTTTAGCTCATGCATTGCGTTGAATTTTACATAATGTGTAATCACATAGCTAAAGGCTGTGTGTTATTTGTGTGGGAATTCACTTGATTTTGTTCACGCAGTCTTTATATTGCTTCATGACATTAAAATAAGCCTTATTTTAAGGAATATATTGATGGAGTTCTTATCACACTTTGTTCTTAGCAAATTGTAGTTAAATCTATGACTTTTCACACAGGAGTTGAAGATGTGTTTCCTTTACAGCATTTCAAGCCTAGGTTCTGCATAATTTCCCTTTTTAGAGTGGAGATGGTTGAAAATCTTGCCCTCTCAGGGGCATGCAAGTTTTTTTCACTGAACTTAGCAGCAGGAGCTGAACCTGTAGAAGAACTCTGAAGTCCCAACTGTCTCAGTTTTTTATTTTGCATTTAATTGCCATATGCCTGTATGACTGAAGAAGTTCATGAGAGGTTCTCTTCCCTTGTTCAGTTCCTCTTTCTTGCTTCTGCTTTACCTCTGTCTCCCACATTTGGTTATTTTTATTGGTTTTGATTCTTTGGGAGGAGCTGTGGGGCATATACTGTTGTTCTGTTCATTTTTACATTTAGTACTGTAATCTCATCCATCCCAGTCATTGATGGTGTCCTGAAGAAATGCTTAGGACAAGGTCCATGCTGGAGATGCTGTTTCTGCAGTGGGGTGCTTCTTACTGTAGGCACTTACCACGTCTCTAGTCTATCAATCAACCTACCTTGTTTCAGAAAAAAAGAAACATAAATATTCATGTTGAGTGCGACAAAATAGTCTTCTTTGGTGATAGTCCTTGAACTGTTCAAAATCTATCTCTCCCTGCTTAGTCACCTGACAATATACATTTTGCCTCTGACAACCCTACAGTCATGTAATATTTTCTGTCTTCTCTTTGCTTTCTGACTTCTTATAATTTCTTCATCAACCAAAACAGAGTGAACAGAAATTAATCCTAGCTCCTTCCAATTCCACATGCTCTAATGCAGACATCAAATTATTTCAGGCAGCAGGTACTTGTAAAGAGTAAAAAACGTGATTAAAAAAAAATTAAAATCACTGCTTGTATATACTTAAGAATACTTTTACATAATTCCTGATACTTTCTGTTTTTATAGAGTTGTTATTTTTTAATATGCATTTAAATTCTTTCTAATTTTATTTTGTAGTGAGTACAGCTCCACAACAAAAGCCTGTAAGTATTGTTACATAATTCAAACTCTCTCATTTTCTGTGTTTCTTTAAGTAATAATAGGTGTTATGCTGTTGGTAATCTTTGCCCTTTTTAAAAGCTTCCTTTAAGTAAAGCTTTTATCTTTCAAGGAACTATTTTTAATGTCTTTGACCTTACCAGTTTTAACCATGGTATTTCTCTGATGGAAATACTCATAGACTTATTCTATAGCTATGTCACATACAGTTAAGCGTTGCCATTTTCATCTCTCAAAGAATAATCCGTTCCATTCAAATTCTGACAAAGATGAGTACATGCACTAAATACTATGTTTTGCAGATAGCTTAAGGACTTCAAGGCCTTATCCATCATGACTTTAAATAAGAGGGGGTTTTGTGGTTTTATGGTTTGAAAGACCTTTTTGCCATATGCATTTAGCATATAACCACTGAAAATACAGCTGTTCAGAAATATCGAAGGTCAAACCTGCTTTCTGTATCTCTGTGTACAGAACCTATGTAATTTCACTGAGTGAAAATTGACAGGATTGTAAATTCACTGTCTCATTTTAATTGCCCTATAGCTTCTTTTGAAAATAATTGGATTTACAGATAAACCTTTGAGGAAATAATATTTCCCTTTGTTTCTTGTGCTTTGTTTTTGAATTATATGAGGATTTCTTATTGTGATATCTAAATGATGAATGAAAACTGGATAGATCTAATTTATCCAGATACTAAAAATACAAAGCAGAATTCAATTAAAATGCAAGAAACTGTTTCACTTCTAGTTCAGATGTGTTAATTTTTTTGTTGTTCTTGTACCTTAGCTTTTCAATCCTTATGTTATATGAAATGTGATACTTTTTGTAATGGCCATCTGTTGTTGTGATTCATACGTTTTAGGCTAGAAGTGAATAATGAAAATGCTTTCCTTTAACGCAGAAATAGCTTAACAAAGGAGAATTTATTTAAAATTCTTTACCATTTTCAATCTTTGGCTTTGTTATATCATTTTTCTCAGCATACTTTTGCTGGCCATTTCCTATGTTGTACACAGAAAGAAATAATATATAAAATTCATATGTGAATCACTAGATATGATAGCATATATTCCACATGCAGTATCATTTCTTGATATAGATTGAAGTTTAAGATTATTGTGTTAGTTCAGATGATAAGATCATATTAATTTTACTGTGGCAGATGTACAGTGCTCTTATATCTAATAATTACCATGTAAAATAATACCATGTAATAATAATAATAATCTAATAATCTAATAATCTAATAATCTAATAATTACCATGTAAAAATACGTTTGACTATTTAAGATTTTGATAGGTTTTTTTGCTTTGTATAACCCCGTGTCTTTTGTGATTTGAAGTCAAGTGAAGCAACATATTCATTATATGAATTGCCACACAATATTTTAAAATAAAAACTGATAATGCTGCAAGAGAATTTGGTGTGAGATGCCTTAGGAGTAGTTGTTTAAGGGTTTTTTATTTGTTTGTTTTCTTTTGTTTGTATTAATATTTCAGGTTGGAAAAATATCAAAAAACAAAAAGAAAAAACTGAAGAAAAAACAGAAGAGACAAGCTGAATTGTTAGAAAAACGCCTTCAGGAAATAGAAGAACTAGAGCGAGAAGCTGAAAGGAAAAAAATAGAAGAAAATGTAACCTCAGCTGTACCATCAAATGAACAAGAAGATGAGTACCACCCAGAGGTGAAACTAAAAACAGCTGATATAGAAGAGGTAGTAGATGAAGAACCTGGAAATGATGATGGTCAGTATTGCCTGCTTTTTATTAACCCTGAGTTTACTGTTCCAGGGGGGAAGTAGTTGCAGAATTGCATCTGATGCAATGAACGAAGTCTCCAGACTTTCTCATATCATTAGCTTTCATTTATTTTCTCTTGTATGTAAAATTGAAACTGCAAAATCCTGAAAGTGAAAGGAAAGCCTGACCTACTATAAAGTGAATAAAAACATTAGTATCAGTCTAGCTATCAAATCCCACAAAAAAGCAGATAGAAAATTCAACAGGACAGTCAGTTGCCAAACCATATTAAGTGGCATAACCAGGTATGTTGGTGAGATTGAGGGAAAATAAGATGAATTTGTGTTGTGCATTAATAGTAGTCACAGTCACCCTTACTTTCCCTTTTTATTGTTATAATGTTTGTTGTAATAATATATTCAGGTCATAATAATGGCAGTTTCTTCACTAAAATTTTTGAATGTCGTGTTAAAATTTTTGTTTGGTGCCAGTGATTTGGAGAATACTTGTTATGGTACAACTCTATTCTGGCTTCTGGTTTTCTTGTCAGTTCTCTCCAATTCTGATAAAAATGTAACTACTGACACTGTCTTTTGGGTTGATTTAGTTTTATTCTGCTCTTACTGCAAGTTTTCTCACTTCTGTGATGATTCCTCATTTAACACAGATGTGAGTTACAGATATGTAAAGCTTCTTGCTTTCAAGACCTCAGATTGCTTCCATTTGTAACATTCGTCTTTTCTGAATTGCTCCCTCCTGAACCACTATTCAATGTTTATTTTTTCCAACAGCATTAATAGTTCATTCTTCCACCTTTAATTAGGATTTTTAAAATCTTTGCATATTTCAGTGATACTCATTGTTTCCTTATGTGATATGTCAGAAGTTGTTACGGAATAGTTAAAAATTCTGAATGCCTAATTTCAAATGGTGTATTGATGTATGATCTAATGTGTTCCTCATTGAAATTTTTCAGGTGAAGCAGAAGATCAGGATGAAAAAGAAGACACAGAGAAAGAAAACACTGAAAAGGATGACGATGTTGAGCAGGAACTTGTCAACACTGACCCTACAGACCCTAAATGGATAGAATCCCCCAAAACAAATGGCCATATTGTGAACGGCCCATTCCTGTTGGAACAACAGATTGAAGATGAAGATGAGGAAGAGGAAGAATGTCCAAATCCAGAGGAGTATAATCTTGATGAGCCAAATGCAAAAAGTGATTACTCTTATAGCAGCTCCTATGAACAGTTTAATGGTGAATTGCCAAATGGACGTCATAAAATTCCTGAGTCACAGTTCTCTGAATTTTCAGCTTCAGTGTTTTCTGGGGCTCTAGAATCTGTAGCTTGTGGTTCTGCTGTTTCTGAAGGATCAACTGTAACTGAAAGAGAGGAGAGCAGCCCATCTCACGACAGGAGCAGAACAGTTTCAGCTTCAAGCACTGGGGATTTGCCAAAAAGTAAGTATTCCTTTTAGTGGCATGAGCCATGATTGGAGAGGTAGGTGTCTTGCTTAAAATGAGCAGTGGGGTTTTATTAGAATTCAGTGACAGGTGTGAGTAGGTTAAACTTTTTATTTGCTTTAGATGTTTTGGTGAAAATTCAGTACCAAGCCTTATAAGTAGGTTGTCAGACATTTCTTTCAGTAACACAAAAGGATCTTTCAGTAACAGACAAGAACTCTTATCACACAGTTTTACTGGCTTTGTTTGAAGACTGGGTCTGTCAGTTTTCAATGACACTGACTTTCCTCGCCATCCATCTGGGGAATATTAAATGTTTTTGGTTTGTACATTGGTTCCAAACCTACTGGTGTCCTGGCCTGTTTTTTGCTTGAGTCTGAAGAATCCTCACTGAAAAAGTGGTACCTGTGTGCTGGCCTCTGCAGTCAGAAAAACCTATGCACTCTGCTTCCAAATGCTCTCTCCTAGGCACCCACCAGACTCAGGGAGAGAGGTGTGACATAAGGTCACATTAACTATAGCTAGGTCTTGGGTTACAGCTGCAGCCCACTACTGGGAACCCTTTTTTAATTGCTAGCTGATTTCATGTTCTTGGTTTCATCTAAACTGGACATTTTGCTCATTGAATCGTACATTATGTGAGTGCAAAGTGTCAGCTGTGCTTATTTTAAATTTAGTATTTAATCTTGGAAAACTTTTAGCAAAAAGGTAGACCAGATACACAGAAATGAACAGGAGACTTTGAAGTTAGTTTGGTCCCAAAGCATTCTGGTGAATTTTGACCTTAGAGGACCAGGTTTCCAGGAAAAGCAAATATAATGATTTTTAATAGCTTTTAGAAATAGAGGGTGAAAAAAACCACTTTTGATTTGAGTTGATGAAAGACTTTTTTCTACTAGTGTGGGTGTGTGTTAAAATAAGAGGCAAATAAGTGGAATAGAAAGGCACTGGTTAGGTTAAGAAAGAATTGTTATAGTGTCGTTAAAAGCAATACTTTTGCTAAGCTTGTATTAAGTAAATTGGAAGATTTTTCTTGTGTTCAAACCTGGGAGTTTGATGGATGCAGCTTGGAACACAGTTCAGAAACATTCTTTCTGAATTCTCTTTGCACATTTCTCTTAAATTTTAAGATGTGCAGAACTGTGATTTTTAAAATCTTTTTGTTTTCTGCTGTAGAACTTACATTAGTTAAGTTATTGTAGATTAAATATTTGCAGTGGCAGATCAATCTACCCAGGAAAGAGAAAAGGAACTTAATAGTTGCAAATAACCATTATTCCCATAGCTTAAGGGTAGAAGGGTGACCATGAGTTCGTGTAACCTGACTTCCTTTTATAACAAAACAGTAATAACACCATATGTTAAGGCTCATAACCTTTGTGTCTGGCTTAGAATATATATTCTAAATACACTGATTTGGACAATTGCAATTATAAAAAAAAATCTAGTGTGGTTGAAGTGTTTTCTACTGGTCAGTACTCAGAATTGTTTTAGAAGAACTGTAGCAAGTTTGAATTTGTTTGGCTGCAGCTTCTAGCTATTACTTCTTGCTATACTCAGTCATGATAAAATACATGCTGTAAGATACTGTATTTTCATTCAGTAATGGTTCTTCTGTGTTTCAAACAGTTCCTCTCTTAACCTTTCATTAAAACTCAACAAGACAAGTTTTGTTGCCTCGTAAGGCTTGTTGCCAACTCTCAGCTCATTATGACTTGTCTGTATTCAGTGTGGTTTTTGACATTGCAATTCTGGCCACCAGAACTTCTCCAGCATGGAATTTTTGCCTGTAAATCCAAACTAGATTTAGATTAGGCAGTAAGAACAAGATCTTGAGTGTTTAGTGTAGGGGTGGTGAGACACTGGCACAGGCTGCCCAAAGAAGTTGTGGCTACCCCCTCCCTGGAAGTGTTCAAGAACAGGCTGGATGGGACTTTGAGCACCCTGGTCTAGTGGGAGGTGTCCATGGCCATACAGGGGAGTTGGAACCAGATGATCATTCAGGTCCCTTCCAACCCAAACTGGTCTGTGATTCTATGATCTGATTTATTGAATAAATGGAAGGTGAAATCTCGGTGTCATTTTAAAGAGCTGGATTTTTGCCATTGTATTAAATAGCTCCAGTGTATTATGCATGGGGTTTTATAGTGCCAGTGGCTAAATGACAAATGTATGGGTTTCAACTTTAATAAAGAAAATATTTAGAGACTGAATTTCTAAGTGGATAGTAGAAAAGGAGATGCCTTAGGAGTAAGATCACCAAGCCTGCCTCAGCACTGTGCCAGATGACATTACTGAATTCAAATAGAGATGTACTGAAAAATAAAATTGAGTGTATTTTTTGCTTTAAGACTTCTAAAGAGCTTTTCACACAGTTTATTGTAGAATCTGACAGGTAAGGTAATCTGCAGGTAGGCAAGAAATGTGAAATAGAATAAACCATATAGGACTGTGTTTCTGGAAGATGCCAAGATCCAGGCTCATAAGTCTTCCAGTCCATCTCCTTACTTTCTGTTCTTCCTTAAACAATGTAGAGGAGGTCTCCAGATGCCTGGTAGCCTCTTCCTTTGTGCTGATGGCAGTATATAAGCAGAAGACCTCTATTGCTGTATTCCTGGGGTAGTGTGTAGAATCCTGACACCTCCAGAGAGTAAAGCCAGTTTTATTTTCATGGGAGCAGCTTATCTACATAGCTGGAGAAACAACCTACTTTATTCCTCCTTGATGCTATGTCATCAGGAGCAATTTACAGACCTTTTGTGGAAAGAAAGATAGAAAATTCAGCCATAGCTCATTTTTCATCAGGAAGAGGAAAAGCTGAATGTTATTAATATTAATGGCATCAATAACAATGTTGGGTTAAACAGTAATAAGGCAGATTAAGGTATTTAGAAAGAAGAAAGATACAAGAGTTGAAGGTTATTCAGTATTTTAAGTTGTGCTGGTTTTTCACTATAACTTTAGTGCCCTTATATAGAAGTAAACCTTGTTTTTTCTTCTCTGTCTTGGCCCTGCTATACATTTTTAAGTATCTTGGTGTAAAATTTCGGGATACTTGCCTCATTCAGTGCACAGACCAATTTGTGTTCTGTGGATCAGCAACTATTAAGTTTTTATCTTTTTCAAGTTTTCACTGTGTGACCAAATGCCCTTAAGGGAAGGTCTGTTAGTTTCCTCATGACTCTCCTCCTCATTCCAGTGTTTGAATGTTTACTAAGTATACTATCATGCTGAGAGTGTGAGAAGAGGAGGTGATATTTCTCAGTTTTACAGAACTAGGACACAAAAAAATAAAAATCAGAAATGCTCACACATTTTTTTCTCAGGTTAAGCTCCATTGAATGCTTTTTTGAGAGTACTTACTAAAAACTACATTACTTTTGACTTCACTATCACTTGTGAATGGTCCATGTTCTTTTAATTCAGAATCCAGGGTCTCACATTCATCTTATTGAAAATACAGGACACGAAAGTTGTGAGTTCCAGAGAAGAACACAGAAATATAGGCACTTGCCTATTACCTTGTTAGGACCCTCTGTCAGAAGGCTGAAAAAAGCTGTTTTCTAATGTGGTATTCAGATGACTTACAGATGAGGCTTTTCCCACCTTTTCATTCTGCTATATTTACTGTAGTCCCTCACTTAAAACAAAATGTGTGGGAAGGAATTTTCTAGCACGGGTTGGGGTTTTTTTGTTTGTTTGATTGTTTGTTTTATGCCAAAGCCACTGAATTGAGAAAGGTCCTGTTATTTATGGAATAGTGCATGTGGTTGTTTTTAAAATAATAATTAGATTCTACTGTGTAGAATGTTTTTAAGGAAGGACTTCAATATTAAGCTTCCTAGTTCCTGTCTTTTAAGTACTGGATTGCAACCTTTGAGTATTTTACTTTTATGCCCTATGTTGGTGCTTTTTTTAAAACTTGAGCCCTAGAATCCATTCCAGGTCTTTTAGAGGACTGTTTAGTTGAGGTCACTGCCCCTTCTGTCTCCTGCCATTTACTCTGTCTTTTATTTCTTCTCCCCTGGTGGATCTCGCCACTTTCTCTTGTGGGTGGCCAGCATTTCAGTGCCCTGATGGCCCATTCAGGCTTTCTTTCCCCACAGTTGAAGATTTTTATATGACTTTTGTCTCTCCAAATTCACCTTTAGATATATTTTTTCTCCTTGACCCATGTCTGGTATAATTTTCTTTTCAAATCTTATGCCAGTTTAACAGATCATTACATCCCCATTGGAGTCTTGGGTGCCTTTTGGATCTACTACCTCTTTCTTATCTTACCACTAGCAGCTTTGGGACAGGGAAACTGAGGTGAATCCTCTGCTGCTATGTGATTTGCAATATCTGGTTCTGATTCCCATGTTTAAGTCAATTTGCTTTCTTGCCAATGCCGTTAAGGAGCTAGCAAGGGGTATGCCAAAACAAATAAAAGCAGCAGTCCTCCAGTCTTGTGTGGTAGGGTCATTGGTGTGCCAAGAGCCTCTAAAAACTGCAGGATTAATTGTCTGTGTTTTAAGTCTGAATCATGGTCAGTGCAAATAGGACCTTTAGAGAACTTTGCTTCAACACTGAATTATCTGTGAAATGGGTGGTGGCAATCCTCATGGCTCTCTAATAAGCCAAGTTTTGGTGAGTTTTTCTCCTTGGGACAGATTTTTCTTTAAAAAAAATGCTGACAAGTATTATTAACCTTAGATAAGAATGGAAGTGCAGACTTTATTTTCTTGTCTACACTGTCCTAAGAACTTATTATTCATGTGGAGTTACTGGAGTTTGAATTGTAAAATTTTCTGTCTGAACCTATTCTTGGAAATGTGTGGACTATTTTTGCTTAGAAGCTTCTTTGAGTATTCTGGTAATAGTCATTTGATGGTTAAAGAATGCAAAAAAATTCCACTTGAAATGTAGGATGAGAAACACTGTTTATGTTGCTCCACTCTCTTGTAACATTCAGCAAATCATTTTTATGCCCTCAGTGTATTAAAAAACTGGATTAAGTGTCAAGGCAAAACTGCTTAGAGATAATGAGTAGTATGTTCAAAATAATAACTATTCTACATTTTGCTTGTGTTAGCAAAAACTCGTGCTGCTGACTTACTGGTGAATCCACTGGATCCAAGAAATGCAGATAAAATTAGAGTTAAAATTGCTGACCTGGGAAATGCCTGCTGGGTGGTAAGTAACTGCATATTTTTAGCCATTTAACATACACTGTTTAGAACAGTACTTCTTAATGTTCTTTTTTTCCCATTAATGTGGTTCTTTCTATTTTAGCATAAACACTTCACAGAAGACATCCAGACAAGACAATATAGATCCATAGAAGTTTTAATAGGAGCAGGTTACAGTACACCTGCTGATATCTGGAGTACAGCATGTATGGTAAGAGCAATAAAATGAGTATTTTTTGTATCTTGTATTTTACAAGAATAGGCTTCCTAAAAACAGTTATTTAGTGAGGAAACCTGATGAGAATGGCTCTGACATTTTGACACAAACACATTAGTATAAAATATGTTTTATCAGGTAGATAATGATGAATTTTCTGCTTTATTTCAAATTTTTAAGCATTCTTAATCAAAAGGAAGTATTTTGGAGAACATGTCTGATTTTCATTTGATGCATTTTAAACTTGCAGTCAGAAATATGCAAGCTTGGAGGGAAATACATGTATGTTTTAAATATCAAAGTCTAACTGAAACAGTACAACTCCATGTTTCCTTCCCATCTTGGAATCTATGCAATTGTTTGCTGTTTCCCTTCCTTTTTCTTGCATGAAGCAGCAAAACAGGGAAATACTTCAAATTCTTGCCAAGTGCAATGAAAACATTCATCAGATTAGGATTGCACTTCACAGCTTTAGCTTCTAAAAGCTTTAGCTTTTAGCTTCTAAAAGCTTCTAAAAGCTTTAGCTTCTAAAGCTTCTAAACTTTGAAGAGAAGGAATGTAGATTATTAGTAAAATATGTGGTAATTTTCAGTAGAACTAGTTCTAGCACAGTAGAAGTGAAATTAGGTATTTTTTGAAATCTTTAAAGAATAGAAAAATTTAAAGAACATTCTGCTTTCTGGAACACTGTAGTATCTTCTTGAGGACAACTAAGCTACATGCATCTTCTCATTAAAGATAGTTTTGGAAATACATTTAGAAAGATCTTTGTCTATTTTAAAAGTGAAAGCTTATTCAAACCTTTATATTTTACAAATACATTTCTGAAAAGAGTAATTGTGTGAGGAGGGTGAGAATGTTCAAATACTAGACACAGTTTGCAGGCGTGGGTGATGAGAAGAATTGCAGAGCTCAGAGGGAGAGGAGGAGGATTGAAAGGAACATAAAATCCTACAGATATTATAAGCTCAGCAAGCCATGTGTTGGAAGTAACTAACCCATAAGTAAAATTGCAAATATGTTTTCCCTGGAGTTTAATACTAGCTTGTGCCTTAGTACACAGGCAAGAACATCCATTTCCAAATTTACTTTTCCATTTGGGAGCAAAATGTAGAAATTTTCTATTACATTGAAAACAAAGCATATAAAACACTACACAATTTTGATCCTTAATTCTTTGCATTATTCTTAAGTAGCTGCAAAATTACTATAGAGACTTGTCATTCCTTTTACCTGGTATTTTGTAAACCTCAGTTGAACTTCATACCTTTTTATGGTATGAGTTCCCTAGTTCATCTTCTTTTAAGGTTGTACCTACCTTCTGCTGATTTTATATACAGTTGAGTAGCTAAAGCCAGATAAAAAAGAACTTAAATCTATCCAGGAATGTGTTTAAAAAAAAAAGCAGGGTACTTAACAGCAATATCACAACTAGGGTATATTCTTGCAGTACTTGAGATCTTCCAGCCCTTTTAATTTTTTTCCATGTTATATAAGCATTTTTACTTTCTTCATACCAATCCTTAGTCAAACTCATGGAAAAAAAAAAAAAAGCCTAAAGAGTCTCTCTACATCAGGTGTAGCTTAATTCAGATTCACAGTAATTTATGGAATGTCAATATTTTAATGAGGAAATTACACTTTTGCTTTTTTGTGGTGTAAGGTCCAAAGATAGTGAAGCATATGAGGCAGAAACACTGCCAGTGTCTCCTGCTACAGACTTTGGTCTTCAGCCCTTAAAAATGCGGTAGAAATTTTATAGCACTGAAATACAGTAGTTGAATTCAATTGTCATCATTGTATAGATGTGTGAAAAACAGATCGGTCTCTCAAGCTCACCCCTAAAATTTCATTTCAACAACCCTCAAGATCTGCTTTCATTCCTGTACAGCTGAGAAAATGGGTCAGAACACTGAGTGCTGATCCTGTATCAGATGGAAAACAGGTCTGAAGTAGGGATTGACTTGAAGACCTAAGAGCTCTTTCTGCAGGGGACTTGTAAAAGATACTAAGCTAGGGAAACGTTCCTGATGTGGAATTGCAAACTCCCAAATAACATATTTTGGTTGTCTTTGGAAATGGTGATTTGATTGTCTCCAAACTCTGTAGCAGCCAAGAAACTGTGAAGAACTAAAATGCTCTAATGCCATTGTAGTCTCATTTGCTTTCTCAAGTTTTGATTTCCTGCTGTAGATGTGAACCTAGATGTGGTTCAGAAAATGTCCTTCTAGCTTACTTTGCTCTAGCTCCATATTTAATTATCCGTATTTATAACGTGTACTGTTATGTGGGTTTTCAAAAAGATTGTCTGATGAAGCAGGATCTGAAGGTGTTTATGTTCACCCAAAAGCTCGGGTGTGCCCTGTTAGCCATGTTGTCCAAGTCTCAGAGGAGAGTAAAGACAATTCCTTGACATGTTGCTTTGCTTGAACAAGCAAATGTCCGGAGACATTAAGGATATTTTTGGAAGCAGTACTATGCAAAGTGAGTGATCCAATAGTATTGCCTTGACTTAGTATTAGTACTAGGCAACAGTATTGCCAAGAGGTGAGTTTCTGGCTTTCATGCTTTTCCCAGTGTGACAATACCAAGCACACATGAAGTGGTGTCCTACCAGCTTACTCTGTATTGATTGCCTATGGTATTTTTCATTTCATGCTTTTCTAAAGTGAAAAAAAAAAATCAATTAAGGGGCAGTTAATATGTTATTAAGTGACGTAAGTTTGAGGTTGTGTTCAGATTAGGTCAGTAATTGCTCTGATCGTATCCACCTGTCAGAAATACTGCATATGTGAATGGGCAGGAGAGGTGCCATGTGGTTTTGCAGTAGGAGCTGTGTTCCAAAATTACAGATCCTGCCCTTCATTCTGATAATGATTTTGACTTTGGATGAGCTTTCTTGTCTCAATTTATTATCTACTGAATGATAGTACATGTATTATAGAAGTGTGTGCCTGGCATGAAAGATGTGAATGCAAAGTATTGCAAGATGGTATCAAAGCAAAGGTGAGATATTATGATTTAAAAACTTAAAATTGAATCACTAATTCAGTGAAGTGGCACTGAAACAGGGTTCAAAATATTTTGACCTCACTTGGATGGAATTGTATGCAAATGCATTTTGTAGATCTGTGTAAACCCGTGCCTTTCAGATCAGAGATTTCTGACCAGGATTCTCATAGAGACTGATCCAAGTGTGCTGTTCACTCCTCCATCTGTGTAGCTCTTGCTGACAGAAGACCTGCTGCTTCAGAGTCATGGTCAGGTTCTCCATCTCAGTGGGTGTTAAGTTTCACAATGTGACTGCCAAACTCTCCCAAATAGGCTTCTGCTTACATGCAGTCCAGAACACTCTGCTTAATAGTAAACAGCACAAACAAAGACTTCCTAGCTTGCAAATAGAAAAGATTCTAAAGATTCTCCATCTGTAGTATATCGAGTACTGTGTCATATATTCCATATAATGCCTCCATTAAAAAAAAACAAAAAAACAAAAGAACCCACCAAAACCCCCCAAAAAACGAAAAAACAAAAAAACCCGAGCCTTTCTTTTAATCAATTTAGGGTCCATAGAATTTCCACGTCAGAGGTTGGCCTCTAGGTTTGTACATAAAGCACCTCAATTGTTTTCATATGTCATGGCTAGTAGAAGTTATGAGGGACTACTTGCAGTGCATAGCACTAGGATTCATCTGAGATCTTTATTTGATCTTGTGCTTTATAGATCTCCATCTGAGCCTAAGGATTTTTACTGCCTCTTGCTCTCTAATGAAATAATCTTGCACACTGGAAACTGACTATGAGCAGCAACAGAGGTACTGGTGCCTTTATTTTTGGCAGAAAGTGTCAAGTCAAGCAGAGAGATTGTGTTGTGTGACATAGCAGCAGACTATTTTTTTATCATACCATTTGCTGATAAGATTTATGTAGTCTTTAGTAATGAGGATGGAGACAACAATGATGATATTTTTAAACAAAAGCCTCTGATAATGGTGCCCTGAGCATGCAAACATCTGTGTTCATGTATGCACAACTTTCATACCTTCCTGATGAATCTGAGTTTTAGTACGTGCTGTGGGGTGTCTGTGCAGAGTGCTCTCCTCATCTGGGCTCTGGAAATACAGTTTGACTTCATCTAGCCATCAAATTCATGGTTTTGATGAATATCCCAGGGAAGAGTAGTCCTGTTTTATTTGTGTTATCTTTAGTCTGGAGGAGATTCTGATCAGGATTACTTGTGCTGCAAGTGTACATTAGAAGAGCCATGTAAGAACTCTGCCCAAATAGCATAAAATGTAGAAGAAACAGTAAAAAAGGGGAAAATAACTCAGTGCTAATAACGTTACAATTCTGTTTCTTTTGGTGTTATGTCAGTGAAAAAGTAGCATTGTAAGCCAGCAGCCTGGGAGCTGACTCTTCTAATTTTAGATAAAGCAGCATGGCCCAGTTCTTGTGCCCCAAAACTCTTTGAATATGATTTGAAGGATGAAAGGGAATACCCACCGGCCAATACCAGTCCTCTGCTCAGGTGATTCGAGTCTCAGAGTCTTTAAGGGGAGAAAAAAAAGGCAGAGGGAAAAAGGATGATGATGTATCTCTTCGGATGCTTATAATCAGCACACTCACAATGAAAAGTTAGATGCCAGTGGGATTTTCCAGACTGTAACAGAATTGTCTGCTTGTTCTTTGCTTAGCAGAGAATACAAGGTGTGACTTAAATTGAGTCATTGTTTGCTGGACAAGTTCTGTCCTTTCTTTTTTTTCAACAATGTGACCACTAAGTGTGATACTGGGCTACTCTCCTGGAAAGCTAGATACTGTGCATCTCCGTCCATGTTTATTAAGCTCTAGAAAATTCTGTTTTCCCTTGGTAGTGAACAGTAGTAAACTGTTTTTTTATTAATGCCAACAGGGAGATGAATCTCTTGTTTTCACCCATAAAAAAGAAGAGATTTGCAACAAGCATTTAACAGGATTGCAACCACCGTAGATTGTTTAATTTTATCAGGCTGAATTTTCACATTTGCACTACTGAGAGGGTTGCTTTCTGTGGAGCAGAAACTGAATAGGCACTGCATGATTTATTTCCTAAATCCCAAAAGCCATGGAACACAGTACGCCACTGCTTCTGCCAAGAAATCCTGGCAAGATAAGGGAGATGGTACTGGCAGAGGGCATCCCTTTTTATTGATCTTGGAAATGACTGTAAGCACCATGGTTCTACTGCTTTTCCTTGTTGATGCTCCTTGGATTGGAGACAAGGAAAGCACCTGAAATGATGAATTTCATCATCTGACTTTTATTGTTCATCATGTACAGTGTTACTTGAGCTGTGGAGGGTAGAGTGACTATGACATGATCTAGGACATTAATGAGGCTATGTTTTTAACACTTACTTGAGATGGCTTTTGTGGTGAGTTATGTTTCCTGAAATACCTTCTTTTTTATAAGAAGAAGTAGAAAATAGATCATAACAAATAGCCGTAGTCTGGCAAGACATCAGAGAAGGTGAAAACTGTACTTCATGTTTTATCTGCCCAAAGAGAGCACAAATGATAAAAAATACTACAGGGTTGAGAGGAAGAGGCAAACAGCTTTCAAAATTAGGGAGAGAGGGACATGGTATTGAAAGGTAAGCAAGCTTACAAGGTTGTTTTTATTATTATGGGTATTTCAGTTCAGTAAGAGAACCAAGAGGGACAAAATTAAGAAATAAGCAGAATACCTTAATAATAAGCAGAGTACCATGTGATGTTAAAATTAAGCCTATACATGTATATGTTTGTAGTTGAACCCTCCATTTACTTTTGTGCATAATTCCCTCTAACATAGGATGGAGAGATAACTGCCCTTAACATTTCTGGCTTGGAAGTGGGGGGAAAAAATGATCATGTTTCCATGGGATCATGAGTACCATCATGCTAGTATGTGAGAGTGGCACACAACACTGGTGTGATGGCAAGCCTCAGTCTGCACAGGAGCAGTATTTTGAAGAAAAATGGAAAATCTAGTTGAGAAAAGAGAAAAACTTCAAGTCACTATGCACATATTTTTTAGTAGGCAGATACAGTACAAAGTTATTAATCACTGTACACCCTTTTTGAAGGTGGTGGGTGGACAACCTGAAACATTCAAAAGAAAATGATTTCCAAAGAACCTGGCTTTTCAAAGCAACCACTCAGCATGTGCATGATTCTGAGGCTGGAGTGCAGCAAATAATAGAAACATGTTGCCTTTTCAAGCATCCCATGCATATCTGTGTTTTGTATATCTGGCCTTTCTTACCAAGAACTAACCATGCAAAATGCCTTTTGTATTCTCTCCATTGCCTGGCTCCTCAGAGGGAGATGTCCATGGGAGAACAAACTGTCAACTGGCGTGCGTATCTCAAAAAGCTTTTTGCTCTTTTTCCCATGTTCCCACTTATCTGTGGAACAGTGTTCTTAAAGTTAAGCCTATTTTTAACGCAGTTACAAGCTTCTCATTCACAGCTCTCCATTTCATCTGGGGCAGAGAAACTCTGGCCAAGAGCTGGATCTTGTCTGTCTGAATAATAATTCTGGCCTGTAGCTAGTTGTCCTTTTTCAGCTGGGGCTTCAGAAGAGGAATTCAGGGAGGCTGATGCAGTCCAAGTGAATTGTTCTTCCAGTTTTCTCCCAGACAGCTTTCCCTAGGCATGCATCCATTTTCAGCCACCAGATTGAGTACACAGCTGTCACACAGTGAAAATGTAACTATTGCCAATGGTGTGATTAGACAAGGATCCATAATACATGATAGTGATGCCAGCAGTTTAGTGTTGTGGTAGGTTCATGCACAATTGTATGACAAGAAAGGAATCAGTCTCTACAGAGCTGACAAAAGCAGCAGTGTGACAATATATATATGAAATGTTCTCCAGTTCTCCATCTCCAGATGGGGAAAAGCAGTCTAGACTGTTTTTCTGTGATAACCCTAGGAAAAGGATAAGTAGCAATTGCCAGTACAGTCAGTAAGGATGGATGATTGCCTTTGGCTTTTGTGCCATATGTTGAGTGTGCTGTATCTCTCATTTGTTATCTCCATGTAACAACTGAAGTTCTGATTTCTGTGAGGTAAATGTCAACTTTAAGTAAAAAGATCATGGTAATTTAGATTCAGAGTTTCTGTCAAAAAACTAGTTTTTATAAATTATTATTTTCAAAGGAAAAACAAGTAATTATGATTAATCTGTACCATCATAGAAGTAATAGACAAATGTAGGTTAAAGGGGATCTCTAGGAGTCTGCTTGCTGCTGGAACCATGGTTAACATCAGGGTTAGAGGAGGTTGCTCAGAGCCTCATCCAGATGAGGTGCATGTATCTGTCAGGATGGCATTTCCACAGCCTTTCTGAGCAGCCTGTCCCAGTGCTCAGCTGGTCTCATTGAAGAATTTTTTGATTTGTATCTAGTTGGAATTTCCCATCTTTCTGCTCCTGTCTATTCTCTGTTGTCCTTTCCTCTGCTCTGTTACTGCCTTTCAGACAGTGGAGTGCAGCAAGTAAGTCACCCCTGCTTCTTTCCTTCTCCAACCTGAACAAACACAGCCACACCATCCTCTCACCCCACTGGGGTTTCTGCTCTCTAACATCTTAGAAGCCCTCCTTGGTTTTTGTCCACTTTGGCAGGCTCTGTCTCATACTGGTGGCCTCAGAATGATCACAGGTCTCCAGATGCAGATAGGGAGAGGGGAAGTCACTTTCCCTGAGGACTGGGAACACTCTTGTTCCATACAGCTCAGTATGTGTTTTGCCTTCATTAAGCCTTCATTACCATGAGAGTGCACTGCTGGCCTGAGCTCAACTTGCTGCCCCTCAGGGTTTCCACCTCCTGATTATATCACTGAGTGTCGACTTAGGATTTGGAGACTGTGTGGTTTTATGTGCCCCACAGTTGGGTGCAAAGTGTTGGTAAGTACCAAAAAATTCTCAGGAAGTCCAACACAGCACTGACTGTTGTTCTGGGTGCCAGCAGCTGAGAGCTCTTCATTTTGGTGGCACTGACTCAGTAACAGGGTTGCAAATGCCTTCTAGTGCACCACATGTTCTCATGTGAGTTTGAAGAGAGAGAAGAACTTTGATACCATCCAGAGGTGTTGTAGGCCTTCTCATGGCTATTTACCTGCTTATTAATGCATTTTTATTGACCTTATGGTAAAAAAACTAGCTCAGAGATTTATTATTTTTTAAATAAGGCCTTATGATTTAATGTATCTTGTGCTATCTAGCCAGTCCAGTCCTCCTGCAAATATGTAGGAACTTTTTACTGAGTTGCTACAGATGAAACTGTGAGACAGTGTCTTGTGTGAATGCTAACAAGCATTATTTCAGAGATTTATTGCAGCACTCAGAAGGCAAGGCTTTCTCTGGGCTGTCCCTCTGTACATCTGAGTCAGAAGTTTTCTTCATTCTTGTTGCAGAGTCCTTTAACAAGTCAGGAAATGAAATGTCTGAGACACTGTGGCTCCAGCCCATGCTGGGAATGGTGTCAAAGCTGTATAAAAAGGATAAAAGAAGCAGCAGAATCACTTTGAAAAGCTTTAGTTTCTCTTCATCAAAAAGAATGGTAGAAATACCCCAAACCTATGAGAGCTCACAGCTCTTACTAAAAACAAACAGATCTAAAATTCAGTCTATCACAGTGGTGTGCTTACTTCTTGTACTTCTCCGTGAACAGGTCTTACAGTTCTTCCGATTCAATCTGTTTAGTCCCATGGAGCCGTATTGGAACTATTAATACATCATTTTGAGGGGGACAGAATCTGTATTCTTCTGGAGTCCGCCCTTGGGGCTAAATGCAACTATGTTTCTGTTGTCCTCTGGGAATCTGTGTTCCATAGCAATGAGTTTCTTAGTGCCCTCAGAAATCAACCTCCTCAGCATGTGTTCTCGTAGGAAAGCTGGTCCCACTGTTCCGTAGGATACATGGATATATTGCCATGAGGTACAGAGGGAATGATTGAGTCTTCTCAATCACATTTGAGGAGTTTGACAATAATCTCCCTGTTGTGTTTAGAGATAACCTGCCAGTGAACTCCACTGGCTACTCTAAAAATTTCATTGGTCTAAATGCCTGCTAATAATGAAGGCCTTCAGATTTTTTAAATGTAAAATAAAAACAATAAAAACTCTAAATCTTGACCTAAGAGTAGAATAAGAAAAAAACGTGAATGACTGTTTATTAGTGATAATGACTTTAGAATTAAAGGCCTGTTTGTAGGATCAACAGAAATGTCAACAAGGGACATTCTTGCTTTCTTGGCTGCTGTGTGTGAATGCAATGAAATATTTTGGCTATGTCTCCCTTGGATGACAGTGTAGTTCACAGCTTGAAAAAGCCAAGTGCCCATAAATAGACTAAATTTATAGGTGGTTTGACAACTCTAGATTATGAATTGGAACAGAGAGTGTATATTTTCAGGAGACAAGATATTTTGTAGTAAATGTTCTGATGGAGTGAAATTCCCTCCTTGAGCTGTGCCAGGGCGTTCTGCCTGATTTTTGGAATGATTTTCTGGATTGGATGCTTTCACTGGTCTTGGAGATGGAAATAGTTTGATGTTTAAACCACCTGGAAAAAATTAGATTCCTGTGGCTGCTTGGGTAATTGGTGATTCAGAGCAAAAAGAGAATAGTTTAACAAATTAGACTAGATGAATCCATGTTTGTATGAGAGCTTACAGCTCTCATATCGGCTTCTAATATGCATGACACCCACAAAAAACCCCTCAGTTTTGTCCTGGCCTAACTGTCATAGGCCTAGCATCCCATCGAAGCACTGAAATGAGCTGAAGGGATGAATCGTCACTGTGTCTGCTCTGGGTTCCTTCCTCAATGTCAGTCTCAGTATTTTACCCCACAATTGCAATATTTATTTTGATGTCTTCTGATTCACCAAAAATACCTTTTTTTAAACTATACCAAATGTAGAGTCATCAAGGAAGCATATACCCTGTTTGCCAATTTCAAGTGATTAGTTATAGATAGATTTTATTTCTGATTCAGGCTTTATTATTTCAGTCTCCAACAGAGACTCCCATATCAGCCTATGAGAGATAATTACCCTTCAGGTACAAGGGTATCATTTTATTATATGTTTAGAAATAGAGCTCTCTCAGCTTGGTTAACTTACAGATACTTTTAACATGACCAACAGACAACACATGGGTATGTTAAAACATGTTTGGGTCAGACCAGTGCCCCCCTCACACTGCATGCACTGATCTGTCCAGAGCCGCTTCCTCTGCAGCCGCGTGCGCTTCGCTGCCTCCCACCCCTGGGCTGTACGTGGAGCTCTGGGGTTCCTGGTTGGAGAGGGACAGCAGTTCCACACTCCCCTGTCCACCTCCTTCTTTCATCCTGGTTGAGTAGGCAGAAACTCGTGGGGTTTGGGTGTGCTGTCTGGAGCTGAGGTTCCGGGGGCTGACCTCTCCAGAGCCAGGGTTCAGGACATCACTGCTCTGCAGGAATGGTGCTCCCCAGGTAAGTGGCCTCACCCGAGTCTCAGATCCAGTTGTAGGCCTTTAGCTTTGAATATCAATTCCTTCTTGGTTCTGAGATAGTTGTAATGTTTTTCTGACATCCTAAGATTAAAAACACTGTTTCTGAAATACCCATAAATACCCATAAATATATCTGTTATGTTATAGGCTTTTGAGCTAGCGACTGGAGATTATTTGTTTGAACCACACTCTGGTGAAGACTATTCCAGGGATGAAGGTATGAATCTTTTTGATATTACATGAGTTTCTATATACTTTCATGCTCCTCTTCCTAAATTTCCAGTGAGCTTACAGTGGAGTGAAGTTTTGTATTTGAGTGAACTGTTCATACACATTGTTTCCAGAATATAAATACAGTTTTTTTCTTTTTAGTTTTAAGTTCGATCACTAGCAATGGGTGGGCAAAAACTCCCTTCTGCAGATACTCATCTACTTAACAACTGCCTGAAGGAATTAAACTGCCCTTCTTGTAAGATTGCATATGTGTGGAAACCTGATTGAGAATAACAGCATTTAGTTTAGAAAAGAAACAACAAATTTGAACTTTATAGTATATTCTCTTTATAAGAGTGACACTGGAATAATGTTTACATTGTGTATTTTTCTTTTAATTAGGCAATTACTAATTATTATTTTTAAAAATCAGAATTAACTCCTGCTTCCATCTGTATACCTGTCCATTTTCATGCTTGTTTGCTTGTAAATGCTCTCTGCAGTGGTAATGTGGGCATCATTCATTGTTCCTAAATGCTACTAATGATGCCAGAGCTCTGCTGATCCTGGAAACCTCTGCATGGATTTGCTGCAAACATTGTTGATTTGAAACTATTTCTGATTTTTTACTAATTCCAGTTTCTTTCCTCTTCTTTTTTATCCCATCCTTTCCCTGCCCCTTCCACTCCCGTATCCTTTTTTTCTCTCCCTCATAGACCACATAGCACACATCATAGAGCTGCTAGGCAATATCCCAAGGCACTTTGCTCTATCTGGAAAATATTCTCGGGAATTCTTCAATCGCAGAGGTAGTACCTCTTCTTTTTGAAAGGTGCCGTGATGCAGACAGAAGTGGAGTTGCTGTTGCTGGTTGTAGCATGTCTCACTCAGGAGCATTTCCTGAAATCACACAGCAGAAATTGCTTTTTGAAAAACAAAATACACAGGAACCTGTGTCAAAATTATTTTTTTTTTCAGCTAAGTGTTCTGAAAAATAATTGTTGGTACATTTTAAATTGCATAGCAAAACTTGTTTGTAGCACCTGATACCCAAAGGTTGTTTTTAGAAAGAAGTTTTGCTGAAAGCATCTTTTCAAATTAGCCACGGAGCTCACGTCTTTTTCACCAGGATCAATCTATTTCTGTCTGTACCGGGCCAGTGTTAGTGTGTGCATGCAATGTACTGATTAAACTGTTGTATGTTTCTGTTTTGCTGGCAATGTTCTCCAATGCAGACCACATAGCATTGATCATTGAACTGCTGGGAAAAATCCCTCGAAAATACGCTATGTTGGGGAAATATTCCAAGGAGTTTTTCACCAAAAAAGGTAACGGTGTTTATACAACACTAATTTAAAGCATAGTACTATCCAAAAGGAGAGTATGTTCATTTATGGCTACTCAAGAAATAGAATCGTTTAAGTGGAAAGCTCTTATTAAAGAAGAACTCTGGTGTAAACTTGACTTTCTGAGAAAAGCCACAGTTTGCAGTATTCATTTCAGTATTTCATTTGAAATTCATTTGGGGATTTACTCAACAAAGTGTGGATGTTAACAAATGTCTGTGTGAATCTGTTGTCCAGTGTTTATGTAAATGTAAGGAATCAAGTGATGTGTAGTTCATAACATGATGAAAAATCATCTGTCAACTATCATATGTAGTGGTCCAGCAGATGCTACTGATGAGGAATATCTGAGGGAGGTGAGAAGGGACTGTCTGGGTGATAGAGACACAGCCACGTGCAGTCAGTACTCACACTCTCATAACCTCCCTGAAGGGAGAGTGTGCAGGATTGCTGTGACAGAGTGATGAAGAAAGCCACTCAGCTCTGCACCACTGCTGCCTCTCTCCAAACAATCCAAGTCACCGTAATGCTGGAGTGCCACAGCCATAAGCAATGGCTCTGCTGTGTTTGGCACTGTACAGAAGTGCAGCCCCTCTAAAATTAAAACCCGTGTCAGCTGCTATGAGAAAGTAATTAATCTGAGCAAACACTCCAGGCCTTACAGATCTTTTATCTTTTTGTACTGTGCCCCTGCTCAGGCTGCTCTTTCAGACAGGTTTTTGACAGTTGAAGGAATGTGGTGCTGCTTCGAGTGTCTTTGTGCCCTCTGTGTATGAGAGAGCTCTGTGTTTTGTCTGGGGTCAGGCTGTGTCAGGAGCATCCATCCCATTACATCTGGGGCTGTCAGCAGCAGCTGCAGCTCCCTGCTGGCCCTCCTCTCACAGAGTGGTAGGAAGGAACCTGAGACCATCCAGTCCGACCTCTCTGCCAGGGCAGGCCCACCTAGGGACAATTCAGTGACTCTTCATCCACTCACACCAGAGCTGCCTCTCGTGTGTGTTTGTGTGTGTCTGAGTCTCCCTGGTGCAGCAGGGACCTCTGCCTGCCGCTGCGCCTTAAGGAGGATGTAATGGCACAAACACAGTGCGAAGAAAGGTGGCAGTGATGATCAAGGAGATGGAGCAGTTGCCGTGTGGGGGAGTCTGAAATGCCTGAGGCTTTTTAGTGTGGAGGGGAGGAGCTTGCTGGAGGAGGAATGAAGGTTTACAAAATGGGAAGGCGGTGGGTAAGCTGAAAACAGAGGTGTTGTTCTTCAGTGCCCGCTACATGAGAGCTGGGTTTCTCAAAGGAACTTGTTGGAGTGGCTTTAAAACACTTCCCCACAGAGCAGGCAGTGAGCTTCAGGAGGCTGCTGCCACCGGGGCTGCAAAGGGGCCACATCAGTAGGCTCCAAAGCAGTCTCAGGTTAGCAGAGATGAACAGACTTGGGGCTGACAGGTCTGTGAAGTTACAAAGCAGTAAGAGGGGTGGGCAGGAGGTACCCTCTGGCACACCCACACACACCCGTGACAGGGACTGCAGCTGCTGGAATGAGGGGCAGGACCTCCAGAAAGGCTCCCCCTCCCTCCCTGCCTATGGCAGGTACTGAATTAGAAAGACGACTCAGCCCAACCCCCCTAAAAAGCATATCTCATGTTTCTAATTTTCACTTTGCACCGGATGGGTTGGCATTTTATAATGTTGTCATGGAAGCTTAAAATGACCAAACAGTTACACAGTGATCAGTGTTTGTGATGCACAGAAAAGGGCAGTTTGCAAAATTCCCATGAAGTGGAGTTTCATGTGCTTCTGCCAGCATCTCCTGCTGCCAAAGTGTCAGTGTTGTCCTCTGGGGCCTGAACCTCAGTCACTTCTTCAGGGGCACCATCTGCCGTGAGATCAGAAGCCATGTAACACAGGCCTGGGGCCCCTGCGAAAATTTCATGCTGCAACTTAGAAATCTGACTGTGGGCTCCTGTCCTGAAACATCAGCCTTGGTGAAAAATAAAGAAGTCACGATTTGAATGTTAGTGCTGTCCATAAGAAAGTTCAGTCCCAGAGAGAAGCTTTAAACATTCAAATTGTTTCATTGAATGTCCCAGGCACAAAAGGAAAGGTGGTGTCAGCTAACAGGTTTACAGGATGGAGTCTTCTCAGTAATTGCCTGAAGCAGTTTGTGACATTCAAATAGGATGCGTTTAAATGTGGAAAGGCCTTTATAAGCTGCTTCTTAGTCACTATAACACAGATGCTCACATACTTTTTATAGGGTTTCATCTTGACTGAGCCCAGTAATAACTCCATAGAGTCCTTTTCTCCAGTGCCTCCATGGACGCAATTTTGTCTGTAAAATTAGTTAACACATTTCAGCACTGAAACTTAAAGCCTTTTTGTTTTTTCCAGACTGTGGTTTTCTTTGTTTTTCTTGTGGTAATTGCTACCCTGTTGCCTTGTGAGCTAAACCTGTGCCAGGAGCTGGCTAGGTACTGACTTTGCCTAGTAGAAGTTTTAACAAGGAAAAGCACTGCTGCTTATTTAACACCCTGGAGGGGGGGAGGGCTCTTCTCCACCTCCCTCACCTTCTGTCTGCTGCACCATGGGGCCTTACCAGCAGTTTTTTCATTAGTTCTCAGGAGCATGTTCTCAAAATAATGCACTAGCAGATTATATCCCACTGCTGCTCCCCAGTCCTTCACATCATCCATTTGTTCCTGTTCAGTGATCCGTCCTCCTCTTGCTTGGTGACTCATCTTAAATTTGTCTTGGGCAAATTTCATGGACTACCTCTGGGTTTTTTGTATTATGGTCAGCAGAGAAAGCTTTAAATAGCATCTTACCCCTCACAGGTCTTTCAGAAATTTCTTTAGTAATTTCCTTCTGACATAACATTCCAGTTTTCAGGTCTGTTGCTGCCTCTGCTTTGAACACAGGGGTTTTACAGTTCTGACAGCTCTGTCCTGTACAGATATCCTGTGTTCTTCACTATAAAAAAACTAAATAAAGAGCTTCTGTTCAGAACTTTTCAGTTACTATTACATTTTCTTTGAAATTTCATTTTAGTGCCTTGACTACTGATGGTGCCAAACCAGTGCTCCTGTGCTTTTCATTTCTCCCCTAAATATAGGTACTGTCTTTCTGTCTTCCAAGTACATGGTACAGACCTCTTCAACTAGATGAAAATACGTGTTGCCAGACCACCTCCATTTCCTGAGCTGCTCTCCAGTGCTTTAGGATGGAAATGAGATGAAGCCACCACATTAAAAAAAATTATTTGGGCTTTTCATCCGCCTCATTTATATTAATTGCCTTTTACTTACCCTGTTTTAACTCCATGGTCAGCATCATGACCTTTACTGAAAACTGAAGCACTTCTTAAATTCTTGTTCCCCACGGAATTAATTTTTACTGTATCCCATCTTCTTAAACACTTTTACAAGCTTCACAGAATTTCTTGGGGAAAACTTCAACCTGTAGTGCTAAAGTACTTTGTTCCTCAGCAGAACAGCACTGGGGAAGGTTATGCTGCCCAGTGTGGGCTGCTCTTAGCTTGGGCATTTCAACCTCTACTTTTACAGAATAAGAAAAGTATTCAAAACAATGTGAACCCATTTTTCACTGTGACCCTAAGAGCCTCATCTTGCAGTCTTTCATTATACAACCTGTCTAAAACAACGTAATTTGAATATGAAGGTGCAGATAGTGCTGCATGGAATCCCCCCCCCCGAAGTTTCTCTAGGTTGGTAAATGAATGTGGAATCTGTGCAATGAATGCTGTAAGCTGCAGTTGCTATGGATGCAGACTGATTATTTTTATTTTTAAGCCATTTTTACTTGCAGTCAATATAACAAGTCACTAGTTTTCTGTCTTCTTTTGGCAATACTTTACCTTATGCATTCTTATTAGAAAGCTGACTACCTGTTTGTGTTAGTTGTCAATACAAGCTTTTGGAAGCCTCTAGAAGGGTAAGCTTTTCTGCACTTAAATTTCAGAGCTGCACAGACATTTTAAAGGGCTGAGAGCTAGCCTGGAAATGAATACACTTCTCTGATAAATGCTGTCCTTTCTGTGCATTCGTACTGAGGATAATGTGGGCTCAAAGCTGAGCCTTTTTTTGTTGGACTCATTGGGTAGTGATGGGACATGCTTGTGCTGTAATTGTACAGGCATAAACCAGTAGGATGTGCCCTCTGCTTTCATGCCTCTCTATCTCAGCATCCTTTGAGATGGAAAGGAAAGCAGACAGCTGTGGGCAGCACATCTTTCTGTTACCAGCAGGTCTCTTCTCTTTCTCTCGTGGGTGACCATTTGCACACTTGCTCTTTAGGGCTTTTCACAAGAGCACCTGGGAGCTGCTTTCTCAAGTGTTGCACTGTGCCTAGAACCTTCTGCTATGGCCTGAGGTATCAGCAGCACATCCTGCTGGGCCTGTGGCAATTTTAATCCATTGCATTCAGATGCTCAGACTCTCAGAGGTTTTTTGAAGTCAGGGGTTTCTTCTCCTGCCCTGAAACTTCTGTAGTCACAGTGATGTACAGTAACTCACACCTGTGAGCTGATGTCTGATGGCGTTTTATGGGCAGTAGATTACAGCCAGAGAGAACAATGAAGCTGCCAAACCACTTTGCTTAAAAATAACATGGCTTGTGAATCCCCATACCACTGATGGTGAAATGTGCTTGTCAAGCTATGGCTGAGTCATGTTCACCTTCCAGGATTGGATGAGAACCCATCATGGTCCTCAGCAGTTCAGGGGACATCACAGAATGACTGGGCTGAAGTATTTTTTGTAGTGTCCCATGGTGACTCAGATACATGCCTGGGAAGGAGGGAGATGCCAGTGGGGAGGCAGGGAGCAGCCAGAAGAGGCTGTCTTCCCCATCACAGCAAATGACCTGTGGATAGAGCTGGTTTGAATGGCAGAAGAGTTCAAAGAGTTCTGGCTTTCTCTTAGGAGAGACTCCTTTTGGGTGTGCTTGCCTGGGAAATGGAGCAGAATCTCCAGGTGCCAAACCTGTGCTTGGCTGGGTCTGCAATGGATCACCACTCTGCTGCCACGCTGTGGGGCAGGGACCTGTGTTGCTGAGACCCCCTTTTGGGGGGTGCCTTTGGGTCGGGGTGGTTTGTGTGACTGGGGTGTGCTGGCTGGGGAGGGAAGGGCTGTGCTGTTCTCTGCCGGGGACCTGGGCGAGGCCTTTGTGCATGGCAGCCAGAACCAAGGCAGCAAGTCAGTGAGTCCGGGCATCACACACAGCTCCCTGCAGGAATGATTTCTTGGTTCTGCCATCGGGCAGCCTCGTCACCTTTGAGGACCCCAAGCAAGCTTTGCAATGTGCTGCGCTTCCTCAAGAATTATTTCAGTGGTCACAGTGCTGTGAATGCAGAGCGGGAGAAACACGAAACAGGGATAAGTCACTTCCAGGGATCTTGAGGTTATTTCCTAATAGCAGCAATGTTTCTGTTTGCAGGAGAACTCCGACACATTACCAAGCTGAAACCTTGGAGTCTTTTTGATGTGCTTGTGGAGAAGTATGGTTGGCCTCACGAAGATGCTGCACAGTTTACAGATTTCCTGATTCCTATGCTAGAAATGGTCCCAGAAAAACGTGCTTCAGCTGGAGAATGCCTCAGGCATCCGTGGCTGAATTCTTAGCAGAATCTCCCAGCTGTCAGAAAAAGCCAGCAACCACTTTCCAATGCATTGGACCTAAACGGTGACTGTCACAAATTCTTTAGCAGGATCACACGTGAGCTGGCTTCAATCCTCAGCCCTTTGTTTTGCTTGAGGTACTGTTTGACATTTTGCTTTTTGTGCACTGTGTTCTTGGGGAAGGGTAGTCTTTTTGTCTTCAGCTAGTAGTTTACTCACCCACTTTCTTAAGAAAACACTTAACGTGTCTTTAAGCATTGTTTCTTGTGTTGTGTGGCATTCAGACGTCAGATTTTTGAACAAAGGAAACTTCCCCCCATGTGTTTTGGCAAGTTTTGTAACTATTTATGGAAAAAAAATATTTTAGCTGATGCATATTATATAATTTACAAGCGTAAGAAATTTATCAAGTCAGAACTGAGTTATGGCAAGGAATTGTACAATTTTATCTTCTGGCAAAGGGACATCATTCTTGTATTATAGTGTATGTAAATGCACCCTGTAAATGTTTATTTCCATTTAAATATGGGACTGGGGACTCAATTTCAGAGTAAAGCAACTAAGTTTTAGAGAGCTTTATAGCAAATCAATTGCATGTAGTGGACTTCAGACTGCTTTAAGGAATTGTGTAAACTTTCTATTCTGTAGCAGTTCCCGTTCATTGGATTTTAAACAAAGTGGCTCTGGTTTACAGGATTTCATTCCCCAAATGGCACTTTAAAGGAAGGCTAGACTTCTTTCTAATAAAGTATGCATTATCATTTAGCACTCCCTTTTAGAACTTTTGCCTATTTTAAGTGCTTTTAAGAAAAGAGAAAAATAGCAATTTCCCTTACAATGTGATAGTGAAGACATGGTACCATATGGTGTTGCCTTTTTATAAGCACTGTAAGTTGTACTATACCTTAAGAGAAAAAAATAAATTAAAAGTCGAGCATGAGAATCACTCTCTGTGTAGAATTACTGATCTTTTATAATAAAAGCGTGTGCTTGGAATCAGTTAAGGAAGGATATAGCTGCAAAAACTTACAGTGCAGTGGGTGAGATAATCCAAGAAGCAAGATCATGCTCATTCCATTCATAGCTTTACACGTTTCTAAAACAAATTGCACTAGCTTTATTCTTTCCCATAACCAGACATACGATGACCATTGTAAGTTGCACGCAACAATGTCAGGTTTCCTAGGACAAAAATAAAAAAAGAAAAAAAGAAAAAAAAAAAGCTGCATAGGCTGAAGCTTATAGGCAATATGGATTTTAGAATGTACAGCACGGAGGTGTTTTGTCCTCTTCTAGAAGTCAGTGGGATGAATGTAAGCTTATGCTGATCTTCATGTAACTACGGTGCCACTTTTTCTTGACTTTGTCCATATGAAATTTATTCACATGCCTTTGCAATAACTAGATTGTGGTAAGATAGCCCCATGCTGTAACAATAACCAGTTGTTTGAGGTGCTTGCAGTTGTCTAATTAAAGTGTTTTGTTTTTTCAGACAGTGTGCTGGTCATTGGAATCTTTGCTAGCCCTGACTCCAGCTGTCTATTTGCTAGAGATCTTTGTCACTGGGGGTGGGGGGGTGTCTCAGCATGGCCAAAGTGCAAAGCAGCTTTTTGTGTTCATGTCAACAAAGCACCACCTGGTGTCTGTCAGAGCATCCTGAAGGGTAACGTGGCTCCAGGGGCTGTGTGTGAGCGGTTGCTGGGTGAAACATGACAAAACTGAGAGGAGTGTTAGCGTCATACAAGGTGCTGAACTGCTGTCAACAAGCAAACGATTACCCCATAGGCTGGTGCAGCCACTCCTCCAAAAAGAACCTGCAAAGCCACCATACAGCATGAGGCAAACACACGGATCAGGAGAAACCTGTCCAAGCACTGAGGCCCTGCCAGCAGCTGGGTTTGAGGACTCTGCCTTCACCCTCTGCTGCCAGCGCCACACAACAGCTGCAAGGATGACACCAGTGAGGAGGACGGTACTGCGGTGGACTCCAGAGCTAGAGGTAAAAATTATGTTCAGCTTCACATCTGGACCAGTCATGCTGAGTCCCTGCAACTAACGAGATGCTTCTTCTTGAGTACATAGAAAATACTAGCACGTGCCCGAGGGCCCTGCTGCGATGCGAGCACTGCACCCATGGGACCCTCACCTCCCGCCCACCCTGTCCTGCAGCCCAGCAGCTTCGCGCCCCTCCACCCGCAGTGTGTATCCTCCTGCTCCTGTGCTGGAGCTGATGGCGTTGATCAGCGTGGAAGGGGGTCAGGGATGCAGATTTTTCTTAAGAGGGGGGTCAGGGTGGGCTGGGTTGGGGTTTCTGCTGGTGGCAGTGTCCTTGCCCTGCTGTGCAGACTGTGGCACAGCAGTGTGACACCCCAGGTGTGCTGCAGGGCCAGCTGTTGCTCAGAGAAGTATTTATTTAGTATTATAGCTAGTATTATATTTATTTTTGCTAATCAATTTTTCAGTCGTTACAGGCAAATTAAAATTTAAAGTAGCCCCCTATTTTTTTTTTTAATCTACATGTTAAAAAGTATTTACCACCTTCTTTCAGTGAGCAGAACAGTTGCTTCCCAGCCCACCCTCTCCCATTTCAGGTTTTATGACACACTGGTTTCCTTTGCTTTGGAGGTAGAGCTTTTGAACAGCACTTGAGATGCAAGGACACCATCACCCTCAGTTATAGAATAACTCTGGACCTGGTAAGTGCAACAGCAAGTCCTAGGTACTCCCCAGCAGCAAGAATAAACTTCCTTTAATTAAAAAAAAGCAACAACAACAAAACCAAACAAAAACCACCCCTGCTCTTTAGTCCATAACCTTCCCTCCCCCATTTTAGCACTATACACTTGGCTCCCCTTTGATGAGGAAAGGGGCAGGGTGGAGGTGGGCAGTGATGAGGAAAGCTGCCCAACAATACCTTGTAGCTGATCTTTAAACTTACTGGAAACGGTGCCAAGGAAGTCTGCTCCCCCTGTACTGCACCCACAGCAGGGCCTGAGCAGGGGGTGCTGCAGGGCAGGGAGGGCACTACTGCAGTCAGAGTGAGGTCTGACAGCTTCAGCTCTGCCCCTGTGCAACTGTTGGGTGTCACAGACTGTCAGAAACACCTCCCAGGACTCTGCTGTTGCTCCTCACCTCTAGATCTGCAGGGGAAATAAACACCTTCCCTACAGCCAGCTCCACATCTGTCTGTGCTACAGCCACAAGCTGGACAGTGCAGGGAGGGGAACAGGGGGTTCAGGTCCCTGCAGACATAACCACCCTTCCAGGACAAGTAGTTAAAACTGACAGAGTTGTGATTTATTAACATGAATTAAAATGCCCAACCAGTGCTGCAATGTGACAGTATATTAAAAAAAAAAAATTAAAGATCATATACTGTACTACTTTCACAAAGATCACACCTTTTTTTTCTTTTTTTTTTTGCAAAAGAGACTTATTATATACAATACTATATCAAATGAAAGAAGCTTTAAGCAATTTTACAAGCAAAAGAAATACAGTATTTACAGCACTTGTCAGACATTAGAAACAGTCTATACATTAAATTACATTTTCTGCAAATAACTGATGAAACAAAAAGCCATGTCCACACCAAACTATAAAAATTTGTATTGCATTGTTTTCTATCTCTATGCACACAAAGAACTGTTGACAGAAGAAAATGGAAAAAAAATAATTTGTTAGTGCCATCACTTAGCCTGTGTACTTATTTAATTACATATGTATAAAAGTAATATAGAAAACATTCACTAAATGAATTTAACTGCAACAATAAAACTTTAAAGATTATGCAGCATCAAACCTACTGCCAGAAAAAACAGCTGGAATGTTCACTTACAAAATAAAAGAAATACCTAATACTGGCTTAACAGCACATTTTCAGGAATTTTAAAAAGCAAAAAATGGAAAGAATACAATGAAAGAGCACTGGTGTTTGCTTTTATACAAAGTATCATGTACAAGCTTTAAAAAGTACCTAGAATAGGTACATATGAAATATATACAGTTTATATTACAGAACATTTTAAAAATGTTTAGAATTAAAGGGATCCGTTTTAATGCCACCCCGAACCATGGTAATTGTTCTGAAAAGTGGGTGGCACCTGTGCTCTGTGGATGGGGATTTGCCCAGGCACCGGGGACGCCTGCTGCGGCCCCTGCACCCCGTGGGGAAGGGTGACAGAGCCAGGGTGAGGGCAGAACCCCGGAGCAGGAGGTGTTGCAATACTGTTTGGTCCTTGAGGTTGGATGTGAGGACCCTGACCAGGGAGTGGGCAATGAGGTCCTGTTCCAGCAGGCTGATGTTGAGGTCCAGGTCCTAATGTTGTGTGATGTGGGGCTTGTGAGGAATAGGAGGACACACTTGTGTGAGTGTTTGAAGGAAAATGGGGGGGTCCTTGATGAGATGGGTGGTGTAACCCTTGTGCTGATGCTGGGTGATGCCCCGAGCCTATAACGTTAGAAGGTGGAGGGGGGGGGTGGGGGAGGTGCAGAGTTTACAACATGCTGGTGTTGTGCTTGCAAACCTTGGTGTCCAGTTGAAGGGTGGGGAGGTTGGTGGTGGGGCAGAGGACCTGGTGGCGGAGGCGGTGGTGGCAAATGGTGACCAGCAGCTTGAGAATGGATGTGTGATCCAGGAGCTACTGCCACAGCATGAACTGGACCAACAACGTGTGCTACAGAGTGCTGCTGATGGGTACTTTGCTGCTGTACAAGGTGAGGACCTGGAGCGGGTGGTGGTGGAGGAGGAGGTGGAGCAGCAGATGCTGAGGCCTGGTGATGAATACCGGGGTTCTGAGAGGGCAAAAAATGCCCTGCAGTTACGTGGTGTCCCGGCACCGTTTGCTGACCTGCAGTGCCAGGAAGTGCTTGATTTGGTCCAGATGAAAAAACGGTCTGTTGGGGTATGCTGCCCTTCAGCTGGCTGTAACTCTGAAAGTTTCCTGCGGGCTGCTGGCTTTGATAGTAAGTAGAAGAAGGGGGAGGAGGGGGCGGGGGAGGCGGTGCACTGCTGTTCAAATTTTGTTGGTTAAACTGGCTGTAAGAAGCTGAAGATTGTCCTGAAGTTGTCTGAGTAAAGAGGGCTCCGCCAGCCTGCTGCTGATTACCGGGCTGTAGGGTTGGTGCTGCCGGATAGAAGTTTCTGTGAGTTTCCCTCTGAGGTGTTCCAACTTGAGGTGACTGTGGGTGATGAGGTCTGTACGGAGATCCCAGCTGCTGCGAGTGAGGCTTTGGTGACAGGTACCCATGCTGCACAGGGGCATGAGGGGTGGAGGGCTTGGGAGCATTTTCTACATGAGGCGAAGGGGGACAATGCAGCTTCAAAGGTGCAGAAGGCAACTTCTGTGGATGGGAAAGTTGCTCAGCAGAACCGCGCAGATGAGACTGAGATGGGTGGGGTTTTGAAAGTGCTTGGACACTGTTTCCCAGCTGTTTTTGTTGCAGCTCAGATTTCGGGTGATTTGCACACTCAGCCTCGGGTGCATTTGCTGCAGTTTCCCAGTGTGGATCTGATTTTGTGGGTGTTTTCCCAAGCGACTGCGTTGAAACAGGACTGGGTGAAGAGGGCTGGAATGAAAACAGTCAGTCAGCACCAAGCATTCCAGATACTCAACTGTGCATGCACAGAACAAGAAGAGCTGCTCAGAATACTGCTCTCTCCCCCTGATGGTGAGAAGTGTTGAGACAGAGGATACATACTTCGTGTAAGAAAAACAGCAACAATAGAGAGCTCAAACTTGGCAAAGACAGTACTTTTAGCAAGTACATAGCAATCATTCATGAATGTCAAATATAAGCAAGTGTCTTTTAAAACAGTAGCAGAAATATGACCCATTAGGTCAAAGTCAGATTCTGTTATTTGTTAAAAGTTTTATATTTCTAGTCTGAAAGAAGGAATTCCAGACAAGAGCATTTAAAAAATAAAGCCATTTTTCAAGTGATTTAACATTTTAAAACTGGCACAGTGCAAGCAAACATACTGAACTATTACAAAGTGAGTTACTTTTAATACTGTACAACATCATTCCCCAAATCAGTGCCTCTACTGACAAACACTGCCACGCCCTGACATGGCAAGAGCAAACTCCTCTTTTAAGGTATGGAGCACAGAAATCACAGTACTAGTCTCAGCTCTGCCAGTTCCTCAGCATTCACCCTGCAGAACTGTGGTGATGCTGAATCCACTGATACAATCTCTCGTGTCTACAGAGTGCAAGATCATATATAAACAGGTATAGCTACTGAAAGAAACAGAACATAAATCAACTTTTTAGTATACATGCATTACCACAAATATTCTTACAAAATACTGCTATGGTAAATTACTGAACACATACATGTTCACTTAAGTAGTAAATCATGAGATCTGTTTTTTTTAATGACTTATCAGACATACATGTACATATTCACACACATATTACACAACACAGAAAACCCAGATGCACCATGTATGCTGCATTACCTTGCTTGCTTTTGAGGGACTCTTACAAGTCTTCTGTGAAGTATCTGGGGATGGACACTCAGAAGGAGGCTCTGAATTTTCAGGATCAGGTTCTACAAACATAAAGCAGAAAAATATAAAAGTGGAAAATAAGCCTTTTGCAGAGATCACTTAGTACTATATATAACTTTAGAAGAGCTGCTGAAGTTGTAAGAGACTATTCAATATGTCAAGTGTCAGACAAGGTCATCTGCTTACTGACCTTCCAGAAATTCAGTGAAAGAAGGGACCTTAAGCTGCAACTGGGAAATGAGATTTGAATGAGATGAAGGTGGAGACTGAACATGAGACGGTGAGCATGGGCTACAGGGTGACTCTCGCCCTACAGATGAAGCAGACCCAAACACAACATTAGAATGATTATGGACTGCCATGGGGGAACTGGTTAGATTCATCTACCTTCCAGATGAAGCAGCAACTCACCACTGTCCTTGTCTTTCCTATGATCACTGAGAAGTAAAGCTCGCTGGTAACTTCGTTCTCTCACTTGTTCCACAGAGGTTGATGCAGTCCTGGAAAGGAGAAACATTTTAGATTAAAGGGGATGTACTCCCACAGACCAGATTTAGGACAACGTATATGAAAACAGTGGGTCAGAGATAATTTACAGCATTGTGACTGTGTAAGAGCCAAATAACTGGTTGTGGGTAAGGAGTGTGATTTGTTAAGTAGTTTGTATCTATTTTCTCCCACTTTAAATATCTCAGCTTCCTGCAACTGACAGTTCATCTTAATATGGAAACATCTGTAGATTTGTGGGTTGTGTTCTGAATTTTTTCTTCTTCTTCTTTCAAAATACCTTAGAAGTCAAAAACTAAACTTCAAAAATAAAAGTTGCAGGTAGTACTGCTTCATATTCTCCACTTACAGAAAGCTGGAAATTTGCTCTTTAATAGTGGATCCATAGATGCATATACTGCACAAATATATCTCTGCTTAAGCTTCTACATTTATCTTGAAAAGTGACAGTCATAGCTTCTCTCATAACTAGTCACATCTGGCAATCACAACCTGATCAAGAACATAAATGGCTGCGCTCTACAAAACTCAATTTTTCTTTCAGACAAGAACATACAGCACTGCTCTACAATACTGCTTTACTAAAATAGATGTTGGCATTGTCTGCAGGAGTACTACAAACACTTAATAATAAATTCTTCTCCTTTTAGCCTGTTTCCACACATTCTGCTTACAATACCATAGACCTGTGTCTGCACTGTGAACTTGAGACCCTTTTCAATGAAAATCTGAAGACTACACTTATTTTTCTCCTTCAGCTGGTTCTACAAAATTGTTCTGGAATAGCTGGAGCATCTGAGCAGAAGGACATTCAACTTCTCAGCCCATATTCATCCTCAACACTATTAGGCCTTCACTACAGCATAGAGAATACCTGCAGGGTCTGCTAATTATGGGCTGGAGACAGTGTCAGCACAGCTGATCATCTAGATTAAAACTACCAAAAAAACAGTGGGAAATATTGTCCAATGTTTATAACAGACTGAAGTCATTCTATGTCACCTCCACACTTCATTCCTCACCAGGATTTTTGGATGTTGGAGCATCTGGCATGGCAGCCAACAGAGCATATGGTCTGCACACAGGGGAACCATTTAATGGTCATGAACAATGATTCAAGTGTCAACACACATTCTATACCTGAGCAGAAGGAACCACTGGCAGACTGCAAGCAGCCCCTCACACACTGCACTTCAGCAAACCCCACAAGTCCAGCCACATTACTGAAAAAACAGATTTCCTCTATTCACCTAGAAGCTTTTGCAAAGCATCTTTCCAACCTCCCTTCTGGAAAGGTTTTGAGATTTCAGATGAAAAGCACTCTCCAGCCCACAAATAAAGCAGTGAAGACACAAGGACTGAGTGCAGCACCAAGGCCATGCTGAGGATGAGACTCAAGTGTCTCACAGCCCTTACAGCATCCTCACTACACTGCTGCTGCTTCCTTCTCCACACATCTTGGCAAGCACACACAAAGCCCAACCTATGCCCTGCTGGAAGGAGCACATCTACTCAACCAATCCTATTTTCTACTATTTACAACAGTACTTTACCTACACAGTTTTAGAATCTACAGAACTAGACAACCTGTCTTGCTACAACTGGTGCCTAGTTTGCTCTCAGGAAAAAAAATTCAGAATGAAAACAATTTAATCAGCATCTTATGGGTATTTCTCCGAATATTTTTATTTTATGAGGTATCTCCTACATATGAGAAAGAGAAGACTCTGTGCTAATCTGAAAGAAAGGTTTCTAAGCAGTAATTTGAAGCTTCAGCCTTACTAATGAAAACTAGATTTCTAATACAAATTACTTAGAATTACGGTAAAAAAATTCAACAGCCCTTAGTCCAACAGTTTTCTGACTTACCACTGAACTTCTGGTTCATTCTTCTCATTGGAGGAAGATTCCTTAACTGCACAGTTGTTGCCAATGTCTTCTGGAGCTGCATTACAAACAGCAGTTGGCAGTGGTACAGGTAGGCTTGCAGTGTTGTCTGTTTGCTCCCCATTTTCACCACTGTTGTTACACCCATCATTAGCACCATTGTTACTACTTGTATTTCCTCCACCAGCAGCATGAGGAGATACAGTAACCAGGGGGAAGTTTTCTGTCTTTGAGCCACTTTTTCTAGCTTCTCGCTGTCTCTTACGGTATTCTAATAAGGATACCTAGGGAAAAAAAAAACAGAACAAACATTAGAAAGGAAGTTTACTTGTTTCCTTTCTCACAGTTTACATTAAATGTATTCTTTCAGTAAAACATACAATTTAATTGGTTCTAAAAGAAAATGGGTACAGATTAATTGAAGATATTTCACTACACCTGCAGTGAATTTAGAGTACTGAGCTCCTAATGACTGTAAGCACAATGTAAAAAAGAAGCAGCTTCTGCCAAGAGAAGGAAGTCTGAATTCTGCTGCATGGGAGAATCCAAAGGTGATTCAGTTCACTCTTCTACAAGGGACTTTACAGTTTTTCCTTAAACTGCAGCATTAGTAAGAGTATACTGATATGGTAAAGCTAATTCTAAGACATGTCACATGTCAGTTCTGACTCCCTCATATGAAAAACCCACCATGTTTCTGCTTCATTCTGCTGCATGTATCAAAGGATTCTGTAAGCTCTTCACACCTTTTTTTTACATACAAAATTTACAACTAAAACTTCCATTCTTTTCACAGTTTGTGTCTTTACTGCACTCTAAAGGAGACTGACTAAGAACATATTTAATAATAAATTCCAAGTAAAGCTTGTTACCAAAACCAGTGACACAGTAAGGGAAAAGTCATTTCTGCTTTACATATATATATATAAAATAATTTCACAGAACCTTCCGTAGGATGGAAAATAGCTTAAATGTTTAAAGGTTGCCTTCAGTGAGAAAAATAAATGTGTATTCACTACGTATCTTCAGGATTTGAATCAGGAAAGCTGCAATACTGACCCCTTCAGACCTACTTTACTCAGTAATGACATTAGTTTGGTGGAAATTACATTTAGTGTCTTTAAATCTTTTCTCCTAGTTACCAGCAACCTACTCTGAACCATACAGTATCCAAAACAAGAAAATGAAGTGATGAAAAAACCCCTCTGCACTTAATTAGCTTAATCCTTAATACAAGCAGACATTCAAGACAGTCTGTGCTTTTTTTGCAGTCCTAGGGTTGGAATTGTTCATTAAAGTGTCTTCTATATGTCATCTGGGATAAAACAGTTAAAAATTTTATTTTCCATACAGGAAAGTTTAGATCAAGAACTGATCTTACTTTTAAGCAAAATGAGTAATTTCTACATCACATGACTTGGATCCCTTGAAGAATATTGCCATAAAGAAAGTTTAAGCTTTAAGAATGGATGAAGTCTATGCACCGTGGCTACTATGTACAGAACTGCATCGAGGTGGGAAAAACTTGTACAACAGTGAGAGAAAATAAAAGAGCACTGACATGCTCAAATACAGAAAAACTTCCTTCAACAAATGCATAAGGACATTAATGTCTAATGTGGTTATATGGAAAGGCTTCTATCACTCTCCTACAAAATTCCTGAACTGTCACCTTTTCTTTAGGTGAGATTCCTCCCTCATTTCAGTAGAAAGTTGTTTTTTCTGTGTCTTCTTGGAAGCCATAAAACTCCTTTCTTTCATGGGTACACACAGAGTTTTCTTTGGCTGTTTCTTTAAACTGAAACTTTTAGGCAATTCTGGGGAGGATGTCAGGGGAAGCTACACTTTCTTTTTTATTTGGGCATTACTGTAGCATAACCCCTTAGCAGTAACATCCAAGAATCCTTGTCAGCAAGAGAAATGGGGGGAAGGTTAATGAAGCACAAGTGTTGCTGAAGTTTGAAAAAAATTAAGTTCAGACAAAGAGGAATGTGAAGCTACAGGAATTCTGGCTTTGCCAAAACAGCAATGCTACAGTGACATACATGGGAGATGATTCTCTGACTCAGGACCAGGTAAGAACAGAGTTCCTACCACCTTGCTTCAGTTGTGTCTCAGTTTGAAGCAAAGTAAACAAAAAAAACAGTTCTGATGTAGAACTTCTGAAGGAGGAATCATGAGGGCTCCCTGGATGGAAGCCCCACAGCATGGGAGGTGGTGTGTACAGGGGTTGCAATGGGATCAAAACCCCATTTCTGCATGCATCTAAACACACAGAATATGCCCCCATCTCCTTGATCATTGCTTCCATAAAGACATCTTTCAAACAAGTAAGTACTTCAGTCTGTTACAAGAAAGAACTGGCAAGCTGCTGCACTGGAGACTGCTGTCTTTTATGTTGTCACCCTTTCTGCAAGGAGCAGAGGGAATCTAACCTGAGAGTACAGTCACAGACAGATAAGCAGCATAACTTCCAATTCTGGTTCAAGCTGCCCACAACCACACAACTTCTTCTTTTGTAAGAGTAGAAAATTTAGATTTTGCTCATTTTTCAAACACAGTACAAAGAAATTAAGCCAAGAAAAAACTGCTTTGGACTAATGGTTTCAAGATACCTGAAGAAAATAAAAATTGGAAATTTAAAGTCTCGGTATCAATAAATCTGTCAGTGCAATTTCTTACAGTAATTTGTAACAAACTTTCACAGTGTATGATCTCTATCATTCCGGTATGTATTTTGTGTAAAGAATACTGTAATACCTGTAGCATAAGCAACCATTTTCAAACCTGAGAATTATTGACAAATTAAAGACCCATATAAAATAAAGTGAATTTTTATCTATTAATCGGCTAAAATAAATTTAACTAATGTGTGTATGGAGCATTACTCTTTGCTCTCTTATTTCCCCTAAATAAGGTCTACTACATTGTAGTATGTGAAGATAAGCCATCAGGGCTTTTTTAACTGTATTACAGTTCTTTGTTATAGAAATATCATTAGCAGACTATACAAGACAGGCCAAACAATTCTTAAAATTATAACCTTTTTCTTTTGTGGAGGATTCTGTGGTGTGCAATTTCCATCCATCAAGTTGTCGTTATTGACAGCTCTTCCAAAGCCAGATGCCATTCCATCTTCTGAAGTACAAAAAACAGATGCTTCCATGAACATGCCTCTAGCATCGTCTTGAATCAGGCACTTTGACTCGCTTATTCTGAATCCACCTCCTACCTCCAACTGATGTGAAGGGGTCAAGTCCCTCAAATTAGAATTCATTGAGAAATTTACACCTGTCCTGTCGGGACTTTTTACCCAGGAAGAATAAATTGTGCCCCTTCCACAATGAGCAGTTTCTAATTGGCTGTTTGAATCAGTCCTATCATGTGTGGGGGCTTCCAGGTTTTTATGCAGTGCACTTTGCTCAATTACTTCGAGTCCCAGCTGGAGGTCTGACACAGATTCCATTTCTCCAGTGCACTGCCGTGTGACATCAGTTCTATTCCTTGGACTGGAATATCCAATAGTCTTTATTTCCTGCAGGCCCACGTCTGTCAGGTTTGAATTTCTGAAAGAATTCAGTGCTAGAATCGATGCTCTGTCATATCCCTGTATGAAGAAAAAGCATGTCAAATAATCTTCCAAACTCTTAACAAAACTGCAACTATTCTGACATTCAGCTGGGGGATTAGAGTCTTTCCACTACCATGAATTTATCTATTTTTGAAAAGCAATTCTGCAGGCAGACACTTATTTCTACTATTGCCATGTATTAAGTAAAAGCATTTCAATAAAATAGATACGAACCAAAGTTAATTTTTAACTTTAAATGACAGGCAGAGGCAGAGCAGAAGCAAGTCTCTGGCCAAGAAGTTACAAAGCACTTACTTCAATTTAAAAACCAGGGACCCTTGGTGTCAAAACATTTATTTCAAGAAGTAATTATTTTGAGTTACAAAAACTGAATTTTATACTTCTTAAAACTATGAACCATGAAAAACCCAGCACATATCTGTGGCTGGAACTACTTCTATAAAACATTATATTTTAAAGTTTTCATGAATCCTTTCTAAATTACTTCTATTGAAGAGTGACAGTTCCAAAGTAAACCCCCTCAAGTCAGATAAACATTAAAATACTCAATTACAGTAGTTTAGAACTGTTAAATTCAGTTGACAGTTATGATGGTGTTTTTCACAACTATTTTGTGTATTTCAACATTTATTAAGATTCTGACCTAAAAAACCATATGTGTGTGTGTGTGTGTATATATATATATATATATACATGCTTAGTTCCCAGGGGAAAATATCTGGATCATTTATTTACTCATCAGAAATTAAAGTCTCTTAGTATAACCCACTTTTTTTGTTTTTACCTTTTTTATTTTTACCTATTCCTTTTAGGTGTCATTAAGTTTACAGTTCACACTGCTTGTGCAGTTTTCACATGAAATTGTAGCTTGATGTTTTACATTTCCTCACCCCCATAGCCATGCTCCTCTAGTGGCCCAGCCACTCACGTGTGTCCTCTCTGAGGGACAGGTCCATAATTTCACACTGGGAGTACTCAGGTGCATTCCAACAGCACTTGCTGGAACTGAACTCATCCACCTAAACCCATTTACTACCCTTCTGCTCTCCTCTCTCATGCTGAGCATAGCTAGGCTCAACAAAAACAATTAAGAGATGCAGGTAACAAGGAGAAATATTAATTTAGATTTAACTGCAGCCTGAAAAGCAAAACTGTTGTTTTTCTGTTCTTATCTATAAATTGCAGTATTTACTCCTTTCCATGACAGCCATCAGGATTTTTGAACAATACAGAACAAGGGGAGAAAGAAATCAGGTTAAAAAGAGAAAATCAAAGAGGTGAAATGAAAATATACAGTAATAAGCAAATAAAACCTGTAAGGAAGTCACGCTGTACATTTCAGGAAACTTGCAATGGCTGTTGAAAAGCATTTACTAAGAATGATGCAGCCACACACATGAAATCAAGACACCACTTGCAGTTTTTAGCAAATATCCTTACCTCTTGACTGTAAGCTCGCCTTTTTATTTCTGGGGAACTGTCAGGTGAGGAAATATTCTAAATAAATAAGAAAAAATTGCAAATCAGTTTCTTTTTTTAGCCAGGAAAACAGAAAGCATTCCCCTGTAGTGAGTACAAATACTGATTTACACTAGGACAACTACACTCAAATCCATTAGGAATCTCACCTCAAAGTGCATGGTATTTCCATGTATACATGGAGTTACAGGAGTAACTGGTGAATATATGGGTTTGTAACCATTCCTACAAGCTTCATCTTCTGTTTTTACCCTAGGAGGAGTAGCAAACAATGATGGCTCAGAGGCAGTGATGTCAGCATGAGTTGGTGTGGCATACGGAGAAGGAGTAGGTGTGGAGGTTTCTGAGAATGCAGACTCCAACAGTTGATAAAGTCTTCGTTTTTTTAGTGGTGTTGTTAAATCTGTGTATTAAAATTAGAAAGAAACAAGAAGAGATCTAGATATAGTAATCGCAGTTAAGTACTGTAATGAAATTATTAATTTCATGTTAAAAAAAAATCCAGTAAGATTACAAAAATCTCTTACAGGGCGGGCTTCCTGGAAGATGAACTCTTAACAGCTGACACTTAATGGAAAACTACACTACATATATATATCAGTAGCTGAAATCTGTGTGCTAGGATGATGGTAGGAGCTGTCTCCTGAAAATTTAAATCCACTTTTATGCATTTTGCAGACTGTTCACTAAAAAGTGGAAATTCCAAGTTCAGGAATGTATAAGGAATCACCTGATCCAATCCACATCATCTCAGATGTGTTGAGTTTTTAGTGTGTTCCTTTTTTGTGTTGTGCCTACAAGATCACACAGCATTTCCTCCATGTGCAACACAGGCCTACATAATTTAAAATTCTGAATATACAGAACAGCATGGAAAATGAATTTATACTCTAACCTCTTAATACTCATAATAAAAACCATGAGTCTTTTGTTGACTTTACACATTGTAAGATAAGGTTGCTGCTTATACATGAAAGGGGAAAGAAAAATCCCAACCACTACACAACTAAGCACTTCTTTCAAGGAAAGTATCAGGAAACAATGTGAATACCCCTGGAATTTTCATTAACTCATTACTTTAAAAACAGTCCATAAAGTTCAACTGCTTTGACATAGCTCTTACTGTACCAGTAAAAGTTTCACCTGTTAAGGAACAGCTGTCATTCAGTAATAAAGGACTTTTGTTTTCACCATTGATGGTTGGACTTCTAGATCTCTCTTGTGACGGGGAATTAAATCTATCAATCATTGTCGAATTTTCCTCTTCCAAAGCCTGCTTCAACCAACGCTGTAATAAAACAAGTTCAAATCAGTGACTTACCAGTTTACTCATAAATGTTTCAAACCACATTACAGAATTATTTTGCCAATCAGCTTTTTTTATGCTTGAATTTGTGCTAGCAAGTAAAGACTTATTTTATTTAAGATGGGATGGGGAACCATAGCGAAGGGAAGCATTACCTTCTTACAAGAGCCAGTAATGTTTTCCACAGGTTCTTTTTTCCTCCTCTTTTCTGAAAGAAATGGTGAAGTAAAACGAATATAGTGCTTTGGAGTTGAATATACATGTGGACTGTAAGTGAGACCTGGTAAAGAATTCAGCTGAGTAGCCAGAACTTCAGGGTCGGTAGTTATGCGCAGAGGCCTTTCTGACAGACTGTCTGCAGGCTTCCCCGTTTTATCACTCTTCTCACTTAACCATTCACTGACTAAGTGCTAAATGGAGAGAGAAAAAATGTGTCATTTGAGTGTTTTTATCAGTGGCTTTTAGAAATTTTTAGAAATTTTAGAAATTTTTAGTCTAATTATTCACCCAATCAACTGCTATGCAAACCAGAAAGCTAGTTTACAAGCTCTAAGTTCAAGAATAAACAGGGCAAGAATGAGGACAGTTTCAGTGAAAATTTGGGACAGCAGAAGGAATTAGTATAGATTTGTTCTACATAACAAAGTTTTGGTGGTTTTACATTTAAAATAAATTTCATTTATTTTTTAAACTAAGACTTAGTTCTTCTGTATTTAATTTTCCTGGAATATATTATACAAGTGCCCAGAGGAACTGTACTTATTATGTGATTAAGTATACAAACTCTTAAGTTAAAAAAACTTAAGAAACTTAAACTCTTAAGTCCATCCCTTAAGTGACATACCTTTTTTGTTTTAGGATACTTAGTAGGGCATTTATTAAGTGCTGGAGCTTCCGTTTCAGTAACCATTTCTGTAACAACAGTTTCTGTTTCAGGCTCAGCTACCAGTGCAGCATTCTCAGTTTCATTATGTTGTGAAGTTACTTCCACATCAGGAGAAGATGGCTGGATATCTGAACACATGCTGACAGTTCTGTGTCGTCTTCGTTGTTGTCCAATGTGAGTTCTACTCCGTGAGAAGCTTTTTCTCTGTTTAGCTCTATTAACTTTGGCTGGGGTAGGCTTGGTGGCAGTTTCTTCTTTTGCTGGTTCCTGATACAAAAGGAAAAGTCTAGTAAACAGGTTCCACACACATGTAAAGCTCCGTAGCCTTTTTCAAACAAAATGTCAGTTCTCCCATCCCCTACAGGCCCTGTCATCTTTGTTAGAACAAAAACAGTTAAAAAGAAATATTTCTGTCCTTCAAGAAAACTACAAGATTTACTGTATTTCCCTCCTAAGCACCTCATCATTGGCATAATATTCACACACACCAGTCACTGGACACATCACCACAGATTTGTGTATGAAATGCAACATCCATTCATCCATAAGCTAGAAACCAGCTGCTTACATCATGGTGTCTTTCAGTCCAGTATTATTTTTGTTATTTATAGTTTACTAGGTACTTAACAGCATGCTGACAAATTATCCAGGGAAACAACCTGGACTGAGAATTTGTAGGGCTATTTGCAAAGTAAAAAGCATACTAGCATCCAGCAATAACAGTAAAGTTGTTCTTGAAACCCTAAATATTATTTGCAGTAAACCAGAACAAACTAAAACTTAGTAATTCCTTTCCTTTAAAAGAAAAGAAAAGAACTATAATCTGTTCCTGAATAATCCACTAAAGATGCAAATTACTCTCCACTGCTCAAAGAGGGTGCCTAAGGAGGGCCACCTCCTATGGCTAAAGTCAGCTTGGTAAAACACCTCCTCTCCTGAACTTCAAAGAGAGACTGAATTATACAGCTGGTGCATGGTGTACCTTTTCATAAACTGATGTAACTGAAATTTATTATAACCAAATTATAATACATATATTTGTAGAGTAAAATTCAATCAGGAGCTACCATAACATAATGTCAAAAGAACTATAGAAATTTTCATGAAAACAGATTTGAGTTCAGGGCAAAAAAATAAATTTCATACATCCTAAAGCAATCTAGTTTTAAAATAACATTCCACGTTATTACCTGAATAAATTCAGCATCATTGAGAATCTGTGCTTCCTTGCATTCTGATTTAACCTCAGTTTTTGCTGTGCTGATTCTTTCCAAAGCCTGTTCTCTTCTTTTTTCTCTTTTTTCCAGTCTGGCAAAAGCTTGCAGGATAGCTTCCATTTTCCGTTCTTCTCTTGTCTGATGGATTTAATAATAAAGATCCAGTTTCAGTCATAATATATGTATATGTACATAATTTTTTTAAGGTAGTTCAGAATATGTTCAGTGTATGTTGATATGGAGATAAATTTCAGCAGAAGCTCAGAGGAAAGGGACATGTTGCAATCACTGCAGTTATTACACACTTCTAAAGAAAGGCTTGCATTCATACCAGGCCTGACAAACACGAGGAGAATTTGTATTTTTAAGAAACTGCTAAAAACAGTGATGTACTAGGAAATAACTTGCCTATAAGCATAAAAAAAATAAAATAAATGAAGCTCTGAGCCACTTACTTGCATGTACAGTATTTAAAAACAGTGAAACACTTATGACCAGAAAGATATAAAATACTAATATATGTATGAAACAACAGAAAGCTCCCTTACTCTCTGACCCAATTTTCAAAGTATTACAAACTACACCAAAAAATAGTCAGCATCCAAGAATCAAAAAAGGTAACATCTATAGTTCAGATCCTAGTGCTCAACAGAGCAGATCCCTTCATTGACAGAGTTCTGCTTAAGACAGTAAAGGTGGCAGAATTAGGGGCTTCTATTACAAATTTTATTTATTTTTATAAAAGTGTGGAACTCAACAGTACACTGATATAAACAATGTGTTTATATCAGAGAAAAAATACCTGCAAACATATTCTCCTATGAGTGAATGAGGAACCCAATTTTATTTTGCTGCTGAACCTGCCTCTCTTTGCTCAGTAAAGTACAGGCAAACTTGGAATTATTTGCAATCCCCATAACAGAGGTAATTGCATCTTTGACTACTACAGCAACTGTGCTGTAACTAAGCTTCACAGACTTTTGAGTTACTAAAATACAAATGTAAAGTGCCAAAAACAAAAAAACACCACAAAAAACCCCGCATATCTCTGTAGCAAAATCATCTGACTGATGAGAACCATTCCTCAAAAGAATGACATGACACTGTTTTATGTTTATATCAGAGCTTACATTGTAATTTTTCAGATTTTGTGTTGGAATACATTTTACTTGAGGAGATTTTGCTTTCTGGTGTCTAATACATGCAGGTTTTATCAATTTTGTTATTGGTAAGAGTTGTAGGAAACACCAGCAGAAATCTGTATTTTTTTTTGTAATGTCTGGGCCATTTCTGATCAGTTCTGGTGCCACATCTGAGCACAAACAATAAAATTACAAGTTCTAATTATTAGTATTTCATTATACAACTTGGCCAAGTTTTTGATTTAATTTGTAATTTCAAGCATCTCACATACTGAATGCCTAAAACCCCCCACATTTTAAAATACCAATTTTCCTAACACCGTTCTACCAACCTCTGAAGATTAGGATTTCTGAGGATTTGTAAATTGGGAATTCAGAAGCAGTAGTCAGGATTTTTGCCTATTTTTTATCTATAAAAATGGCCAATACAAGTAACACGCAATAATAAAGAGGAAAATAAAATCTAGGTAATTTCTACATCTTCTTCTAAGTCAATAAAAAATTATAGACATTGGACAAAAAAAGCAGAGTTTTTTTCCAATGATCAAGCCACATAAAATGCTCTCAAATAGCAATCCTTGCATTTTAAGCTGAAGTTCATGTAAGGATTTTAGTTCTTATGTACTCAGATTCTAAAAGCCTACAAAAAAGCTGCAAGTAGGATGGTAAGAGCAGATGTCATTAAGCCTTAGTAACAACCTAAGAAAGCTACTTGCTTTCCAACTTACCATCTTCCTTTTCCTTTCTGCAATCTGCTCCTCTGATTCCATTTCTACTTCATTGCTAATGGGAGTTTTTTCTTCTATATCATCAATAAAATCTGGCTCCTGGAAGAAGGAAATGACTGCTTTACAGAAGCTCTACTACTCTTGCAAGCTAGGGAAAACAAAGCTACACACTACTAAGAATCTGCAGATCACTGCATCAAAAGGACCCAACCAATAAATCAAGAAAAAAGTAAAAAAAACCCACCCCAATATCCATTTTACCTTTGCATAAACCTGTAAATATAAATCACCTGACTAGATCTTTTCTAAGACACTATATCTTAGACATATCTGTAGCTTTTTTCTTTAGCACACTGACCTTATTGAAATTTCAGGGTTCCATACCCACTGCAATCCCTCACCCCACCAAGAAGCCCACCATCACAACTAAACCTCCAAAGTAATAATAACTTTTCAGCATTTACAGTGGCCACTCATCTAGCCATGTTATAAATTAGCTACAGAATTAAGAGGTTTATATTACACACCCATTTGAAAAAAAGCCTTTGTTTAAGTGATACTGAATGAATGCCAAAGAGGTGTTAAACAATAACACACAAGTTTCTCTCAGGTGAGAAGTGTAAATTCTATTAAAATCACATTTTCAACTTAAGCTCTCACTACCGAATCGAATTACACTGCCTTACTTAATAGAAGGAAACACAAACCAATATTTTCTGGTTTAAAAAACAAACAACAAAACTAACCAGGAAACAATAACTTTGAAGAGTTAAGCTTTAACTGGTCCTCTATGCAATTTAATTTTTACATAAAGGACTGGACAAAGGGTTTTTTTAACATTTGTCTAAAAAGTACGATTACACTTTCCCATACACTTTGTTTACCTTAGCATTATATATTTCACCCAAGAAAAAAGCTATTAATTGACTAGCTTCTATTTTTAGATACACATTTTACCAGATCCATTTTTCTCAATTCCTGCTGTTTCAAGGTAAGTTTTAAAAAAACAAGTTCTCCTGTGATTGTTCTATATAAGCACTGTGTAACAGAGGCTCACCAGAAAGTTTTAAATACCAGTTACTCCTTGTTTAAATCGAACAACAACAAAAAAAAAACCCCACAACAAAATCATTTAAGATGAGAAAGTTTAAATGCTGCCTCTCTGCAGATCGTAATTTGTAAACCACATGCCAGGCCTTCTGGATTCAAGTTAGTAATTGATGTCATGGATTTCTCCTACTAGTTCTTTCAAACTCACATATTAAAATAAGTACTAATTTAAAATTGACTAGCATGGTATATTACAAGGTAGCTTTGCCATAGTATCCACCTACATTGTAACACATCTTCCTCCTCCCATCTCCCCAACTTCTATTTAACAGAGCTACAGAGCTCCACTCAACACTGAGCTGCAGCCAACACATAACATTCTAAGCTGAAAATTAATTTGGGTTTGGAGCTGGACTACTTGTTGCTATTTTTAAAATACTACACTCCTGAGTAACATGTGCAACTAACCAAAAGACACTTCAGGAGGGACTGGGAGCTCCTGTAAGCATGATGTGAGGTTTTCACATTACAGATCCACGAAGAAATTCAGAGGAAAAACGTGTAGTTAAAACTGGCATAGGAACTAACGTATTTTTATATGCCATCAAATATTAAGAAAAACAGTATAGGAAAAAAATTGAAACAGCTTATCTACTGTATGATTTTTGATAGCTCTCCCTACCCCTTTTCAGTGACCTGTTAAAATTCCTTTTGCAACTACAAAAGGAGAGTGTGTCTGAAAGCTTTTCTTTCTGATCACATTTGTATCAATACCTGATTATTAGAAATGGACAGCCTCAGGGGAGAGAGCTTCCTCTGTTTATTATCTGCAATTTTCATTTTGGTGGCTGCTCCTTCACAGTCCAATGTAATGTTCTGATTTTGAGTCTCCTTTTCTCTTGAAACATCTTTCTCTTTCTTTCCCTTTTTCCTTCTCGTTTCATATCCTGTATTGATATTTTCTGTAGGCTCAGAACGTCTGAGAACTGGACATTCAGGATTTTCTTTGAGGCAAGCACAATCCACTTTGTATTTACTAGAAGTAATCAAATGAAAGAAGGGATATTTTGATTAGTCTGTATAGCAGCAAGACTTTTCAATACTGAATCACACAAGCTGATACATTTCACATTAAACACCTGCTATGATGCACACCAACCATAGTAAAAGCAGTCAGGTTTTCACAACGATGTACAGTACTACAATAATTCAAAAATTTCACCTACTCTTTAGCTGAATGTGTAACTGTCACATGGCATTCTTTTAAATTCAAGGCAAGTATTTGCTTCAAAGACAGAAGACATTTAAAACCTAAGTATACAAAATCACAGATGCACTGAAGGCAGAGAGTTCTTCCTTTATGCAAAGACAGAAGACACAACTTACAGAACGAGCACATGAGAAATATGTGAGTCACTGTACAATTCTAAGTTCAACTTTAATTTGTAGGAACTGTTGTTGAACTGTTGTTCAAGCACACTAAACTTATATGGGCTGTCAGCTGTAGATACTGAACACAAGTACTACATACTTATAAGAGGATTAATAACAAAAAACAAAAAACCTATCAACCAGGCAATTTCTGAGGCTGCCTTCATGTGAGGGATGGAGGAGTAGTCTACAACACTTAACAGTGCAAGCTAGTCTGAACTCAAGTTGATTAACACACAAACATTCAGAGATGGGGTTAATGCTTCCAAGTCTCCAAGGCTAGGCATTTCTGCACAATGTACCTGTACCCTAGAACATTTCCTACTAGTCAAGAGAAATCATTACATGATTGTATCACTCAGAGACCTTATTTTGCCATCAGATTTCAATGAGGTGTTGGAATAACAGTTCCTACACATGTGACTGGAACTTAACCAATTATTTCCTTTACCATTTCAAAAGGCTTACAGATTATTAGAGCTTCCCCCATTTCATCAAAGGAGACAGTGTCTTCTTGAAGTTACACTACAGAGGCACTCTCATACCTAGGGCATTACTGACTAGTTCTAGATTTTCTTCCCACTATGCTCCCCACACTACAGGACACCTATAGACAATAAATCTTCACAGTACATCTTCATTAATTTTCCTCTAAATTTCTATCTTTTCCACATCATTTATAAGTCACTGCAACATTGCTGAAATCAGCAACAGATACACAGTAATAAAAATATGGGAGAAATCCTGCCCCCACACACAGCTAACTGTAAATGGTGCTTAAGGAGCTCTGTTATTAAAGCAAGCAAGGAAGTGATACAAAGACAAAGCCCCTCTCAATTGCAACATACCTTAAAAAGCATTAGATGTATTTTAGAACAGCATGCAAAAATACTTACCAATTTCCATAATCAAAATCAAAAGCTATAGTAATCTCTGCTCCCTTTGGAATGTTTTGGATGGAGTAAATATAAAGATGAATTGTTCCATCTTCAATTACATGCCTCACCTATATTCAAGAGAACATTAATATCATTAATTTGCAGGGTTTTGTTTTGTTTTTGTATTTTGTATTTTTGTTTTGGTTTTAAAGTATCTGTATAGAAATTGTAAGGACTGCTCAAATTATTGGTTGGAAAACTCAAGGAAATAGGAACTTCTAAGCAAATGAAACTGAATTTAACTTTAGGTACATGCTCACCTCAGCATTTGGTGTACATGAACGCCTGATGAATCGAGCTTCATTTCCAAAAGTCCTTGCATCAACACACATTTCTAGTCCATGGAATTTGGAATAAAACAAAACAAATGGGTATGGCCTGAAAAAGTTCCAAGAAAACCAGGGCTTTACCATTTTAAAGATGCTAAATATAACTTACTCTTCACATTAAATAGCTCTTTAACATAACGTTTGGCATCATACACCAAACCTGTGGGTCAAATCTGAGGATGAAACATCTGTATTTAAGCTTCATGATTCTAACTGGTACATTTTCCAAATGTATTCTTAGAATACCTGAAGTTTGACTTACAGCTCTAAACGTCATTCTTCTGCATAGGATATAAAGGGGAGAACAGGGCAAGCACTAGACATGGAAGACACAAGGTTAAGATTCTTCATATTTCTTAAACTTGTATTACGACAGATCCTAAAATGAAACCTGAGTAGAAATTTAGGTACCTCACAGAATACTCTAAAATACACAGACTGAAGAAACACCTGCACATCCCCATCTAACACCTGCAATATCACTAGCACCCAACCCTCCTGAAGAAAGGAGGCATCAAAATACTTTGACAAAACAAGCTTTAAGCTCCACTGTTAAAAGTGCCAAAGAACTCTTCTACCTCTACTGAGCAAAAGCTCTGTGATCTCTCTTTCTCCAATAGGCCTCTTGCCATTTCCCAAGTAGGAGTATCTGTGCTGTTAATGAAAGCACTGAAAAGGATCCATAGGAAGAAGGAAGCAGTCATGCAATGCTCAGTAACTTAATGAACTAGAGCACTATGGCAGTAAAATGGCCCCAAGTTGACCTGTGTTCAGTCCCATTCTCAGCCTGACCAACTTACAGTCTATTTCTCTCACAAATGAGAATGTCTTTGCCATTACCTTCTGAATTATTTTAGGATGGTAGAACCTGCCAACCTCTGGTTTAAGGTGCACAACTACCCAACTGAGAATGCAGGAATCCTGTAGCCAGGAAAGAACAAAGAAAGAGGAAACTAACTCCTGAACAGATCTGTAAGGATATCTGGCAGAGAAAGGAAAGACCAGATTCCAGCTGCAATAATTTTTCAGAGAACAGTAAAAGCAAGGCACTGCTAGTAACTAAGACTCACTTGTACTTGAGGCAGGTTTGGCAAAACAGCATTTTAAAAGGTACCTTATTAAAACATTTTGAATAAACAAACCTTTTAAAGAAATATCCATTAGCTTCAAATTGTTCTCTCAGCATGAACTTTCCTCTGTATTCAATAATAAGGGCATCAGGAGGCAAGTCTTTAGCAGCTTTCAAAATTTTCTTGTTTTTTTGCACATAACTCTGTAAGGACAGAAGTTCATTTATAAATTAACATTTTCTACCATTTTTCCATTATTATTAACAGCATATTACACTTTCACAACTACTAAACAATTCTATGTGAACTAAAAAACTTATTTGACAAAAAATGTTCCCCTACTAATTCAACTAGTTACGGACTTAAACTGAAAGAACGCTTTAGCCCATAGAACTTCAGTTCTCTAGTACATGGCTGAAAACCAACACATTCTCACAATTCAAGTAATGAATGTAGCCTTAGTGCACTTAATTCTCACCACTACTAGAATGAACTGCTGCACTGCTTTGCCTAACACTTTCATAAGGCTTCAAGTCCTTCAATCAGAACAAAACATGCAGACATAAAAGGACATTCATGATTCATTCAAGTAGAAACAGAACAGGAAAATAAGACAGTAACTAAATAAAAGATCCTGAGGGTTTCCAAATTTATGTGCGTATCTCTAGATGGAAGGATTTAAAAACCAATACATACCCTGACAACCAGTGAACTCACACCTCTCTTAATTTTCATCACGAATCAAAAAGGAAGTAGCCTCTTAGGCAAAAGGCTCTGTAAGCAGGGATATTCCTCTAAGGAGGTGTCCCATGTGCCATGATGGTCTTTGAGGAGAAGAAGCAAAGATGCTTCCATTAACCTGCTACTACTTGATATTTCTGCTACAAAATGCTAATGCATGTTATATGGCTCCAATTTCAAGCTGTTAAGTAACTGATGTTTAGGACAAAAAAAAAAGACATTGCACAATTTCTTCATAAACAAGAAATTACAGGATCACAAGAGTTTTAAAAAAATTGGAATATAACCTACCATCAGAAAAATCCTTTATGAACTAGTAAATGAAATTCCATTCTGAGTACCTAAACATCCAGAACACTTACCATATATTAAGAAAAATGTGGACAACTAACACATTGAAATATATGGCAGAAAGAAAAGATTCCAGTTTCAATGTGTCTATCTACCCTAACCACTCCTGGTATTTCTTGGCAGAAAAATAGCACGAAAGTTTACTACACTATGTCCACTACAGCAGATTCAGGGCTCAGACTATCACTTCTGCTATTCTTTCAAGAACTGATACACAAGTGTAAACATAACCAGGGGGTGGAGTGGAGAGGGCGTGTGGGGTGGTATACGAATCGTAACAACCAGTTGCAAACCCTGAAAAAGCTGTTAAAACTGATGCTTAGATCTAATCAGACAAGACACACAAAGTAAAGTGAACATGATGTTCCCCTCTTTTTTTTGGTCTTTTGGGTGGTTGTTTTTTGGTTTTTGTTTTTTTAATCCATCTAATTTGTTATCTTATTTATGGTACAAAGCAGCATGCAATAACATAACATGGCACAGCTCATTACCTCTACTGGAGGTTTGAAAATCTGACTGCTGGTGCTAACTTCTTTTTTGTCATTTCCATTGCCTAATTTCAGAGCTATTTTCTGTGCCTCTCTCTGGACACCCTCACTGTATTGGTTATTATTTGCTTCTTCATAACGATCCATCCATGCCTTGATTTTATTTTCCCATCCAAAGTTTGAGCTGTCAGTAGGATCGATCTCTGGAGCGGAACCCTAAAAGTTAAAATGATGAGATATTACAAGGTAAGAAAAGGAAATTGAAATAAAAAAGGTCTAGGGTCTACTACAAGACACAAAATGAAGGGCCAAAGGTATGCCATTAATTAAAGGTTTATTTTTCTTAGCAAGTCCAGTATAAAATTCTGCATTACTCAGGAGGCATTGAGTTCAGCAGCATTACATTTGTCCCTTTAGGCATTTTCTAATTTCATAAATATTGCTTAAGTTCAGGAATACGTTCTCCTTTCAATAGAGATTCTAACTTTTAGTGTGATGAGAATGGAGACTGACATTGTTTCCTCACACAATTGCACTGCATTATCAACCTATGAGTGCAAGAGTTGGAAGGTCAAATATCCCTGCCTACTCAACTTCTGTGCACATATGCAAATATAAAGAACTCTAGTTTCCATCCTATAACAAACAGATCTGATTTCCCCCTTTCAAGGGTCATGTATCTTTTCCCACTTCACATCTTACTAATCCTACATCTACTATGTTAAGGTTCTGACTAATGTTACAGGCTTTGCACAGATAATTTTTCTCCCTTATCTGCTTCTCACCAAACAGTTCCCTTTTACAGTGCTTCAGATCCTTTCACTTTTAAAGAAAGTGCCATTTGTACCTCCAGACCTCACAAACAGCAGCCAGGCTGCAGCCAACCAATGCTCCTTATGGACAGCAGCAGCCAACCAACGCTCCCCTTTCTATCCACCTGAGCAGAGACACTATTAAACATTAATAAAACAGCAAGTAGTTCAGCAATTCAGTTTACTGGCTTACATTTCTTTTGTGCATCAAGAGACCCATACACACGAACGGAATTAAAAAAGATGCAATACTAAGAAAACCATTAAAAAAACAATGGGACCTTACAAATGTTATATTCAGAAAGCACAAAATAGAGACTTTTTCTACCCCAATTCTATCTTCATTATTCACAAGTCACTCTTAAAACATCTGAAATGCAAACTGTGTCTCACTTCTTTTTATATATCCCAAGGTTTAAACAACCATGGGAAATACTGCATTTTCACATCATGCATATTTTTATCTCACAGAAAACTTGAAAGCTGCTATAACCTTTAAATCTGAAAAAGCAGACATCCCAACATGACTCCTTAAACTATGCCAGCAATAGTCAGGGTAGTCCTACCAGATGAGGTATGACAGAGCAGAATCCCTAGTTTAGTTTTCAAATGAAATGCAGCCATTTAATTATTTTGCTGCTTACGAAAAGCTGGAGCTACTAAGTTCAAATGAGTGTGCACTCAATTTTATTCCCTTGCAGAGCAAAAACAAGCCTTAATTCTTCAACTGGCCCTTGAAAAAGAAGTATTGTCAGAATAAAAATCTAACGTATACTATTCCAATTAAGTTTGCAGGACAAAGATGTAGTGCTCACACCTTAATTTAGTAGTACTAGAATGCATGCACACTACATTAGTTATCAAGAGTATTTCAGCGCTTGATGTATAGCACCAATTGCATTCTTGATGCTTCGTATTACTTAGAGTAATGTACAATTAAGGGGCAAAACAAAACCACAAACAAAATCACATTACCTTTACTCGTGAAGATTTCCTGGACCCTTCTCGAAATGCCTGAAACAAAATTATATAGTTATATTATTTGGAGGAGATACAAAATCTCTTAAGGAATTAAAAATACATTAATTACCAGCTTTTCAATGTGGACCATTCTCAATGAAATATGCAAGACAATGACAACAGAACAAAATACACTGAACTCTCAAGAAGGCAATACATTACAGCTCACAATATATATTCCAAAAAACTGTTCAGTATTCCAAGCTAAGTACATAATGGATGTAAGAACCAGTCCAGGTACCCTTTTCTCCTGTATTACAATAGAACTCTCTAAAACTTCATAACTGAATACAAAGTAACTGCAGTGCTACTTACAGAACACCCCATCCTCAACAGGTAAACCACATCCTTCACTATGCTATTTGGGTAAAGAGGGGAGGATGAAGCAGGTGTCAGTTAACAGATGTTAACTTTTCAAAGAAATCTGTCATTCTACAACAAAACCTTATTCTTTAGATCATCTTGCACATCAATGGGAAGAATACATTGTATTACATTTATAGTCAGAACCATCCACTCAGGAAGAAACATTTTATTCAAGATTCTAAAAAGATACTGGTAACTATTTCTGACTAAGGTTTAAAGGACAGAATTCTCATTCAAGCCAGTGAAACTGAACTACAGAAAGGAACTCACTAGTTTAGGAAAACTGGATGTATTCTACTTCCTATCAGGTATTATATTTGTCTTCACATATTACACTGTTTACAGTTGTAAATCAACAGTATGTTAGTACCCTGTTTACCGAAGTAGTTTAGTAGCTAACCTTCTGAAAGCATACTTCACACAATTTCAACTCAAATAAACAGACATGGAAGCCACATCAGGACAACTGACAGCAAGTGTTTCTGAACTTAAAGCAATCATAACTTCAGACGTCCAGACACAGAATCCTTTTTTGGATACCCAAAGCTTGTTCTATCCCACCTCTCACTATATCAGGTGGTTCCGTAAATTCACTTCCTCCTTACAAATTCTGTCTCATCTATAAAATAGAACTTTCATGGCTAGTATGTATTAAATTAAGGTGGAGGAGGGACGAGCAGAGGCAGGGAAAACCATATAATTTACTGCAGATTATTACATTTCAAGCTAAACCCCAGTAGTATAAGATATTACTAACAATATTTTATTTGTATTATTTTATATTTATATGTATTTATAACAACTGATTTTTAAAACCAGTATCTCTTGGCAAGAGATGTCACTGTAATGTGTACTGATTACTGTAATTTATAACACAGAGTCATAAAAAGATAAATTATATTTACTTACTTTTTTACATTTAGCTATGTTCTGTTCTTTCTCTCCACTTTTTTTCCTTTTCTTATCATTGACTTTTGTAACTCTTGTAGCAGTTAAAGTAATTGTAGTTGGTGTATGTTGAAAAGCAGTATATAGTTCCACAGGAACCTCATCACCGCTCTCTGTTGCGCTGGTATCCCCATCTTTAAAACAAAGAATATTCTATAAATGATGAAATACTGTAGAGGAAGAACATTCACTAGCTACTCTACACCTGCTTTTAAAAAAGAAAAATGCATGCTGACAAATGCTTCAAGCACTCACACACAAAATTCACCAACAGTTGCAACAGCATGAAAATGAATGACCAATGAGAAGCTGGTAATTAACAGATGTTTGTAATGCCAGGTTAAGAGAAAGATACTAGATTAATTCCATTCTTTGAATTGAATTATGTTATCGTATTCCACTATAAGCAAAATTAGAATCAGAACAAAAATGGTGAAAAAACTAAGTCATCCATTTATATATAGCTTTTACTTCTTATATGGCTTTAGGATTCCCTCAGATGACTGAACTCCAGAGGGGATTAAAATTAATGACAGCCCAGCATTTCTTGAAGCTTTATTAACCAGTCATGGGTAAGTTGTAATCAACTGTTTCACCTGCAATTTGCAGTGTCAAGTGCCTTTTTCTGAGTAAATATGTCAATTTAGCCAAAAGTCTTGTCCTCAAAATCTTCTAACAACATCTTGCTACTCAGGGAAGAGACAAGGGAAGTCTATTTTACTCGTTAACTAAAGATCATACAGGGAACTGACATTTTTCCCTTATGCTGTGCACCAGCAGACCTAAAAGCAAAAGCCTGAAATTTAGCATACATCAGCACTTATGTCAGACAAATGCATTTCCTGACCTGAAACAGGATTACCCTAGTTCTGTCAAGATGAAAGGCTGTGAAGTATGGGCAGGACTGGAAGAGAGACAGGAGCATACGGATAGGAGACTGCTGTTCACATGCGCTCAGTACAGACTTTTTTGATTTTACCATCTTTTTCAACTGTTCTGCCTTCAATAAATACACATCACACTAAGCAAGACTTTTTCTGAAAATGCACACGAGCAGGTTTTACAAATGTTTAATATGAAAGCAGACAAAGCATTCCTTCTGAGCTCAGAAGGATGTTGCCTTAATCAGGGCACTAGTCCTAATTCTTGAAACCACCTTTACTAAATAAAGAACTCCAGCTACTGGTTGCTCTGGATTTTTCCTGTCCACAACATTCTTCTGTGCACAGTAATCCAATTTTACCATCTTGGTTGTTCTCTTGAACAACTTACTAGGCACATAATTATACATTATTTATTAGGAACCAATGATACTTTCTGAATTTGTTTTCAACACTGCTGAGACCATCTTCTTAAACAGTGTAAAAAACGTGGAAAAAAATGTCTAATCAAAGAAGAATGAATAGCAGAATAATCAAGAATTGAGAAATGGAAAACTAAGGCTCTATTGAAATAGTCAATGTAGTCCATACACTAGCAACTACAAAATCATCACATTACAACCAAACACCTCCTCCCTCCCTACCCTCAATCCCCCTCAAAAACCCCCTTCCTTAGGGAAACAACATTTCAGTAGTGCTGTCTAACACTGTGCCCTAGCTTACTGTAAAGAATAATTACTTCAACCTAACGTATAATTATATGGAGTTGTTTTGAGACACTCCTTCCTAACCTACATAATGTGCTTTCACTTTGAAGAGCCTTAGTAAAGCACATAAAGGGAAGATTTTGCATCTCAGAAGGCAAGATACAAACTTTCCAAATTTCACAATAAGTTATGGGCCCAGACACATTTCCCCATAGGCAGCCAAATTATTTCATCAGCTTCAATTTCAAGACTAGATAGCTGGAAGAAACAGCCCTGAACACGTTACACATCCTAATCCTTTACCTTTAAAAAAACAAAAAACTTGACCACCCAAATCCAATAAAAAACACTAAATCATCCCACCTAGGAGTTTAACAAAGGTGGTCCCTCCACTGAACCACAGTAAGCAATCCAATGCTCAGTAAGCTGCATCGGAACTACAATTTTATTCCAGAACAACAAAACCACCTCCACCACCTCATAAACAATAGGCCTCAGAACTGGGTTATAACATATTGCCAGGAAAAAAGGTGATGTAGTTATGCATCCAAGTTTAAGACTCACCAAATTTCATGCCTCATTTTTGAGGCAAACCAACTGATCAAGTTCCTGCTTGTTCCCCACTGTTTAGTTTAGCTTTGGATGCAATATGGGTATAACAACAACTCTTTAGAAATTGTTGGAATAAAACCCACTATACTGTATTCTTGTATCTAAATTAAAAGCCCTGTTATACATAAGCTTAAAAAAGAAGCCCTACACATACTTACTCAAAGAACATCCAAATAACACAATCTTTCTTACTACTAAGTTACAGGTCTTTGACTGAAGGTAAGCTACAAGTAACATTCTACTGCTTTTAAATACTTAAAACATTTAATAGATGTATTTAAATTGACAGCACCTGCTTTTCCTACTTAGAATCTTTTATGAAAGTTGTCCAGTTCTGCTAGAGTCACATGGTAGACAGTTCATACCCAGAATTACTTGAAGTCTAACTGAACCATATAATATCAATCAACATACAAACAGTGCATTTAGCCAAGCAAATGCACTGGGTAAATGAAAATTAACTAGAGAGACAAGCATGCATTCATTTCAAGTTATGTATTATAAATCACATTAATTCATGCTGTACTTCAACTGAATCTTGAACTAGAATTTATCCTTTTCTTTACTCTGTTTTGATACTCAACATCTACCATTTAATATTCCTTTTCCTATTTGAATGCATGGAACAGATCTGAAAGACTGATCATCAGAATTAAGAAGGGCTGAATACTTTAGGTAAAAATCTCTTCAGCCTTTGACTACTTCCTTTCCCTTAAGTTTGTTTATAGTAAATGGTCAGATCATGTAGCTACAAATGCTATGAAGTTACTTATAACAGTTCACACCACAACTTCCCCTATCCTACGCCTAAACTTAAGTATATCACAATCATAGTGAACTCATTAGAGTTCATTAACTCCACGTGAATTTTAAGTCTACTTGTCTATTATTTTAATAGAATCAGCAAAAATTAAATCTAAATTTTAAAAATAAAAATGTGCTATCAGGTAGGTCAACCAAAACTTTACCAAGTAAACTGAGTTCTGTTAAAATGAGAAGAAAAAAAAAAAAAAAGAAAAAAGACTGTGGTGTTCTAAATAAGTCATTAATGTCTTTAGGAGACTTAAGGCAGCAGGAGTATCAACCAAAGCAGGCACTATTAATCCACACGCACTTCTAGGCCAAATTGTCTGAATGTGCACAAAATAGGCAGCAGGACCATAACTACATCGTACATTTTAAAAAAATGTTAAACACACGCACTTGTATATACTCCAGTACTTCAGAGACATGATTTGAAAGTAACACATATTAAGTTAAGAAGGATGAGTTCCTCCTGAATTATGACTTTTGTAATAGATCTTGAAAGTATCACCTGTCAATCAAAAAATTCACAACACATTTCAGTAATGTCTGACAGATCTCCTGACAAGTTAAGCTAGATGAGTTTTGAAATTCTCTAAGTGGTAGGAGAACTAATTTTATAAAATACATACTGAAGTAAGCACTTGCACTACAAGTCTCATCAAGTTATCAAAGGACAAAAAAACCCATGTAATTTTACTACCTAGTCTTAGTATTCTCGTCAGCAAAACAAATTGAACACCATACCAATAAACACAATCAAATGTACAGCCTAAATAAAAATTAGAATTCCTTTTCAAAACTATGCCACATTGTTTTAAATCTCAATAACATCATTCCTAGAGACAAGAATACCATCTGCAATTGCACAATTTTAACAGATGAGTATGAGGATATGAGCAGCCTGCATTATGATGGAAAATACAACAGAACAGAGCCTCATATGCTGAAGACTACCAAAACTACAGGAACTGTGTATGTAGTGAGAAGTCCATAAAGTTGATACATCCTTATTTTCTAACGTTTACTAAGGAAAAAAATTTAAGGTTTACTCACCTGACATATTTTCCCTTTTCCTTCGTTGCAGCAGCACTGCTCTTTCTTTATCTAAACTCCTGAAATTAGAAAATAAATCTCATTCTATTCTTTTCACTTACGTGTCAAACACATTTGAGGATTAAGCCAGACCCTTTCGTAGTTACCATTTTCCACTATTGTGGAATAAACAATACGCTATATGAATACTTAAATACTTTGAAAAACATCAGTTGTGCACTGTTCCATTCCATTTTAATGCATAGCCCATAGAAGTATCCAAATGAATTGAAAATATAATGAAACCTGATAGCTCAGGAGACTGACAGTTGGTCCACAGATTACAGATCAACAGTTATTAAACTATTTTTCTACAGATTCTTCCAAACAATCATCATAATACAATACAAACCAAGTAGTCTACAACAACAAGGTTCAAACTATTTCTCAGAAAGAGAAGAATAATTTATAGGTATGTAAAATGTTCTGGACACAAATGTCTTTTATTCACTGTCTAATTAAAAATCTGCAATGTAAGTAAAAGGTTGCATTTTATAATCTACATCTCAGGACAACTATGACAGTCAGGTATAATCTACCTACCACACAGTCAGAACAAAGTGCCCTTCTTGTTGTGTCATATGAGTTCAGGTTTTGGGGGGATGGCATAGAAATACTCATGCCAGAGCAAGAAATCCTCCAAGTGAGCACTGCTGCATGGAATGGGGCCATAAAAACAAAGTGACACCTATAAATACTGGTGGGCCATATGACTTGAGAACACTGCTATTAAGGGTTCCCAAGGTATGACAGCCCTGATAAGAAACAGGGAAGGGACTGGCTGTTTCTCAGTCAGCCTGAGAAAGGATTCAGTAACCACTGCTATTTTGATAAGTCTTTCAAAGGTTTATCCCTGTAGTCTGGCAAAGAAACAATGACTACTGTGAATGAGGGTATGGAGACTGGGAAGATCAGCTGCATCACACAGGTAGCTCCTTTAATAAGAATTGTCAGGATTATGCTACACAGCTTTTATTTTATCTCTTGGTTGTTGCAGCACCTCCTCTTTTTATATTCTCTACTCATTGTAGTTACTGAGTTCAAAATACACAAAACTACTCACCTTGGTTGACAACGTTCACACAGATATATGTCAGGAATATGCTGCCTGTCAATCCCCATGCAGTCAATGTGCTGCCAGACACTAAAAAAAAAAACCAAAAACCACACCCTTTAATTGTAAGTAAAACTTTAAAAATTGTGTACATGATACAGAGAGCCATTCTTTCTTTCATCATGATCTTTACTCAGATTGAATATTGCCTAGAACTACATCTCAATCACTGTCTTCAACACCACTCAGCTAGCTGATTTGCTATTTCACTGATAATAGTCTTGTGACTGTTTCCCAGTGTCTGCTTCTTTAGACTCATTTTCCCTGTTGGAAATTTTTCTCTAATACTGGAAATAAAAAATGGTAGATCATCACAACAGAGAACACACTAAGAGACAAATATCCCCAGCAACAAGACTTACAGTTTACACAGTAACAGAAGTTTTGTTTTCAAACAGGATTCCCTTTCCTTTTTAAAAAATTGATTTTCTCTACAAATGTGTATAAAAATACATGTTTCTGTTTACTTCTATTTACATGTTTTATTTATATATATATACATTTTTATACACACATGCCACATGAATTGTAGCAATGTTTTGCAGCATTAGCAAGGGCTTCAACTTCTACTCTGGGTTAACCTAAGGCAGCAGTTTATGCTCATCCCCACATTGCTAGAAGGAATTGTGACACAGAAATCGTTGCTATCTTCCCACCCGTGAATTTATTGCAAGTCTTTCCAACTCCTCAGAGACTGTATCTCCTTGAAAAGGGGCAGACTCTACATAACTGTTGACTGCCTACACTTCCACTGATGAAACAACATCTAAATACATTTCAAGTAGGAGAAAAAGTTATTAATTTTTTATGTTCCTTGATTGATAACAAGCTTGTTACATAGACAAACAGAAGAATGGAGCTCAAATTAATGTTTTAATTGGCCATAATTTTCAATACACAATGATCTAATAAATCCAGCAGTGTCAAGCATATTGAATGTAAAAATATAAACTAATGCCAATTAAGTCTAGAAACAAGATCCATCTTTCCTTTTAAGCATATGAGCTCCAAAGACTTCTTAGCTTGTTTTTTCAAGTCCAAGTAGTACCCAAATATTTTACTGCTAACAAGTAGGTGCTTAAGCACAAGCACAGAAATTTTTAAACATTTAACTTCAGCTTCTCCAGTAAGCATCTGAACTAGGTTTGTCTTTTCACAGTTATTTGTATCTGAAAACTGTCATCTGAAAATTATGAGAAAGATCATGCCAAAGAAACCCATGTTTCTGAAGTTTCTTTCAGATCATTTTGCACCTTGGCAAGTTACTTCATTTACGTATTACATAATTTACCTGGATACCTAATTATTCAGCACATGCAGGTCTGTTTTTCAGCATACTAACACATAATTTGGACAAAATACTTAAGAGAGATCCTTTTTTTTTTTTTTTTTGGGGGGGGGGGGGGGGGGAGAAATAGACCCTTATTAAGTAACTGCACAAGTAAAGCATGAACAAATTAATGTGAGTAGTCAAAACAGACTGGAATAAATTATACTCACTAGCCTTAAAGAACTACCTTGCCTATAAGAAAGCCATAAACCCTAAAATACTGTATCTGTGGACGGAAATTTCCCACTACTCAAGATAATTAAAACACCATTTAGTTGTAATTACTTTCTGAGCAACTTGAAGTTTTAAGTAATTTTGACCTTTGTAATTAATTTAATATTCATTACCTGCATTTGTCACAACAGATCATATATCCATCATCATGTGTAAAGCCACAAATGCATCTGGTAATATCAGTTCCATAGCTTCCATCCTCGGACGTACTGATGGTAGTAGCACTGGAGGTTTCATCAAAGTTGGGAGTGGTAAATATGCCTACTTCATTCTTGCTTATAAGCACTGATGGAGGAGGAGAAGCTGGAGGCGTTGGAGGAGGCCGAGCACCATAGTTATGGTCCTAGATTTTTGTTGAAAGATAAGTTACAGTTCTTAAGTGGTGATACACTGACGGTTATTTATGACAAAGGAATTTATTTGGCAAAGAAGATCAGAGACTTCCTTTTTTTGTTTGTATCCATTCAAAATTTTGTTTCTGTCACTGTTCATTCTTTATTTTTACCTTTTCAGCTATGTTTTACATGTATGTATACTATGTTCTGTATTTCATCATCTTATGACAACTTGTCCGATCGCCAATAAGATATAAAAATTTAAGTACGATTTGGGGTTTTTTCCAATAAAGAGCAGATTTTACGTAGTTTATTTTATACTTAGGATGACACTTACTGCATAGGGCAAACCAATGTAACTGTGTGAATGCGAGCTGCTGGTATACAACTGGTGTGGATAACTGTTCGATTTTTCAACTACCACAGGGCTAGCTTCTACAGATTCTGGTCTGCAAGATATAAGAGAGAGAAGAATTAATACCATTAATAAATAATTTATAATAGTAAGTTTTACGTACTTGTCGCATAACTTCTGATCAAGTGCTAGCTGCCCCTGATTGAAGGAGTGTTAAAAAAGGGAGAGGGGTGCGTGAGAACAAGCTTACAGACCCTCAACTGCCCCCCTCCCTGCCCAGAGCAGAAAAAAAAAGGACCCAGCCCTCTTCTTTCATTTAAAATGCAGTTTCCAGAATGGCAGAGAACTTGTGCTTCTGTAGGGTTACAAAATTTTTCTCAAGATAGTGCATGCTTAATCACATGACATAACCTGCAAATCTGGGACAGAAAAGCTTGTTACATGCTTTGTCAGGGAGTCATCAGTCTGTATACCCAGGGCTACAGAGCTGCAGAAGCTGCGGAAAGGACTCAAGCTGCACGGTGCAGACAGAGGGCCAGAGGAGGGCCAGAGGAGGGCCAGAGGAGGGCCAGAGGAGGGCCAGAGGAGGGCCAGAGGAGGGCCAGAGGAGGGCCAGAGGAGGGCCAGAGGAGGGCCAGAGCCTGTGCCCCGCCCACCTCCGCGGCGACACCTAGCGGTGGGGCTGGGGCACGGCCAGGGCGGCGCACAGCCAGCCCTACAGTTACAGTCATGGAATCACCAAGAATGGAAAAGACCTCTACGATTTAAATAGAAAGAAAAAAAATATAAAACAGCAATGATAAAATCTGCCAGTTCCTTTTCCTACATTCATGCGTGCATGCAAGCATATACACACTTATGTCTGAGAGACTTTCTATCAGTATCTTGTAGCTTTTTCATTGTACCGTCTGAGAGAATCACACCAAGACAAGCTTCAAAGGAACCAGTTACCTGAAGTTAAGGGGGGGTTCTGGCGTTTTGAGGTGGGTTTTGGTGGGCTATGTTATGCTATGTTATTGTTATGCCATGAAGTGATACTACTTTGATTTAAAACAACACCAGTATCTTACTTTGGTTGATTATATTCTTACAAAAAAATGCTATCAATCATTAGCTTTCTAAAAACAACCTATGGTATTTTCACACTTACTTGAAAGCATTCTACCAATATTTTTCATGGTCCACTTCTCCTTATTAGCTTTTCCCTATGTTCGGTTCCTACATAGTAAAATGTTTTAAAAGAAACAATGGTTAAAAACACCACTGGGTGCTGTAGCTTCTACAGTCTTGTGTTGGGTCTGTGGAAGGGGGTTAGTAGCACGGCAGGATCTGCAGGGCTGGCTCCTATAAGAGCCTTCTGGAAGCTTCCACAGCTCCAAATGAGACCTGCCTCTGGCCGAGGCTGAGATCATCAGCAACAGTGGCTGCACCTTTGAGATCCACAAACTGTGAGGATGCCTGCATGAGAGAGAAGGGGGCTGTAACACCTCAGCAGACACCAAAGATCAGTGAAGGAGTGGGAAGAGGCATCCCAGAACAGAGGTTACCCTGCAGCCTGTGGTGAGATGGCAGGCTGTCTGCCTGCAGATCATAGGAGCCCAGGCCAGGGCAGGCAGCAGGGTGTGAAGAAGGCTGGGATTCTGTGGGAAGCCCACACTGGAGCAGTGTGTTTCTGAGACTGCACTCCACGGCAGAAACCCACAATGGAGCAGGTTATGAAGAACCACAGCCCACAGAAAGGACTCAGACTGGAGAAAATCATGAAGGACTGTATGCAGTGAGAGAGGACCCCCCGCAGAGAAAAGTAAGAGTGTGAGAAGTCCTCCTAATGAGGAAGGAACACCAGAAACAAGTGATGAACTCATCCCAACCCTCATTCCCCATCCCCCTGCAGTGCTCAAGGGCGGTGAGGAAGTACAGAAATCAGGAGCGAAGTAATTTGAGCCTGGAAGGGAGGGGTGGGGGAAGGTGTTTTTTAGATCTGGTTTCACCTCTTGTTATCCTACTTTGATTTGATGGGGGGAAGAAATCAACTTGTCACCAAAGTCAACAGTCATGGGCAAAATAGACTTAAGTGGCGAGTGAACCCTCCCTGCCCTTGTCTCGACCCAGGAGCTTTTTGTTGTGTTTTCTCCTCAACATCTCATGGCAGGGCAGGAGTAGGGGAAGTCTGCAAGGTGCATGGTGCTTAGTTGCCGGCTGAGTCTAAACCACAATTCCAGAGGAGAAAAAAAAAATAATTAAAAATAATATTAATGTTTCTAAAGGTCATTAGCTGCATGGTTTTGGTTTTTGTTGTGTTTTTTTTTAAAGCGAGTGAACATGACAGCACAAAAACAACTCTGACAACACTTGCCCTTCATTACCTCATAAACCCAGAAAAACCTTCTTACAACACTTCTCAACCTGAAAATAATTTTATTCAGAGTTGGAATTATTTTCTAGAAGCTCAGAATTTGCCAGGTTCAACAAACCCATGATTAAAAAAACCCAAGACCCTGGAAAAGCTTTGGTTTTTCAACAGATACACGCTTACTGACATAATGCATTGGTGTAGTAACCATACACCACTAATGTAATCCATTTAATCCTTCTGACTAGCCTTCTAGCCAATGAAAATGCCACTGAAGGAGGCACTGACTACCCATCTGTCATAGCTGGGACAGAAATTATCTTTCTCCAGTTCAAGAGCATCTTGATCCCTGTATTGCTTCTACAGCTATTCTTGAACATTTACTGAATGGGAAAAGCAGCAGCACCCTTACTCTGACCCACTGTGTGTTCAATGATTAACCTAGGTCTTGTTCCCTTCAGCATACAGAAAATATTCAAGTTTTCAAAGAAGGCTTACTGATTCAGGACAGGAGGGGAATTCAGGTACAATCCATCCTTCAGAAATGCCACAACTAATTTAGGAGAGTTTCCTTCACTAAAAATAAATATTACCACGACCTAAATAGCTACTTCAACAGGGGGGAATACAATGAAAGATACGAGAGTGCATGTGTATTAAAAAGAGAGGCAATACCTTTTTCATCAACTAACTACAAAATATGAGGCAAGACAATACACGCTACTCTCCATGTCCATTTTGATCTACTCTAGCAATTTAGAAACCACTTGAGAGAACCAAGCAAAATATTCAGAGGCCTAACAGCTGTGGGAAGCAGAAGCATTAAGTTTCAAAAAAACAAACTACATTAAATGCATTGATCTCCAACTATTTTAATACTCATAAGACACACTCAGATCAGAGGGTTAAAAAAGAAAAACCACAACTTGAGCAAGGAAAGACAAAAAAAAGGTGCAAGAAAATAAGGTGAGACACAAAGAGTTTTAACAAACACAAAATTTGAGCAGATCAGCTTTCACCAAAGGTTGTTTTCAGATGCTTATACATAGGGGCCACAGAAACTTCTTAAATTATACTAGATGCTCAACAGATCAATACAACTACCAGCATCTTTGAATGTAAGGGTTATTATTTGATTTATCCACTCAAATGCTAGTCTGGGGTGGGGAACAATGTAGAGAAGATCGAGATATGTGAGAAGGAGGCGCTGACAATTCTTCTAACTTTGGCAGTCAGGTCTGCCAAGATTTCAATATGCCCTTCATCAAACTCCTTACTATCCCTCTTCCACACACCACATGCATGGCCCTGACCTTAAGCAGAAAACATACTCTACACTATCATTTAGGCATCTCACAATCAGGGGTTTTGTGAAGGAATACCTGTTGGGGAAATATTTAATTGTACAGCCTATTAAAGCATGAGATACCACTTACTTTAAAAATTCATTAAAAAAAAAAAAAAAAAAGAATACTGAAGTAGCAGGGCTCAGGTACTTTTTATAGATACCTTCCCAATTAAACCACTGGCATTCTTATGGGCCTCCCAAAAAGCAAGTTTTCGGGAGGAGAAAGTGTAAGCATTCAGACCTGAAAGGACACCATACAGTTTTCCTTGCTTGCATTTTTTAATATAAACCAGTTCTGTAAACCAGCTCTGAGATACAAAGCTTGTTAAGTCTTCTGAACATACCACATTTCTCAGCCTCACATCAAACAAATGCATCCTTACTGTCTAAGGGAGGCATTTACTGTATTTTTAGTTTTTATCACAACTGAAATGTTTGTATTACAATGTAGGGAATTGAAGTTACAGAAAAATCCTAATATTATGCTCTAAAATAAACAAATATTACCAAGATAAACTAAACATGGCATTTTGCTAAAATGACCTATGCGTTTGTTAAGTGTTGTGGTTATCAATTCTAAACTGTGCAAAATATTTCCAAGGAAGAAAATAAAAAGCACCACAAAAAGACCTTCCTGGTTGCACTTAGGCCACAATGATTTAAGACATTCCTGTAATTTGAAAACAGGAACATATTATTTTCTCCATTAATAACAGAAGCAAAGATACCCTATTTTTAAAAGTTCAAGTAATTTTAATGCAGCCATTGAAACAACTCATGTTCTGGGTCATCTCCTACTGGCTCACATTTTAAAGTACAGGGCAAACTGAAAGTATTCTGCATATTACCAGCAGATGGCACTTAGTGAGAAATGAAATAAGCAGCATGAAATCAGAACATGTATAAAAACTCTCTGCAAGCCTACTGTTAAACCTCTTTTAAGTTAATCAACTATTAAACATCCTAAGCAACAGTCAGTTCTTCCTCTAAAAGTCATGTGTCTCCTACCCTTTCCATTTTAAATAGTTTTGATTTTGGCTATGTAATTTTTTTTTTAATAAAAAAGAAGCATTTTTTAACTAACATCAAAAATAAGAATCAGCCCTTAGAATCTAGGAACATCAACCACTTCTCAAAAAAATGCAAGTACTCAAATGGGGAAGATAATTTCACTAAAAAACTTTCAAAGGCAGGTGAGCATCCAAGTGTTAGGTTATGAAAATTTAGCAAACAGTACTTCCTGAACACATGTGCCAGAACTACAAAAAACCTTGCTTCCAAGCATGCTCAACGAGCATCAACCTGCCATATGCCAATTTGGCAGGTCTAACTTTTAAGGAGTTAAGGTTTGTTTTCCCTTTGCACAGCACACTAGCTGTCTGAAGATCAGCTCAGATAAAGGAACATAATTTATTTGGTATGAAAACCAGTATTTTCTATTTCAAGCACTTCATCTAATCAAACACATGTGATGGGCTTCACTATCTAGGTAACAATAAACTGAGCATTACTTCTCTGTCACAGAGTGGGTTTCTGCTATCTAAACATCTTGTTGCAGGTGCTACAAGTAAAGACTGACCTGATACTGCCTATAGAACCAGCAGGCTTCCAATTGCCCTAAAATATGTTAAATAAATAAATAAAAATAAAATAAAATAGCACTGTTTCAACAACAATAATGGGAGGGTAGGTCTTCAGTTTTTCAAGACTACAACAATGTTTATAATCTTTTCTCTTGGATACTGAACTCAATAAAATGACCCATATTCTGTGATGGTTAGGTTCACTATACAGGCCTTCTCTCTAAGAAAATATACACAGATATTAAAACCAGGAAAGCAGTACCATAAATGGCATTTCCCTACTTGTAGCTTAAACTAATGCTGCTCTAAGATAGACTAACACTCTTAAGTCAGGGAGCACATTTTGAACCTTCCTCTATGGCTCTGCCTATGATTATATGGTCTTTAAGTAACCATGCATATTCATCTTTACTAAGCCTTTTACAAATAAAAGCAAAGTATGTGTTCTGACTACTATGGCACTATGAAGATCATCACTGGAGAGCTCACTTAGGTAACAAGTAACATCAAACACAGACCATTTCACCTAATTTTAAAGACTTTCAAACCTTTTAATAAATGTTATTCCTCACATAGCTCTTTACTACAATTATTAAAATAATATGTGAAACTATGTAATCGCAGAAACAATTCACCTTTTTAACAGGCTTATCACTTAGTTTGAATCATAAGGAAAAATCTGAGACCTATGAGATTGCACTAAACTAAAGAGTTTCTCTTCTCCTACATAATCAGGTTTGCTATTCCTCTGTTCCTGTATTTGCTTATACTTCAGCAACTGATAAAGCAGCATCAGACCTGTCAGTCACAGTGAAGAAATTCCCGCTCCTCTCCCTCTTGGGAAAACTCCAGAACTTGCTCAAAACCAATTCATGATCACTGTCAATACAATCTATACCTAACATGCTACAAGAAAACCAATGGTGACAGAAAAGGTTTAGAACTGCATAAAATGGTCCCACCTTTGTACTGACAGTAAGCCAGCCACACAACTACACATTTTTCTGCATGAGTATGGCAGAGATTACATGAATTAACCTAATTGGTAATAGTCACTTTGCATCTGAAGAAAAGCAGTTCCTAACTGGGTTGCCATGCCAAAGTATCAAGCAAGTAAAACAATGTGAAATCGTCTTGTTTATACTGACAACTGTATTTATTTATTTTAATTTTATCATGGCATGCTGCGTCTGCAAGGAATGTCAGCAGCCCCAGGAATCATGACCTTCTCTAAACATACATGAAAGCCACAGAAGAAGACAATGGAAAGAGCTGTTAACGGGCCACTCAAAAAATTTTTCTGCTCCGAGGAAACTAGCATTCATATGACAGGTCAATAAAACAACTTTTAAAATCTAATGTAATAAAAATCTTCAAATTGCAAATTCTTGGCTTTCTTCAGATAAATGGTGCAAAGTTAGAATATTCTTATGTCTAACTGAAAGCAAAGGAAAAAAAACATCACCTCAAAAACTGTTCAGGAGTTCTGACCACAGTGCATAACACTGCCTTCAAAGTTTAGAAGGAAAGCAATTTGCTTCTTCAACGGAGTAGTATTACTTATCATACTCTTAAGCAAAGACTGAGGAAGCTATATATTTCTGTTAGTTATTCAATGCACATGAAGGTGCACTTTATCAAGTTTATTTTTGGTTTATGAAAGATTTCAAGCAGGTATGTAAAGTAAGTCTGATCCATTGTTTCAAAATATCTAATAAGCAAATGTATTTTTGTAGTAACTAAAGATAGTGGAAACTTTTTACTAAAATAAAAGATGAAAGCTCAGAGGAAGGCAGCAACAGCATCTCAAGTGGTTAAAAAAAACAACCTAACGAAACACAATTTAATACAAATTCTGAATTTAACATTTTTGTTAGAAGAAAGAAATGAACTGTGGGGGGTTTTCCCATTTATTCAAAGAAGTAAATGATTCACTGTGGCTTATACAAATTGTTTTGATCTTTAACACTACCGCTAGTATAACCTGACACTCTTATCTTCCAGAAAAACTCACCTGTCATATATTCCACTAATGCAGAAGCACCAGAGCAAACAGAGGGGAAAAAAAATCCAGATACTGTTCTGAAATATACAGAACTCAATGGGATTATCTACCTATGTACACCAGTTAAAGTAACATCACTATAGTCTTTCACCTCTTATAGAACCAAGTTGTTCAAAATGCCATTCCTCCTCTGGTAACATTCAACAGCCAAGTTGATACTACACACCCAGCAAGGTGTTTGACAGGAAAAATCTCCAGTTCTAGATCAACAATACCTAAAATCTAGGCTATCTACAGATTCAGATAGACCTCTGCCTCCGTATCTGAAAAAACAAACAAAAAAGAAACAACCCCCCAAAATTCACTATGCTTACTTTACATAAAGGAAGAGTTTATTGAATTTGGGATTTCATTAGCTTTGTAATCCTTTATACAGTTATCCATAGTCACTAACAGAAATGGATTATTAGCAAGTTCATTTCTACTAGCTTTTCTGTGTATAACAACTTTGTGAAGACATTATTAGACAATTAAGCTAAGCCTTCAACTTTCAAAAATAGACACCTTTGTCTAATTATGACCATTTTCTTGCAATTTACCACACCAAATGAATTTACCTAATATGGGAAATCGAAAACACATTTTTACATGTTGTTAAAAGGGAATTACATGGTCAAATATTTGAAGTATGAAAAATGTATCAGGAAGCATTTGTATTTCTCAGCCCAACAAGGAAGAAAAAGGCATGTCTGCAGAACAGTTCAGCTTCTCTCCCTTGCTTGCCCTGAAGAGGAAGGAACTGACCTAAGAATAAAGTGACAATTAGTTTAAGTAATCAGATTCAATAAAACAAAGGAGACTCCTAAGTCCTCTCCAACTGTATTATTAAAATAGTAAAAAATAAGAAAAAATTAAGAAAACTCACAAATTATATTCAGTTCACATACTTACTCTGAGCCTGCAGCCATTTCCAAATAAGAAGTATCTGCTGTGTCAACCCCCAATGGGATCACTATGCTCATGACGTTCGTTTCTGATAAATTCGATTACTACGGAGTCCTATGCATTGGTATCCAAAACACTGGGGCATGCCAGCCACAGTGCTCATTGCAAACATCTAAGTGCATCCACAAACCCTGTTAAAAAGAGAACAAAAAAAGCAGAAAACTTGAGTTGTTTCATTTTAAAACCAAGTAATTTTATATTATGTATTAAAAACCACAAAACACTTCTCTGTTACAATTATTTCTTTAATTTTATACAGGCAAAGGGAAAAGAAATCAATAATCTTCTAAAGAAGTCGGTAATTTAAAATACATTTAACTGTAAGGCCTGAACTTAAAAATACTATAAACTTACAAAAGTAATTAAAATCACTGATTTTTTGTTTTGTAAATCATTCATCATGTTAATTGAGATGACAAAGATTCACTTTAAAGCAGACTTACTGAATGTCAAGTACATATGCTTATTGCTCTATACTGTCAAGACTCCAGTTGCTCTAACTTTCAATGAAGTCTGGTAACAGAATTTTTCAAGTATTTCTTAGAGATCATTGTTCACTTTTGTTTTGCAAAAAAAACCAAACCCCAACAACCACTTTCAATGTCCAAAATACAAGGCCGTCAAAGGCTGTCAAAAGAAACAATGCCATAACCTCTCTTCAGTATTTTCTTAAACCAAAATAATTCTAATAATCCAAAATTATATGAAACCTTTTCCATTTCATTTTAACAGACGACCATCAGAAGATATAACACCCATTGGGGGCCATTTCTAGATGTGTGTTTTAAGTAGCAGCTAAACAGAATCAGCTAAATTGTAAGGTAAAGCTATGATCTATTTGACTTAAGTCACAAGGACAATCCCACCTGTATACCAGTTATTACCAGTCTCCCACTCTTCCTACTGAGTAGGGCAGAAAACCGGAGCAATTACAGAAGAGGAGATACAGGGAACCTCAGCCGTCTCCATTCACGTATTAATAAACTGATATATTTTTACAGCCTAATATAGAGAAAATTTTCCACAAGCATCCATGTGATTGAAGCAAAGTAGACCCTCCTTCAATACATTGATAATTAATATAGGCAAACTCTTTCCAAAATGCTGAAATTGCAAGAACACAGGCAACTTAGCAATGAAGCACTCATTAATTAAGCACTGTATAAAAGACCAACAGTTTTGAGATCAAAATATCTGAACACATTAATCTTCCCAACAAAATCCCCTAGACTGCTAAGAAAAAACAAGTCCCCAGTGAAAATAAAAAGGACTATAGAGAAGTATGGTAGATTTTATCAATAGAAGCAGCAGATTCAGATAAGTCACTACCTTCAGAGTGATGAACAGGTATCTGCCACTGTACACTGACAGCATCATAACATACCATCATTAGAGTATCAACTAGCACCGATTTTTCACCTAGCTTCTTAAATTATCTTACTACTGAAATCTGACCATTAACTCCAAACATCCTGGCATACTCCTAGGTACCTAAACAATTTACAGTTTAACATGCTCCTGCTAGACAGCAGGAGTTGTAGTTTGGACCCATTACATGAGTCATCAAATACAAGAACTGGAAAGCAATCAGGCCAATCAACTCTTTTGGTATCTTGCTTTCCTCATTTAAATACTAGCATTTTTGCATTAATTACATAAAATATCAAACTATCTAAGCATAAAATTAAGAAAATAACATTAGTCTGAAGAAGATGCAGATAAAAAAAAACCTGTTAAAACACCAAACAACAAAAATCCCCTCCAAAACCAAAAACACACCCAAAAAGCCCATACACATATAGAAAAACCGCAGAACCAAACCAGCCAATAAAAACAACAAAAAACTACAGCCCCAACCAGAACACAGTTTAATCTGATTCAAAGTGGGTCTAAAAGACATAATGGACATCACTGTCCTGTTTGTCACACTTATAACTGCTTTTTTTTGTGGTAGTACAGTTTTCATAATCAGATTTTCTTTAAACACTTCTGACCAGGTAGAATAACCTGAAAATAAACATAGGCAAAAATGTCCAAGAGACTGATGGAAGTGAAGAATCTGCCTTAGACAGCTGCCTCATAGGATATGACAACTGCAAACTTACATAAAACAACAGAAGTTACCCAATCACCACATATATAAGCAGCCTTCACTATCAACACAGAAATGGTGGTTACAAAATCTGAGAATAGGTGAATTGTTTGGTTTTTTTCAGTAATGAAGAAAAAAAGAGCTATGTATCTGCTTTCAGAGCTAAGTATAGACTGAAAATGAACTGCAAACGGATGGCTCAACCAAGGTTATCATCTCTGATCAAGTAAATGCACCGCCACTCCTGTGATTTAAAAAAAAAAAAAAAAAAGGGGGGGAAAAGAGATTGGTAGGTGAAAACAGTGACAAGATAAACTTTTTATCCTACTGCAAGTATTGAAATGTATCTTTAAACATTAGTCAGAATTCACTCACTGAATCTAAGAGACTTATCTATACTAAGTAAGAAACCTGAAGAACTTGTTTGTTTTGCCAAACAGCATCAAACAAAAGTTATTTCACCTAAATGGCAGCAGAACACAATTATAATAGTAGCTCATTATTTTTTACCACCTGAAGATTTCAGGTCTTCACCACAGACACACAATCCTCCTTTTCTGCCTACTGTTAAGTATGGAAGAATAGAGGCAGTAACGGGCACAATACCTACACAGCCAAGTTAATTCAAACAAACACATCTTAAGAGTAGCCATTCTCAATGAATTATGGTGATGGTGGGAAGGGGAGATCCAGGATAAATTCATTACACTATTCCCACTTATTAAAAGCACTGTGACCTCATAGGTCATCTACTGATGAACACCACAGTGGTTTCAAAGTGGAATAAAGAAAAAATGTCTGTCATGTCAGAACCAGAAGTATTGTCATGACACATAAGTATTAGTATTTTTACTGGATTATATTACAAAAATTTCAAAGTTCAAAACACAGAATAATGTAACCACTGGTGAACTTCCTACTTTATCCATCTTGAAAGTGACTGCTTATCCTTTAAAGAGACTGCTTATTCTTTAAAGATATATATATTTTACATGAGTCATAAAATAGTGTAAAATAATATGGTACTTTCCAATTTTTTCAAGTACTCCTCTATTTCAGGTTCTTTCAGAACTCTGACAATTTTTCACCCATAGGTTTCTAAGAAACTGTTTTCTTGGGTGCATTTCATTTAAATGAATGGAGTAGGAAGAAGATTATGTCTTCCTACAATTCGTACGGTTTCCTTAAGAAAGTCTTTCTTCAAACAGTACATGAATTTGAAACTTAGAAAGACTACACTGGTTTGTCCAGTTAGGTCCAGGGTCCATAGTTAAAAGGCACTATACAAAAACTGCAGGTCCAAAGTCCAGTTATCATCTGCTGTACCTTAATCTCAACAGTAGGGGCCCCCCAATTTTGTAAGGGTTCACTCTACGCTTTTAGTGATAATACTGCTAGGTTTCGAAAAGATTTTGGCTATTTTAAAAATTCATCAGATTCTTTTCATAATCATTCTACGAGAATGGCTTCATTACATTAAAATACATTCCTTATTAAAAGAAATTTTGCTTTTATTTAATTGTAGTTTAAAAGTTTCTTGTCCTAGTAAAAGGATTTTCACCTTAAAAAAGAATTTTTGTTCAAAGTTTAAAGCATTTATCTTTCAAGAGATCAACCCCTTGCAAAAGTTATCACTGTACTGTTCAATCACATCACTTTACATTGTTCACAGATCATCCTCCTAAAGAATACATAAGCTTTTTGACTTACTAGCCATATACTAGCTACAAAATACTTGAACCCTCACCATATTTATTATTAATTTTGCTTATGAAATGAGCATTTTTAAAATCAATTGTGCTCTAATAACAGTTTAAGAGCACTATACATTCCAAATTATTAATTTGTGTAGTTTTGTACAAAGAACATCACTTATGCATTAAACAACATAAAATAAGTTACATATTATCCCTGAGGTATTCCACTTATACAACATTATTCTGTGGTCTAACAAAACCCACACGTTTCCTTTCTGCCATGTCCTAAGATCAATTGTGTGACAGCAGAAAAAAAACCATTTTCACTGGTACACCAAGGAGGAAAAAAACCAAATATAGAGGACTGAATTCTTTAGCACAAGATAAGTAGGACATTCGACTGAAATCACTGGTTTTTGCACATAATTCTACAGGCTCCATTCACAACTAAATCCATTTGCTACAATCAAATGCTGAGAAAGGAACTCCAGGCCTACTTCATTACCATGTCTTTTTTCTCCTTCTTTCCATTTGCTTCTTGTAGAACCATCAAAAGCTATATAGAACAGTTGCAGGAAACAAGCAGATCATTGATCACCTATACAGCAAGTGCACTTGAAAAATAAGAACTTGAAAGGTAGCCAAACTGTCCAGATGACTCCAACAATGTTTCATAATCCTAGCTATTTATCATCCTCTAAGTGTCAAGAGTCCAAACTCTTCCATGGCATTTGCCATGGAAATTTCTTTTTGGTTGTTTTTCTGGTTTTTGTGCTTTTTTGTTTGGTTGGTTTTGCCTAAGAAAGTATGAATTATTTTTTTTTAAACCAAACTTTTAATTACTTTTACTTCCATTTTCTTTTATAGATTGAGAAACTAAATTCCCATTCTGCTTGCATTCAACAGAAAGTAGCTATAAGTCTGAGTAGAGAACTGTGACTTACTTTTAGTTTTGTTAATAATGCAGTATATTATTCAAGTCAGATGAAACCACACAGTACTTGCTATACCAGGAAAGGTACAACTCACATTTTCACATACCACATCAGTAGCTCAACTCTGCAAGACATTTAACCTTTTTTAAGAAGGGAGAGGGAAGAACAAAGAGGACTAAGAACCCCATTAGAACTTAAACACTACTAAACCTCTCATGTAGGCACACAGATGTAGAACTTTTCATATAAATCAAATATAAGTGGTGGTGACAGTAACAACTTTTTTTGCCTTGATCAAAAAATCCTAAAGAGAAATATATCTAAATATGTTTTGTTTATATCCACACTTACACCTAATGCTACAAAAACGAGAGAGGGAAAAGGTAATGAAATCTGGTTCTCTTCAGTATATGACATCTTTTTAGATTATGACTTTTTACAGACAATGTAAAAAGATGTTACTTGTCTTTCCTTCTTCATAAAACAAATTTCCAGATCCTGTTAACATGTGATAAAATACTTAAGACAAAAAGCCTTTAAAAAGTAGGGCAAAAAATCCACTACAAAAGTTAGGAATAGAATTCATGGAAAGATGCAACACAGCGTTTAGCTTCATCACAGAATGCCTCTGCAGAAAGAATTTCCAGGGCCTCCTTAAACACCAAGCAGAAGTTTAAGGGAGAAAAATCTAATTATAATTAGTTTAACCTATAATTAGTATTTCATGTGAGGAAAGAGTGTTAGTTTAGGATAAATAACTGCTCAGATTTTATACCGATGCATGTCACTTTACCACAAAGTCCTTAACTAAAGACACTGCAGAAAGACACATTAATGAAATTACCATCTCTATACTGTGTCTGCTCTGCATCTGTAAACACAATATACATAACTACAGGGGGAAAAAAAGTCAATCAAAACCTTCTATCTACATATGCCAACTGCCTGTTTTTTTTAAAGCAAAATAACATTAAATATGTGTTACAAAATATGTAAAAGGTGACAGTGATAATTTATCCATATTTATAATTTGGATAACTAACATCTTAAATCAAGCAGTCTTAAATCAAGCAAAACCTTTCATTTCAGCCAGCATACAATGCTGATGTAGTTGAAACTTCAAGTCGATTTGAATGTAAAAACAATCTACCTATTCCCATACAAAACTAAGACAAAACTGAAACTCCTATTTGCTTCCTATACAATATTCATGCTACTGTAGGACCAGGTTAGCTCCACGGAGTCACGGAGGACCATTCTGAAACTACTGCTTCCATCTCAAAAAGGTCTTCTGGGCAAGATGCAAAGATTTTCAAGATCCTACTAGAGCCTTCAGACCTCTGCAGACTCCTGTTGATGATCTCGGTGTTAGTTTTTTATAGAAGTCATCCCAGATAACAGTGCTAGATTACAAAAAGGTACTATTCTATTTCTTTTTCTCTACCACACCAGGAAAAACAGGTGTGGTAGAGGTCTACAAGGTGTGCTGGTGCCTTCCTTCCCTAGAAAAATGCTTTCTTCAGAAGGGGAGGTGGATAAAAACATATTTAAAGTGCTGGTAAGCAACACAGCACACAGGAACATGTTATGGATGAAAAAAGTTGATACACCTATGGCCTAGGACAACCTACACACAAAATTCTAAGTAAAAATGCACCCATTAACACAGTACATCATAGTCCACAAATCCAGTGTGAAAACTATTGTCCTGAACTGTCACAAAGACAGCAAACTGAGCGTTACTGCTAGGCTTCTCTATTTTTTTTTCTTTTTAAACTTTAAAAAGAATTTTTTAAAAATTGAAATCAGAGGAAGAAGAAAAGAAACCATTAAGATTTTACTAAAAAATAAAACCAAGTACAATTGCATGTTTTGCTTAGCTTCTGCTTTCTAATACTGCTCCAAGCACTCAGGTCTTCTACGAATATTATGGTTATGTTGTGGAACACTAGTGACAGAAACTGACCTTTTAATGGCATACTCTAGTTATCCTTCAAATTGTGGACTACTCTGTGTGCTCATGCATATGTATGTGTGTATATATATATGCATCTGCTCATGAAGTTATCTTGGCAAAAATACATGGAGCATATATACATATATGTATGTAGCATGAATAACTTTATCAAGTAGTCTTAGCATATTTTATTACTGGCTGTTTAAGGAGATAACACATTTTTAACCAGACATGGAAACAGAATACATGAATAAATGACTAATCTTACTCAGAAGGAAGTTCCTTCTCCATTTCCCCCAACATGCTCCACCACACTATAGATTTTGCCGAGAGATTAGGAGGGCTATCCAACTTAAAAATGTTATGCTACTGCAGTTGCACTATGATGCATATATGGCTTAGAAACCTGTGAGTCCAAATTCAGACCTTTGCTACTGTTTGCTGCTCCCTAAGGTAACCCAAAAGAAACATTAGCAGTCTATTTGGTTTGTGCTGATAGAAGGAAGGGTAGAAGGTATTCACAGATTAGGGCCCATTAATGACTAACTCCTGCAAATCACAAAGGAAACCAGAATTATTGTACAACAAAGTGTTTCTTCCATGTATTTGTAGTTGGTGCCCAAACATTGCCACTGACCTAAGGTTCTCTAAATACCTCTCATTACAAAAACTTTCTCCCCATCTTCCTCATCACAATATTAATTGCTCCTGGCCACACTTACAAGCCCCTCAAAAACCTCCTATGCCATCCACACACATTGTTAGTAGTCAGGCCCATCGCACCTTCTCCTCATGTATCCTAGCAGGGAACCAAAATTAAACAAAACACAAACACCAAACAAAAAACCCAAACCAAAAATCACCGGCTATGGCTGGTGTGGAGTTACACAAAACAGCTCTCAGTACAGAAAACAGTAAATGGCTACAATTACTCTTCCCGGTTTCTCACAGAACACTGCTTTTAGCTGGCCATTTCCCTCCCTCTTTGGATTTTAAGTTTCAGAGATCTCAAGAGTACCAAGTTCCTAACTCTATCAGATTTTAGTTTTTTATTAGTTGTACTGACAGGTATCTAGTGATCATTAAATGAACTCATTTAAGAAACATAGCTATGGCAGTGAAACTACTATAGGATAAGGCTCCTCCTACTACTTTGCCTTTATTCCAGTGCCAGTATAGAGTAGGAACAAGCTTGGTGAATAGTGCATTAGCATACACATGGACATCCCCATAAAATAAATATAGGACTTCACATTCAACAAAAACCTCAGTCATGTTTGGACAAACAGCCAAACTTCACAAATTGGTCTTGAGTTTGGGATCTAGAACAAAAAGAAAAAAATCCTGCCTGATCCATGTTATTTGAGATTCATGTGTAAAAAGCTTGAGTTTCCATCTGGTAAGTATCAACTCTTCAGTATAGAGGTCATTACATGCATTCAGCAACTCTAATCAGTGCAGAGAAAGCCATCCTTTTGAGGAATAAACTGATTCTAGATCAGTCTGTTGGTTAGCATAGCTTCTGCCATTCAGAAGAGACAGTTTCAACTGGCTGCAGCCTGTCTTGCCTATTCTACATGGTCCAAGAGTGCCCTTCTCATGTATTCCTCAAGTGAAGGAAAGTGATCTCTCTTCCTCAAATATTTATGCCAATCCTTTAAAACATGGAAGACTTCTCCTTACCTCTTCTGTCTCTTCACTCCTTTTCGTCTCTCAATGGAAGTTAGATAAAATACCGGACTAGGAAGAAAAAAGAAAGAGTGGTAGAAAGGAAATAAAGAGAAATGGAGTTACAGAAAGAATTAGTTTATTGAACAGAAACTTATAAAAGCGGAGGCATACAGAAAAATACTATGTTTACAGATTTTAGTTTCTGTATTTACAGAAACCAGTCCCCAAAATAGAAAATTAACTGCCAACTATTTATGTCTCTAAGTTTGCTAAATACCTTAAACCAGACACAAATAGGTCTATCCCCTAAAAATCTAGCAAGTATTTGAGCTGGAGAGTCAAGTAACTGTAAAACACAAGTATAGCAAAGAAGGAAGAGAAAAAAGTTAATTTCTGATAGCAACATTGCTTATTTCTTGGAGAAGTTTATGCCAGCAACCTAATAGTGTGTTACAATGTATCACTGTGAGATGTAAAATTCCTCCAAATAGAAATACATTGGATAAGAAAAGAAGTAGTTTATCACTAAAAATATCTTAGTCATCAGCTATTTTAGAGCAAACATTTTTCTCCATCTACCATGAAGTTGCAAATAATCATTGATCAAACTTACACAACATGCCTGTATGCGACTTAACAGTTATTCTCCAAGAAAAATTAAGTTGCACAGGCTTTCCTAAGTGACAAGTATTCGTGACAAATATTTCAAATTATAAAATGTTTCTGCAAGCACACGAAGTCCACATCCTGTAAGTCATGTCTGCAGCTGTGAGAGCTATATATTTTTTTATTAAATATAACAGGACCATCTCAGTCACTGGAAGTTTTGAATTCCAAGGCCCCATATGCCCCTCCTAAGAAAAAGTAAAGCTTTTTTTTCGGGTGAGTAAAAATACATATTCATATTGCTTTCAGCAACCTAAATATTTTGTTGACCTAAAGTAAAATAACATTTTTTTTTCTATGCTGCTCAGTAAGACTTTGGAGTCTACTAGAATTATTAGATACCTACTAAACATGCAGAAAATTCTTTGGATTTACTTTAAGTCTGACATTTCAGCTAAGCAAAATCCTATTTTGACAAGTTTGCACTTGGGCAGATTCCAGAAACTAGTTCCCTTGTCTTATCAGTGGTATTTGACATGAATAGCACAATGGCACTTACACTTAGGGAAGAGTTTGTAGACAGTCACCTAGCTGTTAACACTTAAGCAAGTCAGAAGGCTATTAAAAAAAACTCTTTTGTAATTTTAAACACAGTTCAACCTTAACCATATTTCTAGGTAACATTCTGGCAAAATCTCAGTGCTCTTTACTAGGAGTTTGGGAGGAAGATGGCAAGAGAGATTAAGGGAACAGATGGAGGGGACTATGTCCAGTTCAAGAACAGCCAAAAAAATACAGATGTTTCAGATCAAAAGATCTTTTCTACTTTAAAGAAAACAAAGCAAAAAAATCTCATCTTCAATTTCAAAACTATATTGACTGATTTAAGAAATACAGATTCTATGCCTATGTAACTTTATATCTTTGTGTTTTCAGATGAGATTTCAGTATGTATTTTAATAGTAACAAAGATACTAAATAGGTCATCTTAGAATAAATACAACAAAGAAATCCCACCCAGCAATTGAAACACAACACATAGCTCTTAACTCTCTACTAAATTTCTATTGATATACAGAAGGGAAAAAAAGATGCAGTTTGTCTTTTATTTCTTCCAGTACAGAAGATGTGATTGGAAAGTAAGAGAGAGAACAAATATTACAAAAAAACACTGCAGCCTTTTGTTAAAAAACTATATAATGTTATTGAAGAATAAGACCCCCATGAAGTGTTCCTACTCTGAGCAAGAAAAGAGCAACTAGCTGTGTTACCTGCTAAAACATCTGAGGGAGAAACCTTATCCTTATAACTAGTAAAATTACTACAGTATTTTTATCAATTACATAAAAAAGGATTTATGTTTCTTTCACAGTTCCAGAATGATAAGTTTGCAAACCAAACGAGAGGTGTAACCTATCTATACCTTCCCCAGAAGCTGCAAATCAGCTGTTGTAATTCTCAGGACTTCACCTTTAGTTTAAGTAGAACACACTAAAAACATTCCTAGTTAGAAAAAGTTTCTTTAAACCAATAGTTAGGGCAGGATTAACTGTCTAGACTTGGAATATCATCTGTCTTGTGATAAGGTTTTAAACACAGCGGACCCCATTATAACCATACTAATTTGGAGTTAGTTCCCTTTGTCTACTCAAGCCAAATTAAGAGCATCACTCACTGCTAAGGAAAAAAAAGTATCTTTAGACCTAGTGGAGTTAGAGAGTTAACGGACACAGAACTCCTCGGAGTAACAGATCCAAACTTGCCATCCCATACACATTTTAAATTCCCACTTTGTAAATACAGAATATCGATTTCATCACTTTCTATGATGAAATAACCAACAACGGGCAAATAGATTATAGGTCCTCCTCCTTAAACTGTACAGTGAAGTACAATTATGTCATGAGAATATAGCCTTATCATTCCGTCTTTGAACTTGATGGTAATTTATTTTTGAGATAAAGATATTGAGGTGAATGATTACCTAGACTATGGTGGCATAAAACAATACACTAAATACAACTAACAAATGAAAATAAAAAAACCCCAACAATTCATTAAACCAGAGCCTGCACTATGATATTTCAATATCCATACCTATTAACAAAATGTTAACTTAAAACTAAATTACAAAACTGGGATTGATACTATTTTGGCATTCCCACAAGAAGTATGATTTGCAAAACTGCTGGTGACTTGCGAGTCTCACCTAATTTTTACAGTACTGCATTTATCCATCTAAGCAATGTATGAACTACTGCACTGAAAGAAGAGGTAGCACTCTTTCAATAAAAAAACCTAACATATAAATTTTATTTCTACTTGCAATCTGTGTGCTACTTCACCATATTCCTCACTTTCACTTCTTACCAACTTTCAACTTCTTACCACTTCTTTCTTACCAATTATTTTAACTTTAAAAAAAGATAAGAAAGCACTGAAGTCAGGCATGTTAAAAAAATACTTTGTACAACAAAGACGTCTTCAAAGGCTTACAGATAAACATAATTATTAAAACTTTCTAACAACCAGCAGAGCTAACAATCTTGCCTGTTTCATTAACACGTTTAATATTTGTAAGAGGAAATCTCACTATCTCCCAGAAAGCATAAGAAACCTTGACAAGGTGGTAGGTTGTTGTTTTTTTGTTTGGTTGGTTTTTTAATAAATTGTTTGCTGTGCCTTAAAGGTAGCGAGTTTTGACTTTGAACACATCTCAAGCGGGTTTTTTTGTAGTGTGAAGGTCATGAACAGAATTATGGATCCTTAAAGAGATTAGGTTAACTTTGTAGGTATAATTAGTAAGAAAACGGAAACACTGATGTAGTCAGAAATACCGATTTTTTCATTCAAAAGCCCATGACAATTAATACTTGGAATAATTCACTATTTGGAAGAATAAATAGGTTGTAATTTTTTTCTTAATCCACATTCTAAATATGCCAAAACTTGGTTTTTTTCCCATAGATGCCTGAAGTTTCATTCTTAGCAATAAATCAAAACTACTATTTGCACAGTGGAAACATTTAGTAAACACTAAACCTGTTCCAAAAACAGTCAGACAAAATTTGCTTTTGAGAGTCACAAATGCTCATTTATATGGATGTCACAAGGCCAATAACATAGATGGGACTTCCCTAGCATCTCTCCGTAAGTCTGAATTTTGTATCTTCAGCCACCTACATCAAACCCCCCTATTCAATTTCCTTAGAATGTCACATGAAAACAGCAAAACACTTCCATCAAACCTACATTTACACAAATCTTTTTAGGACAATGCCACAATTACATATACCACTCCCTAACAAAGTCCCACAGATAGTCCTTACTAAAATTAGTATTAGCATGCACACAAAACCAAGACTGTCGTTAAATCAAACTGAAATCAGGACTAAATACACTACAGCCTCCACTTTGACACTGATGCCTGTATTTCTGTTGCTTTCCAACAGAATATTAACAGTTTTGTGTGCTGAAACTGTACTAAAAGTATGATATAATACAACTCCTAAAAGTAATCCGAGTTTTAGTGCTATGATGAACTTTCCCTCGATAGTCTAAATAGTCAGTATTATTTCCCCTCTCAAACTTCCCAGATGGCAAAAAATGCTCACTCAAAAGGCACACTGACAGTTAAGCACATTTTTCCTTCAACTACAAAAAGCCTGAAGATACATAGTTTTAGAACTACAGTCATAATACTGCATTTTTAACACAGTGTGCAAATCAGAAACACCTGAAAAAAACAGAAATTCAGGTTTCAACCTTCAAAAAAACCTATTAGTTGCAGGATGTATTTAGTTTATACATATACTTTAACATATCAACATGTAATGAAATATAAAGGTAGAATTACCTTTGCCATACTGTCTCCTTAAAACAGATCACAGATCTCTTTTTACAAATGGAGAAACCAAGTTACAAAGGCAAACTGACTCACTAGAACTCATATAGGAAAACTCTGGAAGATCTCAAATTTCTCAAGAGGTTCTCAAGTCCACAAAATTTGCAATCTATAACACAAGCTGTAAAATTCAAGTATACATACTTTAATTTTGGGGTTTATTTTACTCCCCCCCCCACAAAGAACACTTTTTGTAAGGTACACAAAATTATTTTAATTTTACTATGGAATGAGATGTCTGCTTAAGAACATGACTGAGGCCATGAAGTCAGACTGCGTATCTGTCCAGCTGCCTAATTCATAATGTTTTAAAAATTATTCACAAGAACAGAAGAAACTTAGTGAGGGAAAGAAAAAGGCAAGAGGTTTCAAAAAGGCCCATACGTACTCTCTTCAGAACCTTATCATACACTTTTTACTAAAACAAAGTAAAGCATAGTTTATAAAGAAAATGAAATCTATATAAACGAGGATGAAGGGAGTGAGCATTGCTGGACTATTACCGCATCACTTGGTGGTTGAAATCACTCGGCCTTTGGCCTCAAACGACACAAAAGGCACACATTAACAACATTCTAAAAGTCTACTATCTTTTGGTTCAACTTCAGGTATACCTTAAACCACAAATCACTGCACCTAAATGGTATCTAAATTAAAATCTTCAGACATTGAAGACATTTTGCCATTTCAGTAGCTCACTTTTGATTGCTTAAATCCAGAAAGTTCCAAAGCTATACCATAGTAGGAATTTATACCTCATTAAACCGAGACAGGCAAAAAAAAAAAAAAAGTGAAAAATTAAATTTTTCTTAGGTTGTTTAAAACATACAGTTTGCAGCCTCCACAGTTTGCATCAGAGTACACTACACCAACTACCAAATAATAAATCCTTGTGACCTCCCTTCCCCCCACCCAAACATATTTATAGTGGCGATCCTAAAAGGTTCACATTTCATTTAGGAAAAAAATTAAGAGGTTAGGAACTCCACCTTCCCTCAGTATTTGGATGTGTTTATCACATACACAAAATAAACTGAAGAAAAAAGGTCATACAAAGATTACATGGTGGCAGAATTTCTTATTTTGTGTCCTAATAAAGTAACAGGTTATAATCTCACACGCATTATTTCAGTATTAAGTTCTTGCCGTATTTTCAGACTACAAATACACGGAATTAATACCTGATATCTAGCAAAGGTATTTCCTGGAAGGTGAATATGACGTTCATAAATGTGATTTCACAAAGAATTCAGCTGGCTATCTTAGTGAACCTGATCTACTAATTTTCATAAATATTATTGCTTTTATGTCGGTAATAGGATGGACAGATGTACAGTATCCCTCACAAACGCAGTAGCTTTTCCAAATTACTAAACCTACATACATATTACCTTACAACGACCTATACACACCCCTCAAAGAAGCTGCTTGAGTCTGTTGCCTCTTTCCACCCCCTTTTCCCCGACGAGAGTGGTCTCGTTCACTTGCCTTTCAAACACATAACCAATAAAATTAATCAGCTGGAACACAGCATTTTTAAATCGCAGTAAAGTCAAGAGATGTTTTGTACGTTATTTGAAGGAAAGAGTCTTTTAATTTAAACATAGTAAGCCTAATATGCTGCAGACAAACGCACTGCATGGGGTGTGGAGGACCCGAGCTGATTAGATTACCACAACATCAGCCTGAGGCCGCCATTTTTAGAATCTCTAAAGGACAAAAGAGGGAAATTAAAAAAATTGCTCCACATTTTTTGAAAAGTAACTTTAAAACTACAATGATTATTAACAATCAATCATGCATTGTAAGTACAGCCATGGATATTCCTCTCTTTTCTCTGATCTGAGCCCTAAATAACGAAAATGTTTGGTTATTATTCCTTTAAGGTACTATAAATAAAGAGAGGAAAACATTCCTAAAGCTAGATGCAGCACTAAACTTCTGCTTTTAACGACACGTAGTATGTACCATTTTAAGGACCTCGGGGCTCTTAGCCACCGCACATTGCCTTATGGCTGAGTACGGGGGAATACTGGATCTTTATAATCAGGCTATATTATGTTTCTCTACCCTATTCAGTACTGCACAGTGAACCGTATGCCTCTCCTCCCCTGTATCTGCAGCAGTGGGGTCTAACCCTTCAAATATTTATTTCTTTAAGAAACAGACCAAAATGTGCCACTCAAGGAACCCGAACACTGGCTGCAGAAACAGAAGCAAGGAAGGGATGCATCAATATGACTACTTACACCCTCAAGAGAGGGGGGTGGAGAGAATGATTCCCTTTAAAATTGGCACAGAAACTCTTGAGGACTGCTTTCTGTTCGTCCAGGTTACACCACGAAGAGGAGATATTAGCAGGGAGGGAAGAAAGGAGGCGGGGGTGTGGAAGGCAGAGAGATTAGGCCTATAACGAGCCATTTTAGTACCACAAAGCAAAAAAATACAGGATGAAGGAAGAGAATAGGTTTTCCTCAGCTCCGTAAAACTCAGCACGCAGTCCCAGCAACACACAAACCCGTTCTTATAACCACCAGTCTAAAGAAGCGTATGCTGTCACATAATAGCGCCTTTTGGCTCTTTTTCCAAGCATAATGCATAAACCTGGCATAACTGCCAAAAAATTCTCCTCAGCTCCTCCAGTTACAGTAACCCGCCATATTCACAAGATATAGCGACAGCCTGCCATTTTTTAACCAAACCCCACAAAAGGCAAAGCAAATTCAAGGCAACTTAAACAGAATTTAAACACATTCTAGGGTGGGAGTTATACTCGCACCGAGGGTAACGAGACGTTCCCATCGCATTTCACTCCCTTTTTGCCATCGTCCCCCCCACCCCCTCCTCCCCAAAGCACCCACAGCAGAATACACTGGTAATAACCAAAGACTCACCTCTAATGGTCACAGGCCAGGTAGCAGGACCCCTCAGCTGAGCCCCTTCTCTATCCCAACCAAAACAATGCAACAGCCCCACTGCGGATATCCCTACCCTAGACAGCACTCAACCCTCAGCAGGCTCTGGTAAAAGAAAGAAAGGGAAGGAAAGGAAGAGGAGACCCCCCCTCCCCCCAAACCTATCTCAGTGCACAGAACTCAACAGGGACCAGGTCGGAAGCGCCTTTGCCTTGGGACCTGTGTACAAACCCCACTGCCACCGCTGCTCCCGTGTCTCCCTCCTTTCAGCCTCCTACGCTCCCCTCTATGTCACTGCCTCTCTCTGGGAAAATGGCGTCCGCTCTCCCCTCCCTCCCACTGCACGGGGCTCACCCGCCCCGCCTGGCAGGGGCAGGGTTACCAAGGCGAAGCCAAACAGCCGCCATTTTACTTATGGGCTGGGAGTGCACTGCGAGCCCGTCGAGCCTTCAGTGTCCATTTTGCAACAGCGCTTTGCACGTTACGCTGAACGGCTCAGGTCTGGGCGCGGCCATCAGACTGCGGCAGGGGCTGGGCAGGGGGGCTGTGAGGAGGTGTGGAGGGAAGTAGGGCAGCGGAGGAGGGGCGGCCGCAGCTGGGGCTGGTGCCTGGGGCTATCCGCAGCCCCGGAGGCGCAGACCGTGGGGGAGGGGCAGGGGCTTCGACCCAGGCTGGTGTGGAACCAAGCGCGGGCGGGAGGATGTCTGACTCAGAACTGCATCCTCTGAGGCAGAAACGCCAAAACTCCCTCCTCAGCTGCTCTTCCCCGCCCCCCACCTCCGGCCTCCTCCTCATAACTGTCGTTATTCTCTGCATACCTACTTTTTATGCATCTCAAGCTAAGGGATAAATTTTCGCCACAACGTAGACGAGAAGCTGTGCAGACTCGGCGGCTCTGACACAGGCAGAGAAACTTCCTTGTGGGGCGGGAAAGGAGAGGTCGGGAGAGCTTTGACTGAGACCCGTTCGGGGCGACGTGGGGGTTTTGACTTGAGACACAATCTTACCCTAAACCTTTAAGGCTCACAAATAAGGCGACTAGGATAGAGCTTCTAGGATAGAGCATGTTGACAGCGCTAGCTAACAGCGGTTTGGGTTTTATTTTCTTTCTGCTCGAAGGAGACGAGCCCTGAACGAGCCTATTTTTCCCTGTAGGTAATGGCACTTGAGGAGCAGGTACGGTCTACTTTTTTTCCAGACCAGCGAGAGCTGGCAAAGTGAATATCGCTCAGCGTTTCAGGGCAGACGTAGCCTCGGCCGTTCGCATCGAACTCTTCCTTTCACCACATCCAGTACCAGCTTCTGTTCTGCCCGCACACCGCCCTCCCCGGCTTCAGCCCCTCCAGCGATATGGCTGATTGAGGGAGGGGAGGCGGCGGCTGGGGTTTCATTCGACGCCCACCAGGGGCTGAGCGAGCCTCCTTCAGTGCGCAAACTCGGGGCACCACATAAAAGCTGGGCTGGCAGCTCTTACCCTGCCTCGATGGAGCCGCTACAATCGGGTGACTGGAGAAGCAGTTAGCAGCAGCGCCATAGACTAGCGTCCCCCCACACCTTGGCCAGAGAGTTTGGGGCTCTAAACAGCTGCTGCTGCGGCAAGAGGGAGCCGAGGTGAAGGGATCTGGCTAGCTGGTTGGACGCAAAGGAGGCGGCTGTAATGGGGCATTGAGTGAGGGAGGAGGGGGGCGATTAAACGTCTTGTGACCATGGCGGAGTCTATGGGTATTTTTTCCTGTCTAACTCTTCTGTGCGTGTGTCTCTTGTTTCTCTCTTTCTCTCTCTCTCTTTAGGGCGTTTGGCTGGGGCTGCTCGCTCGGGTTCTGCCTGTTGTTGCGCGAAATGGCGGCTGGCGTCTTGGTGGGTTTGGTTGTCGGTTTTTTTGTGTAGGTTTTCTTTTTTTTTTTTTTTTTTTTCCTCCTTCCCCTCCTATTCCCCTCCCCCACTTGGGCCTTGGCTGCGGCTCCGCAGCGAACCGCGGCGGAGGCTGAGTCAGGAGGGGGGAGGGAGCTGCGCGGGAGCCAATAGGCAGGGCGGTCAGAGTAGCACGGTGTGTCCTGATTGGCTGCCGCTGACATCATCCTGCAGCAGGGGCAGCCGCAGCTGGGCAGGGCCGGGGAGCTGCCGGGGGAGGTTGGTGCTCAGGGAGAAAACGGGCGCCATGATTCCAGCGCGAGGGAGGACTTCACAGGCGGGGGATCCCCGGGAGATGGTGACAAGGAAAACACGAGCAGGCCTTGGCTTCTCCTTCTCAAACAGTGCTGGGGCTGTGAGGCGAGGAGCGGGGGAAGAGGGAGAGAGGAGCAACTCGTGCTTGCTTTTGTAACTGCGTCAGTTCAAGATGGCGCAGGGTCTCCCTGGAGAGGGAAGGGAGTTGCACGTCCGCCGGAGGTCATGTGACCGCGTTGCATTCTTGTGGGGTTTGGCTGCAGACCAAGCTGGCGGCGGCGACGACTGCCCGGGAGAGTTCGCGTTTCCCTCCCCCTCCTCGCACGACGCCGCCGGTGCCGCGCTGGTTCCCATTTCCCTTCCCCCATTAACCTTACGCACGAGGGTGTAGCTGCCGCTGAGGAAGGTTCTCGCTTCTCTTCTTACTCTCCACCCATCTCCAGGGTGTAGCTGCTCTCGGGGGAAATTTTCCATTCCGCCCCCTCTATGCGTAAGGTTTTATCCGCCGCAAGGGAAAGTTTCCCTTCGGCGCCTACTCGCTCCGCCCGAGCGTGGGAGCGGGCGATGCGCGGGCCCTGACAGCCGCCGGGTGCGACAACGTAGATGGCACCCGGTTGCTCAGCTGCCCTTTTCCTACCTGCCAGTTCGTTCCCCGGAGTAATTTACTGAGAATGGGCTTAAGCGATGGTTAAATGACCTCATTAAAACAGCTGAGGAAAATGCACAGGCTATGCGGAGTTGCTGTTCTGACGAGGAGGTCATCCTATTTCCAGTGTTGCTTTGCCGGGGGTATGGGTGGAGGGCCTAAGGGAAAATCTGAAAGCTATACATGACTTTATTCTATTTGAATAGAACTTCGTTGTGGAAAAAACGGATGAATAATATTTTATTTGTATGTTGTTTGATCCTGTTGTAGGAGATGAGCAGCTTTTCTGTAGAGTGATGTGGTGTGTATTACAAACTTAGGCCGTGGATGGATTAAGTAGAAGAGATTAAGTATATACTTGGTGAAAAAGCTATGGTACATAAATATCGTGAAAATACCCCATGTCTTACTTTCTGAAATTCATAAGAAAATGAACTTGTCACGCAGGTTTGGATAGGCTTGTAAGCTTAACAGATACATTTTCTGAATAATTTTTGTTTCATTATTCTAATGAGGGAGGAGGGGAAGTGAGAAAAGTACGTTTTCCAGTTCTTACACTTTGAGGAATGCAATGTGTATTACTGTGTGGGTGGGGTTCTTGTGTGTGTTTTCAGAGCAATTCAGTGTTAACTCCTGTATCTTACTCTGTGTAGCAGGAGGCAAATTTAGCCTCTACATCTAACCCAGAGAACAGATTAACAAGTAAAATTACTGATCGTGGATTTCTCAATTTAGAAATGTTCCACAGTGATGCTTCTGTTATCTTTTACTAGATAGGTGTGAATTACTTTTTTTCCTCAGCAATAGTGATCTGATGGGGCACAAAGCTTGAATACTGGGTGAATGCTTTGTGTGAGAACTACTGGAATGGAAGTTACTGAGTACATGACTAATATAGAAGGCTCCTGTATAATAGATGATATTTAATATGTGTTACATAAGTGGATAGGGTGAGGTGGAGCCTTGTTACATAAGACCCGACTGGGGAGCTCCTGTAAGTAGTCCATATTAGTTGCAGATACAGCCTGCAAGGCATCTGTCTGTTGTGGGGGGGAGGGGTAGAAGAACAGGATTGGAAGCATTTATTAGTGCCACATTTTTCCTTTGTAGGTTATATAAAGGATATGAGGAAAGAAATAGAGGAGACAGTAATTAAGGATCGCACAGTGTTAAGTGCTCAAGTTTGGAATTTGGTTTGAGCCTAGCTTTCAGAATATAAGATATGCTTCCTAAAAGAACAGCCCCCTCTTTTTTTGAGTGTCAGATGGTGGCTGTCAGCTGAGCATTGCATCAGCCAATTTTGTTATTTGCAGACTATTATGAAGAGCAGGACTCTTGAATGCTAGAGCTCGAGAGGCTGATTGTTTTATAAAAGAAAAAACCCACAAAAGTAAACAACCAACCAGAATAAAAAAAACAACCCAGCAAACCCAAAACCTACAGGAAATTGTTATGAGGAGGCAGTTGGTTTAGTGAACAAACATTTAAGTAGATTGCTGATTATTCTTGTGTAAGCATAGTATGATACAAGTTAAATACTCCCTTTTTAATGGAAGCTTCCAGAGAGGCTTTCAGTGTACAATGGTTCTTTTGATAGAGAAGCGATTTGTTTGGGACGTGACACGTTAAATATTTTGTTGCAGATATGTCAGATGAAGAACATTGTTTTGAAATGAAGATAAGGAAAAAACACATTTCTGTTTCATCAGTACTTGCATGTAGGTATCTGTTCCATAGTTAGGAAATAGGGAGTACTTGCCTCCTTGCTGTAAGGGAGCAGTTTGAATGCTTATGTTAGAGTAGTGTATGTAGAATACCTGGAAATCAAAAGTTCAGCTGTTGCAGCTAGACCTTTAGTTCTTTTAAAGTACCCTTTTAGGTAGCTCGGTAGCAGATTTTGCTTTGAAAATGAATTACTTTAAAGGTCTGTCTAACTGGTAGTTACTGCAGCACCACTTGAATTGAGGTGTCTGCAGCTTTTATGAAGCTAAAGAAATGAAGGCAAGTTTTAATAAGCCCATAATATTTCTGTTTCTTTCATGGTTATAATATTACCTGTTCTTAGAGAAGCAGGATTAGTTACCTTCAAAGAAGCAGTGACTCCAGCATAGTTGCAGTGCAGTTTCAAAGCTATGATGGTTTCTGAATTGCTTCTGCTGCAGTAGAGGGGTAAAGAACTAAATGTGCAATACTTTGAGACTGAAACCTCGGGGAGGGGATTTGCCTAAACACCCATCTAATGTAAACTGCGTCTTAATCTTGAAGATGAGGGGAAAGAAAGGACCTGTAGGAGACGGAGATAGTGTGAAACCAGGCATGTAGCTTGTATTTATGGTACCATGCCAGAGAGAGAGAAACAATTTCTAGTGAACAAAAGTTCTTTCCTTTTAGTAAGAATATTTCAGTTGGCTGGACGTTCTACAACACTTAAGGCTTTTGGTTCAAACTTGTCATGATAGCCTGTCTGTGCTTGTATATGTGGTCTGTGCTTTTGCTGAGGCCTGTTAAACACTTTTTCCTTTAGCCTTACAAACTGACTGATGAGTTCCAAGGGTATGTAGGGGAGAAGGGAAAGGGATATTAACAGTGTAATAGATCCCAGTGTGCATGAATGCCATAGTTGAAACAGTTGAAGTGTTGCTCATGCTGAAAGATGATCCTGCATCTTTTCCCAGCTGTTCATTCTTTCTTCTGCACCCCCTCTTTTTTTGATGGTGCAAGTGATCATGTGAGAAGAATGGATCTCGTGTGAGCCTAAGTCTAATGGTTAGGGTTTTAATGTGAATGTTCATTGCCTGGCTTCACAAATGCTTCCTTCTTACACTGGATTAGGAAGAAGCAGTTGCAGAGAGAATGGAGATGTGCAGGTTTTAAATTGGTAATTTTATCAGTGCATTTTCTTAGTGAAGGTGCAGTCCTTAAAGAATTTTGAGAGGCAGCTCCTAAAGGGGCTTGGCTAGTGCAACCAGAATCAATGCTTGATGAGTCAAACATACTCAAAAAGTGCAAAACCTTAGGAGTATGTAAGGTACTGCTAGATCAAGCTGCAGTTGAAGGTGGCAAGATCATTTTGGATTCACTGAAACCAGCCTACAAAAAGAGGTGAAATATTGCTTATTATAAACCATAGCCTAGTTAAGTGTTTGGGATTTTGGATCTAAGAAGCTTACTTTTTTCGAACAGTGTAAAACTTGAATAAGCTACTTCCAGAAGTGGCTGATAAACTGACGGCTCTGGTAGTCAGTGAAGAATTACTCTTATTGGATGAGTTCTGAGCTAATACTGAATAACTTGAAAAAGTTACACCTGTGGGTCACAGTGGTCACTAGGCAAATTAATGCTATTTGAATGTAGCAGAGCAGGTCTAGTGACTGCTAATTGATCAGTTTATCACTTGTGTGAATACTCTGCTCAGGGCTTGAACAGCATCAGGGCAGGGACTTCTGTGCACATCACTTTAGGGTTTGTGCTGTGATGAGCTAGTCTTAAAAAAGTGAGACTAGTTAAGGTTTTTCTCTAGAAGGAAAACAAGTTAATTGTTTGGCTCTACAATTATTAACAGTTGAGTTCCTCACTTAAAAGATAAAGTTTAAAGCTGTTGTGTGGCCTGCTAATCCCAGATTAGTGGGAATTTGCACCAAGTCCATCTCAGTGGTATGACCTCTGGGTAGTCAAGTGGGACAGTGGTGCGTGTTCTTCTAGCATGACCTTTTTTGAAGTATTTTTTTTTTATGAACTTCTGGTGGTTTTGTAGAGTAGTATTAAGCTCAGTCAATGTTAATATGCAGGTGCTGTAAGCACAACAGTAGTTTTTGAGGATCTCTAGAAGGTGGAGAAAAATCCTTCTACTTTCTGTGATGGGCTGTGCTAGAGTTAGGAAGTAACTGACTATGGGCTTTGGCATCTGAGAACTTTATCTGAAGGTGGTCCTGCTGCAGAAAAAGTAAATGTTAGTGTTACAAGCTTGGAAACCAGACAAAACTTTGCTGCTTTATTGGGGTTATTTAGTACTGGACAAAAGAGGTTCCTTAGCTCTGCTGAAACTTCTTACTGATTGGAGTCTGGTCTTTCTTAATAGGAGTAGGGAACAACCACAGGCTCCACAGATTTCCTGTACTTCTGTTGTCAAGTATGGAAGCTCTGCTAGCATGTTAATGTTGCACAGTCATGTAGTCTTTTTGAATAAAAAGTAAAAATGCAGCTTGAGTATAAGAGTATTTTGTGTCTCTCAATGGGTTAGCTTTTGAAGACCTCTGTAGTAAATCTGGATTTTTAGGACTCAAAGCAATTTCAGAAGTACAGATTTCTGGTGGCAGAATGGTATACACAGATGTGCACAGATCACTAATAGCTGCTTGATTCAGTGTTGAAGCAGAAGTCCAAAATTTCATTTTGTGAAAGGTCTGGTTTCTGTTAAAAGTGGTGGGGAAGGCAGAAAACTCAATCTGAATAGCTATCTGGAAAATGGGCACCTAATTTCTGTGCCAAACTTATTTTCCTTGTTTCCCATACCCTCCTGCCTTACTAGTTTAAAAGACAGTCATGGGATTCCCCAAGTTTAAGTGCAGTGGAAAAAAGATTATGAACAGCAGTTGCAAAGCTGTGCTACTTTTTTAGTGCAGACAAGTTGATTCCTCTAAGAGCCTTGACTGTAGCTGCTCATGAGATAGTAATTTTGTCTTTTATCAGCTTTGTTCCCCAGTAAGTCCCAAACTGTGCAATGGTTATGGTGCTTCATTTTGAGCAACAATGTTTGTGGCCCAGTGTTGTCAGGCTGATGATTGATGTAGTTTTACCTGCTTGAACAGGGTCAGTTGTCTCAAACTGCATCCAGGACTATGGGCCTTCTAATTAGAATGTTACAGCTGTCCTGAGTTAGAGGATTACTCTTCACAAAATTAAACTATTACTTTTATCAGGGTGGTGCTACACTTTGAATTCATCTCAAGAGCTGTGCCCCATTACCCTGATATTCATATGCTGCAGCCAGGTCATGAGCTTATAAAGGCATGCTGGGCAGTTGTCAGATCCTATTTTTAAACTGTTTCTGAGAAACACTTGTGTCTTCTATCTCTGCACAAGCATAGGAAAGGAGCCACAGTGTCTGGGCTCAGCTAACAACAAATTTTGAACTTGAGTGTCTGCTCTTCAGAGATAGTAAAGTTGAATTGACACTGTCTTCTGTAGGTAAAGAGAAATAATGGTAACTTGGAAATAGTGGGCAGTTTGCTACAGCTGCCTATAATACACAGGTGTCTGTGGTGCTTGATAGAATAGCCAAACTTTCAGCAGGAATCCTTATGGCTACTGTCAAAGGACTTGCTTTGCTATGCTTAATGGAAAATACAATGTGAGTTAAGAGCTGGAACATTTTAAATTCTCTTTATGAATCTAGAACATAGTGGTTTTGTTTACTAACCTGCTACTGATTTGCAGTAACACCTTTACTACAGTTGTGTGATACTACTGTGCACAACATTTCAATTTTCACTAATACTGAAAAATTGCATAAAAATGCAACTGGGTTCTGTATGCAAGTGTTAAAAGGTTTTTTTTCCTTGTGCCCAAGATAATCTACTTCAGACCAGGCAATACACTGAGTATTGGTGTTAACATACCTGTATAATATGTTAGCCTGTTAACATACTAGGGAGGGAATTCCAAATCAAGGGGCTGCTTCAGAGAGTATACATTACATAGTTTTGGGACAAAAATAAAGAATACTGATAAAGCATTTAGACTTGATTCTGTTTGTCTTTTAAAACTGGCAGGCAGGAATGTTTCGAACTGGACTTATAAATACTATGAACAGGAGGAAAACATAGCTACTGTAGTATGAATTACACATAGCAGAATCAACATACTGCATTTTACATGTCTTAGAGCTCTTTGCAGAGAGTCCACAGACTGCTGCAGTTCCTAGTGTAGACCTAATTGGTAGGAGAAAATTAACTGTTTCAGGGCATTGTTAGGACTGTAAGCTGAAAGCTGTTGCTAAGCCTATATGACTTGGAAATGCATTTTCTGGTGGGTTTTTTTTTGTTCTAGAACAGGCAAGCTGCTGCTCCACACTTGTCAGCAGATTGTTTGCTACAAATACATTGGCCTTGGAAGTGCAGCTGTTTGTCTTCTTTTTCAGTCGTATGACCACTGTTCCCATTTAAGTAAATCATGTTGTATGTTAACATGAGATACTTGTTAAAAATTTCCTAAATTTCTAATTTTTGCCTTGTAGGCTGTGTTAGTTCTTATATGAAGGAGGGAGACTTAACATTGGACCTGCTGTAAACTCATCCTATAGTTAGCAAAGTAGGGTAGTCTGAGGAGTGTGATACTTTCTGCATGTGATACCCGAAGTCTGTTGGCTTAAACTTGCCCTTTCTTTTCAGTAATTAAGTGATACTGCAGTGTGTTCTAGCACTCTTTCCCTCATTTAAAACAACCTCCCTCAATACTTCTGTAACCTAACAAAAATGTTTCATGTACTTGAGTCCTCTTCAGTTTAATGGTTCTGCCTAACCTTGTCTTGGCAGAACTTTAGGGTTATGTTTCAAAACTTCTCATATGATTTATCCTCATTCTTTCTATGTGTTTTGTAAATAACATCACAAGTAAGTAGGTACTGAGCTATGAACAAGTGCTCCTTCTGTCTAGAAGTCACCTGGAAACATCTGCAGATGCATAAAGCTTGGATTTTTCTTCCTGTAGACAGCCTATGTATTTATCAGGAAGTGTCTTGCTCTGGGTGCCTCTTATTTTTGCTTGAATTGTGTTGACCAACAATTACATACTGATTGCACTCATAAGTAAACTCTGCATCCTGTTCTAGGATGTACATATTAGTGTAAAACATCTGTTGCATCTTCCTAGAAATAGCATGTTAGAGTCTTGGATACTTCAGCCTCACAGATGTTGAGAAGCTATTCTATATTTAAAATCCAGAGCCTTTAAGAGATGTCTGAATTAACAGTTAAATATAGGTAGTAGGGGTTTTTTACATAATGTAAGAGCATTGTTTTGGAGTTGGTACTCTTTTATCCTTCTGCATCATGAGTCCATGCTATCATAACAGACCATCAAAGAGTGAAAAAACCCAAACTGGTTGTCTATCTAAGTAAGTCCAGTAGACCTTGGTGGGGCTTTTGTGTGTTTGAAATTGTTGCCTGAGCCTGAATTTTGGTTATGTCCAGGTGGCACTGCAGCCAAGGGGAGGTTTCTTTACTGCTTAGGATCACTTTTACTGTAGCTCATAAGCTGAAATGTTGCTCTGCTTGTCATACAATAAAGATTAAATGCTTCATTAGGATAATTTGCTTTTCCTTTACACAAATTTAAGCATTGATTTATTTTTTTAAACATATTTTTTTGAGTCCCATTAAGCAGAGTATGTCTGACTTGTGATACCTTTTTGAAGCTTCTTTAGTATCAGATACTTTTGTTCTGATTGGAAATGCTTGAACGGGGACTTGTGGCCTTTTTTACTGTTGCAGGTAAAAATAAGAATGAAATCAGTTCTTCTGCAAATAAGCTTCACAATATATACCCGAGATCCATTTAGCTTGTTTAAAGTAAATGTTCTTCAGTACATATAAAACAGTTAAAACACAAAATATGTGTAGATATATGTGAATGACTGCTTAGTATTGCTTAGAATTACAGGTAATCCAAAGGGAGGATGATGGAGGCCTCTATAGAGGTAACTGCAGCTCTTTAGGGCTAGGAATGGAAGAAGAGGTGTGTTCCTGATGTTAGCTGGAGAACAGTTCCTAGAAAAGTGTTGTCATCAGCATTTGAGGGTTCTAAAGCTTTTGTTCATTAAAAATTAAAGCCTGAATCAAGTACACCATTGTTTGAGGTACTGCCCCTAACTGCAGCAAAAGGGTGGACTGAACAAAGGGAACTCTGACTGAAATCTGGCTTTGGAAAATCAGCAGGCCTAACCTGTAGTTCTTGAACATCATACAACTTTGAAGTACCTCAGGGCTATGTCTAGAGTATATCATAGAAGATGAAAATGGGAGGCACTGTATGCAACTGCAGAATTCAGAAAGGCCCAGTTTAGAGGGATTCTGCATGTGAATGTCTTTCAAACAGTTGCTAAATCCCATGATCCATCTGTTGTGTAACAGGAAAGCCTGGGGTTTTTTTTCATTCATCTTATGGAGCTCATAGAGGGAAATGCAGATTGGATTTGTATTTAACTATAAATTCCTTCCTGTTTCAAACTCAGGTCTGAACTATTATGGATTTCTGGCACTTAATCTGCCGTGTGGAATACTTCAGTTTCCTGCCCATATGTGAAATCTGAGTAAGCTTTGGAGACTTGTGGTAGAGAGGGTGACTGAGAGCCATGTTTTTGTGGGATTAGTAAATCACTCCATGATTTTCTCCTTCCCCAGCTTTCTGGATGGGTACAACAACTTACATGTACTGTAGTATATCACAGTCAACTGATCATGTGTATAGATTAGCAATTTAGCTTGTAAGACCTATTTAAACTTTCTATTTTCAAACTTCAGGACTCTTGCTTTCAAAACTTGATAGTTTTGAATGACACCCTCTTCTTTTGAAAATTCAAAACAAAATTACTGGGTTGGAGGCTAGCCTAAATTTATGACTAAATTTCCATCTACTTACCAGACTTGTCCAAAATCAGCTTTTGGGTTTCCTATGCAATAAATTTATAATGTGAACTAGATAAAGAAGCTGTGGAAACCAGGTGAAGAATAAGGAATATTGCTAAAGAATGAGCAGCACACAGAAAAAGAAGGTGCTTAACTAGGTCCACCTTTTCTTTTGAATCATGTTGTGGAACTAGGATGTTTGTGCCCAATCTGCTTTTGTAGCTTTCTGAAAGAAAAGGTGGTTGAACCACCAGATTGGTAGCCTTGTTTATAGTGATAAGGTTTGAAAGCATGCCTCTGAAGTCCTGCAGATGACTTGTATTGTGTCTGCCTGGCATAATCAAGCTCTTATTCTTTAAAACTTTAAATATGTAGGAATTCACTTCCATATTTATAGATGGAAGTGTAAAAAAAACTTGGTTTAGTGCAATCTGTTTTCATACTGTTGTGGAAAATGTGGCTGTATGTAACTTTCTAGCCTGTGTAATGTACATTAATTTCTTCTACTAGCTATTAATTTATGCTGTTTAGATTCAGGTTTTCTCCAGAACTTTGTATTCAACTTAAATATAAAGGTGTTTGTTTTCTAATGTGAAAGAGAAACTGTGCTAAACCTCCTCATTTTTTTACCACATAGCAAGAGGTCCTGGAAGTGTGCAAGCTAATGCTTGAGTTCACAAGCCAGAATAATCTTGTAGCTTGTAGTTTTTTATTAACTAAGATGCTGGCAGGAAAAAAAAAAGCTGTAGTTGAAAAATACAGCTGGTAGCAGGCTCAGCTCTACCCTCAGAAAAGTAAACTTTCCTACCATAATCTCCTGATATGTTTGGATAATGATAAAAAGATACTGGGCAAAACTGAAGAGTTCTACGACTGCTTGCCCAGAGTGCAAGTATTTCAGGCTTTACAGAGTACTTGTGGCTTAAATGTTGCAGCAATTCTGTCTCAATTATTTTTAGGTTTGGGGAGCAGGAAGAGTGTTTGTTTTGTCTTCCCCTCTGCCCCAAAACCTTGGGTACCTTAGGCAAGGGGAGGTTGAGTAGCCAGCTGAGATGGTTTATCAGCTCCATTTGTCAGCGCATTTCCTGACCTCCTTTGTAGAAGGTATAGTACAGCCACTGCAGTATCACTGCAGCACTTCAACAGTATTCTTTCTTTTCAAACAACACAAAGGCATCAAGCCTCTCAACTGAAACAAGAATGCAGCTTACTTATTAATTGTATATGGATAGCCCCCAAAACATGGCTATTAAGTTAATAACAAGAATTACTCCTTTTCCATTTGCTGTCATGGGAACTTTGATGCTATGGATAGGCATGACTAACCTGAGAAATCAGTGAAACTGAATACTCTAGTGCCTCTTAGTCATTATAATATGAATATATTTAGGTAATTATTAATGGTTTTGTATCAGCTGCTACTTCTCTCATACATAGGCACAAATTACTCTTACTTGTAGTTTTTTGTACATACATGCACTATAAAACAAGGGAATATGATAACTTGGTAACAGTACCTGTCTAGTTGGAGCTTCTATGAACTGCTTCCACTTAACAAAATAGAACTTAAAAAAACAACTCCTAAATTGCTACTTTGATCCATGGAGGCATTAAGAAATTCATAGCAGTCCCTTGGATTTTCTCTTAAGGGACAAATGCAAAAAAACATGTATGAAGCTCATTCCTGTACTGTAAAAAGTGTGTAAGACCAGCATTTTCTTGTGTAAGTTGTGTTTCTTGTGTAGCAGCAGTACACAGGTATTAAATTTATGAGGAAGTGTCTGGGGCTGTTGTATGGATCTCGTTATATTTGCACTTAGTGTGCATATACCCTTAGTATAAATAATATACTGTTCCTGAGAAATCAATCTGCAGCAATCCACCTAAAAGTATGCAGCCTCTTGGCAGTGTAAAGCATGTGCAGAACAGGCCTGGAATCACTCAGGCAAGAAGCAGATAATTACTAGCTTTGGCATGCAGAATTGTCCTCGTGTAGAGCAAAGACAGAAACAGCAGGCTTGTCCTAGCATGCTCCTCCAGCAGCTAAACAGAAATGTCACTGCTGTGTTCAATTGTGCTTTCCTTCTGGATCCCTATGTATTTTCCACTATTTGTTTTCCCCTTAGCAGAGGTGGTTATGTTCTATTTGAGGATGTTGTTTTGCACTTTGGTCTGGGGTTTTGTTTAAATTAGGATTTTAGAAAACTGAGCAGATCTCAGCTGCTGACTGTGATTCTTTATGCTGAAGCAAAAATTTCATGTTGGTATTGGCTGTCTTGGAAAACCAGCAGTGTATGAAAAGAGACTGGTAGTGAATACAGTTTTCAAAATCTTGAACTTTGGAAAAAAATGAGTGTCTACTTACTTCTGGAAGACTTGAAACATCTTGCATCACTACTTAGGCACAGACAGTAAAACCGTAATCCCCTGACATCTGAATCACGCTAATTCATTAAAAAGTCATAGTAGTATGGTCATTGGACTACTTAGTTGAGCAATTTCATGTGCACACAAATATATTTTTAATTTGCAGATGTGAAAATCTATAATTTTGCAGCTAATTAAACCTTTTAATTGGTAATTCTACAGCCTTACCGTGTAGTTTGCAGCTCTATCCAAGAAGTTATAATTTTCTTAGAGTAATTTATTACTAAATTACTAATAAACAAGCAATTGTGTGACTTAGTTGGACACTGGTAGAACTGCCTCAATCAAAACATAAAAAGAGGAATAATTTGTTATTAAAGTCTTCACATAAACTAAAGCAGTGAAGCACAGGAAGGACAGGGGCTTAAGTCAATATATGTTTCCTTCAGCCAGTAGGGTCTGCTAACTGCACATCAGTCCATTGTGCGTATTGAAAGCTCCAAGGGTAATCAGCACTGGTAGCACGACCTGTTGTTCTTGGTATTTTTTATTTCCCTGAAGTCTCACTGCTAGAGGTAGTAGAACTCGGGGTGCAAAGGGAATCATGCATAGTTTTATGCTTCAGAGTAAAGCTTCTTGCTGCTTGTATGAGGATTCACTGAAATTGCATCCAATACTTTCATGGGAAATGAGTATTAGAGGGTGGGGGTAGGTGTGGTTTAAGAAGTTTTTTTGATAATGAGCCTTTCACAATTCCCAATTCTTGTCAGATCATACGTACTTTAGAACCGTGAAACAAATGCAGTTTAGCTATGTATAATGTAGCCTATTTGAAAATACCAGTTAGAGGCTGAGAATACCATTAACTAGCTCTAGAAGACTTGGGTAAATTTTTCATGTATAGGTCACTCTGAACTGCTTTAAGCTGAGTTTATGAGCATGCATTGCTGTCTGTTGCTTCTAATTACACTAACATCTGAGCAGAAAGGAAAAAAAATGCTTGTTGAAAGCATTTTCTATTGAAAGATAAATGAAAGCAGGAAGTGAGTTGTAAATTGATGTGTGCACCTAACAAGATTAAGGGAGTGCATTAACATGAAAAGGCAACATTGAACTGGGGAGGTGAGAAGGAACTGTTGAGATAAGAGGACATGAAATAGAGAAGTGTAGTGAGCAAATTCAATAAGAGAAGGTCCTATGATGAAGATAGCCACCTTTAGCAACAGTGAAAGAAAAGGAAGCCTTAAATGAGGAGCTTGTGAAAATACAAGGCTGTAAGCTGATGACACCTGCCATCAAAAACTCAATGCAGAACTCTTCTGGATCTGGAAGCATAGGAATGAGAAAAATGGTACTGAGCTGGTGAGTTTGTTAGCATGGCCTATGGGCTTGAAGAGTCATGGAGCTGTTGCAACTAGCTAAAAGAATAATGAGCTGGATAGTAACCCATCAAAGTAAAGAGTGATAGCAGTAGGACTATGTTGACTGTGACTGAGGTTGTCAGGGTTGGAACACTGCCAGCTTTGAACCATACTAGGAAGTATGTCAGGGCCTGTTGTGAGTGTGAGGCAACAGTGGCTTAAGGCATTATCTCTGGCTGTTCTTCACCATTCCTATAGGTTATTGTTCTAACACCAAAATTTAGTGCTCCATTATCTCAGTTGTGTTTGATTATTTGTAAGAGCATGATTTGAACAAGGGATTGATCTGATCAATAAAGAGGTCATTATCTCCCACCCTTCAGAGTAATTTTTGAGCTCAGCCTCAGTGCAGTTCCAAGATTCATAAAAGTGAAGGGGGACCTATTGTATTAGTGAAATGGAATCCCTCTAAGCTTGTATTGCTGCAGAAGCACCTCTTCCTCCTTTTTCTTCACTTTTATATAAAGTTTCAAACACCCTGCCATGGGCAGGGACACCTTCTGCTAGACCAGGTTGCTCAGTTCCCTGTCCATCTTGTCCTTGAACACTTACGAGGAGGGGACATTCACAACTTCCCTGAGCAACCTATTCCAGTGTCTCACCACCTCACACTAAAGAATTTCTTCCTAATACCTTAATCCACCCTCTTTCAGTTTGAAACCATTCCCCCTTGTCCTATCACTTCACACTTTTAAAAGTCTTCCCCAGCTTTCTTGTAGGCACCTTCAGGTACTGGAAGGCAGCTATAAGGTCTCTCCAGAGCCTTGCCTTCTCCAGGCTGAACAAGTACAACTTTCTCTAGCTTGATGTTATAGGAGAGGTACTTCAGCCCTCTGATTATCCTTGTGGCCTCCTGGACTTATTTCAACAAATCCATGTGCTTCCTGTGCTGGGGGCTCCAGAACTGTTGGCAGGACTCCAGATAGGGTCTCAAAAGGGTGGAGTAGAGAGGGTCAATCATCTCTCACCTTGCTAGTCATGTTACTTTTGATGCAGCTCAGGATATAGTTGGGTCTCTGGGCTGCAAGTACATGTTGCTGGCTCATACTGAGCTTGTGATCCAGCAACACCCCCCAAGTACTTCTCAGGGCTGTTACCAAAGGCATGTTGTTAAATACTGCCATGATAAGCTCCTAGATGTAGTCTCGTTAATTTGTCACAATTTAGTAACACTTTCTTCAGAAAATGAAGCATGGATCTTTACTAATGGCATAACAAGAAATAAATTAGGCAACAGTATGTGGCCTGTAATTACAAGCTTTATAAAGCATAGGGGTCCGGTGGCCCAGGCAGTCTGTTCTGACATTTCTCAACTTTCCCATGCTAGATTTCATGATGTTACATAATAGATATGAGTAGAACTGGATTTTCTGCAAGTCTGTTTCTTCTGAGCATCAAACATTTTTCACTTTCATTTCATGGATTAAAACAATGCAATTAAAACAGGTTAATGACAGAGCAAGTCATCCTTTCATAGACTTCTCCCACCATCCCCCTTTCCATTGTAACTCCAGTACCTCATGAGTTACTAGTAATGCTGGCAGAGACTAATATTTACAACTCAGGCTCTTTTTTGAATACAGGCGTCAGTCTTCTCTAGCAAATTAAAACCAGATGGGAACTGCAGGGAGCAGAATGGAATTTAATTCTATTTAGTGGCTTGTGATGTTAACAAAACTCTGGCTATTGTTATTTTGTGTAGAAAATGGCTTGTACCTTGCTCCTGTCTAAGCTTTCTTTTACCATGCTGAGTTAAGTGTTGTGAGCCTTCACTGAGATACATTGCTTTATTTCCACTACAAGGGTAGACTGTGGTATAAGCATATGATAGATTTTCTTAAATAAAAATTTTTCAAGTAAGATGATTGAAAGCTGGTAAATCCAGCTAGAAAAAGTTGTTTTCTCAGTCTTCTGGCACAGATGATGAAAGTGTTTTGCAATGTGTAAAACTCCTCATTTCTCCCTTAATTTACCTGAGCTGAAAGTACATAGAACACTAAAAGAATACTCAGTGGAATCTGTCAAGGGATGTAGGCTGTCACCTGAACTTAAGTGGTTCTAGGATCTGTAATGCAGAAAGGAGAAGCATTTTTTCATGCTGATAATGCTGTGCTTTTTACGCTGGTTACTGCCATCTCAGAGGAAAAGATTAAATACATTGAATCACAGAAACGCTGCTTCCTGCTGTGGTTTGGGATTTCCTTCCAGCTCTCCTCTCTGTAGCTCCAGGAGCAGGTTTTGTGTAGTGCGTGTGCTCAGGCAGGAACTTGCTGGAGATGAAGACAGAAGGCAAACAGTTCTGCACAGAAGTAATAGTTTCTGACTCAAATTGTGTGGTAATTGTCAAAAGATCATAGGGCGTGGTAGGAACTACTGTGTCTAATGTTGCTGAGGATTTATCCCTTCATGATTTGCCTAAATATGTATCATCTGCTAATATCATTTAATATATGAAAGTCGGAGAAAGATTCTTTGTTTTTTAGCCATTTGAAACCTGATAGTATGCAAAAATTCAGTAAGGTAGAATAGTGGGGTTATTTTTTTCCTAGTTGCTCAGTCTTCCTTTTTTTTCTGATTTCTCACAGACGGAAAGAAAAGATCCTTGCAGAAGAAAAAGCTGTAGCTTCAAAAAGATGAGCACTGGCAATACACTAAAGCTTAAAATTACTACCTAGTTTCACTAGGAATTAAAAATATATAACCCTGGAAATCAAAGCAGTAAATCGATAGAGTATTTTGAGAATGTACCTGCTCCATATGGCTGCTTACTTCCTAAAAGAGAAATATTGCTAACAGTTTTTCAGGGTACTAAATTTCAGTGTCAGTTTTAAGATTTGTGGTTTTACTATAAACAGAAACTTGAAGAGAATTGACATGAACTCTGCTTCTCCAGTAATTTTTCTTGAACCAAATCTTACAGCTTCAAGAGGCAAACAGTAAAGGGGAGGTAGTCAAATTTTTAGGCAGATAACTCCAATGAACTGAACCTCTAAAAGGAACAGCCATATAATAACAAGTCTTTGTTCCTTTTCTTGTTGATCACTTTCAGTCTTGCACTCCTGTAATGTGACGTGTCTTCCAGTGCTTAGCACTGCTGGTCTGCTGGTTAGTGGGAAGCAAATGCCTCTGAGACCTAAGTTCAAGGACCAGTCTAAGGACTCCAGTGTCTTTGTGCTGTCTCTGATACAGCACAGCTGTTTGTGTTGGAAATGTTTCTGCTTTGGAAGTTCTTCCTCTTCTCAGGCAGTCTTATTAGATAGGTGGATATGCTTTTGAAATAAATACAGAGAACCTTGCATAAGCTTCTGAATGTGGAATAATGTGAAACAGATACTCCTCTGTGTACTTTTCTCCTTTGCTACTTCAAATCTCCTGTCTTTCTACCCCTCTGTGCCAGAGGAGAGGTCTGGAGGAAGCTCCCATTTCCCTATGTTTTAATCTCTGCTATACTAGGTCCAGTACTTAGAGAGCAAACAGTTCATTTTGGTGAACTATTTTCTGGTGCTGTGTGGAGAAAGGAGAAGGCTTAAAGGGGCTGCCTAATTTTTTTTAATCTAGTGTCTTAAAATAAGAACACCTAGAAAAGCCTACATCATGGGACAATCTGAATGTATTTCACTTTTTAAGTCCTTCCCAGCACATTCCATGAAACAATTTCCAGTGCCTTTGAGTTTTCATTTCTGGGCCCTAGTGATCCTAGGTCATGACCTAGCAGAGATACACTGGTACCTAGGAGATGCAGCTTCTTGCTCCATTTTTAAATACAGTTCTTCCTATATATTTAATTACTTAAGGTCCATGTAACTTTGAGATAAGATTTTTTTTCAAGCATTTTAAATAAAAATCTTCCTTATTAGTGAATGACAGCCATGTAAGCTAATGTTAGACTGTGAATGTATGACTATCTGTTAAAGGAAAAGCATGTTTTTGGAGTGTGGTTTTTGGACTTCCAGACAGATTACACAAGCTCTAGAAGGCCCACCCCACATCCTGTGTAGAAAGCCATCTCACAGAAATGCCCATTGTTCTCCAGGATTTTAAGTCACTGTATTTTCTGCCTCCCTTCTTTTTCAAAGTACTATGTGGAAAGTACTAATGCAAAGAAACCACAGCTGCTTATCAAGTGCTTGGTCTTGCCAGGTACTGAGTGCTCTCCTTACTGAAATGGGGGTGGAGGTGGAGGGGATTAAGCATTATGCTCCATGGCTAAAGTATTGTGTTAGAAGTAGCTGAGAGTGTTTTATTAGCTATGTGGAACAATTGATAGTTGATGTACTTTGAGTGTGAAGTTTGTATATGGCCATGCTGGTGTTTACTGTCTTTGCAGAGGGGGAAATTATAGGGTACATGGTTTGCTTTAATTGCTTCATCCCTATTCAGCCATTACTGCAATAAGAGAGAATGGAGTATCTGGATCTAACACTTTGCCAAAAAAATAAGATAGTGTTTTTGAGTCTGTACCCATACTTACTGCTGAATTGTCTGCTGTTCCATCTGCAAATTAATGGTCCTACCCACAAATAAAGGAGCTATCAAGTAAAAAATGGTAAAACTCATTTACTCTTTCTGTTGGTTTTTTTTGTTTGTTTTTTTCATGTTTCACCTATATTATCATATTGGAACTTACTTTTTAAAACCATTGTATTATAGTTTTCTTACTTTAGAAAAGCAAAACTTAAATTTATTAGTAGAGTTCAGTACCTACTTAAGTCCAAAATGTGATAATACAGATGTAGTTCAGCATGAGGCTGCTCTGAGAGTGAGGCTGCAACCTGCAGAATGCTGCAGTCCTCTCAAAGGGATCACCTCCCTGTAGTTGATGCTTATCTCCTGACTGTGCAGCATTTCCAAAACATGCAGCCCATAAAATGTAATTCTAGGGAGTACAGTCAAGTAAACAAGAATTCCCTCAGGATGAGATTTGCTTTTTCATGCAGAGCTCCTGTGTGCATTATCTTGGCACTGCAGCCTGGTTACTTAGCCAATGATGACTTTTCTTGGTGACTGTAAGGGTTTAAGAGTGCCAAGGTCATCCTCAGGTTTGAGAATAGTCTTCTCCTGGGTTGGCTGGCACAACAGCCTCCTGTGCAGTTTTTTGGAAGGACACATCCAATTGCAAGTTAAGGGTAAATAATCCTTTGTCTCTTCAGTGTGGCATAGCTGCCAAAAATCTGCAGCAAATATACAGCTGTATCTGCTGTTAACTGTACCGTATTGCTGTTGTGGCCTGGTGCTTTTGTGAATTGCCTTCAAGGGTAAGTAGTTGCGTAGAGCTAAAAACCTCTGTGTTTTTATGAGTGCACAGTTCCATTGTCCAAGTGGAGACTAGTGACGAGTGAAGTCCCACAAGGATCAGTGTTGGGACTGATCTTGTTTAACATCTTTGTTGGCAGCATGGATGGTGGCATTAAGTGCACCCTCAGCAAGTTTGCTGATGACACCAAGCTGCGTGGTGTGGCTGACACTGGAGGGAAGGGATGCCATCCAGAGGGACCTTTACAAGCTGGAGAGGTGGGCCCATGCCAACCTCATGAAGTTGAACAAGACCAAGTGCAAGGTTCTGGGTCAAGGCAATTCCAAGCACTGAAATTGGCTGGGCAGTGACTGGCTTGAAAGCAGCCCTGAGGAAAAGGACATTATAATCGCCAGGGGAACAGTTCAGTTTGTAGTGGTCCCCTTATGCCAGCAGCAAGTCTTCAGATGTTGGTGGCCTTGTCTTGGCTTCCTGGAGGTCCTGAGCTATACCATAGCATGGAGGCTTTTCTCCACGCACACACAAAGAAGCTATGATTGTAAATATGCTGCTTTAAAGAAGAGGGATCCCAAGCTGTCCAGTGTTAGTGATGTCACTGGTGTGGTACTGGATGTTAGTAAGGAATGTGATAAAGATTCCTACAGATGGAAGAGTGCCTGGTGTCTTTGAGAGAGCACAGCCTTATACTGATTGCTAGTACCTTTCTTTAGAGGTCACTGAAGAGAAACTTAAATTTCTTATAATTGGCCTGGGTGTGAAGCTTTGAACAAATAGGAACACAGAGAATTGTCAGTTATCTGAAGCAATGTGGCCCAGAAACTCTCTTTTTTTGTTACTGCACCTGGTACAAAGAAATAGACCAGCCCTGGGAACAAGGATGCCAACCCCAGTGCCTGCCTCCCTCAAAAGTGTCACATTGATTTGTGTACCCCCTATCGTGGCTGAAGCAAAGAATTGTTTGCTTTGGGTTCTAAATCAGCAGTCAGTATTCTTCTCTTGTTGGCTGCCTTCTTTTCAAAGCATTTACAATGGGGAGTGCATTTACAGAATTAAGGGAGGTAAATTCAGGGCCTGTAGCTTATATCACTAGTGACTGCACTAAGGAGTAATGTCACTGTCACAGCTGTATGCAGTTTTTGTTTCTAGAGGGTCCAGTTCTTTGCCCTGGTCTATAGGGGAGGGGTGTAAATGGGGCCAACTTAATTTGATGGCATTTGGCTGATAAGACTGGTGGTGATTATAAAACTCTTTAATCCTATTTAAGGATGGTATTTTTTTGGAGGGTCTCTAATTTCTGGGTGTTCTTTGTACAGAAGTCCATTTAAAAGCTGAGGCTCAATTAATTTTTCATATTTGATACATAAACCACTGATTTCTTCATCATATTTCAACTGAGATTTTAGAAGTGGGATTATTAAATCTAATTTTCCAGATTTTAAAGAGATTAATTACATTTTAATACTTCCACATGGATAGGATGCAATGCTGAACTATTAGGGAAAGTAACAACATATTTAATTACTGTATTTTCCAAACATCAAGTAGATTACATAGGTACAACAGCAGGAAACTGAAAATGCCTTGTGAATAACAGCAACACCTGCTTATATTTCATTTAATAATTTCTGTGTGGGGTTGTTTATGTTGTAGAAAATTGTGTTTTGTGAACAAGCTTTTTGAGGGGAATGATATGATGCTAAGGCTGAAATATTTTGTATTACACTATTCAGATTCTATAGCATAAAGCAGCAAAGTCATATATCCATGACCTCGGCTTCAAAATCCTGCAGTTAGTATTGATTTCAGTTAACAGGATTTACATGGGAAAAAGCTTTTAGAAATCTTGGGACATTGGACGTTTGCTCAGTGAAGAACCTCTCAGACACTGAAGCACCTGCTCTGGCTGCTTTGAGCTTTCTTGTCTGCCTTCCCAGCTCATCAATCCTGCTTACAGGACTGTCTGTCTTCACTTAGTGTGGGTGAGCAGCTGGAGCCTACATAACTGTCTGTGATCCCATAGCCCTGTATAGAGCTGTAGAAGGGAAGGAAGAGTAGGGAAGCTTCTTACTCCTAAAGCAAACAAAGCAATAGAAGTTTAAATGAGAGCTTCATACACATCCCTGCCCCTCTGGCCAGGCAGCAGTTGTCAGGATGAAATCACAGAGAAAGTTCTGTCTGCCCAGTGCTCCTTTCATGGACCAGGAGAGCAGCAGTATTCAATCCCCTGGTTCTCCATGTCCCAAGAAGGCAGCAAGGATGGTTTCTCCTTGTGGCTGTTGCTGCAGCAGAGGGTGGAGTGTGGCTGCCAGGGGAGAGCAGGTGGCCCTGCTCCTCTTCCTGCCTCCTCAGATAGCTCAGTATGCACCAGGCCAGGCTGTGCTGTGCAAGCAGCATTTATGCAGAAAGCTTTAAAGTAATAGAAATCAGCATGCTAAAATGAACTTGTAAGAAACTTCTGGAAGACTTCATCCCCTAAATCTGGCTGAAAGGGGCTCTCCCAGTATGAGTCATCGACAGCTGTAGAGGAGCCCTGGGCAGAGCCTTCCTCCCCTCCGCTGAATGGAGCTGTTGGAATGCCTGGAGCCAGGGCTGGGAGAAAAATACCCCGGTTCATATCCTAACAAGATATGCCTGGGAGAATTCCCTTCGGGGCCACTGGTGGGGGTTTGGAGCTTTGTGTTTTTCAATCACTCTGCTCCAGATAAGCAACATTGTGCAGCTTGGTTCTCCCACCCAGAGGACTGCAGCACCCCAGGCCCATCCCCTGGAAGCAGACAATAGTGTTGATATGCCCGTTGCTGTAAAGGAAATGGCTTCTGTTAATAACCAACAAGCAATCTGCCAAAGTCCACAGTTTGCCTGGTTGCCAAGGTAAATTTGACATAAAAATATTTAACCGTTTTAGCTTTTGTTTTGCTGTGTTCTGGAGATGTTTCTCCTGCTTCCTGCCATTTAAATCTCAGATATGGCAGGGTTTTTATCCCCCCGCAGAAATAATGCATGCTTTTAGAAAACACAACTGTTACCTGAAAATCTAGTCTTCATTTAATAGATAATTAAAATATTCTCAGATGCTCTCAGTAAGGTAGAAAAACTGAGGCTGAATCATATGTAGCTAAGGTGCTGCTGAAGGCTTTGTCATGCCCTTTGCCATCCCCCCCTTGCCGCAATCATTTTTTGCTCTGAATTTGACATTGAGAAATATGACATACATATTATTGCAAAAAAGCCTGTGTAAGTCAGACTTCAGCTACTGGAGGCATCAGGCGCCACCTTGTGCCCTTTCTCTGGGAGCCTTGCAAGGCGAGCAGCTCCCCAGTAGCAGAGGCTGAGCAGAGCTTGGGCCTCAGTTGCAGTTTGCAGGGAGACTGATGTGTGCTTGGCCACCTACACGACGGTCCAATGGGCTTCTCGTGTGTAGGAGTTACTTGTTGATGGGCCCACAGACTTCATCTGTACAATGGGACAATTCAAAATCAAGCTTTGAACAGAAAAAAGTCATTTAACATCTTCCAAAAGACAAAAATAAGATTTTGGAGTCACTCAAAAGTAGCAATGTTTGCTAAGTATTAAAATTCTCACGTGGGCTAGATTTTATGTTGTATTTTGAATTTTACTGACTGTTAATAACTTCATGCAAGTTCAAATTTTGATTTTTACTAACTTTAGACTGCTGTACATTTATAATCCTTCATCTCCTTGCACTGTAATGTTGGAAAGATGTGCTGCATATCTGTGGAAGTCAAACTCCAGGTTTAGTTTTACTGAGTCTGGTTAATAAATACTTTATCAGATCGCTCATGGAAAAAGGCCTGAAAATACCTAATTTCTCCAGATACCAGGCAATAAGTAAAAGTGCACACAGGTATATTAATTTACAAAGTTAACTACATTGCTATGACACATCTGAAAGTATTGACTTCTGGACTTCTGGTGCCTTGCTGCCTAAAGAAATAAATCACATTGTTTTTTATATTTGGGACTCAGAGTTGTTAAAGGACACAAATACTGTATTTTCTGGCCTGATGGAAAGTCCCAGACTTACTGATACCTGTGAGATGCAAATGTGGCTGAGCACAACATGGGCAGTGAGCTCTTGCCCTTGCCAGCTTATCTCTCTCTTCCTGGCTATTCAGGGATTAGATGTTGCTTATTTTGGGTTAATTGACCCAGAGCCGTTTTTGACTAGGCTATCTGCTGTTCTGTGGTGACATTTCTAGTGAAAAAGCAGTTCCTGTCAATGGGCCTCTCATCCTGAAAGCTTCTGAGGATTACATTCATTTCATAGAATAGTAACTGGAATAGAAAATAATGGTCATGCTGGTCCTGACCAAGATCCCTCTATCAGATACTGATCCTGTTTACAGCAGACACTGTAAGCAGGTGCCTTATTAAAAGCCTAAGAACAGAGAAGGTATAAATGCTTCTTCCTTTACTGCTCTCCCAGCCTCCAACTGCTCTCACCTTCTGAGCTGAAAGAGATTTGTGCATTTAGCAGACCTTTAATTTCCAAGATTTAATTTCTAAGGTTGTTCAGTCTTCCACTAAGCTAATATTAAACTTCACCATTCACAGCATCCTTGGTGTGATCTCTGTTGAGCACTGAGCTGAAACCGTATGGGACTTCTGTCAAAACCACAGTATGTTCTCAATGCTAATGGTCAGCTCTGTGCACATATTGAGCTTGTATATATGAAGTTAGAAATACTTTTCTGCCTGTGCATCATTTTACATTTTATCTGTGTGGAATTCTGTCTGCTACTGAATTGCCCATTGACTTATGTTTTGTGCAGTCTGTTACCCCACATTCTCACCATCCTCAATCATTCATGCAACCAATAAATTCTCTCATATTCTTATTCACCCCCTTTCCCAGCTATCCTGAACCAGACAGCTCTATCAGATCTCTAGGGAAGTGCACCGATTAACGTAATCATGGTATGGTTTGGGTTGGAAGGGACCTTAAAGTCATCTAGTTCTGACAGGGAACCCCTCCTGGGACAAGTAGGGACACCCTCCACTAGACCAGGTTGCTCAAAGTCCCCCATCCAGCTTATCCTTGAACACCTCCAGGAAGGGGGCAGCTACAACTTCCCTGGGAAAGCTGTTCCAGTGTCTCACCACCTTTAAGAATTTCATCAATTAAAAAATTTCCTCCTAATGTCTAACCTAAATCTACCGTCTTCTAGTTTAAAACCATTACCCCTTGTCCTGTTGCTGTATGCCCTTATAAAAAGTCCTTTCCCAGCTTTCTTGGAAGTCCCACTTCAGTTACTGCAAGGCCACTATGAAGTCTGTGTGGAGACTTCTCCATGCTGAACAACGACTTTCTCAGCCTGTCATCATTGGAGAGGAGCTCCAGCCTTCTGATCAACTATGTTGCCCTCCTCTGGTCTCACTTCAAGAGCTTTATGTCCTTCCTTTGTTGAGGGCTCCAGAAACAGACACAATACTGGTGGGGTCTCACAAGGGTGATGTAGAGGGAGAGAATCATCTCCCTTGACCTGCTGGCCATGCTTTGTTTGGTGCAGCCCAAGTGGTCCATCCATCAAGTACATATCTTTCCAATTTAGAGACTAGAAGTTATTCAGGGCAGTTGAACACTACACACATGTCCAGTTAGATGACACTAGTTGCTCTCCCCTTTTCCACCAGCTCTGTGTCCTCATTGTAAAAGGCCACTAAATTTCCCAGACACAATTTGCCCTTTGTGAAGCCATGTTAGTTACAACTAATCCCCCTCACGTTTTCCTTGTGCATTAGCAGAGCCTTCAGGAGAATCTGCTCCATGATTTCACTGGGCACAGAGGTGAGACTGACTGGTTTGTAGTTCTTCAGGTCTTCCATTTTTCCCTTTTTGAAAATGGGGTTTATATTTCCCCTTTTCCAGTCAGTAGGAACTCTACCAGGCTGGCACAACTTCTCAAAGATGATGGACAGTGGCATCCAACTTCATCCAACAGTTCCTTCAGGAGCTATGGATGGATCTTGTCAGGTCCTGTGGGCTTCTGCACTTTCAGTTTCTTTAGATGGTCTTGAACCTGCTCTTCTACATTTTGTGGGTCTTCCTTTCCTGTAGGAAAAGTCCTTCTGTAACTTGGTGTGGCCAGAGCCTTTGGCAGTCAAGACTGAAGAAAAAAAGTCATTGAGTACTTCAGCCTCCTCCATATCCCACATGACCAAGTCCCCTGCTTCCTTCTGGAAAGGGCCCACATTTTTCTTAGTCTTCCTTTTCTCACTGACAGAGCTGTAGAAGCTTTTCTTGTTAACCCTGATGTCACTAGATTTAATTCTATCAGGGGTTTACCTTTCCTACCCTATACCCCTGGCTGCTCAGACAACTTTGTACTCCTCCCAGGCTACCCTGCCCTCACTTCTGCCCTCTGTAGACTTTCCTTTTATATCTGTGTGTGTCCAGGATTTCATTATCAATCCATGCAGGCCTCCTGGCATTCTTGTCTGCCTTTCTCTTGGGATCCATTGCTCCCGAGCTTGGAAGAAGTGATCCTTGAATATTGATTAACCTGCTTTTTTGGCTCCTGTCCCCTCCAGGACTTCATCTCCTAGTACCCTACCAAGCAGATTCCTGAAGACATCAAAGTCTCCTCTCCTGAAGTCCAGGGTAGTGAGCTTGCTTTGCACCCTCCTTGTTGCCCTAAGGATCCTGATTTCCACCATTTTGTGGTCACTGCAGCCAAGGCTGCCCTTAAGCTCCATATTGTCTTCTAGCCCATCCTTGTTGGTAAGCAAAAAGTTTGCACGGTACATTTTCTTGTTCATTCCTCTACTAACGGGACAAAGAAATTGCCATAAATGCATTCCAGGAACCTACTGGATTACTGGTGCCTTGCTGTGTTGTCCGTCCAGCAGATATCAGGGTGGTTGAAAGTCCCTATGAGGACAAGGCTTGTGAATGTGAAGCTGCTCCTGTCTGTCTATCAGGGGCCTCAGCCTTCTGGGTCAGGTGGCCTGTGGCAGGCCCCCACCATGGTACAACCTGCACCTATCTTCCCATAGTCTACTGTGAGCACTGGACATACTGTTTTCTGTTTTCCCATCTTTTAACAAGCAGCCCTTCCTGCTTTGTTTCCTTAAAAGCCTTGTTGAGGAACGTGGTTGAAAGCTTTCTGGAAACTCATGCTCACCAACCAAACCATCCTCATTCTTGTGGCTGCTGAGCCCTTCCAAGAAGTCTGATCGGCTTGATGCATGTTTTCATTTACAAAAAAAGCCCTATCTAGGCTCTTCCAAACTATATCATGTGTATCTGTTTAATTATTCTATTTCTTAGAATCATAGAATCATAGAATTAGCCGGGTTGGAAGGGACCTCAGAGATCATCTAGTCCAACCCTTGACCCACCGGAGCAGTTGCTAGACCACGGCACTAAGTGCCACATCCAGTCTTTTTTTAAATGTCTCCAGGGACGGAGAATCTACCACCTCACCGGGCAGTCCATTCCATAGCCTAATCACCCTCTCCGTGAAGAAATTCTTTCTAATATCTAACCTAAACCTCCCCTGGCACAACTTAAGACTGTGTCCTCTTGTCTTGTTGAAGGTCGTCTGTGAAAAGAGTCCAGTTCCCACCTCGCTACAGCCTCCTTTCAGGTAGTTGTAGACAGCAATGAGGTCTCCCCTGAGCCTCCTCTTCTTCAAGCTGAACAGCACCAGCTCTCTCAGCCTCTCCTCATAGGGCCTGTGCTCGAGTCCCTTCACCAGCCTGGTTGCCCTCCTTTGGACCTGTTCCAGGACCTCTACATCCTTCTTGTTACAGTTTCTACTACTTTTTTGTAGGTGAAGCTTTGTACAGAAATTCTCTGCTGATAGTGGAATTACTTTGTCAATGTGATTATGGTTTGTAGTACTTTTCTATGTTCTACACAGAATCTCACAAAAATACCACAGAACTATGTGTTTCTGTAGAGGGCAGGTAGTATCTGTGAAGTGTTTTCAAACAAAAAGAAAATGCTATGAAAGTGTACAGAACTAATGTTACTGTGTAAGGTAAATCTAATAGGAGTTACCATTCATCATAGACCCAGAGTACAACAAAAAGGGATTAAATCAGGTCTGAGTACATATTTTGAAGTTAGTAAGAGTTGTTTGCCTGTACTTGACATCATAGTTGAAGTTGACCTAATTAAGACTGGAAAATCCCTTAGTCCACAGGTGGAATTTTTCAGGTTCTTGGCTGAAAACTTCCCACACCTGAACAGGAACAGTTTCAGGGGATCAGATGCAAGGATTGTTTCCAGCAGAGTAGGTCCAATCCTTGGAAGATTTCAGTTTTCTCTGACAGACACCTCTCATGAGTTCTTAGCTACTTCGTTCAGCATGAGGGACCATCTCATGACCATACCTAATGGTATGTGAAAAATAATCCAGAGATCCATTTGGGAATACACAGCGTACTAGAGGGGCATGTACAAAGTGCCTTTCCTTTACCCAACAAAGTCTGTGTCTCCTTTTTTCTTTCATAAAGAGGATGGTAAAAGGTTTGAGGCAGAAATGAAGGAAGAAACAGTTTTTCCGAGTATCAGGATCTTCAGCAAAGTACTGGGTGTGGCTCTTCCAAAGGTGGTACTTCAATGATGTGGTTTGCATAGCTGAAGGAGCTAATGTAAACAAATTCAGAGACTGATCTCCTTAGCAAAATCAGCCATTCCTGAGCACAGAATGCTCTTGCTAATAATTTGGGTAAAGTGTGTGATTGTTGTAGTTCTTGTGTTAAACCCAACCTACTTTAAAAGTCTCCTTTTGGTTGTGCAGCGTAAACTCAGTGTTCAAGAGCCTGACAATGCCAGATCTGATGCAGCTGCTGGTTAAAGATCATTTGCTGTTTTACTCAGAAATTCTCCATTAAAAGCAAACAAAATAGAAGGGGAAAAAATATCCTCAAAAAAATCCATCAACTTGGGAGCAAATTCTCTCTTCATGTTACTAGGCATCAGAATTACTGCCCAATGAAGAATGCATTAGCAGTTTCCAGAAGACTGGCAGTTATGCTGAAATGTTTTGATAAAATAAACATATGCACATTTTTAGGTCTGTGAATTGAAATGTGTGGACTGAGTGTCGATAAGAAATGGTCATTGCTGAGGAGGTACAATGGCAACACATACTTTGTAAAAGGCTTGAATACAAATTGATAGTTTGGATTCTGTTCATCCACTGTCTCATGGTTAAGTGTGTGTGTGTGTGTGCTTTTCCTTAAAAAAACCAAGAAGGACACCAAGAAGTAATATATCTTGCATTTACAGGAAGAAGGAAGGGAGCAGGTGAGAGCACGTACATAGATACCCCATGCAGAGCTGCTGGCTCACGGTTCCGTCCTTACTCAGCATTTTAGCAGTTAACTCCTGCTTTTGAAAAAAATGACTTGTTTAAATCCATATTCCTAGACATGTCTAGTGGCTAACTCTGAGCTCCAGCTATTGCCACATTCTGCTCTTGTGTGCCAGATTATCTTTCCAGATAAGCATGAATAGAGTTCAAATGAATCTATCAATAATCAGTGGAAAGGATGTCATCATGTGAAGTCTGATACTGTAAAAAAATACACAAGTCCTTGAAAATGTGTTTGGAAAGGAACTGCTTTATTCTTAACATAGCTGCAGGTCTGGCACCAACAGCTCATGAAGAGGTGTGGGAATTAGCTGAATAGACTCCCTGCTGGCAAGGAGAGCTAGGATGCTGTATGCTACTGATAGCAGACTGACTCCTCATTTTTAAATTCCTTTGGTTAAAGGAAGGTAAATTATTTTTCTTTGCTGATAAAGCACATTGTGAGGCAAAGCCACATTGGAGAAAATAAAATAAGCATTTATTGGAAATAAAGTCTTTCAAGTCAAATGGAATATGGTGTCATGAGAGAGTCATGATTTAGTTTGTCATCACCTGTTAGATTTCTCACAAAAAATATGGCTAAGAGAAGATGATATATGAACAGGGACATGGGAAAAGGAAGAAATATCAGAAGATAAAATGCACATTTTTTAATTATTCAAATGCTAGTTCTCTGATTTGGTTCTGCTTATAATTAAGCTAAATTATTTTCAATGGAATTTTTCTTTGTAGCATTTGCTGCAGTGCAGGGTATGTGTGGTACTATGCTAAATATAAGGAAAGAACAATCAGAAGAAATCCCTTGTCTGTGAATGCCACAATCCTCATCAGGACTCCCATGACTATGACAGGCACTTTTCCCAAAATCTACTTTTCTCCAGCATCAGTTAAATGAAACTTATAAAGCTAGCTATAACGTGCCCTCTGGAGACTCCAAAACTTTTGACACTAGAGTGAAATTTAAAAAAAAGATCGAATTTGGTCTGGTACTGTGAAAGTACCTTGGAAAGTTGGAATATTCCTTAAAGATTAATGAACAAATTTGAGCTCCTAGAGCTCAACCAGGCAATATGCACAAGCCATACTAGCCAATTCTATGATTCTATGATTCTATATACAGAAGTCTAAGTGTTGTAGGAAGTCTAAGTGTTGTAGGAACAGAGCTGTAACGAGTATGACAGTGTCACCCTACCATGCAAGTAGGCTCTTGTACATTCACAAGATAAAGTAATTTGAGTTTTGACACTGCATACTGAGAGAGGAAAATAATAAAAGAAACAACAAAGTCTTCATTTGTCTTGATGCAGATGATTCAGAGGATGCTACTTGATTACATAAAATCTCAGAAATAAACTAGCTGTGCAAAAGAATGTCTGTATATTCTACAGTTAGTATGCCTGCTTCACAGTCACTGGAAAGCTGATCTCATCTCTATACACACACTCTAGAAACCTCCTGGATTGTTTGTGCTTTACAGAGTTGTCCCTCCAAAAGATAGCAGAGTGGTTGAAGTCACCCATGAGTACCATGGCTTGCGAATGTGAAGCTTCTCCTGTCTGTCTGTGGAGTGTCTCATCTGTAGGGTCCTCCTGGCCAGGCAGCCTGTGGCAGACCCCAATGTAATATCACCGTGCCTGCCTTCCCTTTAATCTTAATCCATAAATCCTCTGTTGGCTCCTCATACATCCCCAAGGCGAGCTCCGTGCACTCCAGCTGGTCTTCAACATAGAGGGCAACACCCCCACCTCACCTCCCCTGCCTGTACTTCCTAAAGAGTTTATAACTCTCACACTGATGCTCCAGTCATAGGACCCATCCCACCAGGCCTCAGTGATTCCAATAAGATCATAGCCCTGCAGGCACACATGCATCTCTTAAATCCTGTTTATTCCCCATGCTGCATGCATTTATACAAGAGGTGTTTAAGCTGGGCCTCCAGTGAAGTTATCTGACTAGCTGAAGGGGCTGGGATTTCATTATACTCCCCTGCTGACCTATGCCCCTTCTGCAGGCTCAGGGCATCTGATGCCAGCATCACATTGCAATTGATCAGTGTGGGATCAATTGAGGTTCCCTACCCCCAACCACATCAGTTTAAAGCCCTCTTCACCAGCTTGGCTGACGATGCTCTTACCCTCTTCTGACAGGTGGATCCCATCAGCCCCCAGCAGTCCAGCTTTGTCAAAGTTGGTCCCTTGATCCAGATAGCCAAAACCCTGGCTGTAGCACCAGTCACATAGCCAGCTGCTGATTAGTTGGATCTGGTTGGCCCTATCTATCCCTTTTGGTCTGACTGGTAGGATTGATGAAAATACTCCTTGTGCTCCAGAGTTCTTAACTGCTGCTCCCAGAGCCCAGCAATCCCTTTTAATATTCTTAATACTGCTGGTGGCTGCATCTGTGATACCCACATGAAACACCAAAAATGGGTAGTGGTCAGTTGGGTGAACAAGACCAAGAAGCCTCTCAGTGACATCCCTGATGTGAGTGCCTCTCAATGCACTGCTTCTTCTCTTGGATATTGCTTTTTATATGCACAATCTGTTGGTGGCATCTAATGTCTCTACACCTACTGCCCATCATTTTTCACCATACTGCCATACATAACATTCCTCATTGGAATGACTCGAGTGCTCACATGGCTCTTCCCATGTTCTGGTTGAAAAAGACTCTTATTTGCAGGGTTGTGTTGTTTTACAGCCTGATCCATGGTCATATAAGCACCAGTGCAGACGGAGGAAAGCAAGTAAGTATGTGTGGCTGGGAATGGATTGAGTAAGTGTGGGCACTTCTTTCAGTATCCCTTCTATTTTAAATCATGGCTATAAAGCTGTGTCCTAATCAATATGGATACAACAGTAGTGAAGTAATGAGTGTCACACTCCAAGGCAATTAGTACAACAGGAAATCATCCATAGGCAGAAACAAGATTATGGATAGAGAATAAAAGGATAAAAAAAACCCAAAACAAAACAAAAGAACACCTGTGTTAATAACTCTGTATGAAGGGAGATATATTACCTAATGATTTAATCGTTATTTACTGAATTTCCAAATTAGGCATGTACTCCAAGTAAGCATAGCAAGCTAAGTAACTTCTCTTAGCCTTAGTTCTTTCAAGCACTGTTCCCCCATGTTATGCTTAAGAGAGGATGCATCCATTCATGTCCTTTCATTTCATGTCCTTCCACTCATGTCCTTTGCCAAACACCCCTTAGGCACAGTGTAGATCAACTGGCTTTTATGCATATTTTCTCTTAAGAAAACTAAAGGATTAAACAAAATACGTGTTTTGACAAGATGCCTTCTTTGATCATAAATGTTAAGATCAGGAAGTGTGAGTGATTTTATTTTCACTTCCTGAAAAACAGTCTGTAGAACCCTGTCCACTAACTTCATTAAGACAGTAGTTTCCCTTTCAACTGCAGTCTGTATTTTAGGAAAATCCCTTATCTTGATTTTACAGACCACTTAGTGTCTGTAGACAAGTTCATAGTATCACTTTGAGGTCTAATAATAAATCAGGGAAGGATGATTTTCTGATGTTTCAGTGTACATGTCATGCTGACACAAGGCTTCCCTGTGTCCTCAACAGTTAGCTAGGTTCTTTTAGAAGGAGAATAAGCTCAGTGGTAAATTCATACATCTTAAGTGCAGTAGCGTATCTCATTGCAGGAACACACAAAAATGAGTACTTTTTTCAGTGATCATGCCCAACCTCCCATTTCTAGCTAAGTTGCTGTTTCAAAGAATATCTGCTCCCTTCTTGATTGAAATTACTGCTGCTTATTTTCTGTCTGCTGGCCTGATTTTTTTTCAGACCTAGGTAGCTCAAGCAGTTGTCTCCAAGCTCCTGCTACCTTTGCAAATCCATGTCCCACATGGTGTACTTGGGCAGTGACTTCTGCTGTGCCCAGCCATCTTCCTCTGCAAAGGAATGTAATTGCTCTTCTATTTAGCCAGAGTGAAGGGTGGCCATCAGGCTTAGTGTTCCATGACTCATCAGCCTGTGACAGATCAAAGACACGTGTAGAGAGACATTGTCAACCAGGTGCCTTGAGTTGCCAAAGAGTGGGTGTGAGTCCACCTGTGCCTGATTAGGACAGGCCCCTATTGGGCATGAGCAAGATCAGGGGGCCAATAAAGGTGGGACACACACCCACAGAAGGCACCCTCAGCTCACTCTGGTGTGAGGCATGGAGAGGCCAGCAGCTCGTCGAGCCTCTGGAGCAAGAAAGGCTCTTCCTGCTACACTTCTACCCTGGAAGCGCTGTGTGGTGGCTGGAGTCCTGGAAGAGACCAGCAGCTCGTCGAGCTTCAGGAGCAAGAATGACTCCTCCCGCAACAGACACGTGTGATGTTTTGTGCTTCCCATGGTCTGACAGCCTTTGGATATATAAAAACAGTGAAATGAGACATAGGTTTTGGTATGGTTGTAGAATACTGTCTATTCATACAGATATTCCCAGCTGTATGAGAGATCTGTTATGCATGCACTCTACTCACACAACACAAAGAATGCATAAACCAGAGCTGATATTATTACCATGCCCATTAAATTGTCATTGCATTAATTCTGCCAGCTTTCTCCAGCTGCAGTAAATAATTCTGGCTAACTGCCTGGAAAAAGACCTAGGAAAGGATCAAATATGCAAAGATTTAGGGGCACAGCTCTGCAACTCCTGAGTGGTAGGATATAAATGTGCTTCTTGGCTCTTCTTCTTTACGTATCTTATACAAAGAGAACTGGAAGGCAGCATTATCAGGATTAGGCCTGTGGGAAAACTAGTATAGGAATTGCTAGTACAGAAATAGCTCCTTGGATGCTGAAGGGAGATTTTCACCTCTGCTATGAATCAGATAATTTGCCTTCTTACCTGTTCAAAATTTTTTTCAAGTTTGTCTTAGTTGTGTCAGTCTGCCCTCTCTTCTGTTGCTTGCCTTTTGTACTTGCTCATAGCAGAACTGTGTCAGTTTTTACAACAGCTTCCACTATGCTGGAGGACTTGAAATAGCTGCTACGACAGATCATTATCCTGGGCAGCAGTAACACAAAAACATGAAAACACGTTAGTTAGCTGAAAATGTTGTGAAAATCAGGTCAGCAAAATGTATTTCTCTTCCTTGTTGTGGTAGATCTAGGAACTCTGAACAGAAAGGTGTTGACTACAGTAGAGAAGTTGTAGAAATACGAGAACCATGCAGAGCTACAGAAAAATTTCACACCACAAGTAGGCGGAGGATTATCCTTCTATCTCACCAATGAGAGTGAGTTTCCAGTCAAACAGCTTCTCTGCTGACGTGCTGGGGCAAATGACTCAGCTCTGCAGCACAGAAGAATGTCCCCAGTGCTGCTTTCCTGGAAGCACCTTCACCTGGAAGTTTCTCATTCAGGAATTAATTTGCTTATGAAAACTCATCAGTGTGCAGAGCCTGGGATGGCACAGCTGCAGGCAGATTGTACTTGCAGTGATGAGGATGAACAGCTGTAAGCAAGCCTAATGAAGATCTCTGATTAATTTTCCAGCGTAACTACACCAGTAATTGTCAGAATCTACGAAGTAAATAAAGGTTAGTTGTTCTCTCAGTCCTGAGAGTCGCACAAGTTGAATGAAATGCGTGAAGTGTGTTAAAGGAGGCAGTGGTTCCTATTCACTGGTGAATTGTAACAAATGAAATCTTTCAGAAATAGCATAAGACAGGTCTGGCAGCAGCTATCTGAGCTGTAATTTTAATACTGGGAGAATCATCAGGAAAAGGAAGCAAAGCGTAGCAGAACTCATAGCATGGTTATTCCCATGAACTTGGCTGGAGCTTCAGCTACCATCACAAGTTAGACCCTGAGCATCTGAATCTCCTGAACCAGACAAGTTATTACTTGAAGTCACCATTCTGGGGAAAGATACAGGCATATTTCTGACAGAATTGTTTTATGAGCTGCTTTTTTTTTCTTCCAAGACATCAGCCTTATCAATAGCACTAAATCCTTAGCTGCTTAAGCAAGTTTTGACTGATTCTGTTCCTAGAAGTCTTCTGATTGCATATGCCAGCGGACTAGGAAAAAAAAAACAAAGGTCCCAACCCAACAGGTACCTACTATCAGAAGCTCAGCTGGAAAGCATTATGTAGGAGAAGCAGTCTATTAGCCTGCTCTGATCTAGCAAACCTTTGAACTTCTCTGCCTGGATTCATTCAAACTCTTATGTTTGTATAGAAAAACAGGTCTGATCCTATGTATCCTTAGGATGCTGCTTTACTTCCCAGGACTGGCTCTCTTACTGTAATACTTTCAACAGTTTCAACAGTTTCAGAGTGAAGCACAAACCCAGTATGGTTGGCTTGCTGTTTGACTGCAAAGGCACATTCCTCCTTCCTGACTCTGACACATACCTCAGGGAGTAAAGCACATTGTAAAATATCACCATGAATTGATTAAGTAAATTCAAAAGGATTTTCAACTGGTATTGCATGAGAAAGATTTCAGCTTGTCCTTTTGAAATATCCTGGCACTGTTCAGATACAAGAATTATGTACTAGGGAGACTTCAAAATAGGATGAAAGTAAGAAATCCTATGAGAAAAAGTTCTATTTGTTTCTTACATTTTCTCCACCCTCCCCTCACTCTAGACTGTTTCATATGGTTATGGAACATCTTTTCCAAACCCTTTCAATCTAAAATATCATCAGATGGAGCAAAAGGAAAACTGAACTTGCCCCAGGAGCGTTCCCACATTGGAATGTTTTAGATGCTCCAGCCCCAGAGCTTTGGGTACAAGTAGCAAGATGTCCATGCTGTTTGTGGAGGGGTGGATCAGAGAGTGTCTCATGCCTTGGGCACTGTGGGGAGCTATCTGGCAGAGCAGAATTCATCCTGTAATATGATGATGTGGGGACTTCTGTGGCAATACCAGCTCAAAGACTTCTTTCTTGTTCTCTGTCCCTCCTTGCTCATTTCCATGCCACAGGGCACCATACTTGTGGCTGGATGAACACAATTCCCTACAAAGTGCACCAAAGACCAGACCACTTAGAGGCAGGATGAGTTTGTCCTTTAAAGCCAGAGAATCCCAACGCTGATCTGATTTACAGCACAACCCCACAAGCATTGCATGCAGGTGTCTGGCCTCACCCATAGGTTCCCAGTGTGCTGAAGAAGATTCCTCAGCCCGAGCCTCCAGACATGCTGTGCAAGGCTCTGCTCTGGCTTCAGCTCTGCCAAATCATAACCCTTGAAACCAAACGATGACCTCTGGCACGATGCTTGCTCTGAGGGATTGCTGAGAACTGAAGGGCTCACAGGCAAGACCAGGAGAGGAGCATCCAGGTATGGAGTGTGTTTGGCCTTGGCTGCATCCAGTGCTGTCAAGGGCAAGGGGAAGTGTAGTATAAGAAAATGTAGTGTCTGTGATTGAGAGCAACTGATGATGCATAAGGGAATTTTAGATGCAGGTAGATTCATTTGTTGTTTAGATGCATTTGTTGTCTGTGCTCCACCAAGGTACTTATTGTGGCACCTTTTCTATTGTGGTAACACTGTCACAACACTGAAACCAGTAACAGTACTTTGAGAAGAGTAGAATGTATTTCCATCTTAGTTGGATTTAAACAGCTCTAGCTTTTTCTTGTCATACAGAAGAAGAGAGGACACAGTGCATTTCAAGAATTGCAAGATTAGATGAGATAAAATTATCTCAAATTTTGTAACACAAGATGGTTTTCTAACATTTTGCAAAGAAAAGAAGAGAAAAAAGTCTTTCTGTTACTCTAACAACTCAACTGTGAGTAAAAAGAATCACCTAAAAGCTTGTTTTTCTATGACATTTATAACAAAAAAGAAAATGAGAGAAACTGCATGCCAATTAATTTAAATTTCATTAGAGTAATGTTAAATTAATTTAAAGAATAATATGTTAAATAATATGGTAAATAATTTCATAAAACATAGAAATAGTACAACTCTGTGCAGCAACTTGTAAAGACCTGAATTCCTCCCAAAGACTTTCAGATTTTAAGTGTTAAATACCACCACAATTATGAAATATTGCTCAAAAAAAACCCCAAACCAACAGGGAAACAAACTATAGCATAAATGTAACATTTGAGACTTAAAATTTATGCTGGAAGAAATGGAACTGGGAAAAAACACACAAGCATAAGACTCATGTACCAAAATGTTGAAAGGGCATCCCTGCTAAATGCCTCATGGAAAGTGCAAAGCAAACTGGAATAGCTCCAAAATATGTAGGTGGGATTGCTCTTCACAATGCTGGGATTTACTCCATTATTGTCCAAATGACTCAGCTGAAATGGGCCACAATATGCTAGACAGATTTTATTGTTAATACACTTTGCCCTGGCCTTTCCTCTCTGTGGATACATGGCCTTAATTTACCTAAATTTCTGCAAATGGTGGGATCAGGTGGTTCTGCTAACAGCACTGAACTTTCCAAATTGAAACATGATGTAGACTCATCTGCATATTTAGGAAGGCAGTGTGTCATCACCTTGTAACAACATTTTTTTGGTTAATCTACTGCCAAGGAAAAGATACTGCCTTCCTTCCCTATTGTTGGACTGAGCTCTTTATCATCTATACATGACACTGCCTGTTGCTAAATGACCTTGAAACTGATGCCCAAACACAGAAAAACACCCATTTGAAGCCATGACACTTAATTAAACCAATCAATCAATGAATCCTGTTTGCCCCTGCTGTGGCAGAGCAAATAAACCTTTTTTCATTTAAAGATGGATTAGGGTTGAAATGTGTTTTGTCCAGATAAAACTACAAGCTTTTCACATCTATATCTGGCATCAGCATCTGGCAGGCTGGTGTCCCCTGATGCTGTAGTCCACCACTCTTTTTGACAGAAAACAGGCTGTTCTTTCTGCCTTTTTTTTTCTAGAATATTGTTTGCCTTAAATATTGGATCAGGATTTGTTCAGTCAATTCACAGGAGTTCCTGTAATCTCAAATGGAGATTAAAATCCACCCCAACATATGGGATTGCAGTATTTTGTTTTTAGAGCAGCCAATACCAGCTGTTTCAGAAGAAGGTTAAGGAATATGCTTAGAGGACAAATATGAAATAATCTTAAGGGCCTGAGCTCTGAAGCATAGGAGTTTATATCTCTAGCAATTCTTCAGTCCTGTCTGAAAAATGTCAAATATTCTCATTACCCACTTACCTATACAGTAATGTTTTGGATCCTAAACTCAGTAATAACATTAACAAGGAATCTGTAGGTTAGCAAAAGGTGTCACCCTCCTCTGCTCTTCCAAACCTATTTGCAATCAGCTTGCCTTCAATTCAATGGATTTTTCCCTTATTCTCCTGTCATACCAAGTTATGTGCTGCAGCTCCTAAACACTTTCCAGCTTCCAGTTTTAGTTTGTTACTCCCTACAGTAAATGAGGTGCATGTGTGCTAATGTGCTGCTTCCTCCCTTGGCTCAGAGGGAAGGAAGTCCAGGCAAGTTGCTTTGGTCAGGTACCATGCAGGTCAGAGCATCCATTTCCCCTAAGTCTAGGCACAGCTCTGGTGCTTTTTCTCTATATTCTGGTTAGATAAAATTCTCTTTGTAATATCGTACTATTACATATATTCCCTCCCACTTTTTTTGTTTCCATTTTAACCAACTAATTAATTCTCATATAGATACCTTACTATGCTCTTACAGATGAAGTAAAACATACTGTTGGTTTTTATTAAGTCTCCTTATGCACTCTGGATATCCTGTAATGCCAGAACAGCTGCTTTTTTATGTTGGATGAGGGCCATTGATCCTAAAAACTAAGTAAGCACCTGATTTCTTTAAAAAATCAGTGGTATTTAAGGACACAAGTAGCTCCTGAAGTACTTGACCACTTATATAAATGAAAGCCAGAGCACCTTGTCTGGTTTCCAATCAAAGTGTCCTGAAACTTGCTTCTTGGATTATGGATTCACAAGACCAAACAAGACAACCTCTGTGCTTCAGGAGGGTTTCTGTTCCTGGCAGGGATAAAGAAGGGGCCCTCCCTGGAACAAGCAGCCAGGAGACAGGACACAACAGTGAAGAGGGAAAGAAACCTTTAAACTGAACTCCACTAGTGCTACCAAACCAAAGTATATTGTTTATTGAAATAACTTTCTTCAGAATTGTGTTAGAAAAATGTCTCAGCCCTATGCAAAAATGCAATTAGCATATGGGATGGATGTTTCTGAGTGGAGACAAGGGAGAACTTGTGCTGTTCAGTGAACTTATTTTCCTTCATCTTCATACCTCTGTAATCACTAGTATACAGAAGAGATGATTAATACCGATGGCAGCACCTTTCAGTATAAAAGTATGCTGTATACAAGACAGTGAAGACCAATTCCTTAACATTCTCCTACTATTTTTAACATTTCAGTCTTTTGAAGCACTTCTAAAATGTTTAAAAATTTATAAAAACATATTACATAACTATCAATACATTTAATATTCAACCCATTGTTAAGGGTAAGCATTTCAGTTTCTGAGCATTCAGTGCTATAAATGTATGTGCTACCATTTGAAGTAAAATAGAAATATCTTATGTAGAGGATTTTCCTTGGAGACCCCCTAATCAGGGTGCTTTATTTCAAAGCATTAGTCATTCATAAATTAAAAACAGGCTTCCCTACTGGGTAGCTGCTCTTAGCAAGGCTACTCCCTCTTCTGAACACAGTCACATGTGTGAGGAGCCACCCGAGGGATGGAGCAGTGCCCAGAGGGCACACAAGGCACCGAGGGCCACTCTGACTTGCTGTGGCAGGTCTGCTTTCCCAAGGACTGGTTTCTGGAAAAATGAAAGGAAGGGTAATTTAATAACATGCTTTATAGGTTAACTGCAAACCTGTCCCAAATGTGGACATAGCTGGGTGGGCTGTTTTATACATATAAAGAAATATCTTGTGGGAAGGCAAGTTTGTTCACGCTGTTTGATTAAATTGGATTTTTACAGACCTAGACTGATTTGAAAAGTCCACAAATAATATACTTCCATGGGAATGTTTTCTCCATGTTAAGGACAATGAACCAGCAGGATACCCTCCCACTCAATTGAGGGTCAAACCTAATATCTGCAGGCTTCATAGTCCAGTAGGGAGGCAAATTTGCGTGGACAGTTGTCTGATGTTGACACTAGTAAACTAAACAGCATCAGGGAGCCTTTCTGGGGAGACTGTATAAGCCATTTATACCAGCACAGTGGTATCTGGACTGGTCTTGGCCTAAGGCAAACATGGTCTCTCAAACATGGTCAGGTATAATTTGGGAATAAACATGTGCCAGGCCCCCTTCCCACTGGGCAGCCTAGGAGAAGCTACACTGCTTTGGAGGCTGAGGCTACAACAGTAAGGGTGTGGAGTGTTCTCTGTCAGAGAATGGTTTGAGACAATTTTAATTTACTTTAATAAGTTAATATTAATTCATATACATGTGGAGCTGTGGAATGTGGGTGAATCCTTGGAGGGGACAGGGCATGCAGCTGCCTTGGTTCTTCTTCTGCCCCAGGGGATTCAGATTTCCTTGGGGTTCATTGATGCTTTGCTGCTGCACTGGAGCTTCTTGTCTCCTACTCCCAATCACCACTCCAGCTCCCAGTTACTTGAATGTGGCATGCTAGAAAAGGAGGTGGTGTGAGGAAGCAGGGTGACCATTGCAGCAGTCAAAGCAATATTTGAAGGCATCAGCATTGCCCTGCAGATCTGGGATGCTACAGGAGGCCCCTGCTGCAGATCAGCTTCTGGGTGGCGAAGGGAAACCATTCCAAAGGGAAGAGGGCTTCATGTGAAGACATGCTGTCCTGTCTTCCCTGCTGCTGGGGACAAGCTGTAAGCCAGAGGATGACTAATGACAGCCACTCATGAGGCATATTACTGTGTTACTGGCAGGCAATGTGATGCCTACATTTCACCTTTCACTCTGTATTGATAAACCCATCACAACTGACCTGCAGAGGCTGACAGGGCAGGATAGATCACAGTGCCTATGGCTGCACAGCCTGCATAAGCACACAAGCTGCTTACCAGGGAAAACAAATTTACCTCCCTCAGCTGCACATTTACAGGAGCAGAGGCAGGTCTAAGGATTTTGCTCAGGACAAGCATCTCTTGTATAAACAAGCAGGCTTGCAAGCAGGCACTGGAGCCCTATGAGAAAACAAGATGATTGCAAAGATAAGGTACCAGCATGATCTTGAAAAGAGATGGGTTTGCTAAGAATGTGCAGCTTCATTAACAAGATTTTGTGGGTTAAAGCAAGTTTAAGCTGGTAGAAATAAACAAGGGGTGGGCTGTGATGCCCAGGCAAACACCTGAAATCATAGCGCTCCTAAGGCAAGATCTTGGAGCTGATGGAGCTCCTGTGGGGCAAAGCTGCCAAGCAGAAAGCTAAAACTGCTAAAATGCTTTAATGAAACCACAGAGGGGAGCAGGAGAAGGCAGATGTTTCTTGGGAAGGTGAACATCATGGGGTGGTGCTCACAGGACCTGACCACAGCACATCAGAGGGTGGTGGCAGTTCCTTCAGACATGAAGGCCTCACCTGAGACCCAGCCCTTGGCACCTTCCCCCAAAGAAGAGTATACAAAGGTGTTACAAAAAACACCTACCCAGAGAAATGGTGTTGGAGGCCTGGTTAGTGCCAGGGCAGGAGCCTGGCATGGCTGGGGGTGTTCCCACTGCCTCCAGATCCCACTCTTCATTAAGAACTTTTTACAAACTTGATTTTTTCTTAAGTGTAAAATTGACTTAAAGTGTGGGTCAAGGACGCACAAAGAGCAAATAAGTTCTAGGCAGAAATCCTGTGAGTTCCCGCTCAACCATACATTTCTAACCATTCCCCACTGTGGACAAAAAGAATGCCAGGAGGTGCAAGAAGATTTTCAAAGCTAATTATTTACTAGTTTATAGACTTTGAGTTTCTCCAGTCTGGCAGGTTTGATAAGGAAAGCTTCAGTGAAAGCAATTAGCACGACTTCTACGAGGTATTACTGAGTAATTGTGCCATTATTTATTTCCTTTAAAGTGACAGACTACTAGAGAGGGTTTTATGTTCTCTGTTTGTAGATTATTTGTGTCAGGGTGGATGCAGTCACCAGGAGGATGACAAGTAGGAGTGGGAACACTACAAAGACTTTTCCCTGTGACAGTACAAGGAGATGTGCTTCTCCCCATCTTGTCTACTGTCTGGTACATCTTCCCTTGCTTTCATTCTGTGATATTAATAATGGTGATAATCCTCAGAGCCATGTTGGTATTGGTAGTAGTCCTGGCTTGGGAAGACCCCAGGAGGAGGACAGGAGTGCCCTGGGTTAATGCCACGGCAAAGGGACAGACCATGAGGCAGATTTGTGCATCAGCCCTGATGGGCTGGGGGTGGTGTCCACATTGATCAATACTGAAGAAGATAGTGGAAGAAGTAGCAAAGGTTGTGTTTCCCTCTGCTTGCAAGCAGGTTTCCTTTTCCAGTTTTTATTGCTTCCTGCCAGGCATGAAATTGAACCCCTTTGTATGCTAGAGTAATTCAGTCTACCTCAACCATTTCCCATCCACTCTGAAAATGAAACATGAGAACTACTAAAAATAATCAGTAACAAGGCAAGAAATAAACAACCTACCATTTTTTCCAGGCAGAGATACTTTCTGACTTGGTCATTAGCAAGTAATTATCCTTGCTGGAACTGGTTAAGAGGTTAACATATCTGGAGGAGCTGATATCAGCCCAGGAGCTGACTCTGTCTTGGGGAAAATGGTGTACTGTGATACTTTATGAGGCCCTTTCTAGGTATGATATTAAGCATAATGTTATAGAAACTATTTAAGAAGCTTCCCCTTTCAGCAGGCAATGATTGATAATATGGCATTTTTTCTGGAACTCCTGAATGTTTGGACATATCAGAACTTTTCAAGGCCAGCATTGAATTGCTACAACTCTTGGGAGCATTGCAAGACAAAGATCATCTATCAGAGGATGAATGGGAAATGTGCTTTCTAAAATGCTGAATTCTAAACATATACTTAAAATCTGTGAGTAGCAGTAAAGCCAGAAAATGAAGTGGAAAGGAAAATTTTACTCACAAAATACTGTTCAGCTTGACATTTGGAAAAAGTGGTGCACCTGAGGATGAGCAAAATTGTCCGAAACAAACAGGTTATTCCTTTGAAAGAATTCTTAAAGTCTTTCATAATGGGAAAAAGAAAACACTGTAGGCATTATAAGGATGGGATACAAGGACAAAAATAAAAATTAAGGCCTCTCAGGGCCTGTTAAAGTGACACAAATCTGCACCAGTGAAACCAAGGTTGCCAGAGGCAGCACTGACCTTGCATTCAATTTCAGGACATCTACTTAGGAGTTTAATTCCAGAGTTTTCCCAACCTCGAATGGCCTGAGTGGCAAAAAAAACCCCTTTCTTCACTTCTCCTGTGTGTGGCTGCACTTCAGCTGGGTTAATCCTTTGTAGCTGCCCAGGCAGAAAGCCAGACCCTTTGGGTGGCTGGTTTTGGTCAGACCAGGAGGAGTTCTGGCATCCTCACAAACAGGACATCCTTGGGCAGAGGAAAGCTCTGAAAATACCAAAGTGCCCAGTGCTAGTCTCCCACATGGGCTTTGTAATAATCAAGATAAGGAGCACCCAGTGAGGAGGCAGAACATAGCCATGGGAATGCAAGAGCCAGGCCATGGGGAGGGAGAAGCAATGTGGCTCAGCTCAGCTCTCTTCCCCTGTGACAGATATCTCATATATCTGTTTTACATATCTCATATAGGAGCAGAAAGCAGGAATTGTTGATGCATGTGCACAGTAAAACCAGTGCAGAGATTAAAAATTCGTTTGCCCCAGAGTCCTGCTATTCTGTGTCATCCCTGTGTCCTCCTTCCCTTATGCTGACTAATCCTCTAATCCTCTGCAGTTTGAGTCCTCCTCTTTGAAATTTTTTTTCTTCTTGAATATAGTTGGAACCCTTATGATTCCTTCGCTTTATTATTATTATATTTCTCTTCAAACAAATGCTTTCTGATAGAGCCAGTCTTTGGCACAGCACATTCCCTTCCCCTGACAGATTCTGTCTCCCTATAGGATCAACCTCTTATTTGTGCATATCTGCTCAGGTATTGGAGCCCACATGAAATCTAATGCAGTTAAAAACTTTGTGTCCATCTCATTCATGCCTGCCTATCAAGAAAATACCATTGTACATCAGCAAAATTCACATACCTTACCAAATCACTTAACTTCTTTTCTGAATGTTATCTTCAGGTTTTTTTTCCCAAATGTGTAGAGGGCACCATCAATAAGATAGGATAAATACAGAATATTTGATGTCTGGCCTTTCAAGGTAATAGTAATGTCATCCTTAAAAGCTATAGTTCTTCCTGAGAAGACTGTATTTAAAAGTATCCCAACCTGAGATAATTCTTTCTACTCTATTCTGTTGTGTGTCATAGAAAATGTCAAAAAAATCTGAGCAGGCATGTCAAATGTAGAAGATTCAGAAAAGATTGAGCAAAAAAACCATTATCTATCTCAGCTGCCACAGAGCTGCTAGTCTGCTGCTGTTTATGGGGGTTCATCTGGGATTAACATGTCTTCAAGTCTTTTGCTTAACTTTAGTGGTGCCAGGAGAGTGACTGTAGCTCAGACAGGGATGCTGGTCAGTGCTGGCTGATACCCAAACCCAGCCTGGAGCAGGCAGGCTTCTGGGCCTGGGGCCAGGGCTGGGGCTGTGCAGCAGGAAGGAGCTGTTTTTTCCTGCTCATTTTGCAGACTGTTGTTCTGCTCAAAATGTGAAGGCTGAAAAGAGATTGGGAAAACAAAAGTCTGATTGGGAAGCTTCAACTGCCTTCATGTTCTTGTTGTTTATGAAGGAATAAGCATGCCCTTGTCAAGCAACTGACCTGGAGATTTATGTTTGGACTGTCAGGACTGTCTGTCACCAGCCAAGGTCTGAGTATTATTTCTTAATTGAGAGCAAAAGCCTGTCCTGCTGCAGGGAGGGCTGGCAGTCCCTCCTGCCTCCTGCAGCAGCACTAAATCTGCCCATCAGGCAGATGAGGCTGTGCGGGGTTTGGGGAGGTAAGGTCTGCAGGCTCAGACCTCGGTGAAAACTGGGCTGCCAAAATCTGGCTCTAATTAGACAGCCCAACCCATCCTGGAAAGACTTACACCAAAAAAGTCTTGAAATAATCACAAGGGAAATGAGAGGAACTAAGACCTTCCTTCCCACCCAGGCCAGGCACTCCCTGGATCTTTTCCCTGCAGCTTGCTGGACAGGCCAGTGTCCCTGGGGAAGGTCCAGGGCTGGCGGGAGGAGGGATGGCATCAATGTACTCCTCACTGCCCTCAGCTCCTCCTGGGAGTGTGGAAATATAGGATCAAGTTGAGAGATTGCAGCAGCAGGAGAGGGAGGAGCAGATGAATTCCTCTGTCCTTAGTGACATTTCACTTATTTGTTCCAGCTGCAAATCTTATCTGGAGTCTCCAGAGACTTTCATGTGGCTTTCTTCATTTGCATTTCAGAAGGCATTCAATTAGCAGAAGCACCATGTGCTGAAATGCCTGCTGTATGACAAGGCGGGGCGGAAAAGATTAGGAATATATAGAATTTTGGATTACATTATTTCCTAGGGAAAAGTTTCCAGCTAGCTCCCTCCTTATTGGTGGATTTAGATGCAAAGAAACCACTCTCCTTGTTTTTATCAGAAAGGCGAGGCTGTTGGTTTTGATTTTTTAACCTGTGGTTTGTAACGTGTCAGTTCCTGGTGAGACTTAGTCTGAACCCAGTGTTGGTTTGGTATCTTTGCTGAACATCACAAAAGGGTAATAAGGAATGTACCATACATTCTGCATCCTGTCTGTCTTCCTTGGATGACCCCAAAATTATTTTGCTTTCCACATTCCTCTATTACATGCCTTTTCTTTAATGTTGTTTTTTTCTGGTATGCACTAATGTACTCCTGTCTATGGCAGCTACAGAGGAGCAAGTGTGCCTCCATGCACACTGAGAGTGGTCATCAGTCTGCAGGTAGGATCCTGGGCTGGGGAAATGATGCCCTTGGGAGCTGTGTTCTTAAATCCCTTAGTTTCACCTGAAAAAAATTCCCAACCTTTAATTTGTGGAATTGTTTAGACCAGTGACAGCAGGACACAAACAGGAAACTTGTGAAAACTCAGCAGAGATATCGCAAGATTTGGTAGCCAGTAGGTTTTCCCCTTTCTCCAGGCTTACTTCTTGATGTTGCTGCCACCACCTCCCAATTGGTCAGCTTCACATATAGTCACCCCTCATCCTGGGTGGTGAGAGCAGTCAGCAGGACGTTACCTTTACCTTTTGCACAACTTGAGCTGCTTCAGGCTCTAGAGGAAGCATGTAAAGCCTGTTTAGCCTGTATGGAGAAGCTGATGTTGCCTCAGGGCAGGGAAGGGACATAGAAACCATCAAGTGATCTGGCCAGCCATGGGAAGAGCCATGGAAAGAAAGAGGCGAGCAGGCTTCCCCCCAGTCTTTGGGCATCTGCAGTTGCTCTGAGGCTGCAGCCGCTTATTGCAGAGCTGTCATCTCCTGTGAGAAACTGTGGGTGGTGTAGGCCACATGAAATACATACAGTCCAGACTGTAAAACTGGCTTGAGTGAAAACAGATTCGGGCACTTCTTTGGGCCTGACATCAGCTCCAGGATGCTGCAGCTCCTCTGGGCCTCAACAGAGCAACCCGCTTCCTTCCGCAGCTCCCCGATTTTGTTCATTCGGTGTCCGGGTGAGGAACAGCAAGCAGGAGCAGCAGCAGCTGGGTCGGAGTGCAGTGACCTCCAGCCGGGCAGTGGCAGCTGGGGCAGGAATGGAAACCTTCAGCTGACACCGCTCCCCATGGAGTGCCGCCCTGTCTGCCACTTTTTTGGTTGGTGCCCAAGGAAGGCGTGACCTCCCCTCAGCTGTTGGCCATGGCTGCAATGCCAGGGATGCCCTCAGATCTGCTGTCAGATCAGGGCAGGCGCTGTGGGGACTCGCTAATCCCCTGCAGGAAAGTTCCTGCGGCTTATTTTGAAAACCCAGTTTAAACTGGTTAATCCGAGCGGGTCGGTCTGTCTGGCGGGGCACTGACACATGCGCTGCGGTGGGTGAAGGTCGGATGTTGCTCTGGGGTAGTGACGAGGAGCGGCTGGTTCTGCCTCTCCCCAGCTAGACCTCCTCTGCCTGGAGTCCTGAAGGCCTTTCCTCCAGATCCTGTACAGTTCTGGGCCCTTTCCCATGCAGTTTTTAGTGCTTTTTGTCCTTCTTCAATTTAAAAAAGGACATATGTTTTTTTTCCCTGGTGAGATTAGTAAAAGCCAGGAGGCTATTTTTTTTATCTTAAATTTCCCCTTTACACTTCATTATACACCTGGGTAACAATGTAAATTATCCTAAAGAAGCAGCTGGGATGAAACGGTGGTTGTTTGCAAGTTCAGCAGCACAGCTAACAGATGCCATTTTAGCCATGACCTCTGCTTCTGTGTAGCCTGGCTTATCTTGCTCAGGAGAAATTTCAGGAAGTCGTGCAGAGAGAAAGGGTGCAGCTTGGCTTTTCATTGTTTTCACTGCTCCTGCTCATATGCCACGCAGGAAAACAAGGGGAAAATATCTGTTTGCCGGGACTAACTCCCATGTTTCTCTTGAACCTGGAGTTCAATCAAGCACTGATAAAATGGAAACTGAAGGAATGCAGAAGACACTGAGGGAAAGATGGTGCTTGGTGCAGTGCATGTGCTTCACACTAAGCCAAAGTTTCTCTGCTTCTGCTACCTCATTAGCTTTTAAGTAATTTTACTTGCATCTATACATAATATCTTCCCATGGTAAACAATGTCAGCCTTGAATCTGCAACTCTTTCTTTTTTGAGGAAGATTCTGCTGAAACTGGACTTATTTTCATATAGACCTAATTAAACTTTGAAATACTTTTTTGTTTGTTTGTTTGTTTGTTTTCCCAGTCATATAATGTTAATTATCCTACATTCATGGAACATATCTTATGTCAGCTGGAAGCCAAACTGCTTTGCGAGTTGTTTGGATGGTGCTGCTAAATTAACTCCAATTTTTCCTCTTCCTTCAGTTTAAGTTGCTTTCCCCAAGCTGTGACTCCTCCCTCCTAAGTCCATCTGTAACTCTTCCCTTCCAACCTAACTCCTCTGATAATATTAATGCTTTTAGAGGAATCATTAGACCTCCCCTAGACCAGGTCCTGCATGTATACTCATCCTAATTGCCAATTTCTGACAGTCACCCCACTTTTTATATGCAAGTGGCATACTCCCTTCTGTGAGCATCGTGATGGGCTCAGCAACCTCTGGCAGTGATGTTGAGGAAAGAGCTAGAGGCAAGCCTTCCTTCAACAGCAAGACGTGCTAAAGCCTCTGTCAGGGCTGCCTGGGTTTTATGTGCAGTGATGCACAGTCTCTGTACACATACAATTGTACTCAGAAATGCCTTGGTCAAGGCCAAACATTGCTTTGCTGAAGATCTTGATTCAAAAATTAAAATGGGGGTAGCTCGCCATGTATTAACAATACATTCCTACCTGGTAATATTTCTCTATCTGAATAGCTTCAACTTCCAAGTATATGGAGGGCTTTGCTGTCAGATTAATAAACCTCTGAAGTTTAAGTTATCTCTCTTCCCTTTCACAGGCAGCATTTACAGCTGACTCACCTGCTTCTCACTCGCTTGATGCAACAGTGCATTGCTTTCAGGACAGTCCTGAGTACAGCCAATAAAGGCATGAAATTTGGGAAGCTGAAGGCAAAACTATGGAAGCAGATGGTGTCCTAAGCAGAACTGCCTTCCTATTAATAAATGAGGATTAATAATTAATACTCCCTGCTGTGTTCAGGGAGTATTAGGCACATCAGCATGTTCCCTGTAAGGGACCAGAGTTCTCCAGTGCAGTCTGTGCATTTTAGGTAGTCTTAAGTGGTCACACAGACATGGACTTCACTGCATGTGTCCTCCAACTCTGATACACCTGGGGTGCTTTGGAACTCCAGTGAAACTTCTGAGTGGGTTGTTCAGACTATGCACAGTAAGTAAGTGCCATCATGGGATCAGGATACACCAAATTTACTGTGTATACAAAGTCATGATGCAGGTTTCTTGAACAAAGTATGTCAATCTACTGTGGGATTCCACTTCAGTTCCCACGTTTGTGCTTTCCAATGTATTTTGTCACCGGTAATTATGGGGCCTTCAAGTGGGCTGAACGAGCTCAGTGACTCAGTACACAAGCACTAGTACTTGTGAGAGGTGATGGGAGCAGGCAGGACTGCTCCTTTTGACAATAGCACATGCTTAGATTGATATAAACCAACCATGACACTGTTTTCTCTGTGATTTGTCTGGGATTTTAGAGTATCACGCTTTGATGAAGGTGCTGAAGACCTGAGACCAATGGAGAGATTCCTCTGATTCTGCCTGGTAAAGAGAACATAACTGGGATACTGAGACAGCTGAACTGGTTGTTCTGATGGAGATGGCCACAGGGTGGATTAATCCTTGCATAGTACAAGAAATAATGAGGACCACCAAGACCACATGGCTGGGGGTATGCACCTGGTTTGAGTACTGCATTTTCTTATGTTCTGCTAGTTAAAATTACTGACCAGTTCTAAGAAAAGGATCATGTTGATCTTTCACAGCTGTAGCATACCAAGTATTTTTTTTAGTGACATGCGTCCTCCTTAACTCAGGCAGCGAAGTCCTGGGTGTTGGTGCTTGAGTCCTATTGATTCTCTGTCCCTTCCTTCTGTGATGAGCCACAAATCTTTACAGGATTATGATATACTGGAGTATATCAGTGCCTCTGGATGGGCCTGTGCTTGACTTTGGCTGGCTTTGGGGGCTTGGAGGTATCACTGGGTTTCTCATCTATCCACCACAATCTGAACAATTAATGTTGGTCTGGACTGTACAGGGGCTCTGGTCTACTCTGCCTTCATAAATACTCCTTCCTTGACTTTTTGGAATGATGAGCCTGTAAAGTTTCCCTTCACTTCCTGTTGTGTTCAATAAATTCCTTTGCTTAAAAAGTCTTTTGTTGATACTAACCATCTGCCATCTGGGGAAAGAAGAGAATACAAAGGAAAGAAAAGTTGAGTGCTGGATTGTGGATCAAAAGCCTCATCTGTATAATCCTTATGTAGAAACAAGCTGAAAAATGAGGAAATAGGAGTGAGAACTGGGAAAACTTCTGCTTTGGGCTGTTGTTCCCTGGCAGAGTGCCCAGCAGGCACTGCATCAGGCAGCTCAGACCAGGAGCTGTTTTCCACTGCTGTGTGCTACTTCATTTTCTGGCCTAGGATGACATCTGGCTGGCATGGTCTTTTTCACATGCTGGGAGGGATGCTCCTTTGATCTGGTTATTACAGTACTTGGCATTAAAATGTAATGAATCAGAATAAAAAGTAGCATGAGATTGCCTATAAAATAATGGGGCTTAGGTACAATTGAGCTTTGAGATAGTTTTGTTTGCCTTCTGGCTTAGAAACTTTCAATTATGTGATTAATGTATTTTCCTGCTTTTCATTATGACTGTGAGCACTCAAAAATCACTTTAAAAATGGGGGAAAAAACCCCACTGCAACAAAAGCAACAAAACAAATATAATATATTCTTACCTTTCTATTGAGAAGTCCAGAATAAATTTTTTGAGATTTCAGAATAATACCAGTTATCAGACACTCTCAATAAAGAAAGAAAAAACCAAGGTAATTGGCAATATTCTTGCTAAGAATGTAGAAAAGAGGTGGTGGAACAAGAAATTTTGAGAAATAGGAAAGACTTACTATCTTCAAGAGAGTTCTTCTGGGATAAATGGGATGTGATGGCATAGCACCCCCAGAACTGTCTCCAGATTTTGGGTACTTTCCCTGTGTCTGGAAAGATTTCCTCTACCAGCAGAGAAGAGGTCCTAGATAAACAGAATTCATGATCTGGAAATAGACACCACTGATCATTACACTGATCTACATCACCAAACCAGTGTCTGTGCTCCTGCATCCAAGTTGCATCAAAGCATAAGGAACTTATGCTTGGCTTCTTTCACATCATTGTGGATTTCAACAGCAGCTTTCCATAACAATGGGTTCTAATTTTTACTGATAAACTATTGATATCTTCCAATCTACCCTGCAAAACAGAACACATTTCACAACACCCAATGTTAACACACAACACGAAGCTGAGGTACTGGGTGCTGGTACAGTTGGTTAATTTACTGCCCAGGCTGCTGATGGGGTCTGATAGTCACATGTTGGTTCAACCTGACTTTTCCTGGCTGGAGAAATCTGCAGAAAGCCCAGCTACAAGTGTGAGGGTATAGACCAATGATGTGTCTTTCAGTCTCTGTACGTTTATTACTTCTCACCACAGTAGTAAAGCTTTCTGGGTTTAGCTGTCTGTAACTGGTCGGATGGACAAGCTTATGTGAAATATGTTCCTTCCAGCTATAGCAAGAGTATAATTCAGTACCAGTGACAAGTTAGCACTATAAATATATTAAAATTTGACCTCTGTGCACATGCCTAAGAGTTAAAAAAGTACTGTTAGAAGATTGGAATGGTTTCCTTTGAGAACAGAGCCACACAAATAGCAGCTGCTCTGATATCACGTATCAGTATCTCCTGGCTGGATATTTACTTAATTAGTGACTCATTTAGGAGGATAATTAAGCACTGGAGCAGGTTGCCCAAAACCACCGTGTACTCTTCACCACTGATGTTTATAAGACCAGACTGGATAAAGCCCTGACCCCAAGAAGCAGGAGGTTGGATAGGAGGACAAGGTCCCTCCAACATGGGTGTTCCTGAGATGCTGTGACCCTCAGGCATGGAGCTTGAGATTTTTCCCTGCCTTCTAAGTCTGTAAAATTTTATTCCAGCCTGTTCATCTCTCCATAATACTTCTAAAATGAAAAAAAAAACAAAAACCCATGCCACTCAAAAGCAGTGAAACATGCTGTGTTTGTGAGTTTTTCATGAATGCCAAGTACAGATATTAGTATTTCGCACTTCTACTTTGAAGGAGCCTGTGAATGTGGAGAAGGGACAAAAAGAGGAAGAAATATAAGTACGTGTTTTATCTGTTAAGATGACAGCTGGAAGTGTGGTCTCCCTGCTGGAACAGAAGCACAATCCAACAACAATTGACTGGCAAACCAGAATATTGCCTGACATGGTAGTTCTCAGATCTTGACAGGGAGAAATGACTCCTGTCCTTCAAACGCAGCAGGCAGAGTCATGCATTTGGTTTAAATACATGCAATGTAATTTTGTTTTACAAACTCACTTTTGGAGGCCTGTTGTCTAAGGCCTCTGAGAAGAGTATCAGGTTCTTTGGTATGAAACGCCTGGGACATATGTGTGTAGTGATGCTTTTATTATAATTTTGTGAGCTTCTCTTCTAACAACCCTGTCCACAATCCACTGTTGGCTTTGGACCTTTTCCAATTCACTTCTCTGGGCTTTGCCACAACGTCAGCCTTTTCCTTCCTCAAGTGCCTCAAGCCCCAGTGTGATTGCTCTGCTACCAGCTCCTCTTCTCCAGACATTCCCTTGGAGTCACCAGGGAGTGGTAGGGGACATGATTTTGGGATAGTGGGAGGCTGCATAGCAGGCTGAGGAAGGTCTCATTGCTACTGGTATGCTTGCTGCAGCCTGATCCTCTCATTGCACTGTCACAGCACACTTTTGTTCATGGTTAATGTATTGATGGCTTTTAGAGTCCCTGCTTTCTTCCTCCATGATTTGGGGTCCATCAATTTTCAATCCATAGTCTAATCAGATTTTAATATGCTCAGAGGAGATATAATCTAAGGATGCCCTAAATCTGATGTCCTGTTCTTCTAGGGACCATCATTTTTCCATGTTCTGTCACCTTTGAAGATGCTCTTGACTCTTCTATTACATGACTATATCTCATGAGTGCTACATTTTTAATTGTGTCAGAGTCATTATTCCTTAGCTCTGTTAATTTTTGATCTTACAGTAAGAGCAATTTGGAGGAATGCTGACTGGTTATGGTTATCTTCTGGTACAGGGGTTTGACTTAAGCTACTTAACTTTCCCATTCTTTCTGATGCCTGATATTTCTGCTCTTCCATCTCTCCATCTCATGCTCTTAAATACCAGTCAGAGCCTTGATAACAGACCTTCTGCCCATCTTACACTGGAGCTGAGAGTGAGTCTGTGAGGCTGTGGGATATAGGAAGGACCCTCTAGTCCTTCTTCACTCCTGTCTTCAGGTCTCCTATTTGGCTCTCCCTGTCCTGATTTCTCTCTTCTGCGGTGTCTCTCTGTCATTCACATTGCCCCTGAGCTATTTCTGTAGCTTTGGTGTCCTGCCTGATTCTTGGTGGTGGTCTTCACCCTGCTGAGTCATCATTTTCCTTGAGGAGTGGGGCTGTGTAGCCAAAGTATTCTGCTCTGCAGGATTTAGATTTTCAGATGTGAACAACATATTATTTGTTCCTTAGCTAGCCATGATGAGAGCATCCCCCAGCCTTGTCAGGTGATGCAGAGTTCTCCCACCAGTTACTTCATGTTAAGCTGTGTGATCAGTGTAAACCATTCCTTTCCCCTGAACCAGCTTTAAGCATTATGTTTTCTGGGTAACGGATGTAATGGATTAGACAGAACATCCAAATAGGGCAAAACTGAGAGGAAAGGAGGGATAGAGAATAAAACAGTGGGATTTCACAACTCTTGGGAGAGGGGGTATGCACTGAGTCCCAGTGAGTTTCTGGAACACCAGTTTTCAGTCTGCGGATGCACAGATGGCTTTTAGCAGATATACAAAAGATGACAACTCTTTATATTCCATAGGGTCACGTGTGTATATGATCTCCATAAAGGTATATGGATAATTTTTAGGGATCCATAAACTGGAAAAAGTAGAAAGACTGACAAATATTCTCTAATAAAGTGATTTGATTACAGTGATTTGAGACAGAGGCCATATATACCATCAGTGAAAGCCTGAAATGAAGTTACATGCCAGGAATGAAGACAGTGCCATCATCACCCACTTGAGAGGGTAAGTAGATGATTAGTCTGTTCTGTCTGGAAAATGCAGAAACCTGTCCCTAGGAAGTACTGGGCTGCAAAGCTCTGGAAAACACTATTAAAATGTTAGACAAAGTTCTTACCCACATTTACAGAGATGAAGCTTGTTCTCTTCAGTCTCAGAAAATTCAAATCAAAACGTAGAAGTTCTCAAACTTGGTAGCTGTTCAGTGTGTGATAACACATTGGATTTTTTACCTCTTGATTTTTGCCCCGTTTCTGGAAAGCACAGGGGATTATGTGTGCTCTGTTTTTGTTATCTCCATCAATGTGAACAGAAACGCAAAAGCTGCCTTCAAGCAATCAAGTTAAAACCCCCGGCAGAGGCTGCCCACTAGGTGGCAGCACAGATATACTCAATATCCACTGCTGCCAGGTGCTGCTCTAGGAAAGCCCCTCCATTGCTCTCAGCATCCCCAAGGTTTCTTGTGGCTGAAGATTTTTCATATTTAATATAAAAATAATTAAAGCCTGTAAATGAGGCAATTCATTTTATATTGCATCAGATAAAAAAACCCAACAAACCACAAACCAAGCAGTGTTAGCATATATTAAGCTGGAAGCGCTTCCAGATTTTCAGAATGATTTTTATTACTTACCCTTTGGAAGCACATGAATTCAGCTACACTGACTAAACCAGTTCTTTTCTTGATGATGCATTTAGCAGCTTATAGCCTAAAACTCATTTTGATGCCACCAACAAGCTCAGCTCATTGTCTGTGGAGCATAATATTATACATTATTTTCAATTGCCATTTGAGAAACTCAGCAAATACAACAGGCACTTAATTGAGCCTCAGCATATTCCAGTGGTACTGCAACTAATTTACTTTTGTTAATGAAAAAAATAAGTAAATGGAGCGGAGAGCTAATTTTCTTTTTCAAACTCACGCGTCCCACCTAACTCACTACTAATTCTGCGCTGTGTTGCCATAATATCAGAAAAAGGAGAATAAAGATGCTGATTGCATACTCCCAGGGTTTCACCTAGTATCTTGCAAGAAGGACATGTTTGAGAATTGTTGAAGTAATGAGGTGCCTGGTATTACTGGCAGAGCAAAACTTCTACTCTTTGCTAAGACCTGTTGGGGAAATCCTGAGTCTGTGTAACTGGTAATCCAACTATTATTCTAGAGCATATGCTGTTGTCCTACTGTAAAAATATAAAATATTCTTTTAAATATTAAAGAAGCATATCACTTTAGCATATTGGATTTTGAAAGTCTTTATTTCATACTCCCCCCCCCAAGAAATAGCAAGGTAATATAGTAATAATTATTATTAACATTTTAATGCATAAATATTTTTCTTATTAAATATTCTTTCACTATATTAGGCTATTATAAAGCCAAATTGCACTTGGAAAAATCAGGAATAATAATCCATATTGTTATGCTAATTTAAGACTGGTATGTGGAAGTAAATTCAGCTCCAGCTCCTAGCTTTTTGGAGCATCTTTCCTTCCATTTTTTTTTCCCAGGTGACTAAGTTGATGTTCCAACTTGGAAGCTGGTCTCACACAAAGTGTTTTGCAGCAACTTTTGGAACTGCTCCAAAAGGAGAGGAGCTTTTTAGTGTCTCCTAGGCAATTAAGGGCCACAACTTCTCGTGGCATTTGATGAGCACAATGTGCCTCCTTATACTCTATTCCCCAGAAGTTTGTCTTCTGCACAGGCAATGCTTCCCTCCTCACCCTGTGAAGTGGAAAAGCTCTGTAACTGCCCACAGAGACTATCTGTGAGAAGAGAAGAATATACCAGTTTACTTTTTAAAATGCAAAAGGTATTTCAGAAGGTAGGATGAAGTAATGCTGAAAAAAAATTTAAGAGTGACAGATGGGTAACAGAAAGTGTCACAGCAGTATCTGATCACTGCAAGCCTTGGCTTTGTATATTTGGCAGCATGGGACTAATGTTTTTTGATATAAAGGGAAAAGCATGAATTTTTAAACTACATGTTCTACTTTCTGCAGAATTTTGGGTCTTCCATGAAAGCTCTTCTAAAATATTAGTGTAAGCCAATGAGGATCACAGATCAAGGTGGAATCACTGACTGCAAGTATGGCTAATGTGTGCAGGTGCTGGCAGCCACTCCTATAGCAGGAAAGATGTTCCTTTCTGTGCAGAGCTCCTTGGAAAGGAGAAATGTGTGAACCTCTAGACTTGAGCACATGGGGAAAAAAACTATATTGCTTTCTGGCACTATCTCAGAACCTACGCAGTGTATGTCTGGCTTTTCAATGTATAAACTACTAAGGAAAAAACTGTCCATTTTAAATTTTCTCATTCTTATTCCATTTCAAGCCCTCAGACATCAGACTAGCAGAGTGAAAACAGACAGAAAGGTGCTGGGCCCCATGCCTAGAGCAGGGGAAGCTTGATGGTGTGAGGGAAGCTGACCCATTACTCCAACTGAAATATGGCAGAGCCTGAGAGTTTGGGAATAATTAGACTACAGCCACAATAATTACTAGAACATCCCCAAATGCAGATACTGCTGCACCAGCATCATGGAGGCAAGTCCAGTATCTGTCTGACAAGACAGTACTTACCTCTTGATGGTGCAAACTCTGGGATGATGTACATCTGTGAGAGCCCCTGACACCTCCAGTGTAACTTCATGTAATGAAATCAGGCGGCATCGATTTCTGAGCTTTACCATGTCCTCCAAATCACTTGTCTGAGCTTTGCAGTCTATTTAGGAATAACTGAAATGCATTGCCTGTAAAATGGACAGGACTTCAGCTTCCTACAAATCTGCCAGTTCTCTCTATAAATATAATTATCCCTTAAATAATTTACAATTTCATTTCTCTTACTATAAACTAAATTTTATACCAAATAATCAGGAACTTTATATTACTGCACATTTATGCGTAGTCAGGTACTAGAGGGTAGAGATCAATTATAATCAAGGTTCTCAAATGGTGAGGTTGACCCACACATATGAATCCCTATACTCATTAAGGAATCAGATTTTGCTTGGACTTTACATACCTTAGGGATCTGTATAAGTACAGGTCTGTAGGATATGACCAGGCTTGTGTTTAGGAGGGGGACACATTCCCAACAACATCAGCCATTACCAGAAATAAGCTGGAGAAAAGCACTATTACACTTTATTTTAGTATGCTACAAAATTCATTGTTGAACTTTATTAGGTACTTTAATACCAAGCATACTTTAAAGTAACAAAATTTATTGTTGTTATTACTTTTTACAGAAAATCAGGTATTTCAACAGTTTTCTTTACAGTTTGTTGACTTAAAAAAAAAGTTACAATTGACATGTTACAATGGAGTGGGATGGGAAAGTGGTAACATTAAAAAAGATAAAACATACTAATCATACTGAGTCAACATTTAATGATGTACATCCTGGCATGTCTCTTCTGACTGTGCACAAGTAGTAGGTATCCACTGAGCTGCCCTGGCACGGTTGTGAGGTTTTGTGATGACACCCTTTTGCAACATGTGTGTATTTTTAGAAAGGGCTCTTACATTACACAGTCACCATGATGTAAAACTTAGTAACCCATAACAAAGTAATATAATACAGAGAAACCCTGTTTTCATGATTTCTGTCACAGCAAAAGTGCCGTGACTGTAATAATGTGGAACAGAGGTAAACCTAAGGAGCCAATGATGACAGTGATACGACAGCACATCCAGATAGCAAACCCTTCACAGGCTTTTGAGGTGAGTGTCTCTGTGAGCTAACAAAGCAGTGAATGAAGATGAGCTTCACTGAGACATCATTTAACAGGGACTCCTGAATGCATCCGGCCCTTAAGAATGTGCGTCTTCCAGCTGGCACTGGCTGGACTAATCACAGATTAAAAAAACCTGTCTGAAGTGGGTCATTAATGAGTTTATGCAGCCTCATTTGTAAACTACTTGATTTTTACCTTTCATCATCTCCTTCAGCTCAGTAGCAGGTACTGGGAATATGTTTATGTTGGGTTTTCTGTCCAGCTCTAACACTGGTCCTCTAGAAGTCAGGGACTTCCGTAGAAGTAGGGACTCCTACATGCAGTTACAAAAGCAGATTTGGATTAAAACAACATATATTTTAAAAAATTATATCCAGATTCACACATAAATTTATGTGGCAGACATCCACATCAGTGTTCAGTCTCTAAGACAAGCACCAGTACACTGGTACCTTTGGAGTTAGATAGAAGAGTTATCTATTTCCCTGTATTTATCGACAGTTTGCTTAAAGATAGTTTTTAATTAAAAAATAAAATAAATTTTCTGAGATTCAGGCACTAAATTCTGGAATAATTTATGATATGCAGCCAATAGTTAGAAAACAGTTTTAACTTATATTTTACTCAAGTCTTCAGTGTATTTTGTTATTTGAGATCAGCATTAGCAATGAATTATTATTTTAGCCATTTCCTCCGAAAGGCAAAGAATGAAGCAACAGGCTTCAAAAAAAATCTGAAAAAACTATCATTGCAATCTTCATTCTGGGCTGGATTCAGCTGCAATATGCAGGTGAGGGCTGAAGAAATGGGGGGAGCAGCATGGTCCTGCCTGGTCCTGAGCCAGGAGATGTGTGCAGTGCTGGGAGGTATTAGAGAGGGGCAGGGGATCCTTGCTTCCCTCCATTGCTCTGTGACTGGCATTTGTCATCCAGGCCTTTTGCTGTGAAATTTTTCTTGACACCCTGTGCCTCCCAGTTTTACTGCTTGGTCACTTCTGGAAATGAGGGTGCCCTTTGGGGAGCAACCTGCTGAGCCCATGCAGAGGGAATCATCAGCCCCACCAGTGCCCTGGGGCTGACACCCCACACCCAGCCCTCACATAGCGAGTTGCAACATGTATTTTGCTTACTTGGCTCTTAATTTATGTAGAGAGTTTAAGGCCAGAAGGGTTCGTTAGATCCCCTTACCTGACAGGCATTAGCATGGGCCAGAGAGTGTCACTCAGTCGTTGTGTGGCAGAACAAGGAAAAGAACAGAAATGCCCTTGCAGTGAGCAACTGTATGTTACATTTAAGGGGTAAATTGCTTTCTCCTGTTAAAAGACAAATCAAGTGCTTTTATTTTGTCACTTCAAATACAAACAGTTCTATGTGTCTTGGGAAATGATAATAATATGATAGTTAGACATCCCTTATATTATATATGCTTCGTAGAACTAGAATATAGGTCAGAAATAATTTTTCAGTCTTAAGTTTGTTACAGACATAGATTAATTTGAACACATGTGCAGTAAAAACTGAGAAGCTTTACAGTTTTAGTCAACTTATTATACAGTGAAGTAAATGAAGTGCAGCAATGTAGCAGTAAAAGTTATGCTTTTTCCACTAGGTGATGGAAACATTCAGAGAGTCTATTTATAAATGCTAATTTAAGAGTGATGTCCTATCAGCTTCTTGGCTACTGTGACAGGAATAGTTTGGAGTTAACTGCCTCTCTACTGTGAAAGGTTTTAAAGCTTTTTGCTTTCTGTCTGAATAAAAAAAAATGACATTTACAAACCTCTTCAATGCATATATATTACATATGTTTATCTAGCAACAACTACACCCCTTTTAATTTATTCCCCAAATGTAACTTTTCATGCATGTCTTCTGGATGCTGTATTCAGCAGCAGTTTCTAATGAGCTGGTGTGTAATCCATGATTGCACTTCTCTTCTGCAAATCACTTCCACGTCTGGCTGATCTATGTTTAGAAGGTGGTGCTTACCCATCAGGCATTTTTGCACTTGTCAGCGTTCTTCTCTGTCGGAGGCCCTTTCCCAAGCTTCTTCCCATTTTAATGTTGATGTACAAAAGCTGTTAATCGTTTTGTTTTGTGCTCATTCTAGTGAGGATTGGCTTAGTAGGACTGTGCAAAACAGAAAGAAGAGAGAAGCTGGTTTACTGCCAGCAAACAGAAAGAAAGATGCTCACACTGTGCTTGGCTCAGAGCAAGCCTCTGATCAATATTCTAATACACTTCATTATTTGCATTTCCATTTACCATGGAAAATGACAAATTTAATCTTTGGATATGAAAAAAATTGTAATCAACTAATTGACTCAGGAATTCAAAGTAATGAGATTGTTTCATCTAAAGTTTGAACAGTATGAAAATAAAGATACAATGTGTTTTGGGTGAGAATGACATTTGCTAGATGAATATCATGTATTAAGCTTAAATCCTGACATTTCTGTTCTGTAGCAATTATTTCTTTCATTTCCCTGAGCACACAAATCACACTGGTAAACAAGATAAAGTAATACCTTGTGTTAAATTTCAAAGGAGCATACGCCAGTGAGAACAGAGGTGTTTTCAAGCCAAAGTCTCTTTTAAAAATGAATTCTCACCCATCCAGTTTCTATATACTGCAGAGCTGCCTACACTGGGAAGGGGACACAGGCTGTGGTGGCAGCTGTGGCCAGGGTGACCAAGGCTCCCACTCCTTGATGGACGGGACTGTCCCTGTGTTGGTGCCAGAGGGGGCAGAACATGGGAATAGGGACTCAATGAGAAAGTCTATTTACAAGCACTCACATACCAGCAAATATAAAAACATGACTGCTCCAGTGTTTAGCACTGAACAGAAAGTTCTTGCACCAAATAAACTTTGCAAATTCACATTAGCTACACTCCCCTGGGTCACTCAGACCAAGCAGTCAAGCCATTTGGCATGCAGGCTCCCCATTGCCTCCTGTGAAAGTGTCACTGCTCAGAGGTCCTACAAGCCCACAGCCTGGGGCAGAGGACAGTCACCTCCACCACAACCCCACTCCCCTCATTGTAACACAGGAGCCTCTGTAGGAGAGTGGTGGAATGCAGAACTCAAGGAGAAATTACAATTTTTTGTGAAAACGAAAAGAAAAAGGATTTAATTGTGAAAATGACAGTGAACTAAGAGTTTCAGAAGTAGAAACTCTTGAAAATATTACTGTAAGAAGAATGAAATATTTCATTTCCCCTCAAATTCCATGAAGCAGCCACCTTCTCACATTCCCAGCAATTATTCACATGCCTTGAATCTTCTGGTAACCTTAGCCTGCTGCTAATGCACTTGCAGACACTGGGGACAGTGACACCCTGGACCAGGATGGCCAGACCTGTGAGCTTGAGGTGACATTACCTGAGCTGACCCTTCTGCTGTTGACCTTGGGTGCCTGATTCCCCCACTAAATTCCAATGAACAGAAATTTTCCAAGCAAAGTTTGCTTTGGAGGAATTCTTATTATAGCCCACGTGTTCAACACGTATCTGTCATCCACAGGTATTTTACAAAAAAGACACTTTTCATTGATGTTGCAGACAGCAGAAAGTAGCAAACAAGCTATGCAAGAAGTACAAGGGGAGCCAAGGAGGGTCCTGCATAAGACAAATGGATCAATTTTGCTTTTGTCAAAAAATGAGTATGAAATACAGTGTATGCAGTGGTAAAAACATTTTTAAGATGCAAGTATGTAATGGGAATGGTAGTTTCCAATTGTAAAAGAAAACTTGCTGTTGATAGCTCCATGATCTTCCTTTCTCCCTTTAACAATTAGCAAAAATGAAGGATAAAGGATGAATGAGAAATGCACATATTTGTGATAAATGTAATCTGAGTTGGGAATTTTGGTGTATTTTAACTATTGTGGTATTGTAACTATTCTGGTAATTATTAATATAGGTAAGTAGCACTACTAAATAAAAGAAAAGAAACAAAAAGTGCTTGAGTGTTCCATCTGTTTGCCAAGTGAAGGATAGTGGTTTTGTGGGTTGGTGAAACTGAAAAAAACCTGAAATCCAGGGAAAGCCAAAACTGCATGATGAGGAGGATGTGGTCTGATACTCCTAGGAACAATCTGAACCTGACAGAGCTAAATGAACAACTTATTTAAATTATTTTAATTCATAATTTCATCTACCAGTGTTATCCAAAGCCTCAACAATGCTTATTGGTTTTCCAGCAATATTCAGTGTTTCAGCCATAACATACTAAAACCTCTATTAGTTCTTTTAACAAATTTTGAACACGTGTTATACATATGGAAATGGAATTTAATAAATGCCAGAGGTGCCTAGTTGATTAGGCAGAAATAAGTCATTCACATCCAACATCCCTCAGGCCAGTTTCTGTCACATCATAGGCTTTTGACTCCTTGAAGCTTCTTTTCTTAGAGCTACATACAAACCTTTTCTGTTGCCTAGAAATTGGTTAATGAAAGCAGTCTTTGTGAAAGCCATATTACCCAAACCACCTAAGCACTCTGCTGTTAAAGTCTCTATTTAAAGTATTGAAAGGCTGTCTGTTAGGCTGACGTCCTGACAACATGGTTATTATTCATATTTGACCCACTCAATTAGAATAGTCACTTCAGTTGACTGCAGAGCTGGGGTACTGTCACTGTGGGAGAGATTTACAGCATTTTAGTGTTTGTGTATATTTTCAGGTGGAGAACACCAATATTTTTTTGTTTTGAAGATGAATCATGAGGAGATTTCTGGGTTGGTCCCTGCCAAGGTATAAAGCATGTACTGAGTTTCAGATAGTCCCTTACCTGTAGTTACTATAAAAGCTGTCAAATGGATAGGAAATATATAGTGTAAGGCAGACCTTGTAGGTCTGAATATATATTCTCTCCAGCAATGTTAACACTTTGTATCATTAATTGCCACCAGCCATATTTATATGATTTTCTTTGCCATTTATTTGACTGACCTCAAGAAAGCAAAACCTTTCCAAGAGTTAATCCTTTATTGCTGTCTCCAAACACACATGAATACTGAGCTAAAGAGCAACTGGCATTCACAGTCATACCAGAATTGGTGCTATTCTATAACCACATCAGCTGGCAAGAGCCCCTGGGCTAATGAAGCACCAGAGATTTCTTCTCAGAGCCTCCACAGTATTCCCACAACCTGAAGCTCTTGAATGCCATGGGGAGGAGATGAAGGAGTGAAGAAACACTGTTGCTGAAGGTCTGAAAATTTGAAGAGATGTGCTGAGGCACCTTGCATAATACTGCTTCCTGGGCCAAAAAAATTTGGACAAGTTCAGTTTTAATGAGGTGCTTGGAGCTCCTGCCTTTCACTTGTGATTTGGGTCATCTCCTCAGCCACAGGTAAGTGGTTTTGTTGTTCACATTGGGGTTGGTCCAATGGTAAACATGTTAGAAGTCCACTTGTAGCTACTGCACAGCAAAATTCAAGTACCAACGTACATCCAGGGCCTGGGCAACATCCAGATGTGTGTAATTAAAGGCATGAAAGACACCAAAGATGCCCTGCATCAGGGGGGGCATCCAGTGACCCATCTTTCCTTGAAGATAACCCCTTTAAAGCACATAACAATGTGCTTTTTGAGTGGCCTGAGAGAATTTTTTTAGTTTTCATATGATAAGAGAATAGAAGAAACTGAAATTCTAGCTTGGATTTTGAAGATGCTGCCCACAGATTGTCCTGGGTCAGGACATGACTGACTTATGGTCTCCAGTGCCTACCTCTGCACTGCACTTGAGACACAGTAAGGAGGCAAAAAGGATCAGAGATGGATGGAAGAATGGGAAAAAATTGCCCAATTATTTTGCTAGCAGTTGTCTTACAGCATTTGACTGTTCAGTATCTTTCCAACATAATAAATTACCTATCCACACCAGAGCTACCTAAGCGCATTTTCGAAGCTGCTATGAAAGTAAGCAAAAGTCTCTGGAGAAAATGGCATTTGTCAAGACAAATTAATTAAAAAAAAATACAAAACCCCCCAAAAAACAAAAAAACCCAAGCAATTAAATCTGACCACCTTGTACCAAAGTATGAGAGGAGAGATTGGGAAATGAAGTTTGGAGCCCAGTGTGTCACAACAGTCTATGCATTTGTAGTCTTTACTTGAAGATCCTATTCTCTTTCAGATGGAAATTTTGAGGAAGGTGAGGAGATTTTGGGGGAGGAGAGAAAACATGGAGAGTGGGATTGGAGATGCACCTCACATAACATCAGGTGTCTCAGGTCAGGCATCAGGTTTGCAGCTCTGAGCAGTGCTTGGAGAGGGGTGGGACCTCCTGGGATGACTTCATCTTGGGATGGCTTCTGGGGTGAATGAGTTCTCTTGGCTCCTGTGGGACCATAGACCCAGAGGACACTGGAGGAATAAGTCTGAGATAGACAAAGTGAGATGTGTGAATCCTGCACTTATAACTATCCTGCACAGAGAGATTAACAGGATGCACTGAGATATTAAGAGAGAACCTACTGTCCATGCATAGAAGATAATCTTCAGCTGAAATATCAAATTATTAGGTATTTATGGATTAGTTGTTTGTAACAGGCTGTCAAAGGTTTCATCTGAGCATAACCTGAAGATGGGTATTTTTAGTCCTGTTGGGGTGTGCAGTTATGTACCACAACTGCCTTCACTGGGGGACCAAATGGCATTGCAGAAGGTGGGTCTAAGATTTAACCTCCAGCCCAGGAGGACTCAGTAAGATAAATTCAACAGCTTAAGGACTGAGCAGCCTGGGTGTAGGGATGCAAGGAACAGACCAGCCTGATGAAAAGGCAATAGCCAAGCTACATATGGCAGTCACCTTATCTGCTCTTGTCAACAAGACTGTGCCTGGGGGAGCAGGTGAACCTTGACTGCAAATCCTGAGAACCTGGGTTAGAGGAGCTTACAGAAGGCACATCTTCTGAAAAGATTCTCCTTCAACTAAACCTAAATATAACCCAGTGGCAGTGACAGGCTCTGAAACCCTGAATGTGGGTAGACTTCAAGCTACCCTGCCATGCTGCCTAATTCCTGTCTTGGGTGGTTTTCCTCTGGTTTGAATGCAGCCTCAAGAATACAACATATGCCTATGTGTTGATGAGAGACAGAAGGAGAACAAGGGGAAGAGGGAAGAGACCTGTTCGAGGCTGAAACAAGTTGTAGCTGTCATCCTTGTCAACTACCAGCATCAGTTTGGGCTGATGGGAACAGGGCTCCCTCAGATGATGTCTGTTACCCATCCCTCACTACCGACTGCCTTCAGCTCCCATGGCTGGACAGCTTGGTTCTGTCACTGTGGTACCTCCTGAGCAGGCATGGCAGCATCTCTCCTACCATCACACACAGTGCAGTGTGCCTGGAACAAAGGAGGAGGCAGAGTGTATGCTTGAGGTGTATACTTAAACAATGAGATGTAGTGATCAGATCCTGCTGAACAGTGGGCAGTGTTTTCCTCCATTTCAATATTTGCTCTGTGCTTCTTGAGAAAAGGAAATTTTTAATCATAATGAACAAACACAGTAAAAAGCCTCCTGTTCTTTCTCCTAAAGAGTTTTCTTTTACTGCGGAGCATCACAGAGACGCTTCTTCCTCTGGTGGTCCCTTTCCAGAAGGCTCATCAATTTGTCTTTTGTATTTGGTGATGCTTCTGGTGAGTTTGGGATGGAAATCACGTCTCAAGACAGCTTTGCTGGCATGGGAGGTCTAGTATGTTGTTGGAAGGACTGGAGAGAGGCTGAGATGTCTTCATCAATAACGTCTTTCATGTGAAGTAGCTTCCTGTGCTGCAGAATTGTAGGCTCAAGTCAAGCGAAATCAGTTACTAGCTGTTCATCTATTTTTATTTCCTCTATGTGGTTTGCTGGAGTCTTTCTTTACCCAGATGGTAAAATAAATTGCTGTCACTAAACAGGACACCCTGAACAGTGATTCCTAAACTCTTCCTGTTCTGTAACTGTTTAATTAGAAAATATTTTACTTCTTCATAATCTGCACACTTGTCAGAGTTATTTTGTCAGTTTCTCCCCTGGAACCCAGAGGATCCATAGGCATTTTAGTTTCACCAGCCTTTAATCTGTGTTATCAGACTGCCATAAAACTATGCACTGATTTTATTTAAAACTTTATTTTAAAACTTTGATGTGTAGTTGTTTGCTGAGAGCCCCTCTAAGGATATGAAGCCATGTCAGTGGAGGTATCTGGGAAGGTATCTGGTCCTGGGAAGATCAGGCAGAAAATGTTTGGATTGTCACTGCAAATTCTTATGTGGTTTTTTTTCATTTTGTTAATAACAGTTTATATCTAGCTTTAATAGCTTTATATCTTCAGGAGTTTTCTTGTACTCTGCTAGGTGATGTTGAAGTTCTTTGGTCTGGAAAAACAAATATTAAAGACATTGATGCAGAACTGTACTTATCCAGGCTTGGGCATCAGGAAGGGCAGAAGGCAGTGCCCAGGGCCAGCATGGGGTGTGGGGAGACTGTGAGGAAGCCCCAGTCACTGACGTGAGTGTGGTGCTCAGGCACCTGTTGGTTTGAGCTTGCATTCTGTGCAGCAGAGAGAGTAGGAGTTCAGACCTGGGAGAAAGCCAAGATACCGAAGCAGATTTTTGAAGGTGCCAGCCAGGATCTCTGCATAAGGAAACTGCTACGATGGGGCTTATTTTAGTGCTGTGCCAGAAGCAGAGCTCTGCTCTTTTCTCAACAGACGGGATTTCTTAAAATGATTCCCAATTTAGATAATGAGTTTTTCTTCCTAACAGAAGGAGGAGGGCCGTGACAGTTCTCTGACCGTTCTGGAATGCTATAATGACATTTCTGTGAATTAAATTTCCGGAAATAATTTGCTATTTTTACTTATAATAATTAAAACTTTGTCCAGAAGTTCAGTTTAAATGTGTCAGAAATCATAGTAAAAATATCAATGTTGGTGATCCTTAAATGCTGCAGAATAATAAAAGCTTTAAAGCTTTCCTTTCTTTGTGTAAAATGAATTTCTCTGTTCTTCAGCCAGCACCAAAACTGCATGACCTGGGAGCACGACAGAACCCCCACCTGCTTCTGTTCTGTGCAAAGACACATCTGGGAGTTTCCAAGAGTTTTCTGAACTTTCTGTTTGGGGGGGAAGAGAAAATCTGATGAGAGGGGTGGGCCAGGTCTGGGAACCTGGCAGCTCTGGCTGATCGGGCTCACCAAGGAGGGAAAGGGGCTTCATCCAGAGCACCTCTGGGGCAGAGGCTTGCCAAGGCAAGGCTGTGAGATCCTTCATCCTGAGCACAAACTCTTCTCAGAGTGATTGGCTTCTGTAATGTTGGGTCTCAATCAAAACCTGCTAATGAGCTGCAAACATTGATCCCATTTCTGCCTCTGTGAAAGGTACAGTTGCCAAGCTGCATGTTTATGGGAAACTAAAACACAAGGATCTGGGAAGCTTTACTCTGAGGTTTCAAAACCTTGACCTATTGTTTAGCTTACCTGAAGACAGCAATATTAATTAACTGGCTGTATATGTTCTAGGCAAATGTTTGGTTCTGTGCCTAAGGCCCATGATAATTTCCAAAACTATGAGATTACACACAAAATTACTAAAATATCTCTGAGGGGTTAGGTGATATTCATCTAGAACAGATTGCAAAGCCCCGGTCTAAGGAGAATGTGTGGTTTTTGGTGACCACTATCCCTCATGGAAACCTGTCTGATGGTCAGCAAGGAGTGTGTTGGTTGCTCATGGTCCTGAGGGCATCATTTCAGTCATCTTCCCTTACCAGCTGTCCAGCAGGATTGCTGCAAAACTGATTTACACAGGCTTTGGACAATATCTAAGGATTTATTATTTCTATTAATTTACATTATTCTCTTAAACATTGTCCTGAGTTGCTGTAGAAGCATTAAGTGCAGAAGACGAAGAGGAGATTCCTTTCCTGAAGAGCTTTCAGGGAAGAGAACAGAAGTCAGGCTGTGATGAGCAGTGCAAAGAAAAATGACTTCACAGATAAGGAAGGGGTGGGTTAAAAAATTGCCAGCTGAAAAGAATACAGAAAGGCAGGTTGGTTTGCAGTAGCCCTCAAGGATGGCTGTGGTACAATTTCCTGGTTGTGTACCTTTTCCTTTGAGTCAAAACAGGAAGGTGACAATCTGGCACATCCAGCAAGCCCTGTAGTTTTAGGCATATGAGGCTCAGCAACCGCTGCACACATGAAATGTTGATGGCAATGAAAAGAGCATCACTCTCTTGAATGAAAAGAACATCACTGCCTTCCTCCTGTCTGTGGGAGCCCATCATTGGAGGGAAACTGTTGGTTCTCACCTCTTTCCATTTCCCACAGGGAAATGCAGGCACAGATGTTCCCCATATGGTTTTCCCTGCAGCCAGCACTGCTTCATCTCCCTAATGCCACCTCGCAGCCGTTTCCTGCTCTTCCCACTGTCCCATTTCCACACGCTGCTGTGCTTCACACACACAGTCCTGGCAAAGGCTCTGGTATGCGATGCCTTCCTGATGAAGACTGATTATATAACTCCCCAGGTAATCGATCTGTAAGCATCTCAGTACATGCGGTGCTTTCTAGCCCTGTCCTTGAGGCCTATTTATATGAAGGCAGGAATACAGAAACTTTAACCATATGAACTCCAGTTGTAATCTGTGGTGCTCTTGCAGGAGTGAGAAGACCATCAGTGGTCCAAAGGACAGCTCCTTTCACAAGCTCCTTCTCTCCAGCAGAGCTTTCTCTAACACTCAGGTCTGACATCCATGTAGTGCTGTAAATAGCCCACTTCATTCCCTCCTGTGGAAGGACCATAACTTATAGAGCATAAGATTAGCTCCAGGGCTTAGAAGCTTTGGTAGCTTCTTTCCTCCCTACACCTGATTCCCACCCCCACAGACCATTTTCCACCAGTTTGGCTATTCCTGCCAATGACCATAAAACAGTTCTTGTGTAAATGCCACCAGCCCTGTAGAAAGCAGTAACAGGAAAGGGTGAAAACCCCACCCCACCATCTCAAACCAAAACCCTATTCCACCAGGATTCCTCAAAACTCAGTCACAACCTCCTCAGAGGCAGTAATAGTTCAGAACAGCCCGAGAGACAAAGACACTGATGTAGATTTGCTCAGAAATGAAGCTCATCAATAAAAAAGGGGGGGATCTTAGACAAAGGGAGAATGAGTCTGCTCTGCATGGTTACACCTGCAGCAGTGCTCCCTGAGGAGCTGTGCAGTAACACCTCACACTCTGCCTATGGCCATTAGTATGGGGGTTAATCACTATCCTGCTTCACAGCTCTAACAAAGTTCTGATAAAGGCTTCCACCCTCCCAGCCTAAACAAGAGATTTTTGTCCATTCCTCCCTCTCATTTGGCTCCATCAGGGTACAGCCTTGCAGCCAGCACTGTGGGCCAGGGGTGGGAGCCCTGCATGTGCCCTCACTGCTGGGATTCTCGGGGTTTACCAGGGCTTGGGGTGGTGGCCAGAGGCCCTCGCCTCCAACAGGGCCCAAGGGTGTCAACTTCTCAGTGTCGGTGCCTCCTGGGTTTGGTATTCAGAACCAACTGAGACACCTTCTCAGTGCTTAAATAAGAATGATGGATTTCTGCTCTAGAGTGATAGCTTGTGTTGTGTGGCTGGGCTAATGTATGCCAGCTGTCATCAGCCCTGTCAGCTGTTCCTGTCAGCGAGCAGCAGATAAGTAAACCTGTGATGATGAATGTCCTGGAGAGAGCAGGGATTAAATATTTCATTGGTTCAGACATTGAAGCATGTCCTCATTTGGAGTCCTTTTATAGTGGTCACATTCTCTCAGATCACCCCAGCCCTGGGTTTCTGAGACTGTGAGGCAGGGGACCACTGGTGACAAAGTCCCTGCAGCCAGGGTGAGCCAAGCTGCTGCTTCAGTCCCTGCAAATTAACAAATGAGCAGAATATTGAGGAAAAAGAAAAACCTCCTTATTTTATTTCTGCATGCCTGACAGGTGGCCCACCACCCATCTTGGGCAGTCTCTGGGACACATAGCTCAACACCTGCTGCCATGGACCCCGCATGTGCAGCAGGGTGCAGAATGCACACTACATGTAGCACTGTGGAAAGCATCTGCCATGGGTGTAGTTAAGCAAACGTGGTTGTTTCATGGTGTTCCCAAAGTAGTAGGTGACCAAACGCTGGCGATAAACTTGGTGGTTGTTCATACAACTCCTGCAGCATCATGTGTGCCTCCTCCTTCTTCTCTAAGGTGTTTCTCAAAACCCACTGCTAGCAAAGTTTCACAGTTTTGATTACTTGGATATAGGAAGAAATGCATTCATTCAGATTTCTTTATTCTCCAGGCCTGGTATTGCCTGTAGGAACTTTATATTGAAGGGATTTTCAGTGCAAAATGCCAGTGTGTTGAGACTGAAGTTTTCTTGGGTGCTTCTTGTTTTTACAATTTCAAATTAAAAAAAATGAAAGAAAATACTCTGATAAAGAAGGTCTTGGTGCTTTAGAAACATTTTCTTTTACACTAAGTACCTATAGAACCAAATCAAATGAAAATGTCTCCTATTTTGTTCTACACCAGAAGAAAAAGAAGACCCATCTTGTCAACACTTCTCAAGAAAGCAAGATTTTATTTTCCAGAAAGTCTTAATGAACCACAAGCCTTTGCAAACCAGGGAGATATATAAATAATGAGCCTCTGAAAAGCCTGACTTCTTTCTTTTTTACCTTGATTTTCTGAGAGCTAAGTTTTCTTTGCGATTATGAGGAGTGGGGGGGTTCTTGGTTATTTTTTCTTTTGTTTTCTTTTTTCTGGGAAGCCAAGATTCAAGTGCAACATTCAAGTTAGAGTTGGAACTTGGAAAAAAAAATAGTATGAGTAGTCAAGACCAATTTCTAAACCTTCTTGTAGGTAATTGAACAGACCTTTCATATTCATCCTCCCTCTTTATACAGTCTAACCTTTATCAGTGCTGTACTTTTTAGCTGGACAAGAGATATACAGTGTCTTCCATGCTGGTGTATTCCTATATAAGTCTGTGGTTCCACTGACTCAGGTATCTGAGGACTCAGCAGCTGGATCCCAGCAGAGAACAAGGGTTGAGGCTTTGCAGATATCTTGCTGCTTCCCTGTTATGTAAGGTGCCAAAATCAGTATTCATCTGCGCATTGCTAAGTAGCAGCATTTCTGCTTTTTTTTTTTTTTTTTTTTTTTTTTAATGCAGGGAAAGTATACTTAGTGCTGTCTTCTTATATAAAAGCAACAAATTTAATGAGATGCATTTCCCTCAGGCCCCATGGAATAGAATTTGTTCTGTAATAAGAGACCAATGTGTTTTAATTGTTTCTTGTAGACTATTATAACCTGTTAAAATTGACTGAAAGTGTGACACCAGCAAAAAACTTCTTTTCTATTTCTATTTCCTTTTACTTTAGAGCTGTCAAATGACTTCAACATCTAAGGATAAAACATGACAGATGTCTCAAGTATGTGACAGGTCATAAAATACTGATTCTTCATGTTACCTGCTAATGAAACACATGCCACTGTGGATAAATCTTTAATTTGGATTCCTGACTTCTGATTGTGATGACCTCAGTTTAGGTTGCAGTCTAGAATTACAAAGGAATGGGTTTGGTCCCAGGAAATGTAAAGCCTGTAAATGAAGAATCAATTTTACTTTTCTTTAACTAGTGCTTTTGATCTAGACTCCCAGCCATATATATTTGGTTACAATATACATCTGCTGGACACCATTTTGGACATTTCTGGTTCCTTTTTGACTCAATAGAGCCAACTCAACTCCTAGGTTCATGGGCTACAAGAGAGCTAGGGTAGGGCTTTTTAAACAAGTGTGTAGTGAGAGGACAAGGGGAAATGGTTTAAAACCTGAGGGGAGATTCAGGTTAGACATTAGGAAAAAATTATTTAATTTGATGGTGGTGAGACACTGGAATGGATTGGCCCAAGGAAGTTGTTGCTGCCTCCTCCATGGAAGTGTTAAAGGACAGGTTGGATGGGGCCTTGAGCAACCTGGTCTAGTGGAGGGTGCCTCTGCCCATACAGAGGGGTTGGAACTAGATGATCTTTAAGGTCCCTTCCAACCTTAGCCATTTCATGGTTCTATGATTCATACAATAATGAGAAGCACTGTGGATCTCTCAAAGACTTCTCACTGGGATTTTTTTCAGTGTATTAACCTTCTCTCATTTATGTATGAAATAAATCAATCATATTTACTAGATTATTTTTCAGTATTTTTTTTATTTCCTTGTTGAAGGAAATTTTCAGGTGTTCTAGGTAATTTTCACCTAGAAAAGACTCAGACCAGTCTTTTTTGCCTGTGTTCTTTTCCCTGATTGCAGGCATTATTTGTTGGCTAGAGCTGAGTGTTTAAGATCTTTTGGCAGCAAGAAGATGCTGCTTTACTTGAACCTCTCTTTCAAGCAAAATTATGAAAAAAAAAAATTTCAAAATTAAATCTGTAATTTCTTTTGAGCAGGGGTTGTGTATCATACAAATTTAAGGTCCAGGGAAAAAATGCAGTATTTCTGCAAGGAAATGGTGGCATATGCCAGTCTCCTGACTTGAGCCGGTATGAGCAGACCCATGTCACTTCTTCACTTCTAAAGTAATTCTCCATCTGTAACTGAAAACTTCTTCCAGGAAAGTTAAAATCTTCCCTCCTAAAAGTAGCCCTTTCTAATGTGGTGAGCACCCTTTCTAATGGTGTAACTGTGTGCTTTCAGTGCAAAATTATCCAGAATTGGTCCAGAAGAACCCCAGTGCAAAGGACCCATTGGATACTGGCAGATGTTTAGCACTGAGAGTAGAAGTCCTTGGAGTCTGCCATGATTTTGCTATTATTTAGGGGGAGATCCTTGCTTTTCATAACTCCCATGCCTGGGAAACCCACTGGCCCACGGGTACTGAACTGGGGTCCTGCTCCATGTGGGATGAATAGTGCAGGTATGCTTCATGCTTTTTCTATTGGAAACTGAAGGACATATCCTCTGTGTTGCTTGGAAGGGGTGGGCAGGCTCTTCCATGATGCTCTCAGAGCAACTTGGAAGGTTATCTATTTTTCACTTCTGTAAGCCAGTCTGCTAAAACATCTGAACCATCCCTTCAAGTCTTGTCTCTGGTATTCACTACTGGGGCTACAATCCAAAAGCACTACTTAGATAACTGCTATGAAAATAAATATAAAACTTGTTGGAAAGAAATATTCTTGGGGTTGTGATCAGTGGTTCACTGTCCAGCTGAAGGACTGCATTTATTAGAGTTTCATGGGAATCTCTCTTAGGTCTGATATTTTTAAAAGGGACTAAATTCTATAGGGATATCATACTTTCTCCCCAGATGACTTACACAGAAGGCACTTCCACTAATCAGGGAAAGAAAGATTTCCTAGCCCTTATTTCTGTTCCAATTGTACTGTCTATTTTTACCACGCTGTCATTAGCATTTGCTTGCTAAAAATAAACATACTTTAAATGCAATTCATTACATAGCACATTAGGGAAAAGGCAATTTATGCTTCAGTCAAGAAGAAATGTTTTTAAGAGATAAATTGGTTCATGCAAATATCCATGGCTTGTACTCAGTGTGCATGGTACTAGTAGAGATGATGCTCTGGTTTCAGTTGATTGATGGGACAGATCACAAAATTCAGGAAGCTGTTGAGGAGCTCACTGCAACACCTATACTAATGTAATTAAAAGCATGACCACAGTTATGTAAGACAAAAATAAAAAAAGCTATGGGGGCTGTTGGAAACAGTTTTCTCCTATAGCTTTGGAGTAGCGGAACTGTAACAAAAGGGCAGACATGGGTTTTGGGGAGGAGGTTTTCTATATTCTATTGACCATAGATGCTTTCTAAAGCCTAAACATCACGGTTTGTTACTCAAAGAACAGGGAAATATTACAAGGACATAGTTTTGAATCAGAAACTGCCACTTCACAAGAATTTTAAAGTGGATTTAAATGAGAAAGGAGCTGGACAGTATGAATCACCTGATCTCCTTTTGATTTTTAAAACATAATTCTCACTTTCAAAACATTTTTGTGGAAAGTATTTCAAACAAAACTTGCTATTTTCGATGGCACTTTTAGCAGGAATACTTCTGGGGCATGTAGGGAACTATTTCTCTGAACCAAGGTTCAGAAGTAGCAACTTGAAGCTGAGCTTCATGTGCCCTCATGAATGCCCCTCTCTCCCTCCCGTTATAATTCAGAACAAAAGTAACATACCATAACTAAATAACAAACCATACAAAGATAAAACCAACTTATAATCTTCAGGATATCTGGGGGAAGTAAAGCTTTCAGTTCCAGCCAGTACTAACGAGCAGGATGCAGCAGGTCCTGCAAAATCGAGCCAGTCTGATTTCACCCACTAGAGGGGAGTGCTGGACCTAAAGTTACCAGTTAATCACAGCAAGACTGGTAATTTCAAAATAAGAATGAATGTTACTTTTAATTTAGAACAATGTAAAACTGGAATATACCGAAAACTGTTATTAAATGTTAAAAAATCCAAATCAAGTAAATTTAGGATGCTTCAGAAGATAGTACTTTGAAGTTACCAGATTATAGTTTAAAAAAATCTAAATCTACTATTTTACATGAAAAACACGAGGGGTTTTTCCTATATTGTTTTGCAATGCGCATATGAAATAGCTTAAATTAAAATGCAGTTTTTGTAAATTCATACACTGTATCTATAAAATACTTCTGATGATTCACAGACATTTGTATTAAACCTGCAAAAGCCAACACTTTGCTGTCCCAAAATAGTTTTGGTGGCAGGATCCTTGGCTAATTGCAAACACCTGACACACAATGGGAAGAGGGGGGGGTCTGGGTGTGCTTCCCATCTTGGACAAGCTGCTGGGGGAATGCCATAGTAGTGGGACAAAGAAAGCTCTGAACACAGTAGGAAAAAAACCCCTCTGATTTCTTCTCAGGGCATCTTAGCTGTACAGTGTGGGCACTTCAGTTCCTAGGCACTCGTTTCACTGGAAACATCCACTGAAGTAGCACAAGCTAAAGGAGGTCTGTTATTGAGGTTTCTGATTTCAGGGTTGGGGAATGTGTTAGCACAGGTGCTCCCTGTCGAGGGAGCTGGTTTTGGACAGAGGTCCAAGACTCAGGTTTGAAGCTGGCTGGTCCTGCCACTATACTTTAACTACAGAGCTTTAGTCACACTAACCCCTTAAGACAGCATTATGCTCCATGCTGCAGTTCTTTATCATGCTCACAGCAAAAAATGTTTTTTCTTATATTTTATTGGAATTTCCTGCATGTCAGCTTGTGCCAATTGTGTCTTATGCTGTCTTGGGCACCACCAAGAAAATTCTGGTTGTCTTTTTTACTGACCTCCCATCATGTATTTGTGCATATTGATATGGTCCTCCTTGACCCTTTTCTGTTCCATGTTGAGCAGCTCCAGCTCTCTCAGCCTTTCCTCACTGGTGAGATGCTCTGGCCCCTTCACCATGTTAATTGTTCTTCATTGGACTCTCTGCAGCATGCATACCATCTCTCTTGCACTGAGGAGCCCAACACAGGACACAGCACTCCAGGTGTGGCCTCACCGGTGCTGAGCAGAGAATCTTATGAACATGCTTTGTCACAAGGACACATTGCTGGCTCAAGGTCAGTTTGATGTCCACTAGGACTTCATTAACTTATCTATGAAATGGTTATGGCAAACAGTGCCAAAAACTCCACTAAAGATATGACAATGTCCACTGCTTTCCCCTTGACCACTCAGCCAGTCATATTTGTTTCCAAGGTTTGTTAGGTGTGATTTTCCCTTTGCAAGCCCATGCTGACTGCTTCCAATCACCCTTTCATCCTTTGTGCTTTGAAATGGTTTCCAGGATTATTTACTCCATCACCTCTCCAGGATCTGGGGTAACACTGCTATGTATACTGTTCCCCATATCCCCTGCTTGGATATAGGAGTGACACCTAGTGTCTTGTATGCCAAAAATGATGAAGAATTTTAATTACAATGACTTTTCATTCAGTCACTGAACAGAAAGCTATTTCCATGGTAATCTTCTTATGGCAGGAACAGTAATCTTTTCAGGTCCCCTCCCAAGCAGGTTTTTTCCTTGATTGCTCCCTCTGTCCCCCAACTCTTCTTTTCCTGCTGCCTTTTCAGGGAGTGTGACCAGGACACCAGCCCAGGCACATGAATCATTGTGATGTTTCCTCACATGCTGAGCTGACTCCAGAGAACTGAACCTCTGCCACAAGTTTGTTCAACTGCTACAAGGAGGGAGTTCAGTGGGAGCTGATAGTGGCTCAGAGGATGGAATGGGAAGTGAAGATCTTTTAAAGATGCTTCTTCTTCTCTCTCTCCTCATAATTGATTTTCAGTCCTCTAGAAACCCTTATGGGCCCTATTGAATGATGGGAGACTGCTGATGGTGGCCCCAGGGAGAGCAGCTCCCATGGGGGCTGCAGTGCAAGGTGCAAGGCACCACAGGCTCAAAGGCACCAACATGGAGCCTGTGAACATGGGATTTGCCGTTGCAAAGTTAATTTCCTTCCTTCTTCCCTTGTTTTCAGCTCAGGGTCACCACTCTAATCAGAAGCCTCTCCTTCTTCCCTTTCCTCCAGCTGGCCAATGGCATCATGGATTGTATCAGAAATAGTGTGGCCAGCAGGGGTAGGGCAGTGATTGTCCCCTGTTCTCAGCACTAGTGAGTCTGATCAGTTTTGGCTCCTCACTACAGGAAGAACATTGAGGTGCTGGAGTGTGTCCAAAAAAGGACAACAAAGATGGGGAAAGGTCTATAGCACAAGAGGAGAGGCTGACAAAACTGGGGTTGTTTATTCTGGAGAAAAGGAGGCTGAGGGGAGCCAGATCACTCTCTCCAACTACCTGAAAGGAGGGCGTAGCAAGGTGGGGGTTGGTTTCTTCTCCCTAGTAACAAGAGATAGGACAAGAGAAAGTGACCTCAAGTTGTGCCAGGGGAGGTTTAGATTGGATATAAAGAAAAATTTATTCTCTGAAAGATTATCAGGCACTGGAGCAGGATGCCCAGAGAAGTGGTGGAGCCACCATCCCTGGAGGTATGTAGAAGATGTTTAAATGTGGTGTCTAGGGATGTGGCTTAGTGGTGGATTTGGCAGTTAGGTTTATGGCTGGACTTGATGATCTTTTCCAACCTAAGTGATACCATGATTCTTTACTCCTAGGGCAGGTGACAGGTACTTTTCTCCCATTATTAAGGTTTTCTCTTCCTATACCCATCACAAATTTCAATCATAGAATCATAGCATAATTTGGGCTGGAAGGGACCTCTAAAGATCATCTAGTCAACCCCCCCTGCGGTAATCTCTGTCCTCTTCTGCTTTCATTCTCTTTTATTCCAAGAAGACAAAAGGAGGGAGCACTGGCATTCCAATTATTTATATGTAAATGTTTTCTCTACTTTTGTGCTAATTTAGCAAAATTTGAGTCCTGCAGGAGCAGGCAACAGACTCCCTTTTATTTCCATCAGGCATCCTCACAGCTTCTGTCCTGGCTAGCAAAGCAGTGTATGAGACCAATGGAAAACTGACATTCTTTCATCCCTTCTGCAAAACTTGTTTCATAATTATGGGCCCTATTCTAAAATGTATATGCATTCTTAATCCTCCTGATATTTAGGGTTTAATATGTATAAAAAGCCTGCTACATACATCACCTCAGCACAGAATTTCAATTGCTGGAAAGGCTGAGACTGAATTTAAATGGAAGCACTATGCATGGCAATGAGCTCATTTTGACAGGCTGAATTAATTTTAAATAATAAGGAAGTAATTTCCGTCTCACTAAATGCCTGCATTTTTCTGTAAAAATAAAGCACTATAGTCAGAAAGATACTCTTGAGAAATGTCTCTCATAGAGACAGGTAAAGCAGATAGCAATTAAAAAAGTAAATAAGTCATAATTACAATGGTAAAAGATAGTATTAAGTGTTAATGCACTTTCAGCTCAACTGCTTTGATTGCATTCTGCTTTACCTCATTAGCTTCATAATCAGGAAAATATCATCATCTGAAGATACATAGATTTCAGCAAAGACAAATGCCTACAGAAGTTAGATTTGGCTGTTGTGAGGGTGCAGTCACAACTGCCTGATGCAAAAGAAAAGACCATGAGAATAAAAGACATGGGAAGATGTGAAGAAAAAGATCCCTATGCTACCATCACTGCTGTCCCCCCAAACCCCAAGACTTAGAGGCTTGAAAGTGAGATGGCTGGATAGTCATGTGGGAGACATGTCTTTCTTCTGTTGAAGAATGACCAAAAGAATTGATGGTGCTTCCTGTGAAAATAAAGACTTGTAATGCTCATCAGGAAATGGAAAGCATTATGTTCATCTCTCTTTTCTGGAAGGAAGGATTTGCTTCACATCCCAGGCCATCTGGGAAAGCCTTCCCATCACTAAGCTAGGAATCTAGCAGGGTACATGGCACTGCAGTATGAAGATTTTCCCACCAGTTTGCACCAGAGCTTCAGGGTCCACACTACACCTTGAGTGATGTTCATTTAATGAACTAAGCACAGGTAGGCCCTAGTAGGCTCACAGACAGCATTCCCATGCCCTAGGGAAGGGCTGTAAGCACTAGACACTGTCCACACCTCTCCTTGAATACCAAATTATTTTCTGCACAGCATCAGCAAGGAGATCCAGGCCATGGGTGTCTGTGTGTGTTCCCCTCTTCTTTAGCATGGCCTGTGTAGGGCCCTCTCCCATGACCTGGACAAAACAACCCTTCTTATCCAGCAGTGTAGTGGTTTGAACATCCACCCAGGAGCTGGGAGATCCTGGTTCAGCTCTAATCCTTGCACTAGCTACTTGACTGCAGTGTCTTGTATAAAATGCAGCTTTCTTTGTCCTGTAAGTGAAACTAGGAGAAAGGGAATAAAAATACAAGATCAAGGATGACACTGTAACTGGTGACAGGGGCACTAAGCTGTTGAAAAGGTGATCTGACTTCCACTCTCTGCTCCCATTAATATTTAATAGTCATTAAATTAAAAGTCAGGGATGTGTAGGATTAACTACGGGTCAGCATCGTCGTACTTACATCTGAATGAACGAGATTGTATTAGTATGGAGGGAAATAAGCTATTAGCAATGAGCATGACCAGTATGTCAGTAACAAGCATAAATTTAAACAATTTAAGCACTGTTCCTGTGAGCACAAAACAGCGAAATGGCTCCTCCGGTACAGAGACCCACACAGACCCTGCACCAGTGCTGAAACCTCCTCCAGCACAGACGCTCCCTGAGATCTGAAACCCTTCAGTAAAAATCAGCCCTTTCTCTCCATGGGTTTGCTCAAGGGAATTGTGAGAGACTGACACTGCTGATCACTGAGAAAACATCCATAAACAGCTTCTTGTGCGCTCAAAAGCAGTGATCACAAAAGAGCAGGCTCTGAAGGATGCAGTAACTGAGCCACCTGCACTGACAGGAGAGGAGGTGAGTTCCTGGCACAGGACTTGGGGCTCCCACCCCATAAAGCTGCCAGGCCCATTTTCACTTTGCTGATGGCAGAGCTGCAGAAGTGTCCTCCTGTTCCCCTCCAGCCCTTCCCTGTCACTGAGGCACAGAAGAGCCTCAGCCTGACTTCTCCTTCTCGTGGTTCCTATTTCAGACACAACATGGGAATGTCACTGGTTGCAGCTGTTAGTACAGAATTTCCTTGTCTTCCCCATGCTCACTAAAATGAAAAGCAGTTTAAGCCCAAGCAACCTTTCCACATCGGAGGAACCACACATGAAGACTGACTGGCAGCTTGTCACCTTGTCCCTCAGTGGAGAGAGGTGGGCTTGTTGCTGTCCTTGTGCAGGGAGGGCTTCCCACCAGCTATGTGGTTTCCCTGTGCTGATGAGCAGAAGGAGAGAAGCAGTCCTCCATTGAGGGGATGCCTGCTGGATTTCACCAGACAGCTCAGATCTCAAAACAGTTTCTTGTCCCACAGTTGCTAGGAAACCAGGAGAGCAGCCAAAACAACTATTTAGTATGTTTTTTTTTCCCCCCACTTGTCTCATTCTGAGTAAAAACAGTTTTAAGCTTTGCAGAGCTTTCCCTATGCTCCTTGTAGTGAAAGTCTGGACAAGATCAATGTTGGAGACGAGTAGCTTTTGCAGGAGGGTTCCAATTGCAAAGTTTGTCTCCATATCTGGCCATCAGGAAGTTCCCTATGTTAAGCTGTCTGCAGGAGACTCAGACATGCTTATCCACAAAGAGTTCTTTCAGCTGCCCCTTGTAGCTGATGCTGGCATGTCCACCTGAATCAGCAGTAGCTCCAGATGTGATTCTGGTGAAACCCATTGTCCAGCTCTTACCTTACATCAGTTTTTCAAATGACAGTCCTGTGTCTGTTCCTTTGCAAGCCTGAATCTGGCTAGTATCTCACCCATGACCATCTCCAGGGTGCCTGGGTGTGGGGACATTGCCAAATGCCCTGGAGGATCCTGGCTTTCCTTGCTGGAGCACCACCATATGGGAAGAGACCATATGGGCATCCCCATGGCTGAGAACTGGGCAGCCAGGGAGCCAGCAAAGAACAAAACCCCATGAGAGGTTATGCCTGCCAGGAACATCACCCAGGAGAAACATCTCACCCACATTTAGCTGCAATAACAGAAATGAATGAGAAAATGGTCTTGGGCAAAGGACAGCAAGCTGATCACTGGTCAAGGCAGAGGTAGATTTCCAGATCACATTTTGTAGTACCAGCACAAGGCAATTGTGTCTGCTTCATTGGGACTGGGAGGCCAATAAAAAACCTTGGGAAATAGCCTTCCCTTCACAAATAACTCAGGGCACTTTGCTTCTTTATTTCTCTGTCATATAGGGATTTTTTAAAGTTCAGCAGCATGTTCACAATGACATCTGACTCAGGAGAGACTTGTAGTGTCTTGGAAATACCACCTATTAAGATATACAAAGGAAACTAAACCAACCCCAAAATAGTAACAGTTTCATGTATTTGCCAGTGGTTCTGTCCTGACTGTGAGGGCTGGATTGCCATTCCCAGCACAGCACCTGTAAATTCTGCTGGCTCCCCAGTGCACTTGGTTTTTTTTTTATTAAGTGGTTATGTGTTGTGCTTCCTTCATGTGAAACCCCGTTTCCTGTTGGAGCTGTGGCTCTGATAGGAAGTTGTAATCCTGCAGTCTTGGTGAAAACTGGTTGTTAGCTCATATATTTGGTAACTCTGACAAATAAATCTTGTTGTGCATGTTAGTGATATGGAAATCTATACTGCACTAGAGAGGAGTGACAAGGGGCTGGGAGCGGAGTGACCTGCACTGAGCTTTTGAACTAAGGATGTTCTGCTGAGCCAGCATTCCTGGGAGCTTCTTCATGGTGGTGTGGCCTGACAGGGCATTACTGTAATGCTATAAATAATGTAATGAGATAAATACAGGGTGTTTGGGAGCACGTGGGCACAGGAAGGGCCAGGCCCATGACATCCAGGAGGTCCAAGGGAGTCAGTGCTCCCCTGGGCACAGGCATTTCTGAGGAACATGCAGTGGGAAAACACAATTCTCCATTTTATGTGTAAGGTCAGACCAAAGACCCACTCAGTCCATAACTTCTTTCTGGCAGTGGCCAACAGTGGATACCTACGGCAGCAGCAGCAGAAGGAAAGCTGTAGAGATATTTCCCCAAAAGATTGTACCATCCTCCAGTAACTTGCAGCACAAGGACTTCAGGAGCCCAACAGGCATTGTTGCATGTAAGGACACTGTAAGTCTTCCCTGAAAATATTCAGCTCTTTTGTGTACCCTTTTAGTACATACAGTCTCCGGGGGAGAACTATGGACAAGTGAAGTCCAGGTCACACAGGATGCTGCTGCCTGCCTGGCCTGAATCTGCAGCCCAAGGCACTTTGTCTGTCAAGGGTAAATCAGCATTGACTTCCTTTCAAACTTCCCAGCAGACAACATTCACCTAGTCAGTCATTAATTCTTCAGGCACCATGTGTGGGTTCAGCTTTAAAAGGAAAGACAAAAAAGACTGGTCCCTCAAGCCCAACAGGATGGCTTGCAGTTGTTCTGGTGTATGCCCCATGCTAAAGCAGAGAGGGAGACTTTCTGTGGACCATGGAAACTGTTTTCTGCATCTTCTGGTAGTATTCGTGAACATGAGGAAAATTAGGTCATGAGGATTTCTGATTAGCTGGATTACTCAGGTAATGCCGGGTAACATGGCCAGGTTACTTAATTAGGTTACTCCAGACAGCTGCTATCCTTAGCAAGAAACATGACTGAATTATTCTTTGATGGAACAGTGCTTAGGAAACCCTGGCAAGGGAATATATGGTCCCTGGTTTTTTTATTTCTCTGAAGAAAATATTCATGCTTTTTCCAAGATGTTTCTACCAGACAATATTTGACTGACCGACTGAGTTCACTGTTCCTGAAAAGATGCTGGGATAAGTCTTCAGGATGCTCTAATTACAAAAGCAGCTCCTGTCCAGGTAGCAAGAGGACACTGTCATACCCTGCACATCAGTAGGATGAAGTGTGTTCTGCCAACCTGAATTGTTTTTTGTTAAATTCTCTATCTAGAAAGTGACACTGGCTGTTCACTGCACTGATATGAATCCTCAGGCCAGCACTGGCAAGTTACTACCTGGTTCACAGGCTTTTTAAGGGAACATGGGAGCAACTTGTGCCTTTGTTCACATGAGCAGTCTGCAAATACTATGCATGGTCTTTCACATAACATGCACATCAAAGGTTATGTGCAGGAGGCAGTTTTTGAAGGTCATGGTAAAATTTACCACTGCCAGTAGGGAGTTGCCTATAAAGTGATGAAAAGCTGTGCCCTTTTATAAGTCTCTGGACCAAGATCAGAGAGAGACATTTATTATTAGGAGTAGGTAAACTACAATTTCATTAAACCCTAAGCATGTGAATGGAGCATCTTAATATTTTACACAAGCTATAATTAATTAGACATAAAATGTACAAGCATTGCAGTTAATTTATGACTTGCCCATATTTTGTGATGCTATTGGAAGCCAATTACAAACGATGTGACAATCTTTGCTGCAGGACATAAAGTCCACCATGGCTGACACTAGCAAAATGGGATTAGGGCTTTCAAACCCTCCAATTTTGGATGTAATTCTGTAGCATTTAATCTTTAAATAAAAAAAAAAAGTTGAATATCCAGGCTCTAAAAACCTAACCCCTCGAGTCTACTGCAGGGCACCCAAAATCACCATCCACCTACAAGTACTCTGGATCACAAACTTGAATGAATTACTCTTGAGCATGCTTTCTTGAATCATCAGTATAAAACAGCAATAGTCTCTTTTGTTTAACTTTGATATGTAATTTAGAAGTCTATTTGCCACTCTGTGGTGAACTACTTAATTCATAACTAATTCCTGTTATTTAGAAATCTTTTCTTTGTATCTCTGATCTTTCTAATCTGTTATGAACATTGTCTTTAAAGAATCTGAAAATGCATGTATTAATTACAAACTACTTCAGAGGTGGCTGCTGTCAGGCAAATAATTTGTAAATCACAGAGCTGAAATAAGCTCCTCAGGGAAATTGTGTGGGTTACACTAAATATTTGTAGGCCTCATATCCAGTTCAAGCACCATATACAAAGTAGAAGTGAATGAGCGTCCTCTGCATGGTGGATATGCTAAACTCTGCTCAGTAGAGTCTATTCAGATAGTATCTTGTGGTCACACTTTCCTATATTTTTTTCCCCTGGGAATAGAAGAAAATTCTGGACATAGGCATGCTGAGATACTTTCCCCATCCAAATACCATTTATAAATTCCTTTTCGCTTTCCAGAGGGATATTTTCCTCAGTATAATTTTAATGTAATGCCAGGTCTTTTGCAGACATTTAAGATACTCTCCATTCGTAATAATTTAGAATGGAGACTGAAAAATTGCAGCATCTCCCTGCAGAAAAGGGTCCTTACAACTCCGGATGAACTGTATGGCATCTACTACAGAAACAAATGAAAAATGAAGACTGACTCTGGTTTAGTTTGTGGTTAATTCGAGAAAGGCAAATTTGGACAGGAGCACAGCATTGATCCTCTTCATATTCCAGCAGAAACTTCACCTCTGTGGAACAGAAGAGTTATTGCATGTGTCTCATTGGAAGCAATTCCTCAATGCCAGAGGCAGGAATAGGTAGGAGACCAAATGATGGCTTGAAAACAGCACAGACAAGCCATATTTCTTGAAAATGTCTCAATCTGATGGAAAATGTGAATATTGGTATGGTTTGAAAGTCTCTTTGTTGGCTCTGTGGGAGGAAGATTTGTGCTGCTGGAGTCCTGAGATGGGAGGAGGCACCATGAAGAGGAAAGGGAAATGTGTAGTCTGCAGAAAAGGAGATAAGCAGGAAAAGCCACAGGAGTAGTTTTATGGAAACTTTTGAAAGGTTGGACCATGAACGTGGCAAAGAGGATGAAAGTGAAACAGTGAAGGGATTTAGTGTGGTTTGCTAGGGAAGTGAAGCAAGGAATTGATTTTAGCTGTGACATTTTGAAGGAAGACAAGGTGAGCATCAAGAGGTCCAGAACGGAGAAGGTCACGGAGTCTGAGGATGAAGCTATCAAAGCCTTGCTGTGGGAACAAATAATAACAGATATTTTTGTAGGATGCTCTTGAGGGAATGTCAGAAGGCTTAAATGGCAGTGTCAGTCTGGAAAGTAGAGGGAAGAGAGTGATAATGTAAATAGCACTGAGGGTTTCTGCTGCGAATAGGTTTCCCAGCTCCAATCAAACAGGGTAGGCATGTGAGGTAAGATAAGGGGGTCAATTTTAGCTACAGCTATATAGTTCAGTGAAACTGGCATTACTGTTCTGGAGAGTGGAAGCCTTCTTACAAAATAGGAAGGAGTTATTTTAAAAACCAAACAAGACAAAGACAAAGACTCCAAGCAAATGAAGGAAGTTTCCAGAAACTGACACTGCTAAGGAGGAGGATTTAGGAAGAGCATGGACAACAGCCGCACTGAAACAGATAAGGGAAGGAGAGCACAACACAGACTTTGTCAATGTTAAAGACAGAAATAAAGGCTACAGTGAGAAGGCACAGCTGTCTCAAAAGCTATTCAACAGTCTGATTTTTTACCTGGTGCAGCCCTTCCCCTGTACATGTACTCTTAGTCTGTTCTGAAATGTTGCTTTGGCACCATTTGAAGATTTTGGTTATTTGCCCCAAAGGTTTACCAGGCTGGAGGTGAACATGAGCAGATCTACCCACTGTGTGATGCATGCTCACTTGGTCTGATGTGTATCACACACCAATCCCCATGAGTACAGGTCTGGGATGTGTCAGACTTGGAAGCTGCAGTGCTGCTGAACGTGCCTGTATCCAGGAGAAACATTTCCTTTCCTCGTGTCTTTACAAGTGTCCTTTTCCCACATATGTGGGCAGAAGCAAATTTTACAGACTGAAGGGATTATGCTGCTGGATATTGCACAGACCATTTATTGTATTGATCAACACACACCTGATCTCAACCAGGGACTATCTATCTGACCCACTGCTTTTTGGCTGGTTTGCCATGTCATTTAGTCAGGCATCTGAAGTCTGTCCTACAGGGATTATATGATATTCAGCTAGAGGTGAACCCGCTCTTCACAGAGATACACTATTGATAGGGAGATGTAATGACTTAGATTAAATCATTACTTATTCTTCCAGTAAGTCATGTCCTGATTTAGTAAAATATTCCATTTGTAGATCATATTGTCTCCAGTGAGTCTGGCTTACAACAGCAGTGCAAACAAATTAAACAAAGTTTTGATATGCTTTTATCAAAGATTTGTCCCTAGTGTCCTTTGATTTACTTCTCGAGCTCTCCTCTGGCATGAACTGGATGAAGCAATATTTTTTCCCCCCTCAAAGCTGATCTGAGCTCAAGCACCTCTGAGAATACATAAGCTCTGCCTTCAGAGCTCATTTCAGGAATTCTGGAGAATGACTGCCCTCTCCTTACTGTATAACAGGCTGGAGATAGCTGTATGGCTTCATTTCAGTGAAACTGCTTTTTTTCTGCATTTCCTTGGCATCTGGATGGTGGTGCTCTCAGTCCTGAGCCAATACCAAAATGAAAAAAAAAACTGCTGCCTTTTCTTACTGGTTGACAAAGGAAGTTAGAGAGGTACATGCTCTCCTTGCCTTTAGCCACCCTTCTGTCTCTACTGAGGACAAAAATTACCAACAGATCTCATCTGCCAGCAGGGAAAGATTCTTGCATTTTGTAATTTTTGGAATTGCATCACAGAGGTTAGAGATGTGAATAACCTATTGTTTCATCAATATTGTTTGTTGAAGGTGGATCTCTACAGGAGGAATTATGGTTTCCAGTGCAGATTTTGATAGGAAACAGAAATCTGGAATGGGAAACGAATTGTTTCACAGCCACCAGCACAGAGTCTTTTTTAACTCTACTCTTTCCAAGGATAATGTTCTGCTGCAAATGCTGTTACTAATAAGATGAGTACTTGAGGTCATGATGCTAGCATGATTGCAAACAGGGCTACAAAAGGGAAATTAAAAAATGCTCCTAAAGATGACTGTGTTGAACAACTGGAAAATCCAAAGTAGACACTCATTAGAAAGACAGGAAAAGCAGCATGTGCACCAGCCAATTCTAGCTCACGTTATGTAAAATAACTTGCCAGGACAATACCTTGCCAGGTGAATAAGATGCCACTGGTCTGTCTAGGTTTCTGTCCCTTTTGCCCATTAAATTCTTTGAGTAGTCTGAATGCAGAGAAGGAATACCACATTCTGCCATTAGAATGGAAGGGTTTTAATGCCAACGATAAGCACCAAATGCAACCCTTTGTAGCGGGAGGAGCCCTTCTTGCTCCTAGGGCTGATCCTGAGGCCTCGGGGTTTAGCCCATTCATGGACGATGTCCTAGGGCTGTTCCTGAGGCCTCGGGATCTACCCCTTCTTGCCTGCTCCTGGGGCTCCTCGAGCTGTGGGCTTCTCCATCCTCACTGAAGAGTGAGAGCCCCCTCCGTGGGTGTCAGCTGCTCTCTTATTGGCCCCCTGCTCCTGCATATGCTCAGGAGGGAGGCCAGACACAGGTGAACCCACACCCACTCATCAATAACTCAGGGCACCTGGTCCTGTCTCACTACAACCCTTATTACAGTGGATAACTTCTGATTTTTTTTGGCCTTGTGTGGAGAGTGGTTCAGCCCTTGTTCCCAAGCAGTGTTCCCGACAGGACTGACAGCATCCACCTGCTACAAGAGTCCCCATGGTAGGGTAGGCTTTGGGCTTGCAGACATTAGCACAGCCAGAACATGTGGGGCTCAGGCACCAGCCCATCTAAGCTGTCCTCCATAGAAGTCATGGGAGAGGACTCTGCTCTAGTCTATGAACAACCTGTTTCTGGTCTTCATGATCTGTCTGGTTGCTGTTGGCCATAGAAAAAGTCTGGCTTTTGGGGACTCATGACACAGAAAGTGTGGCCAGCCTTAACGAAGTCTTATAACTCTGCTCTGGTGAAGGAAGGCAGACTTGAGGTCAGCTGAGCTTTTCACTATCATTGATAAAAATCCTGCAATTTTCACACATCAAGAAATTTGGATTATCTTAGGTCACAGGAGGCACTGGTATTCCATGGGGTAGATTTCACTTTCCCTGCTGTCCCATGGGCTTTTGGAAGCAAGTTGGTCTGTGGACCTCAGCCAGCAAACCACTTAGATGGGAGCACACAGTATCATGTCCATGGATCATCCTGCTGAACTTGTTACAGCTCCTTATGCACTTCCTGGAAACAATGTGCTTTGCTGAGCTCGGTCCAGCGTCTCCCTCATGTCTCCATTTGGGTAAGGCTCTTTCAAATTCCTGAAATCCATATTAATATGCTGGATGGGCTGTGGACACTGCCCAGGACTGCATTGCTTGCTTGAGTCATAACCACACTTACAAAAATGAATGAGTAGACTTTTCTTAAAGTTAAAAAGGCCTGTTATGAGCAACAGGAAAAGGAGAGCTGTGTCTATGCATTGTTCTGGTGATGAGCGCAAGTACTCTTAGTCCCTCAATAATAAGACTTTGAACTCCAAGTTGGCAATGCTGGAGTGGATGGGGGTAGAGAAGGATGTGGTGTGGGACCCTTCTCATTTCTGATGGATCCCAGAGCCCCAGGGGAGGCACTGCAACAGCAGCTTGAGTGAGCATGACAGTATGGGTCACATGGAAATGTCAGGACAGAAGACTTACTGGAGATGACAGGAGTCAGCATAAGTAGATAGCAGCAATGGATTGCCAGGGATTAGGGCATGAGACAAAAAATGTCCTGCTCAGGGTATGCCTAGCTCTGTGGTACAGAGAATATCTGAACCCAGGGAAGAGAGGAAAACAAACAGTAGGCAAATGAGCCAGACAGTGACCATTTCAGAGAGAATCAGCTCTTTTTCACTGCTTCTGTTGGGCACAGGAAGAGGCAGTCAGCAGCAGTGTTGACAGATTCATGGCCACACCGGGGCCACTGAAAGGAGCTGTGTCCTGGCATTGGAGGTGCAGAGATCGTCATGGTAAATCCCAAGGCAAATGTTTCTGTTACTGAAAGACTGTGGAGAGGAGCCAGCTGGGAGAGATGCCACTGGAAACTAGTCTCCCAATCTGGCATTGTGAGAGATATGTGTGGCTGAAGTTTGTACAAAATTGCAAGAGACCATTTTGATCAATGATGAAAATTCTGTGAATAATTTTCTGAAGATTTAACCCCCATATGAAGGATTAAACTGTACTGTAGATAATTAGAAAAAATGTTCCCATCATTTGCTCAGAATGACGTAACTGGAGAAAGTAACTGCTGCAGGAGTTGGTGAAGAATAATGCTCTGAGGCTTGAAGAAGAATCCAGGCAAGAAAACAGGGTTTGTAGAGGAACATAGGAGAGCATGAGCCAGTGGGACATGATGGTGGGCTCTATGGACACTGGAGCTGGCTGAGTATATAATATTGATCTTTTCTTACAATAACAGGCAGGAGCAGCATGTGGTGGACTTAAATGCTTCTGTGCAAGAGGAAGATAACATTCAGCAGACAGTGGCTGTTCTTCAGCTCTGTCTCCTCTTGCTGGCAAATCTACGTCTTGGTGTCAGCCACTTACACATAGGTGCAATTTAGAACAGTGATTAAATTTCATGGCTGAGACTGTAAGCATCCTTTAAAATAACAGAATCATACAGAAGCACAGCAGGAGAGGGCTTCAGGAGGTCATGCAGAACACTCCTTGTCCCAAGGCAGGCTAATGGCACCAATGTTACTCCTGCTGTATTTGAATAATTTGTCCCTAAGGTGCTCCAGCACTGGAGGCCCATATTATCCTTTAGGGAATTGTCTTCTTCACTTCACTCTCCCCACTGCTGAAAAGGCAAACTGTTTTGTTCAACATAGCTAATCAGAATATTTCTTTTTGAGATTTATGGACTCCTCCCTCACACTTGTCAAATAAGAGAACTGAGTTGTAGACATCCCTGCTATGCAAGGGGAGTCAGTGGGGGAACCTGGCTTCTTCCAGCAGTGGTGGGCTGCCACTGAAAGCAGAGATGGCTGAGCAAGGAGCTCAGTGTGGAGCAGGCAGGTTACAGGTTATACAAATGAAATGAAGCGCTGCAGGAGCTGCAGCTGAGCCCTGCCAGATATAGGAGTCTGAGAGACAGCTGGTGTCAGCAGCCCTGTAATAGGGGGCAGAGAGATGAGAGGAAGGAGGTAGCAGCCAGGGGAATTAGTCCAATCCAGGGAATATGAACTTTGGACTAAGTGTACTTCAGGAGAAGAAAATGGAAGCAAAAATACTTAATTGGATGATTTGTGAGGATGGATATTGGCACAGTGGCACAGTGCAGCAGACTCAAAGGCAAATTCAGGCTTCTTAAGTGGTATTAGAGACAGATGTATGAGTTGGCTTCTACCAAAATGGTCTGTGGGACATCCACTTACCAGCTATGGGTAACTCCTGGCCTTTGTTTTGTTTTGCTGTGTAGGATAGCAGAAGGTGGGTGTTCAGTGAGGGGAGGAGGTGGGAAGCTGTGGGGCAGCCCAGCCTTGCATAGGTGTTGTGGTCCCAGCTTCCCCAAGAAGGCTCATTTCTTGGGAGCAAAGGGGCCAAGCTGGAGAAGGAGCATGGTGGCTCTGGTCAGGCAGGTGAGAACAGAGATCTGGAGAAGAGAAGTCTCCGAGGACATCTTATAGCAGCCTTCCAGTACCTGAAGGGGCCTACAGAAAAGCTGGGAAGGAACTTTTTACAGGGGTGTGCAGTGATAGAACAAAGGGGAATGGTTTTAAACAGAAAGATTAAGGCTGATTAGACATTAGGAAGAAATTTTTTACAATGAGCATGGTGAAACACTGGAACAGGTTGTCCAGAGAGGTTGAGGATGCCCCATACCTGGAAGTTTTCAAGCTCAGGTTGGATGAGACTTAGAGCAACCCAGTCTTGTAGAAGGTGTGTCCCTGCCCATCGCAGGGGGTTGGAATTAGACGATCTTTAGTGTCCCTTCCAACCCAAACAGTTTAGGATTATATCTTCAGGGTTCCTGCCTCAGGGCCTCAATTGAGTCTTAGATGCTCTCAATGCTGGTAGGAACTCACCAAGGAGAAGGGGCTGGGGAAATCACAGATCCATTGTTGATTCCCTTTCTTTTCTGTAACCCTTCCCAAGTGCTAACCATATTTGAAAATACAGCTTCCAGTCTTCTTTTGCAATGGTTTAAAAAATAATCTTGCCTCTACAGAGAAATATTTTGCCAGCCCTATTTTCCCCTATCTTTGAACTCACCATTGACATTAATTAGGACTTCCTCAGCCCTGCTAGCTTGGTGTTTTCCCTTGTTACTGAGAACAGTGAAGGTGACCTTGCTCACCAGGTGGATTTTCTCAGCTCTGACAATCTAATCATTAATGACTTTCAAACAGAAGTAGGGATTTTATGTGGGAAACATAAGAAGAGCTATAAAAATATCACGCAGACAGCTGTCAGTGTCAGCTGGCATAGCTCCAATAACTCAAAAGTAGATATATTTCTTATAAGTCATCCTGTTCTCACACAACCTATGATGTAAATCCACATGTATTATATATATGGGGTGCAATAGAGTGAATTGATAATTTGGTTGCATGATAAAAAAATACAACAAATACATATATGTGTAGCTCAGTTGCAACTGGCTGAGCTGGGTATGAGAGTAAGAACCATCATTTGATAATCTCCATTTCATTATCCATAAAAGTGGAACAGTGACCAGTGCACTGACCTCTGGTGATCTGGTTTCAAATGATAACTAATGGCATAGCAACAGTTATTTTGGTGGTTTCATTCAACTTCTCACCTGTATAATCATGAAATTGCAAAATCATTGATAAATGTAAGCAGAAAGGGACTTCCAGAGGTCATGCTCCCTGCTCAAAGCAGGTTCAAATAGAGCTGGTTGCTCAGAGTCATGTACAGTCAAGTCCTGAGTTTCTCCAAGAAAGGAGATGCCACTACCACTCACAATACTTGATCATCCTCATGACAAAAAAACCACAGGGACATTTAAATACACACGACAATTCCAGGTGAGCAGAAACACAGGCAGAGAATGAGTGAGTTCTGCCTCTTCACACCAGGCAGAACCACACCACCTGTGTGGGTAAGTACGTTTCAGGATACTGTGATTGGTATCACCAATAGGCAATTTCACCATCATAATCACTACATACACTAAGATTAAGAGAAGTATATAAGCACGGGATAGTAGACAGTAGTCTTTTTTTTTTAAACAGAGTACTGTGAAAACATGACATTTTTGATTCCAACATGGCACCTATCACACAAAATAAGAAGCTTGACAACAGGAGAGCCACCATGAAGCGTTCACATAGCAAAGCCACAGCTGTGGGTAGCAGAGCTGTAAGCAGCAGCCCCCTGCACGAGTACCCCGCTTGGCTTCTAGGAAAGGCACATTGGGAGCTGCTGCTTTCTATCAGCAAGCAGGGAAGAAGTGTGGCTATTGTTTCTTACCCATCTGAAAAGCACACTTCAACATTTCTACAGCAGGTTTCTCAACAGCCATATCCAATGGTACCCTGATCCTCACAGATACTTCTGTTTATCACTTAAGAATAAGATACACAGCTTGCAGATTTGCCACTAGCAGCTGCCACAAGCTACTGAAAAAGGCAGGTACTAAGACTATACAAAACCAAAGCTGCGAATATAAATACCAAATGAAATGCTTACATGTTGCTTAACATGCTGCCTAACATCAGAAACACGAGACAACAGCAGAAAGCCATGCAACATATTCTGGCAGAAGCACGCAAACATGTCCACAGCTTGTCCCCTGGATGCCATGCTCACACTTACATTAGTCTGTGTCATACTACCTTAACTTGTTTTAAGCATTTCCATCATCTGTGAGGTAAGGAGGGAAAAACAGAATAGTTAAGGTATAATCAAATGAGATCTTGCACATTGTAGTATAATTTGTAAACAATCTCATTATGGGGTGTATTGTGAAGAGTGTGAATGGTTCAGGCTTCTGTCTCCATCTATCCAGACAGGGAATTTTTTGAGAGCCAGGTGAGTGATTCAATGTGTTACTAAGGAGACAGATGAAAACAGTAGGATTAACAGAGGAGAAATGGTGACAGAACACAAACAAACACATAAAAATGTGAAGAATTTTTATGTCTTATTGCATTTTTTTTTGCTGTCATGACAAAATCAAAACTCCCAGTAACATCTTTTCATCAGTGTGTAATTTTAAATACTGTCTTAATCCGACTACTTCAAAAATACTTGAATAAAGATGCAAAATTTAAAAAACAACCACAAATCAGAGCAATTATTTGATCAAAGGTAAAACCACATCAGTTGTCATTACAATATGTATGGGTCTACAGAAATTTTTCTTCTAGATGAGAAATTAGAGTATTATAACAAAAATAATACCTCTAGAGCTTGTTGATACATTGCTCATATTTTTTATTATACTTCCAAAATCATAGGTACCATTTGAAAGACCCAGCCTATGAAATTCTTACATGCATAAAGTCTCCTAATGTCTTAGATTTTAAGGGCTGCCATGTTTTGTGCTTTTAACTGTGCACAGAAGACTGTTCCTGTGAGATCCTGCAGCTTTGATGTCCTGAGAAAGCCCAGGAGAAAAATAAGATACTTTGGATAGCCAAGGATTGTATCTTCAGCCATCTACTCCTATAATTTATTGTAAACTTATAGTACTTTGCATAAGTGTATAAAACTTTGGTATCTGATGAGGATAGACAATAAAAGTGACTTTCAAGCTGAAGGAATTGTATTAAGTAAAAATGTGTACTTGTGCACCCGTACATTATACTTCTGAACAGCTAGAAATCCATAGCAAGCACAGAAGAATCAAGAATCCCTCCTGAGGGAGTAGCAGAGTAATCAATTGGCCTGAACTTAGAGCAGAGCCTCAAAGGAGATGCTAAAATAGATAAAATTTGAGAGACTATCTTAAAGCAATCACTTCTTAACTAAGAATATAGACTAATGGTTCCACTAATCACTTGAAAAGTGTTTTGAAAAGAATTTAGGAACTTTAAAGTGGATTTGACATATACACCACAAATAGCCAAAATACCCTCACAGATGCATTTTCTAGCTGATTATAATCCAGAAGAAGTGTAAAATACAGCAAAGAAATTAGACACAGTAGCTAGATATATCTAAATGCAACCATTAAATTACTGATATGTGCCTGGTGAAAATAATCTATATATTGCCATTTCTAAAGATAAACAGTGGGCAGAAAAAACAACAACAACAACAACAAGAGTCTGTGTATGTGTGTGTGGTTTTTCATCGAAGAATTTGCTGGATTTCTGTCTTTCTTGGAAGCTGTGACTGTTTCTATACTGGTACTAGAGTGTCTCCATTGGCTTGTCTCCTACCATTATTTTGGCAGCAAAACAAGGAACAGCAATAGATGCTGAAGGGTACACACTGATTGAATACTGAGATACAAAGCTAAGCAGCTGTCTTGGTTATAATGCTGGAAAAAATATCAGGTAAAATGGCTTATTAAACAAGTGATATGGACATAATTTTACTTTTTTCTCTATTTGATTTTGCTGCTTCTGCATTGCGAAAGCCAAGGATCAGGAAACTGTAGCAATGTTACCGTGCTTGGCTCCCTGCCTCCCTCCTGTGCTTCCTGGTGAAGTGGAAGGGATGCTGTTCCATGCAGATCAGGCAGCAGTCGTTATGATTCAGCAGCTTTACACCAACTGGATACAAGGGGAAATACCCTATGGAAACCAAGACCCTATTCAAGCACTGCCAAAGGCTCCCACCCTCCCAATACTCTGCTGTTCCACAAACATATGAGCTTTCCCAAGGATTGACCAAGGATGTCCCTGTCCCACCGGATACACTGACTGTGCAACACCCAAAGGATGTGGGGTGTGCAGTCCCATCTTTGGGATGCCACGGAGAGGGGCCAGGGGAGCCCTGGTCTGATTCTATGTGCCTTGGCTTAGGCTTGCAATCCCTGTGGAGCTGAGTTTTCATCCAGTTAGTATAAAACATAGGTAAGTGGAGCCAACCTCACTGCTCCAGTCTCCAGGGGGATCTGCACAGGTTTATTGCTCTGGGCAAAACTTTGTCTCCCCAGGAGTCTCCTGCCACCCTCTTAGGTCAAGGACTGTTTCCCATCCAAAATTTAAGTATTATGTAGCCATAGCAGGAATAATATCTGGACATTAACTGGTTAGTAAACAATGTTTTCTTTTGGGCAGAGGTAGAATTCTTGTCCATCTTTGGCATTTTCCATCAATGGAAATACCTTTCACTGACCTTACCCCTATAAACATGTACAATATAGGTTTCTAAACAGACTAAATTTTTTTTAGCTGTTGACTGTCTGCTGAACAACTCCAGTCATGGGAATGACATGCACGAGATACTTTCAGACCTGGGGTCATCTGGGGATGTATCCACATCCATGTTTCAGTTGGTTTAGGAGAATGTTTCTCAGGTGAATTTCCCTTTCACTGTGCTTGTTCCAACTGGTAATGGGTGACTGTGGGGCCAAGCAGGAGCTCAGCTGGAATAACATCTTCTCTCCATCATGTTGCTGGCATGGACATCAGCCCCAGCACAAAAGTTTTTTCATCCTTAAGCACTACTCGTACTGCTAATGTAGACATTGCCTGAGTGAATCCTGCTGACAGGATTGATCCTGTTTAAATCAATGCAATTGTTTGTACGAGAAATGTTTGATAGATCTGGCCCTAAGTGACATTTACTCGACCATATAATTTGGCACATAAATCAGCTCTTTGGGGCAGCAGTAACCATTTTGTTACCACTGACACTTCAGGAAAAAAATCTATTAAAGAGAGTGCATAGTTACAGTGGAATAACTGATATTAGCACTTGACGGGTTTTATTTAGATGTGTAGAGCAGCCTTTCTCTGGAGATAGTTTAAAGAGATTATTGTCTTCTGGCATCTTTGAGCTTAGGGCTATAGGAAGAAGTAATCAAGTCTCTTTCTCCCAAAATTATCATATACGTGGGTGAATTATGCATTTGGTTACAAAGTATAAATTTGAATATTGCTGTTTGTTCAAAGTGACAAAATATTGTTTTAGCTTTTTTAATGGCTACAGTAAAATTGTCCATGATGCATATCACAAGTAGTAAATTTCATCTAGAAATATTGATGACACCTTGCCTATGGCAATTAACAGGTTTTAACACAACAAAAAAACATACCCAGTCTTCCTAATTAGTTTGCATTGATTAAACATGCAGATTATTTACAAGAAGCCTAACATAATGGAAAGGAAGAATAACTAATGCACTGGCTTTATTCCCAGGATCACATGCAATTCATCTTTACTAAACTAGCTGAGCCTCTATAATCTCAGGGCATTTGTGAAATAATAGGGAGAAAGCTTTAGGTTAAGCATATTTAGTATAAAAAGTATTTGTTTAATTTGTTTCTTAAAATGAAATTCTCCTATTCTTGAGGGAAAAGGAAAGCACTTTCTGAGTTAAAGCCAAAGACATCTTGCAGTAAGATGTAAGAAGCCTTGTCAGATCACTAATGGAAACAATCTTTATGATGCTCAGATTTTGTAGTTTACAGTTCAACAACACAGCCCAGCCCTTGTGACCTGTATCATCCTCACATGCCTTATTTTACAAATCATGGCAATTAGTGAAGCATACTCTATATATTTAGATGAAGGCTTTCTGTCAGGAGCTGGTGATGTGGTGACTCAGCAAGGCATCATCAGAAGGAATTCACCAGTGCTAAGGCTTTGTACACATCTGAGGGTCCTAGACCTCTCAGATTAATACAAGGGGCTATTTCTGTAACATCCAGAACGTTTCTGCTGTACATCAAACTGCCCTAGCTGCTTATTTTAGATTACATCAATTCATACATTTGTCTTGAAGAGTACAATCTTTAGTGCTTTTTGGGTATGTATGTCTCCTAAAATGCTTCCCTGTGAAACATTTTGTATGAGAAGGGCTTCCAAACTGAGATCATCAGAGAGGTTTTCATCAGGTGCTTCAAATGTACCAGTGATTTAACAGCCCACACAGCAAAGGTGAGTAGCAGTCAGAGTGACAATCTTCTTGGGTATGGGGGAGTACTCTGAATACTTCATTGATGACACCATGGACATCTGGACCTATGCCTTGCTCTTTTCTGCTACATTGGAGTTCAGCCCCGGGCAGCACTGAGTGACCCTTGAAAGAGGCCACGACGTTCAGCTGATCTGTTTTTTTTCAATTCATGGTACTCTTTTTTCCTTTCAGGAATGGAAATCTCTCCCTCCTTTCCATACACTCAGTTGTTTCTCAATCTTGAAAATAGCTTGCCTGAAAGCTGCTGTTTTCCCTGAGGGTGTTGTTGTTGGATCACATGAATGTGACATGCACAATCTGATGCTAGCAGAGATGTGCCTTTCTCTTAGCTGCCTTAACATCTGGTCTCTGAAAGTTTAGCCTTAGCCCATGAGCTGAACATTTCATCCTGACTCATGGCTCCTTCCGTGTCCCTGAGCTGAGGGGGCAGATTCTGACCATCAATGTGTGAAGTAGTGGAAGACATCTGTGAGATCCCAGCTGTGTCCCCAAGGTCAGAGTCAAGGACTTCAAGCAACTTCTGGAGTGATAATATAAATTATCACCGAAGCCAGGTAATCCCATCAAAGATGTCATCACTAATACTTGACTTTCATAATGTGATCTTTGCATCTGGAAATCTCAGAGGGATATTGACAAGGAGGTCACTGTTATGAACTCTAATGGCACAGTGAAGTGACTTGGCAAAGGTGACACTGGAGCCAACAAAGGCACTGAAATAGAAGTGGGCTTTTCTATGATCTGACTCTCAGACCTTCTTGTTCCCACCTCCCTAGTGCCACTGCAGCTGCCCTCCCTTTCTCCTGTTCCCCGCTGCACTTCTGGGGTCCCCTATCAGCTGCCCATCCATGCTCACCAGAGCACTTACCGAAGTGCCTTCACTGATGTATTCTCCCAGGTCTTGCTTGAAAAAAATTGTAGCCGTGCCTGCACTTTTCTAAATGGGAATGGATTAATTGCATGCTTAAAAGCTTTGCTGGATGGAGACCCACACCCTAGAGCCAGACCTACCTTCATGGCTGGAGCCTGCAAGAAGGAGGACAAGGTATTTTTCTCCTTCTCCCATGCTGGATGGGAAAGGGGTGGGCAAGAGAAACAGAGAGCACTGACTTGATTCTGGAGCACCCTAATAGCCAGACCAAGCTGAGAGGTGTACCACATCTTCATAGTTCTGCCATATTTTAAAATAAAAACATTTGGAGAAAAGGTTTCCCTACTGATGTTGGAATAAAAAAGCCCACCCAAAAGCTCAACAACATTTTTTTATCCAGGCAGCAGTGGTCATAGTAGTTTTATTGAGGATAACTAGTAGTAATAACAATCCTAAATGCCTGCATAAAAGCATTGTTGGGTTTTTAGCAAGAACTGGGAATTAATATTTATAATACTTTCATTTAAGTAGCTCTTTTGTGTGCAAAACCTGTTAGGGATGGTATCTAAGTTGTGCAACACAGTGGTGCTGGAACCTCCATTACCTAAGCTATTAAACAGCTTTTAAACTGTGGAATAAAAGCATCACATTGTGCCTGTTATTATAAGAACAGAGCTTTCAACACCCTATTGAGAAGAAAAACTATACTTCTTACATCTTCTCCTGACTGAAGCTTCCTCTCTTCTCAAAGAAGCAACAAATTTGGACTTGATCTGTTTAATCGCATCTTCAGTTTTCATCCCTTTGTGTTATGATCAACAAGGCATGAGTTTTAAGAGATTTATTCTTGAAGTTATTGTCCCCATCAAAATTTGATTTTGCTTCTCAGATGTATGTCAGACATAGTAAATTCACCTGTGGTATTAAGGACAAAGATCACTTTGCTGAATCAATAGGAATTTCAATATTTATCTCTATGGCAGTTTGATGAGTTCCCTTTTAGTTTCCTTCCTTTTTAAGTTGCTGCTTTTGTTTTGGGTTTTCCTAGACACCCAGCATCACTTATGGCAATGTGAGTGGATGGTTTTCACCATGCAGCTATAACAATCATTGACTTTCTTTTTGGTTCAGAAGCACAACCATAAAAAAAAATTCTATCAACCTCTGAAATGCAATCCTGAAAAAAATATTTTCAGATAGACAAAATACAGAGTTTCAAGGACATGGTATAAAAATAAAGGGAAAAAACACAACCATTGTTATGACCTCCAATCACACTTTTAATTAATGAAACAACCAAAAGTGTTGCTGATCACCATCTCTGAAGATCAGTCATGCCAATTGAAGCCACCACTTTCTGTGACAGCCCATACCTGTGAGCTCTACCTGCACATGCAGGAGGGATGCTGGTGAATCCTTCAGCTTCACCAATGTGGCTGTCAAGACAGCATCATGATCTCAGCTGCACTCTCCTGCCCAGTCTGCAAGCCAGCCCCAGCCTGAAGGATCTGCACATCAATTCTTCTTCACTAATCTCAACCATCAACCATTTTAGGTTAGAAAGTCCCAAGGCTGCATCTCTCTTGTACACATTCTTATTTTTGTAACTAAATCTTCTTAAAATATTGGGCTGACTCTTTTCATACATGAGCAGTCATTTCAGCAAGTGTGGCAGTTGATTTACAGTTTGTACTTTGTACACTTTCTGTAGTGAAGCATAACATTGAAAAGCTTATGTCAATTTCTTTCATACATGACACGTTCAAGAACAAATTAATTCTAAAGCACTTACAGGGTATATAATGTTTCTATGTCAGTCTTTACAAATCAATAACACAATTTATACCATAAAGTCTACTTCAGAAGAGAACTGCATTTGGAGAGTAATTTCAGTCTAAAATATCGCAGTGCTACACTTCTCCAGATATCTGCAATTCAGAGCTGATAGGAATTGTGAGTAACAAGTTTATGAAGAAAAATTACTATAAAAGGAAAGGCTCTGTGTACAACATCCTCTTGCAAAACAAGGCTATTCCAGCACAAATTCAGTTCTCTAACCATCACTATGCAGCACACTAGATAAGGGCTCAGATTCTGACCTCAAACTAGTATAAATTAGGAATCACAGTTACGCAGGGCCAGAATAAACTCATTCAGATGTATACTGGATAAATGCCATGTGTAACTGTACTACTGGGGCCACTGTAATTAATTCCAAGAGAGTTTCTACCCCATGTGAACAGATGTGTTCCAGCTGCAATTACTGTTGTGGTCCTTCACTGGATGGAATGGCTAAAGAAGGTCATCTCTGCACAGATCAAGTAACTCCCTTGTACCATCCAAGGAGGCCCATCCAGGACTCTTCATGTTTCAGAACACCACTGGCTTCCTTCTGCTTTCTCCCAGCACAGCTCAGCACCAGCCTCTCACTGCACAGGTCCAGAGGACCGAGAACCCATGTGGACCACCCCCGTGTGGTCACAGCCAAGCTCTTCTCCATTTGCTGCAACATTGTGCCTATAAATTTCCCTGCCTTGAGTAAACATGGTAGGCAATAACAAAAAAGGTTCAAAGAGGTGTGCTGACTCAAATTCAACCCTTGGATAAGCAGCTACAGCTCCCCTGAAGCTGCAGGCTGGCACAGACAGGAATGAGTGCTGAGCCTAATGAGCTGACAGCCAGCTGGCCTGTCACAGCTCCTCCTGATCCCTCCTGGCATCCTTGTGTCTGCATTTTTTCCAGGGGCATTCCTCCTCTCTCTGTAAGTGGCAATTTAATATTCTAACAGTACAAGGAGTAAAATTTACAGCAATGGCTGCAAACTGCTGCCACGCTCCTCTTCCCACTATTCATCCCACTTGCTTTGTGTCTGGCACGTGGGCAGCTAACTCTGTAAATGTAGGCACAATTAATGCATTCCATCATTTCCTCAGGAGAAACAGAGACATAACCAGAATTTAGACACCTTCTAAAAGGTGTGTATTTCACAAGCAAAATTGAAACATAAAGCATTCAGAGGAACTACAAGCCAAGTATCACCTTTGTGCAGAAGGGGGAAGGAAAATATCATTCTTTTGTAACAGCAGGTGCCTGAAGACCAAAGGGTCTAACTCAAAGCAGCTGTTCCTACTCCTCACATCAGAGAGATAAATCCTGAGGTTCAGTTCCCCCATACAGTGAATTTTGAGATACTTATATAAAGTGGAACAGCTTCCATGGTGCAAGGTGATAAAGGTCACCCCAGCACAGCTGGGCAGGTAACCAGCCAGGGTGTCACAGTCAAAGCCAAAAACATGTGGGGAGAAACCCTGTCTGTGGGGAGAGACACTGACACACAGGCCAGGGGTCACACAGGATGGAAGAGCTGTGCCTTGCCCTTCTCTTTTGCTGAATTCTGGGACCAGGTTTCTCAAAACTCACTACTGATGGTGAGTGCATTAAGCTTCTCAGAACAAGAATGTATTTTGTTGGACATTCTTTTTCTAAAAATCAGTTCAATCAGGTTCCCCAAAAGCCTTGTCAAAAAGGTTAACCACTGCCAGCCTCCTGCATCAATTTCTTCCTCATAGCCCCACAGCAGCTGCATTGCTGACACATGCAAAGGGAGGAAAGTCCTGATTCCAGCAGGAAAGGCTGAAAAGTAAGAACTGTTGGTCTGAAATTCTGCAATGAAGGAGGAAGATTTCAAAGAAATCCAAAGAAAACCTGCATCCAGCTCAGTGGGAATGCCTTAGGTCTAGACTTCACCTATTTTTTGCAGAAAGCCAGTTAGTGCTGCAACCTTAACAACTGCTTTAAACAAAGGTACTTCTAAAATTTGCTTTATCATCAGAGGTGACAGCTGGCAGCCAGGAAGCAGTGGGGTGGTGGAGGAGCCCCCTGGCACAGCCCCACGACAGCTACAGCCCTGCTAGGGAGGGGAGGCATCAGGACCCAGTGCCTGCTGCCTGCTGTGCTCTTTGCCCACTGTTTTGCACACTCCTATTTGCTGGTGTTAACAAATACCCACAGTGTTAAGAATTTGGGCTGGAATCTTCTGTGATTTATTTCTGCCTCAGGTTGCATCTTTTTTCTTTAAAGTTTCAGCATGGCAGTTCAGCAGTGTTTGAGGACCTGTATCACTCCTTAAGGAGTTCCTGACTTTGAGAGGAGACAAAATTCATCAGCTTTCATGTGACTGTCACGGTAGTACTCAAATATTAAATAAGTTGTATTTGGATGAAATTTTTCTGAATTTTATTTGCGAAAATCCATCATAAAGACCTTGACAACTAAACGTCAGTGTAGACCTAGCCTACCATTATCTACACTCTATCAGTTAGATTCACAAAATAGTCATAGTGTCATGCCATGACACTGTTAACAGGCACCTTTCAGCGATCCACCCCTCCCCATGCCTTCCCAAAGCAGGATGTAATACATAGGCAGCTTGCAGTGTGAGGGCAGAGGTGGGAAAGCCAACACAATGCTGCAGAACCATCTGTGCTAGAGAGAGGAAAATGTAAAGACCAGGATGCATTTGAAATGCAAGTCTGCTGAGCTCTGCACAAAATGCAGAGGAAATGCTCAGCTTTTTCTGGCAGCTGGGGAGATTGTAATGCTCAAGAGCATTTCTATGGATGCCTGCTGTTTCTGACCCTCATATTCCAGGAAGGCAGTCATTGTTTGTCTCCCCTTTGTTTAAGTCTTCCCAAGTGGTTATCACAATTTAAAGTCTGCTTGGACAGCTCATTGCTTCTCTGGTGACATCTGCAGGGCCAGGAGGGGACCAGGCTTTGGTCCCTGGCTGTGGTATTCATTCCTAGCCAAGGCTTCCTCCTTTGGCCATGTGGATTTTCACATTCATAGAGTGTTGTCTGGGATTTTGTGTAGGAGGGAATGTTCCCTTGATATCATTAAGTCTCCCTACCTTGCCTAAATAAAAATCTTCTGCAGGTAAGGTCTTGGCTTGTGTGGGTATGGGAATCATCATTGAGTAAATGCCTGTATTTGCCCAGAAAAATGCTTATTAACAAATTACATTTGTTTAATACTGTCATAACTTTCTCAATGAATTGATGTGGAGGACTTTCTCTTTTGAATTGACTCTTTAACTGCACTGCTAACAGGGTGGGTAGGGTACCATGGTGAATGAGCACACACAGCCTGGGCTGTGGTGTCTGGAGACTGCCTCCAGCTGCCAAACTAACACAACAGTGACAGTGAAGCCCACAGCATAGACAAAAGTTTTCCAACTCTCCCAGCTTTCCAGTTAGTTTATAAAAAACGTGGATCTATGCAATATAAAATACTTTCCAAGATGTTTGACTTGATATTGCAGGGTATAACATTAGTGCTATGTAAGTTTAATAAAGCACATATGAAACAAAGACAAAGCTTTCTCTGAGCAGCTTCTGACAAGGAGGCATCATCATTAAACAGGGGTGTCCCTAGTAGATACGTGTAGAGATTGCTCCTAGACCTAAAACTAATCATCAGCAGTGCAGATGCTATATTAGATCATGGCTGATAAAAGCTCTAGCTTGCACAAGAACTGATGTTTAAATGATGAAGGCAGCCATACGAGACCTGGATCTAGTCTTTTTAATACAGCCAAATACAGAGTTAAACTCCATGAATGAAGAATTAATAGCTGCTCTAGTTAAGTGCTATTTTCCCTTTAAAGAATTTAGACACCAAACAAGTAGAAGATGAGACGTCAGGTCTTCTCATAGCGAGAAGGCTAGTAAGACCTCGGATGGCTAAAGAGAGGATGCTGAGATGGAAGCAGGATCTGAGGCTGACATGTTGTGTGCTATCTCTAGTCTTAGTAACCATGTATCACTGAGGATGCTGGAAAACTGGGAAAGACACTGAGAAGAACTGAAAAAGTGGGCTGAAGACTAGAGAAGACAATGGGGAGAGATTTAAAAAGAACTATTTGTCTAACATATCAAAAAGAAGCTTGAAAGGTCTTGATTACAGTAAATAACTATCTTCAACAGGGAGAAAAGAGTTCTTTAATCTTGTGGAAAAGCTTGAATGGCTGAAAGCTTAAACCAGATATATCTGAAGAGGAAATTAGGCAAAACATGTTAATAGTGAGGGTTTGAAACAAACTGCTGAGGGAGGGGCAGGAGACCTCAGTGCCTGATGAAGACATCAGGATGCTTTTCAGAGAGAAACAATTTTCTGCTACACATGTAGTGCTTCAGTCCATCCCAATATAGCTTTTAAGAGCAATGATAAAATCTGCTTGTTGCTTCCAACTTCAACCTCTAAGACCCTCTAAAAGCTGTCTGGAGGTAGGGCAGGGGTGTGCCTGCCAACTGGGGGTCTGTGCAGGCAGAAGAGGTCCCTCTTTTCTCTCTCTCCTCTTCCTGCAGGATGGTCACACCATGATCCAGTGCTGGGATTTACTCCTAAAAGCCTGTCTGGCTGTATCCAACATGCCTTGCAGCACAACAAACTGCTTGTCCATCCTCACAGAACCTCTTCCCAAGGAGCACAGGGACAGCAGGGCACTGCAGGGGTGATCATGCCAGCTCTAACCCATCCCAGCAGTGCAGGCAGCTCAGGATGCTGAGCCGGAGTGGCACAACTCCTGTGGGAGATGCCTCCCTTGAGGGGGGAATTATTCGGGAACAAAGCCTGTCTCCTCATTCTGAGAGAGTGTTCTGAAACTCAATACTTTTCTTAACTGAAATACATTTCCTCCCCCTTCTTTCTTCATCTCCCCATCTTCCACAGAGACAAGCAATTATTTTTTTCCCCAGTGGCGCAACAACATCCTTCAAATACCCATTAAAGAGCTTCACTGTCACTTAGTTGGAGAGCTCAGCTGTCCACGCTGCCTGCCAGTCAGTCCCTGCAGCCTGGACCAGCCACACTGTGCTGCAATTGTGCCTCTGCATCTAGCAAATGGTTTCTAATATAATTACGATATTTTTCAACCTGTGTCAGGACTGAACGCAACAGGGATAAAAGACTCAAAATAAGATGGGTATGATGTCACCTGCAGCAAAACAATAATCCCCCCCCTCTTCTTTGGAGCTGGCTGAAACTGGGTTTTATTCCTTTAAATTGTCAGTCTCATGGCAAGATGCTGGCAAAATTTAACTCCCACACTTGTCTCTGTAACAGCAATGTGACTGCATCATGGAATGATGTTTCAGGCTTTCATTTGTTTATCTTTGACAAAATGCATCGCTTTGGTGAGAGGAGAACTAGGCTGGAAATAAGGAGGGAATGCTAACACCTTATCAGACTAGATATAAGGAAGAAATTGTTTATGATGAGGATGGTGACACACAGGTACAGGTTGCTCAGAGAGGTGGTAGATGCCCCATGCCTGGAAACACTCAAGGTCAGGTTGGATGGGACTCTGGGAAACCTGATATAGTTGAGGATGTTCCTGCTCATTGCAGGGACCTTAAAAGGTCTCATCCAACTCAAACCATTCTATGATTCTGTTATCATGCCACTTCTAGACCTTTTCAGGATGGAGAGTCCTTTACTCAGGATTTAAAGAAATTACCAAAATCTCCATATGCTTACTATAGAAGACCAAAATCCTGGCCAGTAGAGCAATGGTGGAGCAGCCCTTGGAGAATAAAGATGTGAGGACTGTGGTTAAATTTGCAGTGCCTTGTGTTATCCCAGACTGCACATGTGGGACTCTTGATGATTCAGCCCTTGGAGAGAGTAACTTCCCTACAGCTCGTGAATGATTCCCTAAGAGTAATCTCCACTGACAACCTGCACATCACCCACGGATACTCAGCAGGCAATTGCCTGGTCTCATGATGATATGGTAAGAAATTTAAGATCTTGCTCTCTCTTCTCTGTCCATACTTCTTCCTCTAGGACTCCTTCCATTTTCTTCCTATGACTTCCCATGGCAGGCAGCTGCTGTAGCTGCTCCTGGGATGCAAGAGTGCAGGCAGCTGGAGGTGTTAAAAAACATGTAGACATGGCACTTCAGGACATGGTATAGTTGGCACAGTGGTACTGGGTTGACAGTTGGACTTAATGATCTTAAAGGTCTTTTCCAACCTTAACAATTCTATGATTCTAGATGAGTTACAAGGGAAAAAGTTCTTCCTTGACCAATATCACTCATTAATGTGTGGTCAAGCACAAATATTCTTTCTTATAAGGAGGCAGAGAGGGGTAATGAATGGCAAAGCTAATGAGTCAGTTTTATGTTTTCAAAAGAATGGAGAATGAGATATTTGATGGAAAATTGGAAGGCTTAATTGCAGTCTCTCTTGTGATCCTCTACCAGTTTGGCTGTGGTGTAATCCATTGACTTTTCTGAGGAAAAAGACTTGGAAGTGCTGGTGGGTGAGAAGTTCAACATGAGCCATCAGTGTATACTTGCAGCCCAGAAAACCAACCAGATCCTTGGCTGCATCAAGAGAAGTGAGGCCAGCAGGCCGAGGGAAGTGATTCTCCCCCTCTACTCTGCTCGTGTAAGACCCCACCTGGAGTACTGCATCCAGTTCTGGAGCCCCTTTTTACAGGAGGGACATGGAAATACTGGAGCATGTTCAGAGAAGGACCAGGAGAATGATCAGAAGACTGGAACACCTTTCCTATGAAGACAGACTGAGAGAGTTGGGGTTGTTCAGTCTGGAGAGGAGAAGGTTCTGAGGAGACCTTATCGTAGCCTTTCAGTATCTGAAGGGGGCTACAAGAAAGCTGGGGAAGGACTTTTGAGGATGTCATATAGTGATAGGACTAGGGGTGTGGATTTTAAACTAGAGAAGGGTAGATTTAGATGGGAAGTTAGGAAGAAGTTCTTCACCTTGAGGGTGGTGAGACAGTGGAACTGGTTGCCCAGAGAGGTGGTGGAAGCCCCATCCCTGGAAGTTTTTAAGACCAGGCTGGATGGGGCTCTGAGCAACCTGATCTAGTGGGAGGTGTCCCTTCCCATGGCAGGGGGTTGGAACTAGATGATCTTGAAGGTCCCTTCCAACCCTGAAAATTCTATGATTCTATGATATTATAGTGCTTCTAATTAAGTAATCATAAGTAAGGGGAAAAGTAGACCCAAAGACCACAGCAGTTATAAGCATAGCATTCTGGCCAGTAGAGATAAACATTTAAATCAGCTGATTTAGCGAAAATTAAACAAAACCTTGCTAACTTGTACAAATCAAGAAATTAGTAGAAAGATTGGTATAAAATACCTTGAATAGTCAAAGAGAAATGGAGAAGTCGAAATTAATGTCAATTACAAAAAAACCAAATCCCCAAGCCAATGGCTTTCACAGAAAAGAGACTGCTAGGGGAACTACTCCATGGTAATGTAGAGGAAAGCAAAACTTATGAATACATTAATCAAGGTACAAGTGAAAAGAAAATGAGATGCTTCAGGGTACAGAGATGACAGGAAGAATATCTGTGGCAATAAAGGATGATGAAAATCATACAGAGGGAAATAAAGTGAAGGATACATGAGGGATGGATGCAAGAGCTCCAGAATACCTACTCTGACAATATAGTCTGTTGCTCTTGATAAAAGAAAAAATCAATAAACTCTGTGTAGGAAGAAAAGCTTGTTAAATGATTGACTGTCCAACTGGATATTTCTGCTGGCAAACACATTGCTTTGTGTGATAGATGGACACTGGGTCAAAAGGTTGTTCACTAAAGTGATCAGGCTTCATAAAATCTGGATTTGCAAACAAAAGGTGGCTGGGGAACCTGGGTGAGGTTACTTCTGATGTGAGTTCTGTTCACTGCAACACCATCAGTTCATTTATGGAGCAGTGGAAGGGATCAATTGAGGAAGAAGTGGGAGGGACTCCTGGAGCCCTGGCCAGGAGTACAATGCTACAGTGTCTGCAGCAGGAGCAATGATGTCTGCTTCCCTGACATGTTCCACCCAGTCTGGTGAAACAAGTGGGATGCAACCATAACACCATAATTCTTTGTGTGAAGGAATGTCCTAGCCCATGGTCAGCAAAGGAATCCTGAACCCTGGAGTTGTAAGGTTTTTGGTTGAAAGGCACCTTTAAAGATCATCTGCTGAGGGCAGGGTCATCCTTCACTAGGTCAGGTTGCTGAAAATCACCCTTCATCTGGCATACACCAAAGCAACAATAAAGTGCTGTCTTGTAAGAGACCCCGTGTTCATCCTGCTGCCAATCAGCAAGTTGTAGCGCAATTTTATTTTTGCCCTCCCTGTTGTTTATGCTACTGACAGATCCCTGGTCCCATGAGCATCTGAGCATCAGCCCATTGTTTCCCTCTGCTCCCTGCCCCTTCATCTCCCCAGGGCTTCCCAGTGGGGCAGTGACTTCTCCTCTCCCCTACAGTGTTACTGATCTCTTTTTGTGAGATGAAATGCAGAGCTTGCTCACTCACCTGGCAAGAGCAAGAGAGTGAAAGAGGCTTCCCAGGGAGAGCAGTGGGTTGCTGTGATTCAGGAATATGCATTTCAGCCATAGCTGTGCAGCTGAGCTGGCAAGCCTGAGGCACAAGGAAACCAGAGTCTTACAGGACCAGGTCACAAAACCAATGCCTCAGCCTCCCCCCTGACACAGCACCTTCTTCTGCAGTGGGGTGGCAGTGTGGTATCCCAAGCAAGCTCAAATAGATTTCAGTGTTACTGCAGCCCCCTAAGTGGATGGTCCCATACACAGATGGGTGGAAGTCAGTTAAGAAGCAAAATCTGGAGATGGCAGCCATGGAAATGTCACTTCTCACAGCCAAGTCCTCCTCTAGCTTGCTTCCTCCCGTTTCTTTGCCAGCACAACTTCAACCAGCAATAAGATTTCTCTATCTAACCAATGCAAAGCATTTGCATTTTAAGAACTTCTCACCTTAAATAATGCCTCATTCAATTTTCTTTTTGGAGTGGATGTTTCTTTTATTCTTTTAAGCATACTGATTATTATTTTTTTGGAGGAGAGATGGGTATGTTCTGCCTCTCAGGGGCAAGGCTGACATCCTGGATGCTCTTTTTAGACTGATGGGGAAGCAGCCTTTGAGGACAGGCTGTCAGTGGCTGTGATCCCCCAGCTCCCAAATGCTGTAAATTAACTGCTGTGGATTGGGATCTGCCCAGTTTGACCTCGATGAAGAAAATGTTTTAATGGGTTTTTTTGTTATTGTTGGTGGGGGTTGTGGGTTTTTTTGTTTGTTTGTTTGTTTTTGGTTTTAAATTTTGAGTTGGAGAAAGCACAAAGTATTCTTATCTTTTTCTGGAACACAAAGTGCTGCTTAAGAATACTTGGGGCTGCTTGTACTCCACTTCAGGGTGAGGAATGACAGAGGATCAAACTAAGCCTTGTCCCTTTGGTCATTAAAAATTTATTTAGAGATGTTTCCTCCTTCCCAAATTAATGTCAAGAAAATCTTGCTTTTTGTTGCCTGCAAATTGTGCAGAACTTTATGTTCCAGCAAATTTTTCATCTGAATGTTGACAGATTAGAGGCAAATTAAAATTATTACATACATTAATAATAGAATACACATATTAAGATAACCTGAAGGTGTCTAAACCTAATGCATATTGTTTATGTATATAAATTGCTGTTAGCTTGTGTCTGTGAATGGATTAAAACCAAGAGAAATATCGTGAACTAAAATTAAATATAAATATTTTTGTTTTAACAAGAAAAATAATTTGTATCAATAAGTTGATAGTGAATTGTCAGCAGCCTTTGTTTTCCACCATCAAAAATAATATTTCTATCTGCAAGGAATTTCTAACATTAAATAGTTGATACCATTGAAATTAGTTAGAGCTTAGCAAGACTTTCTTCTTCAAGTCATAAACTATTTGTTTTTCTAATAGAAAATAAAGCTTGATTTTATTTTCCTGTGCCCACACAGTAGCATCCTCTTGATATTATGTTTATTTAGAAAGAGAACTGAAAGGAAATGAAATTTTTTTTTCTTTTGAAAAAAATATGTATTTGGGGAAAAGAGAAAAGCAACGATGCTTATATCATGGTTGGCAGGAGTCCCAACAGGGACATAATGTTTCCACTTATCATATTTTCATTTCTTCTGCATTTTTAATTCTGTTTAGAAACATTGCTATCTATGATCTGTGCATAGGACACACTTGTTGAACCACAAAACCCAGTGAAAAGCAGAAAGCTCAGTGATGGGCTGTGTCCTATGTCAACCAGTTTCACTGGTGTCTGCTGTGTGATTTAATCATCTGCTTCCTCAAGTGCCAGATTTTCTGGGGAGCATGCAACCATTTGTTACCTTTCTACAAGAGCTGCATACTGAGAAAGAGCATCACTTGCAGTAGAGTGGCTGCAAACTTTGTAACTTATAGAAAACAAAGTTGGGAACCATAGAGACAGATATGTGGTTTGAGGAACTTATTTTCCAAATTGTTACACAACCAAGTGCACAAAATTCATCCACCAGTTATTCAGATGCTGGAACTTTACAAATTATTTGCCTACTGACACAGGTTAAATCAATTAGGGCTGTATTAAATCACCTTAGTTAGAAGGTCAGATATATTGCAGGGGTAATTTCTCTGGAATTTGATGTGATGCCAGGGGGGAAGCTTGCTTTGTAAAGTAATTGTAGAGGTACAATAGGCTTAAGTGTTCACCTTGCTACCTGGTCTGACCGTTTTGTAAATGGAACAATCTAACCCTTGAAGAAGCTGTATTGGGGAGCTCAGGAGCAAGAATCAGGTTTTAATGAACACAGTTCAATCACATGGATGGATCTGGTCTGGTCTCAGGCTGGTGTAGTGGCTGCCACCCCAATGGAGCAAAGGAGTACAGTAATTCAGTGGAGAAAGGAGTTCTTCAGACATTTTCTTTGCAGCAATACTGTATGAAAATAGCTTGAGCTATCACTTCCAGGATGACAGATTAATCTAATTTTGGGCAAAAAGCAGAACTGACACTGATGGATGAACAGGCTGCAGGAGGGGCCAAGAGCAGGGTGTTAATCCTATTGCTGCATCCCAGCTGAGAGAAGATCTCATCCTCCAGCACTGATGACTCAGCGGAGGGCAGATATTTAAGGAAAGGTCTTGTTCTGTTTGCTTAAAAAATTGGCTCTGGGAATTTAGTTTGCATGAAGGATGAAGGACTGAGCCATTGGTTATGGCTGCAAGGTGCTACAGGCTCCCATGCTCCCTCTCCTGCCCCCAAGAAGAACATTGCAGAAAACAGGGATCCCCAAACAAAGCCCTGCATTTTAAGACATTTAAAATATTTCATTTTTCAATTTTCTTTGTAATACTATATTATCAGATGCACTTGATGCCTAATTTAACTTGATTTCCACATGAAATGTCTTTGTCTATCACTGATGCAACCACAAAATCTTGCTCTTTGGCTTAACTTCCAACTACTCATCACATTTGTTTTTCTAAATCCCAACCAGTCTACTAAACATACTTAATACTTTCTGGTTTCAGGTTTTCAAAGCCTGTTGCCCTTACCTAAAAGGCTAAATATTTTTTTTGTCTCTTTGGGAGCCCTGTGGAGAAAAAGTCTCTGAAAACTGCCAAGGTCAAGAGGATTTTCAGATTAAAGTTTATGTTGTGCTGTTATTTGAGTAAACAAAGGTAAAGTGCAGCAGGGGGAATGAATTTAGACCACATGCAATGTGTATTTACTGTGGTGAGACAGAGCTGGAATGGAAATCTTCTGTTCCCATTTTCAGGAGGGACTGAACATCTTTGATACAAGAAGATACGAAGGAAGATTTACCAGAGGGTGCTGGGCTGAGTAAAGAAACAGCAGAGAGAGCAGGAAAAGCCCCAGTAGCAGCAATTGCAGCAGCACATGGAGCATCCACACAACCTGCCAGAGCAGGGCTTCATGCTGGGCCCTGGGGTTCCATGTAAATCAGCAGATGAAAACAGGCCATGTCCTGCTCTCTAATCCTGAGGCCATGTGGCACAGCATGACATCTGTCCTTGCCTCCCCAGTCCTGTACACCTCCAATCCTCTCCACCCAAAATGACTGCTTCCCTAACACCCAGTGGCTCTGGGCCATGTTATCTCCCAAACCATGTCCCAGACATTACCGTCTGGAATAAGTCAAAACCGGGCCAGGAAATAGGCTACCATAACCATAGGCTAACAGCCTGGATAACTGGGGACAGTGCTTCTGCTCTTGTTCATGTACAGTTTATTCAAGCAGTTGTAGCCAGGGAGCCCAAACTAGCTGTGGAAGATGTATTCGCCCTTCCCTGATGAATGAATGGGATGATGTGTTTTTGTATTTTGGTTTCCTTTACACCAGGAGGAAGATTGCAGTTTTCATTAGCTGTTTAAAAAACAGTAACCTAATCAAAATCAATCCTCCAGACCCCTTTAAAAGCCAGTGGATGAAAACCGATATATCCAAATGGTTGTCCATCCCCAGACTTCTGTGGATATTTCATATCCACTTGGGAATCTCAAATGGCAATTGGCACTTAAACATGGGAACATGATGTGCATCCCATGAGAGATGAGGTGACTCTGATCTCTGCTCTCCATTGACAACTACTGACTAGATCTTCCTTGACATATAAGCTTAGGTATCTCACACCTGTAGACATTTAGATATAGGTGTCTTCTTCCAGATCTGAATCCCACCTGAACTGTGCTGGTGGCTGTGTTGCCATTTCCCATGCTATTGCAGAAGGGACTGGGGATACAAGGCTAAACCAAATGAAGTTGTCTCTAAGTTGCAGCTTTCTGATAATGTGATAGCAGCTTGCAACCAAGGACAAATGAGGACAGCTACGGGCTATCCTCTACCTTGTGAGACAGCAGTGTCCAATAGCGTAAGTGTATTGCCCAGCATTTAGATGTATTTATTCATAGATCCATTGAGCCTGTTCTACTTCCTTCTCCATTGCTGTGCCTGCACAAACAAGCCTGGTGGAAGCTCTGGCCCTCCTGTCTGGAGTTTGCTTGCATCTCTGAATTGCAGTGGAAATGAAGTCCACAGACTGTGCAGAAGACCTGGGCTCCAACCATAGGGCAGATCTTGTGACTGTGTAGCTTGGTATGGCTCTCAGGGAGAGAAGCAGAGCTGGCCCCACTGAATGTGTGAAGCGTTGGCTGAGAGATACAGCTGTGATCAGCTCACTGGTGTGATGTGCTTGAAACCAGCATATGGGCTTCATAGCTGTATTGTGTTGGATACTGCTGCCTGAGCCTTGCCTGACTGTACCTAAGTTACTGCCAGAAAAATCAGGAGTTTATTCTGAAGTTTATTAAAATGTGATTGAATTGTGAGAAATGAATTGGAAAAAGAAACAGCTTCCTGAACAGAGCAGCTCTGCTGCTCAGCAATGTGAAAGTAAAGCCCAGAATGCAGCAGGAGATCTATATAGGGAGAAGCCAGTAGAGGTATTTTAAAACAACCATATGGAATGAATGGAGAATGAAACTGCAAAATTAACTGTAAACAGAACAAATTTGCATGAAGCTGAACAAAATCAGGGAAGTTAGACTCACTATCTTTGTCTTGTGTGAAGGTTTTGTTGTGCCTTCAGGATAAAAAGGAGCTTGAAAGAATAACATATCTCATGAAACACACGCGCTGAGCTTCTAATGATTGTGCTGCAGGTAGAAGACATTTCTTATCAAAGCCTAAATAATGTTCTTGGTTTCTAATATAAAGAGGAACTGTAAAGTCTGGGAGTGGGATTTCCCAGATTAGGCTCATGCTGCAAACATACCTACTCATTCACTGCTTTTAGGGCTGTGAGCCTATTACCAATTCTGCATCAATTAGGCTGTCAGTCCACTGATAATCTGTATGTGAATCTTGCAAATGCATTAATATCCCTTAGAGCGTAGACAGAAATAAAGCAAGATATAGACAAACCCAAGAAATTATTGTTTTTGTGCATCACCTACGCTAGTGATCACGAGGCTGTTCCTTGGCAAGGTTTGGGATAAATTAGCTGTTCATATTCCCTTTCACTCTGAAAACCTCCCAGGACTTAGAAGATTCTTAGGTAGTTCAGTGCTTACAGAATATATTACATTGACAGCCCTGAAAAACGAAGTCTTTGTTTCCAAAGGGTAGAAGCATGCCTGGTGGAAGAAGATTTATCCACAACTTCCCACAAACAGGCTGCCAGATGTTCTCTGGAAAATGGGATTTTCTGTGTAAGACTCCACTCCTTTTCCTCTAGTTAACAACAGAAGGGAAATCCTTGTATCTTCTGCACAGCCTCCTCAAGGGAGCAAGGTGGCAGCCGTGCTCCTCACCACAGGGAACCCAGACCCTGCATGGCAGAGGGCATCAGTGAACCCCTGTGTTCATGCTCTGCACCTCCAGCATCTCCCCCAATAAACCTGATTGCACTGGAGGTGCCACCAGCACCCCAGCCCAGCCTTGTCTCTGTCCTTGTCATCTACCCTGGTGGCACCAAACCACACACTTTTCTGTCCAGATCTCTTGCCCTGCTCTATAATTTCTCTGTTCCCCATACAAGTTCACAGCCATCCTGCTTGGTCCCAGCCCATGAGAGACAGGGGTGAATTCAATTGAGTGAATCAGCAGCTTGATATTCCACTAGCAGCATCCCTTTTTCAGGTTCTCAAGATGCTGGCACCAGATCTTGGCCATAATTTTTTTACTATAAAGCAGCCACACTAGATGGCCTTGCAAAATTCTGCTCTGGCTACATGGAGAACAAAATGGTTCTTTTAAACATTTACCTGTGACAATCTGAGTCACATTCCTGTCTACCTGAGAGTAAAATTGAACCCAAGGGTTTCTCATAGGACTGAATATCATACCATCTATTTAGCAGGTTTGCCTGCTTCTCCTCCATACATTTTTTTTTTGCTAGTTGGTTGTCTCAGTGGGTTTAAAAATATTTTAATTGACTTGAGTACATACACAACTCTGTAATGGCTTTTAATTGTGTAATTAGTGTAAAATACATATAATCATGTATTTAGGCTGTGTAATTACAATGTGTAATAATATTGTAGTTCTGCTACAGACATCCTTTTTAATCACAGAAGAAAAAAAAATATGCATATAACTCCAAAACCCTAGCTGTGAGTTCCAGAGTGTCTGTTAATATTTCCTTACATATAATCTGATTTTCTTTGTGCAACTATGGAAGTTTAAATACAGGAATATATGCTATTGTAAGGCTGCTGAATATTTTATACACTGAATATTTTTGGAACTCAACTCCATTTGATTGTGTGATGCCAACATGAAATGATTGTGCTCATATAGAGCACATCTAAAGGCAGATGATGATGAAAGATGATGGAATTTATCTGTTGATGTGATTATACAGCATGCTTAATTCCTGCTGGCTGTCCTAGCTGTAAAGGATAATGGTGCTGTTATCAAGTGGCTTAACTCATTTTCTTGTGGTGGAAATGGATGCTGGCCTAATCCATCTCCCCTTGAGGTCAGTGAAAAATCCCCCAGTGGCCTCAGCAAGGCAGCCTCAAACTCCCTGCAAGCCCAATCCTACTCTTTGAAATGCTTTAAGGCTCTGCACCTGTGGGAAATTGGTTCCTTATTCTGATCCCCATGCTGACAAACTCAGAATTGGTTTCAGTGGTGTAAGGTACCTGGATTCACCTAGTTTTCTGAGACAGGGCAATGGGTCTTGAAAAGAAAGAGTTCACTGTTGTTAAGTTTCATCAGCTCCCAAGTGGATCAGCCACTGTATTCCATCATGCTGAAAATTGTTTTATAATTCACAAAATTAAAGTACAATGGGATTAACAGTCAGTAATTACTGTCTCGCTTTGAGGAGTTCGGGTGAATGTCTCTGATGTTCATCTGCATTTTACTCATTTTAAGAAAAGGATAATAAATCCCCAAACCAGGCAGATGTTTAAGGTTTGCATATGAGACATCCTTCACTCCAGCTGTAGAAACAATACAGTATCTGTTACTGGTTTTGTACAGAATTAATGAGCAGTTTGCAAAATGCATCACATCCTCGATAGCTGATGGACATGTTAATAATGCCTGATTGGGATTTTGCAGAAGCACGACCCAGTTTCATTCACACACTGGCATTGTAGTTAACTACAATGTTTAATGCAAACGGTTGCCAATGCTGGAAGGACTCTGCGGTCACTTGAGTGGAAACTGCCGCCTATCAGTGCCTCAGATGAACTCCCTCATCTGGGTAATACCTCCTCTGAAATACGTAAAGATCACTTCAGGATGTGACAGTCTTTCCAAAGGGTCTGAGACACTTTTAAAGCCAGCAAGCAGCCACGTCAACCTAACAGCTTGTTGCCACCAAGAGAAAGTTTCTCTCTCTTCTCTCCCTCCTGAACCCACAGACCATGTGTTGTGCAACAACAAACAGCCCATGTACTGCTGGGGATTGTGGGTGTTTCTGTCAGCTGATCTAATAACCAACAGCAATATATGCACATTATTTGCCCAGCAGCCCAGCAGCCATGATGCAGAAGGACAGAGCCTGCACTTGGGGGCATAGGCAATGCACATTAGTAGGAGCATCCAGGAGAGCAGCCAAAGCACCCTCCTCTGCCAAACACTCATTGCTAATGGAGACTCTATATTCTAATGGATTCTAATACAAAATATAAACACACTTACAAACTGATACTCTCATTTTAGTTTACTTACTAGAATAAAAATCTTACTTTTGTGCTGCTACTGTGCTAGGAAAAAACTGCTTCTCCTCTCCTCAAAGTGAAAATAATATTGGTTCTGAAGAAAAGCCACTCTGACACACATTGAAATTGATTGGTTTATAAGCAATTAATAGTGCATAAGAAGATGTAGATAGAATGACACTCATTATAATGCTCTTTCAGTCTCTTAAAACTTGAGTTTCCCAATGCTACTAAAATGTTATCCAAGCAGACAATCTGCAGTAAAATTCAGGTAAACTCCTCCTTTGGAGGAAACTCTCTTGGCAAGAGCCACATGTCCATCCACTAACACAGCAAGAGAACTACCAGAGCTGGAGGACGTGTCCTGATGGACATGGCAGCCTTTTGTTTAGAATGTGCCCTAAAACTGTCCCTTCAGCTCCTTCATTGTGACAGCTCATAATCATGGAAACACTTATCTGCTGAAAGCTGGCTTTCCCAGCTTCTGGCCAAAGTAGTTTGGGCAGTACCATGGTGAAGGCAGATGTTGGTGCACAACAGGGCATTGCAGCTCCATTCCTAACTGATCTGGGGGCAGAAAGATGCTTGTGGAAAAACCCATTCATTTCTTTACTTAACAAACTGACCTCTTGTTGCCTTGGACCAGACAACTGCAGGAAAACTGCATGGAAACCACTCTAAATTCAATTGGGAAAGTGGAGACAACTTCTTTAAGTATATGTTTTACTAACTGAATTTAACTCCATGATTTCTGCTGGTGATTCCTGTTGTAACAGGGTTTGATTTTTGCATGTTTGCTGTTCACAGCTTGTTTTGCTTGTGCTATTTTGAGCTGCTCCATCTTCTGCTCACAAGTCTTTTTTGTTCTGGGAGGATGGTTCTAACTTCATGTGGTATGTTTTTATTCTTCATGATCAAATATCCGAAAACTTTTGGAGAAACAAGAAAAAAAAAGATTTCTAATGAGGCAAAGCCACACAGAAGAAAAACTGCACTGCTTGCAGCTTTTTTCATTGGCCTTTATATCTTTTCTGGAATTTGCTGTTAGTTAGGTGATCACTGCTATGAATGCTTGTAGCAACAAAGACTGAGATATCAAAACAACTGCATGAGCTTTATTTGTATGTGTCTTGGTGAATGTTTCTTACTGCTGACCTCCAGCAGCTCATCCAGAGCAGTTCTACAGCAGCTGAAGTTTCTTGTGGCAATCACTCAGCACACACAGGTCCTGCTGAACTTGCTGATCAATGAGACGAGCTTTTTTCTCTGTATCTTACAGATTTGGGGGCTGCTGCTTGCATAAGTGAAAAAGCAAAAGGCCTGAGCTGAGCAGAGCACAGAGGAGCCTGGCATAGCATTAATGAGAGCACAGCATTAAAAAGAGCAGTGCTCAACCCTGCTGGATCCTATGTGGGAGCCAGGACTGTGGCAGCTGCCTGCCAAGCTGCTCAGCACCACCAAGAGCGGGTGCCACTTTAGCCCCTCCACCACTGCTGTCTTCCCATCATGTCCAATATAGATAGATATATAGATATATAGACAGACAGACAGACACACTTCACCCCCCAAACTTGCTGGAGGAATGCAGGTGCCCTTGGGATGTAGCACCATGCAGATGCAGCACCTCCTCTGAGCAGGACCAGACTTGTGCTGATCCCTCTTCAGCTCTCCCTTGCACTGATTGAACCAAACAGCACCTCCTTTCAACCTTCTCAGTTTGACAAGTGTTTCATGAGAGCTATTTTTAGCAAATAGTATTGTACAGTAGTGTGTACTTTTATTGCATCTTTCTCGTGAGGAATGCCAACCAATTCAGAAGCATTAACTGAAATATCCTTACAGAAGATGCTGGAAGGAAGAAAACAGTTTTGGAGCCTCAGGGGAAACCAAGGCATAGAGCAGTTACGTACTTTGACCAAAGTCATAAAGTCATATAGAATTGGAAATAGCCTTTCAACTGTCCACTCATCTGCTCTGGCCTCAAGGTGAGGATTGATTCCAGCCTCCAGTTCTGCTTTTTGGGTGCTTTTGAGCAAAAATACAATGTTCATTTTGAATCCAGGCAACTATAGTTATTCCAGCACAAAATTACTTCTCCCTTTCCAGCACTAACAGATTGCAAGGGGGTAGACAAGCCCTTGATGAGGCAGACTGAGCAGTCATAGTCGGGGAAACTTGCTGTTTGTTCATCACACAACTCAGAGGACCCTGCCCAGCTGCCTGCATCTGGAAGGGGGTACACAACCATGACAGGGGCTTAATTCTTCTCTCAAGCCCATAAATCCTACACATCAACAGCATTTCTTAGCTCAGCCAGTGCTGCAATAAGGCAGCAACAAAGCTGTGAAGACCTGAGCCGGGCTCTGTCCTGTGTCTGTGTGGGCTGCTGTGGGGATGACTCCACTGCGCTCTGTTAGGTGGCATACACATGGCCAAAGACAAAAATACCCAAAAAGCTTTTTCAGCTGGAAACAGCATTTGAGTAACATCCGGAGGAGGGAAACAACATGCAGAAATTGAAATGCAGAGACCAAACCAGCAGCTCAAAGCACATTCACTTGGCACAAAGTGCTGTGCGGGTATTAGCTGAGCCCTGAGCCCAATCCGGCTGTGTCAGCACAACGCCGTGCTGAGGCGCTGTGTCCCCGGGTTCGGTGCTGGTTCGGAGCTATTGTTGCTGCAGTGCCTCCAGACCCAGAGCAACCAGCGGTCCTTAAGGGCCAGCATCTCCAAACCACACCACATCACCCCAGTGCTGACACGACATCCTTCCCTCCCGAGCTCAGGGAGGCAGTGGCATGGAAAAATGTGCTGCTGCAGGCTGTTCAGACATACCTAACACTCTCCTAAAACTGTCTAAGCATGCAAAGTAAGTGAAGTAAGAAGATTTTTTCCACTGGGTACCAACAACTTTTCATTTTCCCATATATATACATACATATATATTTGTTGGGGTTTTTTTGTTTGTTTGTTTAGATGCTTTGAACAAAGAATTATAATCCAATCCCAGGTTGCTTTCTTGCTATTGTCAGCTGGACAGAGGATAATGAGGTTTCTGTTTCTGGAAAAGTGTTTTCCCAGCTTTGTTGGATCAAAAGTAAGCAGGATATGAATCAAGCTTGTAATCTTTCTTCTAAGAATGCCTTGACATATTTTGCTGCAGCTGCATTAGGAATCAGGTGATGGAGGTTTATGCTGGACACTAAGTCCACTGGTGAAACCCACTCATGTGCCACGCTGTCTCTTGAAGGTGCTGGGTGTGGGTTCTGCCTAAAAGGTGACTGAAGCCTGAGCTGCCAGACACAGCACACCCCAGAGCCAGCCAGGCTGCAAGCTATCAGAACTTGTTTTTATCTCATATTTTCTTCAGTCACAGCAAGAGAAAAGCTGCATCTTCAAAATACTGAATTCCCTAGACCAGCTCTTCTCTATCTTTTGCTCTTTAATGGAAATTGCTGCAGTGTTGATTGACAGTATTTGTGAATATAGCTTTTTGCTTATCTACAAACCATTTATACTGTGGGCACTGCTTGCCTACCAGTCATTAGAAACAGTTAATATCTGTTTTCTGGAAGCTAAAAGAAGTTCCCCAGGCATGGCCCATGGCCTGTTTAGTTTGTCATCTGCAACAAACATCATGGCATCAGCTGTGGACTTCATCTCACAAAGCTGGTAGCATAAGCCCTGGTAGCATCTGGCACATTTGAATTGTGATCTGTAGATGATATTTTTGTAAGCTCCAACCTTCAGAAAACTTTCTTACAGCAGCTGCTGAAATGACAGTATCTCCCAGGAAGACTATCATCAGCAGAGGCAGGTTGGTTCGTTCTACCTTGTTTATCTTCAGCTGAACAAGGGAACAAATTCTCCAAAGCACAGCCTGAGATCTTATCAGCCAGAATTTAATAGGCAGTGCTGGTTCCCTGGCACGTTTTGTGAGCTGATCCTTCAGCAAACCTCTGAGAGAAAAGTACTGCCCATGTCTGTTTTGCAAATATTTTAAAGTATAACTGTTGGGTAAATAACCAGTTTTTCAGTTCAGTGGCTAAAGCAAGAAGCGGAAAATATAGTTTGGGGCTGAACCCCGAAATATTTTTACAGTTTCTTTTGAAAAATGCAGATCCCACCACTTCCTATTATATTGTGTTCTTTAAACTGTTTCATCAAATGAAATGTTTTGTGAGTTTAGATACATGAATAACCTTTTTAGTGGTCACTTTTAAATGAGCCTGATGTTGCATGAGCAGTATAAGGAGTAAGTGAAACCTGGCTCTCTGTGTACAGCATGTGCACTCCTTCTCCTACATGGCCACAGTACAAACACAGCTCCTCTGCCATGGCCTCACTGCTCTTCCATGGCAATATCCTGTTTCCTCTTATACCCATTCATCTTCTGTCTGTGATACCTGTTCTTCTCATGCCCTCAGATCCTTCACGAGTACTTCCAGCTCCTTTCACACCCAGACCTTTACAAACTCCCATGCTTCCCACATGCCCCAAGTGTCCCTTACAGCCTTTCCCCTACAGGACTTTTGGCTTCTTTCTACTGTCCCTGTGTTTTCATATATATATATATACACACACACAAACATACAGAAACACTGCAGTGTTTCCCACGTGCTCTACCTAACTTCATTTAGCATGACATATGATTAAAAAACATCAGGAAGTGCAGCATATCCAAAATGAGATGGGTGTGGACTTGGCCAGCTAAGTGTTGGTCAGCACTGAATATCCTGGCTTTCCCTCAGTGGAATCACTAGATAATGCTCTCTTTTTAAATCCAGACACTGTTCTTCAGAACAGGTCTGGGAGTATGATATTTTTAAGATGTCAGCCTTTCATTGAAATTTGTTGAAATTGGACAATGGATTAGAGTTATTAATTAGTTATTAGAGAGGAGGACTGGCAGGTGGGTAGATAAGCAGTGTTATTTTATAAGAGAAGAATTTTGATGGGAAAATAAGAAATGTTTGCTTTCAGATATAAAAACGGAATGTACTAGCATTAGAAAAAAATCCAAGTAAAGCAAACGACTAAATTCAACAGTCATCCATTAGAAGGCATTTCTTCTCGAAATATTACTGCTCAGTGAAATTGCAGTTTCTTAAAGAAGAAGTCTCCACAACTGGGCTTGTGTTGGTCTGCAATCTAGCTGGTACACACCATGCCACAAGGAATCATAGCAACATTGTTAAAACTCAAGTAAAATTTCTGACTATATTGATCCTGTACCTGCTCTTCTCTTGGCTTCCCTCTGCTCAGGGGTTTCCAAAGAGCTTGCTGGTTCCTCATGGGCTTCTGGTTCCTCATGGGATTACGGGATTTAACCCTTCCTCATGGGATTCCATCCTCCTTGCTTCCCTCTGCTCAGGGGTTTCCAAAGAGAGAATCCTTATCTTGGCTTCCCTCTGCTCAGGGGTTTCAATCCAAAGAGCTTGCTGGTCATACCTTTCAGGGAGAGTGTTAGCCCAGGCACTTTTTCAAATCAGGAAGAATGTTTCTGTTGCCAGCTCCTCACACTGCTGCTTCTTTAGACGTCAGTATGTTGCCCACATTCTCCACCAAATGTAGCGGGAGGAGCCTTTCTTGCTCCTGAGGCTCAACGAGCTGCTGACCTCTCCATCACCTCACACCAGAGTGAGCTTCCTCCTTGTGGGTGTGTGTCCCACCTTTATTGGCCCCCTGGTAATAGGGGGCCTGCCCTAACCAGGCACAGGTGGACTCACACCCACTCTTTGGCAACTCGAGGCACCTGGTTTATCTTGTTTCTCTACACATCTCCATCATCTGCAAGAACCGTCAGGAGCATGCAGTTAGCATTCTTTGGAAGAGACCTCACTCTTTTGAGTGCATGCTATTCCATAATGACAATAATTTTTCAGAGATCTGAGAGGCACATCTAGTTAAATTCCAAATCTGGAAAGAGTTATTAGACAGCTAAAGTTAGGAGTCGAGTGGTGAAGGCTTTCAAAGCTAGGTATGTTATCCATTTCTTTGTGTCTTCCTAGTCAGCATGTTTGTTAGTACAGGGCTAAGATATATGTGGGTGGGCTTTTTTGTCATTGACAGCTGTCTACTATTAGCTGAGCAGAAATCAACCTGCTCTTATATACTTCAGCCATCGGTCATCCTCCAGATTCAATATTCAACAAATATGTGCTGCACTTGAGTCAATGATCTAGACATGAGAAGTACCAAGTACCTCAAATTCTCAAAGCTAACCAGTTCACAAATTCCACTCTCAGAAAAAAGGCACAAAACATTAAACTGAACTGGACAAGTTATGAATTGCCACATTTTTTGGAAGTGGTCAATGCAGTGGGCTTCAATCTGAGTGACAGCTATAACAGCCCATGGATACTTATTATATGATAACATTCACTTCTTTTTCTCAAGCAGTCTAAGAGTGACAATACCATTTATAATGCTTTCACTGTTAAGAGTTTAAAAATTAATACTTTACAAACATAAAAATAAGTAGAAAAAATCTCTTTCACTTCCATTTTAAATGATGATACCTTTTTTATGTAATTAGGCAATACAAATTGAGAAAATACCTAGTCCTGGAATTATGGAAATTGAAGGTCTGAAATAAAAGTGAAATAAAGAGATTTTTCTAAGCATATGGGACACAAATGCATACTATATGAAAAGAGAGGCAAGAACGACAGGGGAAAATAAGTAAGAAAGGTGAACCAAGGTAGAACTGAGGCACAGCCCAGCACACCTGACCAAAAAAGCAAATGGAACATTTGTTGTTATTTATTATAAATGCTTTGTTTGAAAGATATTATATTTTCTCTTTCTGCAAGTTTTTCAATGAGGTCCTTAATATATGCCAGAAGACCACGTAACTGTAGGTCTAGACAAACATACCCGATGGCTGTGATTTCAATTATATGCAGAGTTTTAGAGAATGTTCTGAAGAATAACCTGACAAAATGTAACTCAGGTTTAGCAGGTGCTGAACTAAAGGTTTAGTGGGTGCTGAACTAACCTGATGAGTTTTAGGTTTAGCTTTATAATTATCTAAGTAGTTTAGAGTGTGCCATGGTAGGGACCAATGCCACCAGCCACTAGGACCACTCACAGCACTTACCCCACCTCCTTGCCATGGTAACTCTCATGATGCTTTCAGAGCTCTGGAGGGTCCTGATACTCATGCATGTACAAGCACACATGCTTCAAGGCTTGTGAGACCACACTAAAGAAGGCACTCTGTAAACTGGTAAGCACAGAAGCTGAGAGGATGGCAAAAGTGAAAGCATTTGCACTCAGGTCCCTAGGCATAAAGTAAGGATTTGGGTGGAAAGGTAAAGAATACAACGATGCCACTAACACTTGCAGGTGAACCAAGAGGACCCATACCTTTGGCTGTTCTTTTCCTGCTGAACCTCACAACACCATGAACATCCCTTCTTGGACTTCTCTTTGAATTTCTTCACTAAGTCAAATCTAGTCTTCTAGAAACAGGAAGAACTGGTCCCTTTCAAAGTGACCCAAGACTCAAGCCGTGGCCTTTGAACTTTTTCTTTGCACCCAGGTCTAACTTCTCCAGAGGTTTCCAGACTGTTCTTTCAAAAACACTTTCCACAGTACAGAGGGCAAAGACTTACTATCTCTAAGTCTTTTGAGGCTAATTTTAAATGAGCAAATACTTTGTATCTATCTGCAGGGACATTAAGTTTACTGAAAAGCAATGGGCAGGCTTCAGCTGGATTTAGGGAAGGTAACATCTTGGCAATTGTTTGTGATCAGGATCCTACACAGAAATTATTGCGAAATATGAAATCTTATCAGCTCATGCCATAATCCTCAATATTTAGCATTTTTAGAACATTTTTATACCTATATTTGTGTCTGAGTACAACTTTACTACCTACAGCCTTTGTGAGAACTGCTTGATAGATGAGCAGACGCAGCCTTGGGTGGCAGCTGCTCAATGACTTATAAATGATTGATCAGTGTATAAACCTGCTGATCTACTGCCATCATTGTAAACATGCAACTTCTAATAATTTCACAGAGCCCTTTTAGGGATTTATTTAAGCTAAGCTTGTCAGTCCTCTTCAGGAAAACAGTTGAGCTGACGGCTATCCGGGAATATTTATCGTATTTAATAACGTCATCTTTGCCCATGTAAGCTAAGAATCAACATCTACAGAGAAGTAGGAAGCACACATAAAACTGAGGCAGAGCAATGGAGGGTAGTTTTGCTCTTTAGAAAGCCACCACCTTTGCTTGAAAGTGCTGAGGCCATGTGACAGGGAATGCTCAGAGTTTTCAACAATTATATGCTGTAGGGTAGTTCTGAAAGGGCACAGAAATTCAGCCTTAATGCTGATACAAATTTGTATTCTCTCAAGCAGAGTTGCTCCTTAGCCATTTGGCACCACTTCTTTCCATGTCTCCAAATCCAGCATTTCCATTAAAGATGCAAATATTGTGTCTCTATGGCTGTTCTCCCACATAACAACACTTTCATACTTTGCCAGCATGGCTTCTGCACTGAATTCCCAATAAACTTTTTGACACTCCTTAACATTTGAAACACATTGAATGATTCCTAGTATGCTTCCACTTTCTCTAGTAGACCAATATTTGTCTCTGTAGGATATTTGATGTTTGATCTTTATTGCTTTATCAGAGTTTTATTTGCAAGGGGTCAGTGAGTTGTTATCGTCAGAGTGTTACAATAGTTCTTCAAAGGAAATGTGAATGCATTTGATACACATGAAACAGTAAGCTACCCAAAAAATGTTTGAAACCCTGTGGTCAAGGATTAGTGTAAGATTCATGGTATCTAGAGAGCCTATGAATTGCTCTAATGGATTCAATTCACTCCCACCCTATAAAATTCTTACTGATTTCACAGGATGAAAAAAAATCTCCTGCAGAATTATGTTATAATCATGCATAATCATGCATAAACATGCCCAGATGAAATTCTGAGCAGAAGCAGAGGGGCTGCAACACCTCTAGGTATGTCATAGTCAGAACCACTCTGGGAACAGTGTCCACCTCTGATTCCACAGTTTCTGCAGTGCTGACAAACTGGAAGGAATCCAGGACATACTACAGGCTGTGTGGTATTGTAGTCTAGTTTAAATGACCATGCCAATTGGACAGGGAATTACACAAAGAGTAATGAGTTTTAGTTTCAGTGTGCATGTAAAAGAGGAACAATACACTCAGTGATGAGGAGAGAGTCAGTTTGGAACATCAGAGGGCAGATTCTGAGAGAAAGATCATACAGGACCAGAACAATGGTCAGTCTTGTGTCAAATGCTGCCATCTATTAATGTGTAAGTGCTTTGACATAAAAGAGCATTTTGAGATGAGCAACTTTGTGCACTGGCATCCTCATGCCAGCTTATTAGGATCCTGAAAATGTTTAGATTTACAAAACTAAGGTGCAGGTTGTTCATAAAATCAATGTGCTGCGGCATTGTAAATACATTTAGTCAAATGTGATTGCAACTAAACCACTATTTCCAGTTTTACCAAGATGTAGAGTACGTTTCATGCTAAATGCTCTTGAAGTAGGTGCATGAAAATATTCCTGACAGCTGGAGTGCTTGCATGCCAAATGACTGAAAGATTAAACATAACAAAACAGACCATGTGCTATGAACAAAATCATTAGTTTAATTTAAAAATATGAATTAAGGAAAAAAATATTCTCCAGATAAAAGAGATAGGTAAAACCTTGATAAAACACCTTTGGATTATGATTTCACTTGTTATCTACTCTGTAGCTTTCTAGCAAATGAAGTTAGCCTACTCCTATAGCAATATTGAATGCAGTATTATTCATGAATATCACGTCTTTGTTTACTCTTCTGTTGCTGTTGTCTGGTATCGTATCAAGTAAAACTGTCCAGATATATCAAAGTTAACAGACAAAGATCTTGGCAGTCAAGAGAAGAACCCTAACTTTTAGGTCACAGCACACTTGGCCCTGGTAGGGTCATCCCAGAGCCAAAGTACTAAAATATGAGGGTGTTCTAGTCTGGACCTGTCCCAGGGCCAGGGTCTCAGGCATCCAGGCAGAGGTCAGTGGGAATGACAAACTGGAGTCCATAAGCTTGTCACTTAGAAGAAGATGTGGTATTCAACAGAAAGTTTAGATCAACTCTTGAAGTGGTCCAGAAATAACAAGTTTAAGGTTCAATAATAAAGCAGTATAATAAGAATTGGCTAAAGAGACAAAAACTACACTGACAACAACTTGTTACTGTAGTAAGCAGTTTTGGATACCTGCAACAGAAACCAGGAAAAGGCAGATAGCTAAAAAATCTCATTAGGTATTACCTAAATGTCTCATTGAATATAACTTTGGGAAACAGGCCTGTTTGTTTTGCTTTCATTTGGATTGTTTGATAGCTTCTTTATTCTAAAGCTGTTGACAACATCCTTTGTTTCTGTTGACACTATGGCCAGTAAGGGTCATGTTACCTACATTTTTTTCAGATGTTTTGTTTGGAGATAAAAATTATTCTGGCTTTATGAAACTGTTGAAGATGAGTCAAAACAAATTCACAGTGAAAATTATATAAAGAAATGAATGACTTATAAATAGTGAGAAAGATTTCCAAGAAAATTATTGGACTTGCTTCAAGAAGGAATAATTACAGCTCAGTTCTACAGGCTTCCTCTGTGTGCAAGGACAAGATATTAGGGTTGGTGTGAGCATAGCTGACAGCCCAGAGAGCTCTCTGAAATAGATGGACTGGGCAGCGTCAAAGTTCTCAAACATCAGCTGTTCCCAGTCGTGGTCCAGATTCTTGGCACAAACCTGCCTTGACTTTTTAAATATGCATTAACACTTAGCCCAAAACCACTCACACAGTAACAGCAGAGTCATGAACTCTCTTGTTCTCTGCTGTTCCTCCTAAAAACATGGTTTCCATGAGTAGAGAAGAAAGTGTGAATGGTGGAGTATGATAATCTTTGTGTGTGATTATCCCTGCCCAGAATGAAATATGTGCCAGCTGCTTTTCTTTATCTATCTGTGGTTTGTGAAATAGCTCTGATTTTTTGTCCAAGTTTCAAAAAGACATTTCTGATGCAACAGCTAGTGATAGCACAGTCAGACTTTTCACTTTCTAGCTCAGTAAATATGGTCTTTCTTGTAACAGGCCATATGCTTCCTTTCTGGTAAAAAAAAAAAAAAAAAAAAAAAATTCTCCAAATCTGTTCAGGCTTTGTGTGGACTCATATTCACCAGCTTGGAGTTTTCTTTAGCTTCCAACTTTGACTTCATCTCCTATTCCCAGGCCTCATTTCACTCCATTTTGTAATGCTCAACCCCCCTCGTGCCTTGCTGCCCTACAGAATTTTTCCACTGAGCATAGAGCCTATACAATGCATTAAATTCTCTATAATTTTTAAAAGCATTTTTTTGAGCTTTTTGCTACCTTGAAGTCCCCCTACTTGGTCCTTCATATCATGAGCTCATTAAATGGAATGATAATTTATTTAACTTAGCTATTGTATGAGACCTTATGGAGTGTAACAGCAAGTGGGATCCATCTTTCTATGAGACAGAAAGCAGTTCACAATGTATTTCCTTCATTAATCATCACAGAATTAGGACTCCTTTTTCATGGTCTCCAGCTTCTTCAGTTAAGTAATTAGTGCATATGTTTAGGACTAATTTTATTTTCTCATTATAGAAAGTAGAGCTGGAAAGGAACTGTAGGATCAGCTGATGTATCAATCAGCACTATGGCAAGATTGACCTTTATTTAATAAGGTATTTTAATCAGCGTTCTGCTTTTAGTTTTGATGCCTCATTTGCCTTCCCTTAAGTGTACCATCAGTTAGCACATTGGTGAAGTAATTCCCTGATAGAAGTATTTTATCTTAGTCTTGAAATACATACGTTAATAATTATTCCACCATCTCATTCCTCCCCGTTTAAAAGATAGAGAAATGGAGAAATCAAATTATAGATGCAGACTCAGTAAGAGAACCAGGAATCCAACTCAGCCTTTCTTAGCACTGCTTCAGGGCTTTTGCCTTACTGCCACTAAGTACCAGTAGGAAAATCCAAGTAGTTTCTCCCATGTCTATTCTGGTGCTTCTCATACTTGTAGACATTTTCAAAAGGAAGACCTGGAAGTGTCTTCTAAGTCTGTATTGATGAAACTTGACTTGTGGTCTCACTCCCCTGTTTCTTCCCTTCAGTTTCTCCTACCACCTCCAAAATAATTTGATTCTTTTGCCTGCCTTAGTTTGAGAATATTCTCTCCTGACACTGGAAGTTCTCAGACTTCCAACGTTGATCTCTAACAAAAGTGTCCTAAACAACATAGTGCAGACAGCTGTAGAGGAGGGAGTCCAAAGACCCTCTGGCTGAAGCTGTTCTGTTTTGTGTGACAGAATTCAACATACAATGAGCAGGAGATTGCACTAAGGCACTGCAAAGGAAAGCCCCAGATATGCATGCACCTACTGTTCATACAGTCCTTGGATAAAACTTAATACCTTGGACATAAATCCTACAGCAGCACTATGACAATCTTCATTCTGGAGAGATTAAGTTCTGTCTGCTGCCAAACACAATGAAATCTCCATGTTCACCTTAATATTTAATCTTTTAAAAATATTATTTATATAGTTAAATTCACAGGAAAGTGATTACCATTATCTGAAGAAGGGAATTTTGGGAAAAAATTTCTAAAAAAAACCCCTGTTATTTTGGCTTCTAGTTGCAGGTTTCTAGATGAAATGTGTCTTGTACTACTTGCCTACTGTTCTTGTATGCAGAGCTCCTTGTAGCTCTTTGTGGAGGTGATACCGGAAGACAAAAATTTGTAATTAAACAAAGAACTTAACAACTGGACCTAATTGCAGTGATGCCGTGACAGATGAGCCACTTCTCAGCTGAAGCTGAAAGAGAACATGTGAGCACTTCACAGCTGTGACATGACTTTGTTCTTGGCTGACATGGCAGAGAATCATGTTTTGAAGATAGAAATGAGGGCCATAAATTTCCAGCCTGGAACTTATGGGTGAGGGCTTCGAAGAAGAGCCTGATTTTTATTTTGAATAGCAGTGTACCCAAACACTTCTCCTCTGAGACAAGAGTATAAACCTTTTGCTGCAGTTCCAGATTCCACTGGCCAGCTGCATATTGGTAAGTGCATGTGGTGGACTGTCTGTAGTCATCCATCACAGACCACTCTTCAATGAGTTTCTTCCACGTTTCCCTTCTGAAATGGAAATTCAAGTGGTCAAGTTGGTTCTGAGTTCAAAGTCACCTCAAGTGCTTTGAACACAGCGCCACACACCAAAGCAGCAAAAGGCTAAGTGGATCTCTCTTGAACCCTTTAGAATGGAAGGAGACTAGCAGACATGAAAAGAAATACCAGTCTAAAAAGAAGAGGAGAGAGTAGCAGAAATCCTGTAGTTTATTTTTGAAAGTAGTTTTTATTTTTGAAAAGTATACAGTTACGGAAAAGGGGGATACACTGACTTTATAGTGTATCAGGAGTTGGGTACACAGCTTTACAAAAAAGAGGCTATATTATTTTATTGGATAGAAAACATGAGTATACAGGGATATATCTGGTGTTCTGGCTGAATCTGTATTCCTCATTAGTACCTGAGCTATTGGCAGTTCTTTTATTTGTTGTATATATGAAAATCATCACTGAGGGAGAGCAGGTATCTGTTCATACATTTATTCACCTCATTTTGAGTGAGTCATCATGAATGTGAGTGTATGCCGTGAGAACTACATGCTACAACTGTCCCTGAAGGGGACACCTTGCTTATTACTAGTTATGATAAGCATGAGATGTCCAGACCTGTGACCAGAGGACATCAGCATCACCAAGGGAAGTAGGTATCGATATTCCTACATTTATTCACCTCATTTTGAATATGTTCACCTGAATGTTAGTGTGTGCCACAAGAACTACATGTTCATAAGCAGGGCTTTGGAGTTTCACAGCAGTCTGCATGTGCATTGTGACCTGAGCTATTTTATGTTTTGGAGCATGACAGCTGATGCTCACTCTGTCATGTAGTGCCTTGACAGAACAAATGCACCACTAGCCTCCTGTCACTCAGCTTCAAATACTCACTCAGCCTTTTGCTGATGGTTTTCTGTTGCAGCAGCGATCATGTGTGGAGGCTACTCCTGTTTACAGAAGAAGATTCTCTTGCCAAAGGTGTGCAAAGCTCCACACAAGACTATTTTTTTTTCTTTTACATAAAACTGCTTTGACACCAAGTAACAACTTCCCCTTAGCTTCTGTCTTTAAGGATGTTCACTCTGCAGTGACTGCAGCTCAGACAGATGCACAGATCAGGAACCTAGATCAGGGCTGGTATAGACAATAATGAGGTTGTGCCAACCAGCAGGCAAGTCCTGGGTTGGGCAATCTGCACTGAGCTCTGTGATGAGCTCTCTGCAACGTGGCTCTTGGGAATGATGTGAGGTACCTTGAGACCCTGCCAGTTTCAGTCACTGCAGGGTAGATGAATCCTTCAAATCTCCTGTCTAGCTCCTGGCTCCTTTTATCTATTTCAGACCTGGGCTTCTAACTCTGGGAAATCTTTAGTGTAAATTGCTTACCTGTGACCATATGGGTCACAAAGATGAGTAAGATGCTAAACACAAGCACCTTGTGAAGCAGTTCTATCCACCAGAAAAGTCACAGCTGTCCACAAAGTGCATCATCCACCTGCTCTGAGCAGCATCATTTAACAAGTCACCCTGTTCTTAAGGCTATTGTATTTACCACTCATAATGAAGAACATATTACCACCTTTTACCAAAAAATTAATTGCCTTGAACTTCCAATTTCTTCTGGAAACTTCTCGTTTGGTCTCTTCACCCTTTGGCCAGAACTTTTTATTTTATGTCATTAAGACTTATAGTTCAAAATGCAAAATTATGTCATTACACAACACATCAAGGTTTATGTGTGTTGTTGATGGCTCACTCAAAATGTTGTCAGTGAAGCTTAGAGTTAAGGTGAATTCTGACTATTTTTGTAATAACTCTACATGCCATGAGTTTAATAATATCATTATCACTAGTTCCCATAAATTAAATCATGTAATACTGTTTTCTCCCCTCCTTTTGTTAATGGCATAAACTTAATATGAAAGTCTTTTTAGAAATAACCTTTTTCCTTCAAAAGGCAATTTTATAAATTGAAAAGGTATTATTGTTGTATAAAATCTGCATGATTATGGAAGTGTATTAAATACACTATGACCTGAAGACAGCCTGCTAAACTTGAGTTATACTTCTCAGATGTGAAACACACGTGGTAATTTACTCTCACACCTAAGCAAATAAGAAATGAATAATCACTATTTTTATAAAAAGAAAATTTTCTCGTATGGCAAAAACACAGCCATCTTCTCTCATGAATAATTTTAACAGTCAAATTCCTTCCTTGCAAACACTCACTAATTTATGTAAATATGCAAAACTGTAGTCACCAAAAGCATGGAGCAGGTGGACAATTCAGCACGGTAAGTCTACAGAGAAGTACAATTTTTCTGGCTTTAACCTTTTTACCACCTTGTTGTGTTTCACATACTGTTTCTTTACTGTTTCAACTGTTTCTTTGTCACCAATGCTCAGGAACAGCTGTGGTGCCAGGTACCCACAAAACCACCACACTCATTAATGAGCCTGCAGGAGCTGATCTCAAAGAAGCCTCCAGACAGATCTATTACCTGATTAAGAAAATAGCTGCCCAGCTGTCTGATCATTGCCTAATAATTTCTTGTCCTTGAAGGTTTTCCTACATGAATTAGCACTACTGCGATTATTATACTTTATTTACTGGCTCTTACCCTCTGCTGAGCAACTTAATAATGACATCTACATGCATGGGGCAAAGCTCCAGAAGTAGAGAAGAGCTGATAGGGTAAATAGAGGTTCCTCTTAGGTACAGTGGTGGTTGCTCTCCAGGTGCATGCTTCTGAAAAGACATAACTGTCCCTGAAGGGGCTACCTTGCTTATCACAGGCTATGGGATGTCCAGGTCTGTGACCAGAGGACATCACCATCACCAAGAGGAAGCAGTCACAAGGGTTCCACCCAATGGGCAGTCCTGACCATTCAGCCACAGTTTTTGCCTCTTAGAAGAAGCATCAGTTCAGGGACTTGTCCCTAACAAAGGGATGCTCATCAACTGTACCTGCTAGTCTAGATGCCAGCATAAGCCTGGAGGCAGACCCTGTGTTCATGAGGAGGCAGAAGGGATAAGGAGGTGTTTAATAGTCAAGCTGCATGTTACCAGGGCTTTGACTTCACATTGTAAGAGTAGCTTGGGAGGCTGAGCGTGGAATTGCTTATATCCTTAGTCTTAATTTCTTGTCTATGTGACAAGAAATCTCTCTTCCAAGAGACACATTGATACTTTACATGTGGACAGACATTGATGAGTAGTTCTCCAGTATCTCTTAACACAAAAAGGAACAAGGGAATGTAGTTTATGGGGTAATTATCAAAGTCCTCACACATGTGCAGCATGTACCATGGGTACAGACAGGAGGTTGTTTGCTGCCAACTCAAGGACAAGTGTTGGCCTTAATGTTCTACCATCTTCTTCATCATGATGGTGTAAGTAATCAACAACCCCCTTAACCACAGGCTCTTGCCACAGATCAGTCACTGGAGCATGCAACCAGAGACTGCCAGGATTACAAAAACTGCCTCACAATCCTGGCCATATGAACCCAACATCTTCATCCTAAACACTGGTAAATTACTTCTAGCTGCAAAAATGCATGAGATCTACCTACACATGGCAGTGCATGTTTTGGAGTGCAGACTTGATAGAAACTTCTCCTTAGTCAGTGGGACCATGCCCCAGAATCCAGATCCCTCAGAACAGTATTGAGGTTGACAAGCTGCAGCCCATCTTGTACAGAGATCAGAGACCACTGGAGGGAATTAAGGGTACCTTGTTGTTGCAGTAGGATATTTGCTCACTGGGATGCAGTCAGGTTTTTGGGCATCCAAAAGGCCAGAATAAGGACTGATCTCTGGACAGCAAAGTGGAGAGCTGGTGCTCTGCTGACACTGGCACCTGCCATGTCGCCACCACTGACAGGGGTGACAGTGGCCCCCATGCTTCTGCTGGGGTCTCCTGGGACTCATTCAGGGCTGTGTCTGTCCCCACATGCAGGTGGAGAAATGCTGGGGGACTGCAGGGGGATTTAGACTCACCGTGTTGTTGCTTAGCAGAAACTTTTTGTGACAAGGGGGGAGAGGATGTCCTTTTTAGAAGATGAGGTGTCTTTTTAAAAAGTGGTGAATATGAGGCTTGACTGTGAAGGACAAAATGGGGTGAGTCCCTTTTTGTTGAGTTCTGATTTGCTTTATAGCTGCTGGTATGATACATTTCTGTGCTTAATCCAAGAAAAATGAGCTGCTGACTGATTTTGTCTGACATGCTGAGGACCAACTGTTCTGGCATGAGCTTGTGCCAGAGATGTGAGAGGTGATGAGCCTCCAGAAGCCAATTTTTGCACATAAGGTGCCAGAACAGATGAAGTTCTTTGATACAAGTAGTTGTAGGGTTCATGAGCTCTGTATGGTATAGACAAATCTGACCAGTACTGATGCCAAAAGCACTTGTGGCATTACTGTGAATGTTATTTTGACAAGTATTTTAATTTTCAAATGCAGTTGAACATTATCCTTACAGAAAAGAACCACAGGGCCAGTCCTTGAAACTGATGCCCTCCGTTTAACTACAGAACAGATGTACACTGCAAGCAACATACACTTTCCTTAATGTACAATATTAGTAGGCTCTAACTAGGTCTGGAATCACATGTGAAGTTCAATCTTCAAGTCCATTTATCTTTGAGCTAAGCTTGCTGACGGTCTGCAATGCAGATGTATGGACAAGGCCCTCTGGAGCAGGACTCAGAGCAGCTATTTTTGTACAATGCAGGCTGCCAAACAGCTTTTGATTTCCAATGCAGTGCTGAAGGGGTCCTGATATCTTTGCTATTATTAGAAGCAATCTACAAAATCACAAAGGAGGTGGATGAGCTGAATGCAGAATCCTGCCCCAGTGGACACTGGGTGAAAATAGTAGGGGATCAATGTGAAGCAGATAAAAGAAAGTACTTAAGCAATCAGCAGCAAGCTTCAGGAACTCACTGCCATGTGGTGCTGTAGAAGTTGATGGTATCAGGAGGTTCAGAAGGGATTAGACAAATCCAGGGACAACAGACCTATTATAAAGACAGGGCAGGGATGCGCCCACTGTGGTACCTGCCACATCAGATACACAGCTGGGGGATGCTGGAAGGGACAGCAGAAATCAGCCAGGCTTGCATATGGTCGCCAAACAGCATCTTTCCTCTTGCAACTGCATGACAAACTACAGCTCTGTGACAGTTTCATGTTTGTAATCTAGAAACGTGTTTTGTCCCCAATCCCCTGAAGGAATATTCAGTTGCTACAGCATCCTAGAGTCCTGTGAGCTGATTAATGAGCTCAAAGCCACACAGTGAAACAAGGACAAGGATTCTTCTTCATTCTTGTCATTACCAATCACCTAAGCCAACACTCCCTCCTTACTGTGTCCTGTGCTAACGTGATATTCCATCCAGAGCAGAACGTGATATTCCATCCATTCATGCTACAATACAAAACCAAATGAACAAACATTCCATGGGGTACAGAAAAAGACAGAGACAGTGAAACTTCAATTCTTGTGAAATAACGTACAAGTGGGTAACAAAACCATCCCAACTACAGCTCTAAAAACTGTTAAGAAGTCGTGCATAGTGAAGCAATTATGGCAATTTTGAGCTTTCTTATCTTTTGGAGGCTGAAAAGGATAAAAACATAGAATTATAGAATCATTAAGATTGGAAAAGACCTCTAGGATCATCAAGTCCAAGTGTCAAAATTTGCTCTGCCCCTTGCATTTCCTCTTTCCCAGCAACTTAGGCAGTAAACCAGTCTGTCAGCTTTTAAGTATACAACAAAATTAAGCCAATCATTGTTTTTAAGCAATTGCCCTCTAGGCCACCCAATAATATGTTTCTAAAGCAGTCCTACCTTTGTTTTCCAACTTGAGCTCCTCTGCTATCAAGCTGTCTTGTCTGTTGCCAAGCACAAATGCCAGAAATGAGAGGATCAGGGCATCCAAGATTCCAATAATTGCCAGGATATATGCCCAGCGGACTGAACAAGCCCCCAGCGTGTACTTGTCTGTCTTTTCACCACACATCCGTTTTACCTCATCTGAATCCCAGCCATCAGGAAAAATCATACAACCCAGGACGAGACAGGCAGCTTGGAGAAAAAAGAAAAGGAGAACAATGGGAAAATGAGACCAAAATTTTGTTTTGATGAGAACCTACATAGTTATCATTAAAGCAACACACTTTTCCATCCCAAGCTTCAAAGCTAGGTTACTTAAAAACAAGTCACAGAATTATATGCTATGATTAAATATTAAATATTAAAATTTAAAATAAAGCATCACTTGAGCACCTTGCTTAGAAAAAAAAAAATAATTACATCCTGAATCCCTGGCCAGGTTTTGTACCAGTATAATCACATTTTCCTGATGAGACTGATGCTTCATTGTAATATGAAAGGCTCACACAAAAGAGGAAAATTATTAATAGCTTGTATGTTCAAAGGAAACACTGTATTACTGTCAAATGGTCAGGCAAACAAACCAAAGAAAAATAGAGGAAAAAACCTACCTATCATTTCTAGTAATCTAAGTGCTTGTAACACACATAGATAATAGCAAGGGGGTTTTCCTATCAGTTGGAGTTACCTCTTTAACAAAAGTATGTTTTATGCATCAGGTTTGTACTCCTCAAAAACACAAGTAATGACATTGTTCTGTGAGGAAAAATAAGCTGTCAATATTGCTGTCAACTTGTGATCTGGTTTATTTGAGAGATCACCACGTGACATCTCAAATACAAAAAAGCACTGATTCTCTTAACATCAAGAAAAATAAAAAGCCTCTCCAAGCGTGGGGAGATACCTGACATCAACCATCAGCTGCTCCAGGTAGGGGCAGCCGTACCATGGGGGTCAGAGGAAAAGGGTGGGTGTTTGGGTTCTCATCCATCAGACAAGATCCATCAGCTACAATGCTGAACGCAAATTTTGAAGCAACCTAAATTTTTTGTGACCTTTGGTTCCCAGGTAAACTGCCTTGCTGAGGGAGAGCAGGTATTGTAATCAGCCATTGGAGCTCTTGTGGAGCAGGCGAAATGAGGTGACAAGTTTGTTCTTTCAAAAGCAATGTCCTCTGTTACCTGAAGCAGAGTCAATCTTGCCCACTGGCCAGCAGCTACTGTGACATCCCCTTCTTGGACAGCATCAGGGTGAGTGCTGAGCACACGCATAGTTCCCTGGGCCTGGCTACCCACACCTTAGATGGGACATGGATGCTCCTGGGCAAGGAGACCTCAAGCATGCTCCTATTGGGCTCTGCTGCATGGTCACAGCCCAGCATCCCCTAAACTAGCTCAGGCTTGGCCTTGACCTGGCACAAGACTTGGTTTTCAGGCTCATGTCCTGTGGTCACTGGGGAGCAGCCTCCTTAGGGGTTGGTTGCCCCCCTTCCCACTGGGGTGTGTGCCTTACAGTGCAGGGTACGATGGCAGAGATGCAGCAGCCTCTGCCCCTGAGAGGGTATGATGTGTCCTGAGGTGATGATGATGATGCATCATTACATAAATACACACACAAAAAAGAAAAAAACATATCCTGAGTCTTCACTAACACAGTCTCTCCCCACTGAGTCACTAGCTGAAAAAATCCATGGGCTCAGAAAACACGTCAATATGCTGAGCTCATAGGATTGGACTGAATGTACTTCTGCATAGGACCTGGCTTCTCATTGCTTGCAGGGACTCTATGGGCACAGCTGAAGAAGTTCAGCCAAGACATGACTTGAACCTTGCTGGTAGCTTTTGGACACTGTCTTTGTCTGGGAAGCACCACGGAGGTTGGCACTGCTGTGAGTGACACAATGGACCAGGTTGTCTCCAGAGGTCCAGTCCAACCTGAACTGATTTCTGTCAGGGACACAGCATGCTGGTAACAGGGGACAGAGCAGTTGGGTGCTCATGGCACATTTCTTATCAGAGCAATGAGAATAGTGCACAGAGAGGCTGAGCTGTGGCCCTTGGGCATGCTGGCTGACTGATTGGCTTCAATGTGAGCACACCACTAGCTAGGGCAACATCATATGAGCATCTTCAGTAGGGGAGGATAAGAAATAAAAAGTAAATAAAATAAGAAAAATCTAAAAATGAACATTATGTTAAATAGGGTCATACCTCAGTTCTTATTACATTTACGAGAATCAGAAAATCCATATGCTGTCAGTAATTGTCAGTTCTGTCTTTTCAGACTTGGAAACAAGCACATTTCCAGCATTAGCTCTTCTTTCTTAGTATGAATGATGATGAGACAATGTCTTAATATTATATTGGTGCACTGTGCTCTAAATTGCAAGTATATGTGCTATTGGGAAAGAATATACTGTGTGGCTTTCAGCCTTTTCAATGGCTGCTGAACCAAACCTCTGGAAAACATAATTTATACACAGAGTAGCTTGTGCAACCAAGAGCTGCCATTGCTTTGGGAATTGCAACAAGTTCTTGTCTTTTCTGTACAAGCATAAGCACTGTGATTTTATATACTTCTAAAACCCACAAAATAAAACCGTACCTGCACAGAATCAATATGATGAAATATTGGAAAAGAGATGTGAAAACAGCTCAGGAATGGTGTTTGCCTTTTGACAGTTACACAGTTGTTGTAGACAAAGCCATGAAAACGTGTCTGCAGGAAGCATCTGATGCAGAATAAATCCTGCACCTAAGGCATTTGATAAATTCTTCCTGAACAGGTAATTTGTGTGAAAATATAACAGTCTATAATAGTTTCAAGGACAATTAGGCTTAGAAACAAGGACAATTACATAAGGACTGATTTACTCAGAACATGCAGATTGGACAAATTGTAGTTGCCTATTGACTGCCTTAACTCATTTACACAATTTCATAAGATCTTCCATAGATTTTAGAAACAAGCTCTACAATACTTTTCTTTCTTGAGCTGGTTACACATGCTTCCAGAAAGATTATTACTTGCAGTTAATGTATAAGCATTGCTCTCACAGTTGTGAGGGATTTCACTGAAACAATGAATCAAATTTCCATATTTCTGGTGTTGGTGAAAATGTCTGCTTTTACCCAGATAAATGTTGAAAAATGTTTACTATATAACAGTGAATACCAAAGACCTCAATTAATAGGCCTCAAAATCAGAGGAAACTTAATGCTTAGTTAATAATCAATAGACATAGGACTTTTCTGCCTAAGTGCAAAAATAATTAGCAAATCTCTATGTTTTTTTCATTACATAAAAGATCAGACATACATTCTTAGAACTTCCTAAAAATAATGTAACTTCGTTCTTTTCCACTTTGGTAATTAAAAATATGTGCCCTTATCTCAGAAACTCAGTACACAGCTTCCCAGCCGAGTTCCTCAGGTTTCCAATTAACTCATCTTTTCTGCATTCTGTTCCTGCATGCTGTGATATACTTGCTTAACTTTCTGGAGTCATTGTGCTGTTTGCAGTTGGACTTCTCTTGATAATACAATGCACAGGCAAACAGTTGGACTTTGCATAAGGGTAGGTATCAAAGAGAGGATATTATTATTATCTCCTTTGCCTATAAAGTTTCCGTGCTTCTTACTAGATAACTGCTTGGTCAACATTTTCAGATGCAGGAATCATACTTCACCTGTAGTGATTAACAGTAATATTTGTCAACCTCAAGTCTTCACTTGCAGAGGGAATATTTTGCACTTGAATGCCTCCAAGAATACAGACTGGCTCAATAATATGAAACAGGTAATGACTCATTTATCAGCTCAAGACCAAACAGACAGGTATAAAATCCACCTACAAATCTACTTTGTATTGCTAGATTTTTTTACATTTAATCCTTCTAAAGAGGATTAGAAAATTTTTCTCTAGAAGGAAACTGCTTTCAGTTTTATACAAATTTTAAAAATGGAAACCATTTTATGCAATTTCAGTGAAGCTGCTAAGAAATTATTTTACAACACAGACAAGGGTCCCATATATTTGTCTAAACTTCTACTGTCTTTAATGGCAATGTGACTGAAATGGAAACGTAACAAAGGCTACTACTGGTTTACTGCTATTCAGTTCAGATTTTCTACTATATAAATTCAGAAATTTTGGATTTGGAAAACACACATATTGAAAGACTTAAATCAGTTCCCACAGGCTTATTTGATTCAAGTAAGGAAAATGTTTTATCTATACTGGTTGAAGGCAGTCTTCTGTGTGTGAACTGAATACATCTGATTAGCACCATCTTCCTGATCCTGCAGACAGTCCAGGCTAGGACTTCTGCAGCTGATCAAGAGCTTTCATGAGAAGTAGCAGGGGGAAATTGATAAATGACTGATTAGTGTCACTGACATCATTCAGGACTATTTGGGCATCTGTAAAATTTAGAGGAATCATTTTCACATCGTTCTCCCTTTGGCTGCTTGAGTAGCTCCCGGCAGGAAGAGTGTTGATGTGCTGTTGGCTCTGGGCTTTCTCCAGGAATGTAGGGTAATAAGATGTAAGGTAACAAAGGTTTCTCCTGCATATTGGAGTGTGGTGAATCTTTTAAAGATTTAAAAAATAATTCATAAATTGTGGTTAAATATATATGAAAGTCATTTACTTCTCCTTAAAAGCCTTTTTCTCATATGAACAGCTAACAGAAACATTTATGCGTTTTTCTTTCAGGGATCCAAGTGACAAGACAAATTATTCATACTAAGAGAGGGACTCCAGGATTTTACCTCCTGGGATGAAAGGATGCAGTTATGAGACATCCAGATTGGAAATGGACACTGAATTGTTGCTGGCACTGACATCCTTCTGTCTCTGACTGAGTTAATATTATCCCAGGCTGTGCTCTGTGCCTGAGCTCAAATGGTAATTAGCGGGCAAGTAGCTCATGATGCTATGGCTGTGCCAAATATGGTGACAGACTAATACTGTATCATTGCATGGAATGAGGTTCTTATTTATGAAAAGGCTGCCTGTATACAGGAAACCAGTGCAGAGAAATTCCTGCTGCCAGGACTCCTCTCTCATCTTCATTCTTTCCTGACAACATACCTCATTTGCTTGCCTGTAGAGTATGATGATGGCAAGCTTCCTGATAAGAGTAAAAAAAAAATGGAATGGGAATTACACTGACTAGCTATTTTATTTCCATATCCACATATGCAAGAGCCCTCAAGCCCCAATGGCTCCAAAACTGAGAGTTTCTTTGTTTTCAGTATTTTTTTCTAAATGGTATTTACCAAACCAGTGATGCATTAAACTCCAATAATTAAACTCCAGAGGTTTAGCTGAGCTTTATTGGTGAAGTGAGTTTCTAGGACAGAACTAAATGAAAGGTGAAGACTCTGGCAGGGGACATTCAGAAGGACTACAGGCTTTCAGGAACCTGTACTTGGGAAAGAAAGAAAGGGTGAAGGTGGTGGCCAAAGACACACGGTTACAGTCCTGAGTGAACACAGCCTGCACAGCCATTCAGCTGAGAATGCCTTGAGTGATATGGACTGTACTAATGAGTGGGACAATTATTCCCTGTGTTTACATTTGTGTTCTGGCTTGAAGCAAATGTGCAATTTTGAAGCAAATCCCCTGATTCTCTCAATTTACTGATTCCATTCACAGAAACAGTTCTGGTCCATGTAAACCAGATTATTTTTGGAGAAGTTTAGAAATGCCTTTCCAAAATTTATTCAATACTGGATGATAAACTTAAAATTGTGACTCAGTGGGTGAGCTTCATTACCACAAAACCTTTGCTTAGAAGAAGGCTTTTGAATCATGCAGAGTTTCCTTGAGACCTGAAGTGGTTCTTGTGCAATACAAAGAGGGAAATACAATATAAGTCTTATTTGCTGTTTTGATTGAAGACTGCCAGATCCAGACTTCTGTTTTGGAGAAGCTCTCCAGAGAGGTGCCATTTGGCTCCCCAAAGAGACGACACAGCCTGTTTATTTGTTCCATAAGCAGACCAAAAGTTCCTCTGGCAGCACAACATCTTGCTGGTACTCATACAGGGATGCTAACCACATGGCTGTTGTTGGCTTTGAGACAGTCCACGAGAAAAGTGGCATGAAATTCAAGATTCAAGGGCAGTGTTCTTGGAGAGTTGGAATGATAAAATCATATCTGGACTTTTGTGCCCTGGGATCCCATGTGGCACAATGGATCAGTGAATATTATGGAAAGAAGTAGTGAGGTAGGTGCCACAGTCAGGGAGGTGACACTCACCATAACCTGGCTGTGTTGACAGATAACAGGTATTTTGATGCCTGCTAGTTATGCTTAGACAGCAAAATGGAAGTATTTGATCAGCTGTTGCTATATGTCAAGCTGGATAACAGAAATATGGTTGACCTACAGTAATACCCAAACCCAAGCACTAAAGAGCATGAGTTGTTCAGAAAGATGGAAACAACTGGGAAGGTGAATTGTGTGTAAGCAATGTTAAACTCTAAATATGTAGGAAAGAATCACAAAGATGGTGCAATCAGCTTCAGTGGAAATCACTTGGGGGAAGAACTGTAAGAAAAATTTTACTGTACTGAGAAGACCTGTTTTAAACCTGAGGAGTTGGATTCATGTATGGATAGAGATTTCTTTGATATGATAGGGACAGAAATTCTGTGAGGGGTTGTATCATCATGGGAGCATTTAACTTCCAAGTTTTGATCATTAGACACGATAATTAAACTTTGAGATTAACGCAGTTCCATGAATAATTTAGTTAGTACAACAACTACCTTAGTTTGAGCATAAAAATAATGTTAGAGTATCACAGATCTTTAGGAGTGTGTGGCAGGTGACTCCCAAGGTGTATCTCAATGACTCCTTGCAAAAGATAACAACTTCTGGTGTTCCAACCACAGTTCTCTGCCATAGATATTTGTAGTCCCTTGTCCAGAAAAATATGGAAACTGGGGACTGTTAATAGAAGCAGGCCTAATCACCACACGGGCAAAGAATCCTGAAAAATGTCACGGCAATGAATGCTAACACCTACAGCAGAGGTAGATGAGTAACTGATGAAAAATGGGTAAACTGGAATTATATAGGACAAGAGATAAGACCACTTCTTAACAATGAAGCAGGTATGGGAGATGGTATAGCCAGTAACTCACAGCAAGGTATGTGTCAAAAGTTACATTTACACTGTTTCACCTCCTGTAGTGTCCACTGGCCTTGGGATCTAGTAATTTTTTCCTTTTGATTTTTTCTGTTTGAAGTGTCTAAAATAACATGAAAACTGTGTCACCACCCATCAGAGTTTTTCTAATGTGTCTTTGTGCCACAGAATGTGTGTTAGGAGGTCTCTGTGTCACCTGAAGGTTTATGCCCAGAGATCACAGGAGCCTGACAAAGGTCCTTGCAAATGCATGTGCTTAGAGGGCCACAACCTGAGGGTCAAAAGTCATGGGGACAGATGGTTTGATAATGTGGGGATAGGCAAAAGCCAATTTTCTCTCATGCTAGAGTCTCCTGGACTGTATAAGTAAGGAAGGAACTATGTGTTTATATTGGGTTTTTTGTTTGTTTTTGGTGGTTTTTTTCTTTTTCTTTTATTTTTTTTTCAGCAGATCACAGCTGTCTATTGGAATCTTGGCTTGGCTTTGCTTGGCACCAAATCCTACTATTGAAAGTGTTTATTTTGAATGCTGTCACAGAGGAGTGTTACAGCTTTCTAATTTAATGTTAGCTTCTCTTTGCAGAACCAAAGCACAAGAAATTCTGGTGTTTAGCCAAACCATATCAAACCTGACATGCTGAAAGACACTGTATTTAATTAATGAATAAAACCAATATAAATATAGTGTAGGCTGCAGCAGACAGGCTGGAGAATAGGTGTTATTATGAATGACACAGGCTAGACATCACTTGAGATTTGCACAGCTGATGTTTCATCACAAGTTATGATTCCAAGTAGTAAAGCTATTTTAAACATGGTTTTGGTAAAAAGAAAGAAGAGCTAAAATTAGTTTTGCTTTCAGTGGTCATGAGTCAATTCAATTCAGCAAAAGAATACACCTAAAAACTATCCTGAAGCTGGGTTTAAAAAATTCTTTAAAGAAATTCCAGGGGTACTTTAAGCTCTGTCAAGCAAACTCTGTTTGCCTCTACCTTCACTAACTGTCCCCCCAGAAAGCCTCAGAAAGAATAAACAAGATGTGAGCAGAGATCTTGGAAATTATAGGAAAAGGGACTAGTTAGCAAAGAAATACACTTTTTTGAAAGTTGGATAGTGCAGGTCTAAAAGACAGCTAAAAATCAAGGTGTGCTAAATCTTTCAGGAGAAATTGAAACACAAGGTTAAATAATCTTTAAGTAGGTTAACAAAGAAAGAAAAGAAAGAAGAAGAAAAGCAGATATGGAGTGAGCCTGGGCTAGGGCCTAATTCTTTGCGTTGTTTCTGAAGGAGAAAGAGAACAAGAGGACAGTGCCCTCACAGCTGGGCATGAGCATTTGGAAATAAGAACTCCTCCCTCCAAGCCCACAGGACACCTGAAATGATCATAATATGCTCATGCTGGAGGAATGGGCCCTTCAACCCCAAATACTGAAATAACCAACACACTAGACTGCAAAGCTGGCAGGCGGGCTTTTTAAACAAATGTATTGTTGAGATATTTGAGAACAGCACATATGCTACCTAATTTTTAGGAAAAACTAAATTGAGAATGAAAATTAATTGGAGCAAATACCCATCAATTTTTCCCCAGTTCCTTGAATAACTATTGTAGGAAAAAATAATTGAAGACATGGAAAGAAGTAAGAAATGGGGTGATGTTATCATAGTTCTACCTGACAGCCAGGAAGCAGTGACTGTATGAAAGAAAGCTAAGTAACATATTCTTCAGAAAAGATTTAGTACTATGTCATATTGAAATATTTATTAACCTGGAGAATAGAGCAGCATCAGAATTTAAGGTGCTGACACTTTTTTTGCTTGAAGGGAAAGTCTTGAGCTGTTGGGCAACTCAAGCATCAGCCTGGGTGTTGCCTGGTGGGCAACTCAAGCATCATCCAGTGTTTTCCTCAGAAGCTGTGGCAAGAGTAGAGTTCTGGTAGCAAAATCTACAGATGAGAGGCACAATCAATGTAGAAGACTATTGAGACAAGTGGTGATCAACATATGAACATGTTGATCAGCCTTGGAGGACCATGAGTCACCAGTAAAATGCACTCAAGAAAAAGGTAAACAGAATTGGTGGTATCACAGAAATTTTTTTCAGCATAATGTAAGCACTAGAGCCACCCAGTGCTGGTGGTTTTCACTTCAGAAGAGTGATGTTTGGAACAGCCAGTTAATCAGAGCAAGATTGTTTACAAAAGTAATATGGTACTTCAGAAAAGGTATTGCATGATGTTGTAACTGCCCATGATAAGGGGAAAAGAGTTTATGATTTAGTAAGTCTTTTCTAGGCTTGTGTTCTTATGAGGAGGCTGAGAGATTAACATCTTTGGAATTAATAAAGAAGGATAGAAGGAGTATAGCAGAGAAAGAATGAGGAGCTAGATGTAACTACAGAAACCTATGATCAAAAATAGTATTGTCTGTATCAAAGCAAAAAGACAATACAGCAGAACAAGTGTGAGAGGCCAAGAAGGAGTTCACTGTTGGGCTCTCTCACTGTAGTCTTTACACAAATTTGCTCCTTCCTTTGTTCATTAAAGGTTTCAAAATGTGGTGGCAAAGAATGAGGAGAGACATGATTTCTTTTTTTTTTTTCCAGTCCTCATGCAAGCTGTCCTGACTTCCCTGCCAAACATCAGCCAACTACAACACCCTTGTTTTGCACTTGGGCCGTGCATGCCTCCAGTGTGTTCCTGATGCTACTGCAATTTTAAGCAGCTAAGTAGCTCTAAACATGCTGGTGAGTAGGGAAGTCTGGGAATGCTGCAGCCACCACTCTTAGGATAAATATGGAGACGTTCTACCGGCTAGTGAGGTGAAAGCAAAATGAAGAAGCAAGAGATATTCGTACAAAAAGGGAATTTCTAAAACAAAGTCCATAATAAATACTATTGCTTCAGTCTTTTGCTCCTGAAAACTAATGGTAAGTACTCACTAGCAAAAAAAGGAGGTGAAAACCTCTAAAAAGATCATGTAGCATTGCCTAGAGAACAGATCTGCATGCCTTATGGTGCTGGTGTACTGAAGAATTTTCTGATTACTCTGTATAAACACAAGAAAATTGATCCCAGAGAGGGAGAATAGCTATTTAACTGGAAGGGCAGTCTTGGCACTTGAACAAATGGACATAAACCATCCAAGAATACATTAGGTTCTAAAGTAGAAGGCAGCTTTGAATTGTCAGGGGAGAGACTCTGGCATAAAGTCAGCAGCTGTAGCGAGGCCAGAAAGTTTTAAATTGTCCAAGTTGATGCTGTTAAATAGGTATTAAATATGGAGTTTGTGATCAGTGTATTAAAAAAATATTAGTATGTTTTTCTCTGTGAAGCTAAATTCAACTACTTTGGACCATTAAGATAAACTGAAAGAACTTAAAGTTCTTGCACTGATACTCTTGAGATGTTAGAAACCAGGGATTGTCACTTTTCTCATTTGGACACAAGGACAATGCAAACATCACCAGCTTCATCCTTAGGGCAGCAGCAGCAGGACTGAAGGCAAACTCCAGTCTTATACACCATGGGCATTTAGCTGAAAAGCTTCAGATTTAATTTCCTTTGACCATAAATTCAGCAAACCTCTCTACCTGCCCCATATTGTTGTCAGCAAAGCTTCTTGCTGATTCTTTGGGTTCACACCCAGCAAGGCTTCTTCTCACTGTGAAACTCAATTCACATTACTGCAACCCTCCAATGTGGGGGTTTGTCAGTGTCTCACCTGCTACCTGCCATGGAGCATGCTAACAGTACTAGTATATTAACTTTTAATAAAAGAATCTGCCCCCCAGACTACTGCTTCAGAAAAACATTTGGTATGATGTCACAGTCATGTTCACGTTTTTGTTTACATGACCACTTAGGGTCATGTAAACTATTTGACAGTCATGGCTGGAAATTATTAGAAAATGGTGCAACACACCCATCCAGTACACAAAACAGCATGGGTCAGTGGCCAACAGCTGAGTGAGCAATTTCAAACTAGCCACCAAGAACTCAACCAATTGTTGCCTGACACCCACTTCCCTGGCTGTTGTGCAGCAAAACCCCCAAATGATAAAAACACTCACAGGAGCAAATTAAACCAAAGAAGAGGGAGAGAAAAAGTTTTCTTAAATGTGCTGAGCCTCTCCTCTACCTTTATGGCCCTCGTGGTGCTGGTGCAGAGCCCTGACTTGGGAGCAGCAAAACACTTGCAGCACAAACAGCTGCCAGGCAGATGCCTATGTGTGCTCTTGGTCACTGGCTAGCAAAAGAAAGCTTTCCTACAGAAGCTGACTGAGAGATTCAAGAAGCTGTTTGGCAGTGGGTAAGATAAACAGCCACTGGCAAAATTTCTCTACTGTAAGCTGAGATGCAGGTTAGTGGTCACTGCTATGTTCTCTTCAAAAGCATGGCTACGATTACCATTTCATAATGCAAAATGATAAAGATACATGACTTAATGTTGAAATGAGAAATTTTTTTTTAGATCCACAATTTACAGGCGTTCAACTGCCTGTTTGTGGTCATGACAGTCACATTTTCTTTGCCATCACTTGGAGCTTTGGGGTGCCCTTTAATGTACTTTAACAGGGAAAGTGATGTTTCAGAGGACGTGACTGAAGTCAAGATGAAAGATGATGTGATGGACAAGGAAGAATTCTGTTGTGAGTGAGGAAAAAAGAAATAACTGAGTGCACTGGGAGACAAAGGGGAAGGCTGTTGTCCCTCTTGTCTTTTGTAAAGCATTAATGTTTGCTAGAAATTACCTGCAGTTTATTAAATGCTATGCTTTCCTTGACAAGTGGGAACTCTACTCACCCTCTCTGAGCCACTGACCTCCAATTATTAAAATCAATTTCTTCAGGCTTGTGGATCCCTCAAAGTACTCTGCCACAGGGCTCCAGCTAGCTCTGTAAGGGAAGATCTAGGTTCCAGACTGGTTTCATTCCCCTTTTAAAAATCAGGTGCTTTCCCAAAGCCAGTCTGCATTCCCTTCTCCTCTGAATGAGAGGACCCATGTTTGCTCCTCAGACTCGTTTGTGGGACAGGAAAAAAGTGAGACAGGGTTTGAAACACTTTATGCAAAGCTAAAGGCCTGCAGAGGGGAGGACCTCAATATATGGAGGAGAAGGGACCTGGGAGACAACAACATGGGGCAGTTTCCTCTGAAAAGAGAGGTGGAACCAGGAGGAAGCAGCCTTATTCTTGAGCTGGAAATGGTAATGTTTAACTAAAGTGACTACAATCATTTAAATCTGACTTCCAAAGCAGTGCTAGCCAATGTTGCAAATGGACTGGCACAGAGGCAAGAAAAGTTCTAAATGAATGATAAAGGCAATGACTTTTGCATAGTTCCTTTCAAGGCCCCTGAGGCGCACGCATACATCTTTATGCCTGCAGAGCTTGTCATGTGCTATTCTGCATTTATCTCTGCTACAGCTCTTCCTGATCTCCTAACAGCTTTGCTTGGAAGAGAAATGGACAATAGGCCTGGAGACTGCTTAGCTGCATTGCTTCTTCATTAAAGCTGACATTTGGCAGTGAGACTTTACTGCCTTTCAGGAGCCGATGTCTCATTGATGCTAACAGCAGCAAAGGTATCAGGGGAGTCTCTCCCACTGAGCATCTGAATTTTGGATGGTGTGAGAGAACCCTGGAGCATGAGCCCAGTAACACTGGTGAAGCTTTTCTCTTGCCTTTTTGCTATTAAAGAGAAGATTACTACCTTTTACCCAGGGTCAATTGTATGAGATTCTTAAGTGTCCTAAACTCATTGCTTCTGACATGCCAGAGTTGAGGATACATAAAATATTTGAAAAAATGTGGAAGACATCTGCATTAATTTTGTGAACATCTTATTATAATATACTATATGGACAAGGACATCTCATCTTCCATTTGCTATCAAGTCTGTCAAATCAATAATGTGCCCTAGTTTGTTCAGTACAACTGCAACAGTCTTTGCCTTGGTGCTTTGGTAATCTTAATTGTTTTACTGGTTCCAAACTGGAAGGGTTAAGTTTTGCATTTCTTTTCACTTCCACAGAACTACATTTCCATGCCTTTATCTTTCTTTTACAGTATTGCTGATTAACCCTGAGATTTGCAGTATACAGCAAAGTTTACCAGTATGGTAAAAAAAATAATATAGTAAGGAAAAAAAAAAAAGATTGCAGAGACTGCCTGTAATTAATTCAGGAATAGCAGCCAGCACTTTGCACTTAAAAATTTTCATGGTGTCAGGTGTAGTGGAGCAAGGGTTGGACTTGATGATCTCAGAGGTCCCTTCCAACCCAGCCAATTCTATGATTCTATGGGATAGAATAACCATTGTAATCCCTTCATGGGACCCTCTTAGCACTTCAATAGAAGCACCAAGCCACCTTTGCAAATCCCGGGACAAATCCTCATTAGCATTTCAAAAGGGATTCCTGAAGAGGAAGGAAGACGACAAGGTCTCCTGAAGGGTCTGCATATGGCCCTGGGCCTGCATACAATAGAGATAAGGATTAGGGATAGAAATGGAAATGGGTGGAGGTCTGCTCTGGTTGTTCTGGTTCTGGTTGTGTCCAGTTTTGGGCCCCTCAGTTCAGGAAGGAGATTGAGGTCCTGGAGCAGGTCCAAAGGAGGGCAACCAGGCTGGTGAAGGGACTCGAGCACAGATCCTATGAGGAGAGGCTGAGGGAGCTGGGGGTGTTCAGCCTGGAGAAGAGGAGGCTCAGGGGAGACCTCATCACTCTCTAAAACTCCCTGAAAGGAGGTTGGAGCCAGGGGGGGTTGGCCTCTTTTCCCAGGCAACTCTCAGCAAGACAAGAGGGCATGGTTTCAAGTTGTGCCAGGGGAGGTTTAGGTTGGATATTAGAAAGAATTTCTTTAAGGAGAGGGTGATCAGACATTGGAATGGGCTGCTCAGAGAAGTAGTGGATTCTCCATCCCTAGAGATATTTAAAAAGAGACTGGATGTGGCACTCAGTGCCATGGTCTGGTAACTGCAGTGGTAGTGGATCAAGGGTTGGACTCGATGATCTCTGAGGTCCCTTCCAACCCAGATGATTCTATGATTCTATGATTCAGCCTGTGTGTGTCTCAACCCTGCTTACTAAGCAAAACAGGCATAAAAAACCAAGGGCCTGCCTGGGGAATTTCTTAACACCTGCTGGCTGGGCCCAAGACTGGATCCAGGACCAGTGATTCCCTGTTATGTATATCTTTCAACTTTTCTTCTCCTATGCTCTTGGTTTCCTAAAATCATTAAGTAATCACAAATTTCCCAGCTTACACAGCTTTAACTCTGGTATTGTGGCTTTTGTGATTTAAATAGTCAACCGTTATGATTGCATAGCCTGAGGTCGAAGCAGCAGCTTTTGTGCTTTTATTCTTTCTATAGTTCTAACTAAATCTTGTGTTCAGATGTAGACCTTGAATGTTATTTCACCTTAATCTGATTTAGAGGTATGAACAGTCTGAGAGTGCCTTCATTGTTTGGGTACCCTCCAAGGGAACCCCATGCCTGAGAGGTCATGGGACACTGACCAGAGAAGCTATACTGACCTTATCCAGTGGTTAAACTGGACAATAACAGCAAAGTATTTTTATTTGGGTTAACTGCTAGAATATTTTTTGTTAGCAAGAGTTAAAGTGTACTAAAAGTGTGACCATGGGAATAAAATAATAAAGTGCTGATATATATTTCGTGGAAATAATTTGTGTATCCAAAAATATATTGTCATGTGTTAACTTATTATATTCACAAATTTGTTAAAAGGCATAATAAAGGACTGGTTCTTTGTAGCTTTCCATTGTGTGACACTAGGACATGTGTGATGTCCCTGGACCACCTTGCCTCTGCCTAGCAGGGCTGTGGTAAGTAGGGCAAATAATTACCCTTATTTTATTAATAAAAAAGGTGTCTTTTTCGTTCTGCTTAAGATAGCCATTCTTTCTCTAATAATATTCTACTGGCCAGCCAGAAACAATCCTAATAAATGTAATAATTCCTACTGAATCTAAGCAGCCTGTTCTGACAGTGAGCAGATCTTTGTGGATCCTATGCAAATCCATATAGTTTTATGCAGAAAGACATAATAATGGCCTCAGTCACCTGGATTTCACCTTCTCTCAATATAGATTTGTTGCTCCTACATCCTTTGCCAGAGATGGCTGCCAAATAATGCCTTCTGTCTTACCAGCATCAAAGTATCTTTCATTGAAACATTTTGTCTGAAATTTTTTTGACAAAAAAGAGTGCAGCAAATCATTCAGGTTGATCATCGTGAACTCTAACCACTAAACACAACAAAAAGCATTTCTGAGAAAAACTGTAAGTGCTCTGTATTTATTAAGAACCCCACAAAAATAAAGGGCATTTTCATCAGAGGTAGAAAAGGTGTAATTTGAGGTTTAACTGCAACTGATTTTTCTTGGCAAGTTTGCCAGTACATGGCTCAAGAAAGAAATGTCACTTTTCACACACAAATGCTCTACAGACTCTGCTGAGTCTTCCAGATGTATTCCCACAGCAGAGGCTTCTTTCATCAACATGTGCTACACTCAGGCACTTGCAGCTGGGAAGCAAATGCCTGGAGCAAGCTGGCAATGTCCATGCACTGTGCATTCTGTGTGTACCCCTTCCCAGTGCTGCATAAACCAGACCATCTGTCCCATATATAAAAGACAGAAAAGCCCAGCTGATGCAACTGTAGTGATTTAAGCTCATCAAACCAGTAGCACTGGTTTCACTGGGTTCAGGTGGAGCAGCAAGAGTTTTGCTGGGACAGCTTTCTGTGCACAAAACCCAGCAGGGCAAAGGGAGCTTAAGGCACCTAGCTGCTAGGGGAAGAGCAAGGCTGGAAATGGTCCTCTTCAAAGGTTCTACTGAAGACATGGGTCAAAAATTTAATTTAGATATCCCTCAGCTTCTCATTTTACTTATCTTTCCCTTTCTCATAGCCCCAACAGAGAGTTGGTGACCTCCAACTGTGTTTGAATGGTAACACTACTAATTCTTATCAAATGCCTATGTTTTTAAAATTATTCTTACCACTTTTGTTTTATTTGGTGACCCTTTTGGTAACTCAGTTATCCACATAATGGTTTATAATTCTGTCATATAGCTGCTTATTCCTGTTCTGTGCATGTTTGCTAATGCAAGGTCTCACATCTTTGTTTTCATATTGATAAAATACTCAGTAGTTTTTCTTGGGATTTCCCTCCTCTCCTGTATCTCCTCCATCAGCATGTCTTTCATCCTCTTATATTTGTTTTATAGATTACAGGCTTCTTCTTCACCCTCTCTCACACCTTTGATGTCTTCTTAATCTTGATTAGAAAACTAATTAGATTAAGGTTATTACTGTTCACACAGTTACCACGTCACATACCATCTGTTGCTCAGGGTATTTTTTTCTGCCTGCCATTCCTCTTTCCACACAGCACACAATGGACAGGTTTTACACATTGTCTACAGTACAACAGTCAGATTATAACCAAGATTCAACATTTTCCAACATATTTGCTTGAATTGGAGAAGGGGGAAAACCTCTCAGAGATGTGTGCCACTATTAAATATTTCGACTACCTGTTTCTTATGAAGACATCCATGCAGCCTCCAGTGTGAATGAATAGCTGCTGAAAACTCAATTAATTTGTGTCTCATGGATGCCACCCAGATAAACCACTGTGATTTAAACCAAACAAATCAGGATCCTTTCATGTCCCTTCCCTGCACAGGCACCTTGGTACCAAAATGGTCGTGTCTGTGAATAACTGTGAATTGAATCACAAGATGAGCCTTTACCTGACTGCTGTCCAGATGACAGAAGATGACTGTTCCCATCTCTGTGGTGGAAACTCCTCCAGAGATTTCCTGGGAGGAGTGCTTGTATCCCACAGAGCATTGGAAGAGTACCTTGATTTTAATCAAAAACTACCCTGTAAAACAGTAAGTATAATTGTCATGTGCCCTTATATTGAATTGGACAGGTGGAGCACTGCTGGGTGCAGCTTCACAGCTTCCACAAGTATTGCAGTGAGATCTCCCTGAAGGAGCTGAATTGGGACATAAAAATGAACCGTTTGCTGTGGTTCTGGTGTGAACCCCTATACACTGGTGAGGACCAAAGATGCAAGAGATTTAAGAGGTACTACAGTGAACAAGTCTAGAATACAGGATGGGGGGATAAGAAGTGGCATCTGATGGTTGTCCCAACTTCGGGAAGTGCTCCTGATCCCTCTTCCTTTCCCATCTTCCCATCTTCCATCTTCTCTAGGTTTTTTGTTTAAATGTTATTTCTCTAACCTCTATGAGATCAACTGCCCCACTTCTCAGTCAAATGCTTCCACGTGCTTCATGCACATATTTCTCTGTCTTTTCCTGTCGTCTTCCTCCTTGAACAGGTCAGCAACATTTGTAGCCTGACTGTTCCTTTGCTCCTGTCAGTAACTCAGACACATTCCTATTCTCCCTTTCTAGTGAGCTCAGATGCATATTTTTTAAAAAACTTATTCTCCCTTTCTAGTGAGCTCAGATGCATATTTTTTAAAAAACTCTAATCTTTCCATTGGGACCTGGGTTCAGTTGGCTTTATTTAGGGTTTGCAGGGCTCTACCTGCATGTGAATGCTTAACGTGCCTGTATATTTGGGGCCCCAGCACCCCTAACTGTCCCTGGTTTGTGCCATTAATGCACCAATATCTTCACAAACCAGTAACAAATAGCACTGCCAAAGGTTTTTCTAAAAGTTTCTAACATTGCATTTTAATTCCTTTTGTTTCCAACTGTTAGTGCACGAACCAAGAGGCACCTCACTGGCTCACTCAGCTGGATGGTGAGAAGGGGTCCTGCAGGGACATCCATCCCTCTTCCTGCACCTGCAGGCAGGAGCACAGCATTGTCACAGCCCTGTCACTTGCAATGGTGCATTGAACCTCTGCAATAGCCCTTTGCTCATATGTAACTTCTTAGTAATAGACTTTATATCACTTGGAGATAAGGTCTGTAAGCTTCCATTTGAATAAATGCCACTGCTGATGCTACTTTTTAAAGGAAAGGAATTTCTTTTGACAGCAAATGAGTACATATTATTTAAGTGCCTGCCACTGACTGCTTTAGCTCCTTTGAAAACCACCTGGAATGGGTAACTCAGATATCGTTACTGATTTGGCCCTTCACATAGCTGTGTATGAACAATTGAGGAAGACAGTGTAATCAAAAAGCTCTGAAGAACCTAACAGTATAAATCCAGGTGTACTGAGTCAGCTGCTTGTCTCCCTGTCACTGTTCTCATTCCCATCTGCCCACACCCTGTCCCCAGCAGCAGGCAGCATGGGAGCAAGCACAGCACAAACACACAGCAGCATAGCTCCAGGGCATTCTGCCAGTCCCAAACAATCTACAGCAAAGTGGAGTTATCTTTATACCTAGGGAGAATTCTTTATTTCTTACTTTGTCAATTAATTTGTCCAGCTGACACTGACTGTCAGTTTCCACAATGTCCTGCGGTAAAAAAATGGACCACAGCTTTGGTCCATTATATGACCCAAAAGAAAATAACCTTTTTTTTTTTTCCAAATATCCTATATTCAAATATCCTGTGTACAATATTCTTCTACCAGACTTGTCCATATACCTCCTACAGGCCCTTCTCTCTCTGGTGAATCAAGTGTGTTTGTGAGGATGGAGAATCCTGGCTTCTGCAGTCTGTCCTGGTATGGGAGAGTTTTGCAGATTTAGTTCATCTCTGCTGCCCCTGTTTGAGCATTTTCAGAGCTACTCTATTGGAGTATAATTTCTACTTCTAAAATCCATGCTGACTGCTCCCATTATGGCATGTTTTCCAACGTGGCTGCTAATTCAATACTTCTACCACTTAGCCCAGAACAGCCACCAACTGTTGTTGGTTGATTTGTTGTTCCTACTTTCCACTCTGACCTATTTGAAAACTGGTATCAAACTAACCACCTCCCAGCCTCTGGTACTAAGGCAATTTTAAGAGATTAGACAGTGCTGTTGAAATGTCAAATACTTCATCCTTGAATTCCTTTAAAACTGTATCTGTTCCTCCTGCCCATCCTTCTGATACTATATAATTCATTTTGTCTACTTATTCCATGAACTTTGGTATCTCCATTTCAGTTTGAAAGAAGAGCATCCTATAAGTCCCTTGGAAAGATTTCTAGTGTGGGAATCTCCCCAAACTTCTCCACAGTAACTCTTTCTACAGAAGATTTAATTCAGGTCCCTCTCCTAGAATATCCCTATCTTCTCTGAGACTTTTAACAGTGACTTCTCAGAGACTTTATACTTTGATCATCTTTCTGGACTTTTGGCAGATTTCTTCCTTCTGATGTTTCTTCCAGAAGGATTAGTAGTCTTTATATCTTTTACTAGCTGTTCCTCAAATCTGGTTGGGTGGGTTTATTGTTTTTTGTTTGGTTGGGTTTTTTGTTTGTTTTTTGCTTTTTTCCTGCTGCATTATGCTTAAATTCCAAGTCAATTTGGCAGGGCTTAAAGTTCTCTTTTTTTCTCAAGCTCCAGTGTTCGCATATTACAGCTGTAGGCCTAATTCTGAAGGAAATATTCGAACTCAGAGCCTAGTATTTTGTTTGCTCTTATGAACAGTCATAATAAAGGTCTGCAAACTCAGGGTGCTGTTGAGTATTTGAATCTCTCAAGATGCATAGAAAAGAAAAATTAGCAAATTTGCTATCTCAAACCCCTTTCCACGAGATGCAATATTTTAGTCTGTAATTGCTGTATTTTATCTCTACTGTTCAGCAGTCGTAAATTCTGTGAGACACGTTCATAAGTGAAATGTTTATCTTAAAGCATGACAGAAACTATGTATTTGCTCCTGCTGGAGAAAAATCACAGTGTCATCAAGCCTTGCCTCTGGCTGACTGCCCCTAAGGCATTGGAAAGTTGAGTGATAGCACTTGAGTGCCTGACAGCAGCCTTCCTTTCACCCACCCTGTGTGTCAATGGTGTCAGCTCTCACAATTTCACTGTGAATCTCACAGTGTTTTTAAACAGTTACCTCAATGCGAAAGGTTTTGAAAGATTTTTTCTTAAAAAGAGGTACAGGAATTACACCAGAAGGGTGATATGCAGACAAAATAATTAAAAGTAAATTAAACCAAATCTAACACTTCAGCTTTCTGCTGGGACCTGTGCCAGGGCCAATGCACACAGGAGCCTGTGCCCAGCCTTGTGTCTCTCCCACAGCCTCAGAGACCCATGCACTAGATGTTCAACCCAGATGCTGCTCACAAGGCGAAGAGCACTTCTGACACATCCTTTCTTCTCCAGGCAGATGGACCTGGCAGCCACATTGTAGGATCTTCTCTACGTACTTTGTCTTGTTCCTTGCTCCCAGTATTGTGTAGAAATGGGAACCTTCAGGCCGCCATATGTTTGCACCCCAGACCCTGACATTAATGGTAAGAAACTTCCTGGATCCAGCACAGGCACATCATCTAAAGACTGCACTTCAGCCCTGTTCTGGGAAAAACAGCCCTTGGAGGCATCACCTCTTCCCAGGGTGGGCAGACTTGCTCTGCATGGCCACGGTGACCTCCTGGAGCAAGTGTGCTGGCACCTCCACACCCAGGGCTGGTTTGAAGGAGAGGAATGAAGAACAGAGTTATCAGAGCTTCACTTTCAAACACAAGAAACTCACTCACACCAAACTTAAAACACACCAGACCTGAGAAGACTAATTTCAGGCTCCATACATAAGACTGTTTCTAAATCTTTCATGTAAGGGGAAATGTTTGAATACATGCCTTTTTCCTCTCTGCAATGTTAACCAGCCTTCTGCTGTCAGACTTCTAATTTGACATATTTAAACACCCTGATGGGTTAATAGTAGTGCCTAGGATCATAATGCGTGTAACAGCTTCAAACTCCAGCTAACACTTCCAGATGTATCAGTACATTTTACTTACTATGTAGATAATACTGCATAATTTGCTCAGGGAAAATTTGTATTATGGTTGACACTCTTGCATGAAATACATGCAAGATTTCTAAGGTCTGTAAATATATATACACAAAACCTGGAAAGCTGCAAGCACAAATATCCTCAAAACATTCTTTCCCCTGTGCACTCCAGATAATGTTAACTACTCAGGCTGTGCTTCACAGTGTGATATTCTAGCACATTGGTACATTTGGCTGGGAAGGAATTTACTAAGTAAATCTGTGTATAAAAACTTCCTTTAACATCAAAAACTGCATCTAAGCTTAGATTTTTCTACTTAAATATGTAGCTAAGAAAGGTAACAAGAATAAGCCTACCTGAATTACTGAGACTGTCAAAATAAAGAAATGAGGATTTTATTTTTAAATTGAGTAAACATTTCATTGAAAAGCACCTGGGTATCATTTCCCCTTGTTGTGCATTCACCATGGGCCCATGTTTGCTTCTACAAAAGTCAAGCACAAAATCAATTAAATGGCACCAGGGTCAGTCTCTACACACAAGAAACAGGGAGTCTGTCTCATCAACTTCATATAAAAATTGCTACAAGATACAAATTTTTTTAGGGCCCTTCACTCAAAAATATTCAAAGTTAATAGATATTCATGGGGACATGTGGGACATTTTTGGCATTTCTGCTTTCTGGTTCAAGCTACAGAAATACTTCTCTCAAACACTAGGGCTTAAAAGCCTCTAAAATGAGCATACCTATTCCTCCCCTTGTGCTCTCTCCAAACCAGTGCAGAGAGATAAGAAACTTTTGAGATGTATTTGTTCTATAGGGGGAGGGCTGACTACAGCCATAGCCTATGGTGGCAAGTACATGGCCATGCAGCAGTGTGAATGCTCTTTACTCCATGACCAGGAGGGGGTCTATATCTAGTGGCATTAAGGGAAGAAACTATAATGTGCAATGCCTGTAAAACCTTATCCTTGATCTATTGACACAGTGATTATATGTATTCACAAGAGGCTCAATCAAGATTACCACTACAATCCTTTAGCTCTTTAAAAATTCATGGGAAATTGGGTGTGGGAAGATATAAAACTGCATTTGGTGATTTTAAGCTCATCAGTTTTGGATGCTTCAAACACTCAGGCAGGTCTGGTTAAGCAGGCAAACTCTGTAGCTACATTCTGGTTCTTGCTCATAATATTACCAAATATCATCAACATAAGTCAGGATTTTTTACCTCCATTCAGTAATTTATTCTGACATGAGCAAGAACAACCAACACTCAGGTTGGCAATGTGTACAGAGATCAAGACAGCAAAATTGAACTGTTTATACTCCAACGGTAGTCCATGAAGATGTGGTCAGTACTATCAGAGGAGCCTGGATGGCAATTCACTCATCAGTAGTACGTGCCTGCTTCCACGTGAGATGAATATCTCACCAGTTCCACTGACTGCAGTGACTACATTGCCAGGAGCGATACTTGGAGTTACTGGACACTGAGTGTGCATGAAGCCCTGCACATGTAGACAGCTAAATTGAAATATGAATTTGCAAGCTGAATCCTGCCCTCTGCATCTGCCCTCATTTCATTAATTCTAGCATTTGAGCAAATGAGGGAATAACACAGCTCCAAATATGTCTGGTACATAATTAAATTTTGGCCAAGAAAAAGACTGTAAACTGAGATACATTCCTGAATGCTATCTGAAGCAAGTAACAAGTAATTTTTAATTAAAGGGACTTTTTGAAGTACTACATGTATGCCAGTGAATTGGGAGATACTTTGATTTTCCTCTAGAGTGTATTATGATTGTTTTTTAACTAGTGTTTCTAAGGTTTTTTTATTCTGGACTGTCTAACATAATGTTTCTGCAGTGTAAATCCAAACTGCATGAAGTGCCATGAAGAAAGCCATGAAGGTGTTAGCTGTAGGTGAAGGAGGCCTGACTACCCATGTACTACCAACAGCTCTGTCTTTAATTAGAAGTTTATTCATCACCCTAAGAGGTTTTGTCATGCTTCTTTTCTGTCTCCCACTCCACAGTCTAGGTATTTATTTTCCTTTGCTCCAGAAACAATAAGCCAGACAGTAAAGCTAGACATTTACTGCTACAAAAGAAAATAAATACTTTGGCTTCAGCTCTGTTAAATATGTTAGCTCTGCTCTGTTAAATAAACCGTGTGTAGATGAGCAAGGGCTTGGATGCTTTCACGCTCTTGAAGATCATGAATATCCTAATGTGTAACTAGAATGGTATTAGAAGGGATTCTGGCCTTATTTCATTTGTAGTTCTTATTTTATAGTCTTGCCTTTTCTGATGGTTTACTATTTCTGAATAAATAACTGCTCAGCATGTCTATTTTCTTTTAAGGATTAAAAGTAAAGCCTACTTAAGCCTTCTAAAATACAACTTTCTTCATATCTTTAGAGTTTTCAGTTCCCTCAGCATATGTAGTTCCAAAGTACACGAGTTTCCATTTATACACCAGCCACAGAGAAATTCTGATCTCATACAGGACAGTCACACTGGAGTTAGCCTCATATTTTAACCAGAATAATGAATGTGCAATAAATTTAATATAATGTTAACAGAAACTGGGCTACAGAAAAATGTTCAGGCTGGAAGGAATTACAAGACAAATAGCTTTAGAGATAGAGGGTGGCAGTTCATCTTATTCAGCCAAGGGATATTTCAGATACATTTACTCAAAAATTGTTTTTCTCTTTCAGGTCAAGGTCCTCTTCAGCTACAGATAGATACCTCAGAGGGATTTAGGCAACCCACAGCTTTCCATCAGGAACTGTGCAATCATCTGCCATGTAATAAATGGAGTGCTCAGACTCTTGAGTTACATAGCTTTACACGTTGTGCTCATGGGAAGTGGTATCAATTTAAGCAGATTTTAATATTTGAATTGGTTAAACCAATATTTTAAAATAGAAACATTGCTTTTTAACAGTGTGTCTGAAAGGAAAAATGTTACTGCAGCCATTAGCCCCATTTGTCTCTGATGGAGTGAAGCAGGATGTATATTAGTGCAAGATTTATTTTACTATCTTTCAGCCTTGGTAAAATGCTCAGTATGACCCCCAAACAACTATTTGCTCTTGTGTATGTTCTGTCCAAAATTGAAAATGCAAATGCCACCCTGTCTGATAATTCAGAAGCATTATTAAAATAGGTGTAAAAATTTTTGTGAACTTTGGATTTTCCTTCTTTTGATCTACCTCCCCTGCCCTAGAGTAATTCATGTAACTGAATTTGCTCTTTAATTACCAAGTAGCAAGCCATTCATGGTATCTCAGCCACATCACATGCAAACACTGAAGCAAATTTAAACAATAAAGCACAACACACTGAAACGGTAAGGGAGGTAAGGGGACCATAGCCAAAATTCCTAACACTGTTTGAGTTTACAGACTCAAAAAGCATAACTTTCCCCTGATACGTATTTTTTTTCTTTGAATTGAAAACCATGAATAGAAAGTGATTTTTGCCTGTAAGCAATGCAAAGGTAACCCCAGGAGCGAGACCTAAACAATAAAAGCATATAAATGCCAATCCGAACAGAAATACCCCTGCTGAGAGTAGCTGGGGAAATAATTTCTTAAAATATAATTGTACACTCATTACATCAGTGCCACTTTCCCATTAAAAGATACATTTGTCTGTACACAGTTCTTTCAGATTATGAGTGATGTTCTGTTTTCCAGCTAGAAGAAATTATTTATCTCAGCAACAAATTGTGTCATCTGAACTGTCAGACTGTTGCTAGTTATTAACCACAACATTATGATTTTGACTGTAATTCAGAACAAGAAAATTAAAGATGAAATTCAAACAACATTTCTAACTCACTAACCATAACACAGAGAGATTCTGAGCTACTACAGGCAGCGTTGTTCCTGCACACACACACACACACACACACACACACACCTCTGGCTGTTCTATGTGTGATGTATAATTACCGAAATGGTAAATTTAAGCTGTAGATTTATGGATTTCGTGTTCCTTAACTAAAAATGTTGTTTAGTGGAATATTACTGGCACTGATGTCACCACAGCATAATGATATCATTACAACTTAACACATAAAAGCACATTCTCATGTCATGAGTATATCCTTCTGGTCAATTCATTTTTCAAGACATCTGGTCTAATAATGTGAGATTATCAGAAGTCTCAACAAATTAGAGAGCTGTGTATTCCTTACAATTAACTTGAAATATTTTCATATAGATGCTTCAGTTAATGTTGTAATGGAAAAAAACACCTACCCAGTGTATTTTCAGGGGGGGCTGTATATATTTTGAAATTGTGACCTCCAATGGGAATAATTGCTGAACTCAGAAATCACTCCTAAATTTACTTCCACTGGCACGTTTCAAACAGGCTTTTGTCCAAATATTCTAGAACTCATAAAGCCTACTGAGCTATGGCCACTTTCTGTAGCATTCATTTAACTACCTCCAGGCACTATTCTTCTGTACAGAAAGTACAAACCTGTGACAAATTTTCTCTTTGACTAAAAAACAATAACCAAACCCAAATTTACATATCTACTGCACCACATGACTAGTTTTCCTCCTGGTTGCCAAGGAACATGAAAATCAGTCTCTGGGCCAACATGGGTGCATCCAGAATTTTTGTCCTTGAACTCAAGATCGCTGCCTCCACATGCAGGGTGCTGCTAGGATGGAGTGTGATGACTGTTTACTGTGTGTTATTAAGTTGTTGATTAGACTGCTGGAACTGAGGACCGAGAGTTGTACGAAAGTCAGTTCAAATGAGCAAAGCACCACTTGATTAAACAGTAGAAATCCAAATGCACTGGGCAGGGAAGAGAAAAATAGTGGGTTTCTCTGGTGTTGATTCATCAAATTCAGAGCTTGTGAAATATGCAGCAGTTAGCAGTATGGAATATACTCTCACTTCCATTATGTGTCATAGGGCACTGAAATTGTAAGATACTTCTGCTGATTCAGAGTTTGCTGCTTAGGACTGCATGTGGTTCAGTACCCAAGACAAGGCGGATAGATGGTGGAAGGGAAAGCTCATAAAGATAAGGGTGGCAACAAGATGATGGGATACTTTAGTGGGGCACAAAGGTATTACAACATTTGCTTCCTTAAACTTCTCTCACTTTACAGAGGGAAGATGACTGTAACAAATGCTCATGAGAGTGCTGAGTGAGGAAGAGAAAAGCTGAACTGTTGACAAACCCTTTGGCCTTTGAGAGTACAAAGAGTGAGTGGGGCTGCTAGAAAAAGACTGGGCTGGGTGGAGTGGGAAGGAAGGAGGAGGAATGAGAGGCTGTTGACAAGGGATGTTTGTCTGGAGAGATGGAAAGGAGACTGGTAAAATAACTCAGAAAATGTAATCAGGAGGTTGTATATTGGAGGAAAGAAAAGAAAAACGGTAAAAAATATTATGCTAACAAGAGGGTACACCTCAAGACCACCAAAAGATAAGTAAAACAGTAATGGGAATACCATGGATCAATTTTTAAGTCAAAGGGGAATCCCATTTCAAACTGAACAGTGAACAATGGCCCTTACTTTTAATTTTTCTGGAAGCTGGGTCGCCACTTTGCTCTTTCTACTGTTCTGCTCTCTGTATTTAACCCATGTATTATAATTTCTGCACAGGGGATTCTGTCTTTATTTTTCCATCCTGTCTTACTATTTTCATTTCCACAGTTATAGAATTGAAATGGTAACTGTTCAAGATAATTAAAATAAACTCTGTAAATCATGTTGACATTCAACCATTTCAAACTTGCAAAATATTAACACTCGGGTTATACCGAGAAATTGGTATTAATTGGCTTTAAGTAATTATGTCCTGGAGGGATGCTGAATCCAAATAATTCAACATGAACATTGTACACACAGATAGATGAGACGATAATTTGAGAATACTCTACAAACAGCTGTGTGGGTTCACTATTATTTTGTATGCCAGTCTAAGGCAAGTGCTGTGACGTGAAAATGTTGGTTAGTATTTAAGATGGTGACATTAAAAACACAGTTTAAAAAGTTTTTTTAGGAGCAGCAGAACTGGGCACCATTTTTATAGCGTGCCCTGTATCACTAGTTCTCAGATGCAATACTTCAGTTTCTCCAAGTCTCTCACTCCTCCTCTTCAAATCCCCCAAGCATAAAGCTAACTCCTTACTCACTTATCCTCTAACTGCTGACCAGATAAAAAGCAGCAGGTGCTGCAACTGGTTTTCAGCTCTGTGCATGCATATTGACTTGTCAGCACATAGGCTGTCACCAGCCAACCACGAGGTCAAACTGATAACCACTGAGCTCTTGTTGCAGTTTTTCATCCAGTCAATATACTAATTTGGGACTTCTTTGTCAAACTGGTCAGTGTCAGACCTCTCATGAAATAATGACATCTGGGTCTCTTCTGTTAGATCTGTCTGAAGAACACCCATTGATAATAACATTTCTGAGAAGGATGTGACAGACAGTAAGACAGCATGATCACATACGCCTCATTTCAAGGGGAAACGAGGCTAAAAATCTTGTTACACAGAAAAGTCCATAGGGTTTTTTTGTTAAATATCACACAAAGCTAAACTGAAAGCTCTCTGTATCTCCTGCTTTATGTAGCACATCTAACATCTAAAATGGGATGGTTTAAATGCAGCCTCTGGGCAAAAGCTATCATTGCATCCACACCAGCACTGGAAAAGGTGGTGGGTGGAAATATGGATGTGAGAGAGTGTTTAATCATACAAGCTGCCCACATTGCTTCCAAGTGATTGGAAAAGCGATTCTGAAACTGATCCCTAAACATCCCAACCTGTGGTACTACAGTTAAGAAAGCTGCAACCATTCATTCTTGCTGAAGCTGAAGCAGCAATACTGAATGTACCCTATGATCACCAAAAGTAAAATTTTCCTATTTATTCAGAATATCCAATAGCTTTGAATAAATTACAAAGATGTAAATCAAATATTAATCAAATCTTATACAAAACCTGCATCTTTGGTAACCAAGCACGATATTGTTTTCCTAGTTCCACTCCTCTGTTTATCACATACTCCTCAGTGCTGGTTTTGGATAGGACAAAGTTAATTTTTTCCATATTAGCTAGTATGGTGCCATGTTTTGGGTTGGTGCTAAAAACAGTGTTGGTAGCACAGGGATGTTTTCATTGCATCTGAGCAGTGCTCAGAAGGAGTCAAGGCTGCTTTTACTTTTCACCCCATCCCACCAGAGAGTGGGCTGGAGGTGGGTGCACAAAAAGCTGGGAGGGGACAGAGCTGGGACAACTCACCAGAAGGATATCCTGAAATGTATGGCATTGTGCTCAGCAATAAAATGGTGGGAGAAGAAGAAGGAAGAGGGGACATTTGATTCATGACATTTGTCTTTACAAGTAAACCTTAAGCATGATGGAGTCCTGCTGTCCTGGAGATGGCTGAACACCTGCCTGCTGATGTGAAGCAGTGAAAAAATTCCTTGTTTTGTTTTGCTTGTCTGCACACCTTCTACTTTACTTATTAAGCTAGGTTTATCTCAACCAATGAGTTTTCTCACTTTTACTCTTCTGATTTGCTTGTCCATCCCAGCAAGTGGGAGTGAGTGGCTGTGAAGGGCTCAGCTGCCTGCTGGGGTTAAACCACAACATCCTCTAATTGTTTAAAAAGTACAAAGATGTACATAGTGTAAATGTACATTTTACATTTTAATTACATACAATTACATTTTAATGTAAGTTAATAAGAATATGTTATTTTTACTCTGACAAAAGCTTGCCCATGCCCTCTAACCTTTACCACAGCACAAAAGCAATAAGACACCATGTTTAACATCAGAAATTCGCACCTGAATAACAGAAAGTCACTGTAACCAGGGAAACCAAACAGTGGCATGGACAGGTTTTCTTCTCTGTGTGGATTGGAGGAGAATGAATACAATTATTACAGGCTACTGCCTTTTGGACAACAGCAGTTCATTGTGACTTCATCATTATTTTTATTTTTGTGGGGTGGGTGAATTCTGTGTTTAGGGAGAAGTATTCAAAGGCAAGTATTTTAGCAAAGGATATACCAAATTTCCAAATGAATCAGATTTGCTAGAGGTGAAAACACCTTTGTCACAGACTGTGAGGGATGATAGTCTTGTCTGGCAAGCATGCAGGGATGATGCTTATAGGAGGGTTCCCTGCTACAGATACAGGAGCTGCAGGCAGGATTACCACCACAAGCCATTTTCCTTCCTCTCTGCAACCCTCAACTGTAAATCTTGAGAATATATTTAAATTTCTTGGCAGCCCCTTTTACATCCAGTAGCGCAAGGAAGGACAGAAGCCCTGCTCTGACAGCAGTTTCCAGATCATTGTCCCTATCTAGCAGTGCTCTCCTGGGACAGACGTGCACACAGGCAGCAATGCTGGCAGTAGCTTGACAGCCAGAAAGGCAAGACTGCGAGAAATAGCAAGTAATGTTTGTATATTATTTCAGCCTTCTTGTGCTGAACAAAGCAGGCTCTCACCCAGCAGTCTGGTGCTGTTGGGATGGGGAGATGTGCCTCTCCAAGCAGCTTCTGCCTCTCTGAGGGGTGACCCAGGAGTTCATGTCTGCTTTCCTCCCACCATGGGCTGTCTCTCAACCACTTCACACTTCCCAGTCATCAGCTTATGGAGGGCACCTGGACCTGGACACCATGACCCCATATGCTGCTGGAGCTCAGCAGTAGCCTTTTGCCAGTAACTCATGGTGTTGGCAGAGACCAGAGCTTCTTATGAGTACTGATACTACAGAGAACTCCAGCAAGGATTCACCTCTTCAGCAGCATCCATCCTGCCTCACACGAAACACCCAGTAGCAGAGCTTCTCATCTATGCCTGTTGTCTGCAATTCCATGAAAAGAAAGAAGCGAATCTTGTGTGTGACTCATCCTGTGAAGCTAAGGCACTAATCTCAGCACAGCAAGGTTCACTGCTTGGAGGTACAAACCCTGCGGTACCTTCCCTCCTCCTGTTGAGGAAGTCTACGTAACCAACTTGTACTAGATCAACTCAAAGTAAAGCCCGGTGGGATGGCTTAAGGGCTTAGCTTTCCACTGGGCAAAAATATCAGCTATTTAATTCACACTGAAAATACGCAGCATTTACAAGACTCTAGGGACTCTCAAGCTTTTGCATTACGTTTGCCCTTTTCAGACATCTCTGTGCTAAAAGCTGCTATTTAAGCAAGGCTGGCCAGCTTGCTGGTTTGAGGAAGCCACCAGTGCATATTTCAGAAACCTTCCTAAAGAATAAAATGTATGTGGTGCATCTTTTCTGTTTCATATTCCTCTTTATTAGAAGGAAGAACAGCAGCTGTATGTCTACCTCTCAGTATATGATCATAATATTTATATCATCTCAGAGGACAGCAGAAGAGCAAATTCTACCCCAAAATAAAATAGACTTTCCTTCAGAAACACCTGAACATTGAAATTTGTAGAATTAGAACTTTCCAAAAATAAAATGTTTGTGTCAACATTAAAAAGAGTGAAAGAGACAAACAGCTAAAACAAGTTTTGGACGAGGTATAGGAAGAAAGAAGTTTAGATTTTTTATTTTTTTTTTAAATCTGTGATCTGTTATAAATGTGGAATCGGTGCAGGGAGAAGGAATTAGAAAAGAAGGACAGAGAAAAACAAACAAAACCCCATTTTTTTCCAAAATAAAAATTTAATTCAGGTGTTACAAGACTATTACAGGATTCATAGGACCAGTAGATGTCCTGGATAGCAATACCTCTCATGATCAGAAAGCAAAGGAACCTTACACAAATAAGTTTTGATTCTGGCTGGCCAAACTACAGCACTCTTCGTGGTCACTCCCATCACCCAGCAAAATGCAGGGAACACAGAAAATTATTTATGAGGGAGAAAAAAAAAAAACTCATCTGAAGTAAAAACTCTATGGTGGCTTGAAATGTGCCTTTCTCTGTTTTCTGACACCACAAAACCCAGAAGAAGCCTGGTGACTCTGAATGTACACAGCCCTGTGCAGCACATGGTTTACAGTAAGCAGCCAGGACCCTGGGGAATCAGAGCCTTCCTCCTACCACATGGGGCCAAAGACGCAGTGCAGTCTGGAGGATTTATGTCCAGATTCCTATACCTTAAAGTGAAAAGTTTGATACAAAGTTTGCTAAATATGTAGTGGAATTCTAAATGCTACCTGTGCACTCAGGCTGAAAACAGCTTAAGTAGAGAAGCACTATTTTGCTAGACATTTCAATGATCACCTTCATAGTCACCCCATAACACCTAGAATTTTTCTCAGAAATATCCTGTACGTGCAGCAGTCAGTGATGGACTCTATGGCTGGAATCACAAGAGACACTAAAACCTCAAGCAAAAGCAGGCATATACTAGTGACAAGATTTTCCTACCAGACGGTGATAAAGGACAAGTCAGGTGGCACAGAAGCACAGACTGAATTAAGAAACAAAACTAATCAAAGCTGAGACTTTCTAGGGTGAATATCTACCCTTACAGCTCCTCCTGTGTGAAGGATGCTGAGTCTGGTCTGGACTTCAATCTGGAGGACAAGTGGGGAGACATCTTAAGGCATTGGGAGGTATGGATGATGATATGGATTTTTCCTGATAATTGTATATACATAGTACAAAATTGTGCTGCTTCTAGTCAAAGCAAAATGAAGATTTTCATCCCATCACTGCTACTTAGAATTGTGAGCCTACTCTTTTTTCTTACAAACCATCCCACTAACCTGAACAGCGCTATTTATGTGTCTGCAAGGCTTAGTAGTGTGACTAAGAGTCACTGGATTAGGCTGTGTGTTTGGAGTGTATTTTAGGTGCGTGGGAGCTGAGTCCTGAATTTGCATAGAGAGATGCTGATGCAAAAAGCTGAGGAAAGAGCATTCACTGAGCCTTGTAAAAAAACAGATAAAGAAATAAGAGAGAGACAGAGGGCATGAATGGGATGAACTATAAAATGGTCTCATAACAAGCCCCAGACATTTTAATATTTATTTTGAATAAATCTGGTTTTGATAGCCCCCAAAGAGCACTTTTAAGTGCTTAATTTGCCTTGCTCCATTGATTTTAATTAATCTTGCCCTAGGCTTTTAAATTTGATGAGCATGGAGAACTTAGGGGTGAAAAAAAACACCACAGAAGCCTGCTTCCTCACCATGTAATATTCCTTAACCTCCCCACAGCATGGGTGACTGTGGTGGGGATGTGCCAGCCTCAGACATGAGCACTCATCACGCCAAGGGTACTACCCTAGTAGGCAGGGGTACTGCCTTCATAGGCTGAATTTAAAGCATAAATCAACATCTAACTCTGAAGGCTTCTGGATACACGGTGCTGATCTAGTTCCTCCTGAAGCCAACAAAACCCCCCATTACCTTCTGCAGGCTCTGCCAATGCAGGCATTGCCTCTCTGGGCAATCTTTTTCCTTAAATCTAGTCAGAATCTAACCTATTTTAGTTTAAAACCATGACCCCTTGTCCTATTCCTACAGGCCTTGCTAACTCTGTCTCCATCTTTATTTTAATCCCTCTTTTTAGAATTGAAAGGCTGCAATAAGGTCTCCCTGGAGCCTTCTCCAGGTGTTTCAGCACTTTGATCATTTTCTTGGTCCTCCTCTGGACCTGCTCCAACAGGTTCTTCTCTTTTCTGTGCTGAGGACTCCAGAGCTGGATGCAGACGCCCAAAGCCATGAGCAGCTTTAACAGCAGTAGCTGGATCTAACAACTCCCACTGCCCAATCAGCCAGCAGAGGGAAGCAGCAGACACCCTGCACTGGGAAGAAGGAGTTATTTTTTTCCATAGCCAAGCCTCCACAGCACCCCAGAGTTACCCTGGCAGTGCAGAGATCACACATCTTTACTGTGAAAGGCTCCTGCAAGCACAGGGGCATGTTTAAAAAGAGGCAAGAGAGAAGAATTAGAGGAAGCAAATGAGCTTTTGCAACACACTGGAGGAGATGCTTTGGCTTTAGAAGGAAGGATAAGTGACAAAAGAAAAATTATAGGATCCTCTGTCATCCCTGGGAATGACTGATCTAAGGCAGCCCCTTTTGCAAGACATGTCCTGGAATCTTTTGAAGGAAATAATAAAGACTGATGACAACTGTGGCTTAGGGAGAGTGGCACTGGCATCAAGTCTGACTAATGAAGGTGAATTTAATGATTGCCAAGTAGCTCAGTGGGCTTTAACCAGGTGTTAAGCAGCCGGGTGATTCAAAGATCTTGTTCCAGTGTTGCTAAATTTGAAGGTTAGGAGATATTTTCTTCCAGTAACCTTCATCACAGAGAAGAGCCAGAAATGATGAGACCAGGGACTTTTGGTCTGGCAGCACAGCGCTGTGCATGAGATGCACAATGGGACTGGATTCTGCTGTTTTCAAGCTTTGCAAACTAGACAGAAACAATATCGATCAAGTGACCAGTTTGCCATCACCCCTGACAAATCCCAGGTGTGTGTATGTACCTCCTCTTCTTGATTCAGCTGAGAGTAGCAATCTCTCTAAAGTTCCTGGTGTCTGAGCATCCCATCACTGAGTCGGGCTGCTGCATCCTGGGGGTACACAGGGCTGTCACCTCCTGGGCAGTACCATGGGAGGCAGGGGATGCTCTGGATCAACCAAGCTGTGGCAAGGAGCCCCAGCCACCCATGCAGGAGGATGGTATGGTCAGTCATCAACTGGAATCTATGCCTCATCCTCTTAAAGAGCAAGACACTGACCAGCATTAATTAAGCAGTGATTAAACTGTTACTCAGAAGCTGTAATTTGACATTCGTGACTTCTCTGATTGCTACTGTCTCATTCTGCATCATTCCTTTCTGGGGAAGGTTATTAGAAGGTCATATTTTTTTAATAATAATTAGTTAAATCTCCTGCCTATGAATAAGTAACCTCAGATTTCTAATGTCTGCAGTTATGAATGTGGCTCTCAGGATAAACCATCCTAAAAAGAAGAGAGAAAAATAATTTGCTTTAGCAAAGGAAGGTATTGATAACATATACCCACAGGAGACTTAAGAAGAATCGTAAAAATAGATTAAAGTAATTCATTAAGAACATTAATCAGGTTTGAACTATCACATGTTGTAGTAATCAATCATTTTAATTAAAAGGAACTGTACATTCTCCCCTGATCTTTTGCCTCAGCCCATCTTCGCACATGCAGCTGATCAAAGACGTCATGTTTCAAAGATGCTGAATACAATCTCTATAATCTTTGTTAAAGAATTTCACAAAGCAACAATACCCTCTGCTTGTACTGAAGTGCCTGCCACCTTAGGGAAGCTCTTGCTTTTGCTCAGGAAGAAATGACCAGATAATTGTCCGGTAGCTCCAGTTTCCATGCTCCACATAAGGTAAGAGAGAAGACCTTACAACAAGGTGTACTGACTCACCCTGGTCACTCCCAGACAAACCTGACTTTCCATGTACACCCAAATATGTGCCAGCACTCTTCAACTGTCCTTCCTCCATCTCCCAGGAGAGTGAGACCCTACAGAGGTCTCTACCCTACAGGTCTCTACCTGTCCAGCTGCCCATAGCAGACAGCACAGAAAAAGAGACTACATAAACAGGGAAAATATATAGGGATATTGCCCCACTCTGCAGCATGTTTGAGGTCAGGAACTTGTTGAGCCAGAGGCAGTGTTTAATGGTTTCAAAGGTTTTTTCATGCCACACATTTCTCCAGTCCCTTTTTGAGCCATGTAATAACCAGAGATGAATTCTTTCTTTTAATAACAGCTGCTTTGTTCTGCAATTTGCAAGGCAATCTAATACTAAAATGATAGGAAATAATAAAACATTTTATCTCTTATAATAAGCAAGAAAACAATTTTTTTTATGCTGCTCAATGTGCTGCAATCTTAGACCAGGAAGTGCTGCTGCTTTCCTTTTAGGATGCTGCTGCATTCCTTTAAGAAGCAGAGGGAAGAAACAGAACAAAAAAAGAAAAAGAAATGCATTGGAAAAGTAGTTTTATCTTCCTTTCCTAAAGTTGATCCTGGTATTTTAGTACCTGCTGCTTAGCCAGGATCTGCCTCTGCCTATCAGCATGAAGTTTCAAAGGATGTATGGCTTCAATGATATCTAAAGTTGATTTGATTTAATTTAAGATAGAGAAAGACAAGGCTCTAAAAATGAGGCGTAAGTCAAATGGTGTAGCAGGAAAGATTTTTTTTTCAGCTGTCATTTTCTTGAGTAAGGGGAACAAAAGGCAGAATGATCAGTCACAGCCATCACTCTTGCACTCCTTGCACTGCTGCTCAGATGGAAGGACTTGGAGGGATCATTTAATTTTTCACAACCCTACAAGACAGAGGATGGAAATTGAAGCAGCTGATGAGGTTCAGCAGCACTTTCAAAAAGCCATTGGCAGACTTCTGTATAAGAAGACAAGTAAATCATGGTGTGAAAGATAAGCAGTGACATGGCCTGCAAACACTGCAGGAACAGATGCATCAATAAAGGATCGCTCTGCAGTAGGACAGAAGGTAACGCTTGAGTGCATAAGAGAATGGACAAATAGGAAAAAAATCCTTAGATTAATCAAAACTAGAAAAAAACGGGTGAAACTCCTCAGGAGACTCCTGACAAAGTGAAGTGACAGCTAGATTAGAAAAATGTGAAGGGAATGGTCTGAATGACTCCTCTGCATTATTAGTTTGGAAATTTAATGCAGCCACAAAGGAAAAAGTCTTGTGTTCATGCTCAGTAAGTACTCCTGCTTACAGAAACAGTCAAAATGCTGGGATGCAAAAGGAACAGGACATAAGGCTCCAAGGGAAACAAAATGTTCACCCTTGCCTCTAACAGTGCATCCGTTCTGAGCTTCATATCTTGAAAAAAAGAGTTTAAATAGAAAGAGTTCAGAAAAGGACAGTGCAAATGCTAATGTACATTGGGCAATAAAGGCAGAAAATAGTTCCTGTAACAAAGAGAAACTGTGCATGTTTAGAGGGTAAGTGAACAAAATTGGATACATCAAAGAGTATTGTTCTGTGTCCTCTCAGAAATCAAATGCCAAGTAACCTTTCAAGTATTTGGAAGGCGTCATTTGTCTAGATCCAAGGAAATGTCTTTTTTTTAATTAGAAAATAAAATGGCTAAATAAGGTGGTGGATGTCCTTATTTCAAGGTATCAAGTAAACCAACCACCTTAAGAGGATCAAACAATTATAGAACTAGTAGCAGAGACTCGTGCTTCTGCAGCACAGCACTTGGGGACTTCACTGCCTTTGACATAAGTGCCATCCAACCACACCAGTGCAGAGCTTTGCCCATGAAAAAGTGCTAATGCTGGCTTCTCACAGCCACACTGAATGTGGTTGCCAGCCTTGAAGACCTGGGTTGTCATCTACCCTTATTTCACAGGATGCTTCCCATGATTCCAAGTGCAAATCAACACTGTTGATAGTAATCCTACTGCTGGACACACACAGCAGTCAGACTCTACTAAGAAGACAATCAGAACAAGACCAGCTCCTCAACTCCATTCTTCTATTTTGCCACTTAACTGTTTCTTTTCCTAATAAAAAATAAACAACACTGCTCATTGTTATAATCCTCACTCTAATGCAGCCAAAATATCTTGCACTTTAATTGTTTTCTAAAAATTCACTGACCTCAAGTGATCACGTGTGGGCTTCCTCTAAGTGAACCAAGCAGGATTTGCAGACTGCAGAAACCAGCTTGTCTCTGGACAACGTAAAAGACTCAATAGATGGGAATTCAAGTGAAAAGAGTTACTGTAAAGAAAGAGATGGTGAAGACTGACAGCTGTTTTGTTGTTAAGTAAAAATACCTACTGGATGACCTGAACACTTTTTTTGGATCGTAGTATTGGCTTGAGAATGAGAGAGTTACATTGGAAAGGAGTTCTTACAAAAGCTTTTAATCCATCTTTTATTTTAAAAGAAACACAATGGCCAATTTTTATTTAAACAGATTTGAGACACAGTTGCCCTATGGAAATGGGCAGGCTCACTTAAAGGAATTTTGCACAAAGTGTACCACTCTAATATTTATGAGGCTGTTCCCAGGTTTGCCAAAGTGCAAGTACACAGCTCTTTTTATTGCTTGAGTCAGAATATTTAGAGTTAGTTAAAAATTATTTATTCACACTAAGTCTAATGTGAGCAAACTATTCTACAACAACCCAGGCAGGGAAATCTCAGTAGAAAATAACCCAGCTGCTCCTGTTTAAATACCTGGTCCATCCACACTCCCAGCCATGCAGCACAGATTGGTGAAAGCTCCCATAAGAAAATTTAAGCTGTCTGTTGAAGGTAGCCTGTTTGAACCTCGGAAATCTCTGAGTCTTGCTCTTAATTCTCAGTTCTATTGGGTTTTGTTTGCAAATGCAGTAATTACTAAACTTGCTAATAGGAAAATAAATGGCAGATCTTTAAAAGTGATGCATTTTATGGGTCAAGCCTGTCCATGGGCAATTTACGGGCAGAGTTTTACCGGAGTTATACAACAAAAATAACATCATAGGTACAGTTCCTGCCATAAAAATCACTCTTCCCTTAGTATACTTTATTTTTCTGTAATGTCTTCTCTTGTCTTTCTCCCCACGCACACTATTTTTGTGCTGGCAGTTAGCCAAAGGCATGCAAGAATGAATTGCACTGTTGTGGCATGTAAATTACATCAATACTGAAATGCAGAATAGAATCCTATTCTATGTTATCTCTAAATTGAATGCTTTCTCAGAGAGGCACTGTTATCTGCATTACAATTTGAGAGCTACATTAGTAAATCTCAAATGCTCTGAATTAAGAGTATTCAACTTTCAAGATGGATGGTTGAGCTTGCCACAAAAAATGTATTAAGCTGGAGATACGGATTCATTTGGAGCCAAAATGAATTTTGAAGAACATCTGTGATTCAGAAACCAAGCCTAAATTTCTGGCTGAACCCACATCCACATGAATGTTACCCCCTTGCTTTTGGAAGCAAATATTTTAGATTTTGCTGTCTAAAAACTATGCCTGCAAAACGAGCCTTCAGGTACCACTTCCCTGTCAGATGGGGAAATTATCTAAATTCCCACTCTTACACAATTATTGGGGCAATCTAAAAAAGCTGCCTGGGTATGGAAAAGGCTCCCAGTGCTTTCACAGCACACTAAGTGCACCTGTAACACTGAAATCATATTGCTAACACAGGATCACAGAATCACCCAGGTTGGAAAGGACCTCTGAGATCATCAAGTCCAACCCTTGATCCACAACCACCATGGCCAGACCATGGCACTAAGTGCCACATTCAATCTCTTCTTAAAAAGCTAGAGGGATGGAGAATCCACTACCTCCCTGGGCAGCCCATTCCAATGCTTGATCACCCTCTCTGTAAAGAATTTCTTCTTAATATCTAAGCTAGCAGCTGCTCAGCTGTTAAACGAGTTTAGAGAAATGAGCCAAATTTTCTGAGAGGCTTCTCAAAAGCTTTATCCTTAGGACTTCAGTGGCACAACAACCCCTCAGTGCCCCACAGACACCCACAGACCCCTTTAGCCATTAACCAGTCTGGAAGTTCTGAGGGTTCTGTGCTGCCACAGCTGCTACATGCAGTGGAAGTGGGATATGCCTGGAAGTATCCACTCCTAAGGGTGGGAGCAAAAAGGAAAAAAATCCCCTGCTTCCAGAATACACCCAGACCAAACAAGTGCATTCAAAAGCTGTGTTTGTGGAAAATTTATAAAGATCATGATGCTCAAACTGTGTAATTACCTTGTGATAACTGAGCCTGGCTTTTGGAAACACATGTTCTGAAATATGGTTTGTATTTTCTCTTTTCACACATAGGTGCTAATTGCTGACAAATATCCAAAGGGTAGATCTTTATAACCAAAGCAAAACAAAACACCCAAACCAACCCAAACCAAAACATACACATACACAAAAACACCACAGGAAGACTATTTACCTCACTTGCGATCAAAGGATTATTACCATGACCCAAATGGTAGTGCAAAAGAACATTATTCCCAAGATTAAAAAAATAATGTCAGAAATAGTATACCAAAAAATAATCCTTTGCCACTAAAACTTATTTCATTTGGGAAAGTGATGTAAGTTATCTTACTGGTATAAATGTGCCTTCAGTACCAGGACTATTGGATAAAGCTGACCCAGAATCTCCTCTGTGCATAGCGAAGTCCTTGATGCAAAGAAGCTTGAAAAAGACAGAAAGGCTTTGGGGAGAAAAATGGAGCAAGTCTGTGTTTGCAGCCTTGTAACAAGGCAAGTTTGTGAAGAACCCCAGAGAGATGTGGTCGTGGCTGGAGATGGATCAAAAGTACTTGCAGCACAAGAAACCTACTTTCACACAGCCAAAGGAAGGTCAGGGCTGGTGCTGGAGTCCCACCTGTCCCAGCTGGGGACCACCAGCTCTGCCACCTGAATCCCAGCAAGAACTGCAAAGAACTATGTTGATATTTTTAGCCCCTTTCCTCAGTTATCATGTGCCTGCAGCTCATTTTCCTCTCTTGGTAGCTCCTTTCTGACCTTGCCTGAGGACAGCAAGAAGTGGTGCTCCCACAGTCATTGGCCCCCAGCAGAATGATTCAGAACTAGGCTACAGCTCATCCTGGCCTCTCCCTCCTACAATCAGGTATTTTTGCTAGTGCATGAGACAGTGTCAAGTGTTTAAGCCCAAAACATGCCATTTTTGGACCTGTGGAGAACACAGGAATACAGAACCTTTCCCCTTGAAAAATACATTATCTCCCAGAAGGGTTCACGTCTGCTTTTCAGTTTAATGAAGAACCTTTTTTATTGAGTTCAGTCTGCTGGTGATGCCCATTAGGAAACCTATTAGAGGCCTCAAGTGAAGGCTTGATCCCTTTGATCCTGACTCCATGGGGATGGGGAACAGGTTATATTTCTTTGATCTGAAGGAGACAGTATGGGACCATAATCATATGCTCCCTGAGCTTCCTGTGACCAGAAACCTTGCCTGCAATTTTTGTACAAGATCAGATAGGGATTTTGTTCTCCAAACAAACCTATGAAGCCATCTCCTAGCAGAAAGAAATGAGTTGCAAGTTGTACAATTTCTCCCAGATGTACCGCCTCACCTTGCCTCCACCTTTTAGTGCCAGCAGTTAAAAAACAGAGTCTGCAGTTGCTCATATCAGAGGCACACAAGAGCTAGAATGAGAAACTGCTTGTCTGATAGGCTTATACACTCATTTTCTGTATGTTTAGCAGGTACAAAAGCACAGCTTCCCATAACACATCCCTGATATAACTGAGCACATGATACCACCCACAAAGTGTCTGCCAGAAATTATTGTGTTTCTCTTTCTACCTGGCAGATGCCCCCTCAGCTGTGGTATCTGTAGCTCGAGTGGGATCTGACAATATTGTTTGTGAAAGCATTGGAGGACGTGATGAAACATTTTTTAGTCTCATTATTTATTTCACAGAATCACTTTAGAAAGACGTTTAAGATCATCAAGTCCAACCATTTGATCTGATTCATTGCATATTATGGGGTTGAAACTGTCTGAGTCTGTCTCTGGCCATAGCAAAGAGATGAAGTGGTGTCTACCTACTTATGCAGCAGATGAATTGTATCCAGGGAATAGCACTGACCCTCTCAGCACCTGGATGCTTCCCTGCAGGAGTCTGCTCTTGTGCTCCTGTTTAACCTGTGGGATAACCTTCAGCTGGTGGCTAAGCCTGCAGCAGAGCTCAGCCACCTAATGGGGATTAAAATGTGAGCTGGTTTGTTAGCCTGTGCTCCCATGGCATTCCCTGGAGAGGGACAGGTGCCATGGGGAGTCAACCTGAAACCCCCTGTTAGCAAAGAATGCAGGGACATGGCCAGAGGTTTCTTGAGAAGCTACAGAAGCTGGAGGTGTATGTCTCTTCATTGAAGGTCCCAAGTGGTGGTGTGAAATACAGGTGGTCTAAGGGTCCCTGGCCACCCTCTCTGGTGGTGAGTTTCCCAGAGCCCTTGACAGATGATGAGTGGCAGATGCCAGAATCACATAATTTTCCTGCTCTGGCATGGGTCCCAGGCATGAGTGCACTTGACATCTACTGTGCTGTGGAGACAAGAGAGGACCTGTTTCCAGGAATGATGGACTGTGTAAGAGGGAAACATATTCCTGTGAGTTCTCCAGAAGGGCACATCACATGTGGGTGAAACAAGAGCCCTACTTTGGGCTTTGCTTGGTTCCTTGTGTTGCAATACACACCAGGGGAGCAAAACTGATGAGAAAATCATCACCTCCTAGAGCAAACACAGTGCTCAGATATAGGCAGATCCAAGACTTTGCTCTGAGACTGTTCATGCAGGATGTGATTAATATTCTTTTTGTACAATAGCATATCAGTTACACATTAACATCAGTAACAAATCAGCTCCAGTGGTGCTGGACCTTAGTTAAATATGGGGCTAAAAATTGGTTATGAATCTCTAATTGAAGTTTCCAGAAAATCATTGGGGTTTTTAGGAGTTTCAGCAGCTACATTGCAGTAAAAATCACCTGAAATTTTACTTATATGCTTGAAAACAGACAGGTAAGGCAAAAGAGAGGAATGCAGTAGTGAGAGTAAGTAAACCCAGTGTGTGACTGATAAGGAAGCACCATGGTCAGGAGAGGTATAATATGAACAGAATGTAAGGTGAAGTCTGAAAGATAAAGGTGATGGCACCACACAAGGCAAATGTCAACTGATCTCCAGGAGCATTTTTAAATTGGGATATATCTCACTAAAAATCATGATTGCTGTTACAGTTGGTTTAGCCAAAATCTCTTTGCTCCCTACTCTTAACAGCCTTATTGAAGCCAATAAATTTTCTTGGATCACTGCAGAAAGCACAAATTCCTTTTAAACTGATAAATTATATAGCACAGTATCCTGCTGTCTAAACACCACTAATGAAATGCTTGCAAGGTTTCAAAATTCATATAACATCCATTTGAACCAATTCTGTAAAATTTGAATTTGTTTTGGTTGATTAATTTTCAAGAAATTAATGTATGTAAAATTAAGAGTATCCACCTCAATCATTCCCCTGCCACAGTCTCTGATGCTCTCATTTGTTTCAGCTACAGGTGCCTGCTCCTCACATACCTCCCCATATCAAACTGAACCTCACCCTGCAGTTGTGAGGTGGGATCCATCTGCTCTACCAGAGGCATACCCAAGGTAGCTTTACTGACTGATACAAATATTCAATTGAAAAATGAGCAAAACTTCCTCAAAATATTCAAGCCTGCACTACCCTGTGTGCTCCTGTAGCTACCCTGCCATCAGTACCCCAGGGGTAGGTTGTCCCAGTGGCCCCATCTGCAGCTGAGACAACGGCATCAATGTACCTGAAGAAAAAGGATGTCGTAGAAGAATCTCTGAGCTATTAGGAATGAAATGCACTGCACAAGTCTAGCAGTTTGGGGGAATATCTTGTACTGTTTATTTATTTTTGTCTCTTTTCTTCTTAAAAGAGAAACATAGCACTTTGCTTAGCATCTTTATGAACACACACATCTATATTCACATCCAGTGTGCAACCATTCTCTTACAAAAATGGATGGTTTCTTCATGGGTTACTTTGATTTCACAAGATATCTTTTCTTGTTCTGTAGAGAATCAGAAAAGCAGAATTTTCTCCAGTGTAGCTAACACTTATTTTACAGGGCTTTTACAGTTCAGGGATGAGAAACCAAAAAGAGAATAAAATGTATTCATATACAACTACAAACCTGTCAGTCTCATCCCAGAAGCTACACTAAGGTGCATAGAGGACAGGGAGTTAATTTGAGACAGCCAGCATGGCTTCACCAAGGGCAGAATTTGCCTGACCAACATAGAGGCCTAGTATGATGGAGAGAACACAAGTGAGGACAAGGAAAGAGCTACAGAAGTCAGAAGTCATCCATCTGGACTTCTGACATGGTCCTCACAACACTTTTCTCTCTAAATTGGAAAGATATGGATTTGTTAGGTGGACTGTTAATGGTTGGATGGTTGCATCCAGAGAGATTCAACAGCTCAATGTCCAGATGGAGATCAGTGACAAGTGGTGTCAGGACACAGATGCCAGGAGAATGTCTTGGGACCAGTGCTATATTATATCTTCACCAATGACTCAGACAGTAGTATCAAATGCACACTTAGCCAGCTTACAGATGAACCAAGCTGAGTGATGTGGCTGACATGCCCTGAAGGCCAGGATGCCATCCAGAGGGATCTGGACAAGCTCAAGAAATGGGTCTGTGTGGAACTCATAAGGATCAACAAGGCCAAGTGCAAGGTCCTGCACCTGGGTTCAAGCAACCCCAATATCATTACAGGCTGGGAGGTAGATTAAGGTATTGAGAACAGCTCTGCCAAGAAGGACATGGGCATACTGGTGGATGAAAAGCTGGACATGAGCCACAATATGTGCTCACATCCCAAAAATCCAACAGTATCCTGAGCTGCATCAGAAGAAGCATGCACAGCAGGTTGAGGGAGCTGATTCTGACCCTTTACTCTGCTCTGGTGAGACCCCACCCCAAGTATTGCATCCAGCTCTTGAGCCCTCAGCACAGGAGAAGCACACTGATGAAGCAAGTCCAGAAGAGAGACACAAAAATGATCAGAGGAATGGTGCACCCATACTGTGAAGAAAGGTTGAGAGAGTTGGAGATGTTCAGCCTGGAGAAGAGAAGGGTCCAGGAAGATCTTATTGTGGCCTTCCAAGTTTTTACAAGGGGTTTATAAGAAAGATGGGGACAGACTTTTTGGGAGAGCCTATAGTAACTGAACAAGGGCAATGGTTTTAAACTAAAAGAGGGTAGATAGATTCTGACTAGATATCAAAAAGAAACTTTTTATGCTGAGGATGGTGAAACACTGGCACAGTTTGCTCAGAGAGGTGGAAGATGCCCCATCCCTGGAAACATTGAGGTCCAGGGTAGAAGGGGCTCTGAGAAACCTGATCTAGTTGAAGATGTCCCTGCTTACTGCACGGGGATTGCACTAGATGACCTTTTTAGGTCCCTTCAAGCCCAGAGTATTCAATGAAGTATCAGAAAGTATCCCACTATGATCTTATGATCATGAATATCCAACAGCTTAATGACATCTGTGGCACTTTTGAAGCTGGAGTATTAGAGAGACTTTTGCCTCCACCACTTCTCCCTGTTACTGTAAAATTTATAAGCTTTATAAGCTACATGGAAGAGAATGTTCCTGGTACTGCAGCATTCACAGGCTTTGCAGGAGTGCCAGCCAGGGAGTGAGGAGCACTGAAATCGTTCAGAAACTTGAAATGCCTGAGACACAGACCAAGGAATTTGCAATTCTTCCAACCTTTTTTTTTGCATAGGAAATAGATTTACATCAGTCAGTAGGTACAAAGGACTTCCTATCAGAGTACCTAACTGAAATTAGCCCACCAATCCCACTCAAAAATAGCAAAAGTCTCCAGTCTGAGCTAACATAACAAACCATAGTTATTTAGATGTAGTTGTCTTTAAGATAACAATTCTGTTGTCTTTCTTCCAGCTATAAGTATCAAAATAGAAATATTAAGATTTGCAATGCTTTTTCCAAAGGTGAAAACCTCAGGCATGTGTGAGGGATTATAAATGATGAAAAATGATGTTGTGTAGTTTCACAAGCCTCCACAAGCTTCCCTGATTAGAAGAAAAATGTACAACAAATTCATTTGATTTTGATGTATACTCAGGTAGATTTGTCCTAACTGGCATGACAACTAAAGAAACCCTTATAATCTTAACTGGGAAAGATTTTTGCCTCCTGACAGCACCATCATAAAGAAAAATTTAAAAAGCAACACACAGTTCTGTTACTATCTGGCATACACCTTATGATTCAGTGTCAGAGACAACACTGAAATAATAGCAGACATAATTCTAAAATCCACTTTAACTGTGAAACCTGTGAAGTGATGGATGTCCAGGAGAGAGAAATAAATTAAAATATAAGCTGGTAATAAAATTCTTGGTTTACTGCAAGCAGGCTCGTGAAGAAAATCCAAAGCTTGCACTGAGCATTCTCTTAAGTAATGATTTTAAATACCTATATTTATTTTTTAAAGTGAATGGAATATTACATTCCTTCTCCCATGTGACTGAGTGGAAGAAAGACCTTGACACATTAAGGGAGAGAAACCTTCAGATGTCGGACTATCGGGGCAGTCATGCTCAGACTAGGAAAAAACCACTATGCAGCAAGGATGGGTAATCTTAAGGTAAAGCTTACCAGCTGCAGCTTCATCTTCCCTGACATTGAGGAATAAAAGCAGGAGAGAGAACATGTCTGACAGGTGAGCTGAGGTACTAATTGTACAAGACATCAGCAGAATCACGGGAGGGAGAGACACCTTCAAAGTCCTGGCCTGGAAAAGGGTGATGGGGATAGAAAACATTTAGAGATAAAAACAAAAGAATGAGTGATACACTATCTCTTGTCACTCCTATGATTTGTTGCTAAGAAAGTATCTAGAGGGACAGTTTCCAAAGGGTCTGTCTGTGAAACCCTTAGGAAAGTAAGATGAGTCTCCGCCAGCTCCATGAGCATCACTGCCCAGGTCAGCAGCAGCCTCTAGATGTCTGCTGAGATTAGGAGGCAGGCTTGGGTTCAGCTGGAGCTGTATAGTTCTGCCCTGGGAGTTCCAGTAAAACATCCCATGGTTTTCTACATCTTGAGTGATCCTGAGTATCTCAGTTATATAGTTCCACCTTCCAGCAGACCTTAGAAATATTCCTGGAGACTGGTTCCTGCTTATCCTCACATCACTCTAGACTGTGCTGGAAAGCATCCTTACATGGGCCCTCATCTTCCATCTGCTGCCCATTACTTCCCAATCCACTGGCCAATTTCAGCCACATTGGACAAAAGAGATAAGATCTCAAAGCTACTTGAGATCCTACAGACTCCACAGAAGACTGCAAACCACACAGAGGAGACACTGTGGCTCAGGTACCCACGAGCTTATCCAAGTCACTCTTGAGTCTTGACTGATAAATTCAGTCAAATGGCTGCATGCTCATTGCTGTAAATTACCCTGCAGGAGGAGATTATATATCTATGCCAATAGAAAAACTCACTGTAACTCAGTCATAAAGCCAATCAAGCAAGAGACATAAATCTGTAGGAAAATAGATGTTGTTAGGACAGGTGCTTGCGAAACTGCTTGTTAGCAAATTGTGTCTTCTAGACATTCTCTATGTGTTGTTAATAATCTCCAAGTGAATATTTATTTTCTGCCTGAATCTACAGACCAAAAGAGTAGCTGAAAATGCACCGGATAAAGTGACAACAGCAGCTTTTCATGTTGCTCCTAATGCTGTGTGGAAGACTAAATTCTTCAGTCAGGGCACCCTGACTGGGTTTTCTTCCCATACTGTCTCAAATGGGAGGTTAATTTATGAAGAGTTAATATTAATTGCCAGAGAAAGCATCAGTAGTTCTGCAACTCTGCAGGGCTCTTTAGGAGGGATATTAAGTTATTAACATGCTCTTCTATGTCTCTTGAAGAATTTTGTTGAAGTAGGTTACAATGCAGAATCACAACCTTAAGAAGTTGCTACTGAAATGGTTCTTTAAAAATTCCAGATTTACTCAGGTTATTTGGAGTATTGGCTGAATTAACAGGAATTTGGACCAAACTCTACAAATAAATATACTCCTTGCCATTGGACTTGGATTTCTCTGAAAAAACTTTGCTTCCCTGTGACAGCACATAACTTATTTGAGGACAAATCCTAAAATAGTAATGCAGACTGACTTCAAAAAATCAAGGTTTAACTGCTTCATATCAATATTCAATGATTTTACTGTTTATCACTGGCTGACAACTGATGCTTTCTGAAAGGTCAGAAATTAAAGGTTCACAAATGAACAGCTTGTGGAGAGAAAGGAAGAATTTAAGGGAAAGTAGGAGAGTTTCATTGCAAAGTCAGAAAGAAAAACCACAGGGGTATGATTGTTAAAGTCAAGTGAAAGCAGGAAAGTAAAAATGTCAGATAGCCCCTTTTTAAGACTGAGGAGACTAATTCCTTGTGTAGCCTCATTCAACTCAGTAGAAGTAATCCTGCTATAGGGTAGTGTTTCCCCCAGTTAACAGCAACATAATCACAATTGTTAGTCATAGATGAATTTATGTCTTTTTACAGGTATTTTCCCTTCCCTACAAATTTTAAAAAGCTGTCAAAAAGTATTTTATATGCCCAGTAGCTCCCATCAAAGCCTAATTACATCAAATTACAGAGGTTTTTTCATTATTGCATTGAAATAAAAATCCAGTGTGGTAACTTGAAAACAAATTGTGAAAGTGTAGGATGAGCACATGGTGTATGTTTCACATACAAAGTAAAATGTAAATTATGCACATATACAATTAAAGTTTCTTAGGATATAGCTTAGGATCTTGCTAGCTCCCGGTTTCCGCCTAAGTCAAAGAATTCCAACTCCTCACATTATCTGTCATTTAAATGAGAATTTTAAGCAGCCTGAAACCAAAATATTTCATCCTTACACTATCAACTGCAGACAGTGGAATGGAAGGATTTGCTTCTGCATCACAAGACTCATTCTGGGTTCTAGGGCAAAGCTTTATGTTTTGATAACTGTGTCTCTCAAAACCTGAAGGTCAGATATTGTACAGTACATCTTTATATTTCAGAGAACTGTGCTTTGCCCTGTTAGAAGCATAAGAAGGAGAAATTGGTATTGGAAGCTGAAACATCTATGACTATAAGAAAAAGGATTATAAAACTCATTAGGTAGGTGTCCTAAAATCTATTCATTATGCAGATAGTTTGTTTTGAACGCAAGACACAAAAAATGTTTAAAACACAAATGCAGGTTTTTGTAAGATATTCTTAATTATTCAAGTGAATTTTAATTCATAAATTATTTCCCTAACATAAGACTGCGGTTTTCTTGAACAAAACGAAGATTATGTATCTGTGCGTGAAAAAGATAAATTCATGAACAAGGTGAATAAATTTCAGTGAATATCTGTATCTTCTGAAAATGATCAAAACTAGCCATTACTTTCTTTCTAAATTAATAGTTTGCTATCAGTTGTGTGTTACTGCAAAGAAACACCATGGCTAAAAAAGGACAGAACTCCAGAAATTATGTTTTTGTGTGCTATTTCTTTAGAGATCCCAGCTGTGCCTTTTGCCAGTAATGGACCTGTAAGTTGACAGAAATGCGTTAGATCCAACAGAAACGCATCATTACAGAAAAGCCTGGGAAAAGGAGAAGAGGAGATGTGACAAATTACATGGGCTCATTCTGAGCAGCCTGGAGTCCCAGCGGATCCTATGAAAAATGAGGCATATGGATTGACAATGCAGCAGCAGAACGTCTCTCTCTAGAAATGAAAAGTCGTTCCAGCTCTCAACCATTTTTATGTAAAGGAATGTCTTGCTGAGGCCAATATTGTGTAAAAAACCTAGAGGGAATAAGAACAGAATTAAACATCAGATGTCCTTTCGTTAATTACTGCACTTTGAGTAGGCTAGAGACAACCCACATCAGTGGTTACTCCAGGAAAAATGATGCTGAATAGTGAATGGAGATCTAGGGTTTCAGCTTGTCCATGGCCAGCAGAGACGGGCAAAGGGAGAGCAGGTACCAGCCACTGAGAGTAGTGGGGAACCCAACTTATTTCCCACTGAGTGGCTTTTACCCAGCCACGAGAAGTTCTGTGATCACAAATGTGAAGGAAAGTAGTTCCTTTCTTCTCTGGCACAACAAAAATCAGGCCAGGAAAGTTGGAACATCTCACTCAGGATGATAAAGAAAGGGTAGGGTTGTACTGGGTTTCTGGGGAAGGAATTTTCAGTGTTTTCTTCAGTCCCTCATCTTACTGCCTGCTTTTGGCATAAAGAGGCACAAGTTTATTATCTGGCAGTTTATGTTGCAAGATCTCCTACGCTGAAAAGGAACCAGAGAAAGGAGCAACTAATACTCTGGAGCAGCCCAGGCAGAAACATAAACTAATAAAAATGATGATGATCTTAATAATAATGTGATACGTGAAATAACTATAGTTGACATATGATCTATCGATTAAAGTCTTTCATATGACAGGATGTCAGCCAGCAGAAATAGGAAATCAATACCTCATTTACCAGCACAGAACGACTCAACCTCCTGCAGGCCATAGAGAGACTGGGACAGTTGAACAGAGACAGTATGAATTTATTTGATCTATTTTTGTTACACTACATAATGTGTTTCCCTGAAGTCAGCAGGCAGGGGAGGTTGTCAGGTAGCTTATGAACAATTTGTCAGTCTAGCCAAATAACGGCTGTGTTCATGCATTTCAATGTATGTTTCTGGGATGTGAGGAATTTTGGATAAACTTATGTCTTTAAATATCTGCGGATTCCAATAAACATAGATTTAAGTATAGATAACAAGGGCTTGAAAGGTGATGTTTTCAAGGGCCTGGATATTAGTTACGTATTTACAGCAAAATTCAAATCCTACCCCAAAAGTTGGGTACCTGCCACTGGGAGCTGATAAGCCTCAGAAAACATGCCCATGAAGAGACCCCAAAGGAGAAATGCTTTTCATGATGTATTAAAGCACGTTCCTCTGGAGTGGGGCAGATGGGTGCACTGACTGAACCTTTTGGGCCTCCTGGATCACAGGAATTTTCTGATCCAAACAACTAGGCACATGCAAATAGGGTAGCTATTTATCCCACTTTTTTTTTTTTTTTTTTTTTTTTTTTTTTTAGACAAGTACTTTAGTTCTAGAGTTTTTCTCAAAAAAATGCTCTCCACTACTAAAAATGAATCTTTTGTGAAAACAGAACTAACTAGAAATAACTCATGCGTTTGTAATGGGGAGAGTAGCATAGCCGAGGAACACAAGAACACAAGATTGATGGGTGTGGTAGATGATCACAACATTTTTATAACTGGGTTGCATTCCAAAGATCTGCTTTGTGAGTCCAAAGTTACTGAGATTCATGATGGACCTGAAGGTTCATAATTCTATGGATTGCATGTTGTGATCTGTGGGCAGATTATAAGGAGTCATACTTGTCTTATTTTCCTTTCTTAGATGAGAATAAAGTGATAAAACCAGCATGAATACCACAAAGCAATTTGTAAAACTAAGTGGGAAAGCTCTTCACTTCAGCAGAAATATTGCATTTTCATGCATACAAACCACAAGTGATCTGCAGAGAAAACTGATTCTCTATAGTTTCACAGAAAAAAGGGGTTATACTCGTAGTCTCACAAGGGAGGGTATTCTGTGAGCTTTTCATCAACATCTCCCCTGCTTGTTTTCTGCTCCCTCACAAATCTGAGGGGAGAAATCCTTCAGAGGCATGTTGGTTACCTAGGGTGCAGGGTGCCTATGTCAAAAGGTAACACACAGGGAAAGAAAAATGAGCACCTCAACAGCACTGAGGTCTGAGTGTTCATCCTTGCATAGGACCTGTGGTTATCTTGATTAAATTAATTATTTTTCTTTGCCCTTACCACTTAACTTCACCATAGTGTAGCTATTGCTACTTCAGTTGCCAGGATGGTGGGTTGGGCTTCAGCTTCCAGTCAATAAAAAGGGATTTGAATCACAGAATCACAGAATCACAGAATGGTTTGAGTTGGAAGGGTCCTTAAAGATCTAGTTCCAACACCCTTGCATGGGCAGGGACACTCCCCACTAGACCAGGTTTCTCAAAGCCCCATTCATCCTGACTTTCATGGAGATAGCATACACAGTTTTCCTAGGCAACCTGTGCCAGTGTCTCACTACCCTTATGGTGAAGAATTTCTGCCTAATGTCTAATCTAAATTTACTGTCCTCCAGCTTAAAGCCACAACCCCTTGTCACATCACTACATGCTCTTATAAGAAGTCCCTCCACCGCTTTCTTATCAACCCCTTTAGGTACTGGAAGGCTTTTATAAGGTATCCCCAGAGCCTTCACTTCTCCAGGCTGAACGTGGCCAACTCCCTGTCTTCACAGGGGAGGTGCTCCAGCCCTCCAATCATCTCTGTGGCCCTCCTCTGGGCTCACTCAAGGAGTTCAATGTCCTTATGTTAGAAGTTCCAGAACTGGACACAGCACTCCAGGTGGGGTCTCACCAGAGTGGAGCAGAGGGGGAGAATCCCTTCCCTAAAGATCATACCCACAGATAATTGTTAAAGTCCCTTCCAGCCCAAACCATTCTGTGATTCTATAATGACAATTTCTTTAGCAGGCTTGGACTATTTGCTTGTTAACTGGCAGCTAAAAACTACTCAACTTTAGTTGTGTGTGTTAATAAGTGGTTTTAGTATTACTTTACATATGGCAACTATTCTACTTAATTCTTAACTATTCTACTTAAGATTCTTCGAAGCTTAAGCCTCAGGCCCCAAATATACTTGGCCATAGTTTTGGATTGCAGCCTCAGATGGCATGAAAAACTGAGGAGCATAGGAAAGCTGATGTTTCCAATTGGATTTTTTTTAAGAAAGAAGAGACAGGTGTGAAAGGAGGGAGGGGATATGGGGGTTGCAGTCTACATCAAGAAATGGATAGAGTGTGTGGAGCTATCCTTGAAGAATAGCCATGAGCAGGTTGAAAGCTTATAGGTAGGAATAAGAGACCAAAGCAACAAAGGGAACCTTGTAGTTTGTGTCTGCTACAGTCTGCCCAAGCAAGAAGCATCTGTTGATGAAGCCTTTCTGCCCCAGCTAAAGGAGACATTGAGCTTGCAGGCTCTTGTCCTGCTGGAGAAGTTCAACCACACTGACATTTGCTGGAAAAGTAGCATGGTGAGCTGCAGGCAATCCAGGACACTTCTGGAGTGAATTGAGGATAACTTCTTATGTCATGTGACAGATGGTTCTACCAGAGGGGGTACAATATTGGACCTGATGGTCACCAACTCCTTGTATCAATACAGGCTTGGCAGTGAAGGGATTGAGAACAGCTCTGCTGACAAGTACTTGGGAGTTCTGGTGGATGAAAAGCTGGACACAAGTCAGTAATGTACACTCACAGCCCAGAAAGCCAACAGTATCCTGGGCTGCATCAAGACAAATGTGGCCAGTAGGTCGAGGGAGGTGATTCTGTCCCTCTACTATGCAAGACACTCAACCTGAAGTACTGCATCTAGTTCTGGAGTGCTCAGCACAGGAAAGACATGGAACTGCTGAAGCAAGTCCAGTGGACAGCCGCAAAAATGGTCACAGGGATGGGACACTTCTTCTATGAAGAAAGTTTGAGAGAGTTGGCCATGTTCAGCTTGGAGAAAAGAAGGCTCCAGGGAGACCTTATCACAGTCTTCCAGTACTTAAAGAGAGCTTATAAGAAAGATAGGGGCAGACCTTTTGGTAGGGCCCATAGCAACTGGACAAGGGGTCACAGTTTTAAACTAAAGAGAGTAGATTCTGACAAGATATAAAAAAAAAAAAACCACCACAACTTTTTACACTGAGGATGGTTGAAAACCGGTACAGGTTGCTCAGAGAGGTAGTATCTGAAACCACATACTTGGAAACATTGAAGGTCTGTTTGGAAGGGGCTCTGAGCAAGCTGATCTAGTTGAAGATGTCCCTGCTCACTGCAGGGGTTTGGACTAGATGACCTTTAAAGGTCCCTTCAAACCCAGAGTATTCAATGATACTTTATTGATTGATGTCATGAGCAGCTGCTCATGGACTTCAGATGGCACTGAAAAAGCACTGGACTGGGATCAAACACCCACTTAGAATGAGAAATGGGAAGGTTGAGAGCTTATGAGGTTTGCTTTCATTATGGGTGCAACCCCGGGCAAGGCAAACACATGTTGCTAAGTGTTAAAAGAACCTGCATCGTCTTATACCAAGTGTACATGCTGTCACAGCCATCCACAAGTCAGAAATGAAACTGAGAAACTCATAAATCCAAGTGTACCTGCTCTGTGTCTGCATGGAAAAACCCCTTTGAAGTCCTATCAGCACACCTGAATTTCACCTACATCTCACCCTAACCCTGAGATGTTCTGCTGAGCAGAGGCTGCCAGCTCTGGCAGCAACTTTCTACCGTGATAGAAATCTCCAAGCTAACCATTAAACTCCACTAAGGCTGGAGCTGGATAGGTTTTCTCAGGACAGATGCTAATTGTCCTTTTCCAGTCCCAGCTCAAGGTGGCAATTAGTTGAGTACCCCGAGACTTGGGAGCTCCTGGGGTATGCTGCCTGCATGGACCTGCCTGGACAGCCAGGACTGGTATATACCACCCTGTAACAGATCTGGGATGCACAGCAACTCTCCCCTTGGAGATGGCATGAGTGAGAAATGCAGCCAAAGGCATCTTTACTGTTGGCATTTTTGAAAAAAATTCATTTAATGTCAGCAGTTAAAGCCATCTCAGAAAGTTTTGCTCATTTATCACCCAAATCTGTTACATCTTTTTGAAATGAGGAAGCAAATTACTGTTAGTTTTCTTCCTCCCCATAATCAGAACAAAGGGCTGTTGAGAATTTGTGTGCGGGCTGATGAACTTCCTCAACAAAGACTTAAGGCTGACTTTAATGTATTGCTATCATAAGCAGTGAGGAATGAAAGGTATTATTTTGAGGACATGCTTAGAAGAATGCTGAACTCTGAAAACTACTTTAAAGCTGGTAAATCTGATCTTTGGTTCTATGACACAGATATGAAATGGGGAAAGCCTGTCAGCTGCTTGGCAGCTTCTGTGACTTCTCCATGCAGGATACTTCACTGCCACCACCAAAATGTTATGCTCCAGGAAGAGCACTGCCTGGGTGGCAGTAAATAAAAGGTGGTCACTATCTAACCAGACATAATTTATTTAGATCAATTCTTGTTTTGCCATTGACACAAGGGGAGATGCTTGTATTCAGACACCCCACACCCCATAGTAACATCTGGACCAGAACACCAAACCAGCCTGCACCTACACTTCATTAATCTCCTTCATGGCTTAACTGCTGAAAAACAGTGCTGGAAGAGAGGTGATGGAAGCAGGGGAAAAGAATATTTTTAACTGTCTTGAAGCATACCTAGAGATGAAGAATCACCATTGTGGATTTGATTTTCATTTTTGGGTAAAACTATTGCCATGCTCAGTTTTTTAAAGAAAACATTACATTGCCTACAGCCACTTCTCACCACAGTCTCAGCCTAAGAAAAAGCTATTGCAAAATGGTTTGAAGGAAGATCTTGACCAGTCTTACAGAGAGTCCTTCAAAGCAAATCCTTAGATTTTACAGATGCAACAACAAATTATTTTGGCTTTCAGGCAAAATCCATAAAGAAGTGGGAGTTAACCTGTACCTATATAAAATGTATGTCACACAAAACACCTATACCTTTTTTTAAAAAAACAGCTATCTACCTATGCTGAGTATGCTCTCTAATCACAATACTTTCAAGAGTATTTTCACATTTTTTCCTTTTGAAAATCTCAACATCAGTAAGGGATTAACAATAACATTTTATAATTGCATCATTTTTGCTTCTTAGCAGTTAATAAAAAAACTCCCTACACCACAGAATTTTTTTTTGCCAGATTGTGAGATAGAACACAGCCAAACCAATTATCTGCAGTTCTCAAATGATAAAGATGCAAACAAAAATATTTGCAGCAAAGCAAGGAAAGTGCCAAGTTTCTTTGTACTGAAACAAAAACAAGGGTTGCAGTATTTTTAAGTGCTTTGATTAAAAGCTGTAACTCTCAGTGGGACAGTATGTCAGGTATTATTGCAAGATCAGCTCTGCTGAATGAAGCTGAACCATTTCCAGCCTCAGATTTTGCAGCAATGTATGTCAATATGTCACTACTTGGGACTACTGCAGCACAAAGCCAGAGTACCATGCACTCCATTTGTCCTTTGCTTGCTTCATAAAGCAGCAAAAATAGCCCCAGAAAGGCACAGTCACACCATAAGATTCATGAAGAGTTGGGAGAAGTTCCTGAATTTTCTCTTGGGAATACACTTGGAGGACAATACAGTATCTGGAGAACCTGAGTTGCAAGAGTTCCATATCACTATAAATTGATCTGGCTTCATGATTGCCATGAAGAATCCATCCATGGTCAGCTTTGATCTCTGGAGATCTCCAATGTCAATACAGTTCTCTGGCTGCTAAACTGAAGATCCTTGTACATAGATATGCAGAAACATCATTTATAACTTCATAGTCCCACTGCATAATCACATTGCTCCTGAGGCTCTCTTGAGGGAACTTGGGTACACCTGATAATTCCTTCATACATGCAAAATAAGGACCTGAACTGCCAACATGCAGTGAAGTTTGAAATGTGAAAAAAGCACACAGAAAGTTCAGTATGCAATTAACCATAAAAGTAACACTGCTTCAGTTTTGGGGAACATGTACAAGATGAGACCTGAGCTGAGTTAATAACATAGAAAAGACTGCAACTAACAACATCTCTCAGAGGAAAAGAACAAACACAAGTATATTAAAGTCACAGGCATGTGACAAAAATAGCAAGTAAGAAACATGATCAAAATGGTCAAGGTTTTTGAAAACTGACTACAATTTTGAAGATATTGTGGATAGTGAAGCTGTAATAGAGGCCTGTTTTTCAGAATATGCTAAGTAGCCTTCCTCTGACACTGTGAGGTATCTCAAATCAGGCACCCAGGGACCACGACAGACTTGATGACAGCAGTTTTTGATACCAGTCACCTGGAAGGTGAGGTGTGTGGAGACAATGTTGTCTGCTCACATTCTCAAATCCAGGTTTGCTGGGACACAGACTGCTCTTCTGCATATTTCTGTGAGACCTGAGTGGAGCCTGAGCTTACTCAAGTTACCATCTAAGTTACCATCTAAGTAAGGGCACACTGCATTAATTTTAAAGAAAGTCCTTTCAATATTTTTTCATTTGTTCATTCAAGAAAGAACTATGAACAGCAGGAGAAAGGACAGCAAAAACCCTCCCCCCACTGAGTATTTGGTAATTTCAAAAACTGTGGAGAAAATATGCATGCAGACTAGAGAAAATAAAAAAGGTGAGAGAGCCTCAGGGTGAGAGAAATTTGTGGAAAAGCTTCTGTCTTTGAGTCAGGAAGACTGGCAGTTTTAAACTTCGTGAGATAATCCAGATTAATCTCTGTTCATCTTCTCTCTTCGTTTTGGTCCCTTCCTTCACCTCTCTAAACCCACCATCTCCTCTCTAGCACAGCTGAAGCCTCAAATTCACCCTTTACTTCAAATTCTCATACATGTGAGTTTATTTCACTCTTCTGAATGAAGTAAATTAATTTTATTTTCATGGCTCACTCTTCCAATGCCTTCTGCATGGTCTGATACATTAATTCAGATTATCATTCTGTGCACTTTTTGCATTAATTCTCAACTGACTGACCCTCTTCATCTGTAATTATTACCATGAAGGTTTTGAATATCATTAAACTCTTCTCACCAACTGCATTAACTTTAAAAGGTAATTTGATTAATTCTGCAAGTCACTGGTAGATGGAGATTTAACGCCTCATGGAATTCCTGCATTATCTGTATTTTGCAGCAACTAGATCCGAAAGATAAACAAAATCCTTGGAGACCAGATGAAAAAGGTTGGTTGTTTTTGTGAAAGATTTTAAGTAATTTTGTTAAGCTTTAAAAACAGTGTTCTAAATTGTTTTTCCCAGAATTACAAACAGATCATTCCTCTGCATTCCCCTGCAGTACTGATTTAATAACTTTTCATTTCTGTGAAATGCATATATTTCCAGAGCTCAGCCAAAGGTTCTTCACTTGGGAAAACACAATGACTGTGAGGCAGCAAAAGTTATCAACTGATAAATTGTAGAACAATAAAGCCTGCCAAAATAGTCCACATGTAAAGACTTCACCTCACTTCAAAACTTCTTGGAGACCAAAGAGGCATGCCAATGCAGTTCCTGTGACTTGTGTCACCTATAGCTGATGCTAGTACTTTAAATAATAGTGCTGGAGATGGTAATGCTGTAAAAGATGGTGCATAATCTTACTGAGCAGCAGTGTGTTGCATTAATGACCCAGTGTAAGGAGTTGAAGATAATAATTCTCTAGCAGAGATTTCCAAACTCTTTTCCGTAGGCATGCCTGATGGCTGTACTGGCAACAGGGTTTTTTCTTTTCTGATTGTATTACTTCAAGCGTAGCAGAAAGCAATAGTCATTAAAATTTCATAAATGTTAATAAAGGCTCAAATTACAAATTAGTGTAGAGGGTTAGAGCTACATGCTTCCTCCTGTGGCATATATTGAAGGGCAGTGAAACCAGAAATGCTCCTAGGAACAGGCATTAAAGAAAAGGCAGCATCTGTAGAAACCATCCTTCTAACCCATGCCCATCAGCTCCAAAGACAAACTGCTAATCCAGTGAGGCAGAGCTGCTGGAGAAAGCATGAGTAGAAAGGATGGCTGCTCCACAGGGGAAGAGCACAATTATCCCAGTTTCCATTTCACATTTCCATGAACCCCCTCACTACTGTGACAGAGGCTAACAAGGAGACTTACAAACAGGGTAAGCTGGTGCTGGGCAGTGGCAGAGGTCACTGCAGGGGCACAAGTGTCTGGACAGCACCCAGAAAAATCTCCCTCACTGTGCATACATAAAATAACTGCTGCAAGGGCTGGAAGGTGCTCCCTTGCCACGCTCCCATCCCTCTGCCATCACCTGCTCTTCCAGTGCGGTGGCACTGACTAGACTGGTGAATCTTTCTTTCATGCTTCTGATTACAGAGGAAATGTGGTTTGTTTTGGGTTTTTTTGTTTTGTTTTATTTTGTTTTGTTTTCTTCAAAATTTGAGGGTTTTTTTTTAAGGCTGCAGATCTCCCAAGTACAAATATACTCTTCAGCGTGTCAGGCAGCTGGCACATGGCCAGCAGGCTGGAAAACAACTCTCTGAGGAGCTTGCTATTGTCATATTTATTTCATATAAGGTCTCTGGCTATTAATTGCAATAACATTCAATGACCTTTTTAAACAGAAACATCTTGTTAATGTGAGTCAAGGAAACAATACTTTAAGCTACATCAATACAAGTAAATCAACTGCTCGGACATGGCCACTCACTGGCCTGTCATTGACCCATCTTTTTTCACTGTTAGCTCAGTTTCTGGGATGTTTTTAGCATGACCATCTGTTTTTCTGCCCTACAATGCTTAGAAATGACTCAGGGCTTAGCATGTCAAGGCCAGTTCAAGTTGGCTGTGAGACCTGGTCTGGTGGATCAGCTCTGTGCTTGTGAGTCAAGTCCAGCCAGTTGGCTGCACAGCCACAGAATGGTCCTTGGCTCCTTTTAGTTACCATAAGAGATGCAATGATTGGAGGATGCAATAAAAGGAAAAAGTGATCACATTTGAAGGGACAAAATCAGGAAGTTCTTCCCAGTCTCTGCTTCATGTTTTTGTAGTCTGTTATCCCACATGAATTTTTATATTGGGCTGTCCTACTTTTGTTCTTCCCAAAGCTTGCTCCTTTGGCCTAGGAGAGTCTGTGGTTTTGCCAGTAAATTGCAGTATACTTCATGGAATTGAAAACATAGGAAAAAGCTACTTGGCAGCTCTAAATATCACATCTGTAGTTGCATTTGAACTACACACTGAAGACCCTAACTAGGCCTGCAGAGAAAACACGAGAAAAACAAAAGAACTGGAAAAATTAAGTGGTTTGTTGTAGGTCTAGTAATAGGTATGTGTTTGAGTCTTTCACAGCAGTTAACAGAATGGGATCATGATACTACCAAGTGTTGTGGTAATGTTAAACACATGAGACACTGAGTTTTTATAGGGCTGTAGCTGAGGAATGGTCTCCTTCTCTTTCCACGGCAGGGTCCTGAGGACTCTTCTCCCTAGGTTTTGGTTTCTTAGGGCTCAGGGCCAGCTCAGATGACCTGTAGGTGCCCAGCCTCAAACAGAGCTGCAGGAAGCCTTAGCACAGGTCCCTCCACTTTGCTCAAGAGCCACATTTAAGCTGAGGCTCTCACCCTTAGTCTCTGTCCAACCTATGCTGCAGAAAAGCCAGCTTCTGGTTTCACAACAGTGGAACAACAGTGGGAATGTTCCTGTGCTGCTGAGACTGATGACAATCCAGTCCTGAAAGGCATGAAAAACATGCATGAGGAATGCATTTTTGCTGTTTCTAGTAAGACAACAGCTATGAAGAATAGAGTGAAATTGTCAGGCAGGAGGTTTATAGCAAATCAAAAGAGAGATTTTTTTCCTCCTACAAAATGAGTAATAGTACTGTGAAGGCAACATCACTGTGAAAAATAAATATATGAATTAGAAAAGGGGCTAGACAAATTTTCAGAGGAAAAAGTAAATTCACACCCTTATTCCAGGCATTTTGCTTAGATGTTAGCTGTAAGTCACTTTCTATTCTATTCTATTCTATTCTATTCTATTCTATTCTATTCTATTCTATTCTATTCGACTCGATTCTACTCTATTCTGGTTTTGTACAATTTTTTTCCCCTGCAGAACCATAAGTGGAAAGTCAGACCAAAATCTGGTAGTCATCTTTATGTTGAACAGTTATTCAGTATAACAGGGATTTGTGGACACAATTTATCACTGTAGCTGTCTGGAGTAAGTGTTCCTCTAAAAGTAGCACATTTGTGTATTATATGGTCTACTACTGCAGTTTGTCTGGGAAAAAGTCTGTGGGAGTAAGTGCTGAACACCAGCTGGAGCACAAAGTAATGGGGCCAATGAAATCCTGGGGTGCTTGCCCTGTGGGTCTGCAATGTGAAGTTCCCAGTCCAGCAAATACAACCCACAGAAGAAGCTTCAATGGTGCAAGTTTGATGATGTTCAGAGCTTTCTGTGCACTTGCTAGCTGCCCACCAGGAACAGCTTCAACTCCACCCTTAGTTACTGTCTGTGTACATTCAAATTGCTGTTGTAGTTGCTATCTCTACAAGTTGTAGAGCTAATTTAACATCTGCTAATGAGCCCTATTGTTAGATCAATGCAGACAGATTGATCTACAGAAACAAGTCAGGATTCCTCAGTGGTCAGCCTAGCTTTCTTCTCAGCATTTGTTCTTTCCTAATCCAAAAAAAGAGTCATTCCTGCTTCAAACTGTGCTCAATGTTCACTTTTATGTATCAACACGTCAGTGTATTCAAATGGATAATCATACTTCTTTTCTTGTGTGTTCCTCACTTACTAAGCTACATGGTGTTATTTTTGCTTACTGACCTGACCAGTTTAAAGAGTGAAACAATAGATAAAAGACAAAAAGCTTCAAAGACAATTTTAAAATAAATAATACTGATTTGTTTGCCAAATATGATTTTAATTAATAAGTTTTAGGTAAGTAATTTTCTGTGTCTGTGCAGTGAAATGGACACAGGTCTTTTTCCAGGCCTGCATTTCTATTCTTCTCTAATATATTCCTGTATCAACCAAGTCTGGGAAATAGCAACCTGACAGACATTTACAGATAAAAATATCTACAGCAAATTTACTCAAGTAGAACATCACTATTTCAATTAAACATCAATGTTTTTGAAATACCTAATTTTTAAAAATATATACACTGTGAGCTATATAGCATTCCTGCAGGATATATAGAGAAACATGGTGCTTTTCTGTTCTTCTGAAAAACTCTGGATGATATTCATAAAATCTGATTTACTGGTAAATACATTCACGAGAGGAAACAATAAGCTCTTATTGCCAGTGTCTATCAGTTTCCTTTTTTTTGCCAATTCAACTGCATATACACATATATTCTTCTTTTCACAAGCTTCAGCTGCAATATGATTCAAATTACAGTGAAACAATGATTTCCCTTGAACATGAAAGGGAAGAAAATGAAAGAACTTCAAAATGAAACAGCAGAATGATGCTTCCAATATACATTTCCTAAGTGTTTGTATTACTAGTGGGCTGGAGCACGATGGCAGGAGGAGAGAGAAGAAAGGCAGCCTGCAGAAGATGCTGCAGCAGTGACCATCCTGCCATCAAAGGGCTGGTGGGACCCATAGTGACATGACTGCACCCACTCCGTGGCTACTCACCTCCCACAGCATATGCCTTCTCTCTTCTCTTGACCCCTTCATCTCTTTCCTTTCCAGTAAATCAGAACAGAGGCTTTTCTATTCACTAGTTATTACTATCTGCATTTGGAAAGCCCTTACTACTCACTGGGTTACCATAATGCTCATAACATAAATAACCATGTGCCACTTTCCCCATAGTCACCATATGGCATGGGTTGAAAAAGCAGTTTATAATTGTCTCCACAGCCTTGGCATCAGCTGGCTAGCGATTAATCCTTCCCTTAAAATCTCTTCTAGTTTATGTTTAGTTTTTTTTCCTTTTTTGATGTTGTACTCTGTGTCATGGGCATTGTAGTACTGTATTTATACAACTTTGAAACATTTGCTTGTGGAATTCACAACAGATAGCTTTCTTGTAATGGAAGATAAATGAGCAAGACCTGATTTTAATATTATGTGTTGAATATATTCAGGGGAAGGACTGGGAAATGGTAATATCACACAACCCATAATGTTTTTTATTTTATTTTGTGATCAGTTTGCAGACAACACCAAAATCCAAGCTAACAGACATTTAGTGGGTGAAAAATTGACACTAGAAATTCCTTTCAAAAATTTGTGTTCAGATGGGAGAGGAAAATAAATAGGTACCTAGGGTATGATCCTAATCTCCCTTAGAATGTAAGCAATCTCATCTAAGGTACCTAGGAATTTTTAAGCAGGTTTGGATACAAAGAAGACAAATGCATCTGCTGAGCAGAAAAATAAGCAAAATAAATGTTGGTAGCAATGTGTTCATGCAGCAGCTGCGCTGTGCTGCAAAACAACCACAGGTCTTAATCAGCAAAACATCTTCATCCACGGCCAACACTTTAAAATTTTTGAGATTATTTACAAATAACTGAAATATTCACAATATGCTGCTTGCTGAGATCCATTTTTCATCCTGTTGGTTTTAAAAGCTCTTCTACTGTAAAAGACAAGTAGATGCTTGTTGCACTTCACTACTAGGCCCTGTGAAAGTAAGGTAAGGATAAAAATGCCTTCAGCATTAGGAGTTCAGAAAGCAAGAGCTGTCATCTGTATAAGACACTGGGACTCACAGCACCCCAAAATTTATCCCTGAGCTAAATCACACACAAGCCCTATTGAAATGGATTCAGTAAGTTCCCTAGGATAAAGATTTGAGTACACGAGGGGATGCCTGGGTTTAGACATCATGTAAAATAACAGGTAAGTGGCTCCATTTGCCTCTGTCAGGATGGCCAATTCCCTACATTCCACTGGAATGCTAGGAAGCTTTTTTCATCTTACCTGCAGAGGGAGATTTTGATGGGTTACAAACTGCTCCAACCACTAAAAGCTCTTAATCTATACCATAATAAAAAATGCAAAGCTTAACCTGTATTTTCTGAACATTTAGTACATACACAAATTGGTAAAAATGCAAGGATATTGAAGAAAAGATGATGACCATGGAGAAAGTTTGTTTCAAACATAACCCAAATAGTGAAAAAAGAGGGAGTAAAGGTGATGGAGAAGACATGACTGTAGATATCTGCATATCTCCTCACATTTTTGTTGTCTTGAATGTCATTATGCTTTACCAAATAGGGCATTTTCTTGATCAACAAAGGACTGCCTTTAATTTTGTTCTGCATTTTGTCATCTTCTGTTGTGGTTACAAGTTGTGTATTGCTGTTTCTTAATCTAATGGCTAAATCTAATAATTGTTGTCCCTTGATACTTAGGGTCAGAATAGCAAAGGTACAGTTTTCTGATTCCAAATCTTTGGGCCTCAGAGGCTAATGGCAGTAATCAAAAATCTGTAGCTTTTCAAAGATAAATGCATTCTTCTTTGTCAGCATTTTGCCAGCATTTTCAGTGCACTGGCACCAAACTTCTTTTCCTTAACAAAGTCTTTGCCAGGATGGAAATCAGTATTCAGCACTAAGAAAACACAACAGCTTGCAAGCCTCCTGACAAAAAAGGAAAGCATGAAAATCATATTTTTATTAGCTGCACCTTTATGACAGCATTTAAATACACAGGTGAATTCCCAGTATATAAATAAGTATCTATTACTAACACAACCAAATGTTTATAACATTGAAAAATAATTCAAGATCCTAAGAAATATCGTAAGCTTCAATATCATGGATTTTGTGAATGAATCCAGAAATAAAAAAATAATGCCTGAATTTAAATGCATTCCTAATTTATATCTTCTGCAGCTTTTAAATCATTTTAAGAAGTTAATTGAAATTTCAATAATTTTAAAGGCTTCCTGATTAGTTAATAGGATTCTTCTTTTATTTCTGCTATAAACCTTGCACAGGTGAGCTGCTCCATGAAAGGGCTTGAAAGACAGGAAACAACACAGCAAATAGCTCTGTCCTCCAGTCAGTATATTATTTCAGATTGCTCATAAATGTTTTCTTGCCTGGCAGAGTTTGACAAAGCTAAAGATCAAATGGATACCTTGGATCAGATATGGAACCTAAGCAGCTTGCGTTAGAAGTCATGTAATCTTTGTTATCTGGTGATTTTGCAAGAGAAGCAGAATTTTAAATATGACCTTATTTGAAGATCATTCAATGGGAAAATAGCTGGGTTTTGCACTGTAGCTAAAACTTACAGCCCTGTAGTCAGTGGTGGTTGCCACTGAATATTCTTGCTGCAGGATCAACCTATTGTAAAGACAGAGGCTGGCACAGATACCTGTTGCAGGTATCTTAGGTATTTAAGCACAAAGTTAGATAGAGAAATTTATCACCATACCTTCTGAAAATAAGCCCAACCTGGAAAGTCCTTGGATGGGGCTCCCATTGAGGGCATTCTCAGTTGCCATTAAGGCAGGTGCTGGAACGAGGTAAGTCCGGCCCATGACAATCTGTTTGGGGAAGGACCAAGTGAGAAAAGGATGGAAAATGTTGGGGCTGGTGGCAGAGCACTGGGACACTGTTGGGGAAGGCAAAAGTAAAGTTGCTGTTTATTGCAGTCCACCAGAGCAGGTGAAGGCACTCAGTATGGCCAGTGGGAGGGAAGAGCAAGTACTGTTCATGCAGAGAAGGATGTGGGAGTGGGCAGCATCAGCAAGTTTTAAAACAGGTTCGACAGGGCCACCAGCAGATGGGGAAGTGGGATAAACAGGAGATGCTGGAGGAGTGCAAGGCAATGGTGGGAAAAAGTGGCTATACTCTGTCTCTGCCACCACAGAGCTCAGAGGACAGGGCAACACAGAGCCTCTTACTGCCCAGCAAAACATTTCTCACATTAACGTTTTCACACTTCAGATACCAAAGTGAAATTGGTGCTGAGCATAAAAAATAGAATCCCAGCCTCACGAGAGTGAATCAAAGTTAGAAACCCCAGAAGCCAGCGTGGATATTCAGCAGTTTTATGTGAGAGAGCCATTCACTGAAACTGGTGAGTTTTGAGTGCAGATAAATAGCAAAGTTTGCCTTAGTGTGAAACTGCTCCTAGAACAATCTTGTGCCACACAGTTGCTGATACAGACATCTTGTTCACTCACAGGGGACCATCAGCATCTCCGTTACAGAAAATAACACAGAAAAAACAAACTGGCTTTCTACAGCTCTGAAAATCTGTCCTAGTCTACTGACAGAGCAAAAGACACTGCCCCATCTGTGTCCCTTCTGCTCTCCATCCACACTCCAGCCCTGTGCAGAGGCACTAAACACATCTCCATGGACATTTGAGGCTGCTGGAGGGGCAGTGCAGCCTGTCTGACCTGCATGTGGTTTCCTCTCTGAACCAGAGAAAGGGAAAGGCACAAAAGGAAAGGCACAAAAGCTCTGCTGAAACTGTCCTGCCCAGGCACTCAGCCAACACCAGCCAGCACGGGGCAGGGACATGACTTCATCCCTGGGACATGCTGTCCCTTGAATATGGGTTCTGACTGGAAAACTTTAGTGCCAGCAACATGAAAGTTGTCAGGTAGATGCAGGGTGGTACCCAGCTCTCCTTGCCCAGACACAGCCTAGTGGCAGTGCCCACCTGGCTTCTAGTGGGTTTCCCCCTTGCTTACTCAATCTTGCTCCATGCAATCCATCCTCAGAGAACAGTGGAAAACCTGAAGAGGGTGTCAATGCCTTTCCTACTCCTGATGTACTCCATGTCTTTGGCTGCCTCCTCAATACAACAGTTCTGTTGTAGAGTGCACTAAGGGTAGACTTTATCTTTTAATGTAAAAATGCTACAAACACTATATATCAATCATGGGATCTTCATCGGAGTGGCATTTTGATGGGGTTCAAGTATTTCTTTATACTCTGAATATTACCTATCCAGAAAGACTGACTGTAATCTGAATTTTCTTCCTGGCCAATCTCCTAAACAGTTTTCATTAATAAGCTAAAGAAGCCCAGATGGCACTCCAGCATTTTTCAGGCTTTTAAAAGCAACTTGCCCTGTTCCCAGGGCACCACCAGGAAGAGGTACAGGGCTGAGGAAAGCCTCTCACCAGCTCAGGAGAGGTCAAGAAATTATTTTACCCACTGTTTCCTGATGGCAAAGGAACAAGTTTCTGTATTCAGCTGCAAGGAGAAAAAGCTGGGTGGGTGCCTCCAGCAAACTTCAAGTCCATCTGCTTCAGCAAGCACCAGGGCTGGAGGACGGATAGCTGCAGAGAGCAAAAAAATCCCAGTTTAAGAGAGAACTTAACAGGAGCCCACATGGATCTGGTGACATTTGGTTTCTTACCACATTAGCAGTAAGAGAGCTGGAGCTGGCTGGTGGAGCTCACTGCAACTCGAGGCTCTGGTACCCAGGGCACTGTTACCTCCTTGCACAGGGAGGGGATGCCAGGTCTGCTCCCCGGTGCCAGGAGCATCCCGCCAGCAAAGGCTGCCAGGCAGTCTGCAGGGACATGCAATTACACTGCCTGAGACAAAGCTGAGGAAGCGATAAGGAAAGAAGCTTCTGGCTTTTCAACCGCTTTTGAGGGATAAAAGCCAAGAACCATCATTTTTTCTGCATAAAGTGCCTGTGTTCAGAAGAAAAATGCTGCAATTTTTCTTTGCTTTCAGCTCTGAGCTAATTATCCCCTCTTCCCTCTGCAAGGGTGCCTTTGCCATGTATTTAATTAAAAAATGAGTTGGAGTAGTTTCTGCTGTGTCAGTTGGGAGTCTATCATCATATCTCAGAGAATCCCACACAATGGGAAACTTCAGGGCAAATACCCTGAGATTTCTGTACCCTGGCTTGATACCAAAATGCCCCACAGATGGGAAGGGTGCCAGATTGAACCACTGTGACCAGAAAAACCAACTCAGGTGAGTGAGCATGGTTCGAATGTTGATCTGGAGCATGTTGTCATCCTCTTATCCAGAGCACAAAAACATGGAGTGTGAGGTACTTCAGTGAAGAGATCTGCTTCAGACAGAAGGTGTGAAGGCAGGATTGCTGCAAAGTTTTCTGTGGGCAGCTCGAAAAGGGTATCACAGACCAAAAGGACTGAAGAGGACTGCAGAGCATGACAGTCAATGAATAGTGGAGATGTTAATACCAGCAATGCTCAGGGCTATGCTGATGCTCTGCTTTTCTCCCACTGGTGATGAGATCACCTTTTAAGACCAGCTGAGAATTCAGCTTGGTGAATGCTGTCTTAGATTGCAAGATGAAGTCCTTGGCAAGGATCTGTCCTGGCCAAGGCAGGTTCTGATCTTCCCAGACATCAGACAGAAAGAGATTATTACAATTTGACCTATCTTTTCCTATGGATTACATGACTTAGACAACTACACCTAGTGCAGCCCAAGCCAGGCAAGACAAATATTTCCTTTTATAGGGATGTCTTAAAAAAAAATCTAACTAGACAGCAGTAAGGCACTGAATGAACTACACTATCTCACTGCTTTTTGTACTTCTCTGCACATCCACTGACTTGTCTTGTATTATACCTGGCTGCCTTTATGCTCTGTGTTTGTCCAGTAACCCTAACCTAGCCCTAAGCTTAAGCCTAACCCTAACCCGCCAGGCTCCTTGGAACAGAATCACAGCATCACAGAATCACACAGAATCACAGTAAGAGGCTAATAACAGAAAAATAACAGGCTGTGGCAGCAACACACTGGTCAGTGGGGCATATTTTTAGGTATGTTATAGAGCTGAGCTCTCTGCAGGCTCTGTGTGTGAACCAACATTAAGCACCAACCTCACTGTCACTAACTTTTGCTCTCCCTAGAAGTACAGCATGGTTAATTCTCTGCAGACAACTTAGAGGCTTTAAAATCATCTTTCAAAAGCTCCAAGGGACAGGACAGCAAGAGGCATGTTTACTCTTGCCATTACTTTGCTAGGTACAAAGGGATAGATTTTGCTTTTAAAGGACACCCATGGGGCTCTTCACCACTCCCACTGTTGGGAGCCCTTCTGCCTGGGCTGGATGGCAGTGTGAGAGCAAAGAAGATCCCTGCAGAGCACAGGAGGATTTGGATGCTTCATTTTACAGCTTTAATTTCTGTCTAAGCACTCAGGAGTCTCAGGCCATCCTAGAGCTTTTTTCATGAGAGAAAATGCTGTAATATACTTACCATCCTTCGGGCTTAAATGCATCTCTGAAGTTATGCAACTGATCGTCACACTTCCAAAGTCAACTAGGAGGGGGTCGTGGAGTCTCCTTCACTGGAGACATTCAAAACCCGCTTGGACACGTTCCTGCACGATGTACTCTAGGTGGCCCTGCTCTGGCAGGGGGGGTTGGACTAGATGATCTTTCGAGGTCCCTTCCAACCCCAAGGATTCTATGATTCTATGATTCTAACATCTTACAAAGTATGCCATATCCATTTGTATTAAAGAGAAATTATGTATGCTTTCAAGTCTACTTTTTGTTAGTGCAGAATTTATCAGTTAGCCATATCTGTATTACTCATTGTTCTACAGGGATAAACTTAATTTTTTTACTTCTCAGGGTTAGTAAGCTGCGTGTTATCAGAAATCTGAACATTATCTGAGCCTTGGAGCAGCCCTGTAAAGTGCTTTATTCTCAGAAAAATGCTTCAGTATTGAAGTATGTGGTTAGAGGTAAAGTCTGATCAAAGTAAAATACAGAGTAAAGTATAGACTAAAATGAAACCCATGGAAAAGTGAATAACAGGTTTCTAGGAAGGGAAAATAACTTAAACTACAAGCCTAAGTCACAGGAATGAGTGAATAGATAGAAAACAAAGCCTACCAAAAGCCTTGAAAAAGACAGTGTTTTCCTTCCATCCCTACCCTGCACAAATCAATTTATTGCAGCTGGGTTGTTCACGTTAGATTTGCCCTGGACCATTTCTGACCCTGCTGGGCTGCCAATTTCACCTTTTTCTTTTCACACTCCTGTGTGACAGATTCAGAAGGATTTTTGAGACTGCAGAAATACCAGGCAAACCTTAAGAAACAAGATTCAGGAATAATCCTAAATCATGGGCTTCCTTCACCTAGCCCTTAACACCAACTGCATACTCCAACATAAATACCATCACTATTTGAGGAGAAGCCTTGCTTGTTTTTCTTTCTAGGAGGGCCCTGCCAGTTGAGTCTTCCCCAGCTTCAGACTTTAGTGCTACACCACCATATTTCTGTCTTCCTGTGGAAGACCTGTGCTTTGAGGTACAACCCAGACAGGCAGCTTAAATACTGATGGAATATGGTGATATAGTCACTGTTGAAGATAAAAAGCTAAATGTCTCCAAAGTTGTGCAGGGATTGTGCATTTACTGTTGGGATGCTCTGCCTACATTCAAAAGTTACCTGCAAAGTTACAGGTTTTCCTACTTCTCCAGTAAAGCCAGCCCAGGCTGTTTCCAGGCAGTAATGCTACAGCCAGTGGAGTGGCTATAGGAAACAGCCAGAAATTCTCTGCAAGAATCAAATGGTCCCTGAAGCTTGAACACCATTTCATTACAGGCACTCAGCAAGATGGAAATTGAGAGCAAAGTTTCATCTAAGTCTCATTGTAATTCAGTGATGTGGAACTTAAGTGTGCCTACAAAATTGACTTTGTACCTTTGCCTTTGCATGGCTTTTCTTCAATTTACCCAGTTCCTCTTATTTTCTTAACATTTTCCATTTGCTGCTATGTCCTTTTTTCACCCTTTCATTTTCTTCCTGACTTCTTTCTACCTCTTGTCATAGTCCCACAGGAACTTAGGTTTCTATTCACTTTGAAGAAGTATACATTTCAGACTGGTTTTGATGGGATAAATTCTGGATTGATTGAGACTTGTGGAAAACCTCATAAAAGCAAAAAGGTTTCTAACAAAATAGAGGAAGTAGGTACCAGCTATGATCCTCTGCCCTGTGAGCACAAATTATACCTGCCATGAGAATAAACCTCTTCCACAGAGTTGCTTTCACTTGCTAAATTGGATATGAATTCAGGGCAATTCTTTGTATAGGGACGTAATAGAAAAAGTCCCCACAAAGAAGCTGACAAATGACAAGGACATTACATGGAAATTTTATGGCAGTATCTGACACAATGAAAAACTGGATACTCCATAAATGTGGCTGAAGTAGAGGGAATGAAACACTGGATTTCCTGATTTCAACCTGCACGTTACAGCTCTCTCTCATCCTCTTCTCTTCAGAGCAAAGACAGTTTCCAGAGAGAAGTAGCTCTTTGGGACATACGAAATATGTTTTGAATCTATACTGTGTTTATGTCCTTGTGTCTCCTGTGTTTTGCAAGGTATTGCAGAGGAATGGGACATATGTGACTCTGGGTATTGAACCCAGCTGCCAGGATCAGGCACCCTAAATGGTAGGCACTGCAGCACTTAACTAGTAGATACCCCATTTTCTCTTTTCTGGGTCTGGTCCAAATCCTTCATTACAGTTGCTTCTTTCAGTATTGGAAAAGTTTCTTCTGAGATTAAAATTCATCACTTGCACAAGTTCAGCTTTAAAGAGTGGTGATGTGCATCACTCTAATGCTGTGTGATTTTTTCGTGTTGCAAGAGTAATTACTGAGTGTCAGGCTTCTAAGTTTTGGCATCCAATCCAATCTAGACATTTCAAAGGTGAATTATGTTCACGTGCAAAAGGTGAGAAACTGAATTTTCTGTCATCAGTCCCATAAAGAATATGTCTTCACTGTGCCAAAAATACCCAGTTAAAAGCTTAAAATAAAAGATTTTTAAACAAGTGTTAGGCCTGCCCACAGGTCACTGCTGATGCTATTTCAAAGGCCTAGAAGACTTGCTCTGTACACTTCTTCTGTTGAGGAGCAGGGAGGTGAAGGCTTTAAATGCACCTTTAAAATGACAAGCACAAGGAGCTCTCAGACAGTGATATGAACTGGGTGGCAGACTACATCAAAAATCTGTCTTTCATCCAGGGACTGCTTCATGGCAGCAACCTGTGGAGAGCACTGCAGGCATCCCCTTCTTCCCTTGAATCAAATCAGTTCTCATTTCACTGCTTCAAAGCAATGTAGTCTCAGCATTGGATGTGGTTGGTGGCTTACTCATGCCCTCTTGATGATAAGAAATCTGGAACTAAGTCATCTGTGCTGGAAATTTGGAAATTCTGGCAAATTCTTGAGTGTTTGGATTCAGGGATGGCAGCATCATTTCTTATTGCAGGAAAAGAATGGAAGTGACAATTGGGACTCCTGGCTTCAACAGTTTTTAATGGCATGGGAATATCAGTTCTCAGTACATACACTGCCAAAACATATTTCTTTGTTTCTCTTTCAAGTTCTCTTCTTTCAGGTTCACTGACTTTGCCCTTTTACTTGGCATTTCACCTCCTTGATATTTTTCCTATTTTATGCCTTCTAATTGTGACTCCTATTGTCAAATAAATAATGCTTATCATTTTTCATGTCATCATATGAGGTTTTCCTCCAACTGCCTTTGATAAGTACATCTAAAGGTTGCCAAGAACAATTTCTAGTAGAGGCACTTGCACTGGGGTCATTCAGTGACCACCCAGTGATTTCTTAACATGTGCCACTGTCTCTTTCACATGGTTTGTCCTCCAAAAAAACAGACCATTTGAACCTTGACCATAATAGAGTAGGCTTGGTAGTAGGCTGCTTTTCATTATGTTCTGTACCATCAGTGATGAGTGGCACTTGGTTATTGAATATTATGAATAGGCAGTAATGAAAAAAGTAAGAAAAGATTTTTCCTTAAATGAAAGTCAGTGGAAGCTATTGGTAGCTTTTACATGTTACCTGTTGCTTTCAGTTGGTTTGTTGGGCTTTTTAAAATTTTAAATGAGACAAATACATTTTTTAAAATCTTTTTTACCATTTTCATAATTTTTATTCCCAACAGCAATAATGATGTGCTAAACTTATTCTTTGGAGAATAGAGAAGGGGAGGAAAAAAGATGACTGAGGATATTGTGTTTATAAGTCAGATAAAATTTTAGCCTCACAAGCAATAACTATTTAAATTCCTGTAAGACCAGTAATTATACTCTACACAATTTATTGCTGCAATCAGTAACAAATCTTTTCACTTGACAATAACTGCCACAAAACGTGTCAAGATGGTTGAATACCATAACCAGAATTTGGGGATAAAAAGCTTCAAACACCTGTTTTCTTTTGGCAAATTTCTACATAAGAACAAAATTACTTTCTCAGAATTACTTTGGTACCTGTTTTTTTCTCCAGCCATTACACAACTTGAATTTTGTAAAAATAAACTGTAGTTTGTACTTAAATACCTATCATATATAACACCTGGAATTTTAGTGTTGGGTTAACGGAGGTTTAGTAACTGTAATAAAAACTTTAGGATTTCTGAATTCTTTCAAAATAAATCATTTGGAATGCCCATCTCAAATGGTACTTATTCAAGCCTCGCATGCTTCTCTGCATTTTCTGCTGACTCTCATGGCTCAGATGCTCTCAAACTTTACAAATTCTTCTATATTTTTCCTTTTGAGGACCGTTTTGTTTTCCTGCAACATCTTAATTACTATGCTGGTCTAAACCAGGATTAGAGAAGCCTGGGAAGGAATAGGATTTAGTTGAACCTGAGCACTTACTACTTGTCAAAAGACTGTAATCCCTGGTAGGATTACTCTCTGCAGCATTTCCTTGCTGCTAAATGATAAACAAACAAAATTTACTATTTCAGTACAGCATGAAATACTCTTTCACTCTTAATAGATCTGAGGGCATAGTTGGCAAAGCTACCAGAAGGTTAAACCCAGTGAGGAAGCAGCTTTTTGAAGAACAAAGGTAAGGGAAAGTCAGGCTTCTGGTGAGTTTAATCCTGGACTCATAGGAGTTTCTAGCGGGAGGACTGCAACATGTTAACTGTGACAGCTCTGTGACATGGAGATGTTTGGGTTTTTTGGTTTTTTTTCAGATCTTGAAGCAGAAATTTGTCTTTGAGGCAAGAACAAACTCCAACTTCTGCATGCTGAGTATAATGGTCCACACCAACTCAATGCCAGAAGAAACGTCAGGAAAGGCAGAGAACTTTTGCAGTCGCTTAAGAGATCTAAAAAAGGCAGCCTGGGATGGACATTTTGAGGCAAATTTTCAGTGTGGCAGACAGTCACCCAGTTTGGAAAGGCTGGAGGGTGCAATTATGAGTATCTGTCAGAGGGGTTTTTACCATTTAACTACAGTTGAGACAAGGTTTCAGGAAACAGATATTTTTTCTAGGAAAAGCTAAGTCCTGACATACAAAGAGGTGCCAGTGTGACAGGGCCTTACTAATCTATGGTGTAAATACCTGTCAACCCCAGCATGGGTCAAGCCTATGTCAACACCTGCACAACACTCATGAACAGCTGTGCTGCCTTTCTGGCAACTGAACTCTGGACCAAGAGTGGAATACCAAGATTTATGCCTCAAAAAACCTTACAAAATGGAGTTACAAAAGCATCACTACAAATTTACTTCAGAAAGTGCTGCCATGAAGCCATTATGACTTCCCTTATTTTCTGATAGTTTGTAACACTGATGGCTATAATACAGAAATCAAAATGCCCAAGCTTTTGCAATCACTGAAGAAATAGAGCCACTGCACAGTGGGGCACAGTGCAAGGACAAGAGACAGTGGTCATAAGCTGAAACATTAGAAGTTCAGATTGGAAATAAAAAGAAACCTTTTCCCCATGAGGATGTCAAGCAGTGGGGCAGGCTGCTCATGGACATTGCACAGTCTGTGGGAGGCTTTCAAGACCTGACTTACAGAGCCCTGATCAATCTTCTCTGACCCTACAGCTGCTCCTGCTTGGAGGAGGATGTTGGCCTGAACACCTCCAGAGGTCCCTTCCAGCCTGAATGATCCTATCATCCATCCTCTGGGATGCATTGCTACTGAACATAGTATGTCCACATCTGAAGATATGAGTCCTTATTATGTGAGTGGAAAAATTCAGATACAAATACTTGGGTCGGAACAGGAAGGTGGAAACAAGGGGAAGCATGTTAGTTCTCAATTTGTCAGGACTGTGACAGGCAGAAAAGTCAGTGAAAAATTTACACTAGCTATAGTTTGTTTGTCCCCATCCTTCCCTTCTCATTGGAGGAATAAGGTTACCCTGGGTTCATGGAATCAGTGAATTGGCTTACATGGTTGCCAGTGGGGATCTAAGAATATCTGCCCTAAATTTTTTTTAGCACTCCAAATATTACAAACACTCAGGCCCAATTGCTTTCCAAAGGGATTATTTTTCTTCACTGAAAAGCAGCCAGCTCCACAAAGCTGCTTGAACAGTTATGGCCTGAGCCAAGTTGATTTTTAACATTAAATAGTGTTCTAAATTGCTTTGGGGTCCTCAGATAACAGTTCATATGAATTTCCAAAGAAGGGTTTAACTCTGCAAAGCCCCAAGTCACACAAGCAGTTCTTACTCAGTGATATTTTCCCTAATTTTCAATGAGACCAGGGATTTCATGTCCATGTGAGGTATCAGATTACCAGTCTACCAACACTGAGCACTGCAAAACATGGTTAAGACCCATGAAAAATAATACAAAGTTGAAAAAAATGACAGTTACCCAGTTAAAAAGTGAGAGAAATGGATGATACAACCCATGTGGCACTCATTCGATGGACACAAAGAGAAGCTGTGGCTGGGGTTGGCTTTCTTTCAGACTGCTGAACATTTGGGCTCAGCATGTTCTGGTCAGTCTCCTGTAGAAAGTCAAGCTTACCACTTGCCATGCTGTCTGAACGCAAAAAGCCAAGAGACAGGTCCAGTGCCAAGTCAGGTTTTTTCTGAGCAGACAGGTTCCCTACCTGGAAGAACTGAATTAGAAAGAGAAACTGGAAGAGGCACCAGGAGGTGCCTGGAGGGTGGACAATGTGCCAATGGTGAGTGTCAGACCTGGTGGCCAGAGGGAGAGGGAGGTTTGGAAACAAGTAACCAAAACTTAGCCAGTTACAGGCTATGTATTTAATTTTTTTTTCCTAATCTGGAAGACAGTTTTCACTTTTAAACTTCCCCTGCAGGTTCACTTAGTCTTTGTCACATGTAGATTTAATAAGAACCCTCCTTAGTTCATTTATAATTGATGTAAGCACTGGGCAATTTTAGGCTCAGGACAGACATGTGGAGCTCCTTGGAAATTAAACCCCGGGCTTCATTCTGTGAACAAGGCTATGAAGGTGCTCACCTTCCCTACCACAGTTTCACCTTGATAAGAATTCCTTCTCTGGCCTGCTTCTGATCCCCATGTTAGATGGCACTGAAAGCCTTACATGTCATCCTCTGCTTGCCCTCTGTCCACAATGTTTCTCTCTTAGGAAGGAATTATTTTGTTTAGACGTAATTTGTTCTAGACAAATTGATTCCAGCTTTTTCCTGACACTGTATTACCCTTCTATAATCCAGTCCAAACACATAAAAGAACTTTATAAATACATAAATGAACTAACCAAATATTTTCTACCTAATCTTCAATGCAGTCTATGCACAGTTCATAAAAATGTCTATTCAGAGACACATTAATGTGTTTTTCTTAACCATTTCCATGTAAATGTTTAACATAGCTGCTCCTTGCACAAATAAAATATGATAATTCCCCACATGTGAAGTAAAAATCTCAGATTCAATTTGTGAGGCCAGACACTTGCAAAAAACCCTGGAGCAGTCTTTTCCAAAGGCTGAAGAGGCTTTGTCTCCAAAAAGATCCTTTGAAAAGAGATTCAAATGTTGAATTATTATTGTTTTTTAATAATAACATGAAGTACTGCATTGTGCAGCAAGGTGTATAAATCTTCCTAGTGAACTTCCAAGAGTTTCATGAGTCTGTTTGGAAAGTTCATAGGAAATATTTAATTAATCCATTAATTTATTTCTAAAGCACTAAAAAGGGTCACAGGTAGTTTATGGGCATGTAATAAAAGACAAATAAGTGTTAAAGTGTATTTATCAAATCAATCTAATCTCCAAAAAGAGGGTTTAATTGTAATTTCTACAAAGTCTGCTGTTTGCCCTCTCTGCTATCACATTGTAAATGTGGCACCACTCAGCAAGGCTAAGATAAGATGCAGTAGTCACTCCTGAGCATTTGTGCTACACCAACAATTCATAGTTTGGATGCTTGGATGATGAGACTTTGATTAATATAATGACATATTTTATGTTATTCCTGGCAGAAGCTTGGAGATACCATGATTTATATTGAAAAGTGAAGTCAGAATTCTCATTCAGAGCAGAAGGTTTCATGATAAATGATACCCTACCCTACAGGCTTCTTGCAATGGTTATTGATTGTATTTTATTAGGGAGTGGCATAACTTGACCTTAATAAATACTGCAAACATTCAAGATGCAATTTATTAAGTGGTTTATGTATGAAAGAAAAAAATCTCATGATAGAACTCAGACATTAAAATAGTGCTCAGAAACCACATCCAGACATACACTGCTCCCTGGATGGCCCTTGTGTGGGACAGCAGAAGACCTGGCCCAAGAGCTGAGATCCCCAGAGATCCTCCGTAGAGCAGGAGGATCCATTCCCCACCTCTCCACATCACCACTGAGAGCCCGTAGGAAGGGGAAAGCCTCCCAGCTTCTGCCATGGACATGGGCTTTCAAACTAAAATAAATCCCAGGCTTGTTTCCAAAGAAATATTTTCTTAAACAGAGGAAGTATTTCTGTCTCACATAACAAAACAAATTACAACAATGAAGTCCTTTTAGTAAAAGCAACTAAAGATGATTATATCACAACCAAAGAGCTAGGGAGTCAATGAAAACCAGCACAGAGTATCATAAATTGTTTATTGCTAGACAAATAAATGACCCTCTCTGAAAATGGATCTCCTTGTATGGTTAAAGTTTGAAACAATTTTTATGATAGCAATTTAAGCTCTTAAACTATACTCTTTGAAAAGAAAAAGATTCACTATAATGTCCCTCAGCTGCATTTCTGCAGAATAGTCTTAAATCATTCCAATTACTTAATGCAGCCTGTAATTCATCAAACCAAGTAAGTCAGGCTTGTTGACCACAGACACAGATACATGAAATTGTTAAATTATGTAAACTTCATGTATATTATAAACTCTTCATATATCAATTAGCTTTCTTTTTAAAGTTAATAAGTGGTTTCCTATATGCAGGGAATACAAACACATTTTCATACAGTCTAGGAACACGAGTTATCTAAACAGGACTTGTAGTAATGATGTAAATTAGGAGGGAAGAAAGAAAAGAAACAGATGAACTTGTTGTGACACATCAAGCCACACATGAAAAGCTCACTCAAAGCTCACTCATGTATTCAGGGAACACCCAGAACTCCCAGTGAAGTCAGAAGTGGTGATAAATCTGAGTCAACCCTTTGGCCAGCACAGGTTGTGCTGCCCACACAGACATACTGCAACACTGCACTACTCCTGGGGTTTTGCTAACACAGAAACAGCTATTTTGAACTTGATGAGTATTTTCATGTTTGTGTTTATTTACGTGCACTACTTCATTAATCCACCCACCAGACCAGATGACCATTATTAGCTCTGTTAATCCGGATGTAATTATCAGCAATAGTCCATTAACAGTATAGAAGAGGTGAGAGGCAGAACTGGAAAATCTCATTCAGATCCAGGTGATCCTGAGTGCTTTCAAGAATGTGTAAGGGTGTCAGATTGCCAGAGGGCAACTCTGGAGAGCTATGTTTCAGGTTGAGGGTGACTCTGCTGTCAGCAAGAGATGGGATGGTGCCAAAGCCCTTGGCAGTCTGCATTCAGGATGGGTGTGAGGTGGGCATGACAGTGGGAAGCAGGTGTGTGTCTGCTGTAAAAAACAGATGTAAATCTCCCCATGGATCACGCCTTGCCCACAGGGCAGTGTCACCATACCTTGCCTCTATCACAGAAAGGATTTCTAAGTGTGTCTTAAGACGACACAATTAAGTTCAGTTTACATGAGAAGTAGTTTGCCCTTTTAATGTTGACCAGTGGCTTAAAAAGATACTATTTGCCAATACCTTGGGTTCAGAAAGAGTGTATTTTTGGCAGAAGACTTGAGGAGAACAGTGGCCAATAACATTGTTACTCACTTAGAGATAAATGCTACCAACAGGGACCTCTGCCTCTGTTCCACAACCCTACAAATTAGGTGGAAAATGCAGCCCTTTGTGAATATACAAAATAATTTTTTTAGGCAGCAGAAAAGACAGAAGCTGGCCCATGCCTCTGTTCAACAGAGCTCTCCATCTAGACTGGCAGGAAAGTTTAACAGGAACAGGAATGTAGAATCCCAGACTGATTTAGGTTGGGGTGGACCTCAGGAAGTCATCTGCTGTGGTCACCTTTTCAAAGCAGCATCAGTTGGAAGTTTAACTCTTCAGGGCCCTGAACAGACAAATCTTACACATCTCCCTAGATGGAGAATCCATAACTATTCTGGTCTCCTGCTCCAATGTCTCTGACTGTCAGGAATTATTTCCTTACATCTTCTTGGATTTTCCCTTGTGTCCACTGCTGTTCATCGTTTCTGTGTGCCTCAGAAAAATCAGTCCCAGTGTACAACCTCCTGAAGGCAGCTGAAGACAGGAATTATAACAACCTTTAGCCTTTTCTTCTCCAGTCTCAACAAACATAGCTCCTCACATCTCATGTGCTCCAGCCCTATAACCACCTTGCCAGCCCTTCACCAAACTTACTCCAATTTGCAAACTCCAATGTCTCTTTCTTACACTGCAGATCTCCACCTTGGCCACCTTAGCGTAACAGCTAAGGAGTCATGAATGCTGAATATAGGATAACAATGAGATCCTTTTGCTTATATTAACACAGGACAGGACTGCTGTCACTGATGTCACAAGGGCACCCCAATGATGCACAAGCAGGAGATAGCAGACCACTAGTAGGGCTTGGTGGCAGCTGAACCTGTGGTCCATGGACAAACTCTCAAATGTACCAGAGTCTACAGTTTTGTGGCCCAGAACCTGCTTGCCTTGCACAAAGCAACCACCAAAATTGTTCAACATGCTGGGAAATTCAGATGAAAGACATATTTATAAGATTTTTTACAAGATGAAAGACACATGCCCATAAATTTCTCCCTTTGACATACAAGTGACTAAAAAGTATGAACCTTTTTTACATATTTTTTTCCATATCATTTCCTCTTTTCTTGGTGGAAATCATTATTCTACAGGTGTTTCTTTCAAGGTTTCATGCCACAATGTTTGACTACCAGATTTCATTGGAGAACAAATTTCCATTTGGTATTATGAAATACAATAGAATAAATAATTTCTGTTGTAATAATGAGTTCTTACTAAAGTTTCTTTTGTGCATAAAATGTATTACAGAATTGTAGGAAACACTTAATTTGATTAACAGTCTTCTACATTAATCCTTTGCACAATCACTCTTGAGAGCTGAATTATTTTAACAGAAGCTTTGCCAGGCTGCCTGCATGGACATGGATCAATATCCCAAAAGGCAACTATGGATAAGCTTTGATTTGTGAATTTATAATTGAGTAAGGACGTCCATCCAATATGAATACTAATTGAAATACCAAAATCATTATGCCTACTTTTTGAGATTACAGGATTTAAAACCGAGCTATCAACAGACGCTGCAACCTCATATTACATTTTTTATATTGCTCCTGACTATGAATGTATTCAAAAGGATTTTAAGCTTTGGATATTGTCCCAGGTTGGGAATGGGATGGGGAATGAGATGGGGATATGATCCTGCTTCGTCCAAGATCCCTGCTGAACACCTCCCCAAGAAGCAGGGCCAGAGTTGAAACCACAGATGGACAAATCAGATGATTTTTGTTTCTCAGTGAATCAATGAGCTGCTGGGCTATCAGTGATGTTCCTTCCTTAAAAATTAACCTTTTCAGCATAAAGAAACATAAATGTACACTCACATAGCCAAATAGATACTGGGGTTGCTAATTCAACCATGCAAGCCCACCAGAAAGACTTCAAACCAACACCACTAGATTAAGCACATAGTTGGGGGGAAAACAAAAGAAAAAGATAGTGGCTATAGAAACAGAAGGGAAGATGAAGAAACAAATTTAAAAAGACCCAATGTTTGCAGGAGAGCATTTAGCTCCTTCCTGATAAAAGGCCTTGGGGAGTATTTGCAAAACAAAGATCATCATTACTACCACTGTGCTTGGGATCTCATTATTCAAGTTGACCTTTCTATGACTAACACCTATTTAGTATTAAACTGTATTTCTCTGATGATTATTAAACCTTATTTCTTTGATATGGTTAATGGGTGGTAAAGGGACAGTCATTACTATCGGAATTTTCTCCTAGGGGTTGGAAAACCAGGAAGGGGAGAGAATAGACTGCAGGAACATGGAAATATTGTGCTTGAATTCAGCTCCTGTGGATTTCTGCTGAACAGTTTTCTCCTTTTCTGTTACTCTGTCAGACAGATGGAAATTTAAAATGAAGCACAGTGGAGATTTTAACATATTACTTCAAACCACAAATATTAAAATTAACTAGTTTGGTGAAAGACACTTCTGCAGTATTTCACACTACAAGCTGTCAGTCCCACTGTAATTCTGGACACTACAAGTGGATTCATTATCATGTCCAGAACTGTGAGGAAGGTTTAACAATAATTTCATCTGTTGCTCCCTTGTCTCTTGGGACTCTTCAATGCTTGAATTGTTCAGACAACCTAACTGGAGGTATATTTAAATTAGTTCACTCAAACTGATGCAAATTCCTGTATTGGGCTTTGTTATCCTGATTCTTATCGGTGTATTTGACATATGAAGCAATTTAGGACATCAATTAAGTGTAGCTTAGGCTTTCAACCAGGCTACAGTTTTCTTCAGTGCAACCAGAATTGTTTTTTTCTGTTTCTGTCCTCCACTGTGACTTTGCCTACCTGGCAGTGGTTCTGCTTTTTTTTTTTTTTTTTCTTCCCACTACCATCTCTAGATTCAAAACTTCAATTCCATTTTTCATCATTCTTTCAGTTGCCCCTGCCAGCTTTCATTTTTCCTTGTGACTGTTCTTCTCTGAGTTGACTACTTTCTCTCTAACTGCACCTCAGTCTTTTTCAGTTTTCTTCCACTGATTCCTCAAGGTGAATTTTGCCTCTATATAAAATCTTTGTCCCATCTCCATATATTCTCCCCACCTTGGTTTACTGGATGACAGAACATTGGTAGCTGATCAGTGCCACACATCTCAGTCTGCTGCCTCATTTCCTTTGTACTGATCACTGCTCAGCAGATCAGCTCCTGTACTTAAGCAGGGTGGGACGGATAGATAGGGGAGAAATTGTTTAATACACTGAGCTTCATGGGCCAAAATCCTACTTATAGATGATGAAAAAGATACTCAGAATAGAGAAGAGGGAGTGCAGCAGGATGTGCAGGGCAGAGGGCCAGTATGATGAGCTGTGTCACGATGTGTTCCGGAAAAATGAAACTTCAGTGTTTGTAAAGTGCTTTAGTCACTTGACTCCACGTTTCAGTCAACTGTCTTTTTCAGCTGCTGAGTTTTAGCTCTCTGAGCATGTATAGCTTTTTAATGTGGAATAGATAATTTGATCCATCAAGTTTTATCAGCAGATTTGACTGAATGCCACTAGGCCCAGGAATAAAACTGCTGTAAATATGGCTTGTACCATCTAGCTTTGGTGGATAGCACAAACATTTCATACAGGTTTCTTCCTGAATCTTACCACCAAACACTACAATTTTCTGTCCATGCTCTCTAAAACAACTTGAACCTCCACAGAGAAGAGTCAGATTCTCCTCTACACTTTTTTTGCCTGGGAAAAAGTCCTGGGATTTACCAGAAAACAACACCAATACAGCATATTGTTTCATATCCCAAGATATGATCCTGCCAGCATCCTCTGACAACCTGCACTGAAGACCACACAAACAGCTGGTGGAGGTGAATCCTACCTCTCCTCTTTGCAGCTGAGGTCAATATCAAAGAAACACAAATGATGTGGGAAAGACCATGGTGTGCTGGTACATAACTATCCTTCATTTTATCAGCATTGCACTGTGCTTTCACAGTTCCTTTCACTTAAATCCAGCTTGTACTGAGGCTGCAAAGGTGCCCCTCTTTGGATGTAACTGAGAACCTGGCCATTCTAAGAGGGACTGGAAAGCACTGAAGTCTCCTGTTTTGAGATGCCTGTAATTTATAAACAGGTGACAATCTGACCCAATGACACAGACGAAATAAAGTGAAATAAAGTGACTCTCCTTTGATCTACACAACATACTTTAGCATGGATGAAAGTAGCTGTGGGAGTGAGAACTACATGCAGTGGGCAGAGGAAGCTCACTGGTGTTGGTGGTCACTCAGGCTTGACTCCCCACTGCTCTTAGCTCTGCTATCACTGCTTGCTTTTTTTTCAACATTGTATTGGAAATCCCCAAACAAATTAAAGATTCTTGGATGAACTAAAAGTAGCATGTAGAATAAGGTTTCCTGGCTAATGTTTGGGCTAGATTAGCCTTTTCTGGAGAGCCTTCATTAAGCCTGAAGACACAGAGAAATAGATCCTGACAACCAATCCATCAGCTGTTTAGTATGGAGATTATCATGGCATGAATCACATCTTCAGAGTCAATAAAACACAAAAGCATGTTGGAATGTTGGTCTGAATATTGAAACTCTGAAAAAACTCCATTCCTTATCATTTAATACAGAGTTTGGACATATGAGGAGTGATACCTGGGATTATTCTTCCAGTATAAGTGGGTTGAAACACACTGAAGTGTTGTAAGCTTTCTAATGTAAATGAACCATAACATGGAGAGGCGTTTGAGCTTTCCATCTGTTGGGATGGGAGATAGAGCTGTGAGCAAGCACTCAAACAAGAAAGATGACAAAAGAGCAATGTAACACCTCAGCAGGTAAGCAGGACTCTTCTTTGGGCCAATCAAGCACTAACTACAGAACATAGACATTTAAAAAGGAAATGTTCTGTGGGATAGCCTGGATTGACAGTAATGAGTATTTTCAAAAAAGAGCTTATTGAAATGCATGTTTGGGTTTGAAAATCAACTACAGAGTCTGCACATTGTGAAACACAATGGATGTTTATACCAACTGCAATTGTCTGTTTATTTGCATGCCACTGAGGATCATCAGACACTCATAAAGACAGCACTGCAAGACTGGGAAGACAATACAGTGTCAAAACCAAGTCAAACCATGTCAGCAGGAATGATACACTGCAAACCAAAATAAATTGGACACCAAGTCTTAAACCAACAAGGAGAGTGAGCTTGGAGAACTCACAAAATCCAAGGAGCTTTTGGGATATTTTTAATATATATGAGAAATTACATGTTAGGAGCTCATCCATACTTCAGACTGTTCTCAGCAGGTGCTTATGGTAGGCAGTCAAGGTACTCAACAAAAATACAGACTAGCTGCCAGCTCCCATTTTTGTCCTGCTGGGTCAATGCCATCTATGAAGAGACAAACGCCTTAGAAACTAATTCCTCATCAGGTGGATTAGCAGGTTATTTAGTAGATTCCTTGCAGATTTCAAAGCCAGGTTTGGTCCTGCTTCCTCACTGCCAGACACTGAGAAAGAGGAGCAAATAATCCAGCAGTAGATCTGACATCCAATCTGCTCCACTCCTGCTGGTCCACACAGGGCTGGTTCCTGTGATGTTACTCGTGTGATACTACTTTCTTCACAGAAACCACTTTAACTGACAAGTCTCCCTCTCCACAGATACTCATGTTGGATTTACCAGAGTTTTCTTCCAAGCTGTGTTGCAAACAAGCTAGGGCACCTTCCCTTTAAAACAAACACACCTGTCACTACCTCTATCTTGCAAGAATAAATGCTTTCAGCAGGAAATTTCTTGTATTTGTTTTCAGACCTTGAGGCAATATTTTTCTAAACACCTAAACCTTAGATTGTTTTGTTATTTTTTAACTTTGAGAAAGGGTCATGGAAACACAGCCTTTGAATGTTGGGAAAAAATATTTTCACAATCTTTTGAAAGGGAACAGCTCGGAAGCTTAAAGTAGGAAATCAGATTCTTGGAAAGTATATTCTTCAATTCAGTTAAAAAACCAATTAATCTTCTTCCCTAATTGTACAAAAACCAGCCTCCTTTCTTGGTTTTACTTGCAAAACATTAATTGTCAATACATTTTCCATGCAGACATAGTTTTCTAATTGTGATGGTGAGTGATTCAGTTAACTGCATTTATTAATGAATCTTTAAAGTATTTTTTTCTTGTAATCCATTTATTCATTAACTATTGCTGTGTTTCTTAAGTATGTTTGTTGCATTGTTCACTCTCTACTGTACACTGGAAGTCTTCCAAGGGATGGTTTCTTTTTTCTTTAAGACAAAAGGTTTGTTTTAGCACTTTCATTGTAGTTGTTTTATAAAACGAATAACCATTCATATTATTGTTCTTGTTGTCAGTGGTAGTAGTGACTCTGCAGCAGCTGTTGCAGTATCCTCCCACTTTCTCTGTGGATTAACAGAATTATCTCATTGTTTTCATGAGCAAAACCCAGGGAAATACCAACATTTTCATGAGTAATGTGTACCAGATATCTACACAGGGAAGAAATGCAGCACGCAAACCCCTGAAACATCCACTGGGGAGATGTAGGTGCTCTTGCTTATCCATGTGGAAGCATAAAAATGTATGGCCATGAAAGGTGCCTACTGTTACATGTCTGTTGCTTTGCTTGTTCTTCTCCATGGTTGCAAAAATGCTATTTTGTCCTGAAGTAACATTTTTTGGTCATAATGAAGTGAAACAAGCCTTTGCACATGATGAAAATACCAAAGTCAAGTCTGTGGAAAGTCATAATGAGAGGAGGTTCCTAAAAAGATAAAAATGTGAATCCAGTTTCAGCATCAGACCAGCTAAGTTGCCTCATTTTTCTTTTCTTATTCAGCCAGCTGTTTTCACCACTATTGTTTTCATTAATATCTGACTTGTGGACTCCCATTATTCTGTAAAACTCAGCTTCTCTCATTTTAAATTTTGTTTCCATCTGAGAGGAAAGAAAGTAAATATCAGTTCAAAAGCAAAGGTTAATGTGTTGTTTAAGTTATTACAAACTTGCTATTCTAAATATGATCTCATTATTCTAAGCAGTGTAGTAACTTTTTAAGTTGTTTGGGGTTGGGCTTAGCAATCCCCTGAAAAAGGTATCTCTAGGAAAAGCAACTATTTATTGGTCTGTGATTCATCAAGGCATTAATTTCTCAAATGCACATAAAAAATAAGTCCCTAGAACTATTCAGTAGTGAAGTTTGTTTATAATAAGTGATTTTCTTCAATGAGAAATACAGCTTTCTGTCTAAGTGCTATCAAGGGGAAGACAGAAGGCAACAACTCACCTTACTACATCCTTTTATGATTTGGGGTTGGTCCCTAAAATACACGTGTGTTGTGTAACTGGAAGCAGAAGCCACTGCAGTTATAGGGCCTGTATTGCCTCTTCTGGGACACTCATGCACAAGGGAAATAGGATTATTTATAAGGAGAAAGGGGTTGGGAGAGAATACAGGGTATAGAATATAGAATCAGCCAGGTTGGAAAGGACCTCTGAGATCATCAAGTCCAACCCTTGATCCACTACTGTTGTGGTTACCAGACCATGGCACTGAGTGCCACATTCAGCCTCTTCTTAAAAACCTCCAGGGATGGAGAATCCACCACCTCCCTGGGCAGCCCATTCCAATGCCTGATTATGCTCTCTGTAAAGAATTTCTTCTTAATATCTAACCTAAACCTTCCCCAGCAGAGCTTAAGACCATGCCCTCTTTTCTTAATGTCTAGACTTGTAGCAAAAGCACTAGACTTCTTGCAAAAAGCATTCTGCAGCAATATCATGTAACATTTTGGGTCAAATAAGTAAAAAAGGTTTTGGTTGTGCACAGAAAAACATTTCTGACCCGTCAAACAGGGCAATTACATCAGGCTGCAGATTTCATTACAGCAGAAACACTTCTTGGCTTTTCCAGTGTTATTTCATACTTTTATGTCTTCCCAAGCACTTTTAAATCACATGAAACAAGCTGCAGCTCTAACTCCTCAACTTCCCCTTCCCGAGGCCTCAGTGCTCAGGGTGATGATTTCCTGAGATGCCCAGCTCTGTCACCTGGGGGCAATCCCTGGGAGACCCCTGCTCTCCTGCTGTAGGTGACCATTCGAAGCTGGACACTGAAGATGAGGGGCTGAGTCCCACACTGCATTATTTGCTGTATTTGGTGCACTGCTTTGGACTATGGGGCGAGCTGCACATTATCTGTAACACAGACCCATGGTTTTGTCATTATGTCAGTGCAATCCCCTGCACCAGACCCCTGAGATCTCCTGACAACATCCACAAAAAAGAGAAAATGCCCAATGTGGATAAGAGAGCCTCAAATGACATTATTTCGTTGTTACTAAATATTGAATGAAAATAGCACTTAGATTTCTGACCCGTCTATACTGGTTTCTTGGACATAGCAGAGCCCAGTGCATATTTCTCTCACCGTATGCAAACCTGCTGAGTTTCTTCTGTAATCACTGTGAAATAAACAAGTTTTTTTCACTTCTCCCTATTGTTCAGGGAACGACTCAATTCATTTCCAGCAAGCACAAACCTAGTAATATGCATTTTGGGGGTGAAATTACGTCTGCCATGCTCTGCAGTTACTATGGTTACCATCCCACAGCATCCCTCCATGCACAGCTAACGAAACAGAGCAATAAATGTCCACATTAAAACAAAAGGAGAATCCTGACCTACTAAAAAATACCAAGTATGAATTGAGGAACCTAAAAGACATTTTCCATTATGAGAAAGGAAGAGAGACATGCCCACGGTCTTGCTGGTAAACTTGCTTACTTAGGCTTTAAATGTTTGAGCAGATTTTTTTCCCTACCTACAATTAGGAAGATGGATCCTTATGATCCAGAAATCAACCAGTGTGAGCACATGCCTAGAAAGGGGAAGACAACTGGGGCTGTTTTACCAGTAGGGTACACAAACCACAGCAGTATTCAGGTTCCTAATGCCAGCCTGGGCAGCCTGCCTTCTCACAGGGGTTAGTGGAACCTCAGGGGTTATGGTGAGAGCCAGAGGATCTGGAAGACCCACCTGTGTTAGAGATGGCAACCAAGTCCTCAGCTCTTCCCTCACCAGTGGGCTGCTCTGACCATAGGCAGGACCTGCTCTGCCTCATGGAAAACAACGTTACTTGGCATGAGGTAACCAGAGACAAAATGCCTGTAACTGAGAGTGGAGGACAAAAATTGGTGCCTTCCTGGGTACCAGGAGGCAACTGAAAGCAGAACCTGCATTGTCCTGGGTGGCAGCCTGGCTATAGTGACCAGTGCTGGGTTTCACTGCACACCAGCATGATGGAGCTTTCTGGTTCAGGGTGACAGTTCACTTAGACTGACAGTGCCGTGGAATAATCCAATTTCTGTGAAGCCTAGACACCACTTTAGTCACAGGAGGCAATGGTGTTATAGTCCTGCACTTTCTTACTCTTGTTTTTTTCTGGGTGAGCATCATTGTGTCATAGCCATCAATATCTTCTCTGGGAAATATATAAACTGAATGCTACAGCATGATGGTACTGAAAAAGAGTTCCTAATTATTTTCTTCTCTGTATGTTGATTTAAGATTGCAGCACCAGGAAGGTCATTGCATTTCACTGTCACCTTCTTTTTGTATCTGATCTACAAAGGTTGATTGAAAGTAGAGCAACATCTGTGCCTTCAGTGCCTACTTCAGAGGTAAAGTACAATTTCAAGAACAAATGATGACAAAGAACATTCCAGGTGTTTCAGATTAATTGTCAGTTTTCTTCATTAACAAATGATTGGTATGGGATGGTGTGAAATGTGAGGGAAGTGTCAAAATGCACCCCAGTGTTTCCCCGCTGTGACCTTAGGGCATTTTGACACCTACCATGGAAAAAGGCTTTGCATAATAGCCAGGTGAGATTATGATTAGAGCAGTCTTTTGCATTATGTAATCTGTACAATTCACCTAATAAGCATTGCAAAACCAGTTCCTTGAAACTATAAGTTTCAAAATTTTCCAGGTTCTAGGACTTCTCCCTCTGAGCCTAACTATGGAGTCCATCAGTTTTCTCAGCAGCCCCTCAGAAAGATTACTTACAAGTAGCAACACTCTTTAACATTCCCTCTACATGGTCACAAATTTGTAACAGCAATGATACCAGTAGCCCCAGGGCTGTAAGCAGCTCACCAGTGGAACATGACTGGTCATCAACAGATTGCAAATCAAGCAGCTGAGTAAAACCAACTTTAGGAGTAACAAGAAGAAAGGCCACACATTGACCTTATGGGGGAGACAAAGTTAATTTGGGTGTAGCATGGGTTTGAAAGTCAGTGAAGAAAGAACAAGTTGAAGCCTATTTTAGCAAAGACAAAAATGACCCCACGAGGATCCTCCCAGGAAATCATCAACATCATGAGACTCAGGATGCTGATGATGCTCAGTACTGCAAGACTGATGTCACCAACAGTGGGACCCAGCAGAGCAGTGGAGGGATGAGCATAGCACCAGAGAAACAGATGGCTACTGGAAAGTTTTGTGTGTATGTAATTTTAAAGTCTGTGCTCATTGTCATCATTGTAACTGGAGTAATAATAATTCTTTCATTGGGCTCTTCACACTTTCATTAGACTAAAGTTCTGGCTTTACATCCGCTGTGGGTTCCTTTTGCACCTAGCATGTTTTTGAGTTTTACCAGCTGACAGGATTTTAAGCAACTTACCCTGTATCCTGGATGCAGCACACTGGTAACAGTTGTCCTCAGGATACTCTGCTAGCAGAATGAAACATGCACCTCTAACCCCACAACTCTGCTCTCTCAAGGAAATTAAGCATTGTGTTCCATTAATTCGGGCTCCCAAGCAGCAGACAGGCATGGACAGCACAAGTATCAGGGCACTAAGCCTACACAGTTGCCTTTAATAATAAAAACTAAGGATTTTGTGCTTATTTTTATATATAGAAGGCAGCAAAAAGCAATGAGATGTAGTTTATGTCCCCCCTCTTCTCTGTCTTACTGATTTATATTTGGCTGAGTTGTATTTAGAATTATTTATGTCCCATGTATAGTTCCCCAGGAAAAATAAGTATGTCCCATGGAGTGCTAAATCAGCTTCAAATACTATGGCAGATTTAATCATAAAGTAGTTTTGCAACCTCCACCATATGCATAACTTGATTTTTTTTCTTTTTAGCAGCATTTATTCTACTAATTCAAAAGCTAGTAAGCAAGATTAAGTATTCACAGCAGTAAACTGTAATTCTAAAGTCATTAGGGAATAGTTAGCACTCAATACAAATGCTAATGTAGTTTAAACTTGATATAACCTTTCTATATTTAAGTCATCAGCAAATAAAATGTTAGAAAAACCTTCACGACTGTATCTAAATTTCTTTCTGCATTAGCAATCCTGCTATTACAGAATAAACAATAACCAAAATCTATTTTTCTGAAAGAAGAGAGTTTCTAGTATAGTAAATAGCAGTAAAGAAAAAAAAGTATCAGTGATAAATCTCCATTCCTATGACCTATGAATGCAAAAAAGACACTGCATTTCTGAACAGCCACAAAAAAATTAGCAGGAAAATAATATTAAATAATAATAAATTAAATTGAAAATAATTAAATAATTGTTGAGAAATCCACAACTATGAAATCAAAGCAAATATGGCCATAGAGTAACATATCACTCCATCAGGGACACAGAGAGGTGGAAGGGAAAGAAACCAAAGCAGACCTGAGAAGCAAGCTCTCCAGGAACCCTTTCTTTCTCTTTTCAAGTTGTAGCAGCTTCCTTGCCTAAGGCCCTTGGGAAGCTGATTTTGGCACCATCAGCTGCAAAGACCATTGCTGGCAGTATCAGGGCCATCACCTCCTGTGCAGTCCAGGCCAGCTGATGATGCTGGCATGCAAAAGCTTGCTAAGAGAAACTTTTCCTCCCAAAATGGTGCTAGCACTACTTCCTCCACTGCCAGCTGAGGGGGGAAAGCTATTGTCTAGTTAGGAGAGTGCTCACAGAAGCACTATGTTAGGACAGTGCTAGACACCTGCTTTCTGGGTACAACATTAGGAAGGGCATTTTGCATTCCGATTGCACTTCTGATTCGAAAAGGTTGGGTATTTTAAACCCCCTGCACTCCACACCACACCACATTTCCTTGTTCACAGAAGCAGCTTTTGTGTGGTAGGACAGTGTCTTGGGAGAAAAGTTCTAGACCACCCCTCCGCAGGGCCTCAGCAGAACTCAGACAAAAGCTTCACTCACCATGGTCCCTGTCTGTGGAAACACATCCATGCTCTGAGCTTCCATCATGTAACTGCAGAAATAATTTTGCCTTGTTAATTGAAAATCACAATAGCTTCCTCTGGAATGAAAAAGCCCAAACTATATAAGTAGGAGCTCTGCCGTATAAATACTGATTTATATTCACACAGTATGCCTCCTCCTTGTAATATTATGACTCCTGGATATTCAGGATATTTTGTTTGCTTTGGTGAACAGATACAGATTTGCATGTCTGATTTTTTTAATGACATGTTACATAGGTCTAATTTTTCCTGCAGGCCCAGCAAAATTATCTCAGATATTTGGAATGGGTATTACCATACGCACACAAAAAATTTCCTCCAAACCTCAACCAGCCACAACATGGAGTCAGAGCAAAAGTTCCACGGAATAGATGTGTGTCAGTAAAGCAGAGGGGGGGTCACGAGCATCCTTCTTTGGGAGGCTGATGCTACACCAGAGGGAGGAGCGTGCCAAAGCACTGGCTCTGCAATACATGGATGATTGCAGCAGAGAGGGAATGGTCAGTTCTGAGGGAGAAGTATGGGGAATAACATTACAGGATCAATAAAATCTTCCTCCACCTCCTTCACAGTGAATTGCCTGCAGTGCTGCACAACCCTGCCAAGATCAATTTCTTAACTTTTGTATCAGTTGCTGAAACCTGGAAGACACACTGCATTGTTGCCCACCAAGTCTACTAATGTAATTAACTGAGGAATGGAGAAAATAAGAAAAAATCAAAAAAAAATCAAATTGCATCCTACCTATATAGAATTTTGAATGAACATATTAGAACTGACATACAGTTACTATTGCAGCAGCACTCCTAGGGCTCCAGTCTGCTAAGGAAACATTGGCTGGGGTATGACAGAAGAGAAAGATGAAGGGTTGTTTTCATTAGCAATTAGTTAAATATGGAGTTTATACAACCATCACAAATCTTTTGAGCAAAATTATTCTGCCTCAATACCCTACTTGCTAAGTATGAACAATCATTTGTGGACATAATATCTTACACATTTGCTTAACTCTACAGATGATGACAGTTTTTATTGTCACAAAGAGAAACTTGTTACTGCAGCATGCACTGAGCAGCAACACAAACCATCAGGAAGAAGTCAGGATTCCCCCATGAGGAAGCATTTCTCCCTAAAATGCACCATTTACTTGCACTCACAGCTGTGAAAAATAGATTATTGTGGTTTCCTTTTGCAGCATTTGTTAGCATAATTCTGAGCCATTTGTCTGAAAACGGTACTCCATTTCACTGCTTCCTGTTCAACAAAGATATTTGATTAGCAAGAACTATGTTGCTTTTGTGAAACTTAAAACTGTATTTGGAATTAGGACCTTTTTTATTAGTATGCATTAAAAACTGTTATTGATCTCCTAGAGGTGCTAATGTAAGTGTCTTTTGTAACACAAAAACAAATTAGATTCTGATCAGGTTCAAAGTGTTCAATCAAGGACTACCTAGCAGCATTTTTAAATGAAATGCAGTTTGTGTTTGGCATTTCAGATCAGCTATTTGATTGAAAGTCAAGAAGAATTCCCAGTGATGTAGCATCTCTCTTCCTTCACTGGGGATCAAAAATGCATCTAGCATTCAGCTGGGCATCTAAAATGCATCTAGCATTCAGCTGCTGCATAATGTTGACATATTGTTTTGCTCAGTCCAGAGCACTTTGACATTTAATGTATGTTGTGGTGGGTAGTTTAAAAGGGACCACTGCAGTACATAAGCTTAAGAAGCAGTTGCTAAATATTTTAAACCTAATCTCCTTATGACTAAAACCTGCCACATTCATTCACAGAATGCAATTGTGTAATCTATCACTTCTTCTACTAATCATAGCACAGTAACACCAGTCTTCCTAGAGAAGTGATAGAATAGGTGATGCTATGCAGTACACTGACCTTTTGATACCTCAGATAAGCTCAGTGACCCGCTGTGCGAGGTGCTGTACATGGGGGCCTGAGAGATTGACCCTATCCTGAAAAGCCAGTAATCTATACTTTAAAAGAGAGACATAAGACAGATACGGTGTTTCTATCATTAGCCACAATGTCATATCAAACAAGGATATTTTCACCTTACCTCTCCATCAAATCACACTGGGGCTCCATACAGACAACAAAGAGAAATAGGCCATAAGGATGCAGTTCATCTGATCTCCATTTTGCAGAAAACCATCTTCATTAGTAGACAATACTAAGTCCCCTACTTTGTCAACCCTAACAGCCAGACCTCCTGTCTTCCCAGAGGTGCACAACCCACCATGCAGGGGAGTGTGTGCAAGGTGAGGTGAATGTTGTCTTCCAAGTGCACAGGCTCTGCTCACAACCGTGGTTGCTCTCCTCAGACAGACATGGGTCTCATTGGTGACAGTGGAAATCAATGGGTTCCCTCTGGGGTGAAAACCAGAGCCCAGAGACACATCAGGAATGTTTAGCAGTGAGTCAACGTGAAATCACACTGAGGCAACAGAGACCAGAATCCAGCCCTCTGAGATGCCCTTTTGCTTCATCTAGACTGATGTGATATTCATCTTTGCAATAGATCTACTTACAGAATAGCACAAAGCCTCCAGGTTCAACACCTCAACTCTGATGAGTGGCTTCTGCATGCAAAGATTACTGCAGACAAATAATGGTCTCAGTGGCTTAGACTGTTTATTCAGATTTAGATTAACTCAACCAAAAAAATGCCTATGTGGTTTTACAACTAAAATACAAAATTAGACAGTATGTCACATGAAAACACCTCCTGATCAAGGAAAAACTCAAGCCCCAGTGCATGCCAGGTCCTCTACTCCAGAGCCAGCTGACACCTGCAGGGACATCTCCTGCACTGCAGGGAGACAGTCTCCCTCTCAGGCTCAGATTACTGTTTCTAAACAATTTCTGATTCATCTAGATACCTTGTGGTGCCATATCTTTCCTCAGATTTTACCACCCTTTTACGTTAATTGGAAATTAAATGTGTGGGTTTGTAAGTCACATTAAACTCAACATAACTCTATTAAGACTCCTCCCGCCTGGGTTTTGCCCATTTTCTAAGATCTTTCAGACTATTTCTGCTACCTCCTGCCATTACTAACTTCCTCACTACACAGTAAAGCTCCTAAGAAAACGACATGAGCTCTCTGGCTGATTCACTGGTGCTCACTCAAATGACAAATACTGGCAAATTAGGTAAGTTGTATCTGTGAACCTGAATTTCTTGCTTCCTGCTGGACTTAATGGCTGTCTACCATCTTGACTTCCTTCAGCTCCCAGGCAGGTAGCAGCTGGGCTAGGGGACAGTGGGACATTTATTTGTTTTATGGCCTAGAGCACCTTTTTCCCTTCCAGCCCAGTAGAGATGTGGTTGTCAGAGTGCTCAGCCTGCATGGAGTGAGCCCGCATGAAGACAGACCAGGTGCTACAGGTGCTCTGCACACAGAGAACTAGGAATCAGAACCTGAAAGAGAAGAAAAGGTGTTTCATCTACTGGATCTTACTGTGGCCATGTCAACACAGCCCAGGCTGGTGAAGTGCAAAGGAGGGACATGGAAGAATATAGAGGTCTGCACCTGGTGCACTGCAATTCTTGTCTGTTGCAAAAGTAAAAAAAAAAAAAAAAAAATCACCATAACTGCCCCATCAACATCAACAGGGTGTTACCTACACTACTCCTTTTTCATCTTTCTCTTTCTTTTAAATGCTCCAGAATGATGGGAAAAGCACTAAAGGACAGTGATTACTGCAAGCCCCACAGAAAGGTCTAAGCATTAAAAAGTGAAATCATTGCTGGCACTGCACTGAAAGCAGGTTGTGGTGGGGCAGCATGGTGCCAGCAGATCCTGAGTCCAAGGGTTCATAGAAACAAACCTTTTCTCCAAGTTCACATTTCCCTGCCTGAGCATCATGAGAGACAGCACTGAGTCTTGCTGCAGAGGGAACCTGCAGGGTACCAGGCACCCACCTTGATGCTGATGTGAGTGCCTGGAAAACTCAGCAGGGTGGGATCCCTCCAGTAGCTGAAGGTCACCAGTCACTCAACACAAGACAGTGCTGCTGGATGCCTCATCAGTGTCCTCACTTCCCTTGTGGAATGGTGCCATGAGCCAGGAATGCCAGGGCCAGAGTTCAAAGCACAGGAGCAAACCAGGGAAAGAAAAGCCTGGGAAAAGGAATGGAGCTTGTTCCAAGCCTAATCTAACATTTTCAAATAATGAAATTATGATATGCCAATTTGATTTACATTTTTTATTAACTAAAAGTCAGTTGTTTGTCACCTGGTAACAGCATTCATCCCAGCACAAAGGCAGGTGGCTTACCAGGTCATGTTGGAAGCACCCTACGTACGTAAGCAGAAGGCTAAACTCTTCTGCTTGCTAACTTCATCTAAACCAGCCACTCCAGCATCCAGCTTTACCCAGTAACAAACTTAGGTCCCAACTTCTGAGGATGGCATCAATCCTAGCAAATAAATGGTGCTTCCATAAAAGCTATGGAAAAAAACTGTATAAATTGACTGCAGCACCACTCTAAACTGCCTCCAAATGGAAACTGCAGGCAGATGAAGTTTTGACATTTGAGTGTTTTCAATTAGTTGACACACTAGTAATTTGCTTGGTATCATCCTAAATAATAATACATATAGTGACTGAATTAATTTGGAAAGCAGCCAATGACTAATTATAAAAAGTTAATTATGTACTTGTCATGAAATGCACTCTATTTATGGCAAAATGTGTTGACTTGATATTTACAGTGAATTAAAAGTTACCATAGAGTGTAAGTATTTATGCTAAGGACAAATTGTTTCCAGAGGAAAAGAGGGAAGGAAATGCCTCCAAACCCTGGCGGGGATGGACAGGTTGGGGTGGAGCAACCTATTGCCTCCTCACAAATTGCTTTGTGTACTGCCAGCACAGAGGAGAGGGGAGCTGAGCAGGGGAACTCAGCAGACACTACCACAAACCAACACCTGAAAAGATGCAGATAATTTGTGGTAGATACCAGTTGTGCCTTCACAATGAGACCTGAGAGCAAACCTCTAGGTTACCACGGGATTTCCTCAAAGATTCATTTTGGGAATCAATCTCATTAAATCTGTAACCAAAAGCAAGAGGGCGGTAATAATTTGCTGATGATACCTAGTTAGGAGGAGTTCTGTCAATTCAGAAGAGAACTGAGATTGCACACAGTAATAACCAGATGACCTTGAGGTCTGAACTAATATAAACTGATGGAAATCAATTGTGCAAAGTGCAAGGCCATACACCTAGGGACTAATAATGAGCATTCCTGGTATAAGCAGAGAGCTCATCATCTGGAAACGGCAGCACAGAAACCTAGTGTCTAGATAGACACTTCTAGATATTCTGAAGCACTGGCTGATCACAGAATTTCTGCAAACCACTGATGTGAGGCAAAAATGGCAAATAAGGATCCTAGAAAGTATCAGAAGTATTTCCACAGAGAGATGGGAAAGCATTAACAGCACTGCACAAGGAAATGGTGAGACCTCCCCCACAGTACTGTATATGAAAACATGCTTATATGTTTAACTAAGGGGATCTTAAAGTGGGAGAAGAACACAGTTTGGATAGCTAAGTGCAGTGCAGAGCAGATTATGATCATTCAATGTAAATACAGTAGTGGGGTAAGAATTTGACTATTTATTATCAGGGTGGAAAAAGAGATGATAAAGCTAAAAGACACTAAGAAAGCAAACAGGTATAGGTGTATTGCTAACATTTTTATACCAAAAGGAGAATTGCATTTCTAATCAACCTAAGAACCAAGCAGTGAGGCTACTAAGGTGACTCCTATGGCAGAAGGTGATATAGATATGGAAGATGCCTGCAACCATCATGTAAACAAGTTATTTTTGTGGTTCTTTTTTCTCCTGTAGGAGCAGAGACTCCAGCATTATAAAGATTTTGTTGTTTGAGCCAACTGTCTAATTTCTTCCCTGTGCCAAATGGAGAAAATCAGCTGGTTCCACCATCCACCTAGATGACCTAAGTAGACTGAAATGTCACTCATTTATCTACAGAAAGGATTATTTAGCATTCCTTTCTGCAACATTCCATTATTTGAAACAATGGAAACTCAAAACTGAGGGTATGCAAACATCATAGGGATAATCAAAACTTTAGTGTAGATTGTTCTTCTGACTTCATTCTGCTGAAGCTTCTCCACTATCTATAATGAGGCACTATCCCACAGTGACAAAGGCAAGTATCTTTATTTTAAATTTTCCAAACTTGGTACCAGGAAAGTGTAACTTACAGACTGTACATTCTTATTCTTACTCTTGCCGTTGTTGTATTATTATTAATATAAAGCATGATTCTTTTTCACATGGTTACATGAAACAAACTTTTCAACTTTAACTATGATATATATTAGATCCATTTCTTCCTGTCCATATTGCCTTCAGAATGAGAACTAAAATAACATAATAAGCACTAAATCATCAAATAAAAAAATGCATCAGCATCTTAGGTTGTTATGAGAGGCACTATACAGTACAATTTACAAGGTAATGGGCCTATTCATCATTGGCATATCATTCACTCCAGTTTCTCTGCTCAAATGATGCAAGGCAGGAATACTGATGGACTATCTGTCCTTGCTTTGATTAAGAATAAAACATAGTTTGAAAGTAAGAAAATGCCTGCCATTCCCCATCTCTGGAATACTACTCCTGTGTTACCAGCATGGATCAGAAGCATATGCTGATCACAAAATTATGAAATCAAAGACTGCACCCAAATTCCATATTTTCTGAACGCAGTGTATCAAACTGGGATAAGGATCACACAGGCATCTGTTCATCTGTGCATTCTAAACTGCCTTGCTTTGGCAGCATGATTATCCAGGCATTAACTGAGGACTCAAGTGCACCTGAATTTGAGTCCCTGCTGTGGCCCATTCATCTCAGGAGACCTAAGAGAGGTCTCTTAGGCCAAAGAAAATGTTGTACTTTGACACCTGCAGCAATCTACATTTGGTCTACAGTTGCCTTCTAGATTTCTATGTCTTTCTGTGTGTCTACTCAGACTCTGTTCTGCTCTGTTCTTCAGTAACTGGGGGTGAAGATCTTGAGGAAGTTGTATACTATGGAAATTAATCTATTAAAAAAAGTTTCAGCAATAGTTTTCAGCACAGTGGCAAATGTATACTCTGCTCTGTGACATTATGGGTTGGTCTTTGCATGACTCTTACTGGAAATAAATGCACTTGCTTTCAATGTGCTCTAGGAGAGATTTTGATCTCACCTCTTTCTAATTTTTGCAGAGGGCTCTTTTAATTACAATGCACAATATAACTCCAGCTGAAAGGATCCCACAAGAAGAGAATAACCTTCAGACAACAGTCCTTTTTTATTAAAACCTTGTTTAGTTGCTCTCATTCCAACAGCAGATGAGTTAAAGGCAGCTGAAGTTCATTGGGTGTAAAATGCTCTCTTCACCCTAGTTAGCTAACTGAACACTAAACCATGTACCTACAGCTAGAGACACCTGTCAGTAGGTATGAGGACCAAAATCCTGCTGGGACCCACACTGCTCACCTCTCCATGTCAGCCAGTGCCCTGGACAGCCCCACATTAACCTGCTGACTCCAAACCCTGCCCTTCCGTGCCCACAACTGTCATATTTACAGCCTGCTCAGTGTTTCCTAAATAATCACAACTCAAAAGCATTGTAATGATCCCCTGCTTTCATGGTGATACATTCATAGATTTCTTTGGCTTGGTCAGAAGCAGAAATGTCTTTGCTAGCTGGGGAGGCCCAGAAATGCCTGCAACCCCCCTAGGTATCCAGCTGGGGGACCTTGGACTGCAGCACCATCCTCAGATGGCACAGCAGCTGACACATAATTCTGTCCTGAAATACAATTTGAAATTTTAATTTCATGGTCTGTGGCATTTCGGGTTATTCTTTACATTTTAAATATGCTTAGTTCATAAAGTACAAAAGCAAACTTCCCTTCATAATCCGTCACCTCTCACTGCAACCTGAGAACAGAGCTGGGACCTCTGTTTCATGAACTGCCATTTACAACATTCTAAGGGGCTAGGAGAACTTTTCTCTCCCTATGCCTCTCTTAGATTTGCCTCGTTTCAGGTCACTGTGGGCTCCCTCTTTTTCTACAGTACAGTCTCAATCAGTGCTAAATATGCTTGAAAGAGCATGTCTGAAACATTGAATTGCCAGTACTCTGTGAGAACATCTCCATGGCTCTGACTTCTCTCTTCCTCCAGGCAAACTGACCCAATCCTTTCTTTTAAAGCAATAAATGACTTGAACCTTGTAAAAGAAATGCCACTGCCACAGTCCAAGCTAGAAAAAATCATGGTCATCCTGACTGCATCAGGGGGCATCTGCACTCCTGCTGATGTTGCTTTCAATGTGCCCATGCTGCACACCTCTCCTTCCAAATCCTTTCCAGCTCTCTAGCAACTTTTTTTAGAACTGCCATATATGATTGTCAGAGAGGATCCAATTTTTAACGCTATTTTTCAGAACAATTTGTACTCTTCCAGTACAATGACTACGTGACAAGAGACACTTCATGCTCTGTAGCTGGTGTTATGGTCTTCCCCAAGCTGTGAGATGGAGCAGTTGCTGTAAATCATTGTTATTTCCAGCACTCACTGTGGTACAGCTGATGTCAGTGCCACAGTGCAGACACAGACAAGGGCAGGATGAGATGCCATGGCTGCTTTCATGATTGCCACCGGGCAAGTAGGTGCCTGAAGGAGAGAGAGGCACACGTCTTAGCTTTGGTTCAATCTGGCACTAGCATATGGTGACAAGAAGCAAGAGGACTGGAAGATGGAAAGACTGTAGAACAGACAGCCTGATAAGCTCCAGGATGGGCAAGAGCATTGCTCTGTGCAAATGAGGTGTCCTAAGGAGGATGTGGTACTTGCAGGTGCACCCTTCAACAAACTGGTGTCCCTCAGGCCCCTTATTTTCTCCTCACCACCAGCAGTGGTTTGAAAGCCTGAGCTAACTGGATGACAGCAAAATAGCTCTATCTGTGGTCTGATGAGAAATCTTAGATTACTAGATAAATAATCCATATTTTTGAAAAGATATTCCTAAAAAAGTGTTTATTTGATAAACACTGCTGAAGAGCATTTTGCTCTCTCAGCTAAATAGTAGTACTTGTTCACAAATCAGACTAATTATGGAGCCATCATATTTACTGGTTTATGACCCTGACAGAAACATGAACAAGACAGACCTGCTGC